>NC_092394.1:38020806-39388320 GCF_030028105.1 Mobula birostris | reverse complement strand
AGTAATTTTTATTTGTTACCAAGTCTACAGCATTGTTCATATTACCAATTGCAAGAGTAAATTGCTAGTTTCATTGACTGCAAGAACAGATTGTGCACCGTGTTCAAAAGTTTAATGACTTCATTATTTAACTCATACAGTCATAGTGAGAGTGGAGAAAATGTGTTTGATATGAAAGTGTAGTTTACTCCATTTTGAATGTGAAGACCATGATGTTAACTGGCCGTGGAATATGTACTGTGATGGAAAACCTGAGAATCATTCTAAAAAAAAATGGGCTACAGCATACAAGGGCACCAGAGATACCCAGGTAAGTGAAGGATGTGGTTAGGTGAAATTTGGAACAGTTTAGCAGTTGATCCTAACGCTTGAGTGTCTGAATATTTAAACAGCTGCCTAACACTAAACAGTATGACACCAGGTCAGAGAGAAGGAGAAAAGAATAAAGCTGTGTAATTTTACCACATCTGTAAGCAGGATGTGTTTTATGGATCAAAAACAATTACCCAATATTCTATTCAAAGAATTCTTAGCACCAGTGATTGTCACTCTTCTGATTTTATTTTATAAAAATACTTGTACTTAATTTTATTAAGTCCACTATTTTTTTCAAACTTCCATGACAGTATGTTTTCCTCATCATTTCTGAACACAACAGCAGGAAGTTAAAAAATTAAATCTTTAATTTTGGGAGACATAGAAAACCCCTACCATATTGAACATCCCACTTGATTTCTCAGTACATTGGCTACATCGACACTGAAGGTGATGGTTGTACTGCAAAACATCTTGTACAATAAATATCTATAAGTGGAGAGGGTTGTCAGACTGATTCTACTGAGAGGAATCTGATCACTTCTAAACCCTATTAGTAAAACTATGAACCAAGATACAAAACGTTCCCTTTCGTGGAATTATCAACCAATCTTAAGGATCTTTTACTCAGTTAGTACCGCATGTAGCACACCTGTCACTTTCTTGTTACCAGTCATGAGAAGGGATGGAAAGGTAGATTTAGATAATACCTGTGAGTGAATGATAACTCCTTGAAAAGTTATCTGCTTTATATTTAGCCACATAACAATGTTGCCTTTATCACCAAAGTCACTTCATATATAACATATTTCAATATTATGTACTGAAAAATTTGAAATATGCCCTGAAAAATCACAGCTTTTGTGCTTCATGCCTACAGGTTCAATCATTGCAAATACATGGCACAGAACTGTAATGACTAAAGTTCATGTTCTCTGGAGTAGGAAAAGCCAATTCTGACTTTTTGCAATTTTCTACCATTTACTTAGGTTATATGTTTGTTAACAGGATTATTAAGTTATTGTACTATGCTTATTAATATATTATTGATATTTGGTGACACACTGCTACATGTGAAGCCATTAAGATGCTCTTGAAATGAAGACTTAAAAAAGATTATTGTTTTTTGGTAGGATCAAATAGCAGAGTGAACACAAGGTATTGTATAGATTACAGGATTCTCCATGAAACAAAGTGGCATTGATGGAACAATGTATAGGAAATTTTACCTCCAAATTTAGCTGCCTTGGCTGCTCCATAAGCACCTGCAATGTCAAAGGATTTACATTACAACAGCGCCCTGTGTAGATCAACACCATCACACCATTACAGAGAAAAATGATTCCAAGATATTTAGTACTGAGGCAAATTCTTCAAGCCCAACTAACAAAATTCCTATGAAACATTAAATCTGTTCATCACTTTATAGATGCTGCTTGATTGTTGTGTGCTTCGAGAGCTGTTTTTGTAACAAAATAAAATCATCTTTAAGCTTACATATAGGGCAAGAAAGAACAATTTACCTTTTTCCCTATGGTTGCATGGTATATATACTGAATGGTTTACCTTATTCCATATGGTTGCATGGTATATACACTGAATAATTTACCTTATTCCATATGGTTGCACGGTGTATATACTGAATGATTTACCTTATTGTCGGGTTTTTCAACACTCTGTCATATATATACTTTTTGACATTTGTTGGCACTGCAATACATTCCGTCATCAAACTAAACTGAGATGGCTCTTATGTCAAACAATGTTATTGAAGGAATGTTGACTGAGCATCCAGTGAGTTGGGTTACCAGCAGAAATCAACAGCTGAGATCCTCAGGCAATCCATGTCTGTAAATGATAATTCATTCTCTGGCCATTTACTGTTATGGACAGATCCTCACCTGGTAATGTTTAATCTATCATCACTCAATTTGCACTAAGAACATTGGAATTGATATAGAATGTTGACTGCAATAGTTATGTACATCTATAGCCTCCAAGGGACTTGAACCCATGAAAACCTCATTGAGGGTCACATCATATACTTAGTATGCGGTCAACAATGCCTCACTCAGGAAGACACCTTGGAGGCATGGAAACAGGACCCTTGGTCCTTTGGTCAGAATAATATCTACCACCACTAACCCTCTGTATGAATGCCCAGACCAAATTTAAATCAGGTCTACAAAGTCTCCATGGACCCCATGTGCCTTATTTTGAATCAATTTACCATGAGTGACCTTGTGAAAATCTTTACTTAATTCAGTGAAGGCAACATCCATTGCCCTACCTTCATCTATCATCTTTGTCACCTCCTTAAAAATGTCAATTGTTTGTAAGATATGACCTCCCCCGCAGAAAGACATGCTGATTATTCCTAAAATGTCTATGCTATCCCAAATGCAAATAAATCCTATCCCTTAGAATTTTGTCCAATACTTTCATTACCACAGATGCAGGCTCACCAGTCTACAAATTCTTGGTTTCTCCCTTTTGCCATTCTTAATCAGAAGGACAACACTGGCTATTTTCCAGTTCTCTGGGAGCTCACCTACCGGCAAAGCAGATGAAACTATCTCTGTGAAGGCCTCAACAATCTCTTCTCTTGCCTCTCTCTGTGACCCACCAAGTGCTGGAGGCTTATTAACCCCAATGTTCCCCAAGAGACCTAACATCTCCTTCTTGAAATCAACAAGCTCTAGAATATTGGCATTTGACTCGCTGATCTCGCTATCCTCCATGTCCTTTACTTCACTGAATACTAACCTGAATTACTTACTTAGGATCTTACCCACTTTTACTAACTCCAGGCAAAGGTTTCCTCCTTTGTTCTTGAGCAGTCCGATACTCTCCTTTAGGCCTTGTGTTTTTAATGCATGTATAAGGTGCCTGGAGATTTTCCTAAATCCTACTTGCCAAGGATATTTCACAGCCCCTTGACTGCAGCCTCCTGATTTCCTATTTAAATTCTTTCCTGCTTCCTTTATATTCCTCAAGGGCCCTGCCCAGTTTTACTAAGCCTTACACATGTCCAGTCCTAAACCTTACGCATGCTTCCTTTTCCTTTTTAACTAAAGTTGCAACACTTCTCATTCTCCAAAATTCATTTTTTTTTACCCCTGGAATCAATAAAACATATGTAATCCATCAGCATCAATATATATTGCAAGTATCACGAACAAGTGACAAAATTTTCAGGGAGACCTGCTGGAATGCCACCTGGAAGGCCCCCTAGACCAGATGTAATTGGAAGTGCGGGAATCCCTCCTGGAACACCACCTGGAATATCAAAGTAAGAGAGCGAAAAAAAAATCAGTGATATTTTCTGTAAATTCTCAGACTCACATAGCATTGATTCTAAAATCATTTAGTTATTACCGAATTTGCCAAACATTAAGTTGTCTTGATTTGTTGTCAGAACAGATTCAGGAAAGTGAATAGATGTTCAAGTACTTCCGATTACATTAATGGGAGCGCAGAATTTACCTCTGCTGAGGAGGAGAAACTACACTCAGTGGCCACTTTATTAGGTACCACCATTGCAGCCCATCCACTTCATGTTTGACATGTGTGTTCAGAGATGCTCTTCTGCACACCACAGTTGTAACATGTGGCTATTTCTATTACTGTCAGCTTGAACCAATCTGGCCATTCTCCTCTGACCTCTCTCATTAACAAGGCAGTTTTGCCAACAGACCTGCTGCTCATTGGATATTTTTTGTTTCTCGCACCGTTCTCTGTCAGCTCTAGAGATTATTGTGCATGAAAATCCCAGGAGATCAGCAGTTTCTGTGATACTTAAACCACCCTGCCTGGCATCAACACTTACAGTAGATCACATTTTTCCCCTTTCCAGTGTTTGGTTTGAACATTCTGACCATGCTTTTATGCATCGAGTTTCTGCCTCACGATTGGCTGATTAGACATTTGCATTAATGTACCAAATAAAGTAGTAATGAGTGTACTGTATACTGTAGGGTAATTCTGGATCTAAACTGGTTAAGAAATAGAGCATAATGAAAACCTAAAAATACTGCAAACAAAGTGTGCCAGGACAGTGGAAATGGTCAGCTGTAACCACTGTGGATGGAATTTAACACTGTTCAGTTATTGATTCAGAATTTATTACTCTTGATCAATTGACTCATCTGTTTAAATCTTGGTTTAAAAGGACACCAGGAACACTTTCAGCAGGATGTTGTCTGAAATGGAGAGCTGCCATTCAGGAAGGTGTAGTCACTGGGTCTAGCACAGGCAAATGGAATTACTGTGGATAGGTACATACCAGTATTGAAGTGGCAGGACAAAAGATCAAGTTTCAGAGCTGTATATTTTTATGAATCTATGATTATGATGTGACTCAGTAAATGTTATCGAAGAATAATGTTTGAATTTAACAACCTGTAATCTACTAATTGGCTTATGAATCACCAATCTATTTCATATTTCATTCAAAGCACTATGAGCACAAATAGCTTCAGCAAAACAGATTTTAATACCATTTCATTTTTAATCCATGCTTTATTAAATGTTTCTCTTTAAGTGTTATTCTGCACACTCTGGTTCATGCACTTTAGGAGCCTTGCTCTTAAGGTGCAAAATGAAACCTGTAATTTTATGAGTCAGCACTTCCACATGGAGAAATATGCTTGATTACTCAGCATGGAAAATGATGAATGCACTGAGAAACTACACTCAGTGGCTACTTTATTAGGTATACCTGCTTGTTAATGCAAATATATAATCAAGCAATCATGTGGCAGCAACTCAATGCATAAAAGCAGGCAGACATGGTCAAGAGGTTCAGTTGTTGGTCAGACCAAACATCAGAATGGGGAAGAAATACAATCGAAGTGACTTTGACCGTGGAGTGATTGTTAGTGCCCCACAGGGTGGTTTGAGCATCTCAGAAACTGCTGGACTCCTGGGATTTTCATGCACAGCCGTCTTTTAGAGCTTGCAGAAAATGCTGCAAAAAAAAACAAACAAAACAAAACAAAACCAAACCAGCAAGCAGCAATTCTGTAGGTGAAAACACCTTGTTTTACCCAGAGAGTGGTGGATATATGGAATGCTGTGCCCCAGAAGGCTATGGAGGCCAAGTCTCTGGATGCTTTCAAGAAAGAGATGGATAGAGCTCTTAAAGATAGTGGAATCAAAGGTAATGGGGATAAGGCAGGAACTGGATACTGATTGTGGATGATCAGCCATGATCACTGTGAATGGCGGTGCTAGCTCAAAGGGCCGAATGGCCTACTCCTGCTCCTATTGTCTATTGTCTATTAATGAGAGAGGTCAGAAGAGATTGGCCAGACTGGTTCAAGTTGACAGGAAGGTGACTTTAAATCAAGTAACCATACTTTACAACAGTAGTGTACAGAAGAGCTTCTCTGAATGTAGAACGTGTTGAAGCTTAAAGTGGATGACCTCCAGCAGTATCAGACCAGATACACTTAATGGCCACTCTATTACGTACAGTGTGGTGCATGACCAAGTGTTGGACTAGCGATCTGAAGGTCGTGGGTTCCAGCCTCGGCCGAGGCAGCGTGTGTGTCCTTGAGCAAGGCACTTAACCACTCAATGCTCCAGTCTATCCAGCTGAGAATGGGTACCGGCAAAAATGCTGGGGGTTAACCTCGCGATAGACACCGGTGTCCTATCCGGGGGGCGGGGGGAATCTCATACTCTCAGTCGCTTCATGCCACGGAAACCGGCATAAGCACCGGCCTGATGGGCCACAAGACTTAAATCTATTAGGTACAGGAGGTACTAATCTACCAAGGACTTTTACTTTAAAGAAGAGAAGGGGTGCTAATGATAACTTGTTCAGTTGCCAACTCTTGGCAGGAAAGAAACTGAGATACAAAGTAATTCCCTCAGTGCAGAAACTTGAGATTTAATCAGAAGGATTAGTTGTTCAGCGTGTTGCGCAAAAGACCATCCTGTTGCTTCCCTCTTCCCAGTTATGCAAAGGGATGGAACGGGAGATCCAAAAGGTGGATTTATCCACTGAAAAGCCAATGTTTGGTACTTGCAAATATCTCTTTATCCCTATATGTTCTATCAGTTTCTATACATGTACAACAACAAAACACAAAACTAAAATAAAATGGTATCAGTGAGCAATAACAGATTCCAAATCTAGGAAAATGGCATCATATCTATCACTAATATGTTACTGAGAACGTCATATTTATGAAAAGGATTACCATTATTTATATATACTGTGCATAATACTATATTGTTATGTTTGATAGATGTTTGACATCACTGCAAAGTGGTCACTGATATTCTCCTTAACCAAAGTGATATTTTTAAATCTACCTGGAAACAAGCAGCAGATCAGGCAGCGTCTGTCAGGATTCACTGTGTTTCTCTTTCCACAGACGCTGTTTGACCTGCTGAGTCTTTCCATCATTTTCTATTTTTGTTTCAGATTACCAGCCCCTGCAGCTTTCAACTGAGAAATTTTAAATGCCTGCCAGTTGCTTAGGTCAAATAGAAGAGAAACACAAATTTGGACAGCAGGGTTGTCTGTGAAGCACAGTGTCACTGAGTTATGAAAACAGGAAGATTTACCTGCAAATTTAGCTGCTTTAGCTGCAGCATATCCACCTACAATGAAGAAAAATGAATGAGAGAGGACAGGTACATTGAGTGTGGAATTTTGAGCAACATTACTTACACCAATGAAATCCAAAAAAAATTCAAAATGCTGAAAATATATTTGTGCACTTGAAATCTGTGTGTGGTTCCCAACCGTCAACATACAATACATACTTCACAAGCTATATACTGCAACACTATTTTCTTGGCTAATAAGACCATAAGACATAGGAGCAGAATTAGGCCATCAAGCTTATCGAGTCTTCTCTGCCATTCCATCCTGGCTGATCCTGGTCCCACTCAACTCCATACACCTGCCTTCTTCCCATATCCTTTGATGCCCCGACCGATCAGGAAACAATCAATTTCCATATAACCAATTACAGCACAGAAACAGGCCATCTCGGCCCTTCTAGTCCATGCTGAACTCTTACTCTCACCTAGTCCCACCGACCTGCACTCAGCCCATAACCCTCCATTCCTTTCCTGCCCATATATCTATCCAATTTAAATATACGCATGGACTTGGCCTACACTGCAATCTGTGGCAGAACATTCCTCAGATTCATTACTCTCTGGGTGAAAATATTGCTCCTTGCCTCTGTTCTAAAAGGATGCCCCTCAATTCTAAGGCTGTTCCCACTAGTTCTGGATAACCCCACCATAGGAAACATCCTCTCCACATCCACCCTATCTAGTCCTTTCAACATTCCCCCTGCATTCTTCTTAATTCCAGTGAGTACATTCATAAAGCTGCCAAATACTGCTCATCTGTTAACCCCTTCATTCCCAGAACCATCCTTGTGAACTTCCTCTGGACTCTCTCCATTGATAACACATCCCTTCTGAGGTATGGGGCCCAAAACCGTTGACAATACTCCTACTCCAAGTGCGGCCTGACTAGGGTCTTATAAAGGCTCAGCATTATCTCTTTGCTTTTATATTCTATTCCCCTTGAAATAAATGCCCACATTGCATTTGCCTCCTTTACCACACACTCAACCTGTAAATTAACCTTCTGGGAGTCGTACACGAGGACTCCCAAGTCCTTCTGCACATCTGATGTTTGATAATAATACGGCTTATTCACACCTGAGGCTCCCATTTTAGGAAAATCCCTCAGTCTGTTTTTGAATTACACCAGGCGATTCCATGATTGCTGAATAATTAATCTGATCGCAACAGTGATAAGAATTTAAAAACTAATTTCAAGTGCAAAGAATCTGAATTGCCAAAGCTGTTAAAATACAGCATACACATTTCCATCAAGACCAAAATAGATTGAAAAAAATTCATTAATAAGCGACTAAATTACTAGGAGCAGCACCTGGAATACCTCCGGGAACAACCCCTGGAATACCTCCGGGAACAACCCCTGGGATAACTCCGGGAACAACCCCTGGGACACCTCATGAAATACAAGCACAGGAGAGACAAATAACTATATTTTCCACAAAACTGATAGCATCAATGCTATTTAATTCTATCACCATTCCATAATTACTGAGACCATAAAAGTGTATTGCTGTAAAGAGAGATTCTGCAGTGTGACCAGGAGATCAAATATTTTTAGTTTCTTGAATGAGATTGCTGAGATCAAATTTGATGAGGAACAGCAATTTATTCTGTAGCTTAGATCCTGCACCCTGTGAGAATTTTTGATAATTGGCAATTAAATTATTACAACTGTTTCACTTTTGCATAAGTGTGACTCCATTAATAGTGCATTCCAACGTGGAAACAATGACAATGGCCAAAAGCATAACTGAGGAACAGCAACTTCTGTATCTATAAACAGCAATTATTTTGATCTAACATTTGTCAAGAATGTTGTTCCTTTTTTGATATTTGAAAATGTTTTGATATTTGTTCAATAAGGATCCTCATAAAGGACTTATCAATTGGGTAAGAATGATGGAGTTGGAGATGATGTATTGGCATTTACAGAAGACTGGTTAATCAATAAAAGGCAGAGATATGTAATGAATGGGTGTCTGTCTGGTTAGCAATCAGTGCTACAGGGGTTGGAGCTGGGCTCACAATTGTTCACAATACTTATGAATAATTTGGAAGGGAGACTGAGTGTAGTATATTGAAATTTGCTGATGACACTAAATTGAGTGAAAAAGCTAGCTGTGTGGAGGATTCAGAGAGACTGCAAAGGGATATAGGTCGGTTAAGTGAGTGGGCAAGTGTTCAGCAGATGGACTGCAATGCTGGTAAATGCAAGGTCATCCGTTTTGGGAGGAGAAGTAGAAGCTCCCATTGTTACTTAAACGGTGAAAGATTGCAGCATGCCGTTGTGCAAAGGAACTTAGGAATGCCTCTGTACAAAACAGTCTTGGGACAATGATTGATGGAGTTGCAGATAATGAGGAAAAGAATATGGATAGACATAAATCAGATGGAAAGTAGTATGCAGCAGTTTCAGGTGGAACTTAATCCAGTCAAGCGTAAAGAAATGCGGTTTGAGTCGTCTAATACTGGCTGGACATAAACAATAAATAGAAGCTATCTTAGAACTGTTGATATACAGAGGGACCCTGGGGTGTAAGTTTATAACTCCCATAAAATAATGTCACATATAGATAGGTTAGTGGATAAAGCATCAGCAAGCTGGCCTGCATAGGCAGAGGTATTGAATATATGACCTGGAATATCATGTTGTTTGTCATATTGCACAAGAAATATTGTCTGCAGTATTGGTCACAGCGGGACAAGAAAGAGTGCAAACACAAAATAATCTGCAGTTGCTGGGGTCAAAGCAACACTCACAACACACTGGAGGAACTCAGCAGGTTGGGCAGCATCTGTGGAAAAGATCGGTCAACATTTCGGGCTGGATCCTTTGGTCCTGACGAAGGGTTCCGGCCCGAAACGTCAACCGATCTTTTCCACGGATGCTGCCCGACCTGCTGAGTTCCTCCGGCGTGTTGTGAGTGCTACAAGAAAGAGTGCAGAAGGCATGTCATCATGTTACATGCAATGGAGGACTTCAGTTACAATTAAAGAATGGAAAAACTGGGATTGTTCTCACTGGAGTGGAGGAGGGTAAGGGATGACTTTATTAAGGTTTATATTAATTATAAAGGACATGAATACGGTAGGTCGTCAGTTTCTCCAAAGTAGAGGAGTCTAAAACTTGAGGACAGGGGGAGAGGGGAAAAGAGTTAAAGGGAATCTGAGGAGATAGTTTTTCCACACAGAGGGTGGTGCATATATAGCAAGTTACCAGATGGTAGAGGCAGATACAATCACAGCATTTAAAAACAGTTACATGATTAGGAAAGGAATAGATGGATATCGATCAAATGTAGGAAAATGGGATAGGCATAGATAGGTATCTTGGTTGGCAAGGACATGTGGGTGAAGAGCCTGTTCTTGTACAACTCTATGGCTCCACAACTCCAGTGGCATACAAGCAGAGTGAGCGAAAGAATTTGTATAGATTAGCTTCCACAATGTGCAGTGACTGGACCAAGAAAATAGGAAGATTTACCTCCATATTTTGCTGCTTTAGCTGCTCCATATCCAGCTGCAAATGACATGAGGTTGACAAGTTAACCCAGAATATTGGTACATATTGTGTGAAGTGACCAGCAACCCAAAAGAATGAATCCCATCATCATTTTCCTGTAAAACCCCATATGCTGACCTTCCGTATGAGTGTAAATTGTTCAAATAATTTAACAAAGTAATCCATGTGATTGCAATTAGAATACAGAAAGGCTGTTCACAAATACATTTTGCATCAATATATGGTTCATGTGTAGGTTGTCAGATAAAGAGTATTAAACTGTGATTAAATTACTGGATTATTGAAAAGGGGTCTGGAGCATTGATACCAAGATACTGGTTTAAATCCCAACATAGCTGTTGAAAAATTTAAATTCAAATAATTAAATAAATCTGGAATTAAATTCAAATAATTATTATCAGTAGTTATGACCAATTAATCAACAAGATTGTGTAAAGATGTTTGTGGTTCATTACCTTCACTATATTCAGAATAAAGCTATTTCCAAAATAACTCGTTAATATGTTGAAGTGACCACTTAAATTATATGTAAGAGTATCAGGATGGGCTAAGACATATGCAATATTATATGTATTAATATATATCAATATTAAACAAAACTTTTTGTAAGAAGCATAGAATCTATACTAAATAATTTATCCATTTGTTTACATAGTTCAGATGTTTTTAACTTTAATTAATAGAACGGATGAATTAAATCTGCCAGTAATACACTTTCCACTCAGAGGTTTGGTGTGCTTTCCCACCAGTATTGTGCAGACACAAGAGGCCACGTAACACATAAAAGTGACTGAGCAATTTTCACTTTTTATAGTAGGATTTACTCTAACATTAAGCACCAATTTATAAGATTTGCTAGTTTAAACATAGGGGGTCCTGAGTTTCCTCTATGAAATCTTACTCCATTCTGTTCTTGTGTCAAGCTGGGCTGCATATGTAATCAAATCACAACAATGAAAAAAATTGAAAGTCTCCCAAGTGTAAAGCACAACATAGTGAATTGTAAAAATCTGCAAACAATAAAACACACACATTACATACAATATCAAAATTTCATTAAAAAATGACAAAATTACCAGGAACAGCCCCTGGAATTAAACCTCCTGGACCAAGTAACCCTCTTGGAAGAATGCCTGGAATATCAACACAGGAAAGGTACAGTCATCTATATTTTCTGTAGAACTCACAGAATTATATTGATAATTTTTTTTAATCTAAAGAAGTACTCCAATCTCAAAGGTGGATTGTTGCTTTATTTCCTGTAAAAAGAAAGATCCTACAGTGTGACCAGGTGTTGAAATACATTCTTTTGCCAGAATGAGATGGCAGAAATTATATTTGATGAGCAAGAACAGTTTATCCTATTGTTTAGATTCAGGGTGTGATAATCATCCGTACTGGAGGTGTACATATTTACAGTATGATGAAAAAAAATGTGGAAATATTTCATGTTTCACCATCTGATAAGCACAACATTCCTACACATTTTCCCCAATTACCAATGAATACCATCTGGAATCAATTACATTGCCCAAAGGCATAAATTAATAATAGTCTGAATGGTAGATTTGCCCCTCAGTTTCCTTCCATCACTATTATCAGACTTTAATTTTGTTGAGAGAATTGTTCCCAAAAATTCTGACATATAATATTATAATGTCTTGATATCTGATATTACATTGAAATATTTCTGTTGGGAGGATACCTTAGTAAACTCGCTAATGAGGCAATTATTTAACTCTTGACAGAAGCATGCAGAGAGAATGAGCATGAAAGTTTGCACGAGTTATGTCCCTTAAGGTGCAGTAGATCCTTGACTGAGCTAAGAAAATAAATGAACTTGCCTCCATATTTAGCTGCTTTGGCGGCTGCATACGCATCTGTGATGACATAAAATTGGCAAGTTAAGACAGTGAACAGGCACATACAGTGTAAAATAATGAGCGTCATAAAGATTAACCCTATCAGCACATTCCAGAGTAAACCCATTGTGAATAATCTATATTAATGCAACTATTTCAGGTAAACTAACCAAGTAATCTATAATATTACAATTAGGATAAGAAACCATGATTTAACCATAAATTCCTTACCCCATTATAGATAGTTTGCAACTTACCTTATGAAGAGCTGACAATTGGGTACAATTAAGCCACCAAATGAGCAGCCAATCTCTGGAACATTGATCCAGAGGTAGGCGTCTAAACCTTAAAGTGACAGTGGAAAATACAAATTCAAGTAATTCCATGAATTCGGAATTACTTATTGTCACTAATAATAATTGTATGGTCTGACAACAGTGGAGAAGTGGTTATTGGTGAACTCACAGTCCCCTGGGAAGACAACATCGATGAAGCCCATGAGCGCAAGTTAACCAAGTATGCAGAATTAAGATCAGAGTGCAGAGACAGAGGGTGAAAGGTCTCATGCTATCCATTCGAAGTAGGCTGCCGTGGGCTTATTGCGTTCACTCTCCAGAAGAGGCTGCGTGACCTTCGCTTCACTAGAAGAGAGATCAAGTCAACCAGCAGGGCTGTAGCTGAGGCAGCAGAGAAAGGATCAGCATGGGTGTGGACCAAGTATGTCCAGAGGGGCAGATAGTCAGACAGTGTATACATATCTTGCAAACCCTTCAGTAGTTGCATAGACACCTGAAGAGCAGACTGTCTGTTGGATGGAAGTGACCAACAACTCTGATAGAGGCAGATGCCAAGTTTTTAAGCTCACCAGTGGGAGGTGGTGCTTTAGCACTGCTGGCCCACCACCTCGAGGGAGTCTTGATCATAAGCGGGCGGTGGCAAATCAACTGATGATCCCACTGGTGATAGCACAGGACAGTTAACATCTTAGTCCACGTGTATTTTGTAACTCTAATGCTGTCTGTGTATTCACTTAGTTGTCATAAAGTTGATTGTGGTCCATTGATGTCCCGCTTGGAAAAAGAATATGCAATCCATATTATTCTGGCATATAGGCGACTTCAGACTCACTAACATGGCTGATTCTGAACCTCAGCTGAAGAGCAGCTTCTGTAAGTTAGTAACTGCTTAGTGACATCTGTACCCTCAAGTATGTAAACACATTTTTGAATATTTAATGATATCACATGAGATTCCATCATCAAAGTAAGTAGATGATAGGGGGACTGACTCACAAAATAAATTTTGATGGCAATTGCTCCCACTTATTAAGTTCCTGACCAAAGGTTGTTTGAACTTCCACTGAGCTGAACCATCAGCAGAGTTCTTCAGCTGAATGGATATCAAGCAATCTTCACCTAGCAAGGAATGAATGACTTTTATTTGAATACTTGCAGACATGGGTCAGGTTTATGCTGGCAGTGTTTGAGATTTCATTGCGCACTCCCTGTGAAAACCTTGGACATTCACATAGAAAGTTTACTGAAGCTGCAAAATCTCTTGTGCATCTGTCAATAATAATGGACTTGATCTCATTCATTATCAAATCCATTGTATCACTGGGGGATACTCACAACATTACATTTCACATTTAGGAGCTGGACATCAATGGCTAAAACTTTCAAATGAAAAACATGTTTCTTTTCCATTCCTCAAGTATCATCTAGTGTAGACATTCCCAACTGTTATTGAATAGGACAGTTAAAAGATAGAAGCAGCGCATATCTAGAATTTTTCATAGACATTCACAACCAGTTACTTGGGAATGTTGGCGCGTGGCCAAGTGGTTAAGGTGTCGGTCTAGTGATCTGAAGGTCGCTAGTTCGAGCCTCAGCTGAGGCAGCGTGTTGTGTCCTTGAGCAAGGCACTTAACCACACATTACTCTGCGATGACACCGGTGCCAAGCTGTATTGGCCCTAGTGCTCTTCCCTTGGACAACATCGGTGGCATGGAGAAGGGAGACTTGCAGCATGGGCAACTGCCGGTCTTCCATACAACCTTGCCCAGGCCTTCCAAGGTGCAAATCTATGGTCTCATGAGACTAACGGATGCCTACTACTTGGGAATTAAAGTTATTATCTGGTGTGTATTTAATATTTCAACAATATTTGAGTAATCTTTATTTTTATATATATAGTTGGAATAAGCATTCTTGTTCGTTCAAATAATTAATTATGGATTATATGTATAACCTGTAATTATTCATATTTACATCCTGTTAATTGCTTACATCATGATGCTACCACATGATACATGGGTGTCTTGCTAAAATAAAGATGAAGCTACACCCATATTTTGGACTCCCATATCTTTCTTTGAATTAGTTTAATGTTTTGAAGTTACAAACATAACACTATTTGCAAAATGAAGACTAAAATGCAAGGTCCCACAGAGCAAGTACCACAAAGAGATTAATGTATAGATTTATTTCTTTAATGGTGCCGGTAGAGGGAGGAAAATTTTTCTTCTATTGACGGGTAATGTTCTCGGATTGTTTGTAGCATAATAAACTATACGGGAATTGTCAATATTCTCAAAGGAAAGCTACCTTGAAGATTATAATAATTTATTAAAGTAACAGCTAAAATTATGTGTTGAAATTCTGGGTCTAAAGACACATGACAGGATATAAGTTAATTCTACTCTATATTAGAATATAATTTTAGAAAGACACAGAATTTATACCAGTGTGTTTATTCATTAATTTACAAATTTCAGATGTTTTTAATTTACATCAATGCTACGAAACAATTTAAAATGCTAAAAAAGCTTTTCTGACTCAAACATTTTTATTGCATCCTAAGCATAAATTCAACAAAGTCCATCCACTTCGAAAATGAAAGACCAGAGAACAATTTTCCAAGCTAATACCAAGGGCTTATTCAAGCTCCGATTTACAAAATTTTCTTAGGTCATAAGTAGGGGAATTTGCAGTCCCCACTAGGGAACCTGATTTGATACTGTGCTGCTAACAGCCCGAGGTAATACAGGAGTGATAAGACCTTTAAGTTTAGTGTTGGGTACAAAACATAAAATCCATCACAAATAACTTAAACAACTGATAAAATTACCTGGAACACCCCCTGGAAGAGCACCAGGAAGAACACCAGCTGCGAGTCCTGCAGCACCAGCACCTGCAGTATCAGTACAGAAGAGCAACAGTTACTTAAGTTTTCACAGAATTATGTGACACCAATGCTAAAAATATTGTTAACGTTACCAGTGACAAGGGTGTGATTGTTACTTGCTCCAAGAAGGGATTCTATAATGCAACTAAATTTAAAATACTTTCATTTCCTTGAATAAGTTTTCATGAGGAAGAACTACCTACTCTATTATTTAGGTTTTGCAAGTAATAATTAAGCAAAGGTGTTTTAGCCAGGATGATGGCATGGAAACAGAATGGGCATAGTAATTTGCTCAAAGTAGTTTCTTCGAGGACAAAGAGGCATTGACTAAACCAAGGTAGCAGAAGGACTTACCTGGATATTTAGCTGCTTTAGCTGCTGCATATCCACCTGAAATGTCATAGATTTAGACAATTAGGATGGAGAACAACAAATACAGTGTAAAAGGGTTGGAGGTATTATATTTGAATAGTCAGTATTGATTCAAATTATTCAGTTAAACTAATAGTGACAGTATATTCACTGTAATTACAATTGAAGAAAGAAAAGACATACCTACAGGTTCTCTAATCTTGCAGAATATGGATCATGAGTCCTTTACCTTACATTAGCTTGACTATCGTTGTTGTCATTCCTTTCCGTGCCTTGTGGTGCATTGGGCAGCAACCTTGCTGGTTCTCTAGCATTTGTCTGTGCTTTTTTTTTTTTTTACAAGGCCCAGTTGCTAGCTCGATGCTCAACCCAGAACGGATGGAAAGTGTGCAAGGAGCCGGCCAAATTTGAAAGCAGGATCACTCACCTCGAAGTCCGGTGTGGATGCCACTGCACCGGCTAGCAAATTTGACTGTTAGGGCACTATTAAATTACTAGATAAGCAGCTGGAAGTTTGAACCATTGGCCCAGCATAAAGAGTTTAAATTCCAACATAGAAGTGGAAGAATTTAAATTCAATAATTAAGTCAATATGGACTTAAACTTCAGGATCTGTGATGGTGACAATTGAATCATTTAAATGGAATAAGAAGCTTTGGGCCTATTAGTATCCTTCTGGGGAAAAAAATGATCTGCCACTCTTGTCTGGCTAATATATTCAAAGTTCAAAGTAAATTTATTATCAAAGTACATATATGTTACCATATACAATCCTGAGATTCATTTTCTTGTGGGATTTTACAGTAAAGGCAAAGAAACAAAAACAAACAAAATAATTATAATAAACACATAAGCAATAAATACTGATAATAAATAAACTTAAGATGAAGAGTCCTTGAAAGTGAGTCCATAGGTTATGGGAACAGTTTAGTGTTCGGGTGAGTGAATCTATCCCCTCTCATTTAAGAGCGTGATTATTGAGTGGTAATAACTGTTCCTGAACATGATGGTGAAGCTCTTATGGCTCCTGTACCTTCTTTCTGATGGCATTAGTGAGAAGAGAGCATGTCCTGGATGGTGGGGGTCCCTTATGATGGATGCTGCTTTCCTGCAATTGTGTTCCACGTAGATGTGCTCAGTGGTGAAGAGGTCTCTGCCCATAATGGACTGGGCTGTATCTGCTACTTTTTGTAGGATTTTCCATTCAAAGGCATTAGTGTTTCCATTCCAGGTTGTGATGCAACCAGGCAGTATACTCTCCGCTACACATATATAGGAGTTTGTCAAATTATTAGGTGACATGCCAAATCTTTGCAAACTTCTCAGAAAGTAAAGGCGCCACCACACTTTCTTTGTAATGGTACTTGTGTTCTGCACCCAGGAAAGATCCTCTGAAGTGATAACACTGAGGAATTTAAAGTTGCTGATCCACTTCACCCCTGATCCCCTGATGAGGACTAGCTCCTGGGCTTCTGGTTTCCTCCTGAAGTCAATAATCAGCTCCTTGGTCTTGCTGACATTGAATGAGTGGTTGATGTTGTGGTACCACTCAGCCAGATTTTCAGTCTCCCTCCTATACACTGATTCATCACCAGCTTTGATTCTCCCTATGACAATGGTGCGGTCAGCAAACTTAAACATGGTATTCGAGCTGTGCTTAGCTCACAGTCATAAGTAGAAAGCGAGTAGAGCGGAGGACTACGCACACAGCTTTGTGCTGATGGAGATTGTGGAGTAGATGTACCAATCCAAACTGACTGGGATCTGCAAGTGAGGAAATCGAGGATCCAATTGCATAAGGAGGTATTGAGGCCCAGGTCTTGGAGCTTGGAGCTTATGTGGCTCCAGATGTACAATGTGGGTGGCTCTTCAACATTTACTCAGTTGAAGAGCAATTAGAACAAAAAATACCAGCAATTCAAGTGACAAACATGATATTGAATATGTAAGTATTCCTTTTCTGGGTGGTACGATGATGCTGTCTGTTTATCTAGTTTCTGTGTGTTGCTAAACCCATGTATAGCAAATCATGTTAAAGATGCATTCAAAAGATCATTATAAGTGAAAATTTGCCGGGGATACCCCCTGCAATCCCACCTGGAACAGCTCCTAGGAAACCTCCAGCTGAAATCCTGGGAAGCCCTCCTGGAACAGCACCTGAAAGGCCAGCACAAAGGAAAGTGTGAATTTTCTATATTCTCTAAAAAGCTCACAAAATCGCACGGTATCAATATTAAATTTCTTATTCTTATTATACTTTATTTACTATTAGTTAGAGATTCTGTATTGTGACTGAAGTTTGTGTACTTTCAGTTACTTGAGTGAGATTGAAGAAATTGTATCTGATGAGGAAGAATAGTTTTATTACTTAGGATTTGGATGTGTCTATCATGCAAAGTGGTTGTGCAAATATACGCATTATGATGAAAGAAATGAAAATATTTCAGGTTTTTGCCCTCTGTAGATTTTACAATGATACTCTAGTTAGTAGTAAGATTGCTACAAGTGTTGCAGTACCTCCACAAGTATTCCCTTATAACTAATGCACAAGGCATGTAACATTCAATCAGTTATCAAGATCAAAGGCATTAAAGAATATTTGAAAATTATAAATGTATAAATGGCAGATCTGCACCTTGAATTTTATGACATTTATTTTAATTATATATGTATTTTTGAAAGGTTTGTTTTCAACATTTTTCTACACAAAACATTAATATAATTTTTTGATAGTAACACTAGGGAGATTACTAAGATGTCTTTGCAAGCCAATGGTTTCTTTATCCACGTACAAGAGAAAACCTGCAGATGCTGGAAATCTGAGCAACACACACAGACTGCTGGAGGAACTCTGCAGCCCAGGCAACATCTATGGAAAAGAGCCAACAGTCGATGTTCCGGGCCGAAACCCTTTGGCAGGAATGTAACAAGTGAACACGAGAGTTTGTTCAAGTTGGTTTTCCCAAGATGCAATGGGACAATTGATTGAATTGAGAAAATAGAAAGATTTACCCGTGTATTTGGGTAAATTTACTTGCATATTTACCTGCGTATTTAGCTGCTTTGGCTGCTGCGTACCCATCTGCAGTGAGAGAGAATTAATGAGTTATGAGCCGGAAGAGTGAATAATATTATAGAGATCAACTGTAGAACAATCTAGTGAAAAGTAATTTCTGAAATATTCAATATTAATGAAATTTGCTTCAATCCAACTCATAATGCGACATCGCGAGTGGAATAAAGAAAAGCAATTCAGTCACAAATTCCATACTTCCACATTCACTTAGTGGCCACGTTATTAGGTACCTCCTGAATATACATACTTCCTGTACCCAATAAAGTGGCCACTGAGTGCATATCCATGGTCTGCTGTTGCCCATCCTCTCCAAGGTTTGACCTGTTGTAAATTCAGTGATGGTCTTCTGCACATCACTGTCATAATGGATTCTTATTTGAATTCCCTTTGCTTTCCTGTCAGCTTGAACCAACCTCCTCTAACCTCTTTCATTAACAAGGCATTTTTGACCACAGAACTGCTATTCACTGGGTGTTTTGTTTTGTTTTTCGCACCATTCTCTGCAAACTCTGGAGACCGTTGTGCCTAAAAATTATTGGAGATTAGTAGTTTGTGGTATACTCAGACCTCCCCATCTGGCACCAACTAAAATTTCATGGTCACATTTGTTCCCTATTCTGACCTTTGGTCTGAACAACAATTGCAGCTCTTGACCAAGTCTACATGCTTTTATGCATTGAGTTGCTGCCACATGATCGGCTGATTAGATATTTGCATTATCGAGCAGGTGTACCTAATAAAGTGGCTATTGATTGTAGATCATGCATAATTCTCCTTACTGAGGGCACACTACACCTGAGCATTAGGTATAGTAGTTGAAGGGTTAAGTTACTTGTAAGTAGTCAGTATCCAAGTGATTGATACGGAGTTTGTATCCTACCAAGATACTGAAGGATTATATTCAACTAATTAAGTAAGTTTGGACACTGTAATGGTGACATGAAGTCACCAAACTGGCATAAAAACATAGCAGCTCTATTGGTTTCCTTCAGGAAAGAAAAGCTGTCTTCATTATCTGATCTAACAGTATGTTATTCTCTACCCACCAATGAACTGACTCTACCTGCCTCTTCATCTCAGGGGTAAAGGGGAAAATAAAAACTGTCACAGCTAAGGATGCCCACAGCCACAGTGATCAGATAGCACTGGATTGTAAGAGCAAAGGTTCTCAGCTTTGTCACCAGTCACAAAGGTACTGAACAAAATATCCACTGAGTTGGACCAACTCCTAGGCTCCATGGAGTCTTGTGCAAACTTTATTCAACAAATGCTAATCAGTACTCCACTGAACATTCGCTGTTATAAACCAAAGTTATGATAGAGGTGTTTGAATCTTCACCATTCATACTTCTGTGGATATCTTTGAAAAAGGTATAGGATTTTGACAGGTGGCCATGAGTATCTTCCAACTCAAATGATTTTAATGAAATCATGAAAGTGATGTCAGAATTTCACATTTTTTGAGGAGCTGATCAAAAAAAAATTAGTGCTTCTAAGAAAACATTTTAAAATTCATCTTAGATATTAAGAGCACAACTAGAAATAGCAACAGTCACTAGATTTTTCAGAAGGATTTTCAAATACTTAAGGAGTGAAATTACGACATGGAGGTCATTAATTGGAATTTCACTTTTGGCAGCATAAATTACACAGCAAATTAATGAATAGCTGATAATTCCTTTTCTATAGTGGTGTATTTAGTGAGAAGAAAAATTCCTGCTGCTTGTGGATAATGTTCTAGGAATCTGAAGCAATATTCTCAAAATGCCAGAGGAACTCAGCGGGTCAGGCAGCATATGTGTATATGTGCATGGAAATGTCGACATTTTGGGCAGAAAACCTTCTTCAGGACTGAAAAGGAAGGGGGAAGACGCCAGAATAAAAGGGTTGGGGGAGAGGAAGGAGGCTAGCTGGAAAGTGATTGGTGAAGCCAAGTGAGTGGGAAAGGTAAAGGGCTGGAGAAGAGTCTGATAGGAGAGGAGAGTGGACTATAGAAGAAAGGGGAGGAGTAGGACACCCAGGGAGAAGTGATAGGCAGGTGAGAAGAGGTCAAAGGCCAGAGTGGGGAATAGAGGAAGAGGAGAGGGGAGGGAATTCTTTTTAAACCGGAAGGAGAAACTCCGAACTGAGTGTGGTCTCATCTTGGCACAAGAGGCTGCCATGGACTGACATGTCGGGACGTGAATGGGAATCGGAATTTAAATATCTGGCCACTGGGAAGTGTTCTGGGGATGTATGTATCACTGTGAATAAAAGTTGAAACCAATAAAATATACTCATTTCAATCAAGCTTAAAAATACATTGAATAAGTTATTAAAAGCTGAATTACCAGGAGCAGCTCTGGCTAAACCCCCTGGAACACCAGCTGAAACCCCAGGAATCCCTCCTGCAATATCACCACATGGAGATACAAATTAGTATATATTTTGTGCAAAACTCACTGAATTCCATAATTGTAATGCTGAGAGCACCTTATTATACTAAGACTACCAATTACAAAGATAAAATGCTGCTTTAATTTGTTGTTACAACAGATCCATAATGTGTTGAATAAAATTATTGAAATCAAGGAGCAGTTTACCCTATTGCTTATATTCTGGAGGTGACAATCAGATGAACTATGTCAACACATGCAGTATGATGAAATGTTTCTGAATGCTCCAATTCTCCATCCGATGAAAATTTTGGAAACGTGTCTGCTACAATCAGTGGGTAGCAATAACAGTAGTGTAAATATTGGAGCATGTTCATGAATATGTTCTCACTCCTAATAGGACGGCAGCGTAGCACAGTGTTTAGCACAACATGTTATAGTACCCGCGACCCGGGTTCAATTCCCGCCACTGCCCTTAAGGAATTTGCATGGCTTTCCTCCAGGTGCTCTGGTTTCCTCCCACAGTCCAAGGATGTACTGGTTGGTAGGTTAAGTGGTCGTTGTAAAATTGTCCTGTGGTTAGGCAGGGGTTAAATCAGGGGTTGCTGGGTGGTGCATCCCGAAGGACAGAAAGGATCTATTCCGTGCTGTATCTTAATAAATAAGTACAACATGGAGTGAATTGCAATGACAAAAGACACAGTGAGAAACAGTAGTAGGTAGTTCCACCTCCTTCCAGTTACTTCACCATTCACTTTCATCTTATATTTGTCTTGTAGATCATTCCCATTTATATGCATTGATCACTCAGGTACAACAAATAGAGACAGAGCATCATTCATTTTCCTCTTGTGAGTTAATAATAATAATAAGAAAAACAAGAAGGCTGACTTAATAATAACAAGAATTTGTGAATGAGGATTGGCATGAATTAGTTTCCCTAAGCTTCAGATGGTTTGGACTAACCTCCGTATTTAGCTGCTTTGGCAGCTGCATATCCATCTGCAATGAGAGAAGATTGACAACTTATGATAATGAATAGTACAATGAGTTACGTTGAGATGATCAAACACTCATCCTCCTTCCAGAGGAGGAAAAACTATTTGACAGATTTAGTATTATGGCAGATTATTCAAATCCATTCATCAAAACAACAGTGTTGAGATTATAAGTAAAATAAGGAAAAAGCAATTTGTCTGTTAATTCCTTATAGTTACAGAGGTCTTGTTTGAATTCTGTTATTCTGGCCACATGGAGTTTGGTCACTGAAACTACAGTAGCCTTGTGGTTAATTTGCAAGAATGATAGCCAGATGCCTAAAGTTTGATTCAAGGATTATAAATTCGAACTTGACAAGTGAATGGAAAATATGAATTCAAGAAATAAATCTGGAATTGAAATGGTTAGTCTCTGTGATCATGAAACCACAGAACTGTAGTAAAAACCTCATCTGGTCCACTTGTATTCTTTAGGGAAGAAAATCTGCATTCATGGAATATTCACCATATATATGCCGGACTGATGCAAAACTGAAATGTTTTTAGCTTCAATGGTGTAGGTTTTTTTAAAAAACTGTGTTCAGTGGAACAGATCAGTTTAAGATAGTGAAAACATTCTTGCCACTTGAAAATGAGTATGCTTCCAATCAAGTGGCTGTATATGACATTGTTGGATTAGATTATAAAATTGTTATTTTTCTCGTTGTTTAACTTTGTTATATTTGTACATATTTTTATATAAGCACCTATATACATGTTCAGCATGGTTTTCAGTGGCTATGGTTGCCTCTGTATTTTTCTGGAAACTTCTTGGTTTCAGTGGTGGGTGTCACATGACTCGAATCTAGCTACTTAATTGGTTAACTATTATCTGTTGTGATTTCAATGGGATTTACTTTTATCAGTGGTCTGGTATGAGGGGACCAGACCTCCTTTGTTCTCTCTCCTTCTCTTTCACTCTTCATGCTGCTTCTTCCCTTCTGTTTTTTGTTCATGTAACACTTAATAAAACGATTGTAAGCAACAAATTTCATGCCTCCTTCTTAACTTCTGAAGAAACTTTGGATCGCAAAAGAATCTGGATCCAACAGTAAAGTGAAAGTGAATTATTTTCTTGCCTAATCATAGAGTTTCTCAGACTAAAGGCTCATATTTACAAGAGGTTCTCATGTCAATATTGATAGGTGGAGGATCCTGAGTCTATTCTGGGGAATTTCAGTTCACTCTGTTCTTGTGCCAGTTAGGATAATCCATTATAGCAGATTTGTGCCGTATTTCTAATCTAGAAGTAGCAAATGATTAAAAAAAAAAATCAGAGACTAGTTTTTTGGGACAAAGCATGCGTATCTATGTTTATAAAAATTAGAACCATTTTCATAAACATCAAAAATATGAATAAGTGAAATTTACCAGGAACAACCCCTGGAACACCCCTTTGGACAGCACCTGGAAAATCAGCACAAAAGACATACAATCACTGTGTGCAGTTCCGATCACCCCACTGCAGGAAGGATGTGGGGGCTTCGGAAAGGATGCAGAAGAGGTTTAGTAGGATACAGCCTGGGTTAGAGTCAATGAGTTACAAGGAGAAGCTGGACAAACTTGTATATTATTTCTGGAATACTGGAGGCTGAGGGGAGACCTGGCAGAAGTCTATAAGATTATGAGAGGTATCGATAGGATAAGCAGTCAGAATATTTTCCCCAAGGTAGAAATGACAACTTTGAAAGGACATGCATTGGAGGAGAGAGGGTGAAAATTTAGGTATGCAGGCAAGTTTTTTTGACTGAAGATCGATAGGTGCCTGGAACGATCTTTCACAGGTCATCATGGACTCAGATATGATAGCTGAGTTTAAGAGGCAATTATATAGACATGCGAATATACAGGGGTTAGGAAGGAATTGAATCATGTAGAGGAAGAAGAGGTTTAGTTTGATTTAGCACAGAAATCATGGGCTGAAGTGCTATATTGTTCTATGTTCCATGTTAATTATCATTACACGCTACAAAAGTAACAGATGATGTTAATTTTGCTGCTAAATACATTTTGTTGTATTTAACACTACCCATCTTAACCATGAATCACGGCTTTTATTCCCTATAAGAACAGGTTCTGGATTGTGACTAAGAGTTCAAAAATGCTTTAATTTACTTGAAAGAGATGGCAGAAAACACCTTTGATGATAAAATAAAAGGAAGTTGATTCAATTATGGATGTGAAAATCCTGGAGGTATGAGGGGAAATAAATTTCATATGGAGTTCTACCAATCATTAAATGGCACGTAGACTACTTCAAGTATTGCAAATGCACATTTGATTCTCACACTGCTTATATACAAGGACTGTGATATTGCAGTAACAAATTCCGCTCCTGAGTAACAGAAGAAAGCAGGTCTGTGCCAATGTGCCTATTCCCCCTTTCAATTTGATCTGTACTTGTGGATTAATTCTATATTTATGTGGTGTGTACTAACAATGCTTAAATACTATACATTCCTGCATAAGAGAGATTATTACCATTCTCTTCAAACTGAGACAGCTTTATTCATTTTCACTTTAGCAGAGGCAAGCAAAGAAAACAAGTATGAGAATTCGGATGAATTAATTTCATTAACGTGCAGGGGCACCAAAGATAGAAGACTTACCTGGAAGTTTAGCTGCTTTGGCTGCTGCATATCCACCTGTAGTTATAACGAATTAACAAATTATGACAGAGTTGATTATGAGTAATGCCAAACATGTCACGTTATCTGGACAAATCCCTTCTCTCTAAAATACATAGAACATGGAACAGTACAGCACAGGAACAGGCCCCTTGGCCCTCACTGTTGTGCCAAACCAGCTAAAAAGTAAATCAAAACCCTCCAAAAACTAATCCCTCCTACCTACACAACGTCTGTATCCTTCCACCATCCTCATATTCATGTGCCTATCAAAACAACTCGTAAAAGCCTCCACACCACCATACCAGGCAGCGCAGTACAGGCATTCACCACTCTCTGAATGAAAAACTTACCCCTCACGTTCCTTTTGAACCTACCCCCTCTCACCTTCATTGCATGCCCTCTGGTATTAGACATATCTACCCTGGGAAAACGATACTCCCCGTCCACTCTCTCTATGCCTCTCATAATCTTACAAAGCTCTATCAGATTTCCCCTCAGCCTTTGCCATTCCAAAGAAAACAACCGAAGTTTGTCCAGCCTCGCATGATAGCACACCAGGCAGCTTCCTGGTGAACCTCTTTTGCACCCTCTCCAAGGGCTCAATGTCCTTCCTAATGTGAGGTGACCAGAACTGTATGCAATACTCCACATATGGCCTAACCAGAGTTTTACAAAGTTGCAAGATAACCTCTTGACTTTTGAACTCAGTGCCTCAACTAATAAAAGCAAGTATTCCGCAATCTTTCTTAACCATCTCATTGACTAGCCACCTACAAGGAATTATGAACTTGGACCCCAAGATCTCGCTGTCAACAACACTGTTAAGGGTCTTGCCCTTAAAAGTGCACTATCTCCTTGCATTTGCCCTAATCTCAGTGTTAATAAATCTTATTCAAATCTAACACCCAAAGTAACTTCATCGCACTAAATGCGGAATTAAGGGAATTTTAACATTAACTCCATTCTCTTACAAAGATGACGTACAAATAATTTTCTGTATCTTAAGTAGCCTTACGACAGACTGGATCAAAAAAAGACATAAGATAGACGGAATGGTGACTACTGATACCACAACAAGGTGACTGGATGAAAAGCAATTGACCAACAACAGGTAGGTACACAAGAGATTCCACAGATGCTGGAAATCTTGAGCAACACACACAAAATGCTGGATGAACTCAGCAAATCAGGCAGCATCTACGGAGGGGAATAAACAGTTAACATTTCAAGCTGAGACCAACAATACTAAAATTCTCTAGCTCGATAGATTCTTTGTAAATTTTCTTCAGTAAGTGATGAAGAATTCTGCATCTGAAGATCTGCATTTATGGGCTGGTCTGTTGGGACTAATCTTGAAGCTTTGTCACTCACTTTCTGCTAAAAATGTCAGATTAATATAGAATGTTGGTAGGAAACTTGAATTACTGGTGTACATCTTGGAGCTCCAGTGATTGGCTATCAGACCATTGAGTCTGCTTCACCATTTGATCAGGGCTGATTCATGTTCTCTCTCATTCTCCTCCCTTCTCCTCGTAATCTTTCATGCCCTTACTAGTCAAAAACCTATCAACAAGGATGAAAAAATCTGCAGGTGCTGAAAATCCAAGCAACACACACAAAACACTGAAGGAACTCAGTGGGCCAGACAGCATCTATGGAAAAGAGTAAACAGTCAACATTTTGAGCTGAGACCCTTCATCAGGACTCAACCTCCCAGAACCTATCAACCTCCCCTTTAAGTACCCAATAAAACATGAAACTCTGCTGCAGGAAAATGGCATCAATCATCAGGGACACCCACTACTGAGGACATGCTCTCTTCTTTTTGCTGCCATCAGGAAGAAGGTTCAAGAGCTTTAGGACTCACACCACCAGCTTCAGGAACAGTTAATAACCCTCAACTATCAAGCTCATGAACTAAAGGGGACAACTTCACTCAGTTTCACTTGCCCCATCATTGAAATATTCCTGCGACCAATGGACTCACTTTCAAGGACTCATGTTCTTGATATTTATTGCTTATTTATTTATTATTATGTCTTTCATTTTGTATTTTCACAGTTTGTTTTCTGTACTCTGGTTGAACACCCAAGTTGGAAGGTCTTTCATTGACTCTGTTATGATTAGTAGTTGATAGATTTATTGAGTGTGCCCATAGAAAATAAATCTCAGGGTTGTTTATGGTGACATATATGTACTTTTGTAATAAATTTACTTTGAAATTTGAACTTTTTTGAATTGGCCTCCACAGCCATCTGTGGCCATGAATAATACAGATTCATTCCTCCTGGCTAAAGAAATTTCTCCTCCTGTCTCCACTAAAGGTATTCTGAGGATATGCCCAATGGTCCAAGGTTCTTCCAGTTTTGGATCCAGTCTCTTCATGTCCATTCTAGGTTTTTCAATATTTGGTGGGTTTCAATGACGTGTTCCATTAGACTTTTAAATTCAAGTGAGTACAGACCCATAGCCATCAAACACTCCTCATACGTTAAACTTTTCATTTCTATGATCATTCCCGAAAACCTCTTCTGGATCCTCTCCAATGCCAGCACGTTCTTTATTAAATATGGAACACAAAACTGCTCACAATTTTCTGAATGTGGTCTGACAAATGTCTTATAGAGCCTCAGCATTACCTCCATGCTTTTGGTCTCTGTTTGAAGAATATGATATTTAAGGGAATTTTCTAAGCTCAACAATTTTGTCAGAAGTCATATCTGGAGATGTCTTGCTGTCTGTTAAAAGTTTCTGTGACAGAAATGACAGAGATTGACAATTTATGGCAGGGATCTCCAGCATTTTGACTTTATCATCAACATGTACCTCAGAATTTCCTCCTTGCTTTTACATTCTAGTCTTCTTGAAATGATTACCAGCATTGCATGTCCCTTCCTTACCGCAATCCCTTACTCAACCTGCAATTTGATCTTTAGGAAATATTTCACGAGGACATCCAAGTCCCTCTGCTTGTCCAGTTTCTGCATTCAATCCTCATTTAGAAAATAGTCCATGCATCATAACAAGATAACATTTCTCTAGTGAGCTGCCATCAATTATTTTTGTATATTCCTGTAATTTAAGGACTTTATCTATATCTGAGCAAAGAATTTCTGAAGTTAATGTGAGATTGCAGCCAATAAATCTGTTTTGGCATTCTGCTCTTGGTCTGAGCTTGAAGTCTACAACATTCATAAACATTTCCTGAGCTCAACAACTTTGTCAAAAGGCATAACTGGAGATGGCTTGGTTCCGTTAAAAGTTAATGTGACAGAGCTCTTACTGGCTTGTGTATATTATCCAAATGGGACACACAAGGGATCTGAACCTGGTAGAGCCTTGCTGACGAGGTTCAGGAGATTTTTGGATATCTGTGAATCTGAACCAAATAAACACATTACAATTTATTATGTAGAGATGGAAAATTTGAGCACAGATTACCTGGAACAGCTCCTGGAATGGCTCCCGGAACAGCTCCAGGTACAACACCTGAAATGGCATAAAGGAGAGTTATACTCATTAAAATATTAAATTAACCCAAGTGAAGATCTAGCTTATTGATGTAAACACGGTAAGTATCACGACAATTTCAATCACAGGGACGATTTACTGTTTCCATTTCTATCAAGAGCAGAATAAAGAGCATAACGAGGAATCATTTATTCTGGTTTTTGCAATTAATCAGTGTTAAATATGACTAAAAATCAATGCATATTTAATAAATTAATTGTGCATGTTAACAGCAAATAAATTGCAGAAGTTTTAGAAACTATAGTATTTATTTTGCCTTATGCAGATCATATACAGTTCATTGTCTGGGAGGCTGGATATTCACACATCACCTGCCAAAGGACATTGAAATGCACTCCCTTTCTTTCCATAGATGCTGTCTGACCTGCTGAGTGCTCTGAGATTTTATGTTTCTTTACCTCAGATTTCCAATAACTTCAGGTTTTCTTTTTAATTTTCCCTTTTAGTCATTGATTCCTGCTGATGCTCAATTTGCCCATGTCATGGTTCTATCTTCTCCTCACTCCTTACCTATTCCTTCTGTCCCTAATTCCCATTTTCCTGTCCACCTTTTCATATTTCCGCTTTCTTACATCCCCATTCCCCTTGCTCCCATTCTTGCTCCTGAGTCTCCTGATCTCAGTCTGTTTCTTGTAGGATGACAAGGTAGTGAAGTGGCTGGTGAAAATGCTTTACAGCAGGAACAGTCACCGATCAGGGTTTGATTTCTGCCATTGTCTGTAAGGAGTTTGCACCTTCTAGTGATCATGTGGGCTTCCACCAGGTGCTCCCACCAACCAAAGTCCGATGGTTAGGGTTAGGGTTAGTAAGCTGTGGGTATGCTAGTTGGGCCCTGGGGATAGTGCAATTGATACATTACTGGGCTGGCAACTGCAGATCTGGGTTCAAATCTTACCTGCGCATCTGACGATCTTAAACCGCTAATAACCTGGATTCTGATTTTCGTTCAGAGAAATTTTAGCGCATTGGTCTTCATAAATCAAAGTAATGAGTACAGAAGTTGGGAAGTTATATTGAAGTTGTATGAGACCTTAGTGAGGTCTAATTTGGAGTATTGTGTGTAAAGTTCTGGTCACCTACCTACAGGTAAGATTTAGAAGGAAGTCGCTAAAACTTGAGGATCTGAGTTATAGGTTAGGAATTTATTCCCTAGAGTGTAAGAGAATGAGGGGAGAGTCGATAGAGGTATAAAAATTTATGAAGGGTATAGATAGGGTAAATTCAAGTAGGCTTTTTCCAGTGAGGTTGGGTGAGACTAAACTAGAAGTCATGTGTTAAGGATATAAGGTGAAATAATTAAGAGGAACATGAGGTGGAACTTCTTCATTCAGAGGGTGGTGAGAGTGTGGAATAAGCTGCCAGCAAAAATAGAGGATACGGGTTTGATTTCAACATTTAGGAAAAATTTGAATAGGTGCATTAATATCCTGTGGGTGGGGGATTATTGAGGGCTCTGGTACTGGTGAAGATTGATGGGACTAGGCAGACAAACAGTTCAGTATGGACTAGATGGGCTGTAGTCCATACTTCTGTGCTGTGGTGTTCTATAACTCGATGTCTCTCGTCTTCCCACACTTGCTCTGCTTAGTCCACATCCATCCATCTATTCTCACATATGCAGTTCCTCCTTTTGGGCTGTCCCTCTCCTCTCCTGTGCACAATATCTCCTCTCAGGCTCGTTTACACCTCTCCTGCTCTCCCTTTCTCCTCCTCTTTGTTCTCTCTCTTCTTCCTCACATACACTGCTCTTCATCTCCCATTTTCACTTTTGCCCTCATTCCCTCACAGCTGTTTGCTTGCATCAAAAATACTCCTCTCCATTTTGCTCTTTATCCTTTCTACCGTGCTTATTAGTACAGAAATATTCTCATGTTAAACACCTTTAACAGATTTACCTGCATATCTAGCAGCTTTGGCAGCTGCATATCCTCCTGAAATGACAGAGGTTGACAATTTACGGCAGGGATCACCAGCATTTTGACTTTATCATCAACATGTACCTCAGCATTTCCTCCTTGCTTCTGCATTCCAGTCCTCTTGAAATGAATGTCAACTTTACTTTTCCCTTCCTTACCACCAACTCAACCTGCAATTTGACCTTTAGGTTTCCGCATTCACTCACTTTTAGAAAATAGTCCATGCATCATAACATGATGACATTTCTGTGGTGAGCTGCCATTAATTATTTTGTATATTCCTGCAATTTAAGGACTTTATGTATCTATACCTGAGCAAAGAAGTCCTGAAGTTCTGTGAGATTGCAGCCAATAAATCTGTTTGGGCATTCTGCTCTTGGTCTGCACTTGAAGTCTACGATATTCATCGACATTTCCCAAGCTCAACAACTTTGTCAAAATGCATAACTGGAGGTGACTTGCTGTCTGGTAAAAGTTAACGTGACAGAGCTCTAACTGACTTGTGTAAATTATCCAATTGGGACACACAAGGGATTGCTAATGAGTTTCAGGAGATTTTCGGTTATCGGTGAATCTGAAACAGATAATGCATTGCAATTTATTATTCAGAGATGGCAAATTCCAGCACAGATTACCTGGGACAGCTCCTGGAATGGCTCCCGGTATGCCTCCAGGTACAGCACCTGAAATGGCATAAAGGAGAGTTATACTCATTAAAATATTAAATAAAACCAAGTGAAGTTCTATTTTATTGATGTAAACACAGTAAGTATCACTACAATTCCAATCACAGGAATGATTTGCTGTTTCCATTTCTATCAAGAACAGAATAAAGAGTATAACGAGGAATAATTTATTCTGGAGTTGTCAATTAATCAGTATTAAATGTGACTGAAAATCAATGCATATCTAATGAATTAATTGTGCATGTTAACAGCAAATAAATTGCAGAGGTTTTGAAATATATAGTGTTTATTTTACCTTATGCAGATCATATACAGTTCATTGTCTGGGAGGCTGATTATTCACACATGACCTGCCAAAGAACACTGAAATGCACTCCCTCTCTTTCCATAGATACTGGCTGACCTACTGAGTGCTTCTGAGGTTTATGTTTCTTTACCTCAGATTCCCAATAACTTCAGGTTTCTTTTTAAAATTCCCTTCTAGTCATTGGCTCCTGTTGAAGTTGGGAAGTTATGTTGAAGTGAGACGGGACATTAGTGGGGCATAATTTGGAGAATTATATCCAGTTCTGGTCACCTACCTACAGGTAAGATTTAGAAGGAAGCTGCTAAGACTTGAGGATCTGAGTTACAGGGAAAGTTTGGATAGGTTAGGAATTTATTCCTTAGAGTGTAGGAGAATGAGGGGAGAGTTGATAGAGGTACAAAAACTTATGAAGGGTATAGATAGGGTAAATTCAAGTAGGGATTTCCAAGTGAGGTTGGGTGAGACTAAACTGGAGGTCATGTGTTAGGGGTAGAAGGTGAAATGATTAAGGGGAACATGAGGTGGAACCTTTTCACTGAGAGGGTGGTGAGAGTGCGGAAAGAGCTGCCAGCAGAAATAGTGGATGTAAGTTCGATTTTCACATTTGAGAGAAATTTGATTAGGTGCATTAATATTTGGGGGTGGTAGATTGGAGGGCTCTGGTAGTGATGCGGATTGATGGGACTAGGCAGAGCAACAGTTCAGCATGGACTAGATGGGTCGTAGTCCTAGTTTCTGTGTTGTTGTGTTCTATGACTCGATGTCTCTTGTCTTCCCACTCTGCTTCTGCCTAGTCCACATCCATCCATCTATTCTCACACATACAGTAACTTCTTTTGGGCTGTCCCTCTCCTCTCCTGTGCACAATATCTCCTCTCAGGCTCTTTCACACCTCTCCTGATCTCCCTTTCCACTCCTCTTTGTCTCTCCCTCACTCCTCACACTACCTGCTCCCCCTCTCCCTTTTTCACTTTTGCCCTCAAACCCTCACGGCTGTTTGTTTGCATCAAATATTTTCCTCTCCATTTTCCTCTTTCTTGCTTTCTACTCTGCTTATTAGTACAGAAATGTTTACATTTTAAACACCTTTAACAAATTTACCTGCATATTTAGCAGCTTTGGCAGCTGCATAGTCACCTGAAATGAAAGAAATTGACAATTTATGACAGAAATCACCAGTATTTTGACTTAAACATCAAAATGTAACTCAGCATTTCCTCTTTGATTTTACATTACAGTCCTCTTGAAATTAATGCCAACATTGCATTTCCTTTCCTTACTACCTACTCAACCTGGAATTTGACATTTAGGAAATCTTCCACGAGGACACCAAAGTCCCTTTGCACATCCAATTTCTGCGTTTACTTCCCATTTAGAAAATAATCCATGCATCATAACATAATAACATTTCTGTGGTGAGCTGCCATCAATTGTTTTGTATATTCCTGCAATTTAAGGACTTTATGTATCTATACCTGAGCAACAAATTCCTGAAGTTACTGTGAGATTGCAGCCAATATATCTGTCAGGGCACTCTGCTCTCAGACGCTGCTTGACGTCTACGACAGTCATAAGCATTTCCTAAGCTCAACAACTTCGTCAAAAGGCATAACTGGAGATGGTTTGCTTCCGTTAAAAGTTAATGTGACAGAGCTCTTACTGGCTTGTGTAATTTATCCAACTGGGACTCACAAGGACCCCAGTCCAGGCAGAGCCTTGCTAATGAGGTTCGGGAGACTTTTTGGATATCTGTGAATCTGAACCAAATAAATAACATTACAATTTATTATGTAGAGATGGTAAATTCCAGCACAGATTACCTGGAACAGCTCCTGGAATGGCTCCCGGAACACCTTCAGGTACAGCACCTGAAATGGCATAAAGGAGCATTATACTCATTAAAATATTAAATTAACCCAAGTGATGTTGTAGCTTATTGATGTAAACACAGTAAGTATTATTACAATTCCACTCACAGGGATGATTTGCTGTTTCTATTTCTATTAAGAACAGAATAAAGAGCATAACGAGGATGTGATAGGGTCTTTTAAGAGACTCTTGGACATCCAACTCAGATCGATCAGCCATGATTATACTGAATGGCAGTGCAGATCGAAGGGCCGAATGGCCTACTCCTGCACCTATTTTCTATGTTTCTGTGTTTCTAGGTACATGGAACTCAGAAAGATAGAGGGCTATGGGCAAACCTAGGTAATTTCTAAGGTAAGGACATGTTCGGCACAGCTTTGTGAGCCAAAGGGCTGTATTGTGCTGTAGGTTTTCCATGTTTCTATCAATTGCTTATTCTAGTTTTTGTCAATTAATGAGTATTAAATGTGACTGAAAATCAATACATATTTAATGAATTAATTGTGCATGTTAACAGCAAATAAATTGCTGAAGTCTTGAATAATATAGTGTTTATTTTGCCTTATGTAGATCATATACAGTTCATTGTCTGGGAGGCTCGATATTCACACATGAGCTGCCAAAGGACATTGAAATGCACTCCCTCTCCTTCCATAGATACTGCCTGACCTGCTGAGTGCTCCTGAGGATTTATGTTTCTTTACCTCAGATTTCCAATTTCCAACTTCAGGTTTCCTTTTTAATGTTTCCTTTTAGTCATTGACTCTTGCAGATGCTCAATTTGCCCCATGTGATGTGTCTATCTCTTTCTCACTCCGTAACTATTCCTTAAGTCCCTAATTCCCTTCCTCCTGACCACCATTTCATATTTCCTCTTTCTTACATCCCCATTCCCCTTGCCCCCATTCCTGCTCCTGAGTCTCCTGATCACAGTCTCTCTCTTATAGCATGACAAGGTAGTGAAGTGCCTAGTGCAAATGCTTTACAGCAGGAACAGTCACCGATCAGGGTTCGATTCCTGCCATTGTCTGTAAGGGGTTTGCACCTTCACCCACTGACCACGTGGGTTTCCAGCAGGTGATCCTACAAACCAAACACCTATGGGTAGAGTTAGGGAGAGGATTGGTAACTTGTGGGCTTACTATTTTGGCTCTGGCGATGGTGCAATTGATAAGTCACCAGGCTGGCTCAGTAGACCTGGGTTCAACTCTTACCTGCACAACTGAAGAACCTGAACAGTGAATGACCTGGATTCTAATTTTTTTCAGGAGAACTTTTTGTGCATTGGCCTTCATCAATCAGAAGTATTGAGTGCAGGACTTGGGAAGTTATGTTGAAATTGTACAGGACTTGGATGAGGCCTAATTTGGAGTATTGCATGTAGTCCTGGTCACCTACCTACAGCAAAGGTATCAATAAGATACAATTTACAAGGATGTTGTTGGAACTTGAGGGACTGAATTTAAGTGATAGGTCGAATTGGTGAGGACTTCATTCTCTAGGGCATATGAGAATGAGGGGTGATTTGATAGAGCTGTACAAAATTATGAAGTCTATAGATAGAGTAAGTTGAAGCAGGCAAGACTGGAACTGGAGTTCATGGGTTATGGCTTTAAGGTGAAAAGTTCATGGAGAACATAAGGTGGAACTTTTTCACTCAGAGGGTGGTAAGATTGTGGAATGAACTGTCAGAAGTAGTAGTTGATGCAGAGTTCAACATTTAAGAAAAATTTGAAGAGGTGAATGGATGGGGGAGGGGGTATGGTCCTGATGCAGATTAATGGGACTAGGCAGACAAATAGTTCAACATCGACGAGATGGGACGAAGACCTGTTTCTGTGTTGTTGTGTTCTATAACTCAATGACTCTTGCCTTCCCAGACTGGCTCTGCTTTGTCCACATCCATCCATCTATTCTTAAGTATGCAGTACCTCCATTTGGGCTATCTCTCTCCTTTCCTGTGTACAATATCTCCTCTCAGGCTCTTCCACACCTCTCCTCCTCTCCCTTTCCCCTCCTCTTTGTTCTCTCCCTCACTCCTCACTCTCCCTACTCCCCCTCTCCCTTTTTCACTTTTGCCCTCACACCCTCTGAGCTGTTTGCTTGCATCAAAAATACTCCTCTCCATTTTCCTCCTTCTTCCTGTCTACTCTGCTTATTAGTACAGAAATATTTTCATGTTAAACACCTTTAACAGATTTACCTGCATATTTAGCAGCTTTGGCAGCTGCATATCCTCCTGAAATGACAGAGATTGACAATTTATGGCAGGGATCTCCAGCATTTTGACTTTATCATCAACATGTACCTCAGCATTTCCTCCTTGCTTTTACATTCCAGTCCTCTTGAAATGAATGTCAACATTGCATTTCCCTTCCTTACTAACAAGTCAATCTGCAAGTTGACCTTTAGGAAATCTTCCACGAGGACAGCCAAGTCCCTTTACTTGTCCAGTTTCTGCATTCACTCCCTTTTTAGAAAATAGTCCATGCATCATAAAATGATGACATTTCTGTGGTGAGCTGCCATCAATTATTTTTGTGTATTCCTGCTATTTATATGTATCTATATCTGAGCAAAGAATTCCTGAAGTTTCTGTGAGATTGCAGCCAATAAATCTGTTAGGTCACTCTGCTCTTGGTCTGAGCTTGAAGTCTATGACGTTCACAAACATTTCCTGAGCTCAACAACTTTGTCAAAAGGCATAACTGGAGCTGGCTTGCTTCCGTTAAGAATTAATGTGACAGATCTCTTACTGGCTTGTGCATATTATCCAACTGGGACTCACAAGGGATCTGATCCTGGTAGAGCCTTGCTAACGAGGTTCAGGAGATTTTTGGTTATCTATGAATCTGAACCACATAAACACATTACAATTATTATGTAGAGCTGGTAAATTCCAGCACAGTTTACCTGGAACAGCTCCTGGAATGGCTCCCGGAACAGCTCCAGGTACAGCACCTGAAATGGCATAAAGGAGAGTTATACTCATTAAAATATTAAATTAACCCAAGCGAAGTTCTAGCTTATTGATGTAAACACGGTAAGTATCACGAGAATCCCAATCACGGGGATGATTTGCTGTTTCCATTACTATCAAGAGCAGAATAAAAAGCATAACGAGGAATCATGTATTCTGGTTTTGTCAATTAATCAGTGTTAAATGTGACTGAAAATAAAGGCATATTTAATAAATGAATTGTGCATGTTAACAGCAAGTAAATTGCAGAAGTTTTAAAAACTATAGTATTTATTTTGCTTTATGCAGATCATATACAGTTCATTGTCTGGGAGGCTGGATATTCACACATCACCTGCCAAGGGACATTGCAATGCATTCCCTTTCTTTCCATAGATGCTGTCTGAACTGCTGAGTGCTCTGAGATTTTATGTTTCTTTACCTCAGATTTCCAATAACTTCAGGTTTTCTTTTTAATTTTCCCTTTTAGTCATTGATTCCTGCTGATGCTCAATTTGCCCATGTCATGGTTCTATCTTCTCCTCACTCCTTACCTATTCCTTCTGTCCCTAATTCCCATTTTCCTGTCCACCTTTTCATATTTCCGCTTTCTTACATCCCCATTCCCCTTGCTCCCATTCTTGCTCCTGAGTCTCCTGATCTCAGTCTCTCTCTTGTAGGATGACAAGGTAGTGAAGTGGCTGGTGAAAATGCCTTACAGCAGGAACAGTCACCGATCAGGGTTCGATTCCTGCCAATGTCTGTAAGGAGTTTGCACCTTTACCCAGTGACCATGTGGGCTTCCACCAGGTGCTCCCACAAACCAAAGTCCGATGGTTAGGGTTAGGGTTAGTAAGCTGTGGGCATGCTAGTTGGGCCCTGGTGATTGTGCAATTGATACATTACCCGGCTTGCAACTGTAGATCTGGTTTAAATTCAGAGATTTTGTAGATTTTAAAATAATACAAATTATGTATAAAGCAAAAATGGACAGCTACCACAAAGTATCCAAAGGTTGTTTAAAATAAGAGAAAGTCAACATGATTTGAGAGGAACATGTATATTTCAAAAACAAAGGATAAGAACAAATGTAAAAAATCATTGTATTTCAGTCAGAGGGGTGAATCTATGGAACAGTTGTAGTGAGAATTTAAAAACATGCACCACACTTAACAAGTTAAAAAAATTATTTAAAAATAATTTAATGAACAAATATAAAATACATGATTTAAAATGAATGGGAATAATGTAAATAAATGATACTTGGAATTGGATTTTGTGTTAAAAGATTATGAAATTTTTTGTTTTGATGTGATGATTGACACCAAATATGTTGTTGTATAAGTAAGAGGCACAGGTGTAATAAGCTGTAGATTCAGGCCACACTCTTTCAGTCTGTTTTAAAGAATAACTATATTTTTTTTGTTGTAAATTTGTCCTATGAAATTATCATTGAAAATGTTGCTTTTTGTTATGTTTGTACTGACTGAAATAAATTTCATTCACTCAAATCTTACTCGCGCATCTGAGGATCTTAAACCACCAATCATCTGGATTCTGATTTTCCTCCAGAGAAATGTTAGTGCATTTGCCTTCATAAATCAAAGTAATGAGTTCAGAAGTTGGGAAGTTATGTTGAATTTGTATGAGACATTAGTGGGGTGTAATTAAAGTCACTCGTTAATTTAATTTAAAATTGTACATCGTTACTATTTGACAAAGGAGAGACTGTCTAAAATATTTCCTAATGTTGATAGCCAGTGTGATAGATGTAAAACTGAGACAGCTACATTGACACATATGTTTTGGTCATGTTCTGTATTGAAACAGTTTTGGAAATCTATTTTTTCTACAATTTCTAAAGCTTTAAAAATTAATTTACAACCTAATAAATTGACAGTTTTGTTCGGTATAATCCCTCAATATATTCATGGTATTATATGTAATTGCATTTGTCACATTATTGGCCAGAAGGGCTATTTTATTGAAATGGAAAGATGCCTTTGCTCCCACTTTGGTACAATGGTTCTCTCAGGTGATGCTATGTCTTAGTTTGGAGAAAATCAGAAGTCAAACTTTTGATCATTGATTTGACTTTGAGAAAAGGTGGCGTTCTTTTGCCCGCTACTATCATTTGATTTGAGTTAATTAAGATGGTCCCATTCTGATTCTTGTTTAAATAGATTTGATTGGCGGATTTACATTTTTCTTTTATGGAAGCTTGTATGGCGTATAGCTCTGGGGTTGTGCTCCCAATGGGTTTTTTTGTTTAGTTTTAGTTGTAGTTTTAGTTAGTTTTCCTTCTTTCTCTTTTCCAAAAAAATAGTTTTAACATTTTGTTTTTTCTTCTTATTATTGATATATTGTTTAGCTTTGTTAATCAGTTATTTGATAATTTAATTTATTGTACATATTGATATGTTGACTTAATTACTTTAACGTATTTTTGTTGATTTTCAATAATAATTAATAAAAAAGATTTAAAAATGAAAATTAAGCAGTTCAGTATGGACTAGATGGGCCGCAGTCCGTGTTTCTGTGTTGTTGTGTTCTATGACTCGATGTCTCTTGTCTTCCCACGCTTGCTCTGCTTAGTCCACATCCATCCATCTATTCTCACATATGCAGTACATCCTTTTGGGCTGTCCCTCTCCTCTCCTGTGCACAATATCTCCTCTCAGGCTCTTCCACACCTCTCCTGCTCTTCCTTTACCCTTCTTTGTTCTCTCCCTTCTTCCTCATATACACTGCTCCTCCTCTCCCATTTTCACTTTTCACTCATTCCCTCACAGCTTTTTTTGCTGGCATCAAAAATACTCCTCTCCATTTTCCTCCTTCTTCCATTCTACTCTACTTATTAGTACAGAAATATTCTCATGTTAAACATCTTTGACAGATTTACCTAAATATCTAGCAGCTTTGGCAGCTGCATATCCTCCTGAAATGACAGAGATTGACAATTTATGGCAGGGATTACCAACATTTTGACTTTGACGTCGACATGTACCTCTGCATTTCTTCCTTGTTTCTGCATTCCAGTCCCCTTGAAATGAATGTCAACTTTACATTCCCTTCCTTACCACCAACTCAACTTCCAATTTTGACCTTTAGGAAATCTACCATGTGGACACCCAGGTGCCTTTGCTTGTCCAGTTTCTGTATTCACTCCCTTTTTAGAAAATAGTCCATGCATCATAACATGATGACATTTCTGTGGTGAGCTGCCATCAATTATATTTGTATATTCCTGCAATTTAAGGACTTCCTGAAGTTTCTGTGAGATTGCTGCCAATAAACCTGTTTGGGCATTCTGCTCTTGGTCTGCACTTGAAGTCTACTCAATTTATCAACATTTTCCAAGCTCAACAACTTTATCAAAAGGCATAACTGGAGGTGACTTGCTGTCTGGTAAAAGTTAATGTGACAGATCTCTTAGTGACTTGTGTAAATTATCCAATTGGGACCCACAAGGGATTGCTAATGAGGTTCAAGAGATTTTTGGTTATCTGTGAATCTGAAACAGATAATGCATTGCAATTTATCATTCAGAGATGGCAAATTCCAGCACAGATTACCTGGGACAGCTCCTGGAATGGCTCCCGGTATGCCTCCAGGTACAGCACCTGAAATGGCATAAAGGAGAGTTACACTCATTAAAATTTTAAATAAACCCAAGTGAAGTTCTATTTGATTGTTGTAAACACAGTAAATATCACTACAATTCCAATCACAGGAATGATTTGCTGTTTCCATTTCTATCAAGAACAGAATAAAGAGTATAACGAGGAATCATTTATTCTGGAGTTGTCAATTAATCAGTATTAAATGTAACTGAAAATCAATGCATATTTAACTAATTAATTGTGCATGTTAACAGCAAATAAATTGAAGAAGTTTTGAAAAATATAGTGTTTATTTTGCCTTATGCAGATCATATACAGTTCATTGTCAGGGAGGCTGGATATTCACACATGACCTGCCAAAGAACATTGAAATGCAGTCCCTCTCTTTCCATAGATGTTGTCTGACCTGCTGAATGCTTCTGAGGCTTTATGTTTCTTTACCTCAGATTTCCAATAACATCAGGTTTTCTTTTTAATTTTCCCTTTTAGTCATTGACTCCTGCTGATGCTTAATTTGCCCATGTTATGTTTCTATCTTCTCCTCAGTCCTTACCTATTCCTTCAGTCCTTAATTCCCTTTCTCCTATCCATTGTTTCACATTTCCTCTTTCTTACATCCCATTCCCCTTGCTCCCATTCTTGCTCCTGAGTCTCCTGATCTCAGTCTCTCTCTTGTAGGATGACAAGGTAGTGAAGTGGCTGGTGAAAATGCTTTACAGCAGGAACAGTCACCAATCAGGGTTCGATTCCTGCCATTGTCTGTAAGGAGTTTGCACCTTCACCCAGTGACCACATGGGTTTCCACCAGGTGCTCCCACAAACCAAAGTCCAATAGTTAAGGTTGGGGTTAGTAAGCTGTGGGCATGCTAGTTGGGCCCTGGTGATGTGCAATTGATACGTTACCAGGCTGGCAACTGCTGATCTGGGTTCAAATCTTACCTGCACATCTGAGGATCCTAAACAATTAATGATCTAGATTCTGATTTTCCTCCAGAGAGATTTTCACACTTTGGCCTTCATAAATCAAAGTAATGAGTACAGAAGTTGGGAAGTTATGTTGAATTTATACGGGACAGTAGTGGGGCATAATTTGGAGAATTATATCCAGTTCTGGTCACCTACCTACAGGTAAGATTTAGAAGGAAGTTGCTAAAACTTGAGGATCTGAGTTACAGGGAAAGTTTGAATAGGTTAGGAATTTATTCCCTGGAGTGTAGGAGGATGAGGGGAGAGTCGACAGAGGTATAAAAAATTATGAAGGGTATAGATAGGGTAAATTTAAGTAGGCTTTTTCCAGTGAGGTTGGGTGAGATTAAACTGGAGGTCATGTGTTAGGGGTATAAGGTGAAATGATTAAGGGGAACATGAGGTGGAACTTCTTCATTCAGAGGTTGGTGAGAGTGTGGAATGAGCTGCCAGCAGAAATGGTAGATACAGGTTTGATTTCAACATTTAGGGTAAATTTGAATAGGTGCATTAATATTCTGTGGGTGGGGGTTATTGAGGCTATGATACTGGTGTAGACTGATAGGATTAGGCAGACAAACAGTTCAGTATGGACTAGATGGGCCGTAGTCCGTGTTCCTGTGCTGTGGTGTTCTATAACTCGATGTCTCTTGTCTACCCACATTTGTCCTGCTTAGTCCACATCCATCCATCTATTCTCACATATGCAGTAACTCCTTTTGGGCTGTCCCTCTCCTCTCCTGTGCACAATATCTCCTCTCAGACTCATTCACACCTCTCCTGCTCTCCCTTGCCGCTCCTCTTTGTTCTCTCCCTCACTCCTCACTCTCCCTTTTTCACTTTTGCACTCAAAATCCTTTCAACCGATTGCTTGCATCAAAAATATTCCTCTCCATTTTCCACTTTCTTGCTTTCTACTCTGCTTACTAAAGTAAAGTAAAGTAAAGTAAAGGCATTCGTTAGTCTTGAGAGATAATGGATCTGCGTCTGGAAAGTCTCCACTCTCCAGGGCACAGGCCTGGCAAAGGTTGTATGGAAGGCCAGCAGTTGCCCATGCTGCAAGTATCCCCTCTCCACGACACCGATGTTGTCCTAGGGAAGGGCATTAAGAGCCATACAGCTTGGCACCAGTGTCGTCGCAGAGTGATGTGTGAGTAAGTGCCTTGCTCAAGGATGCAACACGTTCCCTCGGCTGGGGCTCGAACTCACGACCTTCAGGTCGCTAGTCCAATGCCTTAACCACTTGGCCATGTGCCCACTCTGCTTATTAGTACAGAAATATTTGCAGTTTAAACATCATTAAGAGAATTACCTGCGAATTTAGCTGCTTTGGCAGCTGCATATCCTCCTGAAATGATAGAAATTGATCATTTATGACAGAATTCACCAGCATTTTGACTTTGACATCAAAATGTACCTCAGCAATTTTTCCTTGCTTTTACATTACAGTCCCCTTGAAATTAACATCAACGTTGCATTTCCCTTCCTTACTACCTACTCAACCTGCAATATGACCTTTAGGGAATCTTCCACGAGGACACCAAAGTCCCTTTGCACATCCAATTTCTGCGTTTACTCCTCATTTAGAAAATAATCCATGCATCATAACATGATGACATATCTGTGGTGAGCTGCCACAAAATATTTTGTATATTCCTGTAATTTAAGGACTCTATGTATCTATACCTGAGCAAAGAATTCCTGGAAGTTACTGTGAGATTGCAGCCGATATATCTGTTCGGGACTCTGCTCTCAGATGCTCTTTGATGTCTATGACAGTCATAAGCACTTCTTAAGCTCAAAAACTTTGTCAAAAGGCATAACTGGAGATGGCTTGCTTCCGTTAAAAGTTAATGTGACAGAGCTCTTACTGGCTTGTGTATATTATCCAACTGGACTCACAAGGGCCCCGATCCAGGCACAGCCTTGCTAACGAGGTTCAGGAGATTTTTGGTTATCTGTGAATCTGAACCAAATAAATAACATTACATTATTATGTAGAGCTGGTAAATTCTAGTACAGATTACCTGGAACAGCTCCTGGAATGGCTCCTGGAATACCTCCAGGTACAGCACCTGAAATGGCATAAAGGAGAGTATTTCTCATTAAAATATTAAATTAACTGAAGTGATGTTCTAGCTTATTGATGTAAACACAGTAAGTATCACTACAATTCCACTCACAGGGATGATTTGCTGTTTCTATTTCTATTAAGAACAGAATAAAGAACATAACGAGGATGTGATAGGGTCTTTTAAGAGACCCCTGGACAGGTACATGGAGCTCAGAAAGATAGAGGGCTATGGGTAAACCCAGGTAATTTCTAAGTTTAGGACATGTTGGGCCAGCTTTGTGGGCCAAAGGGCTGTATTGTGCTGTAGGTTTTCTATGTTTCTATGAATCGTTCATTCCGTTTTTGTCAATTAATCAGTATTAAATGTGACTGAAAATCAATACATATTTAATAAATTAATTGTGCATGTTAACAGCAAATAAATTGCTGAAGTTTTGAATAACGTAGCGTTTACTTTGCTTTATGCAGATCATATACAGTTCATTGTCTGGGAGGCTGGATATTCACACATCACCTGCCAAAGGACATTGAAATGCACTCCCTCTCTTTCCAGAGATGCTGTCTGACCTGCTGAGTGCTTCTGAGGTTTTATGTTTCTTTACCTCAGATTTCCAATAACTTCAGGTTTCCTTTTTAATGTTTCCTTTTAGTCATTGACTCCTGCAGATGCTCAATTTGCCCCATGTGATGTGTCTATCTCTTTCTCACTCCTTAACTATTCCTTAAGTCCCTAATTCCCTTCCTCCTGACCACCATTTCATATTTCCTCTTTCTTACATCCCCATTCCCCTTGCTCCCATTCCTGCTCCTGAGTCTCCTGATCACAGTCTCTCTCTTATAGCATGACAAGGTAGTGAAGTGCCTAGTGCAAATGCTTTACAGCAGGAACAGTCACCGATCAGGGTTCGATTCCTGCCATTGTCTGTAAGGGGTTTGCACCTTCACCCACTGACCACGTGGGTTTCCAGCAGGTGATCCTACAAACCAAACACCTATGGGTAGAGTTAGGGAGAGGATTGGTAACTTGTGGGCTTACTATTTTGGCTCTGGTGATGGTGCAATTGATAAGTCACCAGGCTGGCTCAGTAGACCTGGGTTCAACTCTTACCTGCACAACTGAAGAACCTGAACAGTGAATGACCTGGATTCTAATTTTTTTCAGGAGAACTTTTTGTGCATTGGCCTTCATCAATCAGAAGTATTGAGTGCTGGAGTTGGGAAGTTATGTTGAAATTGTACAGGACTTGGATGAGGCCTAATTTGGGGTATTGTGTGTAGTCCTGGTCACCTACCTACAGCAAAGATATCGATAAGATACAATTTACAAGGATGTTGTTGGAACTTGATGTCTTGAATTAAAGTGAAAAGTTGAATAGGACTTCATTCTCTAGGGCATATGAGAATAAGGGGCGATTTGCTAGAGCTGTACAAAATTATGAAGGCTATACATAGGGTGAATTGAAGCAGGCAAGACTGGAACCAGAGGTCATGGGTTATGGCTGTAAGGTGAAAAGTTCATGGAGAACATAAGGTGGAACTTTTTCACTCAGAGGGTGGTAAGATTGTGGAATGAACTGTCAGAAATAGTAGTCGATGCAGATTTCAACATTTAAGAAAAATTTGCAGAGGTGCATGGATGGGGGAGGGGGGTATGGTCCTGATGCAGATTAATGGGACTAGGCAGACAAATAGTTCAACATCGACGAGATGGGACGAAGACCTGTTTCTGTGTTGTTGTGTTCTATAACTCAATGACTCTTGCCTTCCCAGACTGGCTCTGCTTTGTCCACATCCATCCATCTATTCTTAAGTATGCAGTACCTCCTTTTGGGCTATCTCTCTCCTTTCCTGTGTACAATATCTCCTCTCAGGCTCTTCCACACCTCTCCTCCTCTCCCTTTCCCCTCCTCTTTGTTCTCTCCCTCACTCCTCACTCTCCCTACTCCCCCTCTCCCTTTTTCACTTTTGCCCTCACACCCTCTCGGCTGTTTGCTTGCATCAGTAATACTCCTCTCCATTTTCCTCTTCATCCTTTCTACCGTGCTTATTAGTTCAGAAATATTTTCATGTTAAACACCTTTAACAGATTTACCTGCATATCTAGCAGCTTTGGCAGCTGCATATCGTCCTGAAATGACAGAGATTAACAATTTATGGCAGGGATCTCCAGCATTTTGACTTTGACATCAACATATACCTCTCAATTTCCTCTTTGCTTTTACATTCCAGTCCTCTTGAAATGAATGTCAATTTTGCATTTCCCTTCCTTACTACCAACTCAACCTGCAAGTTGACCTTTAGGGAATCTTCCATGAGGAGTGTCAAGTCCCTTTGCTCATCCAGTTTCTGTATTTGCTCCCATTTAAAAATAGCCCATGCATCATAACATGATGACATTTCTGTGGTGAGCTGCCATCAATTATGTTTCTGTATTCGTGCAATTTACATCTATCTATATCTGAGCAAAGAAGTTACTGTGAGTTTACAGCCAATAAATCTGTTAGGTCACTCTGCTCTTGGTCTGAGCTTGAAGTCAACGATATTCATAAACATTTCCTAAGCCCAACAACTTTGTCAAATACCATAGCTGGAGATGGCTTGCTTCCATTAAAAGTTAATATGACAGAGCTCTTAATGGCTTGTGTATATTATCCAATTGGGACTCACAAGGGATCTGATCCTGGTAGAGCCTTGCTTATGAGGTTCAGGAGATTTTTACTTTTCTTCATTTTTGCCCTCACACCCTCACAGCCGTTTGCTTGCATCAAGAATACTCCTCTCTATTTTCCTCCTTCTTCCATTCTACCCTGCTTATTAGTACATAAATATTTTCATGTTCAATGCCTTTAACAGATTTACCTGCATATCTAGCAGCTTTGGCAGCTGCATATCCTCCTGAAATGACAGAGGTTGGCAATTTATGGCAGGGATCACCAACATTTTGGCTTTACCTCAGCATTTCCTCCTTGCTTCTGCATTCCAGTCCTCTTGAAATGAATGTCAACTTTACATTTCCCTTCCTTACCACCAACTCAACCTGCAATTTGACCTTTAGGTTTCCGCATGCACTCACTTTTTAGAAAATAGTCCATGCATCATAACATGATGACACTTCTGTGGTGAGCTGCCATCAATTATATTTGTATATTCCTGCAATTTAAGGACTTTATGTATCTATACCTGAGCAAAGAAGTCCTTAAGTTCTGTGAGATTGCTGCCAATAAATCTGTTTGGGCATTCTGCTCTTGGTCTGCACCTGAAGTCTACGCTATTTATCAACATTTTCCAAGCTCAACAACTCTATCAAAAGGCATAACTGGAGGTGACTTGCTGTTTGGTAAAAGTTAACGTGACAGAGTTCTAACTGACGGTGTAAATTATCCAACTGGGACACACAAGGGATTGCTAATGAGGTTCAGGAGATTTTTGGTTATCTGTGAATCTGAAACAGATAATGCATTGCAATTTATTATTCAGAGATGGCAAATTCCAGCACAAATTACCTGGAACAGCTCCTGGAATGGCTCCTGGTATGCCTCCAGGTACAGCACCTGAAATGGCATAAAGGAGAGTTATTCTCATTAAAATTTTAAATAAACCCAAGTGAAGTTCTATTTTATTGATGTAAACACAGTAAGTATCACTACAATTCCAATCACAGGACTGATTTGCTGTTTCCATTTCTATCAAGAGCAGAATAAAGAGTATAATGAGGAATAATTTATTCTGGAGTTGTCAATTAATCAGTATTAAATGTAACTGAAAATCAATGCATATTTAACTAATTAATTTTGCATGTTAACAGCAAATAAATTGCAGAAGTTTTGAATAATATAGTGTTTATTTTACCTTATGCAGGTCATATACAGTTCATTGTCTGGGAGACTGGATATTCACACATCACATGCCAAAGGACATTGAAATGCACTCCCTCTCTTTCCAGAGATACTGGCTGACCTGCTGAATGCTTCTGAGGCTTTGTTTCTTTACCTCAGATTTCCAATAACTTCAGGTTTTCTTTTTAATTTTCCCTTTTAGACATTGACTCCTGCTGATGCTCAATTTGCCCAGGTCATGTTTCTACCTTCTCCTCACTCCTTACCTATTCCTTCAATCCCTAATTCCGTTTCTCCTGTCCACCATTTCATATTCCTCCTTTCTTACATCCCATTCCCCTTGCTCCCATTCTTGCTCCTGAGTCTCCTGATCTCAGTCTCTCTCTTGTAGGATGACAAGGTAGTGAAGTGGCTGGTGAAAATGCTTCACAGCAGGAACAGTCACCGATCAGGGTTCAATTCCCGCCATTGTCTGTAAGGAGTTTGCACCTTCACCCAGTGACCACGTGGGTTTCCACCAGGTGCTCCCACAAACCAAAGACTGATAGTTAGGGTTGGGGTTAGTAAGTTGTGGGCATGCTAGTTGGACCCTGGTGATAGTGCAATTTATTCCTTAGAGTGTAGGAGAATGAGGGGAGAGTCGACAGAGGTATAAAAAATTATGAAGGGTATAGATAGGGTAAATTCAAGTAGGCTTTTTCCAGTGAGGTTGGGTGAGATTAAACTAGAGGTCATGTGTTAGGGGTATAAGGTGAAATGATTAAGGGGAACATGAGGTGGAACTTCTTCACTCAGAGGTTGGTGAGAGTGTGGAATGAGCTGCCAGCAGAAATAGTAGATATGGGTTTGATTTCAACATTTAGGGTAAATTTGAATAGGTGCATTAATATTCTGTGGGTGGGGGTTATTGAGGCTATGATACTGGTGTAGACTGATGGGATGAAGCAGACAAACAGTTCAGTATGGACTAGATGGGCCGTAGTCCGTGTTCCTGTGCTGTGGTGTTCTACAACTCGATGTCTCTTGTCTTCCCACACTTGCTCCACTTAGTCCACATCCACCCATCTATTCTCACATATGCAGTAACTCTTTTTGGGCTGTCCCTCTCCTCTCCTGTGCACAATATCTCCTCTCAGACTCTTTCACACCTCTCCTGCTCTCCCTTTCCCCTCCTCTTTGTTCTCTCCCTCACTCCTCACTCTCCACTCTCCCTGCTCCTCCTCTCCCTTTTTCACTTTTGCTCTCACACCCTCTCAGCTGTTTGCTTGCATCAAAAATATTCCTCTCCATTTTCCACTTTCTTGCTTTCTACTCTGCTTATTAAAGTAAAGTAAAGTAAAGGCATCCATTAGTCTTGCGAGATAATGGATCTGTGCCTGGAAAGTCTCCACTCTCCAGGGCACAGGCCTGGCAAAGGTTGTATGGAAGACCAGCAGTTGCCCATGCTGCAAGTATCCCCTCTCCACGACACCGATGTTGTCCAAGGGAAGGGCATTAAGAGCCATACAGCTTGGCACCAGTGTCGTCGCAGAGTGATGTGTGAGTAAGTGCCTTGCTCAAGGATGCAACACGTTCCCTCGGCTGGGGCTCGAACTCACGACCTTCAGGTCGCTAGTCCAATGCCTTAGCCACTTGGCCACGTGCCCACTCTGCTTATTAGTACAGAAATATTTGCAGTTTAAACATCTTTAAGAGAATTACCTGCAAATTTAGCTGCTTTGGCAGCTGCATATCCACCTGAAATGATAGAAATTGATAATTTATGACTGAAATCACCAGCATTTTGACTTTGACATCAAAATGTACCTCAGCAATTTTTCCTTGCTTTTACATTACAGTCCCCTTGAAATTAATGTCAACATTGCATTTCACTTCCTTACTACCTACTCAATCTGCAATATGACCTTTAGGGAATCTTCCATGAGGACACCAAAGTCCCTTTGCACATCCAATTTCTGCGTTTACTCCCCATTTAGAAAATAGTCCATGCATCATAACATGATGACATATCTGTGGTGAGCTGCCATCAATTATTTTGTATATTCCAGCAATTTAAGGACTTTATGTATCTATACCTGAGCAAAGAATTCCTGGAAGTTACTGTGAGATTGCAGCCAATATATCTGTTCGGGACTCTGCTCTCAGACGCTCTTTGATGTCTATGACAGTCATAAGCACTTCTTAAGCTCAAAAACTTTGTCAAAAGGCATAACTGGAGATGGCTTGCTTCCGTTAAAAGTTAATGTGACAGAGCTCTAACTAGCTTGTGTATATTATCCAACTGGGACTCACAAGGGCCCCAATCCAGGCACAGCCTTGCTAACAAGGTTCAGGAGATTTTTGGTTATCTGTGAATCTGAACCAAATAAATAACATTACAATTTATTATGTAGAGATGGTAAATTCCAGCACAGATTACCTGGAACAGCTCCTGGAATGGCTCCTGGAATACCTCCAGGTACAGCACCTGAAATGGCATAAAGGAGGGTTATACTCATTAAAATATTAAATTAACCGAAGTGATGTTCTAACTTATTGATGTAAACACAGTAAGTATCATTACAATTCCACTCACGAGGATGATTTGCTGTTTCTATTTCTATTAAGAACAGAATAAAGAGCATAACGAGGATGTGATAGGGTCTTTTGAAAGACTCTTGGACAGGTACATGTAGCTCAGAAAGATAGAGGGCTATGGGTAAACTTAGGTAATTTCTAAGGTAAATACATGTTGGGCCAGCTTTGTGGGCCAAAGGGCGGTATTGTGCTGTCGGTTTTCTATGTTTCTATGAATCGTTCATTCTGGTTTAGTCAATTAATCAGTATTAAATGTGACTGAAAATCAATACATATTTAATGACTTAATTATGAATGTTAACAGCAAATAAATTGCTGAAGTTTTGAATAACGTAGCGTTTATTTTGCTTTATGCAGATCATATACAGTTCATTGTCTGGGAGGCTGGATATTCACACATCACCTGCCAAAGGACATTGAAATGCACTCCCTCTCTTTCCAGAGATGCTGTCTGACCTGCTGAGTGCTTCTGAGGTTTTATGTTTCTTTACCTCAGATTTCCAATAACTTCAGGTTTCCTTTTTAATATTTCCTTTTAGTCATTGACTCCTGCAGATGCTCAATTTGCCCCATGTGATGTGTCTATCTCTTTCTCACTCCGTAACTATTCCTTAAGTCCTTAATTCCCTTCCTCCTGACCACCATTTCATATTTCCTCTTTCTTACATCCCCATTCCCCTTGCTCCTATTCTTGTTTCAGTGTCTCCTGATCTCAATCTACCTCTGGTAGGATGACAAGGTAGTGAAGTGCCTAGTGCAAATGCTTTACAGCAGGAACAGTCACCGATCAGGGTTCGATTCCTGCCATTGTCTGCAGGGGGTTTGCACCTTCACCCACTGACCACGTGGGTTTCCACCAGGTGATCCTACAAACCAAACACCTATGGGTAGAGTTAGGGAAAGGGTTAGTAATTTGTGGGTTTACTATTTGGGCTCTGGTGATGGTGCAATTGATAAGTCACCAGGCTGGCTCAGTAGACCTGGGTTCAACTCTTACCTGCACAACTGAAGAACCTGAACAGTGAATGACCTGGATTCTAATTTTTTTCAGGAGAACTTTTTGTGCATTGGCCTTCATCAATCAGAAGTGTTGAGTGCTGGAGTTGGGAAGTTATGTTGAAATTGTACAGGACTTGGATGAGGCCTAATTTGGAGTATTGTGTGTAGTCCTGGTCACCTACCTACAGCAAAGGTATCAATAAGATACAATTTACAAGGATGTCGTTGGAACTAGATGTCTTGAATTAAAGTGAAAAGTTGAATAGATTAGGACTTCATTCTCTAGGGCATATGAGAATGAGGGGTGATTTGATAGAGCTGTACAAAATTATGAAGCCTACAGATAGGGTGAATTGAGGCAGGCAAGACTAGAACTGGAGTTCATGGGTTATGGCTTTAAGGTGAAAAGTTCATGGAGAACATAAGGTGGAACTTTTTCACTCAGAGGGTGGTAAGATTGTGGAATGAACTGTCAGAAGTAGTAGTCGATGCAGAGTTCAACATTTAAGAAAAATTTGCAGAGGTGCATGGATGGGGGAGGGGGGTATGGTCCTGATGCAGATTAATGGGACTAGGCAGACAAATAGTTCAACGTCGACGAGATGGGACGAAGACCTGTTTCTGTGTTGTTGTGTTCTATAACTCAATGACTCTTGCCTTCCCACGCTGGTTCTGCTTTGTCCACATCCATCCATCTATTCTTAAGTATGCAGTACCTCCTTTTGGGCTATCTCTCTCCTCTCCTGTGTACAATATCTCCTCTCAGGCTCTTCCACACCTCTCCTCCTCTCCCTTTCCCCTCCTCTTTGTTCTCTCCCTCACTCCTCACTCTCCCTGCTCCTCCTCTCCCTTTTTCACTTTTGCCCCCACACCCTCTCAGCTGTTTGTTTGCATCAAAAATACTCCTCTCCATTTTCCTTTCTACCGTGCTTCTTAGTTCAGAAATATTTTCATGTTAAACACCTTTAACAGATTTACCTGCATATCTAGCAGCTTTGGCAGCTGCATATCTTCCTGAAATGACAGAGATTAACAATTTATGGCAAGGATCTCCAGCATTTTGACTTTGACATCAACATATACCTCATAATTTCCTCCTTGCTTTTACATTCCAGTCCTCTTGAAATGAATGTCAATTTTGCATTTCCCTTCCTTACTACCAACTCAACCTGCAAGTTGACCTTTAGGGAATCTTCCACGAGGACTGTCAAGTCCCTTTGCTCATCCAGTTTCTGTATTCGCTCCCATATAAAAATAGCCCATGCATCATAACATGATGACATTTCTGTGGTGAGCTGCCATCAATTATGTTTCTGTATTCGTGCAATTTACATGTATCTATATCTCAGCAAAGAATTCCTAAAGTTACTGTGAATTTGCAGCCAATAAATCTGTTAGGTCACTCTGCTCTTGGTCTGAGCTTGAAGTCAATGATATTCATAAACATTTCCTAAGCCCAACAACTTTGTCAAATACCATAGCTGGAGATGGCTTGCTTCCGTTAAAAGTTAATGTGACAGAGCTCTTAATGGCTTGTGTATATTATCCAATTGGGACTCACAAGGGATCTGATCCTGGTAGAGCCTTGCTAATGAGGTTCAGGAGATTTTTACTTTTCTTCATTTTTGCCCTCACACCCTCACAGCCGTTTGCTTGCATCAAGAATACTCCTCTCTATTTTCCTCCTTCTTCCATTCTACCCTGCTTATTAGTACATAAAAATTTTCATGTTCAACGCCTTTAACAGATTTACCTGCATATCTAGCAGCTTTGGCAGCTGCATATCCTCCTGAAATGACAGAGGTTGACAATTTATGGCAGGGATCACCAACATTTTGACTTTATCATCAACATGTACCTCAGCATTTCCTCCTTGCTTCTGCATTCCAGTCCCCTTGAAATGAATGTCAACTTTACATTTCCCTTCCTTACCGCCAACTCAACCTGCAATTTGACCTTTAGGTTTCTGCATTCACTCACTTTTTAGAAAATAGTCCATGCATCATAACATGATGACATTTCTGTGGTGAGCTGCCATCAATTATATTTGTATATTCCTGCAATTTAAGGATTTTATATATCTATACCTGAGCAAAGAATTCCTGAAGTTCTGTGAGATTGCAGCCAATAAATCTGTTTGGGCATTCTGCTCTTGGTCTGCACTTGAAGTCTACGATATTCATCAACATTTCCCAAGCTCAACAACTCTATCAAAAGGCATAACTGGAGGTGACTTGCTGTCTAGTAAAAGTTAACGTGACAGAGCTCTAACTGACTTGTGTAAATTATCCAATTGGGACACACAAGGGATTGCTAATGAGTTTCAGGAGATTTTTGGTTATCTGTGAATCTGAAACAGATAATGCATTGCAATTTATGATTTAGAGATGGCAAATTTCAGCACAGATTACCTGGGACAGCTCCTGGAATGGCTCCCGGTATGCCTCCAGGTACAGCACCTGAAATGGCATAAAGGAGAGTTATACTCATTAAAATTTTAAATAAACCCAAGTGAAGTTCTATTTGACTGTTGTAAACACAGTATCACTACAATTCCAATCACAGGAATGATTCGCTGTTTCCATTTCTATCAAGAATAGAATAAAGAGTATAACGAGGAATAATTTATTCTGGAGTTGTCAATTAATCAGTATTAAATGCGACTGAAAATCAAGGCATATTTAATGAATTAATTGTGCATGTTAACAGCAAATAAATTGCAGAGGTTTTGAAATATATAGTGTTTATTTTACCTTATGCAGATCATATACAGTCCATTGTCTGGGAGGCTGATTATTCACACATGACCTGCCAAAGAACACTGAAATGCACTCCCTCTCTTTCCATAGATACTGGCTGACCTGCTGAGTGCTTCTGAGGTTTATGTTTCTTTACCTCAGATTCCCAATAACTTCAGGTTTCTTTTTAAATTTCCCTTCTAGTCATTGGCTCCTGTTGAAGTTGGGAAGTTATGTTGAAGTGAGACGGGACATTAGTGGGGCATAATTTGGAGAATTATATCCAGTTCTGGTCACCTACCTACAGGTAAGATTTAGAAGGAAGCTGCTAAGACTTGAGGATCTGAGTTACAGGGAAAGTTTGGATAGGTTAGGAATTTATTCCTTAGAGTGTAGGAGAATGAGGGGAGAGTTGATAGAGGTACAAAAACTTATGAAGGGTATAGATAGGGTAAATTCAAGTAGGGATTTCCAAGTGAGGTTGGGTGAGACTAAACTGGAGGTCATGTGTTAGGGGTAGAAGGTGAAATGATTAAGGGGAACATGAGGTGGAACCTTTTCACTCAGAGGGTGGTGAGAGTGTGGAAGGAGCTGCCAGCAGAAATAGTGGATGCAGGTTCGATTTTCACATTTGAGAGAAATTTGATTAGGTGCATTAATATTTGGGGGTGGTAGATTGGAGGGCTCTGGTACCGATGCGGATTGATGGGACTAGGCAGAGCAACAGTTCAGCATGGACTAGATGGGTCATAGTCCAAGTTTCCGTGTTGTTGTGTTCTATGATTCGATGTCTCTTGTCTTCCCACTCTGCTTCTGCCTAGTCCACATCCATCCATCTATTCTCACATATACAGTAACTCCTTTCGGGCTGTCCGTCTCCTCTCCTGTGCACAATATCTCCTCTCAGGCTCTTTCACACCTCTCCTGATCTCCCTTTCCCCTCCTCTTTGTTCTCTTCCTCACTCCTCACTCTCCCTGCTCCTCCTCTCCCTTTTTCACTTTTGCCCTCAAACCCTCACGGCTGTTTGTTTGCATCAAATATTTTCCTCTCCATTTTCCTCTTTCTTGCTTTCTACTCTGCTTATTAGTACAGAAATGTTTACATTTTAAACACCTTTAACAGATTTACCTGCATATTTAGCAGCTTTGGCAGCTGCATAGTCACCTGAAAATGAAAGAAATTCACAAGTTATGACAGAAATCACCAGCATTTTGACTTTAACATCAAAATGTAACTCAGCATTTCCTCCTTGCTTTTACATTCCAGTCCTCTTGAAATTAATGCCAACATTTCATTTCCTTTCCTTACTACCTACTCAACCTACAATATGACCTTTAGGGAATCTTCCACGAAGACACCAAAGTCCCTTTGCACATCCAATTTCTGCATTTACTCCCCATTTAGAAAATAGTCCATGCATCATAACATGATAACATTTCTGTGGTGAGCTACCATCAATTATTTTGAACATTCCTGCAATTTAAGGACTTTATGTATCTATACCTGAGCAACAAATTCCTGAAGTTACAGTGAGATTGCAGCCACTATATCTGTTCGGCACTCTTCTCTCAGACGCTGCTTGACGTCTACGACAGTCATAAGCATTTCCTAAGCTCAACAACTTCGTCAAAAGGCATAACTGGAGATGGCTTGCTTCTGTTAAAAGTTAACGTCACAGAGCTCTTACTGGCTTGTTTACATTATCCAATTGGGACTCACAAGGGCCACAATCCAGGCAGAGCCTTGCTAACCTGCATATCTAGCAGCTTTGGCAGCTGCATATCCTCCTGAACTGACAGAGATTGACAAGTTATGGCAAAGATCTCCAGCATTTTGACTTTATCATCAACATGTACCTCAGAATTTCCTCCTTGCTTTTACGTTTTAGTCCTCTTGAAATGAGGACAATGTCAACATTGCATTGCCCTTCCTTACTACCAACTCAACCTGCAATCTGACCTTTAGGGAATCTTCCATGAGGACATCCAAGTCCCCTTGCTCATCCAGTTTCTGTATTCAATCCCCATTTAGAAAATAGTCCATGCATCATAACATGATGACATTTCTGTGGTGAGCTCCTATCCATTATATTTGTACGTTCCTGCAATTTCAGGACTTTATGTATCTGTATCTGAACAAAGGATTCCTAAAGTTACTGTTAGATACCAGCTAACAAATCTGTCTGGGCACTCTGCTTTCAGTCGCCGCTTGATGTCTACGACATTCATAAACATTTCCTAAGGATAACAACTTCGTCAAAAGACATATCTGGAGGTGTGGCTTGCTGTCTTTTAAACATGTCTGTGACAGGAGCCTTACAGTTTTGTCTATGCTATTCATGTGGGACACACAAAAGCCTAGATCCTGACAGACCCTTGCTAATGAAGTTCAGGAGATTTTTGGATATCTGTGAATCTGAACCAAACAAACACATTACAATTTATTATGTAGAGATGGAAAATTTGAGCACAGATTACCTGGAACAGCTCCTGGAATGACCCCCGGAACACCTCCAGGTACAGCACCTGAAATGGCATAAAGGAGAGTTAATAATTAAGTAAACCAAAGCGAAGTTCTATCTTGATAGTAAACACAGTAAGTACCACTACAATTCTAATCCCTGTACTGAATTGTTATTTTCATTTGTACCAAGAATAGAATAAAGAGCATAATGATGAATCAATTATTCTGGGGTGTCAGTTAATCAGTGCTAAATGTGACTGAAAATCAATGTATATTTAATGAAATAGTTGTGCATGTTAACAGCAAATAAGTTGCAGAAATTTAGAAAATATAGTTTACTTTCCTTACACAGATCATATGCAGGTATTGTTTAGGAGGCTGGATATCACACATTACCTGCCAAAGGACATTGAATTGCACTGTCTCTTTCCATAGATGCTATCTGACCTGCTGAGTGTTTCTAACATTGCATGCTTTTTTTCCTCAGATATCCAAAAACTTCCATTTCTTTTTAATTTTTTCTTTCAGACTTTGACTCCTGCTGCTGTTCAATCTGCCCATCTCAGGTTTCTATCTTCCCCTCATACCTTACCTACAGTAAACAGTCCCTGGTTCCATTTCTACCACCTGCCATTTCATAGACAACAGAAACATAGAAACCTACAGCACATTACAGACCTTTTGGCCCACAATGTTGTGCCAACTACTCTAGAAACTACCTAGAATTTCCCTGCTGCATAGTCCTCTATTTTTCTGAGCCCTATGAACCTATCTGAGAGGGTCTTCAAAGACCCTATTGTATCCGCCTCTACCACCTTCACTGGCAGAGCATTCCACGCACCCACCACTCTCTCTGTGAAAAACTTACCTCTGATATCCTCCTTGTACCTTCTTCAAAGTACCTTAAAACTATGCCCCCTCATGTTAGCCATTTCAGCCCTGGGAAAAAAAGCCTCTGGCTCACAACACGATCAATGCCTCTCATCATCTTAGACACCTCAATCAAGTCACCTCTTCATATTTCCTCTTTCTTACATTCTCATTCTTGCGCCTGAGTCTCTTGAGTTCGGTCTACCCCTTGTAGGGTCACATGGTAGTGTAGTGGCTCGTGCAATCACCTTACAGCATGAATGGACACCGATCAAGGTTCGATTCCTGCCATTGTCTGTAAGGAGTTTGTAACTTCACCCAGTGACCACGTAGGTTTCCACCAGGAGCTCCCACAAACCAAAGACCTGTGGTTCGAGTTAGAGCCAGTAAGCTGTGGGCATACTATTTGGGCTCTTGTGATGGTGCAATGGATAAGTCACCAAACGGGCAACCGTAGACCTAGGTTCAAATCTTAGTTGTGCATCTGAGGATCTTAAACTGTTAATGATCTGGATTCTGATTTTCCTCAAGAGAACTTTTAGTGCATTGGCCTTCATAAATCAAAGTAATGAGTACAGAAGTTGGGAAGTTATGTTGAAGTTGTACAAGACCTCAGTGAGGTCTAATTTGGAGTATTGTGTGTACAGTTCTGGTCACCTACCTACAGGTAAGATATCAATAAGATTGAAAGAATGTGGAGAATATCTATAAGGGTGTTGCTAAAACTTGAAGGATCTGTGTTGTAAGGAAAGGGTGAATAGGTTAGGACTTTATTGCATAGAGTATAGGAGAATGAGGGGAGAGTTGATAGAGGTATACAAAATTATGAAGGGTATAGGTAGAGTGAATTCAAGCAGGCTTTTTCCACTGAGGTTAGATGAAACTCGAACTACAGGTCACGGGTTAGGGGTGTAAGGTGAAATGTTTAAGGGGAACTGAGGTGGAACATCATCATTCAGAGGGTGGTGGGAGTGTGGAATGAGCTGCCAGCAGAAATAGTGGATGCAGGTTCGATTTTAACATTTGAGAGAAATTTGATTAGGTGCATTAATATTTGGGGGTGGTGGTTTGGAGGGCTCTGGTACTGGTGCAGATTGATGGGACGAGGCAGAGAAACAGTTCAGCATGGACTAGATGGGCTGTAGTCTGTTTTTCTGTGTTGTGTTATATGAATCGATATCTCTTGTCTTCCCACACTTGCTCTGCTTAGTCCACATCCATCCATGTATTCTCACATATGCAGTACCTCCTTTTGGGCTGTCCCTCTCCTCTCCTGTGCACAATATCTCCTGTCAGGCTCTTTCACACCTCTCCTGCTCTCCCTTTCCCCTCCTCTCCTTCACTCCTCACTCTCCCTGCTCCTCCTCTCCCTTTTTCACTTTTGCCCTCACACCCTCTCAGCTGTTTGCTTGCATCAAAAATACTCCTCTCCATTTTCCTCTTTCTTGCTTTCTACTCTGCTTATTAGTACAGAAATATTTTCATGTTAAACACCTTTAACAGATTTACCTGCATATCTAGCAGCTTTGGCAGCTGCATATCAACCTGAAATGACAGATTTACAATTTATGGCAGGGATCTCTAGCATCTTGACTTTATCATCAACATGTACCTCAGCATTTCCTCCTTGCTTTTACATTCCAGTCCTCTTGAAATGAATGTCAACATTGCATTTCTCTTCCTTACTAACAACTCAACCAGTGACTTGACCTTTAGGGAATCTTCCACGAGGGCACCCAAGTCCCTTTAAACATCAAATTTCTGCATTTACTCCCCATTTAGAAAATAATCCATGCATCATAACATGAAGACATTTCTGTAGTGAGCTGCCATCAATTATTTTTGTTTATTTTTGCAATTTAAGGACTTTATGTACCTGTACCTGAGCAAAGAATTCCTGAAGTTATTGTGAGATTGCAGCCAATATATCTGTCAGGACACTCTGCTCTTGGACTCTGCTTGAAGTCTACGACATTCATCAACATTTCCTAAGCTCAACCAACTTTATCAAAAGGCTTGCTGTCGGTTAAAAGTCAGTGTGACAGAGCTCTTATTGGCTTGTGTATGTTACCCAACTGGGATACACAGGGACCCAGGTCCTGGTAGAACCTTGCTAATGAGATTCAGGAGATTTTTGGATTTCTGTGAATCTGAACCAGATAAATGCATTATAATTTATTATTCAGAGATGGTCAATCAGCTGCAGATTACCTGGAACACCTTGAATGGCTCCTGGAACACCTCCAGGTACAGCACCTGAAATGGCATAAACGAGAGTTATATTCATTAAAATATTTAGGAGACCTAAGTAAAGTTCTAGCTTATTGATGTAAACACAGCAAGTATCACTACAATTCCAAACACAGGGATGATTTTTTTTTCATTTCTATCAAGAACCAAGAGCAAAATGAGGAATCGTTTATTCTGAGTTGTCAGTTAATCACTGTTAAATGTGACTGAAAATGAATGCATGTTTAATGAAATAATTATGCATGTTAAGAGCAAATAAATTGCAGATGTTTTAAAAAAAGTCTTTATTTTGCCTTATGCAGATCATATACAGTTCGTCCTTCTCCTTCTCTTCTCCTGTGCACAATATCTCTGTCAGCCTCTTCCACACCTCCCTGGATCTCCCTTTTCCCCTCCCCTTTGTCCTCTCCCTTTCTCCTCTCACTCCCTGCTCCTCCTCTCTGATTTTCATTTTATCCCTCATTCTCTCACAGCTGTTTGCTTATATCTAAAATTCTCCTCTCCCTTTTCCTTTTTATCTCGACCCCGTTTATTATTAGTACAGAAATATCTTCATGTTAAGCACTTTTAATAGATTTACCTGCATATTTAGCAGCTTTGGCAGCTGCATATCCACCTGAAATGATAGAGATTGACAATTTACAACAGAGATCACCAGCATTTTGACTTTATTATCAACATGTACCTCAGCATTTTCTCCTTGCTTTTACATTCCAGTCCTCTTGAAATGAATGTCAACATTGCATTTCCCATCCTTACTACCAACTCAACCTGCAATTTGACCTTTAGGGAATCTTGCACTAGGACATCCAAGTCCCTTTGCACATCAAATTTCTGCATTTTCTCCCCATTTAGAAAATAGTCCATGTATCATAACATGATGACATTTCTGTGGTGAGCTGCCATCAATTATTTTGCATATTCCTTCAATTTCAGGACTTTACGTATCAGTATCTGAACAAAGGATTCCTAAATTTACTGTTAGATACCAGCTAACAAATCTGTCTGGGCACTCTGCTTGACGTCTAAGCATTTCCTAAGCTCAACAACTTTGTCAAAAGGCATAACTGGAGATGGCTTGCTTCCGCTAAAAGTTAAATATGACAGAGCTCTTACTGGCTTGTGCAAATTATCCAACAGGGATACACAAGGGATCTGATCCTGGCAGAGCCTTGCTAACGAGGTTCAGGAGATTTTTGGTATCTGTGAATCTGAACCAAATAAATACATTACAATTTATTATGTAGAGATGGAAAATTCCAGCACAGATTACCTGGAACGGCTCCTGGAACGGCTCCTGGAATGGCTCCTGGAACGCCTCCAGGTACAGCACCTGAAATGGCATATACAAGAGCTATATTCATTAAAATATTTAATCAACCTGTGAAATTCTAGCTTATTGATGAAAACACAGTAAATATCACCACAATACCAATCACAAGGACAAATTGCTGTTTTCATTGGTATGAAGAACAGAATAAAGAGCATAATGAGGAATCATTTATTCTGGGGTTGTCAATTAATCACTGTTAAATATGACTGAAAATCAAAGCATATTTAATTAATTAATTGTGCATATTAACAGCAAATAAATTGCAGAAGTTTAGAAAACAGTGCTTATTTTGCCTTATGCAGATCATACACTGGTCATTGTCTGTGAGGCTGGATACTCACACATCACTTACCAAAGGACATTTAAATACTTTCTTTCTCTTTCCAAAGGTAATATCTGACCTGCTGAGTGTTTCCAACATTGTATGTTTTTTCCTCCTCAGATTTCCAGTAGACTCTATTTTCTTTTAAATCTTCTCTTTTAGACTTTGACTGTGCTGCTTTTCAATATGCCCATATCATATTCTATCTCTCCCTAACACCTTACCTACTCCACACAGTCCCTGGCTCCCTTTCTCCTGTCCGCCATTTCATATTTCCTCTTTCTTACATGCCCATTCCCCTTGCTCCCATTCTTGCTCCCAAGTCTCCTGATCTCAGTCTATCTCTTGTAGGGTGATATGGTAGTGAAGTGGCTAGTGCAATCACTTTACAGCATGAACAGTCACCGATTAGGGTTCAATTCCCGCCATTGTCTGTAAGGGTTTTGCACCTTCACCCAGTGACCACGTGGGTTTCCACCAGGAGCTCCCACAAACCAAAGTCCAATAGTTAGGGTTAGGATTAGAGTTGTTAAATTGTGGGCATGCTACTTGGGCCCTGGTGATGGTGTGATTGATACATTACTGGGTTGGCAACCATAGACCTGGGTTCAAATCTTATTTGTGCATTTGAGGATCTTAAACGGTTCATGACCCAGATTCTGATTTTCCTCAAGAGAACTTTTAGCGCATTGGCCGTCATAGATCAAGGTAATGAGTACAGAATTGGGGAAGTTATGTTGAAGTTGCACAAGACCTTAGTGAGGTCTAATTTGGAGTATTGTGTGTACAGTTCTGGTCACCTACCTACAGGCAAGACATCAATAAGATTGAAAGAATGTGGAGAATATTTATAAGGATGTTGCTAAAACTTGATGATCTGTTTTGTAGGGAAAGGGTGAACAGGTTAGGACTTTATTCCATAGAGTATTGAAGAATGAGGGGAGAGTTGATAGAGGTATACAAAATTATGAAGGGTATAGGTAGGGTAAACTCAAGCAGGCTCCAGCGAGGTTGAAAATACTGTAATAGTTAGACAGTTTAATGATTTCAAATTTTCCATGCAAGAAAAAATTAAATCCAAACTGATTTCAAACTTTGCTCAAATGGTGGCATTTGTACTTCAAAATGAGCAGTTTTGTGACCTTGCACAGTTGATAGATATTGGGGGAACCTTTCTTGCATCTAGTGCGGACTGTGAGCGAGGTTTTAGCCTAATGAATCAACTCAAAAACAAGCTGAGAAACCGTTTAGGTGAATGTCATTTGGATATGTTAATGAGAATCAAAAGCTATCAATTGGATGGAAGTTCTATTAGTCTAGATAGAGTTTACAAAGAATGGGTAATTGCCAAAGACAGGAGAGAGAAAAAATAACTGAGTGACTTAAATATGTATGTTATTTTGTTGTTATTCTGTGCAGTATTATGTCAAATATTTTGTAAACCTACATAAACTGTGCCACATGTGCATTCAGTGCGCACATACTTCTGTCACAGAAAAAAAATTTGCACAACATAAGATTCTTGCACACACTGACTACTAAAAATTAGAGGGAACATTGATCACCACAGACTCAACCTGAAAATTAGGGAATCCCGCACAAGGACTCCCAAATCCCTTTGCACCTCAGATTTTTGTATTTTCTCTCCATTTAGAAAATAGATACCCCTTTCATTTCTTCTACCAAAGTGCATGGCCATACACTTCCCGACACTGTATTCCACCTTCCACTTCATTGCCCATTCCTCTAATTTATCTAAGTCCTTCTGTAACTTCTCTACTTCATGGTTATCTGCTCCTCTACCTATCTTTGTATCGTCTGTAAACTTAGTAACAAAAATATCAAACTCATCATCTAAATCATTGACACATAATGATATATATGAAATAATTAAAAAAAAAATCGGACCCAACACAGACCCTTGTAGGATACCATTAGTCACTGGCAGCCAACCAGAAAAGGCTCCCTTTGTTCCCACTCTTTGCCTCCTGCTAATCAACCACTGCATTATCCAGGCTAGAATCTTTCTGCTGATACCATGGGTATGTAGCTTGTTAAACAGTCTTTTGTGTGGCACCTTGTCAAAGGCCTTCTGAAAATCCAAGTGCACAGCATCAACTGATTTTCCTTTGTCTATCCTGCTTGATATTTCTTCAAATAATTCCAGCAGATGCAGCAGGCAAGATTTTCCCTGAAGGAAGCCATGGTGACTACGGCCTAGTTTTATCATGTGCTTCCAAGTACCCCGAAACTACATCCTTAACAGTTGATTCCAACATCTTCCCAAACACTGAGCTCAGATGAACTGGCCTTTAATTTGCATTCCCCTGCCTCTCTCCCTGCTGCAAAAGTGTAGTGATATTTGCAATTTTCCAGTCTTCTGCAACCATTCTGGAAACTAGTGAGTTTTGAAAGATTCTTAGTAAAGTCTCCATAATCTCTTCAGCTACCTCTTTCAGAACCCTGGTGTGTACAGGTGACTAATCTAGATTCAAACCTTTCAGTTTCCCAACAATATTTTCCCTAGTAACGGTAACTTCACAGACTCCATGACCTCTGACACTTGGAACTTCCACCATACTGCTAATGTCATCCATTGTAAAGACTAATGCAAAATATTTAGTCAGTTTGCCTGCCACTTCCTTGTCCCCCATTACGACATCTCCAGCATTGTTTTCCAGCAGTCCAATAGCTACTCTCACCTCTCTTTTACAGTTTTTGTATCTGAAGAAACTTTTGGTATCCTCTTTAATATTATTGGCTAGCTTACTTTCATATTGCATCTATACCTTCTTAATGACTGTTTTTACTTGTCCTCTGTTGGTATTTAATAGCTTCCCAATCCTTTAACTCTCACTTATTGTTACTCTATTATATTCAATTCAATTTCAGTTCAAGTTTAATTGTCATTTAACCATATATGACACAGCCTACAGATCGGGGGACAGGAGTGCGCTTCGCTCAGCCAGGCCTGCGCTTTCACTAGGGATCAGGAAAGCGAAAAGGGCCTACGCGGGCAAAATACACAGACACTTCTGTGACACAGGTGACACCAGACGGATGTGGCAGGGAATTAAAGCTCTGACAGACTACAAGATCAGGCAGAAAACTGATGACAGCGACACCTCTCTACCAGACAGGCTTAACAATTTCTTTGCCCACTTCGAAGCATCAAACACTACAGCAAGGGGGAGAGCCAGTCCCTTTTTACCATCTGACCAGCCGGCTCCAATCATTGATCCAGAGCAAACACGGAGGATCCTTGCCAGGGTCATCCCACGAAAAGCGGGAGGTCCCGACAACATCCCTGGACGTGTGCTCAAGGAATGTGCTGATGTATTAGCAGATATCCAGACAGACATTTTCAACACCTCCCTTAGTCAAGCTATTGTCCCCAGATGCTTTAAAACCTCCACAATCATCCCTGTAGCAAAGAAATCAGTTGTAGCCTGTCTGAATGATTACCGTCCTGTTGCCCTGACTGCCATAGTGATGAAATGTTTTGAACGGCTTGTCAAGCCTCATATCACAGCCAGCCTCCCCTCATCGCTGGATCCTCTACAGTTTGCTTATCGTCCAAATCGCACTACCAAGGACGCAATATCCACCACACTGCACACAGTTCTCTCTCACTTGGACAACAAAGACACTTATGCCAGAATCCTGTACATTGATTTCAGTTCAGCTTTCAATACCGTCATCCCGCAGAGACTAGTGGAGAAACTGTCGCTGCTTGGCCTTGGCACTGCCATGTGTAGCTGGATTCTGGATTTCTTGACAGAGAGACCACAGTCAGTCCGTGTTGGCAGGAACATCTCTGACTCCATCACACTGAGCACTGGATCCCCACAAGGCTGTGTGCTTAGCCCATTGCTGTTTACACTGCTAACACATGACTGTGCAGCCAGATTCAAGGAGAACCTGATCATTAAATTTGCAGATGATACCACAGTGGTGGGGCTCATCAGCAAAAATGATGAAACAATGTACAGGGAGGAGGTCAAACACCCAGAGAGCTGGTGCAGGGATAACAACTTGATGCTTAATGTCACCAAAACCAAGGAGATGATCATCGGTTTCAGACGGTCTCAGCCTGAGCGCACACCCTTCAGCATCAGCGGCTCCACAGTGGAGAGAGTGGAAAACATCAAGTTCCTTGGGGTGCAGATGTCGGACAATCTCATCTGGTCCAGGAACACCACTGGGATTGTGAAACGGGTCCAGCAGAGATTGCACTTTCTGAGGAAGCTTAAACAAGCATCACTCCCCACTAACATCTTAACTACATTCTACAGAGGCGTGGTTGAGAGTGTGCTGACCTTTTGCATCACAACCTGGTACTCCAGCTGCAGTGCTGTCGACAAAAAAGCCTTGCAGAGGGTGGTTAGGGGAGCAGAGAAGGTTATTGGGGTCTCCCTACCTTCTGTCCAAGACCTCTTTCAGAGTCGATGCCTCCAGAAGACACGGTACATCATTAAAGACCCCTCACACCCTCTCCATGAATTGTTTGTTCTTCTGCCATCAGGCAAACGTTACAGGAGCATCAAAACTAAAACCACAAGGCTACTAAACAGCTTCCTCCCACAGGCAGTCAGACTGCTAAATAGCTGCTCTACCTGACTCTGCTTTGGACACTTTTAACTTGCACTGGACACTTATAACTTGATTTTAACTGACATGTGACTGTTGTGTTTTACTATTTATTGTTATGTTTATTATTTAGTGTTGCGTTTGTTATGTTATGATTGCACTGCTCCTGAGAAACGCTGTCTCATTCTGCCCTGCAGAGCTGATGTACAGTTAGAATGACAATAAAGTTTTTTGAATCTTGAATCTTGAATCTTGAATATTCATGAATACAGCCAAATGAGACAGCATTACTCCAGGGTCAAAGTGAGAACACAGTAGCAACTGTCTTCTCTTTGGCTTTTATGTTGGCTTTGATTTCTCTTGTTAGCCACAGTTGTATCATCTTACCTTTAGAATACATCTTTCTCTTTGGGATGTATATATCCTGTGTCTTCAAAATTGTTTCCAGAAATTCCAGCCATTACTGCCATCTCCCCAGTGTTCTTTTGCAATCTATTCTGGCTAACTCCCCTCTCATGCCTCTAATTCCCTTTACTCCAGTGTAATACTGATACATCTGATTTTAGTTTCTCTTTGTCAAATCGCAGGGTGATATTATGATTACTTTCCCCTACAGCTTATTTTCCCTTAAGCTCGCTAATTAATTCCAGCTCATTGCACAACTGGACTGAATAGAATAGCTGATCCCCTAGCGGGTTCAACCATGAGCTGCTCTAAACAGCCATCTCATAGGCATTCTAGAAACTCCCCTTCTGGGATCCAGCACCAACCTGATTTTCCCAATCTACCTGCATATTGAAATCCCCCATGACTATTGTAACATTGCCCTTTTGGCATGCATTTTCCATTGTAATTTATAGACCCCATCCTTATTACTGTTTGGGGTCCGTATATAACTCCCATCAGGGTCGTTTTACCTTTGCAGTTCCTTAGCTCTATCGATGATGATTCAACACCTTCTAATCTTTTGTCACCTCTTTCTAATGAATTGATTTCAGTTTTTACCGACAGAGCAACACCACCCCCTCTGCCTTCCTGTCCATCCTTTTGATACAATGTGCATCTTTGGATATTAAGATCCCAGCTATAATCTCTTTCAGCCATGACTCAGTGATGCCTACAACCTCATTCATGCCAATCCGTAAATGTGCTATCTCATTCCGTATACTGCGCTCATTCAAATACAACACCTTCAGTCCCGTATTCACCTTTTTCAATCTTGTCCACCTTTTACATTGCATCTCATTCTGTTCGCCCTATGATCAGCCTCTCCCTGCTAGGAGTCTCACTACACATTGCTTCTGTTTTTAAACCAACTACTTCATCTTCAGCACTATCACTCTGGTTCCCACCCCCCTGCCAACTTAGTTTAAACCCACCCAAACAACCCTAGACAACCTGCCCACAAGGATATTGGACCACCCCCCCCCCGGGTAACCTGTCCCTTTTGTACAGGTCTTACCTTCTCCAGAAGGGATCCTAATGATCCATAAATAAGCCCCCTGCACCAGTCTCTCAGCTGCACATTCACCTGCTGAATTATCCTTTTCTTATCCTCACTGGCCTGAGTCACAGACAGCAATCCAGAGATGACTACGCTGGAGGTCCTGTTTCTCCACTTTCTATCTAGCTCCCCAAAATCTCTCTCCTCACCTTGTCTACCTATGTCATTGGTGCCAACATGTTCATTATATTCATTAATATATTAAATAAACCCAAGCTAAGTTCTCCTGTATTAATGTAAACACAATAACTATTACTATGATTCCAATCACAAGGATGAATTACTGTTTCATTTGCATCAAGAACAGAATAAATAGTATAATGAAGAATTGTTTATTCTGAGAGTTGATCACTGCTAAATGTGACTGAAAATTAATGTATATTTAATGAATTAATTGTGCATGTTAACAGTAAATAAATTGCGGAAGTTTAGAAAAATATAGTGTTTACTTTGCCTTACACAGATCATATACAGTTCATTTTCTGGGAGGCTGGATACTCAGACATTATCCGCCAAAGGACATTAAAATGCACTCCCCTCTTTCCATAGATGCTACCTGACCTCCTGAACACTTTGACAGTTTATGTTTCTTTAAATTTCCAATAACTTGAATCTTAGTTTTAATTTTCTCTTTTAGATTTTGCCTCCTGCTGCTGTTCAATCCACAGATTTCTCTTTTCTATCTCCTCCCCACTCCTTACCTATTCCACCAGGTCCCTGGTTTCCTTTCTCCTGTCTGCCATTTCTTCTTTCTTGCATCCCCACTGCCCTTGCGCCTATTCTTGCTCCCGAGTCTCCTGATCTCAGTCCACCTCTTGTCACCTCTTGTAGGGCGACACTTTAGTGTAGTGTCTAATGCAATCGTTGGTCACCGACCAATACAATTGAAAGAGTGCAGAGAAAATTGACAAGGATGTTGCGAGGACTTGCAGCCTCAATTATAGGGAAAGGTTCAATTGGTCAGGATTCTAATTCCTGGAGCATAGGAGAATGAGGGGAGATTTGATAGAGGTGTGCAAAATTATGAGGGTTTATGGATATGTTTTTTATAGGTATATATAGATAGGGAAAAATCAGGCTTTTTGTAAATTTTTTGGGTATTTTCTTTTCTTGCTGGCGGTTTGATGTTTATTTTTAGAAGCTTTTTGTATGATGCATGGCTCCGGGGTTGTACACCTAATGGGGGCTTTTTCCCCACTTTTTCTGCTTAGTAGGTTTTTTTTTGTTATCGCAAATTTTTTTTCAGTCTTTAATATAATGTCTTTTTTGAGATATTGTAAGTGTTGTCACTTCAAAGTACTCGTTATTTCTTTTGTATAATATAAGAACAAAAAGATTTGAAAAGAAAGAAAGAAAAAGCAGGCTTTTCTGCTGAGGTTGGGTGAGACTACAACTAAAGATTATGGTTTAAGCATGAAAGGTGAAATGTTTAAGGAGAACCACGAAGGGTCACCTTCACTCAGACGGAGGTAAAAGTGTAGAGCAAGCTGCCAGCAGAAGTGGTGGATGTATGTTTGATTTCAACTTTTAAGAGAAATTTGGACAGGGACATGGTTATGAGGGATATGGAGGGCAATGGTTAGGGCCCAGGTCGATGGGACATGCAGAAAAAATATTTGGCATGGATTAGATGGGCTGAAGGGGCTGTTTCTGTGCTCTACTGCTCTATGTCTCTTGTTTCCCTACATTTGTCCTTACACCACATCCATTCATTCTTTCTTGCAGCACTTAGTTTTGGGCTCTCCTTTCCTCCTCTCACTCATTCCTCCCCTCCCCTCTCATTTTCACTTTTACACTCATTTTTTCACAATTGTTTGCGTGCTTCACCAGTATTCATCTCTCTTTTCCCCTTTCTATCTGCATAACTGCATATTAATACAGAAATATTTTGATGTTAAAAACTTATGACAGATTTACCTGCATACTTAGCAGCTTTGGCAGCTGCAAATCCAGCTGAAATGACAAAGGATTGACAATTTATGATAAACATCTCCAGTATGGACATTAACAAAATGATTTCAATCTAGGTAAATGTTATTTTTGAAAATTAATATCAAGAAAATTGTTGAAATCCTACAGTCAAATGTATATTATAAATATCAGAGGTAAACAATAATATTACTATTTTCTCATTAATTCCTTAATGAAACAAATACGTTACCTTACAGTGGACTCAACAGAAAATTTGACCTTTTTTTATATCAAATGATACTACGACAGGCTGCTTCAGACAGGAATTAAGATGGCATGGGTTGAAACCTCATCATTTATATTCCAAGGAAACAATTCAAAATGAAGATGGGTAGGTGCAATTCTAGTGCTTCCCTGAACCGTTAATCCCTTCATTATCTCATTGAGGAATGCCCTTCAGCTGCTATTTAGGGTTTCAAATACAACTTAAGTATTGCTAAGATTTCCAAGCAAAAATATGTTCTGTTGTTTTTCTCTTTGGGAAGCTGGGAGTCTCATTTGTGACAATCCAAAGAACTAATTTGTACTTATAGCATGTCCATAAGACCACAAGACATTTGCCAAATGACGCCAAGTACATCAAAAAAAGAAATTACATGAAGTGAATTTACAGTATTATAAAATCAAGGAATTAAATTTGCCCAGTGCAATATCTCAGAAACAAACCGTTCATTTGTTTGCGTCAGAAAAAAGAAAACAATTCTCTGCGTGTCATCAATAATCCAATGGAATGTTTTATTTCCCTTTGAAGACAAAACTAGATTGGTTTAAAATCTCATCAGAAAGATGGTACTTATACTATGAAAGCACTGCATTGAAGTACCAGCCTTAATCATATGCACATATTCCTTTTGCTATCTATATAGTAAGGAGGCAGAATGAAACCTTTGCCCTTTGATGCCCAAAACATTCTTGACAACATTTGGATAACCATCTGATACATTGCTAGGCAGGTCTGGATTACGTAACTGATATATGAGACTTACATATGAGTCTTCCAAATTATCTTAAGATCCTGCTTTAACTAAATAGTTCATTTGCCTAGATGAATTTGTATGCACATTTGATGCCTATTTTACCATCAAAGCTACTGTAATAGCAAGGCAGTTCTCGAGAGATACGCTTCTTTCCACCATGCCAGAGGCTGAATACTGCTTGAAAAATCCATATGGATGTTGTTAATGGAAACTTGAAGATTTGCATTACAAGATATAATCAGTTCCACACTAGGATGATAATTGTAAAACTACTTGCCAGTAGTGTAGGACTTTGTGAGCCTGGAGAGATGTCAGCAGCCAATTCAACTAGTGCAGGTCGACCTTCACTAATCTGACACCACTGGGACTTGAGGAGTGCCGGATTAGTGAAAATGCCGAATTACAGAAGGATCACATTAAGCATAATCAGTGCTGGATTATCGAAGGAACCGGGTGACAGATAGTCGGATTAGTGAAGGTCAATCTGTATTTGAACCATTATTGCAGAACTGATGTAATGTGAAATAATTCTGTTGTAGAAGTACACTAATAGATTAGTTGGAATTTGCATGTAACTATTTATCAGCCACTATACTTGCAATATAAACGTTTCCCAAGTAATTATGAACAACTTCATGAGTTCCATGCTAACATAGAAGTTACAGTCAGATATTCATTTGCTGTTGTCATTCTCCAAATGTACACCACTGCTACATTTCTAATGGACTCAAAGAAGAGTTATGGGAATTATACCTCATTAAACGTTGGGGTTTTCCCACTTGCTTTCAATAGTTTCTTTAAAATTATAAATCTTTTAGATTCTTATAGGCATTTTTGACATTTTAATCTTTGATAGCTTCAGGTAATGCAGGAGATTTGGCTTAGAGATTGGCTGGAACAGTGGCGTTGCTCCTGGTAGGCTATGGCTCCATTATTAATAACTTGAACAACATTTTGTAACATGTTATTAGTTATCAGTAAGTCACAGTATATCTGGGACTCCCTGCTACAAATCTTAAATTGTGCTATTAGATTTTTTTCAGTGTGGTAAGTCAAAGAGATACACAGTCCCTTCTTCATTTTTGGGATGTAACTATCCTATGCCTTCTGAACTGCTCCCAGAAGCTCCAGCCATTGCTGTTCTGCATTCATTGCTGCAAGTGTCCTCTTCCATTTTGGCCAGCTCTTCTTTCATGCTTCTGTAATTTCTTTTACTCCACTGATACATCTGAGTTGAGCTTCTCCCTCTCAAGCTGTAGGGCGAATTCTATCATATTATAATCACTGCCTCATAAGAGTTCCTCTATCTTAAGCTCCCTAATTTAATCAGTTTCATTACCTAACACCCAACCAAGATTTGCCTTTTCCCCAGTGGGCTCAATGACAAGGTGCTTTAAAAAGCCATCTCAAAAACATTCTATAAATTATTCCTCTTGGGATCCAGCACCAACCTGATTTTCCCAATCTTCCTGCATATTGGAATCCTTATAACCATTGTAGCAATGCACTTTTTTTAACATATCTTTACCATCTCCTGTTGTAATTTGTACTCCACATCCTGACTTCTGTTCAGAGGCCTGTATATAACTCCAACCATGATTTTGTTTTCACCCTTACAGTTTCTTAACTCTACCCACCAGGATTCTCTATCTTCAGAACCTATCTCCCTTCTTTCTAAGGATTTGATTTAATTTTTTACCTGTAGAACTACCCCACCCATTCTGCTCACCAGCCAGTCCTTCCAATACAATGTGTACCTTTGGACATTAAAGTATGATCTTCTTTCATACACAACTCAGTGAGGCTCATAATGTCATGTCTATCAATTTCTAACTGTGCTACAAGATCTTTTAGTTTATTCCACATACTGCGTACATTCAAATATAGTGCAGGATTCTCTTAAGCTCAACTTGCAGGTTGAGTCCATAGTGAGGAAGGCAAATGAAATGTCAGCGTTCATTTTGAGAGGTTTTGATGGCTCTACGTGTGTACTTGCTGGAATTTGTCAGCATGAGGGATGATCTCATTGAAAACTGTTGAAGCTTGAAAGGCCTAGATAGACTGGACGTAGAGAGAATGTTTCCTATAGTGGCAGAGTCTAGGACCAGACAGCACTGCTTCAAGATAGACAAACATCATTTTAGAACAGAGATAAGGAGAATTTATTTAGCCAGAGGATGGTGATTCTGTGGAATTCTTTGCCACTGTCAGCGTTGGAGGCCAAGTTAGTGGCTATATTTAAAGCAGAGGTTGATAGATTCTTGATTGGTAAGGGAATCAAAGGTTGAGAGGGATGGTAAATCAATCATGGTAAAATGGCTCAGCAGAATCAATGGGCTGAATGGCCTAATTCTGCTTCTATATCTTATGCTCTTATAGGTGTTCTGCTGAAGGGTTTGCTAGGAAGGGAAAAAACAAAGAAAATTCAATGGATAAATTACAGTTTAGCAAAAAGGGGCAAATCTAGACTGACCAGCAAAAAGAGTAATGACACACAGATGTTGCTGGGATTTGAGGACCTGAGTACAAAGAAAGGTTGAATAGCTTAGGACTTTATTCACTGGAGCACAAGAGACTGAGGAGAGATGTTATAGAGGAATACAAAATTATTTGAGGTATAGATAGGGTGAATGCATCAACGCTTTTTCCCCTCAGTTTGGGTGAGACTGGAACTAGAGGTCATAGATTTAGGGTGAAAGGTGAAATATTTAAGTGGAATGTGGCAGGGAAGCCAGCCCGAGTTTAATCTCTGCTACAACAAGATGGAGGTCCTGCAAGGATCATTTTCATGTGGCATTGATCACCAAATGGTCAATCTGGTTCTTGTTGCATCCATTGGGTGAGCACCACGTCAGTTTGTGACTTTCATGATATGGAAATAGGGTCCCTCCAATGAGCAGGTTGTTCATGGCATGTAAATCTACCAGTCTTTCACTGTCCATCGTTCCACATCCAGGAGTACCCATGGTTCGAGTGAACTGTGAGCTGTTACTTTCCACTCTGGTGTTTAGATCTTCCATGATTATGATTATGTCATGGTGCGGTGTTAACTCTACCTCTGATTGCTGCTGTTTGTAAAGACACCCTTTTCTTCAACTGTCGTTAATTGGAGCATAGCATTGGATCACTGTCATGTCCACTTGCTTCCCTCTCAGCCTGACTCTCATCAGCCCACTGTTGACCGGTTTCCACTCCAGCAAGCACTTCTCAATGGCTTTCTTTAAAACGACAGCTACACTATCATGATGCTGAGCAGCTTTCCTCCACCAGTTGCTGCCTTTCGTCTGCCAGACCCTATCCATCTGCTTTCACTGACGCCCAGTATATGTAGGTTGTAACGATGCATTTCTGCAGTTACTTGTGCTCGTTTGTTAATGTTGTACATGGTTCGCACACTCCAAAAACAATTTTTGTCTTGGTCCGGGTGATGTTCAGGGCTTCCTTCATTGTGACAGTAATTTCTTCTCAGTTTTCACTACTGTCAGCTATGCAAGTCCCGGGGGGAGACTGAGGGATACCATCACACACAGATATAGAAGGATTCTTCATTGCTGTTCCACAACAATTTTTATTTTGACCAGTCAGGGTTGATAGCCCTGAGCTGAACCCCTGAACCTGGAGGACTGGTGGATCACTCTTAGTCTGGCCTCCACTCCAAGGTGAAGCTGGACCAGAGCTGTGTTCTGTCTATAGTCTTGTAGGGGTCAGAATGCTGGCACATGACAGAGAGCGATTTTGCCAAGCTGTCGTCATTCCACACCATGAACCTCCAGAAGATCCTGTGTATTTTCTGGCTAAGAAAGACCTCCAATCATGCCCTACTCCATCAGTTTCACCATGAGGACATGGTCATAATCACTATGAGGAAATGTTGGAGATGGATTGGGCATGTGATGGGAAGAAGCCAACTCCGTCATCAAAACAACACTTCTTTGGACCCCTGAAGGTGGAGAAAACATTGAAGACCAAAGACAACATGGTGCCGTACTACAGAGGCAGAAATGAGGACCTTGAATGGCACCTGGGGCACAATAGAGAAAATGGACAAGGACAAACAGAGATGGGGGAACTAAATACCAGCAGCGTAACGGGAAGTAGGTCAGAGGGTGGTGTGAGTGTAGAATGAACTGCCAGATGAAGTGGTAGATACAGGTACAATTGTAACATTTATGAGAAGTTTGTATAGGTATACGGATGAGAGAGACAAGGAGAGCTATGGTCCAGGGGTACATAGATGTGATTAGACAGTAAACCAAGCTAGAACAGACTAACTAGATGGGCTGAAGGGACTGTTTCTGTGCTGTATGACTCTACCAGCCAAAATTAAATGACCTTTACCTGAATGCATAGAATACACATCATGTAGGTGGATTGAAGACACAAGCAGAAAAAAATGGGTATGATCTGATAGTCATTATGGTGATGAAGATTGGGGTCCTATTGGCTGAGAAATAGATGAAACAGAACCAGCTTGGGTGGAGCCAAGAAAGGTAAAGGTAAGAAGTTGTTAGTAAGAGTGGTAAACTGTAAATTGTAGGACATTGAATAATTCAAGAGATAATATGGATTTGTGTGAAAGGTCATAGGTGGTTTTAATTAGCATATAAATATGCCAAATCAAATTGGCAAAGATAAGTTTAGGAATAAGTTTATTAAATATATTCAGGGTGATTTATCATTAAGTTAAAAGCCAGACAGGAAGCTGGCTATGTTAGATTTGATACTGCGCAAGGATCTCCACAGAAAGCGATCATAATTTACTCAGTTTTCAAATTCATTTTGAAGGTGAAAAACATGAAACCAATGTCCTAAATTTAAATAATTTCAATTACAAGTGTATGAGGACCAAACCAGTTAAAATACAGTATACTGGAAAAGTACGAGGGGTGATTGATAAGTTTGTGGCCCAAGGTAAAAGGAGTCACTTTTAGAACACCTAGCACATTCATTTTTCAACACAGTCCCCTCCTACGTTTACACACTTAGTCCAGCAGTCGTGGAGCATACGGATCCCTTCTTTGTAGAAGTCAGCGTCTTGGATCTCCAGAAACTGGTCCACAGCAGGGGCGATTGATAAGTTCATGGCTTAAGGTAGAACGAGATGAGTTATTAACTTCAAACTTTCTGCACAGTCACTCAAAGAGTTGAACTGCACGTGCATGTAACGAGAGCTGTATAACTCATCTCCTACCTTAGGCCACGGACTTATCAATCACCCCTGCTGCAGACCACTTTCAGGAGGTTCAAGATGATGACTTCTACAAAGAAGGGATCCGTATGCTCCACGACCGCTGGACTAAGTGTGTAAATGTAGGAGGGGACAATGTTGAAAAATAATTGTGTTAGGTTTTCTAAAATTGACACTTTCTACTTTAGGCCACGAACTTATCAATCACCCCTCGTAGATTAAAAGGTAAGACATTGGATGAACACAAGCAGGAATTTAAGAAGCTATTTCATAGCAAAGTATACCATAAAAAATTCCGAGTAAGAGCTTCTACAGGAATAGACACTCAGTGGCCACTTCATGCATATATCTAACCAACCATGTGTCAGCAACTCAGTGCATAAAAGCATGCAGACATGGTCAAGAGGTTCAGTTGTTGTTCAGATCAAACATCAGAATGGGGAAGAAATATGATCCTAGTGACTTTGACCATGGAATGATTGTTAGTGCCAGATGGAGCTGTTTGAGTATCTCAGAAACTGCTGATCTCCTGGGATTTTAATGTACAACAGTCTCCAGAGTTTACTGAGAATGGTACAAAAACAAAAAAAAAACACATCCAGATGTTTTTTTGTCCTGTTAAGGACAGAAGTCAGAGGAGAATGGCCACACTAGTTCAAGCTGATTGAATGGTGCCGGCAACTCAAATAACCACACATTACGATAGTGGTGTACAAAGAACATCACGGAACGGACCACATGTTGCACCTTGAAGGGGACAGATACAGCAGGCAGAGAAGGCCATGAACCTACACTCAGTGGTTTCTTTATTAGGTACAGGTGCCACTGAGTGTAGACAGGAAAAGTATTTAAAGTGAATGTTGGTCACTTAAAGGATGAGATAGGGAAATTAATAATGGAAAATAGAGAAAAGGCAGTAATTGTAAGTAATTGTCCTGACGAAGGGTCTCGGCCTGAAACGTCGACTGTACCTCTTCCTAGAGATTTTGCCTGGCCTGCTGCATTCACCAGCAACTTTGATGTGTGTTGCGTAAATTTCCAGCATCTGCAGAATCCCTGTTGTAATTGTTTGGATTATTGTTTTTAGCTGAAGACACTAAAATACCCCAATAGTAATAGATCATCACTAGAAATACTCAGCAAACCAGCAATTACTCAGTCCATGGACCAGATGGCTTGCATCCTAGAGTCCCAAAGGATGCACTTGCAGAGATAGTAGATGCTTTGTTTATATTATATCAAAAATTTCTGGAACTTAGAGAGGATTACTAAATCACAAGTATAATACCACTATTCAAGAAAGGAGGGACACAAAGCTGGAAACTACAAACCAGTTATTCTGTTGTGTCTCACTGCAAAAATAATGAAATCCATTATGAGAAAAGTCAAAGTAGGACATCTAGAAAATCATAAGCCAGTGAAGCAAGGTCAACATGCTAGCATCTTAGCTATTTCCAGTCTTTATTGATCATTTGGATGAAGGAATGGAGTGCAATGCAAGCCCTCATGGTGGCAAGGGGCATAACAAAGAAACAGCTGATAAAAGTCAACGTCAAATGCTTATAATAAGTAACTTATTTCTTAAATTAAGCCTGTAATCCCTCAGCTGTCCTCCTTGCTTCTAACTGCCCCATCCACAGCCCCTTTTGTCTTATGCCCCTTTAGAAGCTCCCACCATCCCAATAACAGCTACTTTTGGAACTTCAGGTCCAGACTAAATACCTGAAAATGCTTGGAAGTCATAAGGTCTGTGTATGACTGGAACAATATGGCTGATGATGGGGAAAATTTGGCACTATTACCACTGACTTGGACCTCATATGTGAAGTTAATAAATGTTTTCTAGCATTAGAATCAGGTCCTCATCACATCACTCCTGGCAAGAGGTCTCTGGGCACTTCATCTTAGTGCATTTAGTGATAAACCTCAGGGGCTTTCGTGGCTCCAAGACATCTTTCCTGCTATATACCTCTTCTACATGCCAAGTGAGATATCCAATCATGCCCTACATCAGAGCTGTGTTCAATTCTCTTTTAAGTAGTGCAGGCTCACTTTAGTTTCAGCTGGTATGCAGATTCCTTAAGTTATTTGCAGTTAACCTCTGCCAATGTAAAAAAAAATTGGTGCATCTTGGGCACATAAATCCATGTAGACGATGCATACAGTATATGAAAACCATGAACTAATGGAGTTGGTTCCCCATCCAGCACCATTTTAATGCATATTTTTGCATAAAAGTAATGTCTGGACAACCATGTTTCCTTTTCAATGGTAAACCACTTTAACAGCATTTTATTTTCAGAATTTTAAAAACTGAATTCAAATTCTAAAATCAGTAGGATTAGATCTGAATTTATGGTCACTGGATTATATATCAGGCATTCTATTATATATTCAGTAACATTAGTAGTAGACTACAATTCTTTCAGCAATAAAAAACAGACTGCTGGAAATACTGAGCAGGTCAGACTTCACCTGTGTACAGATGAGCAGACTTTATCTTTCAGATTGACAGAAGTCCACATTCTCCTGTCATCACCATACCTTGTATCGACTGGCAGATCATTGTGCTCGAAATGTTAACTCCTTTTGCTTGCTCCATAGGTGTTGCCTGATCTGCTGAGCATTTCAAGAATTCTGCACTTTCTTACATTTTTGATTATTATTTCTACTATGTTTGGTTTATCAATTATTCCAGTTACACAATGGGAATATCTAACAATAGAACTAAAGATGCATGGCATCATTTTCCAATGTCATACTATTGGAATTTATCATATCTACAAGCTGCGTACTCTGGAAAACACTTCTAATGATTTTCTATTCTTCTCTGGTGTTTTAATGTACATAAGAGTGCTTTTAAACCTTGTTCCAACAGCACTGCATAACCTTTAACAGTGAGTTTTTTTTTGCCAAAAAGACAAAAAAAAACCAAAACGGGCTAAAGGCTTGCTCAGAAATTCTTCAGACAAAATTCCACCTTTAAAATTTGTATCATTTAATATTAACATTGTGTTGCAGTAACAAGACTAATTGCAGTATTAAAATTAGTTTAAGAAATGGAGAAAGCATTATTATGGAACCTACCAGCACTGTATGGAATTCCATAACCACCTACAAAACAAAGAATAATGTCACTAATTAAATTTAGCAGTAAAATCTAGACTACATTAGATTAAATGCAGTGAAGGATATACAAAGCAGTTGATGGTAACAGTGAAAACATTCACAAATCCCATCACAATGCAACATGGACTGATTGCAGGAAGTCTGTAAACACCTCACTGCTGTTTGAGGTCAGTTGTGACCAGATGTAAATTATCTACAGCAGATGAACACATATGATCTTGTAATAGGGTCCTAGTGATTCATTAACTTTACACTTGTTCAGATATTTGCTTCGGGGTTTTACAGGGAAGTAAGTTCACCAAAGCTATTTTGTGCAGGGCTAGCATATGCATATGGCCAGCATTTATATATCCTCTCAAGAGATCGGAGTGAAGAAGTGCTACAGGCCAGGTTAATCTGACTAAGATGTTTTCAGGGTTGAAGAAGTAGTCCTACTGGTCTCATGCAAAGCTTTAAGCATTGAGGAGTGTATATAGGTGACCATGGCATATTGCTTCTGTGACAAAATAAAGTGAAGAATCATTAGCATTTACTAGTCCTGCAGAGTGAGTTACTGAGATATCAGTTCTAGCTTGACCTTCGAGAAGGTGCACTCACTGGCTTTTCCTTATTTATTTACTTATTGAGCTAAAGCGTGGAATAGTCCCTTCTGGTTCTTTGAGCTATGCAGCCCAGCAATCCCCTGATTTAATCCTAGCCCAATCACGGGACAACTTATAATGAGCAATTAATCTACCAACAGGTACATCTTTGGACTGTGGGAGAAAACTGGAGCACCTGGAGGAAACCCATGCGGTCCCAGTGAGAATGTACAAACCCCTTACGGGCAGCAGTGGGAATTGTACCCAGGTTGCCTGCGCTGGAAAGTGTTGTGCTAACACTACACTACCGCGCTGCCAGAATATTCTGCTTTACATTTGCCAGGAAGAAAGTTTAGTTAACAATCTTGTTTTAATATGATTTTGGTGTGGCAATGAAGAAGTATATAAACAGTTAGTAAAAGCAAGTTAAGTATATGATGGAAGAGGAAGAGGAGGAGGAAGAGGAGGAGGAAGAGGAGGAGGAAGAGGAAGAGGAAGAGGAGGAGGAGGAGGAGGAGGAGGAGGAGGAGGAGGAGGAGGAGGAGGAGGAGGAGGAGGAGGAGGAGGAGGAGGAGGAGGAGGAGGAGGAGGAGGAGGAGGAGGAGGAAGAGGAAGAGGAAGAGGAAGAGGAAGAGGAAGAGGAAGAGGAAGAGGAAGAGGAAGAGGAGGAGGAGGAGGAGGAGGAGGAGGAGGAGGAGGAGGAGGAGGAGGAGGAGGAGGAGGAGGAGGAGGAGGAGGAGGAGGAGGAGGAGGAGGAGGAGGAGGAAGAGGAAGAGGAAGAAGAAGAAGAAGAAGAAGAAGAAGAAGAAGAAGAACCTTAACTCCAAGGGGAGTCATTGGGGCACCATCATGACGGCGTCTTTTTTAGCAGGCTTTCTTATTTTTACGAGGTTGAGTTGCTAGCTCGACACTCAACCCAGCACAGATGGAAAGCGTGCAAGGGAGCCAGCTGGATTTGAACTCGGGAGCCTTCACACTGAAGTCCAGCGTTGATGCCACTATGCCACCAGCCGACTAATAAACACTTGTAGTCAACCTGTTTTCTGCAGATGGTATCCATAGCCAAGCAGAAATATGCATTTAATGCAATCACAAAGAACATTATTTTGATTTAAAATCAGGAGTTAATTATGTAAAATAGGAAAGGCGCCCAGAAATCACCATGGATTGATTTTTTTTGTCACAGTTACCACATGTATAACAGAGAAATAAATAACAGATTGAATTAGCAAAGAAATAGACTGTAGACCTGGAAGACTATAGTGTTTGTGCATAAAGGTAAGCCAAAATCCATAGTCTGATTTGTCCATGCACTTATATGGAGCCTATCACATCATCCCAAATATATTCTCACAAATACTAGAGTGATGGTGATCTGATTTTTATATTGGTGGCTGCAGAGTAAACATTGGATGTAATTCTTCATTGCAAGATCACAGGATATTTTACATCCACCCAAGAAAGCAGGCAGAGTTGTTGGTGTAACATTCATCTGAAATAGAGTATCGGCAACCGTACAACTGCCGACAGTAGCACTCTGGAACATCAACCTGGGGTTTTCATTCAAGTCTCTGAAATAATTCTTCCATGCATATACATCTTACTCAGAGGCAGAAATATTGCTTAGTGAGAGGTGTGACGAAAAACCAAGTTATCAGAAGATTGATGCTAATGAGAGAGAGATAAGGGAGACAATGGAGAAACATTCAAAATGCTAATAAGAGAGAAGAGAGAGATTAACGAGAAAGAAACACATTTCAGATATTGACAGACCGATTGCTTTGAACCTGAACTGTTTGAAGTTTGATGGACAGGTGATACCCCAGCAGGGGGATAAAAAGAACAGGTTCGCTAAGGCACGACACACACCACGAGATCACGAGATATCGAGACCCCGGAAGAGCGGTGTGCCCCCACAAATTGGTGGGAATTGGAGGTCTGGTTTGAGGGAATCGACCATAGACTGACAGGGTGAAAAGGGACGATCGGCGGGAACCTGGTGTGTGTGTGTCCGTCCTTGCCTGGGTGCCGGGTTCACCGCGGAAGAACGATCGTATCTGGAACGCAGGGGTCACAGTCGGTGACCACAGAAGACATAAAAGGGTTCGCCCGAAAGCTAACTGCGAAGAACATCAAAGGTCTGTTTGAATCAAAATTTGCATTCTCTCTCTCTCTCCAACGGCACAACAGCGATTACTGCGAACTGTACTAAGCTGAACTGAACTCTGCGTCACTTGAGACTGATCATTTTACCCCTAGACTGCGAGAGAGCTTGTTTGATTCCTATTACCCTAGTTCTGTGTACATGCGTGTTTTATCATTGCTAACCTGTTGCATTTATATCCTTATGATTAGAGTACTGTGTTACTTATTTCTTTAATAAAACTTCATTAGTTTCTGTTAAACCAAACTCCAACACGTGGTCCATTTCTGCTGGTTTGGCAACCCAGTTACGGGATACGTAACAGAGGAAATGTATTTAGTGAAATCAAATGGCAAGGAGATTGGATGATTACTCTATTAGTAAGGACGAGTCTTTTTAGTGAATGGACATTGCCAAGTCCTCAAAAGTGGATGCCAGCGAGCATAGTCATTGCACACGACAGTGAGAGATTACACAGTTTGATCAACAGCAGTCAGGACAATAGCAATAGTGATAACAACATAAGTGACAAATCACATTTTGAAAACATATGCTTAAGTCATCTATTTTTTCAATTATTTTTAGATTTAATACGTGAATGTACCTGGAGTTCCTATTTCCAAATTTGGATAATGAGCCACTTTACTCAAATCTACTTTCCCACACTCTCCATATCCATTGTATCTGTGTGTTTCCGCAGAATCCTGCTACACAGTCCTCTGTATTGATACATACAAAAGTATGAATAGCACCTACCTGGCAACTTAGGTGAAAGAACTGGATAGCCAACAGGTACTCCTACTCCAAAGCTGCCATAGCCTATCAGAAAACAGAATCTCAGATCTCAAAAAGTACTCCACAAAAAATTTTTAGAAATTATATTTTCAAAGGAATCTAGTTCTCATGAAGTGATTCAGTAAGCAAAAGGTGAAAAAGATATTTTAGCTTGTCAAAACCTAATAATCATACAATTCAGACAAAAATATCCAAAAACAAAGCCAGATGAATCTTCCAATCCCAGACTATGGATTATGTAGAGCATGTTCGTATAAAGAATAATTCAAGTAAAAGAACAGATGCACTTGAAGGATTTCCAGTCTCTGACAAGCTAGCAGCCAAAGGAAACTTGCACCTGTATATTGGTTTTTAGTGATGTGCAATCACGCACATGAGCAGTCTCTTTGAACATCAGCACTACCCAATCTCTCACTAGTTAACAAATAATCCGCTTATCTGTTCTGTGCACTGAAGTGGGCGACCTCACACTTTTCAAAATTCCATTCCATCTGCTGTGTTCCCACTGTTCACTCAACTTGTCCACATCCTCCACACCTTTTACATTCTCCTCCACCGCAATTCCACCTAGTTATTAGAGTTTCAGCAAATTTAAAATATCGCCTCAGTTAAACTGTTGACCTAGGTCATGAATAGCTGGGATGCATGCCCTGATTCCCATAGTACCACACTTCATCTCAGCCTACCTACCAATCCAATAAGGATCCATGTTTTTTCCCACGTGTTCCTTTCTGTCAATAATCAATTTTCTATGCACATCAGTTCATTACTCCAAATCTCAGTGCTCTAATTGGTTAACCAACTTCCTGTTCAGAACCTTACTGAAAGTATACATTATCACCCTTTTGTCCTCTTTTATTTAAATAGAACTATTTTAGCCATAAAAAATTGTAGATATAATTATTAGGTGCTAATATCAATCTTTACCTGTTGGATATCCATACTGACCACCAGCACCTGGATTAGCAAGCAAAGCCACAAATTATAAAGTGAAATAAGGAATTAGTTTAAATGGCACATCCTAAATTTAGTGGAAATGCATCATCCAATCAGCTTGTTAAAACTATTTTTTGGCTTTTGTTCAGTACACAATGTATTAGTTTCCACATTACAGTATATTTAACATTATTTCAGCAGGCAAATGCATTCACCTCTAACATCTGCACTGAGATACAAATTTGTATTTTGTATTTTTGATTTAGGGAATTAAGGATGATAAATCAAACTTTATATCTTGAGTTATCAGATTTCGTAAAAAGAACAGGATAGCTTCAAAGTGCTGTGAAAAGGAAGGCTGCTCTACCAGTAACATGCCTGCTTATAGGACTTTTGCAATCTGTTCAGGCTTTCGGTGAATTAAAACAGCAACTGCTGTTACCTATTGTAATAGAGGAAATGACCTCATCAAATTGAACGGCAGGCCTCTGGAACAGATGGAGCCAAAGTCCTTACAGCACAAGCTGTTGGAACCATTACTGCTGCCAGGCAAAGAAAGATTTGCTGGAATTTACATCAGAGTTCCTGTGAAGGGTGGTGATTAAGTAGCTCAAATCTATGCTATCCATAAATCCATTTCTAAAGCATTAGTGGCTTTCTACCGGAAGTATATAGATGCAGCTACTCAGAAGGTGATCTTCATACAGTACGACAGGACCCTGCTGTTGCTGATCCTTGCTGTTGTGAGGCCAAGAAATTCAGTGGACCTGGTGCCTGTGCACATTACCAGAAATGTTACCGGTAACACACACAAAAAATGCTGGTGAGCGCAGCAGGCCAGACAGCATCTATAGAGAGAGGTACAGTCGACGTTTCGGGCCGGGACCCTTCGTCAGGACGAAGATGCTGCCTGGCCTGCCGCGTTCACCAGCATTTTTTGTATGTGTTGCTTGAATTTCCAGCATCTGCAAATTTCCTTGTGTCTGCATGTTACTGTTAAAATGTTATATTTTGATTTGTGGCAAATAAATATCTAACTGTCAAAAAAAGGACAGTTTTTTTTCAGCTCTACATGAAATGATTATTTTGCAAGTAAATGAGTTATAGTGATGACACAAGCCATTACGTGATATGAAATAGTTGAGGAGATAAATACAAGTTAACTGATCTATTCTCCCAACAGGAAAATAATGACTAGTAAACCTCATTTTTCAAAGTGGTCCAGAACAGTTTAGCAAGGAAGTCTTACTTGAGGAAACTAGCTTTGCAATAATAAGTTTCAAATGTTTATAAAAGTGGACTGCTTTCAAACAATTCACAAATAGATACACAAGTTCTTATCAATGATACTCATCTTTGATGCAGTCATTTTATATATAATTATATGGATTACAAATGCTCGATTAAGGAGCAAAAAAATAAACAAACTGCTGGAGGAACCCAGTGGGCCAGGCAGGATCTGTGGGAGTGAACAGTTGATGTTTCAGGTTGAGACCTTTCACTTGTACTGAAAGACAGGTGGAAACAAAAGGGTGCCGATGGTGGGATCTAATAGAAAAGGATGATTGAATATAGAATCAACTAAGGGAGGAGAGGTGGACTGATGGGAACAGTGATGCACAGATAGGGTAATGGAGGAGGAGAAATAAAAATCAGGGTGATGGGGTCTCCGGGCTGGGGGCGGGTGGGTGAAGGGTTAATGCAGGAGGAATTAGGTAGATTAGTGTTAAGAGAAAGTGGAAAGAGGGATGGCAGATTACCCGAAAATGGAGAACTAAATGTTTCTGCTGTCAGATTGCAGACTCTACTATGCCTCTGCTTTGTATTTAGTCTTACCATGCAGTGGGAACATCCAAGGACAGATAGTGTAGGTGTGGGAATATGAAGAGGAATTCAAATGGTTGGCAACTGGGAGCTCCAGAAGGCTATGACACAAAGAACACGGGTTCCCAGCAATTACATATATAGATTTCATTATATTTACAGAGAATTTAAAAAATATATATATTTCAAAATACCGGTCTCTCTGTATGGGTATTCCACCAGTCAATGTATACTGTAACAATAGTGTCTTGTGCTTACTCAAAATACATAGTTGTGAGCCAGAGATGGAAGATGATTGAATACTAATGTGGAATCACCACTGGTTTTCCCAGTTCTCCTGCTGAAACCCTGAGGAAATTATGTAAGTGTTGCTTCTGTTGTTTTTGACTATTTTCCACCAAAGACTGGGAAAGCACGATGAAAATTCCAAGTGCTCGTTCAGCATTTTAACATTTTAAGAATTTTCAGCTTCCCAACTTGAACAGTGTACCCAAGATACTAAAGCACCAAATAAACCCAAGATGTGACATGAAGTAAAATACCTTACTCGAATATGTCTAGTCGTGCTGTAGTCTTGTGTCAGATTGACCCCTGACACTTCACAGGTTTTGCATAAGTACATTCTTGTCAGTACAATTGCAAAGGAATGTTAATTCTGATTGTTACGTTTTGTGGTATTCCCCAGTTTCTGAATCTGATTTTATGAACTGCTTCAGTACCAATGAATACATATAGTGATATAAACAAAATAATTACTTGGTTTAGCTTTCAAACCAGTTCCAGTTGGTACTCCAGGAAGGACTCCAAGGCCATGATTCCTTGCACCTAGGATGCAACACAAAAATTTTTTTAAAATGGTATTCCTGCTTCTTACAAGGTCAGAATAGAAATATATTTGTCTATGTATTCCGTCAGCCAGCACATGCTGCTGAATTAAATGGTCGAGTGGGGGCCCCCAGCCTAGGGTCCTTGGACCTCTTGGTTAATGGTAGGGGTCCATGGCCCCTATCATAGAGCAAAATCAACTGCAGAGCTCAACTGTGTTATTTGATTGCATAGTTCAGTTCACCTATCTGCAAGTGTATAAAATATTTAGGGGATGCAGGGATAACATCAACCGTCATTTAATGCACAATTGATATCGCTTCCCAGTGAAATTAATTCCCCTAAATTAAACCACTAGACTTTGGGCAAAGCCCAGAGGAACAGAGCTGAACATCAGGGATAAACTCTGTGTTTGTCAATCGGGTTGTCAGGAAGATGGTTAAAGCAGAAGCCATTGTAGTCAGACACATTGCAAAGATTTTGGGGCATTGGAGAAAAGGAAGAACTGGAGCTGACCTTCAATATGTATGCTTTAATCATAGTCCTTCGTGGCTTCAGGACAATCAATACAGGGGAGAGGTCCTATATCTCTCCGAAGGGAAGGAAGGGATGGCTTGAGGTTAGGCATTTTTATTGTGATGACTCATGTTGAATTGTGCAAGCACAACAATGCCCATGGAAGGCCTTCCCTTCCCGAAGAGATGAAGGTCACTGTCATTTGTATTTTTTGGCCTCCAGATCATTCTCAACGGCAGTGATTGCTTTATGCCATGATGCCCAAGTCTGCAGCATGCTGCTGTGTAAAATAGGTCATGAAAGTTGTCTCACTGAGGAGAAAGAAATTCTTCATTTTGATTGAAAGGCAACAGGAGACATATGCACAGAGTGAGGAGAGATTGTGGGCCTCTGAAGAATGTGATCAAATGCGTTTGCAAGGCACATTTTCTCTGAGCCTAGACTTATCAATAGTGTGTATAAATACAGAATCAAACAGATTGCAATTTATATCAAAGAACTTGGGAAGTTGGTTGCATTTTTGTCGAGATGACATAGTGCTGAGTACAATGTTAGGCTGTATAGGATTTTTCCTTGTCCTTCTTTAATTTTTGATTAACTATATGGATCAGCACTCCATTTACTGTCAGTTGTCTTGTCAGCTTTTTCTTTTGCTTTTCCAAAGTATTCCACTCATTTTATATATATGAAATCAATGAGGATGGCTGGAGTTCAGGAGCTGAGCAAACTTGCTTACGAAGGAAATATTGCACTATTTCAAATGTTGTCAATTGGAATAAACCTGTAAACTTTTACCAGTTACTGTCCCCTCAAACAAAACGTGGGTTACATAAATATCAGCAGCAGAAAGGATTGAATGTTTTCCAGCTTCGGAAAGCTGTGAAAAAAAATTCAAAACAAAATGAAATAAAAAGCTGCTAAAAATAAATTTGGCCCTTGCAAAAGTGTTCATATCATCATGAACCCCTCGGTATAATCTTAGTATTTCAATGAAAATACAAAATAAAAAGGACAATTTTCAAGATCACATGAAAATCCAGGATTATCTCCGTCAATGAGCCACAGGAGTGGTATTCTCAATGTAAAAGACCTGCACACATCAAGACAGCATCTCGCACATACCTGGATATACACCTGGAACACTGGCCCCTGGAACTCCAGCACCTAAAGAGGCAAAAAAAAAACCCTGTTAAAAATAAAGCTTTTTGAAGAATTTTGAATTAATCAAAATTTCACAAAATTGTGCAAGAGATGAAATATATATTTCACTTGTTGTTATAACATTAATATCACACCCATAACATGAGGAACTGAACCAATGTGATTCACAGAAGTATGAATGTAGGAGGCAACGTAAAAGAATACTCATTCCTCTGGAAAACATTGAATATCCTGATGCTGTTTAAGGTGAGCATGCAATTAAAGCAAAATAGACTTTTTTGTTTTCATATTTTGACACAGTTTTCTAATACTGTGGACATAATTCAGGAAGGATGAATGAATCAACATAGTAAAATCTCAGATAGCAATGGGAGACATACACAAGTAATATCAGTGGTAGAAAGGGTAGACAGCTTCAAATTCCTTGCTGTCATTGTTTGCAATCACGAAAAAGGCCTACTAGTGGCTCCTTTAGGAGTTTGAGGAGATCTGAGAAGTCGCCAAAAACCCTTGCATGTTTAGTGGAGATCATTCTGACTGATTGCCTCACAGCCTGATGTGTAGGCTCGATGAACAGAATTGCAAGAGGTTCCACAGGGTTGTAGATTCAGCCAGCTCCCTCACAGGCACCAGCTCGCTTACTGTTGTGGACATATTCAAAAGTCAGTGCCTCAGGAAGGTGGCATCCCTCACCATCAGGGACATGCCCCCTTCTTGTTACTCCATTGAGGAGGGTGTGAAGGAGCCTGAACACCCACACGCGATGATTCAGGAACAGCTTCTTCCCATCCATTATCAGATTTCTGGGTGGCCCATGACTCATGAACACGACTTCATTATTCTTTTATTTTGCACTATTTATTTAGTCATTTATGTTTTGCTGCAAAACAACAAACATCGCATCAGATAAGACAGTGTTAATAAATTCTGACTCAATAGCTGCTCTCACTCTGTGAAGAAGAACACGACAAGAACAGAGGTACTGTTTCCCACAGGGCCACTCCAAATAAATCATTGAGTTGACATGCACAGATGTGGGAGATAGAATAATTGTTAGTTGGTATTGTAAAATCTTCGGATCAGATGAAAGTTCCACAACAGCGAGTAACTAAATAAGTCCATGTCAGTGCAAGTAATGGACTGCAGCTGGGTGATAAATGCCTGCAATTCTACAGCAAACAGCTGGCAATTGCCATCACAAATTCAGGTACTTATGCAAGTTCAAAGCACTAAATCTGAATGTGGAGATCCCTAACTTGCAGAAGATTCCATATGTTGACTCTGTCAGTGCACTCCTCCACTGAACTCCACAATGCTGGAGCATGACCTTGCTGAAGTTCCCCAGACCCCACAATGGGGAATCTGCTCATGAAACCTGACATTAAATAGGTTCAGAGCACAATCAATGAAGGGGAAGAAAAATCTTTCTAAGTAAAACAGAAAAATCTTACCAAGAAGTCCAGCTCCAGGCGCAGCCTTGTAGGGATATGCTTGCCCTGGAATCTGGCCAGGTACTCCTGAAATAAAACAGGATGTGGAGTTTAATCTGCTTTGGTACAAGGTACAGGCTAAAGAGGGGAAAATATAACTGACATGATGGAGAAGTTACGAGCATTACAAATACTTTCACTTAGAAACTTCGCCTAACTGATATTCTACAACATGTGGACTCTAGTCATCTTGATGTTTCCAAAGTTGCTTGGAGGACAGATTAGACTGTGATTTCCAATCATTTGTGCATGTGTGTGTGTGTAAAAACATTTTCTACACATCATGCAACACTCAGATCAGCTTTGTGCAATGCACAAATCAAGTCGCTACTTAAAATAAACATATATCCTGAACTGAATTAGTTCTGTAAACAATTCTTTTCAAACAATGGTAAAATTTTAAGAGTAAAGCAATCTATGTGTCAGATGTATACTTTTAACTGTAATGTTTTGTTATAACAATTTCCATCTGCCTTTCCTTTTGTATGTACTCTATGGTTCTATATAATCATGGCTTAGCATTCATCACTGCTTGCTCCATAAAAATATCTTATACCTTTTGAAAATATTAACAGAAGTTTTGCAATGGTACTACAGCCTGATATCTTGTGTAAGCAGCTACATAACGTGAGCAATATTTCCTTCTAAAATGGAACAAATTTCCATTGTAAGACCATAAGATTGTAAGACATAGGAGCTGAACTAGTCCTTTCAACCTATCGAGTCTGCTCCACCATTCGATCATGGCTGATTTATTATTCCTCTCAAACCAATTCTCCTGCCTTCTCCCCACAACCTTTGAAGGTCTGCCAATCAAGAAACTATCAACCTCTGCTTTAAATATACCCAATGACTTGACTTCCACAGCTGTCCATGGCAACGAATTCTACTGATTCAACACCTTCACCTCTATTCTAAATGATGTCTTTCTATTCTGAGGCTGTTCCCTCTGGTGATAGATTCCCCCATTACAGGAAACACTATGTACACGTCCACTCTATCGAGGACTTTTAATATTCAATAGGTTTCAGTGAGATCCCCCTCATTCTTCTGAACTCCAGCGAGTATAGGCCTGGAGCCATTAACCATTATCTTAGACCTATTGAAATTTCTTATTTAACTATATAGGATACAAGTCTACGCACTTTGTCACAGGACAAGGTTGTGACCCAGTATTAAATCCAGTCCAACGAGCTAGTGATAATTTCAGAAAATAAGATGATGCTACAGACTTTGACCACGTTGTTTACTTTCAGTTGTTTTCCAGATAAGATCAATGTCCAGATAAAATCTGCTGATTCTACTTGACAAATTATTCAAAGGAGTTACATATTGAGTGTGTCTCTATGGATGATTGATCATATTTCGGTAATGTAGCAATTCCATTTCCCTTGATAACCTAATCTAGTTTAGGGTGAATTATAGTTCTTTGATCAATTTTAAATTATTTGTTCTCAAGCTATCATGAATATAAAGTAAAATTTATTCTAGTTTTTTAAAAATCCTTTTTTTTTGCTTTCAGACATGTTCACTGGCTTTCTTCCTTGTCATTGTAACCTCCAGTCATATAACTTTCAAACATCTCAGCACATGTCCAACTCAGGCCTCTCCTGCTTCCTTGATTTTTATGGCATACCAGTAGCAGCTATGCCTTCATTTTCCAGAGTAGAATTCCCTCCCTATACCTCATGATAACAGCCACCTTAGCTTTTCCACTTTGGTCAAGCTGTTCTAATATGGTGGAATGCAGACGATATATTTTATGGGCAGGTGGTTAGGAATTATATAGCTTTCAGGGGCGCTGAAATGATGTCTAAGGAAAAGGGGTTTTGGAAAACCAGAGCTTTGCATCAAAGCCAGATCTTCAAACCCAGAATGCAAGTCATGGCTCAGAGTGTAAGTGTTGCCCATCTCCAAGTGACCTTGAAAAGGTGGTGGAGCCCTTGGCCTGTGATTTCTTCAGATAATGTAGATATACCAGAATCTCCGTTAGGCTAAAGTGACAACAGGTCCAATGCTAGGTGGGAAGAGTGGTGAATGACAACCTCGCGAGTGATAGTTCAGCTCGCGAGTCTCCGTTGTCAAAGGGGCACTCACAGACGGGGAGCTCATGACTAGTGAATACTCCCGTGAGTGACAGTTGGTGGGCGCACCATACATAGTTTAGTTTGCAAGGCTAATCAGATGCAGTCATGCTCCCCTGACCAGCACCGTGAGGCAGGCAATCGATTTTGATCTCCAAGTATCATAGCATGCAACATTAGTGACACCTTTTCTGCATTAAAGTTTCTTACCTATGTACCAAAGATATTCAATATTGTATTTTTCATATTTGTTATTAATTATGTTTTCCAAACTTCCTGGCAGGATTCAGGAACATTCATGGCTGTTCTGCACCAAGTTGCCAGTTGCAGTCTGGCGTAATCCAGTCATTTGATTTGTTTCTCAAAGCTTTACAGAAAATGCATTACATTGATAATAAAATTAATGAAGCTGAATGAGATGAGCGAAACACAATGATCGGTTCACCAACTATAGACATACACAGACTCATGCCTCTATGCTGACTGACTATCACATGAATGCAGCCTACAATAGCTCCATTGGCTGCAAGATTTCAAGTGTCATTATCACCAGGCATTTACCTCAGCAGGGTGTGCACTGCTGGTACAACAGATACTGATGGCCAATTCAAAGCAGAAACTTACGTGGGACCAGAGAGAAATGGTAGGGATGAAGGAAGTGGATTCAATTCATACCGCAGTGTAAACGTTGATGGGGCGGGTGCAAAGTAGGACGGAGGAGAGGGAGACAGTTACAGTGGTCAGTGCCGGCAGTCAAGTCCCAGGGAACGATATGCAGTGTCATAAAATGTTCAATTTAGTGTCTGAGATCTGGGTATCGCTGACATTCATTGCCCATCCGTCATAGCTGAACAGGTGATGGTGATGGTGGGCTGCCTTGTTGAACCACCACAGTACAGCTGAGGAAGACACTCCCACAAGACAATTATGTACACGCATATATGGTTTGGAACCAGCCTGGAAGGGTCAAGGTATGCAAAAACAGTTGCCTCACGGCCTCCTCTAATGTCAAGATGAAGCTACACTCAGGTTGGAGGAACAACACCTTATATTGCATCTGGGTTGCCTCCAACCTGATGGCATGAACATTGACTTCTCCAACTTCCGTTAATGCCCCACCTCCCCCTCGTACCCCATCCGTTATTTATTTATTTATTTACTATTTCCTCTTCCATCTTCCTCTGGGCTCCCTTCCCCCTTTCTTTCTCCCTAGGCTTCCTGTCCCACGATCCTCTCCCTTCTCCAGCCTTGTATCCCTTTTGCCAATCAGCTTTCTAGCTCTGAGCTCCATCCCTCCCACTCCCGTCTTCTCCTATCATTTCGGATCTCCCCCTCCCCCTCTCAAATCTCTTACTATCTCTTCTTTCAGTTAGTCCTGACGAAGGGTCTCGGCCCGAAACGTTGACTATACCTCTTCCTAGAGATGCTGCCTAGCCTGCTGCGTTCCACCAGCATTTTGTGTGTGTTGCCTCACTTAAAATATGGCTGGATGAGCACTGCAAGAGCTATATTCTTTAAAGTACTGCACCAAGAGATGAAGGAAGATTAAAGATTAAACTATCACCATCTTCCAACTCTGCATATTTCTGACGGCTGTTTGCTGTGGTTTTGAAACACTCTCATCGATACTGTTATTGCTAAAAGGACCCGAGCCATGGATCTATATTTTTTTATATATCAGAAACTATAGAACCCTGAAAGTTGTATGACCGCTGCAGTACTCTGGTTTAGCCTCAGCTGGACTATTGTGTCTATTTTTGGGATTTTTAGGAAGGATGTGATAATTGGTAGGATACAGAAGACTGGTTCCATTATTCAGTCATTAATACTGCAGGAATAGACTGGAGAAACTGTTCCATTATCTTAGAGTCTAATATGGAGGCCTTAGAGAGGGTGCAAAAGATGTCCGTAGGATGGTGCCCGGATCAGAGAGTATTTGCAATGAGAACTTGGAATAACTGGGATTTTAAAAACACAAACACAAGGAAGTCTGCAGATGCTGGAAGTTCAAGCAACACACATCAAAGTTGCTGCCTGGCCTGCTGCGTTCACCAGCAACTTTGATGTGAATAACTGGGATTGTTTTGTCTGGTGCATCAGAGGCCGAGTAGCAATCTGATTGATGTATATAAAATTATGAGAGCCATACACTGCGAAGATAGCCGAAGACAAAACAGAATATGTATACTAAGAACTGGAGCAAAACGTGGAACGGTGCTGGAGGGACTCAGTGGGTTAAAGCAGTATCCCAAGGCCTTTCATCCAGACTGATAGGCAGAGTCTTTTCTCCCCATGGTGGAAATACCATGTCACTGTAAGATGAGAGGAGGAAAGCTTAAAGGAGAGTTATGTGGGAACTTGAACTTTGAAATGCTTGGATGATACTCCCAGTGGAGGTGGTGGGACCAGACATGATAGCAATGTTTCAGTGGTATTTACATGAGCAGGCAGGGAACGGAGGGGTAAAGACTGCATGAAAGATGTGTAGTTGTTAGAAAGGCATGACTGTCAGTACAAATACAGGAGGGCTGAAGCATCTGTTGTTGTCTTGTGTTGTCTACGTTCACTGCAATATTTTGTTGTTTTGCTTTTATGACCTTGTTCATCTGCTACACACATCTACTGATTTTAGGTGCAAGGGATGAACCAACACCAAGGAAGAACAGCTTGCCTTGTTTAAGGTTGTTAAGGTTCCTCAATAAAAGAATAATTCGCATGGGTTTGAATACAAGCTGACTTACAGATTTACAATTTCAAAAAAAGAATAAGCACTGACTCTCGTAAAGCATTTTGTGATGTTTCTCTGTAAGCTCTATACGTGCTGTCAAATAACTCCGCTTTCTTTTTTCCATTAGGTAGTAACTTTTCCCCTCACTTTGGCATTTGTCTAAATATGTTTCAGATGTCACTTTTGAATTTGCTTTTATCACACTTTTATTCAGTACAACAGCTTAATTTGCAAGAAATATTTCCTCATATTGCTTCTTATTCATTTGCCAATCATATTAACCTTGTATTATTTGGTCACTGATGTGTCTCCCATTTAAAAAGTTATTTATTCTATCAAATTCATTCACAATTTTAGCATCACAATATAATCCCTTTGGTTCTAACAATGGAAATTGCAGCCTCATTCTGTTCCCACAATCCTGGATCGAAACAAAACACTCGTCTGCACCCTTTCCAATGCCTCAAATCTTTTTTAACACATGGAACTCAGTAATAAACAAGATTATGCATCAGTGTTCTGTCCATGGCCTTCATTATAGGGTTGGCATAAGCTCCTTGTTATCATCCATTGATAAGGCAAAAAATCACATATATTTTAATCAGCCATAATAAATACCCAAAACATGAAAAATTGTACCATTTAGTTCATTTTGCTTCCCTTCATTCCTCTGACAAAAATCCAAGAGTTATTACATTTGCTCATCTCTAAGCATCTGCAAAATTTGAAATTATTCCATAAGCTCTCAAGTTTTTAAAAAAATTTTTTAATTACTTTCTGAATCCAACCATTGTTGTCAAGGCCAGCATTTTTGCCCTTGCAGAGGTGATGTGAGCCCCTTTCTTGAAATGCTGCAGTCTGTCCGGTGAGGGTATTCTCATAGTGCGGTGACTAGGAAATTAAAGAATTTAGATCCCATGACATTGAAAGCTCCAGCAATATGTTTCCACATCAAAATGGTGCTTTATATATTAAATCCTTGGGAACATAGGTGCAAGACTTCCTCAAATTGAAAACAAACTCTTTCCTCTATTTCTTAGTTAATATGGTATCCATTCTGTCAGTATTCCTCTTAGTCTACGACCTTTAATTATGCTGAGTAATTGGTCATAAATGTTGTTTAAAATTGAGAATTTGGCCAGTTGGAATATTTTGTAAAATGTGAAGGAACTGTTTCCACTTGCCTTCAATATATAGTGGTTTGTATACACTTGCAGCAGCAGCTATTTCCAATTACATTACGTTCTGGTTTTGTGTCACCTAATGCTGAACTTCGTATCACATAAAAAGCCAAAAAATAAATTGAAATACTATTGTGTAGATTGTATCTGAATTACAAAATATGCATGCTTGTGGAGAATGAGGCCATCTGAGTGAACACATCTGCAATAAGTGTCATGCCTCAAAAATCCTTCTAGCTCAGAATTATTGACAACATTCTGACTCAGAACAAACAGTACAAAGTAACAAGAATCCTGAATAAGATGAAGAGCCAAACCACAGAGAGAGAGACAGACGGAGACAGAGACAGAGACAGAGACAGAGACAGAGCGGTAAAATAGGGTCAGACGCTATTTTCAGCAAACTTTTTCTTATCTTTCTCAAAACAAGCATATCTTTTCCTCAACGTACTCTGAGTTTGATAAAAATAGGGCCTTGTATGGTGGCAATATAGACCATAAGATAAAGGAGCAGAATGAGGCTACTTGGCCCATTGAGTCTGCTCTGCCATTCTATCACAGTTGGTGTATTATCCCTCTGAACTCCATTATCCTGATTTCTCCCTGTGACCTTTGATGTCCTTACTAATCAAAAACCTATCAAACTCTGCTTTAAATATATCCAAATGACCTGGCCTCCACAGCCATACGTGGCAATGAATTCCACAGTTTTACCACCATCTCTAATGAAATTCTTTATCTCTGTTCCAAGGGGCCATCTTGTATTTTGAAGCTGTGCCCTCTTGTCCTAGACTCCCTCTCTATTGGAAACATTCTCTCCACATCCACCCTATCTAGACCTTCAATATTCAATAGATTTCAGTGAGATCACCCCTCATTCTTCTAAACTCCAGTGAGTCAGCCTCATATTAACCATTGGATCATTCTTGTGAATCTCATCTGGACACTCTCTAATGTCAGCACATCTTTTCTTAGAGAAGGGCACAAAACTGCTCACAATACTCCAAGTGTGATCTGACCAAGGCATTATATAGCCTCAGTGTTACATTCTTGCTTAATATTCTAGTTCTCTCAAAATGAATGCTAACATTGCTTTTGCCTTCCTTATTGGTGACCTAACATCCAAAGAAACCTTTAGGAATCCTGCATGAGGAACCCCAAGTCCCTATTGTACCTCCAATTTCTGAATTTGCTCTTTATTTCGAAAATATTCTCCACTTTATTCCTTCGACTGAAGTGCATGACCATATACTTCCCTATATCGTATTCCTTCTGCAAACTACCTTTTGTCCCACCTATATTTGCATTAAAGAATGATATTTTATAACTATAGAATGAACATTTGAAGCATTTGGTCAATCCACCTTTAATAATAGATTTTAATAATATCTAAATAATAGAATTGAAAAACATTCATAGAAAATTCTGTTTTGAAGTTCAAAGTAAATTTTATTATCAAAGTACAGATTTGTCACCATACACAACCGTGAGATTCATTTTTCTTGAGGGCATATTCTACAAATTTATAGAATAGTAACCATAACAGGATCAATGAGAGATCAATCAGAGTGCAGAAGACAACAAACTATGCAAATACAAATGTGAATAAATAGCAATAATTAATGAGAACATGAGATAATGAGATAAAGAGTTCTTAAAGTGGGATCATTGGTTGTGGGAATATTTTATGATGGGACAAATTAGTGTAGTTAACCCCTTTTATTCAAGAGCCTGATGGTTCTGGGGTAGTAACTGTTCTTGAACCTGGTGGTGTGAGTCCTGAGGCTCTTGTACCTTCTAGTTGATGGCAGGAGTGAGAAGAGAGCAGGAACTGGGTGGTGGAGATCTCTGATGATGGATGCTGCTTTCCTACAACAGCACTTCATGTAGATGTGCTCAGTGATAGGAAGGGTTTGACCCATGATGTACTGAGTGGAATTCAATAACTTTTATAGGATTTTCCTTTCAAAGGTGTTGGTGTTTCCTTGCCAGGCCTTGGTGCAGTTTGCCGATATACTCTCCACTACACATTTATAGAAGCTTGTGTTTCCTTGTTTTGCAACATAAAAGACAGTTTTTTGGCCCGTTAAAGCTCTATATCCTCATCTTCTTCGCTATTCTTCTCACCCACACACACTAGGGGTAACTTACAGTAACCAATAAACCCAACAAGTTCTTTCATTATTCTCAGAGATCTACACATGTGTGATTAACCATACATATTATCATTTTAGGGATGCATTCTCTTTTACCAAAAGATTTTCTCTATTTTGAGGTGAAATTAAAAATAGCAGCATCTGATTAATGTAATTTTACATCTTTGACACCAAACATAAATTTCGCTTGCAGTCTTTGATATCTGGTGGCAGTTTTTTTAAAGTAAAATTAATTAAGTGAATATTTCTAACTTACATATGCAGTTCTAAATCATCATTTACCAGAAGCTTACCATCAGGAAGGGGGTAGAGAGGCCTCAGGGCCCACACCACCAGGTTCAGGAACAGTTATCACTCCTCAGCCATTTGGCTCTTGAACCTGTGGGAATAACTTCACTTACCCCAACACTGAACTGTTCCCACAAAGCTATGTACTTACTTTCAAGGTTTCTTCATTATGTGTTCTTGATATTTATTGCTTATTTATTTATTTATCTATCTATCTATAAGTTTGTTTTTTATTTTTTGTATTTGAACAGTTGTCTTTTGCACATTGGTTGTTTGTCCATGTTATTGTGTATCATTTTTCATTGATTCTTTTGTGTTTCTTTGTACTTACTGCAAATGCTTGCAAGAAAATGAATCTCGGTGGCATATAGTGATATCTATGCACTGGATAATAAATCTTTGAACATGTACATTCTAAGCATAAATTTCACTTGCAATCCTTGTTAGGTGCAGGCTGTTACTTTAAAGTGAAATTTATTAAATTAATATTTCAAATTTGTATATGCATTTCTAAATTATCACTTACCAGCACCTCGTAAGAGGCCACTTGGAAGAAAGAGGCGCCCTATTGTTCCTTGAATCCCTGCTCCTGGAACTCCTGTTAAATCAAAGGGATTTTTAAAAAAATACTTCAAACTTAATTTGCAAAATCTCTTGAGTTTATAAACCTTATCTTTTGTTTTGTTGTTGCTGCTGCTGCCTGCATTGTTCCAGTAAACACTGTGGGCATGTATTTTGGTGTGGAGAGACTTGTGGGCTGCCCCCAGCACATCCTTGGGTGTGTTGGTTGTTGACATAAATGACATATTTCGCTCTATATTTTGATGTACATATGATAAATAAATTTGAATCTGACAATAGGAATAATAATTATTTTCCCTCTTATTAATTGAATTTTGTTCAGCTTCATATCACTTCATTATAAAATCTCACAGTGAAGGTGTTTCTCTTAATTGGGAGTAAATAGAGACCGGCATAGGCAGCAGTCAGAGCACATCAACACACAAACAGCCCACTTGTCTGCCACATCAATACAAATGGCAAATGCTTATTTTATTTCAATACATCAGCAACAAACAGAAACAGAATTAATGCAAGGGAAAGGAAAACATTCTCAAGGCTGTGCAATTACATGAGCTCACAGAAGATAGTGGGTCAAATCATTCTGATCAAATTAAATCCAAGACTTCCACACACACGTAATGAACCATGATAGCTTGTCCCATCGGTGGAAGAGTTTGAACGTGGAATCAGAGCATTCTCAGCCCCAAGGGACCATCCAAAGAGAAATGGAGACCTCATGCTACACTCAAGTTAACCTGAATTTCATACATTTCTCCACATTGTGCTTTCAATGTGTTCTTCTTGCCATTCTGTGTCGGTTTGGGTACTTGCATATCTGCATGAATGCAAATCTTTTCCAGCTTTCACCATCTGGACAATATGTTTTGGTGCACTCCATGGCTTATTTCCAATATCACTGTTTTGTGCAAACTGACATTAGAGTTCTCTCTGTGCCGGTTTGCAACTGTAAAAGTGAATGTTGCAATGTGGTCGTGCAACTGTTTGTATGTTAAGAATGACGTACAACATTGAGAGACCTAATTTTAAAGCTCCTTTACTTCAGTCATAAAACTAACTTCATGGTTCGATACAATTAAAAATATAGACGAACAAAAAATTAAGTAAGAGCAAAATAACTTATAAGTAGTGATGTATCTACCACTTTGCTTCCTGAATGTGTGCCTTACAAAACCCCAGTGAAACCAAAGGGGCTTTGTACTGTGTGCCGGGCTTATCACTAACAGATTTCTTCTTGCGAATCCTGTCAGTGAGCTCCAGGCATCCATATTTCATTATATGTGTATGGAAGTCTGGGATTTAATTTGATCACTATGATTTAGCCAACTGTCTTCTGTGACCTAATGTGATTGGAGGGTGTTGAGAATGTATTTCTTTTTCCCTAGCATTAATACTGTTTGTGCTTGTTGCTATTAGAAAAAAATACAAGGATTTACATTGTGTGTTGATATATTAGGTCAATCATAGATACTGAGTTTCTGTGCACTAGGAAGCTGAAGATAGCTGGACTGTGCATATTTATATTCTCATCCTTCTGCAGATGCACAGTAGAGAGCATCCTAACATATTACATCACTGAAAGGTATGGAAACTACACTGTGGTGGACACGAAGGCTCTAGAACAGGTAGTCAAAACTGCCCAATGCATCATCAGCCCCAACCTACACACCATCAACGACATATATAGGGAAAGATGCCAGAAAAGGACCAGCAACAATATGGAAGATCCCATCCATCCTGCTCATGGTCTATTTGTCCCACTCTCATCAAGGAGGAGACTCGGAGTATACATACTAGCACCACCAGACTCAAAAACAGTTATCATGCCCCAGCAGAAGGGAAGGGGGCCAAAACTGCTCACATTTCTCCGTGGTGGTCTGACCAATGCCCTATAAAGCCTCAGCATGATATCCTTACTCTTATCGTCCAGTCTTCTTGAAATAAGTGCTAACATTGCATTTGCCTTCCTTATCAGCAACACGATCTTGCACAAGGACTCCCAAGACCCTTTGCACAGATTTTTGTATTTTCTCCCCATTTAGAAAATAGTCCACACCTTTATTCCTTCTACCAAAGTGTATGACCCTATACTTTCCTACACTGTATTCCATCTGCCACTTTTGTCCTTTCTCCAAATCTATCTAAGTCCTTCAGCAGACTTCCAGCTTCCTCGAAACTATATGACCCTACAACAATCTTTGTATCATCCATAAACTTGGCCACAAAGCCATCAGTTTCATCACCTAACTCATTGACGTATTACTTGAAAAGAAGAGGTCACAACACAGACGCCTGAGGAACACCACTAGTCACTGGCAGCCAATCAGAAAAGGCTCTCTTATACTTGACTCTTTGTATCCTGTCAGTCAGTCTTCTATCTATGCTAGTATATTTCCTGTAATACCACGGACTCTCATCTTATTAAGTAGCCTCATGTGTGGCATCTTGTCAAAGATTTTCTGAAAATCCAATGAAACATCTACTGGCTCTCCCTTGTCCATCCTGCCTGTTATTTTCTCAAATAATTCCTACAGATTTATCAGGTAAGATTTCTCCATAAGGAAACCATGCTGACTTTGGCTTGTTTTATCATGTGCCTCCAATTACCCCGAAACCTCATCCTTAATAATGGACTCCAACATCTTCCCAGCCACTGGAGTCAGGCTAACTGGCCTATAATTTCACTTCTTCTGCCTCCCTCCCTTCTTAAAGAGTGGAGTGATATTTGCAATTTTTCCATCCTCTGGAACCATTCCAAAATCTAGGGTTTTTTTTTAATATAATTTTTATTGAGTTTTCAAAGTGATACATGAGAAAATAATATCTACCCTCCCCCCTCCCCTTAACCCTCCCCCCCGGTATATACTCCTACCTAAAGAGAAAAGAAAAGAAGAAAAAAAGAAAAAAAAAGAACCGCCTGAATATTGGAAGGTTTGCACATGCTCCATGGGATAAAACTAAATTTAATATATATTTGTTACTTTCCCCCAAGGAACCAAGATCTTCATCATCGGAGCTATAAATAAGGGCTCCAAATATTCAAAAATGTTTCATATTTATCTCTTAAAATCTAAAATATTACTTAGCTTCTCAACTCTCATAGTTCCCTAGGGAATCTCTTTGAACTTCGCCACGTTGCTATGCGTTTCCCACCCAATCATCCAGGCAAAAAGAAAAAAAAGATAGATAAGATACAAAAAAAGAAAAAACAAAATACCCCCCCCACTAATGTTGTGAATGAAAAGATACACAACACTACCCCTCTCCATTGTGCGGGTCGTGGCTATTGCCACGCTTGCACACATGAATAATGTAGCGATTGGTCAGTGTTTCTTCCAGCTCCCCGTAACAAAAAATTGTGTGTGTATATATATAAAAAATTAATGTCATTACTCCCAGCTAATATTCCTCAAATTTTAACCTTTCTTCCCTTCCCTCATATAATTAATAATATATTTATATATTCATCCGCCTAAAAATCCAACAGGCCTAATCCTTGATCCAGTCTTCATCTTCAATCCATCTCGCTCCCCTAGGTTTGTTCTTGTATCTGGTGAATATTCAAAGAATCTCGCACAAACTCCTCCGCTTTCCGGTAATCGTCAAAAAATCTTTTTTCTCCACCAGCCAAAAACTCTTCAAGGTTGCAGGATAACGCAATATAAATTGATAACCATGATCCCATAGGGCTTTTTTCACTGGATTAAACTTCTTCCTTCTCTTCAGAAGTTCATAACTTATGTCAGGGTAGAAAAAAATTTTCTTCCCTTCTATCATCAGTGGCCCTTTTCTCTTCTTGGCAGCTTGGGCAGCCGCCTGTAGAATCCTTTCTTTGTCTTGAAATCTTAAGAATTTTATTAAAATTGATCGTGGATATTGGTCATCTTGTGGTTTTGGTCTTAGAGCTCTATGTACCCACTCAATTTCAATTGATCGGTCTTCCTCTTTCATTTGCAAGGTTTTCGGGATCCATCTTTGAAAAAATTCTATTGGATTATCTCCCTCTATACCTTCTTTAAGACCAATAATTTTAATGTTATTACATCTAGTAAAATTTTCCAACATGTCCACTTTCTCCAAGAGTCGATTTCTTTCCGTGTTCCAGACAAATACATCATTTTCTGTTTTTTCCACTCTATCGTTAATGTGCTCCATTGTTCTTTCCATCTTCTGAAGTTTCTTATCCATTTTATCCTGCCTTTTCATAGCTTTATCATAGCACATCTTCACGTCTCTAAGCTCTGTTCTTAATTTTCTTAGTTCAGCCGTTAATTGCAATAAAGCCTCTCTTATGTCTCCGTCGTCTCCTTTACTTCCAGTCTCTTCCAGTTCTTCCTCCTCCTAATCTAGGGATTCTTGAAATTCCATTATTAATGCCTCTGCAATCCTTTCAGAACCCTGGGATGCAGATCATTTGGTCCAGGTGACTTAACTATCTTCAGACCTTTTAGTTTCCCCAAGCATCTTCTCCTTTGTAATAGCAGCTACACTCAGTTCTGACCCCTGACACTCTCGAATTTCTGGCATACAGTTAGTGCCTTCCACAGTGAAGACTGGTGCAAAATACTTGAGTTCATCCGGTATTTCTTTGACAACCATTACTTCCTCTCTTGTGTCATTTTCCAGAGGTTTGATATCTAGTCTTTTACACTTTACTTATCTGAATAAACTTTTAGTATCCTCTTATTTTATTGGCTAGCTTCGCTTCATATTTCAGCATTTCTCTCCTTATGGCTTTTTCGTTGCCTTCTGTTAGTTTTTAACAGCTTCCCAATTATCTAACTTCCCACTAATTTTTGCTATATTATATACCCTCTCTTTTGCTTTTATGCTGTCTTTGACTTCCCCTGTCACAGACGGTTGCCTCATCCTCCCTTTAGAATACTTCTTCATCTTTGGGATGTATCTATCCTGCACCTTCTGAATTGCTGTAGAAATTCTAACCATTGCTGTCCTGCTATCATCCCTGCTAGTGTCCCCTTCCAATCAACTTTGGCCAGCTCCTCACTCATGCTTCTGTATATCTCTTTACTCCACTGTATTACTCCATCTGAGTTGAGCTTCTCTGTCTCAAACTCCAGGGCGAATCCTATCGTACTATGATCACTATCTCATAAGGGCTCTTTACCTTAAGCTCCATAATCATATTTGGTTCATTGCACAACATCCAATCCAGAATTACCTTTCCCCTAGTGGGCTCAATCATAAGCTGCTCTAGAAAGCCATCCTGTAGGCAATCTACAAATTCACTCTTTGATGTCCAGTACCAACCTAATTTTCCCAATCTATGGTACATACATACTGAAATTCTCCCATGACCATCATAACATTCCCTTTTTTACATGCTTTTTCTATCTCACATCCTGGCTACTGTACATAAATCCCATCAAGGTCTTCTTACCATTGCAGTTCCTTAACTCAACCCACAAGGATTCTATATCTTCCGATTCTATGCCACCTCTTTCCAAGGATTTGATTTCATTTTTTACCAACAGACCAACCCCGCACACCCCGCCTACCAGCCTGTAACAAGGTGTATCCTTGGATGATAAGCTCCCAACTGTGATCTTCTTTCAGCCATGACTCAGTGATGCCCACAACATCATACCTGCCAATCTCAAAGTGTACTACACGATCATCTACCTTATTCCATATGCTGTGTGCATTCAAATATAACACCTTTGCTCCTGTATTCATCACCCATTTCAATTTTGCCTCCATGTTATATTTCAACTCCTCCCACTGACTGCAGTTTTGCCCTATTATTTGCATGTCCCTCCTCAGTCTCACTACATACTGCACTTACTTGTATACCAACTGCCCCATCTTCAGCCCTATCACTACAGTTCATATCCCCCTGCAAAATTAGTTTAAACCCTCCCTAACAACGCTAGCAAATCTACCTGCAAAGGATATTGATCCTCCTTGGGTTCAGGTGTAAACTGTCCTTTTTATTCAGGTCACACCTTCCCCTGACGAGATCCCAATGACCCAGAAATCTGAAGCCCTGCCCCCTGCACCAATTCCATAGGCATGTGTTCACCTGCCACATCATCCTATTCTTAGCCTCATTGGCATGTGGCACAGGCAGCAATCCAGAGATTCCTCACATGGAGGTCCTACTTTTCAGCTTTCTACCTAACTCGCTAGAATCTCTCTTCAAGACCTCCTCTCTTTTCCTACCCGTGTGTTTGGTACCAATATATACCACGACTTCAGGCTGTTTACTCTCCCCCTTTAGAATGCTGTGGACTTGATCCAAGACATCCCTGAGCCTGGCACCTGAGAGGCAAAATACCACTGGGGTGTCCTTTTCAAGTCCACAGAGTCTCCTGTCTTCTCCTCCGACTATGGAATATCCTGTCGCTACTGCTCTCCTCTTCTCCTCTCTTCCCTTCTGAGATAAAGAACCAGACTGATTTTACTGATGAGGATAGTGTTTTATAATGAAAACTAAAATTTAAAAAGCTATCTATTAATTAACAAAATAGCAACAAAACTGTCCAACATATGAATAATGCTTTGTTGACAGTTTTGTTTTCTTTCTAACTCATACAATCCATATAACAATTACAGCACGGAAACAGTCCATCTCGACCCTTCTAGTCCGTGCCGAACTCTTACCCTATCCTAGTCCCACCGACCTGCACTCAGCCCATAACCCTCCATTCCTTTCCTGTCCATATATCTATCCAATTTAACTTTAAATGACAACATTGAACCTGCCTCAACCACTTCAGCTGGAAGCTCATTCCACACAGCTACCACTCTCTGAGTAAAGAAGTTCCCCCTCATGTTACCCCTAAACTTCTGTCCTATAACTCTCAACCTATGTCCTCTTGTTGAATCTTCCCCGCTCTCAATGGAAAAAGTCTAACCACGTCAACTCTATCAATCTCCCTTTTAATTTTAAACACCTCTAACAAGTCCCCCCTCAACCTTCTACGCTCCAAAGAATAAAGACCTAACTTGTTCAACCTTTCTCTGTAATTTAGGAGATGAAACCCAGGCAACATTTTAGTAAACCTCCTCTGTACTCTCCCAATTTTATTGACATCTTTCCTATAATTAGGTGACCAGAACTGTACAAAATACTCCAGATTTGGCTTTATCAATGCCTTATACAAATTCAACATTACATCCCAACTCCTATACTCAATGCTCTGATTAATAAAGCCCAGCAAACCAAAAGCTTTCTTCACCAACCTATCCACAAGAGATTCCATCTTCAGGGAACTATGCACCATTATTCCTAGAACCCTCTGTAGAAAAGCATTCTTTAATGCCCTACCATTTACCATGTATGTCCTATTTTGATTAGTTCTACCAAAATGTAGCACCTCACATTTTTCTGCATGAAACTCCATCTGCCATCTTTCTGCCCACTCTTCTAACTGTCCTAAATCTCTCTGCAAGTTTTGAAAACCTACCTCATCATCCACAACACCACCTATCTTAGTATCATCTGCATACTTACTCATCCAATTTACCACCCCATCATCCAGATCATTAATATATATTACAAACAACATTGGACCTAGTATAGATCCCGGAGGCACACCGCTACACACCGGCCTCCAATCTGACACACAGTTATCCACCACTACTCTCTGGCATCTCCCATCTAGCCACTGCTGAATCCATTTTACTACTTCCATATTAATGCCTAATGATTGAACCTTCTTAACTAACTTTCCATGTGGAACCTTGTCAAAGGCCTTACTGAAGTCCATATAGACAACATCCACCGTTTTACCCTCGTCAAATTTCTTAGTAACCTCATCAAAAAATTCAATAAGATTTGTCAAACATGACCTTCCACGCACAAATCCATGTTGACCGTTCCTAATCAGACCCTGTCTATCCAGATAATTATATATACCATCTCTAAGGATACTTTCCATCAATTTACCCACCACTGATGTCAAACTCACAGGCCGATAATTGCCAGGTTTACTCTTAGAACCCTTTTTAAACAATGGAACCGCATGAGCAATACGCCAATCCTTTGGCACCATCCCCGTTTCTAATGACATTTGCAATATTTCTGTCAGAGCCCCTGCTATTTCTACACTAACTTCCCTCAAGGTCCAAGGGAATATCTTGTCCAGACCCGGAGACTTATCCATTTTTATATTCCTTAAAAGAGCCAGTACTTCCTCTTCTATAATTGTCATACTTTCCATAACTACCCTACTTGTTTCCTTTACCTTACACAATTCAATATCCTTCTCCTTAGTGAATACCGAAGAAAAGAAATTGTTCAAAATCTCCCCCATCTCTTTTGGCTCCGCACATAGCCATCCACTTTGATTCTCCAAGGGACCAATTTTATCCCTCACTATCCTTTTCCCACTAACATAACTGTAGAAACCCTTTGGATTTATTTTCACCTTACTTGCCAAAGCAGCCTCGTATCTTCTTTTAGCTTTTCTAATTTCTTTCTTAAGATTCTTTTCACATTCTTTATATTCCTTGAGTACCTCATTAACTCCAAGCTGCCTATATTTATCGAAGATCCCTCTCTTTTTCTGAACCAAGTTTCTAATAACTCTTGAAAACCATGGCTCTCTCAAACTTTTAACCTTTCCTTTCAACCTAACAGGAACATAAAGATTCTGAACCCTCAAAATTTCACCTTTAAATGACCTCCATTCCTCTGTTACATCATTCCCATAAAACAAATTTTCCCAATCCACTCCTTCTAAATCCTTTCACATCTCCTCAAAGTTAGCCTTTCTTCAATCAAAAATCTCAATCCAAGGTCCAGTCCTATCCTTCTCCATAATTACACTGAAACTAATTGTATTGTGATCACTAGACCCGAAGTGCTCCCCAACAAATACCTCTGTCACCTCCCCTGTCTCATTCCCTAACAGGAGATCCAACACTGCCCCTTCTCTAGTTGGTACCTCTATGTATTGCTGCAAAAAAACTATCCTGCACACATTTCATTTTATAAACTCCAAACCATCCAGCCCTTTTACAGAATAGGCTTCTCAGTCTATGGGTGGAAAATTAAAATCTCCCACGATCACAGCCTTGTGCTTACTACAAATATCTGCTATCTCCTTACAAATTTGCTCCTCCAGTACTCTGTCCCCATTAGGTGATCTATAATACACCCCTATAAGCATCATAACACCTTTTCTATTCCTCAATTCCACCCAAATAGCCTCCCTAGACTAGTCCACTAATCTATCCTGCCAGAGCACCGCTGTTATATTTTCTCTGACAAGCAATGCAACATCTCCCCCTCTTGCCCCTCCTACTCTATCACACCTGAAGCAACGAAATCCTGGAATATTTAGTTGCCAATCACATCCCTCCTGCAACCACGTTTCACTAATAGCTACAACATCATATTTCCAGGTATCAATCCATTCTCTAAGCTCATCCACCTTTCTTACAATGCTCCTAGCATTAAAATAGATGCATTTAAGAAACTCTCCACCTCCCACTCTCTGTTTATCCTTAATTGAGCAAACAACTTTATCTTTTTCTTCCTTTTCCCCTACATCAATCTCCCCTCTCCTAGTCTCCTTAATTTGATTCCCTCCCCCCAACCATTCTAGTTTGAAGTCACCTCAGTAGCCCTCGCAAATCTCCCCACCAGGATATTGGTTCCCCTAGGATTCAAGTGCAACCCGTCCCCTTTGTACAGGTCATGCCTGCGCCAATAGTGGTCCCAATGATCCAAAAACCTGAATCCCTGACCCTTGCTCCAATCTCTCAGCCACGCATTTATCCTACATCCCATTGCATTCCTACTCTCACTGTTGCGTAGCACAGGCAGTAATCCCGAGATTACTACCTTTGATGTCCTTTTTCTCAACTCCCTTCCTAACTCCCTATATTCTCCTTTCAGGACCTATCCTCTTTTCCAACCTATGTCATTGGTACCTATATGTACCACGACCTCTGGCTCCTCTCCCTCCCACTTCAGGATCTCTTGGACGCGATCAGAAACATCCCGGTCCCTGGCACCAGGGAGGCAAACTACCATCCGGGTCTCCTGACTTCGTCCAGAGAATCGTCTATCTGACTCCCAAACTATTGAGTCCCCTATTACTATTGCCCTCCTCTTCCATTCCCTATCCTTCCTAGCTACAGGGTTGGACTCTGTGCCGGAGGCACGGCCACTGTTGCTTCCCCCAGGTATGCTGTCCCCTCCAACAGTACTCAAACAGGAGTACTTATTGTCAAGGGGCACAGCCACAGGGGTACTCTCTAATACCTGATTCTTCCTATTCCCCTTCCTAACCTTGACCCACTGGTCTGCCTCCCGTGGCACCGGTGTGACCACCTGCCTGTAACTCCTCTCTATCAACTCCTCACTCTCCCTGACCAGACGAAGGTCATTGAGCTGCAGCTCCAGTTCCCTAAACACAGTCCTTTAGGAGCTGCAGCTCAGCGCACCTGGCGCAGATGTGGACGTCCGGGAGGCTTGGAGACTCCACTACCTCCCACATCAGGCACCAAGAACAACAAGCTGCCCTCACAGTCATACTTCCCCCTCTTCAAATAACAGTGGAAAAAAAAAGAATAACCAAACCCTCTTCGCCTCGCCCGTTTAACTCAGAAACATAACTTTAACCAGTACAAGATTGACATACAGGAAAACAAAAACAAATACATTAATATTTACAAGTTATGCTGATGCACTTTTCTTTCATACTAAATTAAACTTAGCCATCTCCCTTTCTCCCATGTTGTTCAAGATTGGATGTGTTAAGATGTACTAAACATAGCAGCCAGTTTGTAGACAGCAAACTTCTATGCAGCAGTCTGATAACCAGCAGATAAACTTTCTCAATCACAAATACTGACCAGATCACTGGAGGCAATTCTTTCGCAAAAAGTAGTATGAGTCCTTTATGTCACTTCACAGTGCAGACAGAATCTTGGGCCAACATTTCATCCAAACTGCAACGCATTGAGCAGATGATTACCTCCTCAGTCCTTCACTGGAGATGATTGTTCGACCTTTTGTGCTCAAATCCCTGGACTCCCATCCAGTAGGTGCTACAGGAGCCTCCGCTCCCGCACCAGCAGGCACAGGAAGAGCTTCTTCCCTGAGGCTGTGACACTGCTGAACCTCTCATCACAGCACTAAGCAGTATTGCATCTGTATTGTACTATCTCAGTACTTTTATATTTGTGTGCTATAACACTTCTTTATTCGCAGTTATTTTGTAAATAACACTATTCTTTGCATTTCTGGTCAGATGCTAAATGCATCTCATTGGCTTTGTATCTGTACTCGGCACAATGACAATAAAGTTGAATCTAATCTAATCTAATCATTTAATTTATAAGTGACATTGCAGCATCAGAGGCACCGGTCAGAGGAATGCACTAGATATTCCTTAGCACAGAGATAAGGAAATTATAGAAGAAACAGGAGTTCTTCAGAAATAGGATGCCCCTTTCTCATACTGGATAACATAATTGTTTCAAGTTGAAGAGTGAAGAATGCGGACCAAAATCATTTTGAGACCATTTTAACCCCATTGTTTATGCAGTAGACAGAGAAGACAGATGTATGGCGTAGAAATTGGTGTTGATGTTGCACCATCCCTTACTATAATGGAAATGACTGAAAGATGGGTCAAGAAATTTCTGAGTGCACTGTGCAGTAGAATAAGCACAGCTTCACAGGCATGCTGAAATCTGTATAGGCTGGCTCAGTTGTAAATTGCTGGTAAGCACTTTGAACAACTGAACCAAAACAAGACATGCTAACTGATCTTTCTGCAACAAAATTCTATGTTAAATAGTTACTTTGTGGATGTCGCATGAAGAAACTGTTGGAGACAGCAAAGGAGGCTATCTAATACTATGGGACATGGATCAACAGGGAAGCTGTGCATAGCAGTGGTAGATGGAATTTAATCTGGACAACAATGATGTAATGCTCTTTGGGAGGTCAAATTCTGGTAGGAAATGTAGAATAAATGACAAGGACTTTAGGAGCATTGATATACCAATAGACTAGGCCATACACATCTAGGATTCCCTGAAAATGGCAACACAGGTGAATCGGATATTGACAAATGAAAAAGGCAATTGGTACTTTTGCCTTCATAAGTTGAGGCACTGAGTATAAGAGTTGGGATGTCATGTTGCAGTTTACAAAATTGGTTAGACCCGCCCCCACAATCTTTGAATATTATGCACTGTCCTGGTCAATACAATGCAGGAAAAACCTGGCGGCAATAGAAAGTACAGAAGAGATTCACCTGATTGTTGCCTGGAATGTGACACCTGTCATTACAAGGAGAGATCAAGTAGGAAGTTTGTTTTACTGACGAGAATGTAGAAACAGAGTAATGACCTTAGAGAGACTTATAAACTTCAGAGGCATAGATGAGACAGAAAGTCAGATTTTTTTTTTTTTACCAGCGCCAGAACTAGAGAGCATGGGTTTAAAATGAGAGAGAAGAAATTTAAAGGAGATCTGAGGGAGAGGTTTTTCCTCATAAAGGGTAATGAGTACAGTATCTGGAACAAGCTTGCAGACAAAGTGGAGGAGAAGGATAATGTTTCACAGATGTTTAGGCAGGCACTTAGATAGGAAGGGCAAAGAGGGGATGGAACCCAAATGTACAACTAGGAAAAGTGAAGGTGAGCGTCACAGTAAGACTAGATGACGTGAGCAAAGAGGTCTGCTTCTGAGCTGCCATTTTCTATGATTGAAAAATACAGAACTGTAAAAAAAAAAGGAAGTTAGTGATTTTTTAAACTCTATGTGTAAGGTGATTGTTGAGGGGAATGCGACATTATTTCTACTTCACGTGATGCATATGCAATGCTTCCATCAATGTCTGGTATCTTCTGATGTCTCGTATGTAGCCTTCTCCTCCAGCAGGAATACTATTTCTTATACTGTGATCTCCAGCTTCTTCACACAAAAGTGGTCATGACTTCTGAGATTAATGATGAACCAAACATAAGCATGATAGTACACATTTGATTTTTCCCTAACACTTGAATCATTAGTGACTATGGATCTGGTTGCAATGAATAATTTCGGTATCCAAAAGCAACAATGGCAGCTACCACAAGGCAAGTTGAACACTATTTTTGAGAGCACACACATTGAGTGCTTGCAAGAGCTAAGCAGAAAGACTGAGATCAGCATACACTGCTGATCTAACATCATTCTGAAGTCCTGCAGCTAATAACTTCTCTTAAACGTACACGGCTGAGCCCATTTTGTGCGGGGGGAGGAGTTTACACCAGAGTTAATCAACAGAATCAGCTGCTGTATACAAGTTCATTGCTGCTGAGGAGGGTTTAAACAAAAGTATAGATTTAGAGCTTGGGATAGAAGGCAATGAGTTTGAAAGGTTAAGAAACAGGGGAAGTAATAAAAAAGCACCATTCCCCTACTTATTTCTGGACAACCTATTCTCTGTCCCTCACATACCAACCAACTAATTTTCCCAAATAGCTCCCACTACACCCAATTCGCACCCCATTCACCTGCCACCCATTTATACTAATTCACAGAAACCAATCAACCCAGCAAGCATACCTTTGGAATGCGAGTGAAAAGTGATACACTGAGGAAGCCTACACTTTCATAGGGAATAAGTGCAAGTTCCATGTCAACAACTGGATGTCAGAGTCAGACCTGGGCTGTTGGAATGGTGATTCCCTTACACGACCTACAATGCCACTAGGCTGATTATCTACAATAAGAGGGAATATAACCATGTATCCTTGACCATACAATAGTACTACCATCACTAAGTCCCCATTGTCAATATTCTCGGGGTCACCATTATCAGAAATTCACCTGCACCAGCCACAAGATTACTATGCCTGCAAGGGCACAGCAAAGGCTATGCCTTCTGTGCTGAATGTCTAATCCGCTGACATCAAGGCATTTCCATTATCTGCAAAGCACACATCAGGAGCGTGATGCACTATGCTCCACTTGCTTAGATGAGCACATCTACATAAACTGCTGTCGCAGGAAAGCAGCACCCATCATCAGGGACCCCCACCACCAAGGACATGCTCTCTTCTTGCTGCTACCATCAGGACTTGCACCATCAGTCAACCATCAGGCTCGTGAACCAAAAGGGATAACTTCCCTCAACTTGACTTGCCCCATTATTGAAATAGTCCCACAACCAATGAACTCACTTTCAAGGACTCTTCATCGCATGTTCTCGATATTTATTGCTTATTTATTGATTATTGTTACTTATTTTGCATTTGCATAGATTGTGGTGTTCTGCACTTTGGTTGAACACCCTAGATGAGAGGTCTTTCATTGATTTTGTTATAGTTGCTAGTCTATAGATTTGTTGAGTATGCCCAGAAGAAAATAAATCTCAGGTTTGTAACTCTCACAGGTAGATAGGGTAGCTAAGAAAGCTTATGGAGTGTTAGCTTTCATAAGTCGAGGGATAGAGTTTAAGAGTTGTGGGGTAATGATGCAGCTCTATAAAACTCTGGTTAGGCCACACTTGGAGTACTGTGTCCAGTTCTGGTCGCCTCACTATAGGAAGGATGTGGAAGCATTGGAAAGGGCACAGAGGAGATTTACCAGGATGCTGCCTGGTTTAGAGAGTATGCATTATGATCAGAGATTAAGGGAGCTAGGGTTTTACTCTCTGGAGAGAAGGAGGATGAGAGGAGACATGATAGAGGTATAAAGGATATTAAGAGGAATAGATAGAGTGGATAGCCAGCGCCTCTTCCCCAGGGCACCACTGCTCAATACAAGAGGACATGGCTTTAAGGTAAGGGGTGGGAAGTTCAAGGGGGTTATTAGAGGAAGGTTTTTACTCAGGGAGTGGTTGGTGCGTGGAATGCACTGCCTATGTCAGTGGTGGAGGCAGATACACTAGTGAAATTTAAAAGACTACCAGACAGCTGTATGGAGGAATTTAAGGTGGGGGGGGGGGTTAAACAGGAGGCAGGGTTTGAGGGTCGGCACAACATTGTGGGCTGAAGGGCCTGTACTGTTCTATGTTCTATATGGTGATATATACGTAATTTGATAATAAAATTTACTTTGAATTTGAACTTTGAGTGCAGCACTAACAACATTCACGAACTGGGACAAAACAGGCCACCCGATAAACCACTCTAAAAATCAATTTCTTCATCAGTGGCAGATAGTCACAGCTGTGTGCACCAACCACAAAATGCATCACAGTTACTTACACAGGCTACTCTGACATCATCACCTCCCAAATCTAGAACCACCATCATCTGGAAGGACAGAGGTGGCAGGCTCATGAGAACAGCAAGTTCTCCTCCGAATCATTCACTATCCTATAGTATTCACTGTCACTATAGTATTCATTGTCACTGGGTTTACATTCTGGAATTGATGGCCGGCATCATAATAACAGTAACTTTACCAGAAAGATTGGAATAATTAAAAAGGTGGCACACCACAACTTTCTGGGAAAATTAACAATATAGGCTGGCCTTGCCCAAGCTGTCAAAACCCAACAACAAGCTGAACATTTCCAGCAACAATATGATATTTGGTTGACTGTGTTTATAAGATATATTCACTTAGATCTGTCACTAGCTTAGGCACCACTAGAAACTCAGAAATACTTGAATCATAAACACAAGAGATTCTGCAGATGCTAGAAATCCAGAGTAGTATACACTAAATGCTGGAAGTACTCTGCAGGATCTATGGAGAGGAATAAACAGTTGATGTTTCAGGCTGAGGCCCTTCATTAGGATACTGTCAAAGCTAAGCTGGCAATTATTAACACGACTCTTTCCACCCAACATTTGGAGATATTTGCATTGGAGCTAGGGCTTTACTCTTTGGAGAGAAGGAGGATGAGAGGAGACATGATAGAGGTGTACAAGATAATAAGAGGAATAGATAGAGTGGATAGCCAGTGCCTCTTCCCCAGGGCACCACTGCTCAATACAAGAGGACATGGCTTTAAGGTAAGGGGTGGGAAGCTCAAGGGGGATATTAGAGGAAGGTTTTTACAGAGAGTGGTTGGTGCGTGGAATGTACTGCCTGAGTCAGTGGTGGAGGCAGATACACTAGTGAAGTTTAAGAGACTACTAGACAGGTATATGGAGGAATCTAAGGTGGGGGCTTATATGGGAGGCAGGGTTTGAGGGTCGGCACAACATTGTGGGCCGAAGGGCCAGTACTGTGTTGTACTTTTCTATGTTCTATGTTGTCTTGCACTTTGTGTTGAGGAAGTTGTTGGCAATCCCTATTCAAAAATAGTAACAAGAGTAGGGTGTTCTGCCCACCAACTCACTCTGCTGTGCAGCATGCTCATGGCTGATGTAAATCATACTGAAACCTTTCTGCTTACTTTTCACAACTCACTATCCCACTCAGTTACATATTATTGACAAACTTAGAAAGAGCACACTTGATTTACTCATCCAGATTATTGATAAACTGTGAACATAGCACAACACAGTCCTATACTGGAACAAAACAAAGATTTAAAACTTCAACATTAGGCTAGCTGTATTAACATTAGTAATAAAACATGTATGTCAATTACCAATATTGTGAATCTCAGGAGACATATTGTAATTTTTTCAAAGCCGACATATGATGAATAAACTCTTCTCAGGCTTCCAGCTGTGTACAGGTATCGATTATAACCCACGTTTCAATGACACACTCTGCTATCTTCATCAGGAATGATGCCTGGGCATGTCTAGTCAGGTGGTATTTATACCCCCGTAGTCTGTCCCTCCTGATTGGTTAGTCCTCATCCAATCAGGTTTCTGCTCTCCCACCTTGTTTATAATAGAATTCTAGTTCTTACTTAGAGCGAGACCTCAGACTTTGCTGAAATTCTTTTCCTCTAGTTCTACTTCAATGGCTTCCTTTACCAGGCAATGCCAAGAAACCATTGGTGTGGCACAGTAGTTTTGTGCTGTTGAAGTCAATCCTATGGCCATTGCGAATGCAGTGTTCTGCTACCGCCGATTTCTCCAGGTAACCCAAATAGATTCACCTTCTGTGCTCCTTGATGTAGGTTTCAACAAATTAGGAGGGTCAGACTATGAGGGTATAAATACCACTAGATTAGACAAGCCCAGCCATCATCCCTGATGAAGATGGCAGAGGTTGTCATTGAAACGTCGGTTATGGTCGATACCTGTACCTGGCTGGAGCTTGAGTAGAGTTTATTCATTTTAGAAATTCAATTGCCTTTGTTACAGACTGAAGTGATGTCATGATAACTTAGCAGTGAATCAAGGTCTGACTATCCTGGGCGAAGAAATGTTTGACTGTGTAATGAAACCATTGGAGTAGATTCCACAATTAAATCTTAGGGCAGATAGTTTGCCCTGAAATCACATCCCGATGAAGCTTCCCCTCGATGCCATCAAAATTCAAGGCACATATATATCATTTGGGTGCCTAAGAATTTTGCACAGTACAGTATAATGGTTAAGTTCGGAAAGCGGTTGGGAAACAGAAATAAAGGTACTTAGCTTTGTATTAGCTCAGTGATTATTTAATAACTAGAAAGACATAATATACATTACTGTGCAAAATTCTTAGTCACTATAGCCTAATACACAGTATACGTGCTTAAGTCTTTTGTATAGTATTGTATGTGTTTAATGTGTTTAGGTTTACATATCTGGGCACAGGAATCTTACTCTGAAGGCCTCAAACAGCATTCTCAAGTGGGTTGTAATATCTCCATGGCTCAGAATGTATTGGTGTCTATATAGTCTCTAGCACTCATGCCTTGATACTTGACATCCTCCAAGAGGATTTTCTGCTTAATACCTCACATCAAGGGGAAAACCTGGTTGGAATCTTACCTAGCATTATAGAAGACAATTGGAGGTTAATTATCATGTTCACAAGAGGTCACTGCAAGAATTCCTTTCCTCGTGGTGTCCGTGACCCAACCGTTGCAAGTTGCTTCATCAAGGACCTTCCCTCAGTTAGAAGTTTGGAAGCAGCGATAGTTGCTGATTGACAACTGCTTGATATTGAAACAGTCCAGGCCCAAATGCAGCAAGACCTAGCCAACATCCAAGCTGAGCTGACAGCTGAAAATTAACATTTGCAATGTTCCAAAGGGAGACAATGGCAATATCCAAGAGAAAATCTGGTTATCACCCTCTGCCATTTAAAGGCATTACCATCACTGATTTCCCTCACTATCAATATCCTAAGGGTTACCATTGACCTGAAACGATGTGCTACAATAGCAGATCAGAGGCTAGGAATCCTGCAGCAAACTTGCCTCTTAACTCCCCAACGTCTGTCCATCTTCTGCAACAAATGTGAGGGAATACAATCGACTTGGCTGAATCAGTGCAGTTTCAACAAAATTCAGGAGGCTTAGAACCATACAGAGCAAGGCAGATCATTTGATAGGCACCTCACGCAGAAGCATTCACTCATTCCACCGCTCATGCACAGTAGCAACAGTTCATACTGTCTACGTGATGCAGTGCAGCAACTCACCTACACACTTAGGCAGCACCTTGCAAATCCACAAACTCTACCAGCTAGGACAAGGACAGCAAAAGGTTGGGAACACCACCACTTGGAATTTGTCCTCCAAGCCACATGGTATCCAGATCCAGGCCTGGAGATCCATTGTCTTTTTCTTCGCTATTACTGGGTCAAAATCCTGGAACTCACTACAGAAGTAGTAAGTAATTCAAGAAGGCAACTCACCACCAGGAAGTAGGAGAAGATGGCGGTGCGACACAGCGCGCGCGGCCTCTCCGGTGAATGATATCGTATTTGTAAGTAGGATGCCGTGCACAATTTTGATTTGATGGAGACAGACGTGAGAAGCATGGAGGAACAGCTGGAGAAACTTCTGAAATGCCCAGTTCGCTGCCACTGCTACTGTGCGATCGAGAATATCCAGAGGGGAAGGCCCCAAATCCTCGGCTTTGCCTGTTGCTGGCAGCCGGGGATCGGGTCCAGGCGCTCGGCAGAGATGGTGCTCGGTGTCGAAGGGCTGGTCGGAGGCTCGAAATTTTCGGACGGACTCAGAGTCAGACTGTGGTCAGGTGCTTCCAGGATGCTGCATTGGCAAGTTTGCGGCGCTGGAAGCTCATGGCAGGGAGAGTTTTCTTCCTTCTACCGTCTGCGTGAGATGATGGAACTTTCGAGAGACTTTGAGACTTTTTTTTTTACCGTGCCCATGGTCTGTTCTTCATCAAATTACGGTATTGTTGCACTGTTGTAACTATATGTTATAATTATGTGGTTTTTGTCAGTTTTTCAGTCTTGGTCTGTCTTGTATTTCTGTGATATCACACTGGAGGAACATTATATCATTCCTTAATACATGCATTACTAAATGACAATAAAAGAGGACTGCGTGTCCTCATAATCTAATCTAATCTTCTCAATGGCAATTACAGACAGGCAGTTAAATGCCTACTCAGCCTGTGAAGACCACATTATTTCATTGAATTAAACAAGTACACAAGCTGTATGATCAGGAAGTAACAATCTTCGTGATTCTTGTCGAGCTCCAAATTTAATTGGAGAGCCAAATGTGTTCACTCCTCACTCTCAAATCTTTGCATAGCTCATAACCCTGGTTTCTATCAAGAAGCAGGTGAAAGCCCCTTGCCTGAAGAGAGACTATTGATGTGATTCTTAATGCAGTGGATGTAAGCTGTTAAACCAAATGTTTACATCTGGATCGATAAGGATATAGCTGAGTGGCAGGGGCTCTGCCTGCAAGAGGATACAGATCTGTTAGCCTGGCTTAGAAGACCTTTGCTGAGGAGTTCAGAGAACAAGAGCCTAATCTGGGTTCCCTATAGATTCTTACAGATAGGTTTCCCTTGCAGGAGTCTTTCAGGATTTCTTTAGAAAAAATGAAGCTTGTCTCTGCAGTAGATCGGTTGACAAGGCTCCCAAAAGTCTCTATTTACTGTGAATAGATCAATATTAAATAAGTCCTCCTACATGATTGATTGCCCTTTCAAATATTGCAGGTGCAGGGCACGTTGATGCTCTTTTGAGCTACTTTCCAGTGAGTACTCTGAACTGTGTTTCAGTTACAGATGTGTAATAAATCTGATCGAGGAAGCATCCAGAGGGGATGACACACACTGTACTGAATGTTTTAAACCCAATTCAGTCGTATTTTTAAGCCTTGTGACAGGAAAGAGCAGACTGAGTGCAAGTACATTTTTCGATATTGACTTTCTTAGGCATTTTTCAACAAAGACCGCCAATGAGATAAGAACACGAGATACCAGAAATCCTTCTAACCATTGACATTTTATGGTCAGGAAGTAATGAATTAAGCATAGCTGCCCATCACTTAATGCACTAGGGCTCAGTTTGTCAATGACAAGGAGCTGATGATGAGTGAAATGCATGGTGGGCGGGTTGGGCATGGCCTCACTCCGTTGGAATTTAAGGAGCCACAACAATCTAACGGATAAGCACATGGCCTTATTGTGAACTGTAATGCGTTGATGTAAAAACAGAAAATTCTGGAAATACTCAGCAGGTCAGGCAGCAAAAATCCAGACTTATTATTTCTACTTCAAGACCTTTCCACTTTAATTTTGTATGTTACAGAGAGGTCTGATTTGTCCTTCTCTTTATAAGAGAATAAAGTCAACGTTGAGTTTACTGTCTTGTGTGGAAGTGCAATGAAAACTTACTTTTAGCAGCATTATAGACACACAGCATTATACAAGCAGCATTCACAAGAAATTTATAAATTAAACATGCTTTTTACAAGAAAGAAACAATTTTAGCAGAAAGGCCCACTTTAATGCAACATGATTGAAGTGAGAAAAGTGTATCTAAACTGTAGAGTATACGGTTGTGCCAGTTGGTTCAAGAACTGAATGGCTGAAGGAGAGTAACTTTTGAAGCAGTAGGTGAAGGGAAAATAGTGGCACCAAGAAGAGATATCATTTTGCCATCAGCTACCAATAACACAGAACAAAAAGTTAAGCAGGTAAGCAGGAGAGACAAGACAAAATATTGCAGCTGAGAACCAAACAGTTGGAACCATGAAGGATAAAGGCATAAAGATTGAGCAATAAGTCGTACAGTTGTGACTAACATATTTACCAGCAGACTTCAAAGTTGCTGGTGAACGCAGCAGGCCAGGCAGCATCTCTAGGAAGAGGTACAGTCGACGTTTTGGGCCGAGACCCTTCGTCAGGACCAACTGAAGGAAGAGCCAGTAAGAGATTTGAAAGTGGGAGGGGGAGGGGGAGATCCAAAATGATAGGAGAAGACAGGAGGGGAGGAATGGAGCCAAGAGCTGGACAGGTGATTGGCAAAAGGGGTATGAGAGGATCATGGGACAGGAGGCCCAGGGAGAAAGACAAGGGATGGGGGAAACCCAGAGGATGGGCAAGGGGTATAGTCAGAGGAACGGAGGGAGAAAAAGGAGAGTGAGAGAAAGAATGTGTGTATAAAAATAAATAATGGATCGGGTATGAGGGGAAGGTGGGGCATTAGCAGAAGTTAGAGAGGTCAATGTTCATGCATGACCCCATCCGTTATTTATTTTTATACACACATTCTTTCTCTCACTCTCCTTTTTCTCCCTCTGTCCCTCTGACTCTACCCCTTGCCCATCCTCTGGGTTCCCCCCCCCTTGTCCTTCTCCCCGGGCCTCCTGTCCCATGATCCTCTCATATCCCCTTTGCCAATCACCTGTCCAGCTCTTGGCTCCATCCCTCTCCCTGCCCTTCCCACTTTCAAATCTCTTACTAACTCTTCCTTCAGTTAGTCCTGATGAAGGGTCTCGGCCTGAAACGTTGACTGTACCTCTTCCTAGAGATGCTGCCTGGCCTGCTGCGTTCACCAGCAACTTTGATGTGTGTTGCTTGAATTTCCAGCATCTGCGGAATTCCTGTTGTTTACCAGCAGACTGTAGTCTGGAAGCAGATGTGGGAAATCTGGTACAGGAGCTCGCTGGCAATGGGTCAAATTATCAGAGGGCCCCGATTAGGAATATTTTCATGACAAGCCCTTTGCAGGTGTACAAAGATGGTCCCCAAATACAGGTGGTGGGGTAGTCCACCTCCATGCTGTCTTTGGAGATCAATAGAGCTTGGAGACTGAGCACATCTTTGCAAGTGCTTGGTTTCAACCCTCTCACACTGCAATAAAGCAGAAGTGAAAGCAATTTAACGTCTTAATGCACTCATGCATTGCATCCTTTGTTCTACCACAACCTCCAGTGTATCCAGTTTGACTCTTATAACAGTGCCAGCCTTTCTAATCAGTTTACATAGAACATAGAATAGTACAGCACAGTACAGGCCCTTCGGCCCACAATGTTGTGCCGACCCTCAAACCCTGCCTCCCATATAAGCCCCCACCCTAAATTCCTCCATATACCTGTCTAGTAGTCTCTTAAACTTCATTAGTGTATCTGCCTCCACCACTGACTAAGGCAGTGCATTCCACGCACCGACCACTCTGAGTAAAAAATCTTCCTTTAATATCCCCCTTGAACTTCCCACCCCTTACCTTAAAGCCATGTCCTCTTGTATTGAGCAGTGGTGCCCTGGGGAAGAGGCGCTGGCTATCCACTCTATCTATTCCTCTTATTATCTTGTACACCCCTATCATGTCTCCTCTCATCCTCCTTCTCTCCAAAGAGTAAAGCCCTAGCTCCCTTAATCTCTGATCATAATGCATACTCTCTAAACCAGGCAGCAACCTGGTAAATCTCCTCTGTATCCTTTCCAATGCTTCCACATCCTTCCTATAGTGAGGCGACCAGAACTGGACACAGTACTCCAAGTGTGGCCTAAACAGAGTTTTATAGAGCTGCATCATTACATCGCGACTCTTAAACTCTATCCCTCGACTTTTGAAAGCTAACACCTCATGAGCTTTCTTAACTACCCTATCTACCTGTGAGGCAACTTTCAGGGATCTGTAGACATGTACCCCCAGATCCCTCTGCTCCTCCACACTACCAAGTATCCTGCCATTTACTTTGTACTCTGCCTTGGAGTTTGTCCTTCCAAAGTGTACCACCTCACACTTCTCTGGGTTGAACTCCATCTGCCACTTCTCAGCCCACTTCTGCATCCTATCAATGTCTCTCTGCAATCTTTGACAATCCTCTACACTATCTACAACACCGCCAACCTTTAGTAAGTACTTAGTAAGTACTAATCTCTTGCTATACAGACGACTATATATGTATAACTCTCCCCCAGCCCCAAAATGTGATACCTCCCTGCATGCCTTCAAGAAGTCTGAAAAGTCTTGCAGAATAGTGATTACTTGATTCCAGGTTCTTTAGGAGAATTACAGGGTATTTTGTATGCTTTCAGTTGTGCAAGTGTGCACTTGGCTGCCACAGTGATAGAAGTTCTTTAATGGTAACATTCAAAATTAATGTCTTCAAAGCTAACTGAAGTTTATTGAGCCCATTGGCATCACCCATGTAGATGACATTGCCCCAACCTGTGAAGGAGAGGCCTGCATATTCCAAAAGACTTCAGTCTCCACAGAAAGCAGAGGTGACTCTGGCCCTTCTTGTACACAGCCTCTGCATTGGTGCTCCAATCAAGTCTGTCATCCAGGTGCACCCCCAGGTACTCGTAGGTCCTCATCCCATCCACGTCCTCACCATCAATAGTAACAGGGAGCACTACAGGCCTAGTCTTCCTAAAGTCCACTACCATCTCCTTTGTCTTACTGATGTTGAGCTGCAAATGATTCAGCATACACCATTTGACAAAGTCCTCCACCAGGGCCCTGTATTCATCCTGCCATCCTCCCTTTATACACCCTACTGTTGCTGAGTCATCAAAGGATTTCTGTAGATGACATGACTCAGTGTTGTAGCTGAAGTCTGAGGTACACAGGGTAACAGGAAGAGAGCCAATGCAGTCCCTTGTGTGGGCCCCTGTGGTGCTTATTGCCATGTCTGACACAAAGTTCAGAAGCTATTTCAGTTTGATAAAATGATGGAGAAGTTTGACCTCCACTGGTCCTCTAATACATTACTCAGCATTGGGCTCCGGATATTGATGACAGCCTTTTGGTGGGCACCACATCATCTGGCACCATGTCTTCTCGGGCGGCCAGCTTGTCCATGCCTCACAGCCGGCAATCCCAGTCGGCTTCTCCAGCTGGCTGGGAACAACTCTGAAGCAGGCTCATTTAGGGCGGGAGCTCTCGAGCACCATCCTTGTGGGCTACGTCACCGGAGATAACTGTCCGAGGCCAAATATAGCACATTATGGCACGCAGCTGGGGTTTGTAAACCCGCTTAGGATAGTAAAATGTAAAGGGAAGGTTACGAAGTTGCTAAAAGCACTTGTTGAAATGAGACTTCACATTGCTCTGAACGCATGCCATTGCACTGGATAATCAAACTGTTTGTGGCATCTGCTGTCAACACTGTGTGGGTTGTTATGCCTTATCCTGACTTGTGATAATGTAATGGATGCCACATGACTATGCTCCAGGCAATTCCTGATTCGAATGATGACTTCCATCTGGAGACTGTAACTGTGTGGTTGCATTCCTTTTCATCAGGAAATTGTATTGTGCCATGCTATTCTAATGACTGCATCTGAGTCCAAGTGTGGAAACATAGAAAACCTACAGCATAATACAGGCCATTTGGACCACAAAGCTAGAGCTCTTTCTTTCCTTGTAATTTTCTTATCTGTTCAAACATAGTTGTCATAGCCTGATACAAGTAGGAATAATGCAGCAGATGTTTCTTACCAAGCTAGAAAACCTGTAATGCGCTTCTTCATTGCAGATTCTCAATCTGTGGGAAAATTAACCGGGTAGACTCATTTGAGAGAGTGATGCATTGTGAGGGGATGTGGCAGAATTGTTCTGTCCCTTGAAATGCCACTTGGCAATGAACCCATCTAATCCTCATTTACAGTCTTATTATGGACCATCATCAGGCCTGCACAGGAAATCACCTTGCAGTCTCCACCTAGCTAACAGGAGTCACCTGCCACACATTTGCAACTCATCACCTGCAGCCTATTTAAACCCAGCTCTTATCCACAGTCCTTGTTCACTCGAACCAGCCAGCCTCAACCAGCTGCTCTTATGTTCAGTTACCCTGTTGCCTGTTGTGGTTGGTATCTGTTCTCTCTTGCTTTGTGGCCCTTCGAGGCTTATTATTTTGCAGTTGGCTATGAACGTTATTGCTCGTCGCTAATTTGTTTCCACTGCCTTGCTTTTGGGTCAAGCATCCTCAGCATTTTCTGACAGGGTGAGTGAACCAGCATCTGACCCAGCAAAGTTTGCTTGGCTATAGGAAGTCTTCCATCGACATGAGCAGCAGGAAACCACTGACCATCTGCTTGCCCTCTCAACCAACTCCCTCTCAATACAGTAACCCTGTGCCAGTCAATTTCCCTGCTCAGAGTCCGGATTCCGGTGACCGAACTCTTTGATGGATCCCCAACTTAATGCCGCAACTTCCTGTCCCAATGAGTCTTACACTTAGAGCTCCAGCCAACTCTGCATTTTACAGACCAAGCCAAGATTGTCTTTGTCACCACTCTCTTGAATGGGCAAGCTCTGACCAGGGTCACTGCTCCCTGGGACAATAAAACCCCTATTTGCAACAAAAATGAGGATTTCACCACCGAGTTGCACTGGGTTTTTGACCATTTGGGAGGTGGAAGGGAGGCAGTGCATTGGACACTTCGTCTGTATCAAGGCTTATACTCTGTGCTGGATTACAGTATGGAATTCAGGACCGTCACAGCGGAGTGCGGCTGGAATGTGGAGATGCTGCTGGCCCATTACCATCGCAGCATCTTGGAGAGCTTGAAAGACGAGCTGCCTACCTGGGAGATGCTCACCAACCTTGAAAGCCTCAGCATTCTGACCCTCCACACTGACAGCATCTTATGGATGACCCTCCTGATCAACAGCCAGACCCCAGTTCCATTCCCAGAACCAGTTCAGGCTACACACCATCATCAGCAATGCCTCCAGAGCACACGATGTTAGGGAGAGCTCCTTTAACCCCCTAAGACACAAGCACCTGTGGAGAAAGAATTTGTGTGCTTACTGTGGAGCAGCCGATCACCTGTGCACCAGATTCCTACTGCGTTCCAGAAAACAGCACCAGCAGTTTGAGGAAAGGAGTCTTCTACTCGGTAAGCCACCTCCTGCCTCTCATTCCAGCACCATGGCCTGACTCACTCTCTGTCCTCCATACCCCCATGGTGCTCCATGCACAAGACACTCTGGTGGATTCTGGCACAGCAGACAACTTTCTGGATTGTGTGTGCAGGTTGAACTCCCTAGTGAGCCTATCTCTCACCCCTTCTGCATCATGGCCATTGAAAGAAGTCCATATGGATCTGGAATTGTCAGAGCGTGCACATGAGCATCAGAGATTACTGCAAGTCCAACCAGTTCCTCCTGATCTACTCACCCAACACTCCTCTCATGTCGTGTTACCACTGGCTCTCCACTCACAACCCTCCTTCCAGCTTGTCATCTGGTTCACTATTGAGTTGGGGAGCCAAATGTTTGCAACCTCAGTTGACTTCACTCCGTAAAGCTGTGGAAATGGAGGAAACCCTCAACATCACCAAGCTCTGACAGGAATACCACAACTTAACCATCACCTTCGGTAAAATGGAAGCTCACAGTACACACAACTGTGCGATCATCCTCTTTCCGGGCAACATCTCACACCAAGGTCATCTGTACTCCCGCTTACCTCCTGAGACTCGAGCCATTAATGACTGCATTTCCAAAATACTACAGCATGGCTTCATTCAACCATCCCAGTTCCCTGCCAGTGCAGGATTCTTCTTTATCAAAAAGAAAGATGGGGTTCTTTGTCCCTGCATTGACTACTGTGGACTCAAAATCACCAGTAAGAACCGCTACCCTCTCCCTTTGATGGATAGTGCATTTGAAACATTCCATGGGTCCTAGATCTTCACCAAAATGGAGCATGTACAACTTGATCTGTATCCTCCAGGAGGATGAGTGGAAGACAGTGCTTATAACACCCATTGACCACAAAATAGAATCCTTGGTGATGCCTTTTGGACTTCACAATGGTCCAGAAATTTTCCAAGCTTTCATTGATGAGATCCCCTGAAACATGTTACACAGGCATTTGTTCATCTACCTCAACGACATCATCATATTCTCCAAGGACCCCCAATATCACTTATTTTATGTCCTTTCAGTCCTTCAGCATCTCCTCAAAAACCATCTGCCCTGAAAGATTGAAAATGCCAGTTTCACACCCCAGTCATTTCCTTCCTGTGTTACATCCTTTCAAACCAAGGCATAACCATGGACTCAGAGAAAGTGTGCACTAATGTTGTATGACACCCATGACACTTCCTTCTTGGGCTTCTCCAGCTTCTAACGCTGTTTCATCTGAATCTACAGCCAAATTGCTGCACCTCTCACCTCCGTCACCAAGTCACCTACCTCATGGACAACCTGGTCTGCTGTCACTATCATACTTACAAGAAGCTCCAATGACACTTCTCCATCATTCCGACTCTCCACCATCAGAACCTCTCTGGATCTTTTGTGGTAGAGGTGGACACATCTGATATGGGTGCCGGGCCATCCTCCCCCAGTGACAACAGAACGGGAAGATGCACCCTTGTGCCTTCTCATGCAAGTTCAACTTTACACAGTGCTGTTATGGAGTAGCAGACGGGGAGCTACTTGCCATTAATTGGGCCTTGGGAGAATGCAGACATTGCCTGATCTGCACTCACCACCAGAACCTCATATCCATATAACAGACCTACCAGATCAACCCAAGGCAAGCTCACTGGGCCTCTTCTTCAAACAATTCAGTCTCCTACTGACCCGGTTTCAAGAACACAAAGGTGGAGATTGACCCTCATCCCTTCATTCCATCCTTTCAGATCCTGGCTCCAGTCATCTGGAACGTTGAAAACCGGATTCACCAGGCCCTGAAACGTGAACCTGCTCCAGCCGACACACCTGAGAACTGCATGCGTTTGCCCTCGGCTGTATCCTCTGAGGCACCCCAAGGGGCCCACTCTGGCCATCCAGGCGCACAATGAACCCAGGATTTTCTGCAGCGCCGGTTCTGTTGGCCCACCATGATTGCAGATGTATGCCATTTCTTCACTGCCTCAATGTACCCAGTCCAATTCCTCCAACCAGCGGCCCTTCTGCAGCCCCTGCTGGGCCTTTGACATCATGGTCCCACATCGTTATAGATTTCATCACAGGTTTTCCAACTTCCAAAGAGGACATGGCTACTTTGATGGTGGTGGATCGGTTCTCTAAGGCAGACCACTTCATTGCCCTCCCGAAACTTCCAATGAGACGGCAGACCTGGTTCTCCAACATGTGGTTGTGTCCATGTCTTCCCTCAGGACATTGTGCCAGACTGGAGCCCACAGTTCATCTCCTCTTTCTGGAGACAATAGATGACGTATGGCTACCTCCTCCATACTTCACTTGAGTTTGTCCTCTGGTTATCATCCATAGACCAACGGTCAATCAGCAAGTGAAGAAGTTTCTGCAATTCTTTGCTGCTTCTAACCCTTCCATATGGAAGTAGTATCTGCTCTGGGTTGAGGTGTCCCACAATCTACATATTTCCCCTGCCCTGGGTACGTCACCCCTTGAAGTGCTTCACAGCCGCCGACCCCCGCTGTTCTCGGCGACAGATCCAGCGGTGGTGGTCCTGTTTACGAGGACCGTGGTTTGCTGTTGCTGGGACCTGCCCTCAGCAGCCACTTCTTCAGCTCTCATTCTTGAGGTCTTCAGCCTTAAAAACTCCTCTTTTAGTATCTGCATCAGGAGACTGTTGTACCTAATGATGAGATCTGAACACCACTTGGAGTACTGGGACACCTCCAGACGAATGAAGACACCAACATCATATTTTCAGGGTGGTTATCATGTTCTTCACAAGAATGCTGGCACCCACCTGACAATCATAGGGACTGTCTTGCGAGCGATGTCAGCTAAAGAGAAGGTTGCCTTTGCCCTCTAGCCTAACATTTAGGCTGCTGAACACATCTGGAAAATTGCTCTCCCTCAGTATATATATATACACATGTACATGTGCGGGCATTGATCCTGAGGGGAAGCTGTTAATGACCAGGCACCTGGTTGTTGAGTAATTAGGATGGTACAGAGATGTTACAGTTAGCATACGTTTTACTGCGCCTGCTGTAAGATTGGGTTTCAATTCCCACCTCTTTCCATTAGGTTAGAATTCATAAGCTGCAGGTGTGCTACATTGGTGCTGGAAACGTGGCAACACTTGCATGCTAGCTCCAGCATTTCCTCGACACAAATGGCACATGACGTATTTCACTCTGTGTTTCAATGTAGAGGTGAAAAATAAAACTTTTCCTGTTGAGCAAGCAGCTGGAGGATATTTGATGCATCTACTACGGTTAGACTATAGCGCAGTTAATGGCAGCCTGCCTTGTCGAAAGCCAGCAAAGTTAGCAAATTGTACTCCCCGAGGTGACACCAATTTCTCAATTATCACTGTCTTGGTGACCCCTAATGCTGTGCTATACGCAGAAGTCCCAATCCATGATGTATAACAAAGCAAATTAATATCAAACGCTTTGGGATTAATGTTAGGAAATCTTTTGTCATACTGAATAAGGAGGGCATTGAAGTGCCTCCACCAATTTTACGATGGGCTTCACTTCTAAAGTACTAATAGACATTACCCGTCTAACTCATTACAAGATAGTTTCTGTGCTTTGTGCATCCTTTTGCTGTATCTTTCATGGATAATGCTGGCACTTTTTGAGTCACATATGCTTGCTAAAAGCAAATAGAGGAGAAAAGTAAATGAACAGAGAATTGTGTATGAACAGAGATTCCAAGTGGCATGATAAGTACTTTGCTATAAAGCTTGCTTTAAGGAAAAAACGTTTAGGATGGTAATGTTTTCTCTCTTTTCAATTTGTATTTTTGTTATGCATTTCTTTTTGACGGGAGATGCCAGGATTCTCTACAGACACTCGTTTTGGAAGTTCATGAGCTCGTGAACTCCGTGCATTCTGAGCTGTATAAATTCTCCCCATCAGCCAGATTACTACTAGGCCATGTCAAATGGTAGTCCTGCCTCTCAACTCCATTGGGTTTAGACCATAAGACCATAAGACAAAGGAGCAGAGGTCAGCCATTCGGCCCATCGAGTCTGCTCTGCCATTTTATCATGAGCTGATCCAGTCTCCCATTTCGTCCCACTCCCCCGCCTTCTCACCATAACCTTTGATACCCTGGCTACTCAGATACCTATCAATCTCTGCCTTAAATACACCCATTGGAGGAAAATCTAGATCAAAGAATCGTGACTTTAAATCAGCTACTAGAACAGCAAAATTCATGTCATCACATGTCAAATTGAAGGATTTAGAAAACATGGTTTGCATTTGTGCTTGAGAAGCATTTTGGGATCGTTACTGTTACAGACATAAATAATTAAACTGTTAAGTCTGACATTATTACAGCATCAGCAGTAGCCCAATTAGCTCCTGAAACTTGATCCTCAATCAATTCACCCAATTTGTCTTTGTCATTATTTGTCAGATTGGATTTGTCCTGCTTTTTGATATAAAAGGAATGGGCCATTTTTCATTTTATCAGGTAGATGCCATTGCTTGAACGAGAAGAGCTTACTTGTGGCATGACTAGTTCTGAGTTCCAGTCTTCAGACTACATTTTGGTTGGTGTCTGGTCCCATAGCTTTTGCTATACCCAGCTGTATCTTGATATTACATGAGTTAAATTGGCTCAAGGTTGGTTTATGCCATAGGAATGGAGTTGCTATATCAGGCTGAAGCCTGAATGGTTCATTCTCTCACCACTTCTGGCTAAACATGATAGTCCATGCTTCAGTTTTATCTCACCTGTTAGCCAAACTATTGCTGAGAATGTGTAGTCATCATTTGCTTTCTCCAGCTAGCTATTTAATCATCCACTATTACTCTTCACAAAATGAGGCATGAATGTAAAGTGTTGATCTTATAGTTGTGGGATTGCTTGGGGATAGTCCTGACATTAACTGTTGCAAGCTGCATAGTATGATTCGGATTCATTTACTTATCACATGTACATCAATGCATACAGTGAAATGCATTGTTTGCATCCTGAGGATGTGCTGGGGGCAGCCGGCAGGTGTCACTGCACAATCTGCCACCAACATAGCCTGTCTACAATGTTCAACTGAGCAACACAAACAACAACAGCTGCAAAAAAGTAAAACAACAACAGCAAGCCACACCCCTTTCCCACCAGCTCACACACATAAACACGCCTCCGGCCTCCAGACATCTGACCTCCAGTCCTTGGCTCTGGCCTTTCATACATTGGGCCTCTGCCCTCCAGTCCCTTGCCCCTGGCCCTGGGGCCCACCGGCTATGGTCTACGTCTGTGGGAATTGGTGGTCTTTGTTCTCAGTGCCTGCCAACCTGATCCCCAGGGATCAACGGCCTTTGACTGCAAAGAATGCATTGACCTGGACCCTGATCGTCAAGATTTGCCCCTGACTCTTTACTACCTTGACCCTCCTTTACGACCCTTGACCCTTAGCTCCCCCGGTCCTTGTTCCGAAAATCTAACCTAAACCCCAACCTCTAACTCCCCGTGCTGTCCCCATAACCATCCCTATGAAGCTAAAGATCAATTAAATCTGAGCCATGACCTTAAATGACACCGCAGCTCGGTGCTATGAATGTAGTTCTGTGTTGCAACTGTCAGCTTAGTTCCACATTCTTTGACACACAGTGCTTCTCACAGTGCGTCCTCCTGGTTTCCTCATTGCACCATTATTAATCTCCACTGTTTGATAATAATTAGAGAGTGAAAGATTCACAGGCTATGAGATTATAATGGAATATATTTCTGCCACTTCTGATGCTTCATAGCACCTCAGACTCCCACCTTTGATGTGCCAGATCTGTTCCAAGTCTATCCATTTAGTACAATTGTAACATCACTGTTAGAATGATTTTTGGGTTTAGGATATATACGTTTAGCAATTGGCTTTGGCTACCAGCCTTCACATCTGAAAATGCATTGTGCATTTAATTTGGAGAGCAGCTTTGAACAATGGGTTCCTAAAAGCTGTGAATCCCAGTCCAGACAAAGCTGATTAAGCAACACACATCAAAGTTGCTGGTGGAACGCAGCAGGCCAGGCAGCATCTCTAGGAAGAGGTACAGTTGACGTTTCAGGCCAAGACCCTTCATCAGGACTAACTGAATGAAGAGCTAGTAAAGCTGATTAAAATTCATTGAGATGTCTGTGGTGGGGAGCTGAATCAGGAGGTGTGAGGTAGTCTCAAAGAAACCATTGTCCATACATTGTAAATATGGAGTTGCCCTTTGATGTTTGGCACATATAATACTGAGGTCCATGTTGGGCCAGCGAGACCTTTCAACCAAAAGCATCTCCATATGATGCCTGAAGTACCTTGTTTTGTCAAATAAAGAAGTTGCTTTGTACCTACCAGTAATTTTCTCCAGTGACTTCATTCACACAACAGGCATGATAGAAAGTTTATGGAGCAAGGAACAATGGAGCAATGTCACCCCTGCCTTTGCTATCATGGACAGATAGATTAGCAAGGACAACTAGATTTATTCCTTGTGTTGATTCACTCACTTCCTGCTGCTGATCCAAGCTGACAGCATGTACTTCAGAACTTTTGGGATTCGGGTGGAGAGCAGAGGAAACATGTTCACGATGTTGGGGGAGTCCAGAACCAGAGGCCACAGTTTAAGAATAAGGGGTAGACCATTTAGAAAAGAGTTAAGGAAAAACTTTTTCACACAGAGGGTTGTGGTTCTGTGGAATGCTCTGCCTCAGAAGGCAGTGGAGGCCAATTCTCTGGATTCTTTCAAGAAAGAGTTAGATAGAGCTCTTAAAGATAGCAGAGTCAAGGGATATGGGGAGAAGGCAGGAAAAGGGTACTGATTGTGGATGATCAGCCATGATCACAGTGAATGGTGGTGCTGGCTCAAAGGGCTGAATGGCCTACTCCTGCACCTATTGTCTATAACTTGGTCATCTCAGGAAGTGATGGTGATTCCAAGTTACTGTTGGTGGACATTCAATTCCCACACCCTGTGTCCCATTGTTACTTCCAGTGTTTCTTACAAGTTTTTCCTCAGTGCTCAATCTGTCTGATCTGATGGTGTGATATAAAGGGGACTGAAATCAACATGGAGGACAATTTGTGCAATTTCCTCCCTCTCTGTAATCTACCACTTCTGAGGAGGTCTGTTATGCTAGTGGAGCAGAACATTTGGCATGTTGTCTATAAAGTACAATTTTATGAGGCTGCTTGACAAGACTGTGGGATTTTGTTTTTAATTTAGACACCAGTCCCCAGAATTTCATAAAAGGTGCTTGTCTATATCCATCCGTGGCTCCAAATGTGCAGACACGTGGTCAATCTTTTGTCAACTTTTTCCTATTTTAACATAATGGTTATATTGAAAGTATAACATGTGACTGCCAACTGACCACTTCATTAAACACCAGGTCATGACTCCTAGTCGAATAGAAATGTGCACAGCGAGACAAATCTGTGCACTTCAGCTGAGATCATGCACAAAGGAAAAAAAAATACCCAAGCTGTGGGATTTCCAGGATAGCAATGTTGATAGAATGGAGACAATGAAGGGAGAATTCACTCTGTAATTTGAGCTGGCTAAAGCAAATAAACTGGAACAAATTAAAGATTTCATTGCATTTTATCAGTCACAAGGGGCAAGTAGCAATGGGGTTATGCTGCCTCTTGGGTTGTGATCTGCATTTATCTCTGACCTTTGGTGCTGTCTGTACTTCAGTTTTACAGATTCTCTGTGTGACCAAGTGGATATCCTTTGGATGCTCCGCTCTCCACCCGCATCCCAAAAACATGAGGCTTGGTGGGTTGATTCCTTATTGTAAATGGCAGAATCTGGGAGAAGTTGATAAGCAATTGGAGAGAATAAAATAGCCACAGTTTAAATTATGCTTCAAGGTCAGTGGAGACTCCGTAGGCTAAAGGTCCTAGTTCTGTACTGTATGACCATGTCATATAATCTGCAAAGGAGGCCCTGGAAAATGCACTTGAACCATTATTGTACTATATGTTGTAACACACCTAGAATTGAAATCATTAAATATTACACATTCTGTTCATACATCCATCAACAGGGAGAATTATTTGCTGCTTTCTTTAGTGAAGTTAAAATATTAGCAGATAATAGCAGTTTTGAGGATTTCATGACTTGTCCATCAAAGATTGACTTGTTTTTGTGCAAGAGAGTAGTTATCACATGAGACTGAACCAACTTGAGAAAAAGACACATAAAGGTGCAGAGCTGCCCAAAGCCAGGCCACAAATGTTGGAGACCGACAGCAAGGGGTAAATTAAATGAAAGGTAATACTTGGGAAAGTATTGTCAGGATTTCATAGATGATGCAAAATTATGGAGGCCGGCACAAGTAGCTGAAAAAAAAACTTCCTGCATATAGGAAAAGGTATATACCATGTGAATGGAAAATCATTCTACAAAAGAAAGAATTCAGCTTCATCAGTCACAATCACCAGAGGTGATCTGGAGATCCAAATCCAGCAAAGGTCAAAGCAATAAAAGGAAATATCACAACTGGGTGAATGTTACAGAAGCTACAACATTTTTGGAGGGGATGGGTTGCCAACAATCTAAGGAGTTCCTGCTTCACCTGAGTATGAGCCACTTAGGGTGTGGAATGGTGTTGGTTCAGTGCTCAAGTGGTCAGGTAGATGGAGAAAATGGGTTATGATATCTTGATGATAAGAAGTAGATGACACTAAGGCACTGTATGACTCAGGTAACAGTCTTGGAGAAAATGACCTGCAAGACGATCAGCCAGTAGCAAATGCAGGTGGAGCTCTGACAAATAGAGAGAGATGAACTGAGAAAGAATTACTCTTTGTGATATATATTTTAACTTAGACACATAAAACTATAAATGCACTGTAATTGCAGACTATTTGAGATTGCTGTAGCAGACATTACAGAGAACACTCGTGCAAGCAAACGTTTGGAATAGCCAAGATAGAGACATGGATGTAACCTATCTCAATAGCACAGGAGACCCACAGAAATGTATTCTACATCTTCAGCTATTGTTGTAGAAGCTTGAGAGGGCTGGTAGACAAGGCAAGACTACACAAAGCCTGAAGCAGTAATTCGGAAAGGATGAAGAGTGTCAAACTGAACCCGTTCTTAGACCTTACAGAAGAAGTGAACAGGATTATAGAGTGACAAAAGGACAACTGTTCCCAGTCCACGAGAGAATGTGATGGTCAAATCTGGGACTGAAATAGTGCTTGTGTGGAGCGGGAAATGTGCTCACTTGCCAGCAATAAATGGGGAGATTAGGGACCATGCATAGAAAGGTTTGATCTGCAGAGCTCTGTAAAGAAAGCTGCAAGTGAAATCTTAGATTCTCATCAAGTCTTAGACAGATCATGGGGAAAAGTTGGGTCTAATTTGTTTCATCTGACTGGGAATATGTATCAGGTAGTAGTTCATTAATTTTCAAAATTTGGGAGATAAAGAACATTAATTTATTAAGAACCATTCACAAGCTCTGGACAGTTTCCCTGATTAGGATCCAGGAGATCCTGACCACTGATAATGGCTGCAGCTTGCAGCAGACAGCCGGATTGTTTTCTCCCTGGAATGTGGCTTGCATAGTTTTGTCTAGTGTAGTTTTGTGTTGTTTCATGTAGCACCATGGTCCTGGAGGAACGTTGTTTCATTTTTACTGTGTACTGTACCAGCAGTTTGTGGTCGAAATGACAATAAAAAGTGACTTGACTTGAGCTCTAACAAGTGGACAAATCTTTTGACCACATCTCATTTATTTCCTACACCCTTGCAATCACCCCTCCACACCTTTCTCCTGGCCATAATATATATTTAGAAACAATATTTCCAAATAACGCAACCCTGGATTCTTGCTGAGGAAAAATGTTTAAAAAATTCTAAATATTAATAAGTTATGAGACAATCACTTCCCTTGATTTCCAGAATCAAACATTATCCGGATGGTGGAATTTTCCATTTTAAAAATGACAATATTTCTACTGCTTGGCATAGAACTTATGTCCCTTAGAAGCAATCAAATTTCTTTACTGCTATGCTTTTACTCTCAAATACCTATCCAATGAAATTGGATAAAAATTGTAGATGTTGCAGAATGGCTATTGAAAGGCTTGGCCTTGTGCCCAGAGGTAAAGCTGTTATCAATAACAACATGAATAATCCAGTAGAGAGCAAGGTAACCTATGCTTTCAAACATCTGTGCTGCACATTCTGCTGTGAGGAATTTTGAGCCTTTTATGTGCTTTGTAAAATACGATGACCAGAAGCAAATTATGACAGCAAATAATGTTTTAGAGCAGAAAGATTGGCAAATACAATACTACTCCCCATTTCAGCATTAAATATAGGGCCGAGGTCAATAATTCTAATGGCATTACTAAAGATCAGAACAGAACTAAGGCTTTCCAATGTTCACAATGTGACATGTTTTCAAATAAAAGTAGTCTGAGACTGTATGACATGCACAAACATCCAGTGCTTTGTTAAACATAAGAGATCTATGGGGATGAGGTATTTTAATAGTTTGGAAGAGGAAGTCAATGTCTGTAATGGTGTTAAAGATAACCCTCACCAATTTGATTAGAAGACAAGGTATTAAACAGTTGGAACAAAATGAAGTATACGGGCAGAAAAAAACATTAATATACGTATTGACTTATGGTGAATTGACTGCAACCCAATAAGCAAATTTCAGTTAAACATAGCGCCAATTTTATTTGGAGGTGGGCAGTATTAGAAAAAAAAAATAACTGTCAGTTCCATGAAGGATAGTTGATTGTTAGTGACAAATCAGAGGATGCTTAAGAATCTGTTGCTACTGTTTTGGACAATAATGATTTTAATGGAGGGATGTCTGATGTTGTGCGAGATCATTGTATGACTTATGTCTTTCACACAGTTCCATGTCCAGCTTTAAAAGAGGAACATATCTTTCAGATATATATTCTACTGGTTGCCTACAAAGTCTTGAACTAATTGAGGAGTGTGATTTTATTGGCTGGTCCAGGCTCAAAAGAGGCAATGAGAACCCTACTCTGGACAAGATAAAAGAAAATTGCAACTGTGAAGCTAGGGAGGATGGATATTTATAATAATAAAATTATTCCAAACAAAGGAAAGAAATCAGCTAACAGGAATGCTTATTAATGTGAACTGTTCATTGGACAGTGTTTCTAGAAACATCTAATGACAAAAAATGCTTATAATAGAGATGGAAAATTATTAACACTGAATTGCATTATATTTGTCCTAGAACTTTCAGAAAGTACTTCAAAACCAATGACCAGTAGTACTGCTATTAGTCAGTAAATGTACAAGACCATAAGACAGAGGAGCAGAATTAGGCTAATTGGCCTATCGAGTCTGCACCATCATGGCTGATTTATTATATCTCTCAACCTCATTCTCCTGCCTTCTTCCCAAAACATTTGTCGCCCTGACTAATCAAGAAACCATCAACCTCCACTTTAAATATAGCCAGTGACTTGGACTCCACAGCCATCTGTGGCAATAAATTTCACAAGTTCACCACCTTCTGGCTAATGAAGCTCGACTTGATCTCTGTTCTAAGGGAATCTATATTAATAACATACAGCGCAGACATAGAAGTATAACCTGCTTTTTTCTGCAACATTTACCCATTTGGCCTCACACCATCGAACAGATTTTCTTTTTCTATCGATACCTCCCCCACTTTCATATACAACGTAGGCAAATCGGATACTGAGTAGGTAAAGCTGTGCTCAATATATTCATTTGTCCCTCAAATATAGTATGACTGCTATCTTTTAAGGCTTTTCTCTCTCTATCCTGAACATACGTAACTTCTATTGATCTTGAATTCCTTCCAATTTTCTCTACATGCCATCTTTCTCTGTTCTGCTTTGCCTTTTTTGTTATCTTTTCTGACACTTTGAGTTGTAGTGGCATTTTGTACCTTTTGATTTTGTTTCACATTACACCTAACATCTCACAGTTATGAATGCGGGTTTATTTAGGCACGTGGAGCTCGTACTGTTCAATTTGGTTCTCTATCCCATTAAGTTCTTTCTTTGAACACCTCCCTTTTCCTCGTTGCAGTGGTCAATGTCAATCTCATTGCACAGAGTAAGTCTTAACGCAAATTAACAGCCCAAATAAATTATTGCATTTAACCCTCTCAGACATTACACTGAACTCTGCTGTGTTTTTATTGCAATTAGGTAAATGTTCACACACAGAGACTTTACTACCCTGACTCATTTCTGATTAGAATGTTGATTTTAGTATAAACTGTTGCAGAAAAGTATTCTGGACGTATTAAAGATATCAATCACCTTTAAAATGTAAGTTAGTCCTTTCAACTCAATAAATTTAAAGTGCCTTTACTACATGCATGTGTAATACAGTACCAACATTTACTGATTATAACACTTTGTGGCTACTATCAGGATACCTACCCGACATCCTATTTTCTATTTCTTACCCATAAAGTCCACATTGTATTTACTTTTCACTAGATTCTCTACTAATATTGCATTGTTTTCATATTCAGTTACTAATTTATATACCCCCTCCATTCCCTTGTTTCCCACAGATTAAGCCACACTGTAATGGCTTGGGAGCCATTTTCAGTGATAGTTATATCATTTCCATGATATCAAATGTATCTAATCCTCACAAAATGATTGCTAACATTCCATTTGCTTTCCTTACATCTCAATACTTCTTTTTCCTCCATACTTTGAGTTTGTACAAAGGTTGTTTATTTTTGTTGATATTCTTGAGGTAAATTTATGTGTAACTCAAAATACATCCCTCATAGCTTAAATTACCTCCTTTTGCTTTTAGAGTCCCAGGCACAGTTTCTACTAATGGGTCTAAGTCTGCTCCCTTTGTTTTAGGGAATTAGGGATTATCTTCCTTCCCTGACCCCACCAGTTACTAGTTTAAAGTCTTCATGGCCATTTTAGTCATCTTTTTGGGTAAGGCTGTCCCAGTCCAGTTCAGGCAATAGCAGTCCCAGCATTGCAGCCCTTCTTGCCTTAGTACTATTAATGCTTGGAAGGTACTTTCCTTCCAATATTCTCCCTTGTATCTATATCTCCCATTTTAATTTGCATATGGATAGGGTAATACTCAAATGTTTATAGCATTTTGAGTCAGATATTTAATCTCGCTTTTAGCGCCTACTGCCTTCTCTACAACATCATCTGACTATATCCTCCACGCCCCCCCCCTTAAAAAAAGCCAGGGAATTTAAGTCTTCCTCTTCAATATTTCAGACGTCCTTCGCTCTTACACAATTTGTGTTAGTTTATGGGCTGGGTCGTTTCCGTATACCACGTTCAGTAGCAGATGGACTTCAATTAATTTTACATAGCACCCTAATGCCCGGTAAGAAAATTGGAGGCTTAGATTTCATTACAACGAGCGCGATGGATCGAATGTAATTTCTTTCTGACTGCCCTTTACAGCAACATTAAGCTTTCGTAGGAAAGTTTAAGATCTACATGCTCTTATACCGTGGTAACGTCAAACATCTGCAAAACTACGTTTCAGGTCTAGCCTGCTTGGCAGTGACCGGTCAGAATTCACGCATTTACAGGATTATATGGAATGTTTAGTATCTTTTGAAAGCCCTCTGTAAATGGATTCTCGGAACTGGTGGCCCGGTGTTCTGCTACTTGAAATAGGCCTTAATAGTTTGCTGTGCAATTACGCAACTGCTCGGGTAATTAATGGAGATTCATATAACGAGCAAACATTGCACTTGTACGCTGTGGGACATGAAAGTTGGGATTTGTTCAACTCTGTTGGCACAAATAAAATCTGGTGGAGTGCTGGCTTTGGAACGGAGCCGTCAGAATTTCCCACGCACACATAAAAATTCACAGAGCGGCGCTATTTCCCGCTTCCTGTCACTTTAAGAAAGTTGTACGTCGGTTACAACATAGTTCTGTATAATCAAGTACTGTATTCATTGCATCTGCAGCCAGGACGAGTTTGTAAGACTCATCTCAAAGACCATTCATATCCTCAAGTTAAATGAGAAGCGAATTATAACACGTCGAGGGAGGTGAAGAGGTGCAACAGCTTTTAACAGTGCAGCAGAATTGGACGCTTGTAACATCTGTTTCCAAAACAAATCGTCCATAATCGTCGCGGTTACGCGCTATCGTTGGAGATGAAGACTCGCTGTGTAAAGTATTACACAACAGCCAAATTTTTCTTCGGCAGTCGCCTTTAGCACTTTCAATATATAAGCTATATTTATATATAGTTTTAGTTTTACTGTACTACTTGGCTACATAATCAACCCTGAAGTGAATTAGTCAAATTAACGTTACAAATATGGTCGCATTCAAACTATTATTAAAAAGAGACAGTTCAGTAACTAGGTTTGCTACTCTATTGCCTCGCGTTTAGAAGTAGAACGATTCACAAAGAAATAACACTTTCACGCGTTGTTTTGAGCGAGGCATGATCAAAGATTCTACCCGAAATACGAATCGGGTTCTCCCTTCCAGCAGCTGACCATTTTCTAGCATTTTCAACGCAGAGTGAAAAAAAAATGTGTTTGTCTCTCTTAATTTTACACAGTCCAAAAATAAAGCCACGAAGCTTCGTTTAAGATGACAACTTCTTGAAATCAGCAACCGCTTATCTTTTACTCGAAGTTCCGATGAAAGATACGCATTCCTCCTTCATCGTTTCTGTTTATTTTAATTTCAGTTTTGGATTTTTTTTAAATAGCCATCTTATAGTCTGGTTTTGATAATTCACCGAAGGTGCAGACGGAGAACTGAGTAAACAAAAGACTACACACGAAATACGAATAAAATGCTAACATTACCATTCCAAAACAAAATTAGAAAATGTTAAAATATGAAACCGATCAGTACAATGGGAAGAAAGTAAATTCCAGCGAAAAGGAACGAGATTGGAGACAGGGAAGGGAGGAGGGGAGATCGGAATGGATCCGTACCCTCACCGCACTTTCAACTGAAACGTATTGTCTAACATGTTACATCCCTGGCAAGACTAAAATTATTGCTAAGCAGTTTTGACATTTTACTTAATATATATCTGTCAACTGTTAAAACGCATTTATAAATCAATTTATTTGAAATATATTAAAGGCACTAAAAGTGGAGACGGAGGCTGGGCGCAAGCCGTCGCCTCCGACATGTTAAGTGTGATTTCAGGAATGTAACCTATCGAGTAATTATGAATGTATACGATTGCTGGCCTGGGTGCCGACATATACAGGACGGGCCGAGTGGTCCATGTTGTTACAAGTGTAGACTACCTGAGGTGAAGTTTGGATTACACGTTTCCATAATAAACAAACTCTGATGTTGAGAATTGATATTTTTTCAAGATAACACTGGCAAATTATAAAATTCGGTTGAAGTTGCAGCAGGTGCATAAGTGGTATCGAGTGTTTAGATTCCTAGTGAAGGGTTCTTGTCCGGTAAGCAACTGATGTCGAATCTCATACTAAACGGGATGAGGTTTCAGACCTGTTCTTAGCTGCGCACAATACGTGGGCAAAGAGCAGCGAAAACTATATCATGCCTTCCAATTCACGCCAAGAGATTTTTTTTTTTGGTAAGATACTGCTTTGCGGGTGTACGAATTGTAAACGACTATCCCCACCGTTACAATGGACTGGTACACGGAGATGACAGAAAGCACAGAGTTTTGCTTTATTTCAACACTCATTTGTCCATAAGGATTTTTACAAAAGCATAACGAGTACTATAGACCCAGAAGTCTTTAAATTTGCACTCAGAAAGTAACACTTATCTTTTTTGGATTTAACACCGAATTTAATCTATTAAGCAGCCTGATTATAAAATCAGACCGCTGTTTAAATTGATTTTTTTTTCAGGCAGGCTCTCAATCATACATGTCTCTGCAACAGTTCTTTAATGTCGAACAGCTCTGACAGGAAGACGCGCGCGCATACCGAAACAGCCGTGGTGAAGCAGAGCCACACTAACAATGATAAATTTAATATGCAATGCATACACACGTATGAGAGGGAACGGGTTGAGCAAACTCGATGAGCTCTAAACAGGGATTGTGTCACGACCAGAAAAGCAAACTGCATCCACGTGTTAAAAAAGATAGAAATTAAAATGGAAAAAGTCTATTTTGAAAGTTATGCAAACCCCCCTGAAGCTAAAGTAAAAACAGCTTGCGCTAACCTAAAAGAAATTTTTATTCCTTAATGTTGCAGCATAAGCGTAAGGCAGGACGCCACCGTAATATATTGTATGTCAGAATCAGTAAAAGTTGTCAAGCTGCTTTTCGCACATACCTCCTTGCAGAGAAGCTTTGATGAGACTGAGGAGCAGGTATCCCTGGACGAGCCACAGAGCCATCTTGTCGGGCACTCCAAAAATACTAACGCTCTCCAAGTCCAACCGCTTTTATTCACTTGACCCTAATTGCCACTTGTAAGAGACGGAAGTGGACAATACGTAATTAGTGAGGGTCCCGACTTCGTCCAAGTAGCCAGTTGACTTTTCTCCGCTGTTGCGCTTTTTTTTCTAGCCATTCCTGCCAACATTGCAGAGCTCTTGCCAGAATCTCGGCAATTGCATGTTTTCGTTGCCAGGTCGTTTGCGTGCATTCTGAGACTATTACAGAGGAAAAAAAGGACAGCGAGTCAGCCAGATAAGGCAGTTCGAATAGTGTATGCAGTATGGGCACAATATGGGAAGAGAGATAAACTAATCTATATCATGTGTATTAATTCAGTGTCTCTTCAGAAAGCCCCGTAAACACACTATAGTTGGTAGGCTGTTTTAAAACACAAAACACTCACGATTTAAAAAAATGCATTTCCACGGGAACATGATATCATTTACTCAGACGGACAATTATGTGGATATTGCTTACACCAATAACAATTTGCAGTGAAGCTAATGCATTAAGTGTGAATATAACTGGGGCTGTTCTACTGGGACAGTGTTATATAGGCAAACATACGCCGGCGCACCAAAAGAAAAAGAAAAAGGCGGATAATGCAAACTACAGGTTCAGGACTTTGGAAATGTACAATACCCGGACAACAACTCCCCAGATACACACAGAAACACAGCGCTACTGAAGTTACAACCCCATTGTCTTTGCGTCAGAAAATATAGTATAATATGTGCTACAAATATTAGGCCTTTTCTATAATGAGAAATATGTCTACTATAGGTCCAGCCATTCTTGAACATGTAACTACATACAGTGATGGATAAATGCTGTAAATATATATTATCAACTAGATAACATACGTTCTTTTAAATTGGATTGAAACGCACTAACGAATGGAAAGGCGCAGCGATGAAGTAGAAACAAAAACAGAGCTAATATATTTACATTTAAGGAAAAACATTGCAAAAAAACAGATGAATATTTTTCAGGTGAAATATGCATGGCAGCAGTAAATGCCGACATTTCCTGCATGACGTCAGTGAAATAGCCCCGGGATAACACCGTTTGCAGACTTTTGACTAGTTTTGTTGGTAATGTCAAATTTGTCGTTTTCAATTTGGCAGGGGTTTACTCACTTTATTGGCTGATTCTGTATCAGACGCCCGACTCTTAGCCAAGTGAGGCGTTTTATTATTCATTTTAAATGGAATAAATTAGTTTGTTTACTTTCCTTAATCAGTTTGGGGCCATCTGGGTTGAGTGTGGGTGGACCAGTTTCTATGGGCGGCAGATTTTCTAGAGGCTGTTTTCTGATACAGCTTTACAGAAATTTATTTCGCGCAGGATATCCCACTAAATACATTAGCTCAAGAATCCGAAATTTTCAGTGACCGCCACGTCAGGATTTGCCGCACAGTAACATCGCGCAGCACTTCTCGTTACTTATGTTTTCCTCTGCTTCAAAAAGATGCCCAATTTGATGAATTGTGCGGTGATTTACCAGTTAATAAACGTTAGAAGAATATATCTGACACGGAAATGGTAAAATTGACATCAGGAATTAAGAGATTGTGTATTTATTTCATCGAAAGTTCAATACATCCAGTTGGTTGCAAGAATTTCAACGCGTTCTTGACGTTGGATCATGGTCTCCCCAAAGTAGCGTTCCCAGCACTGAAATATATAATTCTTCGGTCGTTTTAGAATTCAGCTTGATGAGCAAAATAAAAACACTAATGCTCTGAGATTCAAACTTCTGTGTGGAACCTATTTTAGACATTTCTGCACCAAAGGAAGCCGTTTGGCGATCGTGTCTTTGGCGCTAACTCACCCAAAGGAACATATATATTAGTGAGATGTTTCGTCTAATTTAATATATATCTTTCAAAATAAATTGAATACTTCCATTCGGTCCTTCTTTACCTGCTTCATTCGATTTCTTGTTTATAATTATCTGGCCGCTACCATCTTTGTGTTGCCAACGTGCCAATGAACATACGTTTAACATTTTCAATAACATTGATGCATCTTTTCATAGCTTTGTGTTTACATCTAAATAATGTTGCAGTCATGGCCTAACAGCTGTTTTAAATAGATATCTCATCTTTTGTTTGTTTTTACATCTAATATCTCTCCAAGAACCCACTGGTGTTTTCGACCAGCCCTTTGAAGTTTCCTCTCTGCTATACCTTCCTTTAAAATCCATAAATATTTCACATCCTGCTCTGCTGAATCACATTTTGCAAACATTTATTCATTCTCTTTAACCTTGCAGCTTTCTTTATTATAATGCCTCCTTGCAGGCTTGAGTAAAGTCTGACCTAATGTTATTCATCCTTGGAACTCTGACCTTTAATGCAATCCCAAAACTCCTGTTTAGAATATTTTTAGTGTCATTAATAGCTCCCTTCAGAGGACTGTTGTTTCACCTGCCAACATTGCTGTTCTATCTGGGTTGTATTTCTTTTTTGCCTCTTAGATATTTGCAGTTTTTCCAGTGCAGAGATATTTCTTTTTGGCTTTGTTTGTGCAGGCTACAACATTAATTACATTCTGGCCATTGGATCCCAAATGGTCTCTTTCCTTCTGTCCACATATTGACCCTGGTATGTTGCCAAGTGTTGTATGTGATGGTGTAAACCTTTTTTTGCTTAAATATAAATGTGGACTGCTTATATATATATTCCTTAAATAAATTACAGTTTTGGCAACATATTACAAATATTTTAAAAAATACTTCTGGTTACATTTAGAAAGGATTTCTTTGGTGATAAGGGATATTAGATAAATGAACACAGAAATATTGTCTGGGGTACATGTATATTTCTGCCAGCAATAATAATGTAATAATGCAGAGATTTTTTTTTACGTTTCTGGAAGTATGAAAAGCTTGCAGATGTGTAATGATTACCAATTTTCCTGAGTGTTGAGTTTCCTTGTTTAAGTTGGAGAACCTTGTGGAAATTCAGTTCATCATCTTTGATCTGAAAATGAAAGTTGATTTATGACAACTGTTGTGAATCTTTTGGTAACAAAAATAAGCACAGGGAAACTATTTTTCTTACGCTTCCCATATTATATCACCAAGGTGAAATACAATGGTGCAAGGCTTTGTTAGGAGATGCTGAAAAAACTTCTAACTGCACAAAGGTGGTATAAGATTCAAGGTACCACACTTCAGATTCTTTGTCCACTTTGGGCAGAGCTAATTGCTGAGCATAGCCTTTCATCACTTCCCTGACAAATAAGGGTAGATAGATTGGTTGGTGCTTGGCTCCTGTTGGCTAGGTCCTCTATTTTGTTTAACTGGATATTTTCCACGATTAGCAGGTAAATGCTATTGTTGTAGGTACCTAAAAGGGTGTTGGCCAATCATCAGAAGTGAAATCTGATCTACTGCTGTGGGGTTATTCACAGATATCCCACCCTGCAAAAACTCATTTCAGGGAGGTCGCACCACTGCCCCCCGCAACCCCATATTCCCACCGCCACCCCCCGGTCCAAGGGTGTATGTAATACTTTGTTTAGTGATTTTGTCTAACCTGTAAACCAAGTTGGGTATATGCAGAAAATGTGACATTAAAATATGTACTTATATTATATTATCATGTTTATTCTATTACAATTTTAAGCAAGTCTACAGGGAGTTTAGCCTCATCACGTAGGAAATCAATAGAGTAGCTGCTTAGCAGCTAGCCAGTTAGTTTAAATAACATTAGCTACACTAATGAATGAATGACACCTGTTAAGCTCACCTCAACAAGACTTTTACATTTTAACCCACCATGGGCAATAGAAAAGTCACTGTTGCAAACAGTGCAGCGAGCAACACTGTCATTATTTTTGAGGTCGACTCTAAAGCCCTCCCACAGAGAAAACTGATAGGTCTACATAGCACGAAGAAAGACCAATCAGGATGCTCGCTCTCGCTCTCCCTCTCCCTCTCAAAAAACTCGATTTCCGGGATATTGTATATAATTGCCGGGAATCAGGGAGCCACTATCAATATGCGGGAGACTCCTGGAACTTCCAGGAGAGGTGGGATGTCTGTATTCAGAATTGTCTATTATAGCCTGCTTTCACTATTTAGTATGTAGCTCAGTGTCAGTAGGGTTCTCCAACTTTAATACTCTTGACACTGCTCTTTCCCTGTCCTCATTGAACCATAATTTACTCCCTGGCTTGATCCTAATGCTCCAGCAAAATGTGTGTATGATGACATGCAACTCTGCTGTTGCTGCTGGCTTGTGGTGCTGTATGGATGTTCATTAGGTATAGTGGTAGGTTACCTTAATATAGAAAGTGAATGATGGCCACTGTTATCCCAATAGTTATGAATAGATAGTTATGAGAATGAGGCATATCAAATATCAAAAGTTCAATGTAAATGTATTATTAAACTACATATGTGTCAACATGTACATGTTGGTTCTTTCATAATTTCTTATCACTCCTTCTGGTATCAATGTCCTTGCTGCTGTGCAAATCAGCATTAAACACTAAAGTTCTATCACCTAAAATGCATTCTGTGACCTTATTATCCTTGTTGCTTCTTCCAAAGTGATTTTCAATCTTGTGTTGTTGAGAGAGAGGGTAGGTGGTCTTTACCTAGACATTTGATTGGCTGTGAATGAAGGACATTTCCTCCCAGCTGTACTTGACCTAACCCTTATGGAATTTGGCTGAAGTAAGTTATTCAGTGTGAGTGATGATGTGACATTTTTGCTTGATTAATGCATTGTAGTGATAAGGATTTTGCTGGGTTAATTGTGTGGTTGTGTCTTTCTTGGTTCCAGTGTCTATGGTCAATAATATTTGGCCTGAATTCATTTATGAATGATTTTTATCATGATTTTGATACAACTAAGTAGTTCATTACTCTACTGGTCCTTAAAAGAAATGGTAGGTTTCCTTCCCAAGGTGACATCATATAATTTGTTGACTTTAGGATAACTTAACAGCTTTCTAGCCCATGCTACCAAAATAATATTTTTATTACAGATTTATTTGTCACTGAATTCATACCACTGGGCTGTTGTGGTGGCATTTGAATTTATGGATGACTAGCTCAGATCTATTAGTTACTGGTCCAGAATTTTCATCACTCAGCTGTCATTCCTAACTCCAGCCCCCCAAAATAAAGGCCAACATATAATTGTCTTCCACCCTGCTTGCAGTGCCTGCATGTGAAGGTTGGATTTCGATTACACTTGGATGGAATGTTTCTATATTTTTCTTCCACCAGATAATTTGCCCTGTAGACCAGAAAAAGAAAATCCTACCTATTATTTGAAATACTGCAAAGCATGGTTTATTGAAACTTGAACATACAGTTAATGTACAACTATCATGACTGAACATTAAAAAAAGTATCTGATTATGAATTAATCCTCTGGCACAAGCTCTGATCACAGAATTTATAGCAAGCATGCAAAGAACTCTGTTTAAGTTTGGTTCCATTGAACTCAAAGTTACTGGATTCTTATGCACATTTATCTCGTCTGTCCAAGGATGTATTTTTATTCCATAGCATTGTATAAGCACAAATTATATTTGAAATATTTTAAGAGAGAATTACAATGCATCCTCTCCATTTTTGGTAAGGTTAAGGAATTTTGTTCAGCATTATTTAAGGCTTAGTACAGCAGGAAAAACTCACACAGATCTTATGGCAAAGCACACACACAAAATTCCGAAGGGGTTCAGTAGACTACGCAGCATCAATGCAAGAGAGCATAGTCGACATTTCGGGCTGAGGCCTTTTATCAGGACTACCAGCATTTTGTGTGCGTTGCTTGGATTTCCGGCATTTGCAGATTTTCTTTCGTTTGTGATTATGACAAAGTATGACATTTTTAGGATATCTTATACTTGGCCTTCTCCCTCCAATAAAATCCCATTGACTCTTTTAAAAGAGGCCAGAGAAAGATGGAGGGGGCCTGAATTATTTACAGTACCTTTAAAATAGAACTAAGCATGCTTGAAAATCCTGAGGGTGCTTAAATCTTGAAGTTCACAATGCAAAGGCAGTGAATGGATATCGATAACCCTAATTACAACAGCAAAATTCAAACATTTAACATCTGGCCCATTCTACTTTCCACATTTAATTCCTTCTATCTCACCCTCTAAAGGATCATCATGTACACTTGGTTGCCTATTTTTAAATAAGTGAAAGAATAAAGCACAGGTTTTTCAGGCATCACCCAACGGGAATGACAGTTCCAAAATGGAGTACAAACTTACTGCCCTTTTTAAGCACTACCACTGACTTTTAATAAGTTTCTGTGATCTTGTCACACCAGATAATCCAGAATGCTGCCAGTCATGACAGGAGAATATAGTCAAATATTTTCAGGACCACCTTTCATGGCCATCTGCAGCTTTCTCAACAGTAAGTCGGAGGCCTTCCATCAACCTCATTCCAATTACAGGTGATCACTGCTTCTGCAAATACAATATCCATATAATTCTATTTCCTGCATATGCATGTGCCCATCTAAGAGCTTCTATTGTATTTGTCTCCACCACTACCCTAGACAGCTCATTCCAGGCACCCACCACACTTTGTGTAAAAATACCTGCTCAGCACATCTTTCTTAGACACCTTTCTCATCTTAAATGTGTGCCCTCTGGTATTAGATATTTTTTGACAAACTGCACAGTGGAGAGTACTATAAGTGGTTGGAAACACCAATGCCCAGGAATGAAAAAGTCTACAGAAAATAGTAGATACAGCCCAGTCCATTACAAGCAAAGCCCTCCCTACGATTGAGTATAGTTACATAGGGAACTACCTCAAGAACACAGCATCCATCATCAAAGACCCCGTCCAGGCCATGCTCTCTTCTCACTGCTACCTTTTGGTAGGAGGCACAGGAGCTTTGAATCCCACACCACCAAGTTCAGAAATAATTACCCTACAACTGTTAAGCTCCTGATCCAGTGTGGATAACTTCACTCTACACAGATGTGAACCAATTCTTTTACCTACAGTCTCTTTACTTTATACTTTATTGTCGCCAAACAATTGATACTAGAGAGTACAATCATCACAGCGATATTTGATTCTGCACTTCGCGCTCTCTGGAGTACAAATCGATAGTAAATATTAAAAATTTAAATTATAAATCATACAAAGTTTATAAATAGAAAATAGAAAATGGAAAGTAAGGTAGTGCAAAAAAACCGAGAGGCAGGTCCGGATATTTGGAGGGTACGGCCCAGATCTGGGTCAGGATCCGTTCAGCAGTCTTATCACAGTTGGAAAGAAGCTGTTCTCAAATCTGGCCGTACGAGTCTTCAAGCTCCTGAGCCTTCTCCTGGGGGGAAGAGGGAGGAAAAGTGTGTTGGCTGGGTGGGTCGTGTCCTTGATTATCCTGGCAGCACTGCTCCAACAGCGTGCAGTGTGAAGTGAGTCCAAGGATGGAAGATTGGTTTGTGTGATGTGCTGGGCTGTGTTCACGATCTTCTGCAGCTTCTTTCGGTCTTGGACAAGACAACTTCCATACCAGGTTGTGATGCACCCTAGAAGAATGTTTTCTATGGTGCATCTATAAAAATTAGTGAGGGTTTTAGGGGACAGGCCACATTTCTTTTAGCTTTCTTTACAACTCATGTTCCCAGTATTATCATTTTTTTGCACTTTCTGTCTTATCTTGCACATTAGTTGTTTGTCAGTGTTTGCTTATATATGTTTTTGTGCGGATTCTATTGTAGTCCTTTTTCCTGTAAATACCTGCACGAAAATGAATCTCAGATGGTATAGGGTAACATATATTGTATGTGCTTGTTAATCAGTTTATTTTGACTTTGAACTTTGGTATAAAGGTGCTGGCTATTATTTACGCCTCTCATAATCTTATAAATCTCTGTAGATTTCCAGATAGCATCTACTGCTCCAGAGAAAAGAACCCAAGTTTGTCATAAGGTGGTGGCTGGGAACGGACCCAAGTGCAAGACACAGACACTGAAGTACTAGGGACAGGACTAGAATACAGGGTGAGGGCTAGGATATGGACTCGAAAACTGGAAACCCGGAACAGGACTGGACGAGAAAGCTAGGAGCCTGGGCTTGGGCTCTGAGCCAGAGACTGGACAAGGACCCAGAACCTGGGTCTTGCCTCTGGCTCGGACCCCAGAACTAGGCAAGGACGTGACTTGACTGGCAGGCCGGATGAGGCTGGAGTCTTGAGACTTGAGGCGAGGCTTGAGACTGGAGTCGAGGCTTGAGACCTGGGGCGGGGTATGAGACCTGGGGCGGGGTATGAGACCAGAGACTTGGGGCAAGGCCGGAGACCAGAGACTTGGGATTAGAGACTTGAGGCTAGGGGTCTTGAAGTTTGGCTTGGGGTGAGGCTCGAGGCTTGGGGTCTTGAAGCTCCTCCTGGGCAGGGCACAGTACTCCACCTGACGGAGGCAAGGGACAGGAAGGGACAAAACCAACCGCAGGGTAACGGCAAGATGGCCTGGCTTACCCGACGGAGGCAAGGCACAGGAAGGGACAGAACCAACCGCAGGTAACGGCAAGACGGCCTGACTTACCCGGGTGGAGGCAAGAGACAGGAAGGGAGCTAAGTACAGGGTGGCTCCAGGACAAGACTGCAGGCAAGACAAGGCGAGAGTTACCAGCAAGACAAGGCAAGGCTTCAGGCAATGCAAGGTGAGACAAGAACTTCAGGCGAGGCAAGAGTTACTGGCAAGACAAGGCAGGGCTTCAGGCAAGGAAACAGAAGGCAGGGGAAGGGATACAAGGAGTAAGGACAAGAACAATCCAGCAGCCATGCCCTGGTCTCTGGAGGTATTTATACAGCCAGCCCCAACGAGAATCAGCTACCCCAATTAGTGCTCAACAGGAACAGAAACAGGGTAGACATGAAAACCTGGAGGAAGGGTCGATGGACTGGACTGTGAACCGGAATGCGGACTTCACGGACCGGACCATGACAAAGTTTGTCCATCCTCTCCTTAGAACATATGTTCTCTAATATAGGTAGCAATCTGGTAAACCTCTTCTGCACTCTCTCCAAAGCCTCAAATCCTTCCTATTATGGGGCAACCATATCTGAATGCATTGCTTCAGTTGTGGCCGAACTGGAATTTTATAAAACTGCAATGTAATTTCCTGACTCTTGAAACAGATTCCTCAACTAATAAAGGCAAGCATGCCTTCTTAACCACCCCGCCCACTTGTGTGGCCACTTTCAGGGAGCTATAAACTTAGATTCCAAAATCCTTCAACTCATCAACACTGTTAAAGATTTTCCATTAACAGTGTACTGTCTCTTTATATCTGATCTCTCAAAGTGCAATACTTCACAGTTAAGGCCAAAGTTCTTGGTTAAGACCAATATGCAATTGGTAGGAGGTTCTATAATTAAGACCCAATTAAGACATTTTCAATTAGGTCTGGGGCTTGCTTTAGTTTCCTACAGTCTAACTGTACTCATTGATAATGAGAACTAAAAGATTCACAAGCCCTAGGGTAAAGAAATTACTCCTCAACCCAATCCTAAATGACTAAACTCTTCACCGAGAGTATATTTCCTAATTCTAAACATTCCAACAAGAGGAAACATCTTCTCAACATGTATCCTTTGATCCATACTTTAGAATTTTGTATGTCTAAACAAGCTCTTATAAAATTTTGTAAATACATATATTATCCATTTTCAAACATCCCTCATCCCAACAGACAATCTGGTGATTCTGCTCTGTACTGTCTCCAGGGCAGCTATGTTGTTTGAGCATCTGGGCCAAAATAGATATCAAAACACTAGACCATAGTGACGGGTCTTGCTACTGCGATCGAACTCCTTTGCAATAAAAACCAACATACTGACACCTCTATATTTGGTCATTGGACCTCCACACTAAATTTCTACTTTCTGTGTATGAAGCGCAGGTATATTCCTGCCTACATCATCATTTTTGTTTTTCTTTTCATTAATTTAAAAATACTAGCCTTGAAATTGAATGGTGCATGGATAGATAATGATGTATGCCAGGATATTGTTTTGTTCAGGGCTCACAATGTAGTCTCACGGAAACCCAGTGGAAACCCACAGTAAGCCCCCTGTATTGCATAAGGTGTATCCATATGCTCAGTTGAAGCCAGTATTAATAAGACTCATCTTCAGAGAACTCAGCTGTCTATTTCCTTGAACTTTACCTTCAAGCTGAGTGCAACTGAAGTGTCCATCTCTGTGCCTGCAGAATGAGACATTATTTAACCAGAGGGTGAAGGTGTTGCTGCATTAACAATATAAATCAAGAATGTATTTTGCTTTCAGTGTATGTGTTATATACATCCCTTTCCAGGAGATCCTTAAGCGATATCAGCAACCCTGTCTTCATTCCAAATCCATTGGGTCTTATTATTCTCACTGTTAAGGTGATTTTAAAAAGTTTGACAATGCATGAAAATAAAAAAAAAATATGCCGTAAATTCAAAAGAAAAACAGAAACATTTACCCAGTTCTGATGAAGAACTTCCAGCCTGCAGCATCAATCTATCTGACCTCATAGTAGTCATAGTCATAGTCATACTTTATTGATCCCGGGGGAAACTAGTTTTCGCTACAGTTGCACCATAAATAATTAAATAGTATTAAAACCATAAATAGTTAAATAGAAAAATGTAAATTATGCCAGTAAATTATGAAATAAGTCCAGGACCGGCCTATTGGCTCAGGGTGTCTGACCCTCCAAGGGAGGAGTTGTAAAGTTTGACGGCCACAGGCAGGAATGACTTCCTATGACGCTCAGTGTTGCATCTCATAGGAATGAGTCTCTGGCTGAATGTACTCCAGTGCCCAACCAGTACATTATGTAGTGGATGGGAGACATTGTCCAAGAAGGCATACAACTTGGACAGCATCCTGAGTGTTTTCGGTAATTTCTGTCTTTACTGTGACAAACTAGACCCTTAGTGGAATAATGACTCTTAATATTCATTCTTTTAATCATCGTATAGCTTCTTTTTTGATTAATATGTCCAAAGAAACACACAATATGATAATAATTAATATTTAAGATTCTAAAAATCTTAGCCACTATAGAATGTTATATTTAGATATCCATAAAGTGATACAATCTACTCTATGGTAGTAGATTATTTCTTGATGATTCTCCTTCTAAGCATTGATTAATAAAACCAGGTTACAGCAATCGTGACGAATGATCTCGGCCCGAAACGTCGACTGTACCTCTTCCTAGAGATGCTGTCTGGTCTGCTGCGTTCAGCAGCAACTTTTATGTGTGTTGCTTGAAATTCCAGCATTTGCAGATTTCCTCGTGGTTACAGCAATCATTGCATTTTGTGGTTGACTGATTATAATCGGTTCCAATGATTATATCCAATTAATCTTGCACTAGCAATAGCTACCTTTGATTTTGCTTTACATCTGAGATGCTCTGGAATCATTCATTAATGGACAATATAAATAGGAAACAATAATAGTTGCTTTGTCATGAGTTGGATCTATATTCTTTGGAGATTGGATGAATGAGGGAAGGTTATGGAGGTTAGATCACTGGAGATATTTAAAGATAAGGTGGATACAGTTTTGAAAGTGGGGATTTCATGAAAATGGGTAACTGGCATAGCAGAGTAGTTGAGATGTGGAGCAGGTTGGCTGTAATTTTTCTGAATGGTGGGGAAGGGTTGAGAAGACTAGTCGTCTACTCCTGCTCTTACTTTCTTCAATGTGCTTACTCCAATCTGGAGGATTTTTGTTAAACTAATACAAGTTGAATCCACCCTATCCACCCTTCTAATTATTACGATAATATGAAATTCATGCTAACTGAAATGGGTCAAAAAAAGTCAAGAGTTAAAAAAAATATTTATGAACTATTTAATATATTTTGGTACTGCATCTCTTATATGAGTGGGCTCAATTGTGTATGAGGATTTAATTGTAATTTCCTGGAAACAGTTCTGTGTAGAAGTGAAGTTCATTGACCCATATTTCAACAACTGTCTGTACAGCTGCAAATAAAATCTAATGAGTATTCAGCTTGTCTTTCTCAAAATGATACAGCAATGTAATTTGGGTCTGTGCCACTAATAATTTAGGAAGGACATTTGCAGATTTGAAACAGTTAAGAATGTTGTCTTTTCAAATGTTCTATTTTCAAATTAAGAGAAGTTTTATCTTCAGTGTTATAACAATTTTCTGGATATGTTGCATCAGTCTGTAACCCTACCTGAATGATTACTGTAAGTTTATTTTGTTGCTATGTAAAGAAGGTCCTTATATAAAATTTTAGGCCAAATATTTTGTGAGTAAAGCTGAGATCCAATCCCATTTTGATCAAAATGATGATATCAGAAGTTGCTGCAACTTTTTACCAAAGTGCTTTTAAATTCAGAATTCTGGGAATTGGAGTGGAATTGAAAACTTGCCAGAAGTTTATAAAACACACCATTTTTCTTTCTAACAATTCCTTTCGGTCTGAGAACTTCGGCAATCCTGAATTGTTTGCTGTTGGTCTCTTTATGTAACATGATCTCAACATATACAGTGCTTCCAGGAGTGAATTAGTCTCTACAGGGTATAAGCGCTAAGACTCATAGCAGATTGCAGTTCTGTGTTATATCCACTAGATGAAGCTAAACAATAATATTCCTTTTGATATACAATATAGACACAACTGCAAACAATTGATCTTTGTGTTTATTAGTGAAAATATGTGAGCTGGAAATGGCATTTGCTTTCAATTTATATTGGCCATCAGATCTATTGTCATCTGTAAAATGAGAGTTTTACCCAAGTCCACAGCTCAATAAAGGTGGCTACACAGGTAGGTAGGGTGGTGAGGAAAGCATATGGCATACTTGCTTATATTAGCTGAGGAAATGAGTTCAGGAGATGGAATGTTATGCTGCACTTAGGCCATTTAGATCACAGAAACTGGCCCTTTGACCCATCAAATCTATGTCAAACTATTATTCTGCCTTGCTCTATCAACCTACACATCGACAGAGCCCCCCGTGCCTCTCCCATCCATGTACTGATCTGATCTTCTCTTAAATGTTGAAATCAAACCTGCATTCACCACTTCTGCTGGCAGCTCGTTCCACACTCTCACACTCTGAGTGAAGAAGGTTCCCCTCATGTTCCTCTGAATCATTTCACCCTTCATCCTTAACCTACAATCACTAGTTCGATTATCACTCAACCTTGGCGGAGAAAGCTTGCTTGCATTTACCTTAACTATATCCCTCATAATTCTGCATACCTCTATCAAATCTCCCTTCAGTTGTCTACGTTCTAGGAAATAAGATTCTAGCCTATTTAACACTTCTATTTGAAGTAAATTGTGGTAAACTATCTCCGCAAACAATGAAGAGACAAGTGAGGGTAAAACGAACTGCTGCTGCTGCTGCTGCAAAACTGATTCAGTTGGATTTGGAGCTGTGCTGGTTGGAGTGGAATGAATTTGGACAATTTTTTAACCCTCCACATCCTTTCTACCTGCTCTTTCAAGCCCTGATACTTCTTCAGTTTCTCATAGTTTTTCTTCCTGATGTTACTGTGATTCAGAATTGCCACATCTATTCTGTTCCTTGTCCAGTATCTGGCTGGTTGGCCAGTACCTGCTTATCAGTCTGTATTTGGAAATCCCAGAGGCTCTGTCATTCACCACTATATTCTCGGGTGTTTCCCATTTGGACTTGGGAGTGTCCAATCCATACCCATTGCAGATGTTCCTGCACATAATTCCTGCAACTTGGTTTTGCCGTTCAGTGTATGCTGTCTCTGCCTGCGTCAGGCACCCTGCTACTATGTGTTGGATGGTTTCAGTGGATTCTTTGTACAGTCCACATCTTGGGTCTTGTCTGGTGTGCTAGACCCCAGCTTCGGAGTGATGCTTGGGTCCTGGTGGTGGCAGTCCGGTAGAGTCTTGGGCTGGATTGCTCACACTCACGCTACATATGCCCACAAAAACCTCTGGATGAGAGTGGGAAGGAGACAGGAAGAGGGAAGTCATGGCTGGGAAAAGGGGAAGGGAGAGTGGAGAGAGCAGGAAGCACCAAAGACACATTATGTAATGATCAATAAATCAATTGTTTGGAATCAAATGACCTTGCCTGGTGTCTTGAGCAGGGTGTGTCTGCACCCATGCCATCCCCCACCCTGGCACTCCTTCTGTGCCACCTGTACCACACCCCTCCCATGCGCTCCACTCTCACCATTTCCAACATCCTTTGCTCCCGCTGGATTTACAGACTCGCTCTCCGCTCCATGTTAACAAATATAGTGCTGTGCAAAGGTCTAAAGCAGCCTAGCTATATAAATGTGCTTAAGATGTTTGTACAGTACTGTATGTCTCTTGCAACTGTCTGCGATCTCTTGACAAATTTGCTCCTCTAAATCCTGCTGACTGTTGGATGGTCTATAATGCAATATATCCAGAGAATTACATTGTTTTAGTTCCCTATTATAGGAAAGACGTTAAGGTTTTGGACAGGGTGCAGAAGAGGTTTACCAAGATTCAGCCTGGATTAGAGACCTTGTACTATAATGAGAGGTTGGACAAATTTGGGTTGCCTTCTTTGGATTTATGGAAGAGATGAGATCTGATGGTGGTTTATAAGATGATAAGAGAGCTAAGTAGAGTATCTTTCCCCCAGGGTTGAAATATCTACTACGGGAGACCATGAATTTAAAGCAGGAGGGGGTAAGTTCAAAGGAGATGTGAGAGGCAGGTTTTTTTTTTACACAGAAAGTGTTGGTTGTTTGGAATGCACTGCCTGGGCTAGTGGCAGTGTGGCAAATATGATAGAGGTTTCGAGAGGCTCCTAGATAGGCGCATGAATGTGCAGGAAATGGAAAGATATAGACATTGTATAGGCAGAAGTTTGGTTTGGTCGCCGGCCGCTCGACCATGGTTCTGCGGGGGACGGGCGCCCGGCGCTCGGCCGGGGGCCGTGGTCGAGTAGTTGGTGACTTGGGCCGGCTCCCCCACCAGACTTGGTCTGGCGAGGAGGATGTGAGGACACCCAGCAGGACTAGAAAAAACAAGACCTGGCAGAGGGTGGATGAGCTCCTTGTGAGCCAACGGCCATCTTCCGTGGACGAGATTAAAGCCTCACCACGTATCCATGAATCGTAAGCTATGCACCTAGTTAGAACAGACATGATGAACTTGGTCACTGCGCCGTGTGCCTGGACCTGCCCAAGGACTCTGCCTAAGGAAGGGCTGAGCTCGAAGAAGTGGCCGTGGCTGGAGGCCGACATGGCCTCGGGCTTGAGTTCGGCGGGGGCAGTGGCGGGCGGTGCCAAGGTGGCTGGCGAGAACAAGCTGGAGAAGAGGTTGTACTCAGTGCTGTCGCAAGATCGAAGAAGATGGAGGTGCATAGCCGCCAACCCCGGATTCGGGACGGCAGCCACTGACTGACTGACTGATAGGCAGGAGGGATTAGTTTAGTTGGGCATATGATTACTCATTTAATTAGTTGGGCAAAACATTTTGGACGAAGGTCCTTTTCTTGTACTGTACTGTACTGTTCTGTGTTCTATGAGTGAGAGCAGAAAGAACTGCCTACACACTCGCCCAACAAAACATTCCCGAATAAATTCATATCACCATCATTATTATTATTATAATTATTGTTGTTGTTATGTATTGCAATATAAACATTCAGATAGGCGTGCTCCATAACTCCATTCTCAGAACAACACTCCTTATCACATTAGTACAGCTTTTCCATTTCCCACACTTTTCACTCTTGCTTTGTATGAAATTGATTGCTAATTTAGTGTTAAATTATGTGTAATTTTGTGTTGTGCGCTCTATGAACTGAATTGAAAATATTCCAAACTTATTTATTTTGGGAGTCTTGATTTGCTGACAGGGTGCTTTCATTCTGTTTTGGTTGGATTCAAAACAAGGTAGCATTTGAATCAATGCGGATGAAGTGCTTTGGGAGGTTGGTCATGGCTAGAGTTAACTCTTGTCTCAGCAAGGACTTGGACCCATTGCAATTTGTCTAGCACCACTGTAGGTCTACAGCAGATATGATCTCTTTGGCTCTTCACGTGGCCTTGGATCACCTGGACAGTACAAATACCTGCGTCAGGATGCTCAACGTTTAACACAATCATTCCTACAGTTCTGATCGAAAAGCTCCCGAACTTAGGCCTCTGTACCTCCCTCAGCAACTTGATCCCTGACTTTCTAACCGGATGACCACAATCTGTGGGGATTGGAAATAACATCTCCACCTCACAGACAATCAACACCGGTGCACCTCAGGGATGTGTGCTTAGCCCACTGCTCTGCTCTCTCTACACCTTTGACTGTGTGGTCAGGCACAGCTCGAATGCCAACTATGTATTTATTGATGATACAACCATTGTTAGCAGAATTTCAGACAGTGACTAGAGGGCATGAAGGAGTGAGATATATCAGCTAGTTGAGTGGTGTAATAGCAGTTAGACAAAAGAACTGATTGTGCAGTTCAGAAAGGGTAAGATGAGGGAGCACACACCAGTCCTCATAGAGGGATCAGAAGTGGAACGAGTGAGCAATTTCAAATTCCTGGTTGTCAATATCTCCGGTCATCCAACCAGGACCTAACATATTGATGCAGCTACAAAGAAGGCACAACAGCAGCTATATTTAGTACGTCTCCAAAATACTTGAAAAATTCTACGGGTATACCCTTACCTCACTGTCTGGTATGGTGGAGTGGGGGTTGGGCGGCAGTAAGCTGCAGAGAGTTGGAAACTCAGTCAGCTCCATCATGGGCACTATCCTCCCCAGCATCCAGGACATCTTCAAGGAGCCATGTCTCAAAAAGACAGTGTCCATCATTAAGGACCCCCATCACCCAGGTCATGCCTTGTCCTCATTACTATCATCAGGAAGGAGGTACAGAAGCATGAAAACACACACTCAACAACTCAGGAACAGCTTCTACCCCTCTGCTATCCGATTTCTGAATGAACATAGATCCCATGAGCACTACCTCACTACTTCTTAATTTCTATTCTTGCGCTACTAATTTAATTTAACTATCATACTTCCTGAATATAATATACTTACTATTATACTTTATATATATAGGCATCCATTAGTCTTGTGAGACTATGGATTTGCACCTTGGAAGGTTTCCAGGGCACAGGCCTGGGCAAGGTTGTATGGAAGACTGGCGGTTGCCCATGCTGCAAGTCTCCCCTCTCCCCACCACCGATGTTGTCCAAGGGAAGAGCATTAGGACCCATACAGCTGGGCACCGGTGTCATCTCAGAGCAATGTGTGGTTAAGTGCCTTGCTCAAGGACACAATATGCTGCCTCAGCCAAGGCTCGAACTAGCGACCTTCAGATCACTAGACCAACGCCTTAATCACTTGGCCACGCGCCAACACTATTATACTATACTGAATATATACTTATTGTAATTCACAGATTTTTGTCTCTGTTATAATGTATTGCATTGTATTTCTGCTGCAAAGTCAACAAATTTCATACATAAGTGATATTAAACTCGATTCCAATTCTAATTTTGAAGGTGAGTTGTGACGGGTAATCTTTTTTTCTCTTTTCTCTCAGTAGAAGGGTGAGGAGATAAAGGATATGGAAGGAAGGCATTACATACTTGGATCATCAAGATTGGTTCTGGGGCACTTGGAATCTGCACAAGGATTGGTTAACACCTAAACTGCAAGGAGCTAATATCCCTGTAGAGAGGTTTACTCATGCCTTCAGAAGGGTTCAAGCTAACCTGGTAAAGTGTATGAGATGGTGTACAGGAAACAGTGGGAGAGTAGCAGGTGTGGGTGGGGTGGGTTTAACCCCAATGTAGAGAATAAATTGAAAAGTTCAATGGACAGAGCAGACAGAGACATATTAAAGAGTATGGGATTGGGGTAGCTTATAGACTCAAGAGCATTTACTTTAATGCAAGGATCGTCACCAGCAAGTCAGATAAGTTTATTGCATGGATCAGCACACTGTAATTGTAATGTTATTGCTGTTATGGAAGCATGGTTAAGTGAACTGGCAGCTTATTATTCCATGGCATAGAAGTTTTAAAAGCGACAGAGCGAAATGCAAAAGATGAGGCAGAATCGAACTTCTTTTTAGGGAGAACATTGCACCAATACACAGAGAAAATACACTGGAAGAATTGTCCAACAAGACAAAATAGGTAAAACTTAGGAGTAATAGAGAGGTAATCACATTGCTGGGATTATATGCTAAGGTTCCACTCACTCAACAGATTTGGAGGAACAGATATTTAAGAAAATTGAAGAAGGGCGTAAAAGTAATAAAGTTATAATAGTGGTGAATTTTAACTTTTCCAATGTTGACTGAGGTTGCCTTAGTGAATGGGGTTTAGATGGGGCAAAATTTGTTAAGTGCATCTAAGATAATTTTTGGGATAACTCAGATGGACTCTATGGACGGTGGTGTCTGAAAAAAGGATGCTGTCCAAGTTGCATGCCACCTTGGACAATGTCTCCCATCCACTACATAATGGACTAGTTGGGCACAGGAGTACATTCAGCCAGAGACTCATTCCATCGAGATGCATAGGAAGTCATTCCTGCCTGTGGCCATCAAACTTCACAACTCCTCCCTTGGAGGGTCAGACACCCTGAGCGAATAGGCTGGTCCTGGACTTATTTCCTGGGATAATTTACATATTACTATTTAACTATTTATGGTTTTATTACTATTTATTATTTATAGTGCGACTGTAACGAAAACCAATTTCCCCCAGGATCAATAAAGTATGACTATGACTATGACTATGACTAGATAGTCTTACCTGACATGGGGATGTACTTGACCTTATCTTGAGAAATGAAACCAAGGAAGTTAGAAACAGGATCATAATTCTGTAAATTTCAAATTAGTTATGGAGAAAGAATATGGTTGGCCCTCAAGTTAAGTTCCTAAATTGAGGCAATGCTGATTATGCTAGCACAGGACAGGTCCTGCTGAAAAGATTGGAAGCAGATGCTTTTGGGCAAAATAACATTTGACAAATGAGAATCTTTTACATGAAAGTTATCAAGAGTTCACAATCAGCATGTTCTAGTGAGGGTGAAAGGCAAGATTATAGAATTTTGGAAGACAGAAGTTGTGGAATGTTCATGAGGGAAAAAAGAAAGCAAATATGAAAGGTATAGGCAACTAGGATCAAGAAAGTACTTTAAATGATATGGAGAGTGCAGGAGAAATATCTTTGACAGAATCCTTTTTTTCTATATTGGGAGCACGAGGATAGCTTGGGAAGAGTGAGTTCCCTGAGACCAAAAGGTTATCTCTGTATGGAGCCAGGTGATAATGGCAAGTGCCTAAAATTAATACCTCCTGCCTGTATTCACCAAAACTCCACAATGGACATTCCCAAGCCAGGCTGTGGGAGGAGGAGGGTTAGGGCTTGGGGCTAACAACCCCATCTCCTAAAAACCCCAAACTACAGAAACACCAACAGAAGCTCCAAAGACTACATTTCTGGGAGAGAAAGGATCTTTGAAGAAGGGCTACACTGGGGGACAACTTGAAAGACCCACCCAGGACAGAAGACTCTGGTGAGCTGCTGTTGGCAACCTATGCCCCAGTAAGGGCGATGTGATGAAGTAAGTATTCACCAAGGAGATGTATGTGGAAGATATTGAGTTTAGTGAGAGATATACTGATTGTCTGGACCATGTACAGTAAGTATTAATGATTGGTGGAGGTCTTGGAAGACGTAAGGATGAATAAAACTCCACAAATGATGAGATCTATTGTAAAAAGGTAATGGGAAACAAGGGAGAAGTTTGATGGGGCTCTGCTGGAGATATTTGCATCTTTGTTAGGTACGAGAAGATTGGAGTACAGATAATTTTGTTCCTTTATTCAAGAAGGGCAGCAGGCATAAGCTAAACAACTACAGGCTGGTGTCAGGGAAATTAGTGGAGAAAGTCTTGATGGATGGGAGCTGTACATTTGGAAAGATAGGGTTTGGTTAGGAATAGTCAATACAGCTTTGCCTAGGAGAAATCATGATTCATAAATTTGGTTAAGTTTTTGAGGAGGTAACAAGGTATCACCTCGCTCCATCTGCTAAATGTGGAATGTAAATTGCGGGACCACTTCGTCGAGCACCTCCAAAAATAGAACTTCACAGTGGCCAAACATTTTAGTTCCAATTCCCATTCCCATTCTGATATGTAGGCCCATGCCCTCCTCTTGTGCTACGATGAGTCCACCCTCATGGTGGAGGAGCAATATTTCATCTGGGTAGCTTCCAACTTGATGGCATGAATATTGATTTCTTCTTCCAGTAAAAAAATCCCTTCCCCTCCCCTCTTCTTCTAATCAGCACTCTGGCCTCTTACCTCTTTGTATCTGCCTATCACATCCCACTCCCTCCAACCCCAGGTACTTTTCTCTTATGGTTCATTCTTCTCTCCTATCAGATTCCTTCTTCTCTAGCCCTTTACCTTTCCACCTCACAAGGCTTCATCTATCACTTTCTAGTTATCCTCTTTCCCTTCTTCCTTTCCATTCTGACATCCTTCCCCTTCCATTCCTTCTTCAAACATAGAAACATAGAAAGTAGGTGCAGGAGTAGGCCATTCGGCCCTTCGAGCCTGCACCACCATTCAGTATGATCATGGCTGATCATCCAACTCAGAACCCTGTACCAGCCTTCCCTCCATACCCCTTGATCCCTTTAGCCACAAGGGCCATATCTAATTCCCTCTTAAATATAGCCAATGAACTGGCCTCAACTGTTTTCTGTGGCCAAGACCTCAAGAAAGGTCCTGGCTCGAAATGTCGACTGTTTATTCATTTCCATACATGCTGCCTGAACTGCTGAGTTTCTCCCGCATTTTGTGTGTGTTGATTTGGATTTACAATATCTGCAGAATTTTTTGTGTTTATGATAACATGGGATATTGATGAAGGCAGGGCAATGGGTTTTGTCTTTATGGACTTTGACAAGATCCTCACAGTAGGCTCGCCCAGAAGTTTAAGGTACATGGGATCCAAGGTGAGCTAGCTAATTGGATCCAAAATTGATGTAGCCCCCCGACCAACCTCAGGGTCACTCGGCTCACTGTCATCTAGGGAAACAGCCCTCGGCCCCGCCAAACTGGGTAATTAGTTTGTGTGGATGCTGTGAGATGTACCCCACCCCACCTAAATAACAGACAATACACCAGATACAATTAAATGATTTATAGTTTATAGATATTACTGGAACTATATCATTAATAGAGAATAAAATATAAAAGGAAAATAAATGGCACCACACTTATCAAAGTTCAATCTCTTCGTGCACAAACAGTTGGAGCTCAGGACCTTTCTTCTTCACCCTGCGACCCCTCGGACCACCTCGACTGGCTGGCTGGGACCAACTGCGGTGGTTGACCAGACGCTCCACACGAGTCCATCTCTGTCTCCTCTCCTCGCCAAACGCCCCGCTTGGGGTCCGACCCCATTAGCGGACTCACAGCACCTGGTCCATCCTCTTTTTCTCTCTCCCGCCTTCTGCCCCAAAACCCCGCGCATACAGTATCTTCAAATACAACAAAAACATAACAACTATCCCAATTGGTTCATAACATATTCTTACCACACTCCTAACCCAAAACAAGCTACTAGCACAAAAACTTTCTCAGCGTTTAACATAACAAAGAAGCACTCCCAAGAATAACATAACAAAGAAGCTATTTTAATTAGCCTACGCAGTAACATAAGAGACAAAACCCCCTTACATTGGGAAAGAGGGAACTGATGGAAGGGTATTTTTCTGATTCTTGTGGCTAACAGCGTGGGGCCCTTTGCTGTTTGCGATATGTAATAGCAACTTGAGACTTGAGATATGAATGTTGGCGGCATAATTAGCAAGTTTTCAGATGACACCAGAATTAGTAGTGTTGTCTAATGTTGCAGCAGAGTGCTCATCTGATGGAAAGTTGTGCAAAGCATTGGCAAATGGAACTTAATCCTGACATGTGCCAGGTGATTCAATTTGGTAAGTCAAATGGGACAAGATTTTTAGTGAACGGCAGTTCACCAAGGATAATTGAAGAAAAGAGGGCCTTAAGAATCCAAATCTATAGTTCTCTGAAAGTGTCAACACAGATCAATAGGGTGGTGAAGAAGGCATGTGGTCAAGTCATGGAACAACTGAGTTGGGTCAGCATATTGCAACTTTACACTATATTGGTTCAGCACTTTGTACAATGAATGAAGCATGTGATTGTGCTGGACGGAGTGCAGAAGAGATTCACCAAACATTGCCTAGATTGGAGAGCTTGAATTATGGGGAGAGATTGGACACATTGGACTTGTTACCTTAGAGTGAGGTGGATGGAGGGTGACTGGGTAGTTTATGATAAGCAGTTGACTACAATAGTTTATCAATGGTAGGGGTTTCAAAAAGAAGAGGGTATAAGTTTAAGGTGAAAGAAAAAGAGTTTTAAAGTGGATCTGTGGGGCAAGGTTTTTATCTAAAAAGGTGGTTGATAACTGGAGCACACTGGCAGAGACAGTGGTGGATTGGGGCAGTTCCTACATTGAAGAGGTATTTAACAAAAATACTAGAATAGGCAAGCAGGGTAGGAAATGACCCTATTGTAGGTAGCTGAGTAAAAGGACTGGCAAGGACTGAAGAACCCATTCCTGTGCAGTATAACTTTATGACCCTGATAGTCTTTGCATCATTGCACCAAGCAACTATTTTCTCTAACAGTTCAGTTCCTGATTCTTAACAAGAGATTATTTTTTATCCAAAGGAATTACTGTAACTTTGGGTTTCTGTGAGGACTGCAGGATTTGATTGAGGTTAGGGATGATGGTTTTACAATTCTGATCCATTACTTGAAAATAATGGTATGAATGTTGATGGGTCTGTTTCAGTGGATATCAGCTAGAAATCTGCTATATTTTAGTATCATTAATGTACTCTGTGAAGATTTTCTGCTCAGAAGAAATCTTCCAATTAAAATAAGTAAAATTTCCTTTGGAATAGGGAATGTATTTCAGACATAATGGTTTAAAGTAAAAGGAGCTCAAACACCATGGTTATAACATAGTCATAGTCATAGTCATAGTCATAGTCATAGTCATACTTTATTGATCCCGGGGGAAATTGGTTTTCGTTACAGTTGCACCATAAGTAATTAAATAGTAATAAAACCATGAATAGTTAAATAGTAATATGTAAATTATGCCAGGAAATAAGTCCAGGACCAGCCTATTGGCTCAGGGTGTCTGACCCTCCAAGGGAGGGTTGTGAAGTTTGATGGCCACAGGCAGGAATGACTTCCTATGATGCTCTGTGTTGCATCTCGGTGGAATGAGTCTTTGGCTGAATGTACTCCTGTGCCCAACCAGTACATTATGTAGTGGATGAGAGACATTGTCCAAGATGGCATGCAACTTGGACAGCATCCTCTTTTCAGATACCACCGTCAGAGAGTCCAGTTTCATCCCCACAACATCACTGGCCTTACGAATGAGTTTGTTGATTCTTTTGGTGTCTGCTACCCTCAGCCTGCTGCCCCAGCACACAACAGCAAACATGATAGCACTGGCCACCACAGACTCGCAGAACATCCTCAGCATCGTCCGACAGATGTTAAAGGACCTCATTCTCCTCAGGAAATAGAGATGGCTCTGACCCTTCTTGTAGACAGCCTCAGTGTTCTTTGACCAGTCCAGTTTATTGTCAATTCGTATCCCCAGGTATCTGCAATCCTCTACCATGTCCACACTGACCCCCTAGATGGAAACAGGGGTCACCGGTGCCTTAGCTCTCCTCAGGTCTACCACCAGCTCCTTAGTCTTTTTCACATTAAGCTGCAGATAATTCTGCTCACACCATGTGACAAAGTTTCCTACCGTAGCCCTGTACTCAGCCTCATCTCCCTTGCTGATGCATCCAACTATGGCAGAGTCATCCGAAAACTTCTGAAGATGACAAGACTCTGTGCAGTAGTTGAAGTCCGAGGTGTAAATGGTGAAGAGAAAGGGAGACAAGACAGTCCCCTGTGGAGCCCCAGTGCTGCTGATCACTCTGTCGGGCGCACAGTGTTGCAAGCAATGTACTGTGGTCTGCCAGTCAGGTAATCAAGAATCCATGATACTAGGAAAGCATCCACCTACATCGCTGTCAGCTTCTCCCCCAGCAGAGCAGGGAGGATGGTGTTGAATGCACTGGAGAAGTCAAAAAACATGACCCTCACAGTGCTCGCTGGCTTGTCCAGGTGAGTGTAGACACAGTTCAGCAGGTAGACGATGGCATCCTCAACTCCTAGTCGGGGCTGGTAGGCGATCTGGAGGGGATCTAAGTGTGGCCTGACCACTGGCCGGAGCAGCTCCAGAACAAGTCTCTCCAGGGTCTTCATGATGTGGGAGGTCAATGCCACCGATCTGTAGTCATTGAGGCCGCTGGGGCGCGGCGTCTTCGGCACAGGGACGAGGCAGGACATCTTCCACAGCACAGAAACCCTCCAGAGCCTCAGGCTCAGGTTGAAGTCATGGCGAAGTACTCCACATAGCTGAGGGGCACAGGCTTTGAGCACCCTGGTACTGATACCATCCGGTCCTGCAGCCTTGCTTGGGTTGAGACGTTTCAGCTGTCTTCTCACCTGTTCAGCTGTGAAGTCCACTGTGGTGGTTTCGTGTGGGGAAGGGGTATAGTCATGAGAGCAGGGTGGGGGACTGTGAGGAGGGGTAGGAGGGGAGAGTGGAATATGTGTTGGTTGGGGGCCGACAACAGATGACTCATGTGGGTATGGGCAGGGACCACAATGTCAAATCCGTTAAAGAACAGGTTAAGTTCGTTGGCCCTGTCCACACTGCCTTCAGCTCCTCTGTTGCTAGTTTGCTGGAACCCACTGATGGTCCTCATCCCCCTCCAGACCTCTCTCATGTTGTTCTGCTGGAATTTCCACTCAAGCCTCCTCCTGTACCTGTCTTTACCCTCCCTGATCCTGGCTTTCAGGTCCCTCTGTATTGCCCTCAGCTCCTCCCTATTTCCAACAATAAATGCCCTCTTTTTAGCATTCAGGATGTCCTTTGTTACCCATGGCTTGTTATTTGAATAACAAAGGACAGTTCCTGTCAGAACATTGCAGCCCACACAGAAGTTGATGTAATCAGTGATGCACTCTGTGAGCCCATCAATATCCTCTCCATGTGGCTCACAGAGTGCCTGCCAGTCTGTCACCTCAAAACAACCCTGAAGCGCCTCATAAGCCTCCTCCGACTATTTCCTCACTGTCCTCGAGGTTTCAGGTTTACTCTTCACCAGAGGCTCGTAACAGGGTTTTAGATGCACCAGGTTGTGATCTGACCTTCCCAGTGGGGTGAGGGGAGAGGAGCTGTAGGCATCCTTAACGTTAGCGTACATCAAATCCAGAGTCCTCTCCCCTCTGGTTGTACAGCTCACACACTGCGTGAAGTTGGGCAGTGTTCTAGCCATGGTAACATAGTTGAAGTCATCCAAGATGGTAATGAGGGCACTCAGGTGCTGGGTTTGTAATCTGACTATGACGGTGTAAATGATGTTACACACCGACGTCGGGTTGGCAGAGGGAGGGATGTACACAACAACCACAATTGCATGCGAGATTTCCCTTGGGAAATAATATGGCCGGAGTCCAACAGCTAAAAGTTCAATATCCGGGCTACAAATACATTCCTTGATCGTAATATGCCCAGGGTTGCACCATCTGTTGTTTACCAGAACCGCAAGCCCACCTCCTTTACGCTTACCGCTCTCAGTGCAATTTCGGTCAGCCCGAACGGTCTGGAAGCCCTCTATGGAAACACTTTGATCGGTATGTCCTCGTGCAGCCACGATTCAGTAAAACACGACATAGAAGGAAAAGTTTCATCCCATTAAGTCTATGCCAATGCACAAAACAATCCCATTTCTTTAATGATTTTTCCTCTAACCTATTCTCTTCACATTCTCATCAGCTTTCCCTCCCCATAGATTCCTATATTTACTAGGACCAATTAACCTACCAACTTGCGAGTCTTTGGGACATGGAATAAAACCAGAGTACGAGGGGAAACCCACACAGCCACACGGGGAAATTGCAAAGTGTACAGACAGCACAAGAAGTCAGGTCATTCTGGCAACTGTGACACTGTTCCACTTAAACAACCAAAGTTTAGGGTTCCAAATGGATCTACAGATGGAAACTTACAGAACCAAATTTCAAACTCAATAAATGTCAGAAATAAAATTAAATTCAGGATAATCCAGGATTAGCTTGGACCTGAAAAAAAATTGCAGGAATGGGAAAGATTTTAACTTTTCTGCTTAACAGGTTTGGGCACAGATAAGGTTTTGAATGTACTAAAAGAGCCAACTACAAGCACTGAACTTCAACCCAAGTACACCAGACTACAAATCTCAAAGGCTTTTGAGAGATAATTTAATATGATAACTTTTCAATAGGAATAGAGTTGGGATTTGGATTTGAACTCTGTAATGTTTTTTGAATTTGGATTACCATAAATTTCGAGATAATTGTCCATGAAACCAAAGCAGGAATGCAATGGTATTGAATGGGGAGCTGAAGAAATGGCAAACAAATTGAGCAATGCAGCTGTATTTGAATGGCTTGAAGGATTTCTTCATCTGAGTTGGGTTGTTTTTTTTTGGGGGGTGCAAACTTTGATGTTTACATTGTTCTTGAGTTGTTTTCTTAAACTTTTCTCTCTATCTTCCATTTTTTGGTTTGTAACTTGCAGTTCTCTTCATCTTTTTTAAGCTTAGATTTTAGAGAAGGGTGATGGAACAGAAACAGCACCAAGCTTCTCCTTGCATACCTGCAACCCCATTCTTTCTCAGCAAGCAATAAATTGTCCCAAAGGTAGACCAGCTTTAGGAAGTTCTGCAATAATACACTCAATAATGAACTCAATTTATCCTCAGCTCATAAGTCATGTCAGTACCAGGCATTTTGCCTTTAGTCTGAATATCACCTAGAAACTATCCATTAAATGATTGATCTGCTTACAATTCTCATTTTGCACGCAAGTTAATCATGAGTTATTATCACATTATAGTGGATATCATGCTAGTTAGAATATTGAATTATGAGGTATAATGCATGGTGCTAGTGCATACTGGAACAAGGTAGAGTTTGCAACAGTAATGTAGTACTGTACTTACTTAATACCTCCCAAGGTGTATCCAACTTTATATTCCAAAAATAGCAGAAAAGCTATAGATTGTTCACAGATGGGAATGCAGCAAACTCTAACTCATCAATACAGCACAGGCTAAATGGGCTAACAGGTCTCCTGCAGAAAATAATATTAAAAATAAGTATAAGTGGATAAAGGTCTAATACTCCTGAAATCCAACCATTCTTTACAGGAAAATTCCTTTGAAATGTCTTATATTCTGAGGTCATCTATAAAGGTAACACATCAGACCTGACAAAAAGACATTTAACTTCTCATGAAGTGTCTTCGGTCTGAAGCATTGACTCTGCTTTTCGTCCCACAGGTGCTGTCGAAAAGGTTCTTAGTTTCTATCATTTACCGTTGTTATTTCTCATCATTTTAGCTGTTCATACCTTCCTCTCAAAGGGAAAGTATCATTCCTAAGGAAGTCAGGACATTTTAACCCTGTCCATCTTTAGCAACCGCTATACAGTAAAACTTAGATAATCAGTTATCCAGCTAATCCGAAATCCCCAAAACTCCGCAGCTGGCTCACCAGTTGCTGTTCCCACACTCTCTCTAAAATACTGGAGCCCCAGCTCCTTTACTCCCAAAATCACACCAAAGCCTTGGTTACAGTTCTTCCTTTTACACTCATGGATTTCAGTTCCCAAATTTCTTTTAATATGCCAGAACCATCTGCTTCTCCCCCTTTCACCAGTTCATGAGTAGTGCATCCAATCAAGTTAAGTACTGTATCATGTTCTCCTAAAGGGTTGCCTATTGGTGGGTCCTCAGGTGGCTGTGGAGATCGACCTGGGATCCACATATTCTGGTGCATTGTGGACACGAGTAAGTGGTTGCTGTGGTTAGTGGTTGGTCTTTTGGTTGTTCAGTCTCTCCTTTAGCAGCTGCCCGTGTGTTCTCTGCGGCACAGCGGAGATTGCTGCTCACTCTTGAACAGATTTGCCCCAGGTATATCTATTGAGTGCAAAGTCTTCCGAGTTTTAGACTTCTTCAAGCTGATTTTGAAGTGATCTTTGAAGTGGTCTTGCTGACCTTCTTTCAGCTGGGAGTAAAGGATCTGTTTGGGTAGACAAGAGTTAGGCAACTGGATGACATGGCCTATCCATTGGAGTTGGTATTGCTTTATCGTGGTGGAGATAAGTGATGTCCACTAATTCCCTCTTAATCACTGTGGCCACATTTCTCACACACTCTTGAAGCTCACTGTGGTTTTGTATCCATCACTCACTTTACGCTTGCTGGGTTCACTGGAAGACTTATCACTCTGCTGTCTAAAACAATACAATGGCCGTAAGAGACCTGTACCCACCAGTACAATGCCCCAGTGTTGTACTGTAAAATAAATATGTATAGGGATGAGTACTGTCCCAAGTATTATACAGTGACTGGTCTGAATCCAGCACGATTAAGCAAGTAACATTAAACAGCAACTGATCTCTATCTTTCTTTCGACAGACCACGGCCAAACAGTATGGACTTTGGCCGAGAAGATTAGATCAGGGCTAACATAATCCTTGGGTACTTTGCCTTTGGGACACTAGTCGCTGGGACCTTGATGAGAAAACTTCTGTGTTTCTTGTCCCCAGAGAAAGGGCCAATCTAGTTCACGTATTTCTGATTCTATTGCTATCCTTAGTCTGTTTTTTTTTGCTTTGTGACCCTGATGCAATGTGTAGTAAATTCCCTGTTTTCGGAAGCAGCCAGGTCTGCACCAGATGGCCACGTATACCTGGCTGGCATAGCATATACGTCAACTCTTCCCATGGTGGAAATGTCAAATTCTAAAGGGCATAGCTGGAATACATTCCTCATCCCAAAGGAAATTTTACTTATTTTAATTGGAGGATTTCTTCTGATCATAAGATCTTCACATTAAAGATGCCAAAATATAATAGTTCTCTAGCTGAGATCCATTTGTGATGGAACTGTGTTTGCTTGCTGCAAGGTTCTAAACTCGAAGACCTTAAGCCCTATCGGATATAAATAGCACAAATATACTCACTGAAGAATGACGAGATTTCAACTGAAGAATAACTAGACTGCAACTGAAGAATCACAAGACTGTAACTATAGAATCACAAGATTGCAACTGAAGAATCGTCAAATTTCAAAGGGAGATTATACTGCAATTATGCAAACACGAGGAAATCTGCAGATGCTGGAATTTCAAGCAACACACATAAAAGTTGCTGGTGAACGCAGCAGGCCAGGCAGCATCTATAGGAAGAGGTACAGTCGACGTTTTGGGCTGAGACCCTTTGTCAGAACTAACTGAAAGAAGAGCTAGTAAGAGATTTGAAAGTGGGAGGGGGAGGGGGAGGAGGAGATCCAAAATGATAGGAGAAGACAGGAGGGGGAGGGATGGAGCCAAGAGCTGGACAGTTGATTGCAAAAGGGATATGAGAGGATAATGGGACGGGAGGCTCTCTCTCTTTCCTTTTTCTCCCTCTGCCCCTCTCACTATACTCCTTGCCCATCCTCTGGGTTTTTTCACCTCTCCCCCTTTCTTTCTCCCTAGGCCTCCCGTCCCATGATCTACACCCGTGTCTACACCCGTGACAAAACTACCAATAGCACTTCTCTGCCACCTGTCCCCACCCTTCCCGTAGTGCTCTGCCCTCACCATTCCCAATATCCTTTGCTCCTGGCAGATTTATAAACGTGCTCTCCACTCCACATTGACAAATATAGTACTGTGTGAAAGTCTTCGATACTTGAGCTATATAAACGGGCCCAAGACTTTTGCACAGTACTGTAGTTTTCAGCTTTCCACTATTAAATCTGTAAAGTTAACTTCCGTGAGTACATAAAACTTCCAACTTATTAATAGATCAATTATTAACATACTAAATGATATTATCCACCCGGTCTGCAAGCTTCTTTGAACTAAGCAACTTTGCCAGCATTGTCATTTTTAAAGCAAGCCCAATTAAATAACCTATTGTTTTATACTAGACCTCGAGCAATAATAAACTAGGTACAGCGAGCTAAATCTATTATACACAGAGCTTCTTTGCAGAGCTGTTCTGTTGACAGGACTTTGCTTTAACTTCAAACTGTTTCCTGCCTGCTACTTACATTTTAAGAAATGAAGACTGCCCCCAGTTTACAACCAGAAGCTAAACAAAGAATTGTAGTTGGAAGTTTAGTTACATCAGTTTCTGATGTTTCAAGCAAGCTCAGCAAACATGAGCAGGAGGCCCAGGAAATGAGCATCCATTACACATTGAGGTACCACCCATCTTCATTCATAACATTATTTTTCTTAAGTAATAGATTTGAAAACCATCATCACTAACCTTAAGAAAATCCCACAGTTATCATGGGATTCATTCAGGGCTATAATGGTTTCTGAGGATAAGACATTCACAGTTGGCTCAGGAGGTGCTTGTAAGAGGTAGGGGGTGGAAGATGGATAATTTTGGAGATGGTGCATTCATTTACCATTTTTGCTGGCTTCTGTTTACCTTAATGGGATTCTCAAAGCAATCCTGAAAGCTGATTTGCCATTTTGATTCATTGTGGGCCAGGGATTTCCACGAGCCAGTATGGATAGTATGTTTTTCAAGGAGACTTTGAGAACAACCTTGAATCATTTTGCCTTTTCCCTCAGTAAACAGTGCTTAAAATAGTGTCTGTTTCAGGAGCCTGGTGTGGTCTGTTCATAAGAATGACTGACCGTATTTTATAAATCAGTGCAAAAGATATTGCCAGAGCAGGGACACTGATATTGTTTTACTTATCCTTCGGTGGTTTTGGAAGAGGTTGTGGAGACATCATTGGTGCTATCTTTCCAGTTCTTTAAGATGCCTGCTGTAGGAAGTCCATGATGCATATTGGAGGTCAGGGAATCTCTGCCTTGGGCCTTGTGTCAGGTATGAGGTCTGAATTTAATTACTCTTTTATCTCAGATGGTCAAAGGTTGTGCTATCAAATCGAAGATAATGGTGAACTTCATTGCTGTTTGCCTTTGCTGAGAAATTTCCCCTGAAAAATGGATTTCTAGGAATGCTTATAAGGAGAAGCTATCTCCCTTTTAAATGTTACAGATGGAGGTTCCATCAGTACTTGTAGGTGATACTTGTGGCTTGAAACAATCTCATGTTCTGTGGCCTCCTCCATGGTGGTTGCAGGAGTTGACTTTGGGACTGCAGGAAGCAGTTCTGACTGCTCTGGATATCTCACTTCTCTAACAATTGGTTCTGCACTCCTCAATTGCAATGCGATGTTTCCAGATGATATCAGGTGCAGCCTGCACTGTGGAGGAGAGTGGGCCAGTGCTGTCCTTAATTTTTCCAAGTACTCACTTTTGATCACCTCTGTAGTCCCTGGCCAGGACCATAGCATGGAGATGGCTCTTACCATAATTGTCAGTGACCTTAGGCTCAATGCCGATGCCAGCAGAATCTCAGTTCTAAATCTTCTAGATCTAAGTGCTCTCCTTGATCATCTTCAGAACTGGGTTGGCCTCTCTGTTAGTGCCCTTGACTGGTTTTGTTCATATACCTTATGGAAAAAAAGTTTGTCTTGAGGAACATTTTGCTAAGAGATACAATGTTGGCATTTCTGGTGTTGCTCAGGGAAGCTGTCTTTGTCTCCTACTCCTTTCCTGAAACATGTTCTGCTTAGGAGACGTTAGAGAGCATAAACTTGATTTCCGCAGTTATGCAAATGACACACAATTGTTTATCTCATTTGTGCCAGATGGTGATAACACTCTGTCTTCTCTGACTTCTGATATGGCTACAATAAACAAATAGATGAGCAATAATATCCAAAAACTAAATGAAGGAAAAAACCAAAATAATTTTGCTTTGTTCCAAAGCCAAAAAAGATAAACTTCTTGATAAACTGGGGAAGTTGGCTCCCCTTGTAAAATCAGAAGTAACGAGACTGCGTGTTTTCCATGATTCAAATTTGAATTTTAAATCCCACATAAAGAAGGTGATCAGAGCAGCATTTTTACACTTAAGGAATATAGGAAAAGTGCATTCAATTTTGTCACGTAATAATGCTAAAACGCTAATTCATGTCTTTATTTTGTATAGACTAGATAACTGCAATGCACTTTTTTCTGGCTTTCCAAAGCAATCTGTTGACAAAATTCAACTCATTCAGAATGACTCTGCTAGACTTTTAACCAATACTAGGATGAGGGAACATATCACTCCCATTCTAGCTTCTCTGCATGGGTTCCCTGTATTCTTTAGAATTGATTTTAAAGTTCTCTTACTTGTTTTTAAAGCTTTTAATGGTCTGGGACTGCAGTATATCACAGAATCGTTTTATAATCCTGTTTGAGCTCTCTGGTCTTCTTCTGTTGGTCTCTTAAATTTAAACAATCTCCCTCAAAAGATAATTAGCAGGTCTGCCTTTTTGAAATACATTCTTAAAACTGTGGAATTCAATAGCTAAAACTATAAGGGCTGCAGACTCAGTTGACACTTCTAAATGCCAGCTTGAAACCTAACGAACATACACAAAACCCTTCTTCAGGATTATTGTTTCCATTGATACAGTGATCTCAACTGCTCTTTTAAGTTTGAGTTGTGTTTCAGTTAGGAGCCATTTCTGATTGTTTTCTTGTAAGATTCTACAATCTGGGCGATCTCTCTGCGCATAATTAAGCCTAACATTAAACTGGCAGTGCTTAGACTATTTCTTCAACTGAGTCCTGAAGAAGGTGTTTGGCCCGAAATGTTGACCGTTTATTCATTTCCATGGATGGTGCCTGAGTTGCTGAGTTCCTCCGGTATTTTGTGTATGTTGCTGTGGATTTCCAGCATCTTCAGAACTTGTAATGTTTAACTCAAATCCTATCTAGTTAACCATCCTTTTAAACTGCAAACAAGAGAAAACCTGCAGATGCTGGAAATCCAAGCAACACACACAAATTGCTGGAGGAACTCAGCAGACCAGGCAGCATCTATGGAAAAGAATATAGTTGACATTTTGGGCCAAGACTCTTTTTCAAGACTGGAGAGAAAACAATTTTTTTTTCCAATGAAGGTTCTCGGCCCAAATGATCGACAATACTCTTTTCCACAGATGCTGCCTGGCCTGCTAAGTTCTTCCAGCATTTTATGTATGATCCTTTAAACTAACATCTTTTATTTTCATGTCTGCACCTTATCCCATTGAACTACATAGTCTGTATGAAAAGAGTTCCATTAATAATTAATTATTAATATTATTATTAAATAAGCATGTAACAAGAAGCGCATATAAAACTTTCATCTGTGGTTTCAGGCCAATGAGAATCTTCATTAGGTTGGATTACAAGTGTGAACATCTGCTTCAGAATGACTAAATCAGCTGTCTGCTAAACTCAAAGAAAAAGGGTTACTTTTTGTTGGAAAAGACTGCTTTGGGGTACAAAGAAGAATCTTTGCTGTTCCAGAACCTTCTGACAGTTTTTCCTGCACGGAGAAACTAAACTTTGGAAATCAGAACCATGAGAATAAACACCCAGCCTGTCAGGTACCAATCTCTGGAGAGAAGAGTGGCATTAACCTATAGATGTAGATGCTTCTTCAAAATTGAAAGATATTTAAGGTGAATATTTTTCTTTATAGTGAATGGAATGTACTGTAAAAATGCATAAGTACATGAAAATAAGTAACTAATATGTGGAGCCTGGATACACGAATTCAACTCTTCCCACAGCAAATGAGGAATGTGAATTTAAATGGTTCTATAAATCTGGATAAGAAAGTTAATTTGGGTAATAGTGATCACAACATCACTAGAATTTCAAAACATACATAACTGGTTGTTTATTACTCCTCAGAGAAAGAAAACCGCCATCACATCATGGCTGATATTAGCTGCCATTAGGGAGTAGCAAATAATTTGATTCAGAAGCAATCAGGGATGGAAATTAAATGTCGGCATGTCCAACAACACCCGCCCCTCTGTGGATCAATGAACAGCTCTCCTAACTGTTTTAGATGGTGGTTCTGTCAAAAATTGCATCCTATCTGCAGACTGCAGTTCAACCAGTTTCTGATATTCATGCATGATTGAATGCGGGAGTATTGACCTCCCTCTCTGCTGCAGTCAAAAGTTTTCAGAACATTGCAGGAATGGGGTTGTCCACCCTGTCTATGCCTTTCATAATATTAGGTACCTCTATCAGGTCACCTATCATCTACCTTTGATCCAAAGGGAAAACTCGGAGCTCACTCAACCTTTCCGCAGAAGACATGTTCTCTAATCCAGGCAGTATCCTTGTGGATCTCCTTGGTACCGTCTCTAAAACTTCCACATCCTTCCTATAATGAGATGATCAGAAATGAACACAGTAGTCTAAAAATGTTCTAACCAGAGTTTTATAGAACTGCAAAATTGTCACTCATGGTTCTTGAACTCAATCCCCAAACTAATGACGATGAGCACACTATACAACTTCTTAACTACTCTATCAACTTGCATGGCAACTTTGAGGGATCTATAAACTTGGGACCCTAAGATCCTTCTGTTAAGAATTCTGCTATTAGCATTGTACTCCACCTTCAAGTTCAATATTCCAAAGTGTATCAATTAACACTCAATCCAGATTGAACTCCATCTGCCACTTCTCTGCCCAGCTCTGCGCCATGTCAATATCCAGTTGTAACTATAGGACTGTCCTACATTATCCACAGCACCACCAATCTTCATGTCATCTGCAAAATTACTAATCCACTCTTCCATTTCCTCATCCAAGTTATTTATAAAAATTACAAGGAGCAGGGGTCACAGATCAGATCCCTGTGGAACACCACTGGTCACCAATCTGCTGTCCTGTAGACTTAGTTTAGTATTTTCCAGGACTTCTATGATACAACATTGCCAGCAGAAATGAAATGTATTTCAAATATAAAAATTAATATAATCTTTTAATCAAGTATCTTTTCAAATGCATGCTCTTGGTAGATCGATTTTCCACACAAGAAGGCTCAGAAAATCTCTGCATATAAACATTTGGGGAAAATGTCACAATCGGAAGGCAGCTTTGGTTGATTTGATACCTTCCCTCAGTTTATTAATCATTTCATGTTAATCACAGCCAGGTCCATCTGTAAATGCTCAGAATCACAGAAGCAAAGATCACACATGGAGACATATAGCAGAGATTGTCTCTGGTGCCTTTGAATGTCATAATTCTGGCAGGGAACTTTGAAATGCACATAAGCAGGCAGGCCTGCTTTCTATCAAATTATACAGAGCAATTGAATGAAGCTCTGAGATAATTTATAGCAATTGTTTAAAGCCTTACAGTAAATTATTGCTTTTCTAAATTGCTCTGACTTTTTCTCCAAAAAAAAAAATCCGTGTTCAAGCATACTCCAGGATTGAGCACATAACTGAGCCGAGATTAGGAGAGCCCTCACAAACTAGAAAGGCAATGGTCTTTCATTGTCATACTCACACATTGCTGCCAATGTTGTTACTTTTCATTGCTGCCCCTAATTGTCCCTGCCTCAATGATAGCACAACATAGTATATCTGGGATGGACAGCTTCTGGAAGTCAATATTGATGTTGGTGTTGGTGTTGGCTTATTTATTTACAAACTATTTAGAGATACAATGCAGAATAGACCCTTTTGGCCAACAACCCATGGATTCAACCCTAGCCTGATCACGGGGCAATTTACAATGACCAACTAACCTACAATCCGGTATGTCTTTGGACTGTGGGAGGAAACCGGAGCACCTGGAGGAAACCCACATGTTGCGCTGGGCGAAGTGCAAGCTCCTTACAGAGGACACTGGGACAGAACTGTGAACTCCGATGCTCAGAGCCGTAATAGTGTTGTGTTAACCAGTACACTACCATGGCACTATTGGGTTTATTCTCATAATATGTACCAAGATACAGTGAAATAAAGTAGTTTTGCAAGCCATCCTTGCAGATCATTTCAAAACATAAGTACTTCGAGTTAAGTCAGGGAAAAAGCAGTACAGAAAACAGAATATAGTGTTATGGTCATAGTTACAACAAAACTGCAATGCAGTTAGTCAATAATGTGCAAAGCCATGACAAGGTAGATCCTGCCTGATAATATCAGTACAAGCAGAAACAAACCCTTACTAAATAAGCAAACCCCTTCAGCTGATGAGTCAACATTGCTCATATTGAATAGTACTTGGAGAATCAATTGAGGGTAGCAAGGCCATAGAATATACTCTGGGTGAGTAACTTCCTAGGTCAGTCACTCAGAGTGACTTGATAAATGGCTACAAATTGGAGGGGGCAGGGTCTGAAGAAACTGGTTGCCATACCAAGGCAGCAGCAGATACAGGGTCAACAGGCATGAGTGGAAAACTTTCAACTTTTTGTTATCAGTGTACCTGCCACGGACGCCAATGTCAATAGTGGTGAAGGTTAAGTCTTCTCTTCAAACTATGGATACCTTCATGGCAATCTGTGGCACCTCCAACGTACTAAATTCACAGAATTCAAAATAGATCCGGCAGTTCAAATCTGTGAATCATGAACAGAAGAGATATTGCAGTACTCTACATTTTTATAATCTTGTTCTCAATATACAGTACAATGAACATTGTCAGGGAACTAAATGTGACTTAATAAAGAAAATAAAGGGGATTGCAGGCCATGCCATGTTTAAAAATGGGGCATCAACCAAATGGAAGTGTCATACAGTAAGCACGATGAAGAGCAAAAGCACCATTCTTGAGACACAGCTACTCAGATCAAAGCTATACAATTATAAGACCTTGAGACATAGGAACAGAATTTGGCTATTCAGCCCATCGAGTTTGCTCCACCATTCCATAATGGTTGAGTTATTATCCTAATGCCGTCTGAAGGGCATGCCAGGTGCATGATGGAGAAGCTTTCCCTTGGTTGGATGAGTGTGGCACCAACAATACTCATAAAGCTGAACACTGTTCAGGACAAAGCAGCCCATACTTTATCCAGCATACTAAACTTGTAAACAGTGGCTGCAGTACACACTTTTTAGAAGAACATTATGGTTACTTGCCCTGTCCATTCAGTCCATAAGAACATAACACCATAAGAAACAGGAGCAGAATCAAACCTTTCAACCCATCGAGTCTGCTCTGCCATTCCATTGTGGCTGATTTATTATCCCTCTCAACCCTATTTTCCCACCTTCTCTCCATAACCTTTGACTCTATACTAATCAAGAACCAATCAACTTCTGCTTTAAATATGCCCTATGTCTTGGCCCCCTTCCATCTGCAGCAACGAAACCCATGGATTCACCACCTTCTGGCAAAATAAATTCCTTGTTAGCTCTGTTCTAAAGGGATACCTTCTAGTCTCAGATTATGCCCTCTGGTCCTACTCTCTCCCACTATAGGAAGTATACTCTCCATGTCCACTCTATCTATGCCTTTTAATATTCATTATGTTTCAATGAGATCCTCACTCATTCTTCTAAACTCCAATGATTATAGGCCCAGATTCATCAAATACTCCTTATACTGCATATTAACCCTTTCATTCCCAGGATCATTCTTGTGCACCTTCTATTGGCCCTTCCCAATGCCAGGACATCCTTTCTCAGTTAAGAGGCCCAAAACTGCTCACAATACTTCAAGTGTGAGCAATGCCTTATGGAGCCACAGCATTACATCCTTACTTTTATATTCTAATTCTCTCAAAATGAATGCTAACATTGCATTTGCCTTCCTTACCACTGATTCAACCTGCAGGTTAACCTTTAGGGAATCCTGCATCAGGACTCCCAGGTTGCTTTGCACCTTTGATTTCTGAATATTCTCCTTGTTTAGAAAACAATCTATGTCTTTATTCCATCTACCAAAGTGCCTGACCATACACTCCCCTACACCGTATTCCACCTGCCACTTCTTTGTTCATTCTCCTAATCTAAGTACTTCAACAGACTTTCTGTTTCCTCAACATTACCTGCACCTCCAACTACCTTTGTATCATCTAATAACTTGGCCACAAAGCCATCAATTCCGTCATCCAAATCATTGACATATAGTGTGAAAGGAAACGGTCCCAACAACAAAGAACACAACTAGCTACCAGCAGCCAACCAGAAATGGATCCCTTTAAACCCACTCTTTGCCTCTTGCCAGACAACCAATCCATATTAGTTCAAATTCCAAAAGATTCGTCAGGCATGATTTTCCCTTAAGGAAGCTGTGCTGACTTTGGCTTATTTAAACATGTACCTCCAAGTATCCTGAAACCTCATCCTTAATATTGGACTCCAACCTCTTGCCAATCACTGAGGTCAGGCTAACTGGCCATTAATTTCCTTTCTTCTGCCTCCCTCATTGGAGTGATATTTGCAATTTTCCAATCCTTGGAAACCATTCCAAAATCTAGTGATTCTTTAAAAATCACTATTAGTGTCTCCTTAATCTCTTCAACTGTTTCTTTCAGAACCCTGGAATGTACTCCATTTGGTCCAGGTGGTTTAACTACCTTCAGATCTTTCAGTTTCACAAGCACCTTCTCCTTAGTGATAGCAACTAGACTCAGTTCTGCATCCTGACACTCTTGAATTTCTGGTATCCTGCTGGCGTCTTTGACAGTGAAGACTGATGCAAAATACCTATTGAGTTTGTCCCACCTTTTCTTATGTCCCTCCGTTACTACCTCTCCAATGTTATTTTCTAGCAGTCCGATATCCACTCTCACCTCTCTTTTTTCTTTTTATATACCTGAAAAACACGCTTTGGTATCCTCTTTTATATTATTGGCTAGCTTACCTTCACATTTCGCCTCTTCTCTCTTTACTGTTTTTAAATATTTATTTACTTATTTGTTGAGATACAGCATGGAATAGGCCCTTCCACCCTTTCAAGCCATACTGCCGAGCAGTCCCCAATTTACTCCCAGCCTAATCACGGGATAATTTACAGAGACTGATTAACCTACCAACCGTTATGTCTTTGGATTATGGGAGGAAACCCACGCGACCACGGGGAAAACGTACAAACTCCTTACAGGCAGAAGTGAGGATTTGAATCCAGGTTACCTGTACTGTACAGCATTGTTCTAACCACTATGCTACCGCACCACCCAGTTTTTAGCTGCCTACTGTTGTTTTTCAAAAGCTTCACAATCCTCTGGCTTTCCACGAACAATTGGTATAACAATGCAATTTTTAATAATGTTATGCTGTCTTTGACTTTCTTTGTCAGTCAAATTTGCCTTGTCCTTCCTTTAGAATAGCTCTTCTTCTTTGAGATGTAACAATCCTGCACCTTCCAAGTTGCTCCCAGAAACTCCAGCCAATGCTGTCATCCCTGATAGTGCCTCTTTCCAACCAAATCTGGTCAACGCCTCCCTCATGCCTCTGTAGTTGCCTTTACTCCACTGATACATCTGATTTTATCTTCTCCCTCTCAAACTGCAGTGTGAATTCTATCGTATTGTGATCCCTTACTCCTAAGGGTTCCTTTACTTTAAGCTCCTTAATTGCTTAATCGCCAGAATTACTTTTTCCCTAAAGGTGTCTACCACAAGCTGCTTGGAAAAGCCACCTTGCAGATATTCTACAAATTTCTTTTCCTTGGATCCAGCGCCAACCTGATTTTTCCAATCTACCTGTTCATTGAACTCCAATATGATTACTGAAACATTGTCCTTTTTTATTTCCCATTGTAACCTGTACCCCACATCCTGTCTACTGTTTGGAGGCCTGTATTGAACTCCAATTAGGGTCTCTTTTACCCCTGTATTTTCTTAACCCGAATCATAAGGATTATGTATCTTCTGATCCATGTCATCTCTTTGTATGGATTTGATTTCAGTTTTTACCAACAGAACCATCCCACCCCCGCTGTTCTTTTGACATAATGGATGTTAACCTCCAAACAATGACATTTATTTACTTGTTTATTTATTTTGATACAGCGTGGAATAGACTCTTCCAGCACTTTGAGCTGCCCCAGCCAGCAACACTTGATTTAACCCCAGCCTAATCACAGAACAATTTACAAAGAACAATTAACCCACTAATGGGTACATCTTTGGACTGTGGGAGGAAACTGGAGCACCAGAGAAAACACATACATTCAACTGGGAAGATGTATAGACTCCTTACAGATGATATCAGAATTGAACTCCAAACTCTGCTACTGTAGACATGACCCACGGCCCAAAGTGAATTCCTCTCAAACATATAACTCTAGCATTAAGAAAGACAAGGGCAGTAGGTGCCCAGGAACATGACAACCAACATATTCATCTCCAAGTTCCTCACCATTGGGACCTGAAAACATTATGTCATTCTTTTTTTACTGAATATCACAAAAGTACCACAATGGTTTAAGAACATGGCTTCTTAGGGACAAATAGGGATGAGGAACAAATGCTGATCTTGTCAGCAAATGCACAAATCCTGAAAAAGAATACATAATATACAAATCTCAAGCAAACACAAAACAAATAAACTACTGTAATCTGCAGCAACAGGAAAGTTCAAGATAAGGTTCAGAAGTATGCAAAGTGCATACAGAATAAAAATGTGAAATGTTGGGATTAACCATACTATCTTTTTTAATATCTTATTGTCACGCACCCCGTGATGGGAATTAAGAAGCAGCAGACATGGAAAACATTTTGGAGTCCAGTATTGCTATAAACTAATAATATTTATTAGTAACTATGCAATACAGTAATATAAATGTAAATAAATCAAACAGGTTAGCAATGATTATATATATAAGTAAGTATATCAGTTAGTGTGGAAATATATGTATGAAAAAACCAAGCTTCTTTAAGTCTAGGGGTAAAAAGATACAGTCTTACGATGATGAGTAAAGTTCAGTTCAGTTCGTGGTATTGAGTTGAGTAGTGATGGAGAGAGAGGGAGAGATTTGAGTCTTCAGGTGAGCTGACGCCGTTGATCTTCTCGTTGTCCTTCGAAATCCTTTCAAAGTCACCGACTGTGACTTTAACAAAGGGGACTGGTTTTCTGTGGTGGAGCTATCCCCCAGGCGAGGGTGGACACATAGACAACTCCCCACCAGTCAACCTCTTTCCTCTTTCCACTGCAAGAGCGATGGATTGATCCGCCTGATCAATCCCCCAAAACCCACTTTCTCTGCGGGCACAACACTGCTCATTCAGTGTCCAGAACATATGTCTGAGGTCTGTATCATCTGACCTATTTTTCTCACTGTATTGGGTACCACCTGTCATTCAAATAACTCCTCCTTCCTCTCTGTGAAGAAATGCACAAGCAGGCGAACTGTCCTTGAACAAGTATCAACAACCTTCCTTCGGTTACCATAGCAACTTTCGAGCTGCTCGGTGCTGTCTCCAACTCCAAACTCAGTAGAAATCCAAAGTTACTTCCAGTGCCTTAAAGTGACAGTCCAACTGCTAATCTTTGTCTCTCTCTCTCTTTTACAAACAAGTTGTTAAATAACTCTCTCTCTCTCTCTCTTTTCAAAAGCACGGTTAATAGGGGTACTTCAGGATCCCCTCACATTATAGTTTTACACAGTTTACTTCAGTATTTGAACTTCCTTCCTATTGTGGATTTGTGATCTATAGTAGATTGCGATGCATGGCTGAACACTATTCTACTAATATAATCATGAGAAAGTTTGTTGATGCTGGAAATCCAAAGTAACACACATAAAATGCTGGAGAAATTCAGCAGGTCAGGCAGCATCTATGGAAGTGAATAAACAGTTGACGTTTCAGCCCGAGACCCTTCCGCAGGAGTCCTCTGTGTGCAAATGTAGGTTTAGTGGCCTTGTGAAGGTAAAGCACACTGCTCTGCATTCTTCAGCATAAACCAGGAAGGAAATTTTGAGTATTCATGTATTACAGTCTGCAAGAAATAAACGATGATAAGCATTGTAAAAGGTATGAATTTTTAGCCTGTTTACCAAAAAAGACTAAATATCTGTAAAATCTCTTACTACACAATTGAGAACTTTGTTTTCTTAATGAAACAAGAACAGCTTGTGAAAGAATTGTAACAGATTGAATCAACTTAGATCAAAAGTGAGCCAAATGAAACAATGAATGTACGAAATGGATATTATATAGTATTTGAATGAGTGCAAAAAGATTGCAATACCATGGAATACCAAGGAAATGGAGTCATTGCTGGAGAGAATTCTATCAGATCATAAAAGCATTTCAACAAACCTAACACAAGCCAAACTGAACCACAGGGTAAGGCATTCTATTCGGAACAACTTGTGTCAGACTCAATCAAGTCACAATTCCAGACTCAGCTATACTTCAGTAACAGCCAGAGCTGCTGCAATTGATAAATATGGTGATGCAGACACTGGAATCTTATCCAATGTAACAACAATCAGCATATTTGTCTTGATTTTCTGTGGAAAATGTTCTTCCACTGTACCATTAATGATAGATGTAGTTTTATTGGACATATAATGGAGTATATGTATACTGAACAAAACTATGAATTGAGCAGGGAAACCTGATATTAATACAGAAGTACATTCATCAATGACATCATTATAAACAAACTTCCATTTATATAGTGTCTTTAATTTATTAAAATATCTAAGAAAAATAACCTGACAAAAATTTGTGGCATGCAACATAAGTAGATATTATCCAGATGGCTAAAAACATAGCTCAGATGGCAAGTTGAAGGAGTGCTTTAAGTAATGAGGCAAGGAGGTTGACAGGTTTAAGGAAGAAATTACACAGTTGACAGGTGAAGGCACAACCAGCAATAGTAGAATGATTAAATTCATAGATGACTAAGAGATCCAAATTAATGGAAAGTATCTAGTATAAACCATTTTCTGGCTGAAGTTAAAACATCTTTATTAGTTGAATTTCTTTTGCATTCAATGGTCAGAAAACAAGAGAATCCAGGAAGTTAAACCATCCCAGAATTCACTTCAGAAATTAAAGCTTGTTATATTCTAGAGAAATATTTTTATTTAATGCATAATTTTGTGAATACTTCATATATTAATGAAACACTTGCTGAGAACTTCAAGGTTGCTTCTAATCTGTTATTTCAGTGGTTTGCAAAACATTGGCGAGACCACACATGGAATAATTGTGTCCAGTTTCGGTCATTGTACTATGGGAAAGATGACATTAAGCTGGAAAGAGTGAAAAAGGGATTTACAATGATGTCGCTGGGACTTAAGAAATTGAGCTATGGGGAAAGGCTGAGCAGGTTGAAACCTTAGTTTTTTTTGTAACTAGTGTAATTGATATCACAGAATAAATTATTTTGCCTCAAGTCTAACTTCTGTGACAGTGAGAATTTTAGGATAAGGACATAATAGATATCGCTCCTCTGGCTGAAGGATTTCAGTTTTGCCTTTGAAAGTTGCTTGCTGGACCCTACCACCATTGAGAAGTCTCCTCCTGATGCTAATTAATTTATTGTTCACTTTTATTTATAGTGATGTGACAGATTGGAGTATTGTGAGCAGTTTTAGGCCCCTTATCTAAGAAAGGATGTGGTGACATTGATGAGAATTCAGATGAGGTTCACAAGAATGATCCCTGGAGTGAAAGGATTAATGTATGAGGAGCATTTGATGGCTATGAGCCTGTACTCACTGGAGCATATAAGAATGAGGGAGGAGTCTCAGAAACTTAGGGAATATTGAAGACACAAACATGAGGAAATCTGCAGATGCTGGAATTTCAAGCAACACACACAAAAAATGCTGATGAACGCAGCTGGCCAGGCAGCATCTACAGTCGACGTTTTGGGCTAAGACCATTCGTCAGGACTAACTGAAAGAAGAGATAGTAAGAGATTTTAAAGTGGGGTGGGGGGGGAGAGATCCAAAAAGATATTGAAGGAACTAGATAGAGTGGATCTGGAGTGGATGCTTCCTACAGTTGGCGAGTCTAGGTTCAGGCAATCTAGGACCAGTGGGAACAGCCTCAGATAGACATGTTCTTGATTAGTAAGGGCATCAAAGGTTATGGGGAGAAGGCAGGAGAATGGCATTGAAAGGTATGATAAATCAGCCATGATGGAATAGCAGACCAGACTCAATGGGCTGAATGGCCTAATTCTGCTCCTGCGTTTTATGGTCTTTTGTTCTTATGGACTGAATAGTCTAGGCAAGTAACCATAAGGTCTTTTAAAAGAAAATGTACTGCAGCCATTGTTTACAAGTTTAGTATGGCGGTTAAAGTATGAGCTGCCTTGTCCTGGATGGTGTTTAGCTTCTTGAGTATTGTTGGTGCTAGACTCATCCAAGGAAGAGAAGGCTTCTCCATCATGTGCTTGACTTGCCTTTAGATGGCAGTGGGACTTTGGGCCTGCTCTTGCAGCTGCAGAATTTATGAAGCTGATCCAGTTGGTCTATGGTGATCTCCAGACTGCTGAGAGTGGAGGTTTTGCTGATGGTGATACCACTGAATATAAGAGGTAAGGATTAGAGTCTCATTTGTTAGAGGTTATCATTGACTAACGTTTAGATTAGATTATGAGAACACTCAGTCCTCTTTTATTGTCATTTAGAAATACATGCATTAAAAAATGATACAATATTCCTCCGGTATGATATCACAGAAACACAAGACAGACCAAGACTAAAACTGACAAAAACCACATAATTATAACATATAGTTACAACAGTACAAAGCAATACCGTAATTTGATAAGAGCAGACCATGGGCACGGTAACAAAATGTCTCAAATCCTGGTAGCCCCAACACCTCATGCAGACGGTAGAAGGAAGAAACTCTCCCTGCCATGAGCTTACAGCGCCGCAAACTTGCTGATGCAGCATCCTGGAAGCACCTGACCACAGTCCAACTCTGAGTCTGTCCGAAAACTTCGAGCCTCCAACCAGCCATCCGACACTGAGCACCATCTCTGCCGAGTGCTTCCCACCAGTGTCTGTAAGGAGTTTGTACATTCTCCCTGTGACTGTGTGGGTTTTGTCTGGGTGCTCCGGTTGATTTCCTCTCACATTCCAACACATGTAGGTTTAGGGTTAGTGAGTTGTGAGCATGCTGTTTTGGCACCAGAAGTGTAGCGACACTAGCCCGCAGCCTCCAGCCCCCAACAGATCGGTAAACAATGACGCAAATGATGCATTTCACTGTATGCTTCAATGTACATGTGACAAATACAGCTAGTTTTTATTTTCATCTTTAATTTTACGTGACTCTAGGCTCTCCTAGTCATCCTTTACTGTTCATGTAAGTGTAAAGCCTCTTGGGATTATCTTCAATGTAATACAGACAAAATGCTGGAGAAACTCAGCAAGCCAGGTAGCATCTATGGAAAAGTGTAAACAGTTGACGTTTTGGGTCGAAAACTTCATCAGGACTCTTTATCCCAACCTGCCAAATCTACCTTTGAAAAGGGTCGTACACTGTAAATGCACCTTTCTCTATCTCTAAGGAACCCACATTTGTCCTTGCTGGTCTTTTCCTTTTCTACATATCTCTTGCTGTCTGTTCTTCTGCTGCTGGCCAATTTATTCTCGTATTCTAACTTGCTTGTCATTGTCATTTTTTCTGTCCTGGATTGCTGATTTCTGAAATACTGTTAACCTTTGGGCTCACCGCTGTCCCTGGCAAGTTTTTAAGTCTCTTCTTTTGATTAAAAATAACTTGAATTTACTCTGTCAGCCGCAGAAGGGCCACTTTTCCTACTGGGCTTATGTGCTTAAAGGAATATGTTCTGTGTTTTGCAACCCTTATGTTATTTCTTTGAACGTTTGCCATTGTCTGTTTCTTCGCATACATTCTCATGTATTTTTCCAGTGAACCATAAGCAACTTGCCCCTTGATACTTTCATAGTTTCTCTTGTTTATAATTAAAACCCTTGTTTTACACGGAACTACATTGCTCATAACTGTACAATATTATGCATGTCATTTGGATCTGGAACATTGCAGTTACCTTAAAAATGCATAATGTACTGTACATGCCACTTAAACGACAAAAAAAAACTAGGTTAAAGCAGCAAAGCCTAGCATGGAAATGTTAACCATTCATAAAAATAATGCCCATTGCTGATAAGATAAGGCAAGTAAAAATGTAGTTAGCATTGCCTGGGTGTTGAAATCATCTTAATAAGCAGACAGCACAAATTTCATGCACCACCTACAACAGGCGTCATGAATCTATCTTAATTGAGCATCTTGATGCTGGCACTGATGTTGTAATGCTTATCATTTTAGGCCTTTTTCTTTTAAATGCAATCAGTGGAATTATAGACATACTGTTTGGTAGTATTGGCATGTGGAGAAGGCGGTTGAGCAGGACACGGGCCAGAATCTTCCCCGCAATGGACAAGAGGGAGATGCCTCAGTGGTTGTCGCAAGACTGGTGGGTGCCTTTCCTCTTGTAGATGTGGACTATGCTGGCACCTTCAGCTGTTGTGGGACCTGTCCCTTTTTCCACATGGAATGGAAGAGTACAGTCAGCTTTTGCATCATCTTGAGCAAGGTCTGCTCCCAGAAAGCCAGTGCGGCTTTCGTGCTGAATGTGGGACCGCGGACATGATTTTTGCTGCGCGCCAACTCCAGGAAAAATGCCAGGAGCAGCACAGCGACCTCTTCGTGACCTTTGTCGATCTAACCAAGGCTTTCGATACGGTCAGCAGAGAAGGCTTGTGGAAGATCATGAAGAAGTTTGGCTGCCCCAGCAAGTTCATCACAATCGTCTGGCAGTTCCACGACGGTATGATGGTGAAAGTTCTGGATGACGGCGACGAGTCGGAGGCCTTCCCAGTGACAAATGGCGTCAAACAAGGCTGCGTTCTTGCCCCGACTCTATTCAGTATGGTATTCTCTGCCATGCTGACAGATGCCTTCCATAACTACGAAGAAGGAATCCACGTCAGGTACAGGACTGATGGCAGGTTGTTCAACCTCAGGCGCCTGCAGGCAGTTACAAAGGTGCGAGAGACTGTCATCAGAGACTTGTTGTTTGCTGATGACTGCGCACTCAACGCCAGCACAGAGCAGGAGATGCAGCGTGAAATGGACTGCTTCTTACAAGCCTGCGACAACTTCGGTCTCACTATCAGCACCAAAACGACCGAAGTTATGTACCAGCCTGCCCCAGGAAAGCCATACCAGGCTTTCATACGGTGAAGGGCCAGAACCTCCAGGCAGTCGACAACTTCACCTACCTGGGCAGCATACTCTCTTGCGCAGTGAACATAGACGCTGAGGTCAACAACAGGACTGCCAAAGCCAGCGCCGCCTTTGGGAGACTCTGTGAGAACGTCTGGGAGCGGAGAGGACTCAGCCTTACCACCAACCTGAAAGTCTACTGTGCAGTGGTCCTTACCACCCTCCTTTACGCCAGCGAGACCTGGACTGTCTACAGCAGATACGCCAAACAGCTCAACCACTTTCACCTGAGCTGTCTCCGCAGACTCCTCCACATCAGGTGGCAGGACAAAGTCCCCGACACGGAAATCCTGGAACGAGCTGGGCTCTGCAGCGTCTACACCCTCCTGCTGAAAGCCCAAGCCAGGTGGGCTGGACATGTGGTCAGAATGCCAGACAGCCGATTGCCTAAGCAGCTGCTGTACAGAGAACTGTGTCAGGCAAGTGCTCAGTCGGGGGGCAGAAGAAACGTTACAAAGACTGCCTCAAAGCGTCCCTCAAAGGCCTGGGTGTCGACATCAACACGTGGCAGATGCTTGCCCTCGACCGTCCAGCTTGGCACAGCAAGATCACCACAGGAGCACGTGCAGCTGAAGTCAGGCGCATCATCGAGGCGCAATGAAAGCGTGCTGTGCGCAAGGCCTGAGCAGCATCCACTGCCACGACAGCACCCACCCACCTGTGTCCCACATGCCGGCGAGCCTTCAGGGCCCGGATTGGCCTCATCAGTCACCTCCGTACCCACAGCCACCAATCTCCCATTTGACTTTGAAGCCATGGTCATCTTCGACTACGAAGGACGAACAACAACAACAGTGGCATGTCAAATTGGATGGACCTGTGAGCCCTCTTTAGAAAGGTGAGATTCGTTGCCCATTTTCTATTTCATGTATGAAGTTGCAAAGCAGGATTGGCCAAAAAATATCAATGGAAACTTGTGCTTTCATAGGTCCATCTAAGGACACATGCTTCACTTCTGAGCCCAAGTGCATTCCTTCTCAATAGAGTAATGGTATTCAAGCTTAGTGTAATCTTGTAGACAAACTATGGTTGGATAATACATCTATTTTTTTTGCCATTAACAGTTCCACCTACATCTCCTAGTCCATAAAATGCATTTTGTTTGTACTCTAGTTCATGAACCTTGACTTGATCTGTTCTGAGTTGGCAGCAAACAGCCACTGTTGGGTTTTCTATTGATCTGTTCACAGTTGGCAGCACACAATCAATGCAGGGTGTTTTACTGAAGAATTGGGAAGATGGTGCCATCATTTATATTTGCTTATGTAAGGCTTAAATCTGGATACAATCAAATTACGGCTGAATAGTTCAATCAATAGTAAATTCTAACATAACATTCTGGATGAAAAAGTATCATGTCGATGAGATACAGACAGATAATCCTCCACCTGGGGGAAAATACTTGGTGACTGTGAAGAAGTCTGTGAAAGAACAATAACAAACACACAAGTTCACAATGTCTTCTTTTTATTTATAAACTTATGAAAAGATGAAAAAGAATATAAACCCATAGAACGCCAATAAAATAGATTCCAAATACAAATTTGGATGTAACTTCAAGGGATTTAATTTTCTCAGAAAAGGCACAGGATACTGCATTATAAACTTTCTTCAATATTATTTTCATAGATTAACTGTTTTTAATTTCAATGACTTAGATGGATACATTAACATAACAAAGGCTAGAATTTTACACAGTCACTTTAAACTGATGTTTAATGAGAGATTCTTGAAGCTGGACTTGGGAGAGACAACCTTGACCCAACTAGTTTTCCAAACGTGTTTGAAGTTTCTCTAACAGTGTCTGTCAGTCTTAAAAAGTTTTAGTTTAAAATTTGGTGCATTGTGACAGCACTATGTGCAGGGCTTCTCATATTTCTGCAGAGAAACTTATCATAAAAAGCAGACAATGGTGCCAATAAAGTAGGCAGTGCAATTTTTTTATTTCACTGTTATGGAGAGTGTTGAATCTCAGTTGGGCATAGATAAGCTTAGCCCGACTGGAAGAGAAAGTTCTGGGAATAGAGGTCGGGGTGTGGTGGGAGATAAGACAGTGCTTAAGAGCTTGTTGGACAACGGTGTGTAGGTCATTTGGATAAGGAATTGACAAAGTGGGGGGGGGCGGGGTTAGTCAAGGTCATGCAGAGATGTGATCAGTGGCACTGGAATTACCATATCTGTCATGAAACTTGGGAGTCTTGAGCGATAGGGAATTGGGAATGGTAAGAAAGCACTTAAATGGAGAACTTCCATAACCTCCAGCAGTAAGGTCCGATCACTTTTAATTAACAATGGAACAGTTCTCAACTTGGTAGTTAAGTCCTATTTCAGTCTGTGGCCTGGAGTTCATAAGCAGAGTAATTGTATGCAGGGTTTATCTAAAAGTAGATGTTGTACACATTTTGATGTTGCTTAGCATGCCCAGCAAACCCTTTGTATACATACATAATTTTTGGCAGCGATGTAACCTTGCTGTAAGTATCTTACTAGAATTACCATTCAGGTGTTTGATAAAATTTACTTTGAACTTGAAAATTGCTTGGTATGGTGAACAAAAAACATTGCTCCTTGCAATAGAATTTCTAGGCCTTTATACTTTTCAGGACCATCATGAGTAATACAGATGCTGGTGGTACATTTCATTGAGAAATCAGCTTTAACTTCCTACAAAGTTCAAGCCAATACAGTAGCATTCAAACTCAAAGTTCAAAGTAAATTTAATATCAAAGTACGTATGTGTCACTATACACTACTGAGATTCATTTTCTTGCCAGCATTCACAGTAGAACAAAGAAATACATAAAAAGAAACTAATTATAAATAATAATAATAATATACAAACTATACATAATGCTTATTAAATTCCTGCAACTCCTGATGAAGCATTGGCATGCTGTAATCACCATATCTATTAACAACCAAAACAGAACTACCACCATTATCAAAATAAAACAAGGCATTTTCCAAGGCGATTCTCTAAGTCCACAGTGCTTCTGTCTAGCTTTAAACTTGCTCTCTAATTTACTGAATCAGATGAAAACTGGGCATCAAATCAGAAACAATAAAATGAGCTCTACCTTAACACACCTTTTATACATGGATGATTTGAAGTTACATGCTCCTTCATTAATTATACTAAAGCAATTAATTCAAATAGTAGAACTATTTTCTAAAGATGTAACCATGATCTTTGGACTGGATAAATGCAGAACGTTAAACGTGAAGAAAGGTACAATAGAGCTAATAGAACACAAAACAGAGCAGCAGGATACAACACAACCGATGGATGAATATGAAACATATAGGTATCTGGGATATCAACAAGGAAAGAACATAGATCATAACATGATAAAGGAAAAGCTTTTGACAGCATTTGCTTCAAGGCTTAAGAAAATCTGCCAAATAGAGCTCAAGAGTAAAGATATAATGAAGGCAATAAACACTTTCACTATACAGTACCTATATTAATGTATTCTTTTGGCATAATATCTTAGTCCAAAACCGATCTGCAAAATTTACAAAGAAAAATAAGAACTGAAATGACAAATTTCAGAAAAGATTATGTACATTTGAATGCACTTGGATTAACACTACCTAGGACAGCAGAGGGAAGAGGAATAACAGACATTAAAAATCTACATGAGAGTCAGATAAAACTTTTAGGGATATACTTTCATCAATGAAAACAGAAATCAGCACTCAACACAAGCATATGCAACTCTGGTAAGAAGTATACTCCATTAAACTTAAATGAAACCACAACCCAGAAAAATGAAGACATTCTCACTACTGAACAAAAAGTTAACCAATGGAAGAGCATGATCCTCCATGGAAGACATCCCCATAATCTGAGTTGACTAGATGTCAACACGGCAGTGTTCAATGCCTGGCTCAGTGATGGAGGTCTCTACCCAGAAACAGAAGGGTTCCTTGTAGCAATACAGAACCAGGTGACTTACACAAAAAAATTATCAAAAGTACCTAATAAAAGAGCAGTTTAACATATTCCAATTACTTACACAGGCACAATCAAGTGGTAAACATCATTCATCAAAATCTTGCTTTAAAGTGCAAACTCATAAATGAAATCACACCTTACTATAAATACAAGCCTAATCCAGTTTTAGAGTCAGAATACCGCAAATGATATTATGACTGATCAGATATTATGGACAGGGCAAGCCGTAATAACTGTCCAAATATAATAACATAGAATAAACAAATAAGAACAACTTATTTAATAGATATGACCATTTCAAACCCACATAACTTTCAGAAATCAATGTGAAAAACACCAGAAATATGCTGAATTAAAAGAGGAATTTGAAAGACTTTGAACCATGAACATGTCCCGATAATAATACTGTATCTACAACTGAACTGGTGTCATCCCAAAGCACGTGTAGCATTAAACAATTGGGGCTACACAGCTCTATCTACGTAAATCTTCAGAAAGCCACAATACTAAACACCACTAGAATAGTCAAAAAGTTCCTAGCAATTGACAAATAAGCATGCTTGGTTATGCCTGTACCTCAGGTTTTACCAGTTTGAGCCGAGAAAAAAATAACTTAGTAATAATAAAAATAAAAATAAATAAGTAAATAAATAATACTGAGAACGTGAGTTGTAGAGTCCTTGAAAGGGAGTCTATAGGTTATGGAATCAGTTTAATGTTGAGGCAAGAGAAGTTATCCATGTTGGTCCAGGAGCCTGATGGTTGTAATAACTGTTCCTGTACCTGATAGTCTGAGACCTAAGGCTCCTGTACTTCCTTCCTGATGGCAGCAATGAGAAGAAAGTAAGGCCTGGATTGTGGGGGTTATTGATGATAATGCTGCCTTCTCTGAAAGTGCTCCTTGTAGACGTACTCAATAATGGGAAAGGCTTTTCCTGTGATAGATTGGGATGAACTCATTTCTTTTTGGAGGCTTTTCCATTCTTGGGCATTGATTGGCTATTCATGGATTAAAAAGCAATCTCTTTCATCTTAGATGTGGAATCATAGAAACATAGAAAGCTTATAACATAGAAAGAGTGTTTTTGGTTTATTGTGCACCAGAGCAACCCTCTCTTTCTGGCTTTTCTTCCCTGATCTTTTAGATCTTTCCTCACCATATTTAACCAATTTATTCTTGAAGGCTCTGCTCAAGCCATTCTCCAGCACATTCTCAGCAGTGCATTCCAGATTCTACACATAAAAACCTTTTTCTTTAAAGTACTTTTAATTCTCTACCATTTTGTTTTATTCCTGGGCCCTCTGATCCTTGACAAAAGAAACAATCTCCCTCTATACTTCTTTCTAGGTCCCTCGCTGTTTTATATGATTGTATAAAACCTCACAAATCTTTTCTAAAGGAAACAGCCTGAGCCCCTCTCATCTATCCTTGTAACTGTATTCCTTCATCGCAAGAACTGTTCTCAGGAATGTTTACTGGAACTTCTCTAATGACTTCACATTCTTCCTATAATGCTGTATAGGAGCAAAGAGGTCCTTCTGCAGTTGTACAGGGCCCTGGTGAGACCACACCTGGAGTATTGTGTACAGTTTTGGTCTCCAAATTTGAGGAAGGACATTCTTGCTATTGAGGGAGTTCAGTGGAGGTTCACGAGGTTAATTCCTGGGATGTCGGGACTGTCATATATTGAAAGATTGGAGCCACTGGGCTTGTGTACACTGGAATTTAGAAGGATGAGAGGGGATCTGATTGAAACATATAAGATGATTAAGAGATTGGACATGCTAGAGGCAGGAAACATGTTCCCGATGTTGGGGGAGTCCAGAACCAGAGGCCACAATTTGAGAATAAGGGGTAGGCCATTTAGAACGGAGTTGGGGAAAAACTTCTTCACCCAGAGAGTTGTGGATCTGTGGAATGCTCTGCCTCAAAAGGCAGTGGAGGCCAATTCTCTGGATGTTTTCAAGAAAGAGTTAGATAGAACACTTAATGATAGTGGAGTCAAGGGATATGGGGAGAAGGCAGGAATGGGGTACTGATTGTGGATGATCAGCCATGATCACAGTGAATGGCGGTGCTGGCTTGAAGGGCCGAATGGCCTACTCCTGCACCTATTGTCTATTGATCAGAAATGTGATCAAAACAGTAACGTTATTTAGAGTGGGTTGCATGTGTTGATGTGAAACTGGAGGCAGTAATGATAGTGGTACAGTATGGACTGCACTAGATTGCCAACTCATTGGTTACCTTAGCCAGAGTGACTAAAGTGGCCACCATGAAACCAAAGACATTTATCGTTTCTTGCAGTGTTGGCACCTTAACTCCCCTTGCTGGTTCTCCAGTAATACCTGTTGTATTGCAGATTCACCAGAGGTTCCTCTCACATTATAATATTTCTGGACCAATGTTCTCCATTCTGAGGAAATTCCTGTTGGAGAGCTATCTCTCAAATGTATAAAGTGAGACATTGTTAGCAGCAGTATATAGGTAGAAATGACGTGCAGCACTAGAGATAGAGGCATCCAAATGCTGAGAAATCATTGCAGGCGTTACCCACCCTGCAAAATGCCTTTTACAAAAACTTCCTTCAGGAAGGAGCTAAAGGACTATTAAAACAAAAAACTTCTCACCATGTTAAAAGTTTCTGCCCTCAGGGAGTTAATCTAGTTGAATGAGCACACTCACCTCTATCTAATACCTCAGTCACTGCAACTGCAAACACTTTAAACCAAATTTTATAATGCTGTTTCCATTGTAAATACATACTGGTATTTCTGAATTTATGCAAATTTTATTCCATATCTGCACTTCTACGTTTGTAATTAGATTTTATATATTACAATTGCTTAATGTTGTTGTTTCTATTGCTTGTTGTGCCAACACATCACAGCAATTTCCTAATGTGTGTAAATGTATCTGGTGAATAAAGTTGATCCTTGATCCTTCATACATGATATTATACGGATAACACAACATTTACATAGTCTTCACAGTAAATGTTCAGACATTTCATTTCAGTACAATCTAAAATGTCACTATAAATTATGGCCTGCTGAGAAACACAATTTTAAAATGGAATGTGCAGACTTCATGGGTTTTGTTGAAATGTCAAGGCAATGAATTATATCTGGTAAAGGTTTTCTTCTTTGCCGACATCATCCATCTTGCCCAACCCTCATCCCTACTCCTCGATCTTGTCCAGACAATGAGGATTCAAATTCACTTTGTAGGATCATGGGGGATTTATTAGACAGCAACATTTTTGACCTCCTCAGACTCCATGGAGACCAAAAGACACCGGAATCACTCCTTGGGGGCAACAAGGGCAGTCTCCCTCAATCTGCTGGTGGTTGTATTGGTTGCTATTATACGGGTGCTCTGCCCACTAGCTAGGGCAAGCTATGGAAACAGAGGATCGCCCTTGTCTCCCAAGAGCAAGACGCCTATGCAATTCAACAGCTAAAATGTAACACCCAACACAAGCTATCTGTGAATAAGGATGTGCCATATAATCTCACTGATTACAGTACTCTGGAGATTAAAAAAAAATATAGTTATGGAAGTTAGTTGTTCAGGGACAGATAGTCCTTATGATACATGTAAAGATGTGTTCTCTTGAGCCTCATGCACCAAGTACCATGTGCCTTCAAGTCTATCTCTCTCTGAAACCTTTGGGAACTCTCAGCTCTTGTAAAGACATGTGGCCAATCTGCAGGTCACTTTTCCTTGAGTAGGAAGCTTGTGACCTCCCCATTCCTGCTGAGAATGGCAAACTCCGGTAGCGGCAATAATTGGAATGATCCAGAGGCTAAGAAGTTCACAGAAGAATGTAAGTTTGCAGAGAGATCTTCATGTAGAATCATGGCTCAAACAGTGTCTACTGAAGGTCACAAACCTCTGACGCAAACGATTTTAAACTCTGTACACATTTACTTTTCAAGAGATGGAGACAGAAAAGTGGCTCACTTACGTTAGAAATGGTACAGAATTAGGTAGTTTGGCTTAACCAGTTATCTTACTCCTCTTAAGCCACCTTCCATCCTTCATTCACTAAATCTATCAGCATAAACTTCTACTCTCTTGTTCAGCTTCCCCTTAAACCCCTTTAAACCACTCATTTCATTCAATCTCTGAGATATCAAATTCTGCATTTTCACTACTCGTTGGATGAGCTCTCTACCGGATTCCATGCTGACTCTTATATTGATGGCTCACATACTTTGCTTCCACCCTGAATCTACACTTACCTGAGTGTTTAACTGCCCCAGCATAAAACTATATCAATGTTCATCATCCTCACTCTCTAACTTCAAGAAAGTTCACATCTAGCCCTCTAGTTCAATAAATCTGAACCACAGAAATTTGAAATAGAGACTGGAGGACAGAAAATGTTAGTGATAGGAGGCTGAGTGTAATCATGGAGGTTTAGATCTTTTTTCTGATAAGAAGCCTCTAACCAGTTACATACAGGAATCAGTGCTGGAACCCTCACTGTTTGTAACACTGTATATGTAAATGACTTGGTTGAGAATGTACTGTATATGGTCTGATTAGTAAATATGCTGATGTGGTTGTAGATAGCAAGGAAGGTTGCCCAAGGATACAGAGGGACATAAATCAGCTGGAAAGTTGGGCACAATGGTGGCAGATGGAAGTTAATCTGGACAAAGGCCAAAGCACTGAGTAAAAGAGTTGGGATGTTGTGTTAAAACTGTACAAATTTGGTAGGACCATATTCGGAGAGTTGTGCATAGTTCTGGTCGCCACTTTGCACTACAGGATCTGGTAACATTAAAGAGAGAGCAGAATCGATTCACCAGGATGTTGCCAAGACTGACAGCCTTTAGCTCCAAGGATAGATTTGATAGGCTGGGTTTGTTCTCACCGGAGGAGCTGAGGGGTGGCCTTACACGATTTGTAAGATTACTAGGGTAGACAGAGTCTTTTTCTAAGGTTAGGGGTGACTTATATTAGAGACCATAGGTTTAAATTGAGAAATTTAAGGAGAAATTTAGAGATCTGAGAGACAGGTGTTTCATACAGATGGTAGTGGTTATATGGAATGAGCCGCAATTGTTTTCCTGTGAAGACAGAAACAATTACAATGTTTAATAGGCATTTGCACAGGTCTAATAAGATTAGTCTAGATAGGCATCGTGGTTTGCATGGACAAACTGGGCTGGGCTGAAGGGTATGTTTCTGAGCCGTGCAGCTCAATGACTCTATAACATTTTCCGCATGTGTGTTTATTCCGGCCAGCCTCATTATCCACAAATTCCTACATCACACTGTTCAGATACAAACCTTGTCACATCTTACACCAGACTTGTTTATTTACCTAATCAGTTATCTTACTATTACAGTTATACATTAATAGTTTAATTAGTTATGTTACAAATTTTACTTGGTTCCTAAGGTTGTCAAAGCGGGTGGGTAGTGTGGAGGGGTTTCCACTACCTATTAAATGCTCCCAATGGTGTGCATCTCAAATAGTCTCTGACAACCAAGTCCAGCTCCTGGCCTTCACATTGTGGCTTACGCACCAAGCCCGGAGGAACCATTTTTACTGCAGGAGAAAGGGCAAAGGTACGTTTCTGGTGCCTTTAAACCAGTCACTTTGGGCAGATGGGGCTCATCAGCCGTGGTTAGCAGCTCATCTGGGAAAGCTCTGATCTCAAACCTCCACTGCCTTGCGGCTATACCCACTCGTGGGGAAGGCTTTGAGAGTAAACCCTGAGGAATCATGTGGAGTTGGAGTCCCTGAGGCAGCCCGATGTTGAGTTCAACGCTGACTGGCAACTCCTGCGACGCTGCTGTTGCCAAACTCCATCAGTCTCTACCGTTGTGTTGGGTACGTCAGCTGTGTGGAGAGGGGAAGTCTGCAGCATGGATAGCAGCTTGCTCTCCGCATCGTACTGCCCTGGCTTACATGTTGGTTTGCGTACGGACTTCGATGCAGACAGCTGGAACTCAACATCCATGCGGTCCCCCGATCAATGGTGGGACTTACTAAATTTAACTCATTATGGTTTTAGTTTATTCTACTGCTGCCCTGATGTAACTCCTTGCACCTGTTTTGGAGATATGCCACAGAACGCTTCACTGGGCCTTGTTATCTTTCCTATCTCTGCTGTTCCTTACAATAGGCTTATTGTTCTTTCATTTTTAAAGCTTTTCTCATGCTGCTTTCAAACTCCTGAGAGAGAGGGCTGACTTGAAAGATTGATCCTACAGACATGAATCCTTCTTTCTCTCCTCTCCTGGTATATCTACCTTCAGAGCCTGTCCTATAGCTCCAGCTTATACAGTGTACCAATCACAGAAAGACCTTGGGCAAAAAGGTAACAAGTCATAGAAGGGTAGTGTTGTAGTTATACAGCACAGAAAGGTGTCTTTTGCCCAAACTTATCCATGCCGACCAACATGTCCTTCTGAGGTAGTGCCTGATGAAGTCCCAAGTCCTGATGAAGGGTCTTGGCCTGAAGCTTGACTGTTTAATCCTCTCTATAGATGCTGCCTGGCCTGAGAGTTCCTCCAGCAGTTTGTGCATTTTACTCTGGATTTCCAGCATCTGCAGAATCTCTTGTGTTTCTGAGCCAGCCCCATTTGCCCATGTTTATCCCTTTGAACCTTTTCTATCCATATACTGTGTAAATATCTTATAAACACTGCTGTGCCCATCTCTACTGCCTTTATTGGCAGCTTGTTCCTAATACCAAACAGAGAAATGGCAGTACACGTCACCCAAATTTGTAGAAGCAATTTGCTTATAATTTATTGAAGGCCGAGGATCTCAAGAACATTAGAAATAGGAGCTGAAGCAGTACAGCACTCTAGAGCATACATGAAAAATTGTTGTAGTCCTCTAAATGGAAAAGCCATAGTAAACTTTGCCTAGTAGTATTACTAAAGAAAAAAGACGTGATATGGTTTCAGAAGTTGGTGATCCAAACAAGTGTTGCATGACAAATAGTGCTCCTGAGTGTGCTGCACCTGGCTATGTTGGGCTGGATTTTATGAGATGTATATTTCACTCAGAACCATAGAATCATTATGGCAGCAGGGGCTCAGTCAGCCATATGTCTTTCTTTTAAGTGGGATCTAATCATTGCAGTATGTTTTGCATCCTATACATGAGGTTTAGTGCGAAGAAAAAGCACGAGGATTTTGCAGATTTCCTCTTCAGTAATGACATGACTTGTAGCATGCTGGGCAGCCTTTTACTGCATCTTCAGAATTATATATTGTTAACTATTGCCAGTTATGATGAAAGATTATTGACATGAAGTGTTCGTTCATGTCTCTCTTCATGCTCTGCTGAAGAAGCGCAAGGTTCTCAAGTCCTTTTCCACGTGTTTAAACTTAGTTACTACTCTTTCTCTAAGAGGCTTTTCAACCTATTCAGTCTATGCTGGCCCCCAACAGAGCCATCCTTATAGACCCAAGTCCTCTCTCCTTATTTCTGTAGCCTTGCAACTGATTTTATTTATTTATTTGTTTGTTTCTTTGTTTGTTTGTTTGTTTATTTATTTATTTAGAGTTACAGTATGGTAACAGGCCCTTCTAGCCCATTGAGTCTGAGCTGCCCAGTTACACCCATGTGACCAATTAAGCCATTAACCCGTATCCAGAGATGTTGCAGCATACAGCAATGTCAGGTCAAACTTTAAAAGAGGCATTAAAATCACCAAGTACAGATACAAACAACAGATAGAGCCATAATTCAACAGTGCCACCAACCGTCGGCGTGTGTGAGAAGATATCAAGTCCATCACTATAAAGGAAAGATCTTCGGTCCTGCAAAAAAGAGTTGCCACACTATCTGAGGAGCCAAACAACTTCTTTGCTCGGTCTGACAGCAAACCAGTGATGAAGGCCTTGACACCTGAGGAGGATACAGCATCGGCAGAGGGCACATGAGGTGAGACCTACTCTCTGCAGTATCAACACACGCAGAGCAGCTGGACCAGATGGCCTACCTGAGTGTGTCCTCAGGGACTGTGCTGACCAGCTGGACGAGGCTTTTACTGAAATTTATAACCTCCTTCCGTCCCTAGCTGTTGTCCCTGCATGTTTCAAAACACCAACCATCATACTAATCCCAAAGTAGTCAATGATAACAAGCCTCAATAACTACAGACCAGTTAAACTCACCCCCATAGTCACCAAGTGCCTGGAGAGACTGGTTATGTCCCACCATTAAGAACGCCATCCTTGCTATTCTGGACCACTACTAATTTGTCTACAAGACAAACAGATCAACTGAGGACACCATCTCCATCGCTTTCCACATCGTGCTGGAAAACCTGGAGAATAAGGGCACCTACTCCAGAATGCTTTTTATCTGCCACCAACTTCATCGTCAAATTTGCAGACAATGCCACAGGGTTGGATTAATTACAAATAACAACAAAACAGCATCCAAGGAGGATGTGCTGAAACTGCCCGAATGGTGCAGTAACAATACCTCACTCACCTTCAAAAAAAACCCAGAAAATGATTATCGACTTCAGGAAATCAAGAAGGTCTGAACAAGCTCCACTACTCATAAACTGTGACAGTGGAAAGGGTCTCCAGCTTTAAGTACTCAAGAGTGAACATCCCAGAGGAGCTCTCTTGGATCTCCAACACCTCCTTGATAGTAGAGAAGGTTCAGCAGTGACTAAACTATCTTGGGAGTTTAAAGAGACCACATCTGCTCCAAAAGCTTCTGGTAAACCTTTATTGATGTGTAATTGAAAGCACACTGACTCACTGCTTGACAATATGGTACACTAGGTGTAACAAGATTGACCAAAAATCACTTCAGCAAGTGATCAGGACTGCACAGAGCATCACTGGGATACAACTGCCAGATATGGAAACCACCTACTACTCATAATGTCTACGGCGGGCTTGCAACACCATGATGGACTCATCTCACTCAAGCAATCAACTGTTCAATCTCTTATCATCCAGCAGGAGATGCAGAAGCATCTCTGCATGGACATCCATACTGAAAAATAGCTTTCTCCCCAGGGCTATCGTGCAACTGAATGATGTCCTCCCCATCCACCCACAGTTCATAGGCACTATGGACAATCTCTAAGAGCAATACATGGTCGTATGAACAGTTGGTGAATATCACAAGTCCCGGTTATGCGACCACTGACGCCAGGCAGACAATCTCTGAAGAGTATTGATAATGGCTGGGGGTGGGGTCACCCGTCTTGTAAAAACACTGTCCGGAAGAATGCAATGGCAAACCATTTCTGCAGAAATATTTATATATATGTCTTCGGAATGTGGGAGGAAACTGGAGCACTTGGATGAAATCCACATGATCACTGAGTGAAGATACAAACTCCTTATTGAGAGCAGCAGGAACTGAACCCGGATCACTGGTACTATAATAAGATTACACTAACTGATATACTACAGTGCTGGTTCTCCATGCTCCATCACAAGTGCATCAATTCCCCTTTGATTGCCCTTAACCTACACTAGTAGTAAGTTATAGTAGCCAATTAACCAGCTAACATGATATTAGCAAGCAGGAAGAAATGAGAGCACCTGGGAAGATCCAGTTAGTCACAAGGAGAATGTGTAAATCTGCACAGACAGCACCTGAGACCAGGACTGGACTCTTCTGCCTCTTGAAGCTGCAAGGTAGCACAGCCAACTGCTCCCATGAGTTGGTGAGAGTATTCCAAAGAGGCTTTAAGAGCATCCTTGATTTAATGTCTTTGTCCACCTAGTAATCTCTCGCAGTGACAAAACTTGAAAGAGATTATAAACACGAGAATTTCAGCAGATGCTGGAAATGCAATACAACACACACAAAATGTCGGAGGAACTCAGCAGGTCAGGAAGCATCTATGGAAATGAACGAACAGTCAACATTTTGAGCTGAAATCCTTCTTCAGGGCTCAGATTATGCATTGATTATATGCTTGTGGGAGCAACATAGCCTGACTAACTGATCTGACAGGTTGCAATTAGACCCTCAGGCTGGGATGTTAGGCTGGGAGAGAATGTTTATAGTGATACCCTATCCTACCAATGGACTTTTAAGATTTTGTGAAGACAGTGCTGTTTGTTCAAAGTGCATGCTGTAAGTAGTTCATGCCTTAGAAATGTGTAGGAGGACAGGAATCACTCCTGCTTAGTAGACCATGAGTAATATACTACATTTAAGATCTTGATCTTTAAACTCAACTTTTCCTAAGGTTGCCAACGTGTCTCTGTCTTCACAGAAAGGTGGTTCCCAAGATATGGAAGCTGATCCACAATTTTCAAGAATCTGGATTGGCACCATCTCAGCAGTGCCTCCTCCATTAGTCAGCCGGTGGTGTAGTGGCTTCCACACCAGACTTTGAGGTGAGGGGTCCTGTGCTCAAATTTGGCTGGCTACTTGCATGCTTTCCATTCGTGCTGGGTTGAATGTCGAGCTCGCAATGCAGACAAAAATGCTAAAAAAAAAAATGGCAATGTTGCCATCCCATACGCCACAAGCCATGGAAAGGAACAACAAATGGAGTGTTGAAAAGTAGGCATATGTTGGTCTAAGACTTTTACAAATATACTGCAATTTAGTAACTGTGAGTGGAGTAACTGTTGGTGATTGTATTCCTATCATGCAGATTTGTTTCACTCCAACACTCCAACATCTCGGCCCGAAACATTGACTGTTTGTTCATTTCCATAGATGCTGCCTGACCTGCTCAGTTCCCCCAGTATTTTGTGAGTGTTGCTTTAGAAATATGAAGTGATCATTCATATAGATTATTGTTGTATCTTGTTAAAACATGTTCTTGTCAGAGAGAAAGAGCAATCCTTGAAAAACATTGCTCTTTTCCCTCCCTTAATTATCCAATTTACAACTGATCCAAACTGAGTTATTAAATTGGATTTACATTTCAAAAGGGATAGAAACCAAAACAATTGAAGTAATTTCCAATTTTTTTATACCATATGCTTATGATACTGTGATTCCAAGCATCTCAAATAACCAGCAATGGTTGCGTCTCACACTGTGGGTGTTTTGCATGCTGGAAGGAAACCTATTCATTGTATGTAACCTGTGTCTTTGAGAATGACTACCTGTTACATCTATTCCCTCCACCGTGTGGTGGAACAGGATCCATACTAACACAAAACGGCCTTGTTAAATGGAGCTCTACTTTAGGGAATTTCATTTGATTACTGGAGCTATTCCAGGAAAATAGAAGCCCAAGCCAATAAAACATTGGCATTAAGGACTACTGTTGTTTCAAGAAGTATTTTTTATCATGCCATTTTCATTAATAACATGATATTTTGGCTTCTGATTCTTTAAGCTGTTAACTACACATTTACCTTAAAGCATTGCTAAATGGCAGTTGATTTTACATATCTCCCTCTGAATGAATTGGTTAGAGAATCATTGAATCTTAAAATTTATGACACAGAAGGAGACTATTCAACTCTTCATGTAAACGTTAACCAAAAAAGTGAAGGTACTCGCTATTCCTATCTCTAAGTTCTTGGTTCTCTGTAGTTTATCTGAGGACTTTTTAAGTAAAATAAAATTTAATCCTCCACCATCAGACAGAGAGTTACAGACCTAATTATTTTTAAGTGGAATGTTTTTCTTCAAAATGCCCTTATTTTTCTACCAATAACTTGCATTTTACCTCCTAATTATTAACCTCCTTGCCAAGAGAAATACTATAGGTCCTTCTTGTTCATGTGTCATCACTTCTGATCAAAGACTCATCATAAAATGCAAATCATCAGCTCAAGACACATCCTCATAAAACTCCTTCATAATAATCTCTAGTTGTAAGACAGCCCTTTTGTGGTCTGGTGACCAGAACTATATTAAGTACATTAACTGTGTTAAAATGATTTTCCTGTTGCAGCCTTTTTAACTACCTTACCTCTATGCTGTCATCTTCTGGAACCTGTGCATGTGAAATCCAAGGGGCCTCTCCCTGAACTCATTTAAACACACTAATATTTAATGTATATTTTTTTCATCCTGTTTGCATTCACAAACACATCAGTTCTGTAGATGAAATTCTGTTTGCTAGTTTTGTGCCCACAAACCCAGTTCAATTATATCGCTAGGGGATGAAATCCAATGCAGAATGTGCAGATGGAATATGATATAGAAAAAGCATGAAATCATCTATTTTGGTACAAGAAGTAGAAAGATGGGATACTTTTTTGTAAATGGTGAGAGATTGTAAAGTATTCCTGTTTAGAGGGACCTAGGTATCTTTGTATATGAAATACTGAAAGTTAACATATAGATACACAGGGCATTTGGAGGAAAGATGCAGTTAGTTTTTGTTTCAAGAGGATTTGAATGCAAGAGCAATGATATCTTGCTCCAATTATTTAGAGTCTTAGTGAAATTGCACCTGAAATATTATGAACAGATCCCATCTTCTTAACTCAGGAATGACATACTTCGAATAGGAGTGCAGAGAAAGATCAGCCGATTGATTGCTGAGATGCAAGTCTGTTGCACGAAGGGAAATTAAGCGCTTTAGGTCTTTATTATCTCAAATTTAGAAAAATGCAAGTTGATCATTGAAGCATACAATATCCTTAAGGAGCTAAAAGAGGCATATGCAAAATTGCTGTTTCTCATGTTTGTAGAGCCTAAAATCAGAGGTCAAAGTCTGAAGGATTTGGCTATTTGGGACAGATTAAGAAGCAAAGGGGGAAGCATAGTGTAGGGTTCATCATCGTCATTAGGTTGCATCAGAAATTTTCAGTTGTCGGACGATTTCCCTCCACGCTGCTCTAACATATTGGGAAATCATGTACGTGGCAGGTTACAGCAGTAGTTTGCCTTTGCCTTCTGCCGGGTGAGTTTGAAGAGATCACCACCTCTTGCAGTGGATGACCAGGACGTCTAAGTGCCTTGTCATGCTCTTAGTGCCCCACCAACACCTGCTGGCCTGCCTTCTTGACTGTCGGACCATTAATTGGTCTCCACTGCTCAATCTGCCAGGGCCAGACTTCACATGCTGGGACAGGCAGCTCCCCTACCTCACCGAGGGTCAAAGACCCATCGACTACCCTCACTTGGTTTGGCCCGTCTGCCGAGACGGTTTACCGGGGTGTGGCCGCTGCATGTGTTACAGCTACTCGTAGCCACAGGTGAGAGCTGAACGCCAGGTGGGGACCAAAGATGGACGAGCTGCCCTGAGAAAGGGCACGGCAGGCCCCCCCACCAGAGGGGTTACCCCTCCCTAGACACCCCATACACCCCAATGTCGGGTTAGCATAACACTATTGCATCACCAGCACCAGGGTTCAATTTCCACCCCCACTTTCTGTAAGGAGTTTGTACATTCTGCCTGTGATCGTGTTTCCGCTGCGGGTGCTCTGGTCTCCTCCCACATTCCAAAGACGTGCGGGTTAGTAGATTAATTGGTCACATTGGTGTAATTGGGCAGTGCAGGCTCGTTGGGCTGGAAGGGCCTGTAATCATTCTGTATTCCTAAAAAAAAATATTCATCCAGAGTGTAGGGAACCTTGGGAATTCTGTGGATGTTCAGTCATAGAGTGTACTTAGGACAGAGTCTTTTAGATAGAAAGGAAATCAAGAAATATGGGGCTAGTTCAAGAAAGTAATGTAAAGGTGAAAGTTCAAGGTAAGTGAAGGCATGGAGGGTTGGCAAAAATATGAGGCTGAATGCTGGACTTTATCTTCTACTTTTTGTGCTCTTGGGTTCTTGAATTGCTACAACTTGTAACTTCCTTCTTCACTGTCAGCCATATAGCCAATTGTATCATCAGCAAATCTCTTACAGACTTTATACTAAAGTCCGGGTGAGTAATATGTATCACAAAAGACTTACTATTGAGCCCGTGGAACCCATTGCACAAAGCCCTCCAGTCACTAAAGTTCTCATTAATCATTACCCTTTGCACTTTGCCAACAAGCCAGTTATTAATCCAATGCCATTTTCCCCTGGATTGCTCTGGGTTTTCCTTTCCTAACAAATCTGCCATGCAGGCCTTTGTCAAATCCCCTGCTAAAATTGAAGTTGACTCCAAATGTGCTCACATCTTTCATTCTAATTCTTTCATTTTCCTTCAAAAAAGCAATGTAATATATTAAACATAAACTTCTCTTAATAAACCTTGTCCTCTGTTTGAACTGTTCCTCAGAATTTTTCCAATAACGTGTTCATTGTCATTGTTACTGTGACTAGGTTACTCTTACTCAGCCTATCTGCTTCTCCTTATTGAACAGCAGTACCACTTCAGTTGTATTCGAGGCCTCAGTATTACACCCTCAGCCAAACAGATTTACTTAATCTGAAGTTGGCAGCTTATCCATTTTTCTATTTATATGTCCTCTTTTTCTCTCTCATTTTCAGTGTTTCACGTTCTTCTTCCTTCATGTCAATAAATATTTCACCTCCTTGTCTCCGAAAGTGGAATACTTTGCCTATTTAGTTTTTATTTAGAACTACGGTATATCCATGTTTATAAGACCATAAGGCATAGAAGCACAATTAGATCATTCAACCCTATCCTGTCTGCTCCACCATTCCATTATGGCTGATTTATTTTCCCTCTCAACCCCACTTTCCTGCCTTCTCCCCATAACGTTTGATGTCCATTCTAATGAAGAACCAATCAAACTCCGCTTTAGATATACCCAATGACTTGTCCTCCACAACTATCTGTGACAATGGATTCCAATAATTCACCACACTCTGACTAAAGAAATTCCTCAAGAAAATCCTCCTCATCTCTGTTCTAAAGGGATGTCCTTGTATTCTGAGGCTATGCCCTATGGTTATAGACACCTCCATTAAATCCACTCCACGTGTACTTTATCTGGACCAAGGGTTACCAACCTGGGGTCCATGAATCTCTCAGTTAATGGTAGGGGTCCATGGCATAAAAAAGGCTGGAAACCCCTGATCTAGACCTTTCAATGTTCGATAGGTTTCAATGAGTTCATCCCTCATTCTTCTAACTCCAACAGTCCCAGAGCTATGAAATGCTCCTATACATTAACCCTTTCATTCCCGGGATCATTCTTGTGAACCCCCTCTGGACCTTCTCCAATGCCAGTACATCCTTTCTTAGATAAGGGGCACAAAACTGCTCACAATACTCCAGGTGCATTCTGACCAGTGCTTTATAAAGCCTCAGCATTACATCCTTGCTTTTATATTCTAGTATTCTCCAAATGAATGCTAACCTTGCATTTGCCTTCATTACCACCAACTCAACCTGCAAGTTAACTGTTGGGGAATCCTGAACAATGACTCCCAAGTTCCTCTGCACCTCTAATTTCTGAATTTACTCCCCAAATAGTCTACTCTTTTATTTTTTCTACCAAATTGAATGACAATACACTTCCATACACTGTATTCCATCTGATATTTTGCCCATTCTCCAAATCTATGTAAGTCCTTCTGCAGACTCCCTGCTTTCTCAATGCTACCTGCCCCTCCAACTATCTTTGTATCATCCACAAACTTGGCTATAAAGTCATTAATAACCATCCAAGTCATTGATATTTAATGTGAAAGGTGGCCCCCAAACTGACCCCTGCAGAACACCACTAGTCACGGGTAACCAAAAAAAGCCCCCATTAATCCCACTCTTTGCCTCCTGCCAGTCAGCCAACCTTCGATCCATGCTAGTATCTTTCCTGTAATACCATGGGCTCTTATCTTGCTTAGCAGCCTCATGTGTGGCACTTTGTCAAAAGCCTTCTGAAAATCCAAGAAAGCAACATCCAATGGCTCTCCTTTGTTTATCCTGCCTGCTATTTCCTCAAAGAATTCTAATAGATTTGTCAGACAAGATTTCCCCTTAAGGAAGCCATGCTAACGTTGGCCTATTTTATCATGTACTCAACTACCCTCAACTCTCATCCTTAATGAGCAATCAGTTTGGTTTACAAAATAATTTACTTCTCCCTCTGTTACTGCCTCTCCATTCATATATCTATAAAAGTATTGGGTGTTCCTTGAATGCACCTATGAATACTTTTTCATGCACCCTCTTTGTCTGTTAATTTTTCCTTTGTACTATTGCTCTGCCTTGTGTAGTGTTGGACTTTCACTCTGGATATGTAACGCCCTGGTTCATATTCCTTCCTTTTGAATTACATTACCTCTACCATTACACTACACTACAGTCCTTAATATCCATAAGAGCCAACATTTGGGAGCTTCTTTGTGCCTTTCATGAGAATGCAATTGGTTTGAGCCCCATTCTGTCCTAGAATGCAACCCAATCCAATGCATTCACACTTATTAACCTTCAAGTAGTTATTTCTGATAACCCTCCTGAGGTCTTGCTGTGACCTGGGTTTAACTTTAACCTCATGTGCTTGCATGTTCATTCTAAGGCTGCATGAGTTTCCTCACAGTGCTCTGCGTTCCTCCGAGTTCCCAAAAATGTGCTGTAAATTCGTCCTAGAATAAGTGGATAGCAATAAAATGAGGTGTGGCTGAGGAATTAACAGACTTATGGCTGAGAAGAGTTTGTACAGAAATCAGTGGGATAGGAATGTTCAGAGAGTTGGCAAAGACTTGATTGGCTGGACAACCTCTTTCTGTGTCTTAAGAAAATATGAGACATATAACATGAGGGTTTATTTCTCTCTCAGAGGGTCTTAAGAGTTTGAAATCCTCTTCCTTGAAGGATCATGCAAGCCAAGTCTCTTTGAACATCAGCAATAGTCAATTCATCACCATTTGACAAATATCCTGTTTCTCTGTATATGCACCAAAGTGGATAACTGCACGTTTTCCACATTATATCCTATCTGCCATGTTCCCGTCAACTCATTCACCTAGTTCTTATCACCCTGAGATTTCATTACCACACCCCCGTGCAATCGCAGTCCAATCTCATTTAGTATCATTAGCAATATTGGACAAAGTTCTTGGCTAAATACGTTAAGTTCCAATGTGCCTTCTTCCATGTATGCAGATGCACTGTAATTGTTGGATCCTGAGCACTGAGTTTGAGCAAAACTAAAGTAAAGCAAAATGTGTATAAAAAATACAGTTGGTTAACTTGTATAGGACTGGGCTTAATACTAGCCAGCAATCCCAGAGCGCTATGCTAGTCCAGTGAGCCAAATGTTTCATTTACTCTAAAGTTCCGAACAACCGCTCCTAAATGATACAAGGCATTCCAGGTCTCGCATCAACCACCATTATTCCCAGCCTTTATGAAATTGCTAATTAATTGCAAATGATGTGTTTGACCCTATTTGCACCAAAAAAAAACAATGTGCGTCTATACCCAAGGAGCAGACGTAGATAACTTTGTTGCTTCTGTTCGATCCTACTTTAGTTAGAATTCTTGCAACAAGTTTCTGTCGCATAAAGTTAGGTTAAATTCAAATGTAGGTCTCAGAGATTAAAGGTCAGTGTTCTAACGCAACACTCTAGGGTTTCCAAAACTGATATCCAATAAGTCAAATCACGCTTAGTAAAGATCTGATCAGTATTGTACTGTATGTTAAAAGTTTGAATTGGCAGCTGTATAGATCCTTTGTGAAATAAACTGGCTAAGGTTTATCGACCATATGGTTAACAATCAAATTTCCCTAATAATGTGCTAAAATGTAAGATCTTTCGTGGGAGTGGAAATATTTCTGTGCCCAGTAATGTGGCGTGGGTGAGTTGGATTGGCAGAAGTTTGATCAAAACCCAGACTTCATCAGAAAACACATCAAAACCAGATGGAGAATCTGCTGACATCTCACATTCTACCTTTTTTTCCCCTCAAATCTATCATCCACGAACATGTATCGGATTGTACTAAGTAACACCAAATTTATTTCTACCACCATTACATATAATGACTTGTATTGAAATCTGGCTGCCATGTAAAGAGTATTCCAAATCGCTTCATGGATAACTGTAAAGAGCAGGATCTGAAGCAGATAAGGATAGCAAGAAGCTAATTGAGAGTGGCTTTGAAAAAGGGTTATTACAAGATAGTTACAAACTAATTATAAGATAAGAGGCAAGTCTTTTAAACCCGAAGTATTTAGGAATTTCTTCTTAAATCTCTGGAGTTCTCCATCCTGGCAGGTTAGGGAGGCGAGAACGTAAGTACAAGGTCAATTGATCACTAAAGGATAGCAGAATGTGGAAAAGGCACAGAAGAGATGTTGAGGCCTGGTGGCAGATCATATTGAATGATGGGGCTTAAAGGGCTTGTTCTCTTGTTCCTATTTTCCTGTGCTCCTCTGAAGGGCAGGTAGAAGCCAGAACAATTTAAAGGGAGAAACGAATAAATGGGAGGATGTAAATAGCTAAGGGCTGTGGAACCTGTGCAAGGATGAAGGGAAACGGGTATTTGAGGTGTGAGCTGCTGAGGGAGTCGGGATATCAGATTGGGAAAGACTCTGTAAACAGGATGCATTTTCCACCTGAAGTAAAGAAATTATGTTTAATATATTTGATGATTGTGAGCTAATGTAAGAGAATTAGGAAAAATCCTCAACACATTTAGCCTATTATACCGTTCACAGATTAGGGCTGAAACATCACAACATTATTCATTTATCTTCATGCCACATTTCTTGATATCTTAATAAGAATATTAGTTTTGACTCTAGTTATCAGCGGATACTGCTATTTAGAAAGAATGATCCAGGTTTATTTTGCATTATTTCTTTTAGAGACAAAAGTGTTTACTCTTGCAAATCATTTGCTAAACTCAGTCAGCTCATATCCTGAGTTTTGAAATTCAAAGAAAGTTAAAGCAATTTTTGCCAACTAGTTACATAATTTTACCCCCTTAGCATCAGTATGATTCTTTAAATTTTAATTAAAGCTCTGGTTTACTCCCACAGTTCAAAGATGTACCAAATGATAGGTTAATTGGTCATTGTAAATTGTCCCATGATTAGGCTCAGATTAAATTGCGGGATTGCCGGGCGGCTTGGCTCAAAGAGCCGGAAGGGCCGATTCTGCGCTGTCTCAAATTTAAAAAAATAAATAAATCTGTGCTTTGTTCATAGTAAGTTCAACACATCCTTGAATCTGGTGCAGGTTATACCAGGTATTTTCAGACCAAGGCTCTGATAAGCCTGCCTTCAAGAGAACCTGGATTCCATTAGCCATTTTGCTTTAGTCCAGGACACCCACTGTCTTTTTCACCTGAATTTGGTTGAATACAGTCATATTTTATTATTTATTCCTTCATTCAACTCATGGATTTAGTTGATGATATATTGAAGCCCAGAACTAGTGGTGTTAGATGAAGGAATAGATCACAGCATATTTATGTCAAGTCTTGTCAAAAAGTACTCCTTAAGCATATGTCCCCATATATGTTTTTGAAGTTCAGCAGGAAACAAAGAATGTGATTTCAGCAGCTCACCATGAGCCTAATGAGTCCTAGCTGTTCTTAACTGCTGAACCTCTTTTGAGTAAATCTTCCTGAGATATCCCTAGAACTATGTCCTATTAGATAGATGGGACAGGATGCTGATAGTGAAATGCCATAGTGAAAGAACCATCTATACTCTAGTGGGGACAGAATCTAAAAACAAATTGTGGGAATTATTATAACCATATTTGAAGAGTTGGGATGTTAAACCCTGGACAAAGGTCAAAGATCAGAAAAGGTCCGACTTTTAGGTTTGAAAAATAAGTCTCATTTTCTTTTGGTCTAATCTTGCAATTATAAACCAAGTTAGTACATAATGGTGCAACCAACAATTTTCATTTATTAAAGCTCCAAATCAAGGAGTAGATAGATAGATAGATAGATATACTTTATTAATCCCAAGGGAAATTTGGTTTCGTTACAGCCGCACTAACCAAGAATAGAGCGTAAATATAGCAATACAAAAACCACGAACAATCAAACAACGAAATGCAAACTACGCCAGATGGAAAATAAGTCCAGGACCAGTCTATTGGCTCAGGGTGCCTGACCCTCCACGGGAGGAGCTGCACGTTCGATGGCCACAGGCAGGAACGACCTCCCGTGCCGTCAAGTGTTGTATCATGGTGGAACCTTGTAGCAAAGAGTAAACCTTGCAGCAAACCTGCAGAGGGTTCTAAATTGAAAATTTCCCAACAAGACATTGAGGAATAACTCAGCATTTGCTAGATTCCTTATATAATTTGTTTACAATATATGAAGCAATATCATTTAGATAATCTCAGTATCTCCTCAATAATCTCAGTATTACTGCTATAGGCTTCTATGCAAGCCGAGCAGATTGATTAGCCCACACTTTGCATTTTCATAGATCCATTCACAACATGGGACTCGAGTAAACAGTCAAAAGTCATGGAGGGTCTCGGTCTAAAATGTCGACTGTTTACTCTTTCCCATTGATGCTGCCTAGCCTGTTAAGTTCCCCCAGCATTTTGTTGTGTGTGGGTTATATGAAACACATGGTTACTATGTGAAATAAAGGTGTATTCCAACCTTTTGGCATTGATCTGTGATGACAGGCTCCTGTCATAGTGTCAGACAGCACAGGAATAGACAGTTTGACTCATTGTGTCTATGACAGCCATGAAATACCTTTTTATTCTAATACCGTTTATCAGTTCTTGGTCTGTAGTCCACTATGCCTTAGAGATTCAAGTGGTCCTACAGATTACTTGAATATACCTTTCTTCCACAGCCTTCTCAATCAGTGCATTCTGGATTGGAACCACACTCTGGGTGAAAAATGTTGCTGGATCTTTCCTTTATTCCTCACTTCACCTCTGGTCTTAGATAGATCTGCTAAGGGGTAAAATTTTCTTACTGTCAACCCCATTTATGATTCTCATAATCTTATATATCTCTATTAGGTCTTTCTCCGTCCTCCTTTGCACAAATTCATAATTGAAACATTCAATCCGGTGCAACATATTTCTATCACATCCTTTCTATGGTGTGGTACCAAATCTCTACATAGTCAAAATTTTGACTTAGCCGAGATTTTATAACGTTATACCAATATCTCTCTGTACTTGTTCAATGCCCCATCTAATAAAGGCAAGCATCATGCATGCTTTCTTCACGTATCTTACCCATGTGTGTCAACAACTTCAGGATTCTTTGGACTTTGGATCCTAATTCCAAGGTCCCTTTGTTCCACAATACACCTGTAGAACCCTTGCATTCATGGTGTAGGCCCTGTCCTTTTTTAGAAACCACCCACTCCAAACACAATGAAATGCATCACCTCATACTTATCAAGATTAGGTTCCATCTTCCCAATTTACCCGTTGATCAATGTCATCCTATAGCCAAAGACTACTTCCCCTATCAACAATGCTACCAACTTTTGTATCATAATTATTTCTATATTAACTCAAGGGGGTTCCTAAGGTTGTTGTAGCTGGGGGGGTAGTAGTGGGGATTAGCTCCCACTACCTATAAAGTGCTCCAAATGGTATGTGACTTCAACAGCCTCCGACAACCAAGTCCAACTCTTGGCCTTCACGTGTGGCTTAGCTCAGTGGAACCGTATCTACTGGCAAGAGAAGAGGCGAAAGCGAACCACTGGCGCCTCAAAACCAGTTGCTTTGGACAGGTGGGGTTTGTCAGCCTTGGATGGCAGCCTGCCTAGGAGTAGGAACACTCTGATTTTAAACCTCTGCTGCCTTGCGACCATACTCACCCACGGGAAAGGCTTCGGGGGTAAACCCTGAGGAAGAAATCCAGAGCCAGGGTTCCTAAGGCAGTTTGATGTTGTTTACAACTTCACTCTGGCAACCTCTGCGACAACTCTGGTGCCAAGCTGTATCGGCACTTGCCCTTCCCTTGGACTACATCAGTGACGTGGAGAGGGGGAACCCACTGCATGGGCAACAACCGGTTCTTCAAATCTTCCCGCCCAGGCTTGTGCCCTGGAGAGGACACAGTCCACCAGAGGCACAAACCCATGATCCCCTGGGATCAATGGCTGCCTACTACTACCAACTCAAGAGATATTTGGCTTTGCAGGTGAGCCAGAATTTAATTGCCCACCCCAAGTTGCCCCTGAGAAGGTGATGGTGAGCCCCTTCTGGAACTACAGTAGGCCTTGAGGTATGGGTGAACTCACAAATTCCAAGGTTACTGGTTTCATCCAGTTATAAAAATGACTTATACTAAGAAACTGAATAGAAATGGAATAATGTTCATTGAGTGTTATTATCTTGATTAATAATTCCCAATAAAATACCAGACTTCAGACTTTACATCATAATGATAGAAGTTCCATCCCAACCATATGGGGCTGAGTAAAGGAAGTCCAACCTTGGATCTGATAATGTAACTCATTCTAACCTTTGGACTTACTAATTAGGACAATTGCAATGGTAACTTCAAACCCAGTTGCAGTGAATGAAGACATTGGAATTTTTCTGCATGGGCAATGATGTGAATAGTTGCTTTGAAATTTTTGATTGCTTTTGTTTGAAGAAAAACAATAATGCTTTGATTGTTTTTATCCATGTGTTATATTATTACCAAAATATGTGAGTGCTTTATAAATAAGAAAGTTTGGAAATCGAAACTAGAAATTATGTGATTATTATCTGAAATGCAAAATACAGGTCAGCTACAAGATCAGCTGTAATTGTTTGGTAGATGTTTTAAACATTACGATTGTGGGAAGAATTGTCATCAATACAATATGGAACTGAGGATGAATAATATCACCTATTTATCAAGAATAACCCCTTCAAACTTTACTCAGCATGTAAGAGAGTGTGGACTTCTGATATGCTGCTGGGTCCATGTTAATTGGATATTAATATCCCAAGTTTGAGTTGTGCAGGAATAGATATCAATAATAATGTTTAATATTTAAAACAAGCATGGTAATTACTCTGTTAGTGCCCTTCTGAAGAATGATACCATGTGGTGGGTGTATAAATCTAGACAATCCTTCCCAATACTCCGTCAGGTTTGATCAGTGAAAGGGAAAAAAAATGAAAATTTTGCCCTTTTTTGCAACACATTTCATAGTGTCCCAAAAGAATCTTTACTTAATCAAGTGAAGTTCAAGTTTAATTGTATTTCAACTATACATGAACACCCATGGATACAACCAAATGAAACAGTATTCCTCTGGGGTCAAGATGCAAAACACAGTGCTAACAGTCATACTCAGCACACAGCACAATTAACACACAGAAGGTAACAGTAAACATACAGTCACACAAAAAACAAAAATTATATAGCACATCCCTGACTATCATGTCCTGTAGATTCATGATGCATGAGATGTTGTCAGCGAGAAGAAGCCTGGAGTAGTCCGATCATCACAAGCTAAAAAAAAAGTGCAGATGAATGCAGTTTAGATTGCCTTGCACTGAGCAAACACTGGAGAGCAGCACTGATGTTGTTTGGTGGGGGGGGGGCAGCCTCCAGTGTCTCCTACCCTGGGCGGCTGCAACTGTCATGGTCCGGATCGGGGTCCCTCTAAATTTAGCTTGTTTATGTTACGATCCGGACCGTTGAATCCCTGTTTTCTGGTGTCCTTCGACTTTGGTGATTAGAGGCAATTAACACTCGGCTGAACCAGTAGTTTATAGTCTCCGTCTTTCAGCCGTTCGGTGCAGGAGCGTTTGCAAAGTCACCAAGGTACGGTGTGCCAATGTCATCTGGCCGGAGCAAGCCTAGTCTCTGCCCAAAGCGAGTGCCGGTAATCCGCCTTTCCTCACCGGAGCAACCCTGTCCAGTTACCTCGCCAAAGCGAGCCGGTAAAGTTTCCTCACCGAGGTGGGTCCATCAGTTAACCCGCCGGAGGGAATCAAGAACCGCTGTCTACTGTTCCTGGGCCAAATCGAGAGCTCACCACTACCCGGAGGCTCCAATTCAAGTCCTGGCTCCGGGGGCATTCAAGTACCATGTCAAGTTCTGGCCCTGGCAGCGTTCAAGTACCAAATCAAGTCCTGGTCCTGGCAGCATTCAAGCACCAAGTCAAGTTCTGGCCCTGGCGACATTCAAGCACCAAGTCAAGTCCTGGTCGTGGCTGCTTCCCAGTTCTGAGTCAAGTCCTGGCCTTGGCAGTCTGTGATTCCTATCCTACCCCCTTGTCTGAATCCCTTCTCTGCCCCTCTCGCCTCTAGCCCTCGTCTGTAGTTCCCGCCTGCACTTTGGTCTAGTTCCATCTCCGGAACTAGATAGGTACTGTCTGGTGTTCATTTGTGTTGGTCCTGTCTTGTCTTGTCCTCGCCTCCGTGGGGTAAGTCTGGCCGTCTTGCTGTTGCCCCCCGGGGAGTCATGTCTTGTCTTGTCTTGTCCTCGCCTCCATGGGGTAAGTCAGGACGTCTTGCCGTTGCCCTGCAGGGAGTCATGTCTTGTCCTGTCTTGTCCTCTCCTCCGTGGGGTAAGTCAGACCGTCTTGCCGTTGCCCCGTGGAAGGTCATGAGTCCTGGCCCTATGTTCTGTACGCAAGGAGGGGTCCCGACTCTGTGTTTTGTGTATGTGTCCATGGTTCCATGTACCTGCTCCCCGAGACCCAGGCTCTGTGTTCCCATGTTCCTCCTCTCCCTAGCCCATGTCATGTCCTTGCCTGGTTCTGGGGTCCAAGCCCCAGGCAAGACCCAGGTACTGGGTCCTTGCCCAGTGTCTGGCTTGGAGTCCATACCCTAGCCTCTTCATGTCTCCTCTAGTTCTGGGAGTCGATTCCGAGTCCAAGCCCAGACCCTTGGTCCCAGCCTAGTCGTAGTCCTGAGTTCTTGTCCAGTTCGCTATTTCCTGCTCCTGCCTTGCTCCCCTGGTACCGAACAATAAACTAAACCTAAGTAACCTCACAAGATGTGTCTTGCATTTGGGTCCACCCGTGCTCCCAAAGCCTCTGCCAGTGTGACAGCAACATGAGACCCTGGTCCGCACTACAACCGAGGACAGCAGCTCCCCCACTGTCGATTATGCCAATGAACCAGCGGACCGAACTGCAGTCTTGCACATTACCAATGTCCAACAGGGTCTTGCCATCAAAAGACAAATGTCCAAAACAACCACTTGCACCATTTGTTAGATAGTGCACTGCCTCTGACACCTTCTTCCCTGGATTGCTGAAGCAGGCTGCAGCACGGTATGCAACACGTCCAGCTCTATTGTTATCAAGCAACTAACCAGTGGAGTAGACCTGCAGTACGTAACGCTCTTGATAACCAACAGTGTCTTGCGACCATAAAAAGAGATGCGAAGGATGAACAATTAGACCTTTGATTGAACTGAGACAGGTTGCTGCATCCAAACACACCACCATCTTACCGGAACTTATTATGTTTAATCACTCTTGTAATGTAAATAAGCTCCCACAAAGAGCAAAGCAATGAAGACAGATAATCTGTTTTTGTGAGGTTGACTAAGGGACAATGACGAAAGAACGAAGGTGGTAAGTACCTTTCTATTCTTCATAATGGTGCAATGAAATATTTTACATTATCTTCAGGGGGTAAATGGCAGTTTTGCCATATACTTGAACTGAAAGATGGCACCTCTAACAATATAAGGCTTGCCCCGTACAAGCACGGTATCAACTTTTCCTTCACGGTAGCACAGCGGTTAGTATGACGCCCTTCCAGCTCAGGGCATCAGAATTCGGATTTCAATTCCAACGCCGTCTGTAAGGAGTTTGTACATCCTCCCCGTGCATGCTTGGGTTTCCTCTGTTACTCCAGTTTCCTCTAATATTCCAGAGACCTATGGATTAGTAGGTTAATTGATCATTGTAAATTGCCTTGTGATTGGGCTAGGTGGTTAAATAAGTCGGTTGCTAGGCAGCATGGTTCATTGGGCCCGAAGAACCTGTACCATGCTGTATCTCTGAATAAATAAACACATTACTGTACCAGTACATTTGATCCATAATAATCTGAGCCAACAATATAATTATTTTGCATATGTCCAGTCCTGCTTTTAATGAAGGAATTGGATACTGATCAAATACTCTGGCTTAGACATGCTGATCTTCACATTCAAATCTGTAACTTCTCCTTTTGAGTAAATCACCACTCTGCATGCAAAGTTTCAGACTTTTAGACTCATGTAACCCTGCATTCTTTTTTTATTTTTATAATTGTCTACCACATGATCTAGGAAACGTTCAATATTATGTGCCAGCATAATACCATTAGGAGCAGAATTAGGCCATTTGGCCCATCGAGCTGCTCCGCCATTTCACCATGGCTGATCCACATTTCCTATCAGCACCAATCTTCCGCCTTCTCCCGTATCCCTTCATGCCCTGATTAATCAAGACTCTATCAACCTCTGCTTTAAATATACATGAAGACACTCTAATTCCATTTACTTCACTGTAGAAACATAGAAACATAGAAAACCTACAGCGTGATACAGGCCCTTCAGCCCACAATACTGTGCTGAACATGTATTTACTTTAGAAATTACCTAGGGTTACCCATAGCCCTTTGTTTTTCTAAGCTCCATGTGCCTATCCAGGAGTCTCTTTAAAGACCCTATCATATCCGCCTCTGGCAGCCCGTTCCACGCACTCACCACTCTCTGCATCAAAAAGCTTACCCCTGACATCTCCTCTGTACCTACTTTCAAGCACCTTAAAACTGTGCCCTCTCATGTTAGCCATTTCAGCACTGGGAAAAAGTCTCTGACTATCCACACGATCAATGCTGTAATACTGATACATCTGACTTCAGCTTCTCCTTCTCAAATTTCAGGCTGAATTAGATCATATTATGATCACTTTCCCCTAAGGGTTCTTTTATCTTAAGCTCTCTAATCATTTCTGGTTCATTGTACGACACCCAATCCAGAATAGCTGATCCCCTAGTGTGCTCAACCACGAGCTGCTCTGAGAAGCCATCTCAAGGACAATCTAGAAATTCCTCCTCCTAGAATCCAACACCAACCTGATTTTCCCTATCTACATATTGAAGTCCCCTATGACTGTTGTAACATCGCTGTTTTAGCATACATTTTCTATCTCCCATTGCAATTTGTAGGCCACATTCTTACTACTATTTAGGGGTCTGTACACACTCCCATCAGGGTCCTTTTAGCCTTGAAGGTCCTTAGCTCTATCCACAACGATTCAACAACTTCTGACCCTATGTCATCTCTTTCTAATGATTTGATTTCATTTTTTAACAACAGAGCAATGCTGCCCCCTCTGCCTTCATGCCTGTCCTTTTGCTACAATTCTTGGACATTAAGCTTCCATCTATAATCTTCTTTAAGCCCTGATTCAGTGATGCCTACAACATCATGCCTGCCAATCTGCAAATTCATCTACCTTATTCCGTATACTGCACGCATTCATGTACAACACCTTCAGTCCTGTGTTCACCCTTTCCAATTTTGCCTGCCTTTTACGTTGTAACTCATCCTGTTGACCGCAGTTTTGACTGCAGCTCAAGAACTAGTCACATCATGCTCAACCCTTTGATTACTAACTTTGTCTGAGGTCTTACTAACATTTGCTTTTTCAACCTCTCCACTAACTGTTCTGGTTCCCATCCCCCTGCAGCTCTAGTTTAAACCCCACCATGCAGCATTAACAAACCTCCCCACTAGGATTTTAGTCCCTCTCCAATTCAGGTGCAAACCGTCCCTTCTATACAAGTCCCAACTTCCTTGGAAATGAGCCCAATGATCCAAATATCTTATGCCTCCCTCCCACACCAACTCCTTAGCCATGCATTAAACTGCATAATCTTCCTAGTTCTGGCCTCACTAGCACGTGGCAAGGGTAGCAATCCTGAGATCACAACCCTGACGGTCCTGGCCTTTAGTTTAGCACCTACCTCCCTGAACTCCTTATGCAGAACCTTGTCACTTGTCCTAACCATGTCATTGGCACTTACATTGACCACAACTTCTGGCTGTTCACCCTCCCACTTAAGAATGTTGAGGACTCGAGCTGAGAAATCCTGGACCCTGGCACCTGGGAGGCAACAGACTGTCCGGGAATCTTGTTCTTGCCCACAGATCATCCTGTCCGTTCCCCTAACTAACAAATTCCCTATCACCACAGCTTGCCTCTTCTCCCCCTTTCCCTTCTGAGTCACAGAGGCAGACTAGGCGCCATAAATCCGACCACTGTGACTTTCCTTTTTTAGGTCATCCCTCCCGACAGTATCCAAAGAGTGATATACCTGTTGTTGAGGGGGATGGCCACAGGGGTACTCTGTACTGGCTCCTTAAACCATTTCCCCTTCCTGACTGTCACCCAGTTTCCTATGTCCTGCCTCTCTGTATGTCCTCTCCCTCAGCCTCCCAAATAATATGGAGTTTATCCAGTTACAGCTCCAACTCATTAACACAGATTGTTAGAAGTTGCAGCTGGGTGCACTTCTTGCAGCCGTTGTCGTCAGGGACACTGGAGGTCTCCCAGCCTTCTCACATCCCACGCGAGGAGTATCCAACTATCTCACCTGTCATATCTACTATTCTAAGTGCTCTAGCGTGTCTCTTGTCACATGTTGCTGGTTTGTTAGGTTGAAAGTGATTGCGCTGTGGAAATTGCGCTCTAACCAAGAAATGACTTCCCTCTTAAAAATGGCTTTGTTGACCCGATCTTCCCTCCCCAATAGCTTGTGTTTCTGTGCAAACTATGCAGTATTTTTTTTTTCAGGGGCTTCTCTGTTACACTATAGGGCAGAAGCAATAGTTGCAAGACAATCTTCCTGCAGTTGTCAACAGAATCAGAGCTGCAGTTCTCCATGACTCTGAAGGATTAAAGGTAAACGGAATCAGAATCAGGTTTATCATCACTGACGTACGTTGTAAAATGTGTTGCTTTGTGGCAGCAGTACTGTGCAAGACATTAAAAATACTATAATAGATAGATAGATATACTTTATTGATCCTGAGGGAAACTGGGTTTCGTTACAGCCGCACCAACCAAGAATAGAGCATAAATATAGCAATACGAAAACCACAAACAATCAAACAACAAAATGCAAACTATGCCAGATGGAAATAAGTCCAGGACCAGCCTATTGGCTCAGGGTGTCTGACCCTCCACGGGAGGAGCTGCAAAGTTCGATGGCCACAGGCAGGAACAACCTCCCGTGACGCCCAGTGTTGTATCTCGGTGGAATATGGCCGGAGTCCAACAGCAAAAAGTTCAATATCCGGGCTACAAACACGTTCCTTGATTGTAATATGGCCAGGATTGCACCATCTGTTGTTAACCAGAACAGCAAGTCCCCCTCCTTTACACTTACCACTCTCAGTGCACTTCCGGTCAGCCCGAACGGTCTGGAAGCCCTCTATGGAAACGTTTTGGTCGGGTATGTCCTCATGCAGCCACGTTTCAGTAAAACACATAACACTGCTCTCCCGAAATATTCTCTGACTCCTGGCTAGCGCCGTCAGTTCATCTGTTTTATTACCCAGCGATCTCACATTGCCCATAATGAGAGAGGGAAGTCATGGCTTATAACTCCTCTTCTCCATAAGTCTCTGTTGTCTCAACCCGGTCCTCTTTCCTTGCTTTTTTGATCCCCCTCTGCATCCTCTGTTAAAAAAGTAAAATAAATAAATAGAGCAAAATAGGACTAGTGAGATAGTGTTCTTGTGTTGATTGACCATTCGGAGGAGAAGAAGCTTTCTGAGAAAGTGAGGAGTTTAAACAGGGTCCGCAGAGGGGAGATTGGTTTCCGTGTTGTGATGTGCTGAGCTGCGTTTCTTGCAGTCTTGGGAAGAGCAATTGTCATACCAAACCACGATACATCCATATAGGATGTTTCCTGTGGTGCATGTATAAAAATTGCTGGGGGTGGGGGGCAACAGGGTCACGCCAAATCTCTTTCGCCTCCTGATCATTTGCTTAGAGCAGGACAGACTTTGGTGATGTTTTCTCCTTGGAACTTGAGTCTCTCACCCTCCTTATCCTCAGCGCCATTGATATGAACAGGAGTGTGTGCACCCCACCGCTTTATGAAATCAATGGTCAGCAATTTTGTCTTGCTGAAATTGAAGGAAAAGTTGATACCATGCTACTAGGCTGTCTGTCACTTTCCTGAACTCCAACCCATCATTGTCTGAGACATGGCCCATTATAGTGGTGTCCTGTAGGCGAAGTTAGAGTAGAATCTGGTCGTGCAGATGTGAATTATAGGAATAAAGTAGGAAGCTAAACACATAGACCTGTGGGGAACCATTGCTGGGGATAATCATGGTACAGGTATTGCTACCTATGCTTACTGAAGGTCAATTAATGGTGCAGCAGACTCAATGGGCTGAATGGCCTGAATCTGCTCATATGTCCTATGGTGGTCTTTTGGTCAGAAAGTCATGGATCCAATGGCAAAAGTTGAGTACCAGGCCTAGGAGTTTGGAGATAAGTTTGCTTGGAATTATGATATTGAAGGCAGAGCTCTAGCAGATAAGTAATAATCTGATGTAGGCGCCTTTGTTGTCCACATGCTCCAGAGACAAGTGTAGGGCCAGGGAACTGGTGTCCTCCATGATTCTGTTTCTACAGAAGAGAACTGAATTGGTCGAGGTTGCCTGGAAGGCTGGGACTGATGTGTGCCATGGCTATCCTCTTGAATCGCTGCATGATGGTGAATGTGAGTTAGAGCATGCTACCTTACTTTCTTTGATCGTGGTCCTCTTAAGGCAGGTGGGAACATCAGAATGATGTAGGGAGAGGTTAACAATGTCTGCAATACCCCTGCCACCTGTTCTGCACAGGATCCAAGGACACAGTTGGGGACTACATCCAGGCCAAATGTTTTCCATAGATTTGCTCTCTGAAATACTGACATGACGTCTGCAGTACAGTATCAAGTCAATGATAGATTGCAATGACAGAGCAGGTTGCCTAGGAAGATTGTAGCTGAGACTACCCTCACTTTGCTGAGGAGATAAACCATTGTGCAGTGAGCTGGTGGCTGAGCAGGTACCGTGGCTGTCTCAAGGCTCCAAAAGGCAGAGTTTGACCCCGATCTCCGGTGCTGTCTATGGTGGAGTTCACACATTCCCTCTGTAACCATGTAGATTTTGCCCAGGTCCACTGGTTTGCTCTCACATCCCAAAGACCTGCCCATTGAAAGCTTAATAAGCAATTGTAATTTAATCCTGTTCTGGGAGGTATTAGATTGGATATTTTCCAGAGAATCATGAAAGGAGTGATAAGAGTGTGAGAAAATACAGGACAGGGGAATAAGTCAGGGAATGAAACTGAAGCAAATGCTCTGGGAGGTCAGAATACACCCAATTTTCCATGTGGTGAGGGAACAGTAATTGTATTGCAGAATCTTTCAAGTGGAAGCTGCATTTAAAGAATCAAAAAGATCACTTTCTGGAGATCAACTTGGACTGTGTATTACTGCAATTGGAAGGATAGGATAGTGCTGATATGGTGAATCAAATCCAAAAAAAACCTGGATCAATTAATCAAATGAGGGAATAGTTATTGACACCTCTATTGAAATCATAGATAGAATGCTGTTTGTTTTTCATTAACATCTTTAGCATAGATTATTTTTTGTCACTACTACTATCTTCATATACATCATCATCATCATCATTATCATCAGTACGTGCTGTGTCGTATGATGTGTAGGAGCATGGTCTCATGATCATGACAACTCTACAAATTTTTCTACAAGAGTGGTTTGCTATTGCTTCTGGGCAGCATCTTTACAAGTGACCCTAGCCATTATCAATACCCTTCAGAGATTGCCTGGTGTCAGTGGTCGCATAACCAGGATTTGTGATATGCACTAACTGCTCATATGACCGTCCGCCACCTGCTGCCATGGCTTCACGTGACCCCGATCTGGGTGGGGGGGGGGGTGCTAAGCAGGTGCTACACTTAGCCCAAGGGTGACCTGCAGACCAGCAGAGTGAAGGAGTGCTTTACACCTCCTTCGGTAGAGATATATCTCCAACCTGCCATACACATCACCTATGTTTTATTTACTGACAAATAAAGACAGAAGTGTTATATTTACTTTTGTAGTTCTTAGGCTCAAACACCACAGAGATAAAAAAAGGCCTTACAATGGAAAGATACTGACATTAACTTCATAGAAGATGGAAAAGTACAGTACAGTACAGGTCCTTTGGCCCATGATGCTTTTGCAATGTTTTAACCTCCTTCAGGACCAATCAAACCCTTCCTTTCAACACTGCTTTCCATTTTTCTTTCATTCATTGCCTATCTTTCTTAAATATTTCTAAATTATCTGTCTCTCCTGGCAGTATATTCCATGCATCTATGACTTGTTGTGAAAAAGATCACTTATATTCCTCCTATACTTGCCCCCAATCACATTAAGCTTATGCCCTTTTATATTGGCCATTGCCGCCCTGGATAAAATGCACTAGCTGCCCGCTCTATCCCTTTTATCATTCTATACTCCTCTATAGTATCAAACCAGCTCTTATTCTCTTTTGCTGCAAAGAGAAAACCTCTAGCTTGCACAGCCTTTCCTCATAAGATGTGTTCACTAATCCAGGCAGCATCTTGGTAAATCTCCTCTACACCCTCTCTAAAACTTTCACATCTTTCCTATAATGAGGGAACCAGAAGTGAACGTAATACCGCAAATGTGGTCTAACCAGAATTCTATAGAGCTGCAATGTTACCTCATGCTTCTTGAATTCCCTTGACTAATGAACACCAATCCATGATATGCTCTACCACCACCCTCTGCCTTCCATGGCCAAGTCAGTTCTGAATCCATGCAGTCAAGTTTCCCTGGATCCCATGCCTCCTGACTTTCTGAACGAGCCTATTATGGGGAACCTTGTCAAACACCTTACTAAAGTCCATGTATACCACATTCACTGCAAACGGTGCCTTCATCAATATGTTTTGTCACTTCCTCAAAGAATTCAATTAGACTTGTGAGGCAAAACCTGTCCCTCACGAAGTCATGCTGACTATCCTTAATCTGACTGTTCTTCTTCAAATGCTTGTAAATCCTGTCTCTAGTTTGTTCATCACTGACATGGTCTAACCTCTTCTAATTCAAGGCATATGTTTCCTTTTATCCCAGATCAGTCTTACCCTCAGTCTTCTGTTCTTCACAAAGATATAGAACGCCTTGTGGTTTTCCTTAATCCCACTCACTAAGGCCTTCTTATTTCCTTTTTTGCTCCCCTAAGTCTATTCTTAAGCTCCTTTCTGGCTAACTTATAACTCTTATAAAAAGGCCTGAAGGATCACTGGGGACCTGAGTCACCCCTACCACAAACTGTTCCAGCTGCTACCATCCGAGAAACAGTACTGCAGTATTAAATCCAGGACCAACAAGCTCTGGGACTGCTTCTTCCTCCAGGCCATCAGACTGATTAATTCATGCTGATACAATTGTATTTCTATGCTATATTTTGACTGTCTTGTTGTACATACTATTTATTATAAATTACTACAAATTGTACATTGCACATTTAAACAGTGACGTAACGTGAAGATTTTTACTCCTCATGTATATGAAGGATGTAAGTAATAAAGTCAATTCATTCAGTTCGAGATCCCTGTCTGATCTTTGCTTCCTAACTGAAATACAATATTCCAGGTTCTCACGTCATTTGGTGAGGAAGGCCTTCTCATGTTGCGAAGTTGGGTCTTCTGGAGATCCTCCCATCTACAAGATACATCTTACACAACCACAGATGTGCTCTCTTTGTTGCCAGCTACTGCTGTTTAAGTTCTCATTCTCTTACTTCGGACAAAGGCTGTGCACTCACAAAGTTGATAATGAAATATGAAAGCCTTCCCCAATGTATTTGGTATTAAAATCTCATAAATTCTGTTCTGCCCAGAGGCAAAGAAGTCAAGTTTCCCCATCATCATTATTAACCAGGGACTGAGAGCTGTTGCCATTTTTTGCAGAGTTTTAGTTCATATCAAGAACCCTAAGTGAAATATTGTTTGTCCAAGTTATGATCCAGAGCCAAAGAAATTGAGTATGATGGAGAACTTCACTAATATGGGCAGAACAGTTCAAGCACATTCAATGTGTTGGGCTCTGCCTGAAGAGGCAATGCTATTTGGCACTGCTGCCTTGAAAAGGCATTCCACACAAAATGCTGGAGGAACTCTGCAAGTCAAGCAGCATCTATAGGGGAGAATAAAGTGTAAATGTTTGGGGGCCAGGACCCTTCATCAGGATGGGAAAGGAAGGGGTCAGAAGCCAGAATAAGAAGGTGGTGGATGGGGAAGAGTACAAGCTGGCAGGTGAGATCAGGTGAAAAAAATCTAATAGGAGAACACCATGAACTACGAACGAAAGGAAAGGACCCTACAGAACATTGGTTCTAATAAACTCTCAGCAAAATTCCTTCTTTCAATCTTGTCTGCTTCATTTCTCACCCTTTCTCTTTCCAGCTAGAAGAAGGATATGGTTATGGTATAAAGATGATGTCTGTACCTTCTACCCCACCACCTCCACATCCAATGACCCACATCTGTAAGAATGTTCCAGCCGCAAAGAAGTCAGGTCAAGAAGGGGCACCAGCATCTCTTCTTCACAAGGAGACTAAAGAACTTTGGCTGACCCTCAGCAATTTTTATAGAAGCACCTTAGAAAGCATCCTATCTCGAAGCATCTCAGCTTGGCATGGCAACTGCTGTGTCCAAGACTGCATGAAACTCGTCATTGTCATGGCTATCCCTCGAGGTTGAGGATGATGGTCTTCGTTCTGAAGAAGTGGCCCACAGAGTGAAGACACCTGTGCGTGTATTTGTTTAACGTGTAATTGATGTTGCACTCCAAGAAGCACACGATACTTCACAAATCAACCAACTGATTCCAATGGCATGGAAACCACGGTGATTGGAGCTGATGGATTTGTTGCAGCCTTCATCCGCCTTCACAGCCATTGTGTTCGAAGTAACTTCATCTGCCTGTTCCACCATTGAGGTCTCGGTTGGACTTTTCTTTGTCAGGGACCTCATCCTCGACTTTACCGCCATGGATGACCCTACCAGGAGCATAGCTCCAGACGGCATTGCTCTCGGGATCACAGGACCACACAAGCTTCTCCACCACGACAAGGTGACAATCCACGGAGAAGTGCATGAAACTATAGAGAGCTGTGAATACAACTCCGCACATCACAAAAACTAGCCTCCCTTCCAAAGAGGCTCTCTAATCTTCTCACTGCCTCGATAAAGCAGCCAACATTATTGAAGATTCCTCTCACCCCAGACATTCTGTCCCATCCCATCCCATCAGGCAGAAGATACAAAAGCCTGAAAACACGTACCACCAGGCTCAAGGACAGTTTCTGACCCGTTGTTACGGGAGCATTGAACGGACACCTTATATGATAAGAAGGACCCTTGACCTCAGAGTGTATCTCGTCATGACCCTTGCACTTTTTCGAAAATTGTAACACCAGACCCTGTACTCCGTCATTGCTTTTCCCTTGTACCAACTCGTTGTACTGATGTGACAAAATGATCAGTAAGGACGGCATTTAAAATAAATTTTCTCACTGTTCCTCAGTATATGTGACAATTATAAACCAATGAACCAGTCCTGAATATCTCCGCCATATCACAGAGCTTCCCTTTACATACTTGTTCTCTACTTTGACAAATACAGCACCGTGCAAAATTCTTAGGCACCCTAGCTCTATATACATATGTGCCTAAGACTTTTGCACAGTACTGCATAACTCTGTAATTTTAGCTAATTGCCCATTTCAGCTACTTTACCAATTGTCTCCTGGAACTACATATACAGCAAATAACATCCTTGAGTTAATATAAAAGAAAATCTACAAACACTGGAAACTTGAAATAAAAACAGAAAATGCTGGTAACAATTAGCAGGTCTAACAAAGGGGCTTCTCCCTAAAATACAGGCTCTGTTTTTCTTGCCATAGATACTGCCAGACCTGGTAGGTACTTCCGACATCTTTGGGTGTTCAAAGCAAAGAAATTGCTGTAGGTACATGTACACACTGGTGCAATGAAAACTTACTCGCAGTAGCATCACAGGCATACTGCATTGGAGATGCAGCATTCATATAAAACATGAATTAAACATAATTTATACAGAACTATACAAGAAAAAAAACACAATTACAACAGGAAATCAAAGTCTATTCTGGTGCAACATTGCGAAACTATGGTGATTAGCATTTTGCCGTTTGGTCCAAGAACGGAATGGTCAAAAGGAATTAGCTGTTTTGAAGCTTGTGTTGTGGGATTTGTGGCTCTGTACCACCTGCCTGATGGTAACAATGGTATGGGCTGGATGTCGAGGATCTTTAAAGATGGATATTGCCTATTTGAGGCAGTGCCTCCTGTAGCCACTGCGAGTGTTGGGGAGGGATGTGCCCATGATGTTTGGGGCAGAGTCCATGACTCTACAGTTCTCTGCAGAGCATAGTGAAGAAGAAAGAACTTAACCACTTCCTGAAGACGATCCACATCTTGGAGACAAACACCAACCTGAAACTTAACTGGACAAACTGTACAAATATCACAGCCACAAGAACTAGATCAAAACATCACTACTCAGGCTATCCCATGTACCATCTAAACACTGCACTGAAGGAACTTATTAAGGATCTCACAAAAACACCTCCAAAACCCACAAACTTGATAGTTAGAAAGCCCAGGATAATAACTGTATCCGACTATAATCTACTCTCCAGTTCACCATCCTAATTTCATAGCTTACACTCAGTGAACACTTCATTAGGTACTTCCTGTACCTAATCATGTGGCTACGGAGTGTATGTTTATCTTCTGCCTCTGTAGCTCATCCACTTCAAGGTTTGACAAGTTGTCATTCAGAGATGTTCTTCTGCACACTACTGTTGTAATGCGTGGTTATTTGAGCTGTGGTTGTCTTCCTATCAGCTTGAACCAGTCTGGCTAATCTCCTCTGACTTCTCATTAACAAAGTGTTTTTTTTTTACCCACAGAACTGCTGCTCATTGGATTTATTTTTTGTTTTGTTTTTTGCTCCATTCTCTGTGCGTGAAAATCCTAGGGGGTCAGCAGTTTTTGAGATACTCAAATCACCCCATCTGGCACAAACAGTCATTCCATGGTCAACATCACTTAGATCACATTTCTTCCCCATTCTGATGTTTTGTCTGAACAACAACTGAACCTCTTGACCATGTCTACATGCTTTTATGCATTGAGTTGCTGCCACTTGATTGGTTGATTAGATATTTGCTTTACCTAGTAAAATGGCCACTGAATGTATATCACAGATTCTATACCCCGATACTGTGGGAGTATCTTTGCACAGTGGGCTAAAGCTATTCAAGACAGCTACTGAAGTCAGCTCGAGGATAAGGAGGGATGGGTAATAATTCCTAGCCTTGTCAGTATACAGTGCACATTCTCCAGTGAAACTAAAAGATACTGTATTGCTAAATGCTAGGTATATTTTGAACATATAAAACTGTATGCACTTAGCATTCTTTCAATAAATCTGTTCAGTTTTGATTTTGTTTGTTCTGCTTTCTTGAAAACAAAGTAAGCATTATTAATAATTGTACTCCAATTGTACTCCAAGTATAAATCTAAATGTACAGCTAGCTTATAATTATAGTGCAGTTATTTCTTATTATATTTGGTGCAATAATGTGTATTACATTATAATAATTATGTTTTTTATTTATTCATGATCAGTTTTTCTCAATTATCAAAAAATATTAAAATACTCCTTCCAAGCTAGCTGTCTGTGGGACTGATGAATGGGGATGACTATGTTACCAGGGAAAGACCCAAAGTATCTGTGGTCACTAGTAGTTATCTTATTACTGTTAACATGTGCTTTAGTGATTTATGTGTCTTTAAAATAATCTTAGTTATATCGAAATATACCTAGTTCCAAATTTCAGGCTATGGAAGGCAAACTCTGGGATAGGATGGTACCGCAGATAGAAAAAAAGTTTATGTAAGGTTTGATTTCTGCTTTTTAGTGACTAAAAAAATCCATGTGAACAAAACTCAACAGCCAGAAACAAAATATTTGGACCACAGGACACAATTAATCTGCATCCATTCACATAATGCAGGCATCCAGCCAACTTCATGCAGCCTTCTAATTCTGATAATAGCCAAGCCCAGCTGGCATTAACTGTACTATTTATTAACTGGACGTTTCAGCAGGAAATCAACATTGTGAGTAGACAGAACCATTTAAAACTAAACTTTAATTGCTTAAACTGTGTCCCCAGCTCAAAGGAGTGGCGAACCACAGTCGAAGCAGGTGCTGGCAAGCATTTTGTGTATGAAGCTGTCTTGGGAAAAGTGAGGAAAATGCAACTTACAAAGAGAACTCTAACATTTTTGGATCTGGCAGCAGAGAATGTGAAAGGAGGGGAGATGTCTAGTATCCAAGAGACCTTCCAATCCAAGTAAATGTTCAGCAGGCAATGGAACAGGTACAGTAGTTCCAGAGGTCATATCCTGGAATGTGTCCTGAGGATTACCAAAGGATTTTCAGAAATTCACAATGTGGCCAAGGTCTGTGATAGTGTCTTCAAATACATCCCACTCATTTACCTCTCAATAATTGTCTAATTATCGGGTTTTATCCTATCCATGTAGTATTGGAACATTAACACACCGTACGCCATTCAGTTCTAACAACTATATTATCCAAAATCATTGCTTAACACTCATTGATTCAATCCTCTTGCCCTTGTAGAACAAGGTCACATACACCCTGAGAGATGTAAGCTTATAAATGAAAATTGGGCAGAGTTGAATATTGTGACCCCATAACCATCACTGTGATGCTAATTGCTGACACCATAGGGCTTAAAATACCGTCTTCCCTTCCACCATTTTCAGCAATAATGGTGCTGCTAGCTCTCATCACAGCTTCAAACCTACAAACCCTTCTAAAGGTGAGCGTAAAAAGGGACCTCCCTCAACAAAACAACTTTACCTTGTGCTTTGTGCAGGTTAACTTTTTGGGTTAAAAATTAGTAGTTGGAGTATTTTGTGAGGAGGTGAGAAGGAAAATAAAAACAGCAACTTATTATTTAAACAATGCAGGGAAAAAAATGCATGCTGATGTTCAGAAAGATCGGCAGTGTCCTCAGAGTAAAAAGACAGAAAGTTAATATGTGGTTACAGCAAATTATAAGTAACAAAATTGGAATATATGCCTTTATTCAAAGACATATATAGAAGACAAAAACTGGAAGGCTTTATAAAACTTAGGTTAGACTGCATTTGGAGTATTGCATTCATATCTCATCAGCCTATTACAGAAAGGGTATGGAGGTTGTGGAGGAAGTGCAAGAGCAGTTTACCAGGATGCTGCCTTGATTAGAGTACATGTGCTGTAGGGAGAAGTTGGACAAACTTGGATTGTTTTCTCTGGAGTGGCAGAGGCTGAGGTTACCTGATGTAACTCAATAATTTTATGAGAGGCATGGATATACAGCCACAAACAAGAGAAAATCTGCAGATGCTGGAAATCCACGCAACACACACAAGGTGCTGAAGGAACTCAGCTGGGCCGGCAGCATCTGTTGAAAAGAGTAAAGAGTCGACGTTTCAGGCTGAGGTCTTTCATCAGAACTGAAGGAAAAGATTGGGATGTGAGAGTAAGAAGGTCAGAGGAGGGGAGGAAGAAATATAAGATAGTAGGTGATGGGTGAAACAGGGAGAGGAGGAGGGGTGAAGTAAAGAGCTGGGAAGTCGATTGATGAAAGAGATAAAGGGCTGGAGAAGGGGGAATCTGATAGGAGAGGACAGAAAGCCATGGCAGAAAGGGAAGGGAGAGGAGCATCTGAGGGAATTGATGGGCAGGTAAGTAGATAAGGCAGACATTCCACTTCTCCCGGAAGTTCAGGGAGTCTCCCGCAATATTAATAATGGCTCCCTGATGCCCGCAAATTATATACAATATCCTGGAAATCAATTTTTTTGAGAGCGCGCAAGAGTGAGAGAGCGAGCACGCGTGCGAGAAAGAGAGAGAGAGCGCCATGGGAGAGTGTTCCAAAAAAAGAAAATATAAAATGTACGTCACCCCAGACTACCCTAAAGTGTACCCCTGCCTAATAGGGGTCAAAAATAATGACAGTGTTGCTCACTGCACTGTTTGCAACAGTGACTTTTCTATTGCCTATGGTGGGTTAAGACTGTAAAAGACGTGTTGAGGTGAGTTTAACAGGTGTCATTCATTCATTAGCATAGCTAACGTTATTTAAACTAGCTGGCTAGCTGCTCAGGAGCTACTCTATTGCAGACATCCCACCTCTCCTGGAAGTTCCGGGAGTCTCCCACAAATTGATGGTGCTACCTCCCTGAAATGAGTTTTTGCAGGGTGGGATGTCTGATAAGGTAAGAGAGGGAAATGGTAATGAGGAATGAGGCATTACCAGAAGTTCGAGAAATCGATGTTCATGCCATCATGTTGGAGGCTACCTAGACAGAATAAAAGGAGTTGCTCCTCCAATAGAGGAGGCCATAGACTGACATGTTGGAATGGGAATGGGAAGTGGTCACCCACTTTAATTTACTGTGTTACATTTCACTATATTGAAAATAAATTAAATAACACCTACAGCGGCATGCAAAAGTTGGGGCACCGCTGGTCAAAATTTCTGTTAACTGTGAAAGATGACCTGATTTCCAAAGGGCATAAAGTTAAAGATGACACATTTTTTCACTATTTTCAGCAAGATTACTTTTTCATTTCCATATTTTAGTTTCAAAATAACAAAAAAGGAAAAGGGCCTGAAGCAAAAGTTTGGGCACCCTACATGGTCAGTACTTAGTAAATCCCCCTTTGGCAAGTATCACAGCTTGTAAATGCTTTCTGTAGCCAGCTAACAGTCTTTCAATTCTTGTTTGGGGGATTTTCACCCATTCTTCCTTGCAAAAGGCTTCTAGTTCTGTGAGATTCTTGGGCCGCCCTGCATGCACTGCTCTTTTGAGGTCTATCCACAGATTTTTGATGATGTTTAGGTCGGGGGACTGTGAGAGCCATGGCAAAACCTTCAGCTTGCACCTCTTGAGGTAGTCCATTGTGGATTCTGAGGTGTGTTTAGGTTCATTATCCTGTTGTAGAAGCCATCCTCTTTTCATCTTCAGCTTTTTTACAGACAGTGTGATGTTTGCTTCTAGGATTTGCTGGTATTTAATTGAATTCATTCTTCCCTCTACCAGTGAAATGTTCCCCGTTCCACTGGCTGCAACACAAGCCCAAAGCATGATCGATCCACCCCCATGCTTAACAGTTGGAGAGGGGTTCTTTTCATGAAATTCTGCACCCTTTTTCCTCCAAACAAACATACAAGCTCATTGCAGCCAAAAAGTTCTGTTTTAACTACATCAGTCCACAGGACTTGTTTCCAAAATGCATCAGGCTTGTTTAGATATTCCTTTGCAAACATCTGATGGTGAATTTTGTGGTGAGGATGCAGGAAAGGTTTTCTTCTGATGACTCTTCCATGAAGGTCATATTTGTACAGGTGTCGTCGCACAGTAGAACAATGCACCATCACTCCAAAGTCTGCTAAATCTTTCTGAAGGTCTTTTGCAGTCAAACGGGGGTTTTGATTTGCCTTTCTAGCAATCCTACGAGCAGTTCTCTCAGAAAGTTTTCTTGGTCTTCCAGACCTCAACTTAATCTCCACCGTTCCTGTTAACTGTCGTTTCTTAATTACATTACGAACTGAGGAAATGGCTACCTGAAGATGCTTTGCTATCTTCTTATAGCCTTCTCCTGCTTTGTGGGCATCATTTATTTTAATTTTCAGAGTGCTAGGCAGCTGCTTAGAGGAGCCCATGGCTGCTGATTATTGGGACAAGATTTGAGGAGTCAGGTTATTTATAAAGCTTTGAAATTTGCATCACCTGGCCTTTCCTAATGATGATTGTGAACAAGCCATAGCCCTAACAAGCTAATTAAGGTCTGAGACCTTGGTAAAAGTTATCTGAGAGCTCAAATCTCTTGGGGTGGCCAAATTTTTGCATGGTGCTCCTTTCCTTTTTTCCACTCTAAAATTGTACAAAACAAAAATAATACACTAATCTCACTTAAAATATTAAAAAGAATGTTTCATCTTTAACTTTATGACTTTTGGAGATCAGTTCATATTCTACTCACTTAACTATTCACTGTAACAGAAATTTTGACCAGGGGTACCCAAACTTTTGCATGCCGTTGTATATTTCAATCACATGTTACAAGGGATGAGGTTTAACTTAATAAGCTAAGCAATGGTAAGGCCAAGGAGAATAGGAGTCTAGAGCAGTATAGATTGAAGAGATAGTGTGTTATCATTCATCAGAGGGAGTAGAGGAGAATATAGCTTTCTGACCCTTAGGAAGTGTTGGGAAAGAAGAACTAGTACCTAATAATTGTTCTGTTGGAATTAAAGGCTAACTGTGTCCGTATCAAGCGAAGGCATAGAAGTATTTGTGACCTTGTGCCACTCCTTCCTACCCCATTGCATCCTCTGGATGTCTGTCTCTCCTTGATGCAAGCTCACCTCCTCACTTCCTGCTGGTCATGCCTGGCTGTTGCCCTGACAGCTTCCAGGAACTTGGTTCAGGAGCCTTTTCCCTTGTGGACTACCCCTAGAATCTCTAGGTTTTGGTCAGAATATGTGAATGCTCTCCATTCCCCTAGCTTCTCCATCACATCTTATCTCACTGTATACAAAGTGTAGATCTGGTGTGCGTATATCTTGTGGGTCTTTTTTTTTCTGATCTGGAGCTCCAAGGCACAGCTGTGCTGTTAAGTGGTAGCAACTATGAGAAAGTTTTTACCATAAATACTTCGTGCATGTGCTGATTGCCAGCAATGTTCTTTCTGAAATAAGATGTACTGTTGTATAAAAATCGCAGTTGAAGATTAAGCACAAATTACATGGCATCATTATCAGTATATTGAGTCATAGAGTTACAGCAATATAATATGGAGACAGGTCCTTTGGCCCAACAAGTCCATGCTGACCATGATACCCACCCAAGTTGTCTCACTTCAGCCCATATCCCATATACTGGATACTGATTGTGGATGATCAGCCATGATCATAGTGAATGGCGGTGCTGGCTCGAAGGGCCAAATGGCCTACCCCTGCACCTATTGTCTATTGTCTATCCCATCCCTGCTCAGATCTATCCAAGTGCTTCTTAAATGAAAACTGTTGTACCTGCCTCAACCACTTCTTCTGGCATCAGGTAAAATTAAGATGGAAGTTTCTTCGGGGTTTGTTTTGCTATTCCCCACCTCGTAGCATCTGGCTTCTGTTTTCAGGGCAGCACTACATGGTGACAAGAAACAGTCACCTTTTGTACAGAGCAGGCTTATATAAAAACACAGCTGTGATGAATATAGCCCTGGCTTTACAGTTTTCCAGTATTTTTTCTCACGGTAAGTTTCATCCAAACAAATTTTGCTCCATCCTTTCCAGGATTCCAACTCTGCGATGGCTACAAATTGTGACATTTCCTACAGTGCCTTTGCAAATGGAAAGAATACTCAGAATCCCATTGTAGGATTCTTGGCTGAAAGATCACCACATCACAGTATACCACATTAATAAATTTTGGCCTCATTAGCTACCTCACTATCAACATGACCCGAGTGGAAGCAAATTATTCTAGATCCCAAGAGACTGCCTTAGAGATGAAGAGATTAACAACAGCAAATAAAGGATGCTGACAGTTTCTTTGCTATGAGAATACACAATAAAATGGAAAATTCCAGAAATTCTGTTTTTATGATTCATGCTAAATGGTGATGTTGAAAAATAAAATGTGTTGTTTAAAATTGATTTTGCAATTGTGTTTATTTATGGACAATTATTCATTTTTAAGGTTCTTACCTCCTTCCTAATCCAGCTATATTTTCAGACTTGGGCACTAATCAGTTCAATTTAAACATCTGGAATGGTTTAATTTCCCAGAAAAAAAAAGCTGCAACTCCCTTGGTTCAGTCTTGGTCTGCTATCATAGCTACAACATCACTGTAAATGAAATGAGAGCATGGGAGTGCCAAATCAACCTCTTCTGCAAATGCTGAACATTTTTGTGCTATTGCTATACAGACTCATAGGTTTGCCTATTTAAATATCTACTTTTGATCTTACTCACATGATCTATAGCAAATGGAAGCAATTAAGAACAATACATTTATCAAAACCATTCAGATTCTATCAACTGAAGATGTTTGCCACTCAAGCAAGAATTTTTTTTGATCTAGATCTGGGGTTCCTGACCCTGTTTATGCCTTGGTTACCATTAACCAAGGGTCCATGTACCCAAGTTTGGGAACCCCTGATCTATATACTGATGAGCAACTATTCATTATGAAGTTATTTGAGATGTAATGAAATACTATCACATTCGATTGATCCAATTCTAGAAAATATTGATCTAAATAGTAATCTAAACGGGTTTATATATACTAGATGCCCTACAAAAAAAAACAGTGACTATATTACAATTCCTGATATAGTGCAATATGAATCTTGTGACAAAGTGAGTAGCAGACTTTCTAAAAATCATGGCTTTCAGGGATCTTAGAGATTGATCTGGCTGTGAAAGTAGATCAGATGAATGCGTGATGATTGAGTGAGTCATGATGCATGGACAGATAGATCTCAGTATTATTGGACCAATTCATCTTTCAAGTTGACAAGCATAGGTATTATAAGAGGCCGTTGGATCTCAGAAGGAGGTCAGGAAATATTTCTGTTTTCAAGAAGGCTGACCTGTAAATACCAAACATGAGAAAGTCTGCAGATGCTGGAAATCCAAAGCAACACACACAAAATACTGGAGGAACTCAGAAGTCAGGCAGCACCTATGAAAATGAATAAACTGTCAACGTTTCGAACCGAGATCCTTCTTCAGGCAAGAAGGCAAATGTTTGGGGTTCAGTGGGATCCAGGATCAGCCATGATGGAATGGTGGAGCAGACTCAATCGGCTGAATGGCCTAATTCTGTTCCTATGTCTTATGGACTGGAAAGGAAGGGAGAGTACTCAGTCAGGAATGTAATTAAATTTGTCCTGTGCATGCTATTTGATTATGGACCATTTATAACAGTATAATTTCAGCAAAAAATACAAATCTTTGATTAACTTCCAATTTAGTTGAATTAACTCTTGGGTCGCATACTGCCTTGCACCTCCTCTTCATCTACCTCAGGTAAATAATGGATAAGAATGGAACTGTTGACAATGCAGTTTGACCAGAGGTGGGGACACTTGACACATTGCTTACACGGAAGCCAAAGAGAAGATGGCACTTGAGTAAATCAAAGCAAATGTATGCAGGTATTGTTGTGCTTCTGGAAACAATGTAGAGCCTAGGAAATAGAGCTCTAAATTTTCTTTCAAGTCCAGAGGAACTCCAGTATGAAACGAACAAAAACAAACATACCTTCTTGTTCTAGATCCTCTTTCCTCTGTATGCTCTTTATAAAAAAAATTACTTTAAGCACATTCAGAACTGCAACTGGGAGAAATCAATGGATGATATTGAATGCCAATCTGCATACTTTAAGGACCTTATCAGCTGCAGGTAATTGATGTTTCTGGTCCATTGTAATAGCAGATTAAAATTGAAGGTGATGGAAACTTTGTGGGAAATTATTGCCTGTTATTTGATCCATTTTGAATATCTGTTCACCTGGTTTCTGTCAAGCAGGTTAATGCCACTGTAAAAGAAATACTTTCTGAACTTAAACAATTATTGCATGGATATGCTCAATTAAAAACAGCATGGATAAAATGGTCTATTTACATGTATTGGTTATCTCTGTGGTGGAAGACAGTTATCCTAAACAACAGGATATTTTCCTTCTATTCCTCATGTTATACTGTAAGAAATGAAATATCAAATGAATGGGTGCAGAGAATTACTTTGAACTTCAAGCAAAAGATTTTATTACATATCTGTATCTCCACTATAGGATTTAAGGATACATCGTGGCAAATTATTCTCATCCACTTGTCATACCATGACCTCCAAGCCAAGAACTTCCAAGCTATGGTCTTTAGTGGGTGTTGAAGTAACTGGTCTCAGTCAGAGCAGCAGCAGGAGCATAACGATTTCTTCTCTTTGGGCCCTTAGCTCCCAGTAGAGCATAGGCCATCGATGACCTCCCATCTCCAATGTCCACAAAGTTGATGGTACGGCTGGAGTTCACCAATGTTTCTGAAGTCCACTGTATCCACTGCACAGGGGATTGGCCTATACAGCTTCACCAGACCCCTGTTAACTGGCCTTATCCGTTTCCACCTCTCCTGACGGGGGGACATAGGATTGGACGTTGAGAGGCAACATAATGAGTTGCCGTGGCACAAGAAATTGGACATACTAGCCAAGGTTTCTACCACCAGTCATTATTCACTTGCTACTGGAAAATGCTTAAAATGGAACAACTGTGGAAGACTAAATTGCACAGAGGAATAATCTGTTGACGGGTTAGTTTCTTACATAAAAATTAAACCCACTGTGAAATTTTCCAATTCCATTCGCTAGGTGGACTACATTAAAAACTGCTTTCTTCTCCAAGAGGTATGGCTGGATGCCTTGTAAAAAGAAATGAAGTGCAGCTGTTGTAAGCACTGTTTGCAGCTGAGGTAGATTACAGATAAATGAAATTCACAATACCTCACATTAATTTAATTAGAAACCACCCCGGAATATCCGCTTCTAATTCTCCTGAATTATCTAGCTGCTGGGAAGTGCCGATTTATGAGCTGAGGTGTCAGTTAACCATGCCTCAGGTCTCGTTCCATGCACAAAAGCTGAGAGTGCATAAAACAGTTAATAAACAAACTTGTGACAGAGTTTGTCAGAATGTAACAACTCACAGATTAATCAAGGATAGTTCAAATGGATTTCAAAAGGCAAAGTGCTTTTGAGAATTCGCTGGATAGACGATGAGAATACCACCAAAATGGTCCATACGGGCTACTAAAATGCATTTAATAATGTGTAATACAGGGTTTATTGAAGGAGTCAAATAAATGGCAGGATGGGAAATGTAGTAATATGTATGTAATGTTGATTGGTAGGCAGAAACATGAACTTTGCTCAGAGAATGTTTCAATGTGAACATAAAACTTTGGTTGGACCATCTGTAGGCAGTTTTGCATTTCCAACAGGCCTGCCAGATAAGTCAAAGCAAATGTTGGAAATGCTCAGCAAAGAGGAAAGCAACAGTGGAGAGAAGAAATGTTGACATTTCACATCGGTGAATCAGTATCGGAATTACAATGTTGCAGCTGTGAGAACTTGTAGGTAGCTCTAAAGAACAAGAGGTAGGTAACCACACGTTCTGCACAGTCAAAACTTTGTACCCTGGCATTTAAACAGACTCTTCTATTAGACTTTTCTAATATATTTCAAATATTGGCCTAAGTAGGAAGAAATATGAACAAGAAGATCCATAATTGTTCTGAAATTGGAAGATATTCAATAAGGTAAGTCCAAAATATCCCTGTTAAATGAAAAATATGATAACTCATAATAAAGAATAATTTCATCATGGTGTTTTTTTGCCTTATGTATTCTTAAACATTTTTTTAGTGTTTAATATCACATAAAGTGCCACGTGAACCCAATGACCATCACAAGCCACTTTCAAAAGATAATCTTATAAATTGTTCAAAATCTATTATTTAATACATAAATAAATATCTGAAATTCTACTCTTAATTAAACATATACCCTGTGTTGTGAACATGAACTTAGGTGCCTAATCCCTCCTTAAAAGTATTGTGAGCTAGTTTGGAGCAAAGAACTGCAGATGCTGAAAATCCAAAGCTGAAACGTAAAATGCTGAAAACACTCCCCAGGTCAGGCCACAGCTGTTGAGAGAGAATCTGCTTTATATCATGATCCTTTCATCAGAGCTGGACAAAGAGAAAAACAGGTATGTTTTAAATTGCAGAGAAGAGGAGGGTGGAGGGAACAGAAAAAATGTCTAGGATAGAATGCAGACCAAAGCTGTCAAGGTGACAATAACATTAAAACTAACAGCCAGAAACTAAGAACAAAAAAAAAATGAAAGTTCAAGCCACATCTCTGGAGAAACAACATTACCTGAGATTGTTAAATGTGCTATTAAGTCCTGAGAGCCAAGTAGAAAAATGAGATGATGCTCCTCAAGCATACATCATGCAATACTGGAATAATGCAGAATTTGAAGAGAAAGAGGTAGGAATAGAACTGTGACAGAAGACTAGAAGCTTAGGATCACTTTTGTGGACTGAATGGAGGAATTCTGCTAAGTGATCACCAAATTGGTTTTACAATATAGAGGACACGTTTTGAATACCAAATACAATATCAGTTGGAAAAAATGCAAGTGATTTGCAACTTCAGCTAGAAGATGTTGGAGCAGTATTTGTAAATATCAGCCAACATACTGCAGCCATGTTGCGATGATGGCGATGATGATGGACCAGATGCTATTTTAGTTGGCTGCTTTGTCTTGGAGCTGAAACTTTTGAGAGTTGTTAGAGCTGTGTTTATCCAGGTAAATGGAAAGTATTTCACTATGCACTGCCTTGTGAATGTCAGAAGACTCTGGGGTGTCACTAAGTCACGCACTCATTGTAGGTTTGCCAGCCTCAGACCTTCCCATAGAGCCACATCATAAGTGGCCCAGTTAAAATTCTGGTTAATGGCGACCTCCAAGATATTTAACATGGAAGATTTGTTGTAGTAATGTCAATGGTCATCAAGATACGTGGATAGAGTCTTCCTTTCTGGAGATGGTAATTGGCTACTTTGTGGTGTGAATGTTGCTTGCTACTTATCAGCCATGCATGATCTTTGTTGAGGTCTTCCTGCATACAAGTGTGCACTGATTTATTTTTGAGGAAGACGCACGTGGAATTGTATGTGCCCGAGTTGAGTTGTTTACTGAGTTGTCAGACCCGGGTTGGTTAATGAATTGTCCAGGGACTTTTGGTTAACCATTTGCCTGGATACAATTCGTTAACTAAGTTGGCTTCAGAAGTCTCGATGTGGGTTGGATTTGCTGGTTGTAGCAGGCCATGTGTTCCCGAGCCTTGACCGCCTCTTTTGACACATGCAATTTCTGTGCAGGGAGAGGGGTCCTTGCAGATATATGGGGAGCTGGTTTTCATGAGAGTGGTTGTCAGATGGCATGGACCTTTCTGATTTGTTAACCTGGGCTGCGTTGCTGCTTTTTCGGCTGAATGTGAACATTGCCCTATGAATTTCGCAGTGGAAGTCTGTACGGGGACCGGTTCAGAGTAAACTCCACTAATGGAAAGATGGATAAGAGATCCTTCACAAAGCAGCTGCAATCATTAGATCTGGATAGACACTGTCCTGATGAACTCTGTGTCAATGCTCTGGGGCTGTCACAGTTGGCCCCTTTGTGCAAGGTACCATCCAACTGTTGGAATGCTTTCCTCTTTATGCCCATTCACCGGGGTTTCTTGATGTCACACTTGGTCAAATACTACCTTGATGTCAAATTAGATTAGATTCAACTTTATTGTCATTGTGCTGAGTACAGATACAAAGCCAATGAAATGCAGTTAGCATCTAACCAGAAATGCAAAGAATAGTGCTATTTACAAAACAACTGCGAATAAAAAGTAAGTGCTGCAGCACACAAACATAAAAATAATGCGACAGTACAATATGGGCGCAATACTGTTTAGCGTTGTGATGTGAGGTTCAGCAGGGTCGCAGCCTATGTTCCCTCTAAGCTGTGCATGTGTGCACGTGGACACACGTTTTTCACCCGCACAAAGGAAATTAATGTGCACACAATAGGTTAGTTACCTAAAATAATGTACTAATTAATAATTATACGTATTGAAAATAATCTTTTAGCTAAATGTTTCTGTTAACTAGTTAGTCGGTTTTTCAAATACCACAATGCACGTCACTAATTTACGCCACCTCACCTTTCCTGTTCCAGTTTGTACAGCTGCAGCATGGCAGCAGCCTTCTTTGGCGGACAGTGTTCCTTTTGTAAAGTTTACAAAGACCTGTTTCAAATCCTGTAGACAGCTTACTAAGTTTTTATTGAAAAAGATCGGTCAAATGACCTTGCGGCTAAATACTGTCACACGAAATTGATAAACATCACATACAAAGTAGCTTTACAGGTTTTAAGTGATGTCTTTGATGAATTGGCTGCACTGTGCAAGATTCTGCAAAAGAGTGGCCTGACACTGATTGATTCACTTCATTTTGCGTGAGGCAAAATTAACAAGATAAGAAAGCAGTATCTGGGAAACAATGTTTCGTGGAGTGACAAAGTTAAAGTTTTGCTAAGCCAACAACATGAAGAAAACGTCACGGGAGATACAAGTTCGCTGTTGACTTTTACAAATAGCCTTTGTGTTCATTTAGAAGAAAGGTTTCCTGAAGATGAGGTACAAGAATGGTCAGCTTTTGATTTCTCTGCAATTGCAGATTATGACTTCACATTTGAAGATGAACAAGTTAATGCCTTATGTCTAAAATATCATGATTTTCTAGCTGAAAATTCTGTAATAGTTAGACAGTTCAATGATTTCAAATTTTCCATACAAGAAAAAAATAAATCCAAACTGATTTCAAACTTTGCTCAAATGGTGGCATTAGTACTTCAAAATGAACAGTTTTGTGACCTTGTACAGTTGATGGATATTGGGGGAACCTTTCTTGTGTCTAGTACGGACTGTGAGCAAGGTCTTAGCTAATGAATCAACTCAAAAACAAGCTGAGAAACCGTTTAGGTGAATGTCATTTCGATATGTTAATGAGAATCAAAAGCTATTAATTGGATGGAAGTTCTATTAGTCTAGATAGAGTTTACAAAGAATGAGTAAATGCCAAAGACAGGAGAGAGAAAAAATAACTGAGTGACTTAAACATGTATGTTATTTTGTTGTTATTCTGTGCAGTTTTATGTCAAATGTTTTGTAAACCTATATAAACTGTGCCATGCGTGCATTCAGTGTGCACATACTTCCGTCACAGGAAAAGAAATTGCATAACATAAGATTTTTGCGTACACTGACTACTAAAAATTAGAGGGAACATTAGTCACAGCCTCAGGAAAGAAGCTGTTCCTGTGCCTGCTGGTGCGGGAGTAGAGGCTCCTGTAGCGCCTACCGGATGGGTGGAGAGTAATGGTGAGATGCATCCTTGATAATGCTTTTCGCCCTACCCGGGCAGCATTTCAGTCTCAGTCACCTCATCTCTGGGCCCATGATTGGACATATTCGGAATGAAGTCTACAGCCAAGTAGACCTGATGAAACCCAAACTTTTCAAGTTATTAATGTGTAAATACTGCCTGATAGCACAGTCAATTATACCATCTATCAATTTGCTGATGACCATTCTTCCTAGACATCACTTAGCTGGACTGGTTTGCCTGCTTTCTGTTATGAGGGTTTGGCTGGATAATTTTCTAGTCAACAGAAAATTCCAAAACCAGAATTTCATATTTCAGCCTGGGTATTAATGGTTTCAGAATTAGGACAGTTAATTAAATTTGTGTATGATGTAGATCAATAGTGGAATAGGCTCAGGAGTGGATGCTAAATTCCACCTCATAAGTACTTAATAATTAAAAGCAAACAATATCACATAACAAAAGAATGTAGTAAGAGATTATCTGGTTCTCATACGTCCAACATATTACTGCCAATTTTATCAGAGGCATTGCCCAACATTCAGATTATGAAAAAAGAAGGTTGGCTATAAGGATTCAGTATTCACTCCCGCCTGATCTCATTCTTCAGTTGTTACTGACAAGAACAGCAATCAGCACTATTAAATAACTCATTCTCAATTTATCCTTAAAAGAGTCACATATTCCTAAAGTAATGTAATTCCAGAATTATGGATTGTTAGTCAATTAAGCATTAATTAATTATCTGCTATCTTAAAGAAATTTGAAAAGTTATTTTCTCCCAATCACAGATTAGCTCTCATTTGTTAATTGTCTATAATTTCCTGTGTTGTAAAGATAATTTAATTAAATAACTTGCCAGATAATTCTTTCTCAAAGCACAGCATGATATATTTTCACCTGATACTTTAGCCTCTCCATAATTCCATCCTAAATCCAATCATCGAACCAGGTGCCTGTATCAGAAGAGAGGTGGAAACACAGTTAATAATATAGAAAGTAAACAGGGCAACATGGTAGTGTAGTGGTTAATATAACGCTTTATAGCACCAGCAATCAGGGTTCAATTCCCACCGCTGTCTCTGAGGAGTTTATATGTTCTCTTGTGACTACTGGATTTCCTTTGGGTGTTCCGGTTTCCTCCTACATTCCAAAGATGTATGGATTAGGGTCTGTAAGCTGTGGGCATGCTATGTTGGCACTGGAGCGTGGCAACACTTGCAGACTGCCCCCAACACATGCTTGTACTGGGCTGGTTGTTGATGCATTTCACTGTATGATCTGCTATTTCGATGGATGTGTGACAAATAAAGCTCATCTTTAATCTTTAATGTTACTTTTTATTTCAAGGGGTATAGAGAATCATGCCGGATATATTTTAGGTGAGTTGGAGGAACTGGTGTACAATTCTGGTGTCCGTACCCAAGAGAGGATATACATGCCTTGGCATTAGTGAAGAGAAATGAGATTCACACCTCAGATGATGAGATCTCCCAGACAGTGTTAATTAGTAGAGTTGACTTAATCTCACTGGAGGTAAGGAGATGATGTCAATATCCTGAGGGATAAGCATTTAAAGGTTGTTTCCTTAGCTTGGAGAATCTAGAGGTTGGGGGCACAGTATCAGGCTATGGTGTCAGCACTTAGGACTGAGATAAGGAGAAATGTCTTCTCATAGATTTGTAAACCTCTTGAATTATCTACATTAGAGATCTTCAGATGTTCATAATTATTAGATCAATAAACCATCAGATACTAAGAGAATCAAGGTAATAGGGATGGGCAGGTGGGGGTGGGGATGAGGAGCAGGATGGATTACTCGGCAAGGCACAGGCTAAGCCATGCTCCAATGACAGATAGGGCAGCTGCTATATGGTCTATTGTTCTTAATATTCTCCATTAGTAAGGTTAAAAGCATTAGGCTTTACATTCTTAGCAGTTTGAATGGACCATAATTTCTTGCTGTACCTAATGACAATTACATAGCCAGAATAAAAATTAACCCCCACCCTGCTCCCGCCAGCTGTTGATTCTGCCATGCTTTGAATAAAGTTTTGGAAGGATTCCTGAAATAGTCCAAGAATCCCTTAAAACTCCCATCCAGGGTTCTGTAAGGAGATGGTGACATTAACCTTGGAGCTGGATATTCCACAAAGAGAAAAATTGATGAGCCTTTCCAAAATTCAAGATTCAAGATTATTTAATGTCATTTCCTGTATGCAAGTGTAGAGGAGAATGAAATAATTGCTACTCTGGACCTGATGCAGCACACAAAAAAAATAAAGAACTCAATAATAATAAAACACACAATCAATATAAATAATGTACATAAGGTAGTTTATATAGAACTTATGATTGTATGTCCTTAAAGGAACACTAGGCACAAGAGAGTCTCCACGTAAGGTGACTGACAGGAAATAATAAAGTTCCATGCTTCCATTCCACTAACTGTTGCAAAATGGCTGCATTAATGTGACCAAAATGGTGTAAAGTTATCCAGATGCAAATGTTTTAATGGTTTAACAGGTTGTAGAAAAACTTAATCTGTATTATTGTACAGGACTACATAGTCTACAGAATTATATCAGTGCTAGTATTTAATGTTCTCGTGAGCTCCTTTGCATACTTCTTCATCTAGCCTTATCAATATTTCATTCCCATTTCTTTCACCTTCATTTTGTCACCTAATTAAAAACAATGTTAATGTTATTGTATGGTGTTAGGTATTGTTAGACATAGGACATTCTTCAGGATTGTGTAGATGGTAGACATTAACATAACAAGAATCTATCATCAAGGATCTCTAAAATGGGTTATGCCCCCTTCTTGCTTCAACTATTCGGCAGGAGACACCAAAGTCTGAAGTTGCACACCTTGAGAGAACAGCTTCTTCCCTACAACCATCAGCTTCCTGAACTGACCTACACAACCATATTCCTACCTCAGCTAGCATAAGGCTAGCCAATTGGCTGGTCCTGGACTTACTTCCATCTGGCATAGTTTGCATTTTGTTGTTTGATTGTTTGTGGTTTTTGTATTGCTATATTTATGCTCTATTCTTGGTTGGTGCGGCTGTAGCGAAACCCAATTTCCCTCGGGATCAATAAAGTATATCTATATATCTATCTATCTATAATACTACAGACTACCTTTTGCACTAACATTGACTTTTCTCTGCTTGTTTTTTATTTTGTACATGTTTTATTTTGCACAGTTCTTTTCTTCACTTCTTGTATAACTAATGTTCTTGTCATGGTCCGGATCCAGGTTCCTTTAAATTTAGTTTGTTTATGTTACGATCCGGACCGTTGATTCCCTGTTTTCCCATGTCCCTCAACTTTGGTGATTAGAGGCAATTAACATACGGCTGAACCGATAGTTTATAGTCTCCGGCTTTCAGCCGTTCGGTGTGGGAGCGTCTGTAAAGTCTGCAAAGTCATGGCGTGACAGTGGCATCTGGCCAGAGCAAATCTAGTTTCCGCCTGAAGCGAGTGCCGGTAATTCGCCTTTCCTCACCGGAGCAACCTTGTCAAGTTACCTCGCCAAAGCAAGCCTGCAAAGTTTCCTCTCCGAGGTGGGTCCGTCAGTTAACCCGCCGGAGGGAATCAAGAACCGCTGTCTACTGTTTCCGGGCTGAGTCGAGAGCTCGCCACTACCCGAAGGCTCCAAGTCAAGTCTTGGCCCTGGCGGCGTTCTAGTACCATGTCAAGTCCTGGCCCTGGCGGCTTCCCAGTTCTGAGTCAAGTCCTGGCCCTGGCGGTCTGTGATTCCTGTCCTACCCCCTTGTCTGAATCCCTTCTCTGCCCCTCTCGCCTCTAGCCCTCGTCTGCAGCCCCCGCCTGCACTTCGGTCTAGTTCCATCACCGGAGCTAGATAGGTACTGTCTGGTGTTCATTCGTGTTGGTCTTGTCTTGTCTGGTCCTCGCCTCCGTGGGGTAAGTCAGGCCGTCTTGCCGTTGCCCCGCGGGGAGTCATGTCTTGTCTTGTCCTGTCCTTGCCTCCGTAGGGGTAAGTCTGGCCGTCTTGCCATTGCCCCGCAGGGGGTCATGTTCTGTTCTGTCTTGTCCTCGCCTCCATGGGGTAAGTCAGGCCGTCTTGCCGTTGCCCCGCAGAGGGTCATGAGTCCCGGCCCTATGTTCTGTACCTAAGGAGGGGTCCTGGCTCTCTGTTCTGTGTGTGAGTCCCGGCCCTATGTCCTGTACCCAAGGAGGGGTCCCAGTTCTCTGTTCTGTGTATGTGTCCAAGGTTCCATGTACCTGCTCTCCTGAGACCGAGGCTCTGTTTTCCATGCTCCTCCTCTCCCTCGCCCATGTCATGTCCATGCCTGATTCTGGGGTCCGAGCCCAAGGCAAGACCCAGGTACTGGGTCCTTGCCCAGTCTCGGGCTCGGAGTCCATACCCTAGCCTCTTCATGTCTCCTCTAGCTCTAGGAACGGATTCCGAGTCCAAGCCCAAACCCTTGGTCCCAGCCTAGCCGTAGTCCTGAGTCCTTATCCTGTTCGCTATTCCTGCTTCTGTCTTGCTCTCCTGGTATCGTACAATAAACTAAACCTAAGTAACCTCACAAGATATGTCCTGCATTTGGGTTCACCCTTGCTCCCAATGTCCTGCCATTGTGACAGTTCTGTGTGTTATCTGTACCTACATGCCTGTAATGCTGCTTCAAGCAAATTGTTCAGTGTACTGTACCTCATGGTACTTTTACATGTGACAACTTGTCTTGACTTGAACCAGTCTTTTAAACAAAAATCTGTTCAAACCACAAGCAATAATCAGTTTTTAAACCAAAAAAAACTGACAGCTTTTATAAACAAACAATACTGTGTACAGAGCACGGGCTGCCAGCTCACAGCAGGAAGCCGCTCGGGAGGTATGGTTTGCAAACTGAAATGATCATGAGATATTATTATATGCATTGGCCAAATTTAAGACAATATTGGTAAAGTTAATTAGCTTACAGCAAACCAGACATCTACCCCTTCACTAAGTTGCTTTGTTCCATTGTGAAAGAGATCAAGAAATGTTCCAGACCAGATTTGTTTTCTCACATACCACATCAATAATGACCATTGTTAGTCCTGACGAAGGGTCTTGGCCCAAAACGTCGACTGTACCTCTTCCTAGAAATGCTGCCTGGCCAGCAACCTTTATGTGTGTTGCTTGAAATTCCAGCATATGCAGATTTCCTCGTGATTACGATATTTGCAATCTTTTAATAATTGGGATATTCGTCATTGTCAGAATCAGCCCACACAATGGTAATTTTGGGTGTCATGTTCTCTGCCCTCAGAAGCTTTTAGACCATCCTTGTGAATTATCCTGCAGAGGTGCTTCAACATTCAGACCATAAGACTTAGGAACTGAATTAGGCCATTTGGCCCATCGAGTCTGCTCTACCATTCAATCAAGGTTGATCCTTTTTTTCCTCTCCTCAGCCCCACTCCCTTGCCTTCTCCACGTAACCTTTTTATGCTGTGTCCAATCAAGATCATATCAAGCTCTGCCTCAAATACCCGACAGCCTGGGCTCCATAGCCGCCTGTAGTAACAAATTCCACTACTCTACCACCCTCTGGCTAAAGAAATTTCTGTTTTAAATGGACACCCCTCTATCCTGAGGCTATGTCCTCTTGACCTGGACTCCCCCACCATGAGAAACATCTTTTCCACATCTACTCAGTCTGCCAGCATCTCCTTTTAATTTACTTTGGCCAACTCCTCTCGCATACCAATGTAATTTTGTTTACTCCACTGAAATATTGCTACATCAGACTTTACTTTCTTCTTATCAAATTTCAAGTTAAAATCATTAATATTGTGATCACTGCCTCCTAAAGACTCTTTTACCTTAAGCTCCCTAACCACCTCTAGATCACTACAAAACACCCAATCCAGTATAGCTGATCCCCTAGTAGGTTCAACAACAAACTGCTCTAAAAAGCCATCTTGTCGACATTCAACAAACACACTATCTTGAGATCCATTACTGCCTGATTTTCCCAGTCAACCTACATGTTGAAATCTCTCATGACTATCATAACATTGCCCTTTTGACATGTCTTTTCTAGTTCTCATTGTAATCTATGGTCCACATCCCAGCTACTGTTGAGAGGCTTGTATATAATTGCCATGAAGGTCCTTTTACCCTTGCGGTTCCTTAACTCAACCCGCAAGGATTCAACATCTTCCAATCCTATGTCACGTCTTTCTACTGATTTGATGCCATTCTTTACCAGCAGAGCCACACCACCCCCTCTGCCTACCTTCCTATCCCTCCAATACAACATGTGACCTCGGACATTCAGCTCCCAACTACAACCATCCTTCAGCACAATTCAGTGATGGCCACAACATTATGCCTGACAATCAGTAAAAGTGTAACAAGTTCATCCACCTCATTTCTTATTCTTCATGCATAGAGATATAACATTTTGAGAACTGCATTTGCTACACTTATTGATTCTGCGTCTCTAATGCACTGATACGCACCCTGTTGGCTGCAATTTTCTCCTATCATCTTCCTGCCCTTCCTGATAGTCTGACTGCATGTTATCTTTGCTTTTTTACCATCCGTCCTACCCTGCGTCCCATCACTCCGGTTCCCACCTCCTAACAAATTAGTTTAAACCATCCTCAACAGCTCTAACACACCTGTCTGCAAGAATATTGGCCCCCCTTGGGTTCAGGTGCAACACGTCACTTTTGTACAGGTCATACCTCCTCCAGAAGATATCCCAAAGCCCTGCCCCTTGCATCGGCTTCTCAGCCACATATTTATCTGCCAAGTCATTCTGTTTCTACCCTCACTAGTGCATGGCACTGGCAGCAATCCAGAAATTACTACCCTGGAGATCCTTAGCTTTCTGCCTGGCTCTCTAAATTCTATTTTCAGGACCTCTTTGCTTTTCCTTCCTATGTCATTGGTAACATACGTACCAAGACATCTGGCTGCTCTTCTTCCCCCTCCACAATGCTTTCGACATGATCTGAGACATCCCTGTCACTGGTATCTGGGAGGCAGCATACCATTCAGGTATCCTCCTCACATCCACAGAACCTCCTGTCTGTTACCCTGACTATCCAGTCCCCTATCACTACCACTTCCCTCTTCTCCCTCTTTCCCTTCTGCACCATGGGCCCATGCTTAGTGCCAGTAACCCAGTCTCTGTGGCATTCCCCTTGGAGGTTATCCCCTACAACAGTATCCACAATGGTACACTTATTATTGAGGGGAAAGGCCACAGGGGTGCTCTGCACTAACTGCCTATTCACATTTCCATTTCTCCTGACAGTCACCCAGCTACTCACCTCCTGCAACTTCGGGGTGACTACTTCCCTGTAACTCTGATCGATTAACTCCTCACTCTCCTATACAAGCTGAAGGTCATCCAGCTGCTGCTCCAGATCCCTAACACAGTCTTGAAGGAGCTGTAGCTGGATGCACTTCACGCAGATGTAGCTCCCTGGGACAGTCTAGATTGCCCAGGATTCCAACATCTGGTTTGAAGAGCATACAGCAGCCATTTAATACACGAGGTAAAATAAGAGAGAAAAAAAGAGAACCTTAACAGAAACTTATCCAGGCTCGATGCCTCTTCTGAGCCAAAACCTGACACTCCTATTCTCACCACTGGCCTACTCCCAGCAATAGCTGCCCCACTTCCCCTTATGTTTGTCAAAACATTTAGAGGTGTTTTGTTGTTTACATTTTGCTCTCATCGTAAATATGTAATTCAAAGGAAGCATTTGTCAGTCTCGAGATATTTAAATAATTATAGCATTGTAACAATTGAACTTTTACTGAATCAACTCCTTGAATTGAATTGACTGGACTTTATTACTTACATCCTTCATATACATGAGGAGTAAAAATTTTTAAAAATCTTTATGTTACGTCTCTGTCTAAATGAGCAATGTGCAATTATAGTAATTTATAATAAATGGTATGTACGACAGGATAGTCAATATAACATAGAAAATACAGTTGTGTCAACATGAATTAATCAGTCTGATGGCCTGATGGAAGAAGTTGTCCTGGAGCCTGCTGGTGCTGGCTTTTGTGTTGCGGTATTGTTTCCCGAATGGTAGCAGCTGGAATAGATTGTGGTTGGGGTGACTCGCGTCCCCAATGATCCTTCAGGCCCTTTTTACACACCAGTCTTTGTAAATGTCCTGAATAGTGGATAGACAGGAACTTATTAGGGAGAGTCAACATGGCTTTGTACGTGGTAGGTCATGTTTGACCAATCTGTTGGAGTTTTTCGAGGAGGTTACCAGGAAAGTGGATGAAAGGAAGGCAGTGGATATTGTCTACATGGACTTCAGTAAGGCCTTTGACAAGGTCCCGCATGGGAGGTTAGTTAGGAAAATTCAGTCGCTAGGTATACATGGAGAGGTGGTAAATTGGATTAGACATTGGCTCGATGGAAGAAGCCAGAGAGTGGTGGTAGAGAATTGTTTCTCTGAGTGGAGGCCTGTGACTAGTGGTGTGCCACAGGGATCAGCGCTGGGTCCATTGTTATTTGTCATCTATATCAATGATCTGGATGATAATGTGGTAAATTGGATCAGAAAGTTTGCTGATGATACAAAGATTGGAGGTGTAGTAGACAGTGAGGAAGGTTTTCAGAGCCTGCAGACGGACTTGGACTAGCTGGAAAAATGGCAGATGGAGTTTAATACTGACAAGTGTGAGGTAATGCACGTTGGAAGGACAAACCAACGTAGAACATACAGGGTTAATGGTAAGGCACTGAGGAGTGCAGTGGAACAGAGGGATCTGGGAATACAGATACAAAATTCCTTAAAAGTGTCGTCACAGGTAGATAGGGTCGTAAAGAGAGCTTTTGGTACATTGGCCTTTATTAATCGAAGTACTGAATATAAGAGCTGGAATGTTATGATGAGGTTGTATAAGGCATTGGTGAGGCCGAATCTGGAGTATTGTGTTCAGTTTTGGTCACCAAATTACAAGAAGGATATAAATAAGGTTGAAAGAGTGCAGAGAAAGTTTACAAGGATGTTGCCGGGACTTGAGAAACTCAGTTACAGAGAAAGGTTGAATAGGTTAGGACTTTATTCCCTGGAGCGTAGAAGAATGAGGGGAGATTTGATAGAGGTATATAAAATTATGATGGGTATAGATAGAGTGAATGCAAGCAGGCTTTTTCCACTGAGGCAAGGGGAGAAAAAAATCAGAGGACATGGGTTAAGGGTGAGGGGGGAAAAGTTTAAAGGGAACATTAGGGGGGGCTTCTTCACACAGAGAGTGGTGGGAGTATGGAATGAGCTGCCAGATGGGGTGGTAAGTGCGGGTTCTTTTTTAACATTTAAGAATAAATTGGACAGATACATGGATGGGAGATGTATGGAGGGATGTGGTCCGTGTGCAGGTCAGTGGGACTAGGCAGAAAATGGTTCAGCACAGCCAAGAAGGGCCAAAGGGCCTGTTTCTGTGCTGTAGTTTCTATGGTTCTATGGTTCTATGATTAGTTCACATCTGCAGATGCGCTAGGCTGTCTGCACCCCTCTCTGTAGAGTCCTGTGATTGAGGGAAGTACAGTTCCCATACCAGGCAGTGATACAGCCAGGCAGGATGCTCTCAATTGTGCCCCTATAGAAAGTTTTTAGAATTTGGGAGCCCATACCAAACTTCTTCAACCGTCTGAGGTGAAAGAGGCGTTGTTGTGCCTTTTTTATCATACAGCCAGTATGTACAGACCATGTGAGATCCTCAGTGATGTTTATGCCAAGGAATTTAAAGCTGTTTACCCTCTCATCCCCAGATCCATTGATGTCAATAGGGATTAGCCTGTCTCCATTCCTCCTGTAATCCACACCAGCTCCTTTGTTTTTGTGACATTGAGGGAGAGGTTGTTTTCTTGACATCATTGTGTCAGGCTGATGACTTCTTCTCTGCAGGCTGCCTCGTTATTATTTGAGATTAGGCCAATCGAAAACATGAAATAATGAGATAATGAGATAAAGAGTCCTTAAAGTGATATCATTCGTCATAGTGTCATCAGCAATTTCAATTAGCAGTTTGGAGCTGTGGGTGACAACACAATCATAGGTATACAAAGAGTAAAGGAGGGGGCTTAGTACACAGCTCTGAGGGGCACCTGTATTTTAATATTAAGAGTATAAAACTGGATGTACTTTGAGTGTAGAGCAATTCTATGGTATTTCTTTCAAGAAGATTTGGGTGCCACGTAAGTGTAGCAGTTAGTGCAACACTATTATAGCTCAGTGCGTCTGAGTCAGAGTTCAATCCCATCATCCTCTGTAAGGAGCCTGTATATCTTCATGGAATATGTGCATTTTTTCCAAATACTCCCATTTACTTCCACAGTCCAAAGATGTACCAGTATTGTAAATTGTCCTGTGATTACATTAAGGTTGTGTTGGCGCGTGGCCAAGTGGTTAAGGCATTTGTCTAGCGATCTGAAGGTCGCTATTTCAAACCTTGGCTGAGGCAGCGTGTGTGTCTTTGAGCAAGGCACTTAACCACACATTGCTCTGCAACGACACCGGTGTCAAGCTGTATGGGTCCAAATGCCCTTCCCTTGGACAACATCGGTGGTGTGGAGAGGGGAGACTTGCAGCATGGACAACTGCTGGTCTTCCATACAACCTTGCCCAGGCCTGCACCCTGAAAACCTTCCAAGGCGCAAATTCATGGTCTCACGAGACTAATGGATGCTTATTATTATTACATAAAGGTTAAAATCAGGGTTGCGGACAGTGCAGCTCAAAGGGATGGAAGGGCCTATTCCACACTGAATAAATAAATAAAATGATGGTCCACAAGGTATCCTTCAGAAGGCTTAAATGTCATGATAGATAAAATCCTTTTACACCTACCACCGTTGTTCACAGTCACAACATATGGCATTAGCCTGAACTAACTTTTCTGGCCATGTGTTACATACATTCTTCAAAGTTCAAAGTAAAGTTTTATTATCAAAGTACATATATGTCACCATAAACAACCCTGCGATTCAGTTTTTTGAGGGCATACTCAGCAAATCTATAGAATACAGACAATAACAGGATCAGTGAAACATCGTCCAGACTTCAGAAGACACCAAACTGTGCAAAGGCAAATATAAATAAATAGCAATAAATAACGAGAACCTGAGATAATGAGTCCTAAAGTGAGATCATTGGTCCTAGGAACATTTCAATGATGGAGCAAGTGAGTGTAGTTATTCCCTTTTATTTAAGAGGGTAGTAACTGTTCTTGAACCTGGTGGTGCAAGTGCTGAGGCTCTTGTACCTTCTCCCTGATGTCAGCAGTGAGGAGAGGATATGTCCTGGGGGTGGGGGGAGGGTTGATAATGATGAATGCTGCTTTCCTACAACAGGGTTTCATGAAGATGTGAGAGGGCTTTATTGTGATGTACTGGGCCGAATCCATTAACTTTTGTAGGAGCTTCTGTTCAACGACAGAGGTGTTTCCACACCAGGCCATGATGCAGGCAGTCAATACACTCGCCACTGCACAACTATAGAATGAAATCACTCCTGATACCTGCTGTAGGTCACACATTGGGCATGATCTCATTGATAGAAGAGGGCAATGGCCCTTTCCTGTTCCAAACTTCCCTTTATTCTCTTTACCAGGTTTGTCATGCATAGTTCTCAGAATTGCATTTACTGAATGGCTGAATGCAGCCAATTGGCAGAGCATTTGTCAAAACAATGTTACACAATAAATGAGGTCACCACGTTTTGTTCCTCTGCATATTTTTAACATTTGTATATGGCATCAGGCCAGCTACACCAATCACTTTACTGAAAGCATAAATAACAGCACAAAGGTGTATCACAGTTCTCAATTTAAAAAAAACAAATTCTCATCTACAGATATCAAGAAAAGATTAAGCTAGTCGGCTTCCTGAACTTGGATTTTTATTCAAACACATTGCTTCTAAAATTTTGCACATAGTTTTCCTCTCTCCCTTCAAAACACTGTTCTGTTTCTTCAAACATCCCCAACACCTGCTCAGTGTCCACTTCTTCTGTTTAGAACTTTTGGTCGCATGTATGAAGAGTTAGTCTAAAACGACAATTTATTTCATGCCGTGAACATGTGTCAGAGGAAGTGGAACTGAAGAATACAGAACAGAATGTTGTCCATCCACAGGGTGTTCCTTGACACAAAGGTACTTGTGATTGAACAGAAGTGTCAAACAGCAGGGCATAGTGCAAAAAAATATAACACTCACTGTCTGGGAATCTACTTTTAATGTGTGATTTGAAACTGAAGCCTAGGACGATTGTTTAAATGAATTCAAATAAGCTTATTATGGATATTGTAAATATTGCCAAGTTTTGACAGATGTAGTTTAAATGTTTCCTCTATAGTTCCAAACTTTCTTCTGGGACATGGTTGTGAACAAAGGCTGTTTTCTATCAATTTCACCTGTTCTTGAGTGCAAACTGGCAAACATTTGGTTTGGCACCTGTTTGTTCTTGCCTTCTCTTCCCAGTACCTTATTGCTTTTGGCATTCAAAAAGTGGTTTTCTGTTCCCATCCAACCTTAATGACTCTGAATCACAGCAGCAGAAATATGGGGCAATAGTATTTTTGCACATTAGATGCCTCATTCCTGATCAGTGAGGGGATGTCTGATATGTACAGCATGGGAGTTTTGCAAGGATCCTACTAGTGATTTGAAATAATAATGTACAGAAGTAATACATCAGTCAGAAGTCCTAAGTTTGCCGTCATAACTGAAGCCAATTTTCAGTCAATTTGATTCACCGCATGATATTAAGGAATCTCTGAGGACTGACGAGCACTTGCTATGGGTTGGTTGGTTCTGAGGTGACCAATTAGTCTCTCTCAGAGATGGGGAAGGTGGTAGCCAATTGGACTGGTAGATGGTTTGTAACATGATCTGCTCCTTGCTCCTCTTATGCAGAACCTCTGTGTGCTCTTGATGTATGGTTTTGATATTCACAATACCAGCCCAAGTGCTCTTTCTCTGCCAAAGGGTCATAGTTGGGGATTTTTCAAGGAAGAATGTGGCACACAACTGATGGATGGAACTCCAGTCAAGTTGTAGTTGTCTCAGCAAATCACACCCCCAACAATGTTCTGCTTTTACCACATACAAACTCAATGTGGCTTGTTGTTTGTTGTAATTCACAGTTACTAATGTCATTGCCAGAAGAATTAACTTTTCTCCAGTACAGGTTCTTATTTGAATATCTGCAGACTTCAGTTTAGTATCTTTGAAATGCCTCTGCAACTTATGTTGTGGAATGACTGAAACAGATGAACCAGTGCATAATTCTATTTTTGTTGATTGCCGTTCACTTCTGGTGTAAGCCACATTGCTTGTCTGTTGTTAATGTTTCTATTGAAAATCTCAAAACTACACAGTCCTGTGTCACTCTCAACATTATCAGATTTTTCAACAGTGTAAAGATTAGTGCATGTTTTGAAACTGCAACTTGACTTATTATCCTTTTCTTTTCTCCTTGCCGTCCATTAATTTTTCTCTGTCCAACATGCTGTTTATGTGTCCTACTTTGTTGCATTTTCACCTTTAAACCTACATTTTTTTGTGTGTATGTGAGCCCTGTCGCAGCTGTAATACAATTTGGCCAGGCTATTTTCTGTTTAGATGCTCCAGTTTTATTCATACCCATTTTTATTCCTGACTGCAACTCAACTGCATCTCTGTCTGCAGTTTCCACTAAAACAGCGATTTCAACTGCTCTTTTGAATGCAAATCATGCTTCAGTTAGCAGTCATTTTTGAATGCTTTCTTTTAAGATTTCACAAACTAAATGATCCCTTAGTGTATCACTAAGCCAATTACTGAACTGACAATACCCAGGTAATCTCTTCAGTTCAGCCACGTATGCTGAAATGGACTCCCCTTCTTTTTGATTCTGCTTATGAAGCTAAAGCATTCTGTAATCAACAATGGCTTTGGCTTTACTTGTTTCTGCATTAATTTAACAATATCAGGAAAGCTCATCTCTGCTGGTTTGGTTGGAGCAGTCAAACCTTGAAGCAAACTGTATGCCTTTAAACTCAATGAGCTTCGAAAAATTGGCACTCACTTCTCACTAGCTATTTAATTCGCTTCAAAATACTGTTCCAATAGCTCAGTATATATGAGCCAATTACCCGTTGTGTAATCAAATGTGTCAATTTTTCTGACAAGGCCATCCATTTCTGCTTTTTCTTTATGATTATTATCACCTGTTACACTTTATAAACCCTGAATTCTTCCATTTATGGCCTATTTTTAACTCAATGTCTCAATGCTGCTTGAAAATGTGCTGGGGTGCATTTTTTACTTGCCGTGTTTTATTTTAGTCGAAGGTCTCAATGCACTTTAAAATTAGCAGGTCAGTAGCCATCTCAGGCTACTATGTGTGGTAACTTCAATACATTGCATGTTTGGTAACTTCAAAAAATTAAACTAATTCAAATGAAGACATTTGTGTGCAATTCACGTATCTATACATATAACCCCGTAGTACATTATTTAAAGAAACAGGAAAGCTTAATCAACCAATGTATATATGATTACACAACTATTATTGAAATACTAAATACACACAGTTGTAAGGAGATGAATCTCAAGGTTGTATATGGTATACATACTTTGATAATAAATGTACTTTGAAATATGAACTTTGAATTCTGATTTTATTTGCTGCTAATACTCAAGATGCTGTCTTAGACTCATTAAGCACCCAAAATTGATTAACATAAGCATTAATTCTGTAGTATAACTGTTTCATAAAGATGGAAAAAAAACAGACATTGATTGCTATGGCAGCTTTCAGTTTTAAAATATGGACTGTAAATCTCCCAGTTTTGTTTTAAATTTTAAAATAAGTTAATTACATTGCTGACTTCTAGTGTGCTTTAATGAGTATGTACATTTGGATTTTGATGCTTTAGTGTTAGACCCTTGTCCAGGTAAAGTCAGCTGTATAGGAATCTGTGCAGTTTTACACCATGACTAGGAAGGTATATTAAAGATTTGCACTTGCCCTTTATTATAAAGTGAACAAACACCGGGGATGGCAATGTTTTCCTTTTATTTCCTTCAAAAAGCAGTTAAAATTGGATTGCCAGATTAGTGTGTATCAGCTAACACCAGCAATTATCTACAAGCAGGAAACTACAATGAAGCAGCAAGACGGAACAAATAATAGGACGTTAAATAATGTACAGAGCAAAAAAAATGGAGCCGATTCATTTAACCTGGATATTTGCAGACTCAACCCATATGCTACTTCCAACTGCTCCCAGTATGAAAGACAGCAAATTGTTTCCTTTTGAGAAGAGAATGCTATACATACTTCCCTGAAACATGAGTGGACAGTATACAGGAAAACATTTCTAAAATCTGGAACATCTGCTTCGAACCAGCGTCGAAAAAAAAGTTATGAACTGACCTAGAGGCAGTGCTATGCAGACATGACTGGGACTGCTGCTGCGTCTGCATTATGTAGCACATACCTATGATCACTCTCCTGCCAAATCTGATTCCTTGCAGGCACTGAACTCAGGCAGGTGCATGAGTACACTGATTCAGATAGCATCATGCACTTGTCACTGGCCTCTAATTGTGTGTCCTTTCTTGTAAAAATTGAGTATAATTTAAGTTTAATTTATGCTTTCCTTGTCAGTGTTGCTTATCTGATGCCATGTACCAGTGACACTACTGTGCATGCACATGCTCAAACATATGACAATAAACTTAACTTTTAATTTGATATTTAACTGCTCCTATCCTCCCACTAACTTGCACCATTTAAAAAGTATCTGGGATGATATGCGTCCTGATGGTGAAGAAGAGTTAAGGATTTTAAACGTCTCTATAAACTTGAAAAAGCATTCGACGATGTTCCCCACAACAGGTTTGTAAGTAAAATTAAGGCTTGAGATTAAAACACAGTTAAGAGAGTATAATATGTTAATCCCTCATTTCTTCCCAACCCTTCCTCCTGTCCTGTTCTAGCATGGGCATATCCATTTTAATTCCACTTCCCATTCCCATTCTGATATATCTATCCATGGCCCCCTCTACTGTTGCAACGAAGCCACACTCAGATTGGAGGAACAACACTTTCTATTCCGTCTCGATAGCCTCCAAACTGATGGCACGAACATCGATTTCTGGAAATTCCAGTAATACCACCCCCCCTTCACCATTCTCCTTTCCCCATTCCCTTTTCTCTCACTCACCTTATCTTCTTGCCTGCCCATCACCTCTTTCTGGTGATCCTCCCCCCATTTTTGTTCTTCCATGGCCTTCTGCCCTCTCCTTTTAGATTCCTCCTTCTCCAGCCCTTTACCCCTTTCACCAAATCAACTTGCCACTTTTTTACGTCACCCCTCCCGCTCCCAGTTTCAGTTACCACCTTGTGTTTCTCCCTCCCCTCTCCCCACCTTTTAACTCTACCCCTCACCTTTTTTCTCCCATCTCGTTGAAGGGTCGCGACCCGAAACGTCAACTGTACTTTTTTCCATAGATGCTGCCCATCCTGCTGAGCTCCTCGGGCATTTTGTGTGTGTTGCTTGGATTTCCAGCATCTGCACATTTACTCTTGTTCATAATAGCCTACTACTTTTTTGTTGTAAGTTATTGGGCTTGACCTAGAAAGAAAAGATTTCAAAACTTACAGGTGATGCATAATTTGGGAATGTAGTGAATAATGAGGAATTGATGTTGATAAAGAAATCCAGAAAAATGAGCTGACAACAGGAGAAAGCTAATGCGGTGTGTATAAAATTACACATTTAATGTGATGACTGAAGAAAGATAATATCAACTGAATGAAATCAGTATGGTAATTGACAATTTCAAGGACATGAATGCACTAACTTTTAAAAGTAATAGAACAAGTTAAGAAGGTTATTTGAAATGGATATTGGTCCCTTTGGTCCAATTTTGGTTGTTGGGCCCTTGATTTTATTGATGGTGGACGAAAACACAAAAGAATGGAAGTTATAATGAACTGTTAAAAAGGCTGGTGGCCACCCAGCATTCAGATCTGAGCAATTTTTCCACAAAGGTCATACGACTTCGAGAAGCCTGTGAGGGAAATTTTCTCAAAAAATACCAGATACTCTATGATGGGAAAATTGGGGATGCAGGAATTATCCTCCTAACAGAGACATTTAACAAGAAATTTGATAGAGGTTCTTCAAAATTATAAAATTTTGATAACATGACTATTTCAGTGGCAATAGACGTGTAAAACAAGTGTAATTAAAGATTATTGGCAATTATCTGGCGATGAAGAGAGGAAACATTCTTTACAGAATAAGATATAATCCTAACTGCATTTTCTGAAATGATGTTGGAAACTGATTCAATCACAATCAAAAAGGAATTAGGTAAATGGGAAGAATTAATTGGGAAAGATGCAAACTATGGAAAACAAGCAACTTTGTTTCTGCCTGAAGCATAAATCTCCCCCTATTCTGGATCATTTTGTAATTCTATGAAAGAAACAGACTATCCAGTTATTGATTTATGGGACGTAGTTGTGTGAATAATGAGCTACATTTCTTTGTCTTATTGAAGTCTTTTATTGGTTGGAACAATTTCAGAATTTATAACGTCAGTGATAAGTTGTGTCTTTTTAAAATACTGCCTTCCGCTAGGTTTCCTATACCAGGAATATTTCCTTAATTTCCTTTCATGATTTCTCCCGTAGAGGATCCTTGCAAGTCTGAACACTTGACAACTCAGCATCACTTCACAGAACAACAAAAATTGCTGTCACAGATGGAGGACATTCAGCCCAAGTGTCAACAACAGAACTGTTGTAACAAATCCGACTTCCTCCTGCTTGACCTGTAGCCTGCAACACACTCAGATGGTTTTATATGTAATGAGGATTCCGGCCTCCTTCACGCTTTCACACAGTGAGTTACAAATTCACTACATTTGCTGAACACCTGTCTAAAGGTTCTACCAGTTACTTTATCTCTGTTTCTCCTCAAGCAAGTAGATTCTGTCGTGTTTTAATATTTCAGTAATATTTAAGTAATATGTATATATATTGTTTGGATAAACATTCCTTATTTGTTTACTTAATTCATTATGGGTTATATAGTACTTAGGCACATACAGTATATTTAGCTAGGGTGCCTAAGTCTTTTACACAGCATTTTATTAATTTTATGTATTGCATTGTACTGCTGCCACAAAAAAATACAGATTTCATGACATGTGAATGATGATAAACCTGATTTGATATGGGTCTCAACTGAGGACTGAGAATGGGAAGGGGGCAGGGAGAAGGGCATCACAGTTGGGAAAAGGGGAACGGAGAGGGGAAGGAGCAGGAAGCACCAGAGATGTGTTCTGTAATGATCAATAAATCAATTGTTTGGAAAGAAATGACCTTGCCTGGAGTCTCAGGGCTGCGTGTGTCTGCACCTGCACCACCCCTGACCCTAGCACTTGTTCTCTGCCATCTGTCCCACACGTCCTGCGGCGTCCAGTACTCTGCAAAAGTCTTAAGCGCGCACACACACACACACACACACACACACACACACACACATATATATATATATATATATATAGAGAGAGAGAGAGAGAGCTCGGGTGCTTAAGATTAAGATAACATTGGAAAACCCAAACATATCAAGGGTAAAATAGTGATAAAATGAAAAGTTTTACAAGGCCCATCTGGTTCCTTATACTATTGTAATAAATTAGTCAGTGAGCTAAATTTCAGGGAGGCTAAAGGAGTTTGCTCCAAGGCTGAGTGGAGCTCAGGGGCAATGCCAGTGGTCCCAGTGGCCAAGAAGAATGGGTCTATCAGGATCTGTAGTCACTTTAAGGTCACCATCAACCCAGTACTGAAAGTAGATCTCTTCCCAGAATAGGGGATATCTTTGCAAACCTTTCTGGAGGAAAATAGGTTAGCAAAGAGGACTTAGATGAGGCCTGACTACAGATGGAGATGGAAGAAGAGTCCAAAGTGTCTCTCACTATAAACACTCACAAATGGCTTCATCACTATAATAGGCTTATTTTTGGAGTAGCATCTGCGCCTGAACTCCGATAGAAAGCTATGGGCCAGGCACTCAGTGTCACCAGGATGACATCATTGTTACCGGTAAAGATGACAAGGATCATCTCAAGACATTATTAAAAAGAGTAGAAGATTATAGGCTCGGAGCGTAAGGCAACAAGTGTGAATTCTTTAAACCCAGCACCACTTAATATGGTCACACCAGTGATGCACAAGGATTACACAAGTGAGCTGAGAAAATTCAAGCAGTGGTGGATGCTCCAAGGCCAAAGGACGTGCGTGTCACAGTTGTGGTCCTTTTTAGGATTTGTCAATTACTATAACAAGTTCCTGCCAAACCTGGCTACTGTGGTCCATTCCTTGAACTCATTACTACAGATCAGAAAGAAATGGCAAAGGACAAAGCAGTATGAGATGGCTTTCCAAAAGGTAAAGGAAATGGTGACGTCAGACATTCACACATTATGATCCACATTGTCCAGTGAAGCTTACCTGTGCTGCCTCGACTTTTGGTATAGGGGCAGTTATGAGTGATGGAAGTGAATGTCTCAATGCCTTTTCATCACATTCCCTTACCGCCGAAGAGGAAAACTACACACAGATAGACAGAGAGGCCTTGTGTCTGGTTCGGGTGCAAAACATTTCAACCAGTACTTGTATGTGAGGGAGTTTACCCATACGTTGATCATCAGCCACTGCTGTCTAGCTTCAATCTGTTGAAGGGTGTTCCACTAACAGCGGGAGCACAAATGCTGACATGGGCTCTGTTTCTTGGAGGACATAATTACAAAATCAAACTGTAGAGGACGAATAATCATGGACAAACAACAGGAATTCTGCAGATGCTGGAAATTCAAGCAACACACATCAAAGTTGCTGGTGAACGCAGCAGGCCAGGCAGCATCTCTAGGAAGAGGTGCAGTCGACGTTTCAGGCCGAGACCCTTCGTCAGGACTAACTCATAATCATGGAAATGCTGATGGATTATTCTACTTGCATTTGGAAAAGGAAATATCTGAAAAATTTACAAAAGAGGAGACTCCTCTTGACCTAGTTTCCATAATGCAACTCAAAAGTCTTCTTCTTACGGTAGAGATGATCCAAAGGGAAACCAGAAAAGACCCCACACTGCCTCAGGTCTACATGGCAACCCACAATGGCTGGAATGTGCAGCAGAACTCCCAGTTCCTCCATTTTTACCAGCACTGGTATGAACTTGCCCTTGACAGAGGCTGTCTTATGTGGGATTGAGAGTTGTTGTACCATCCAAGCTGAGAGCCAAACACTGGGAGAGCTATGTGCTAGTCATCTAGGGGTGGTCAAAATGAAAGTATTGGCTTGAAGCTCTGTCTGGTTTCCTGGGGTAGATTGGCAGATTGAGCAGCTTGCTATACGTTTTTCAGGAAGCCAACTGATCCAGAAGATACCAAGAGTAGCACCACTCCATTCCTCAGAATGGCCTGCATTGCCCTTGCAGAGGATCCTTATGGACTTCGCCAGACCTTTCATGGGCTCAAATTTCTTGATAATGGTGGTTGCAGCTACAAAGTGGCCAGAAGTGTTGCCAGTAGACTCCACTAGAGCCTTGCGCACTCTTGATGTGTTGAGAAGCCTCTTCTCAAGGACTGGTATTCCAGAACACTTTGTCTGTGACAATGGACTACAGTTTGTTGCAGAGTAGTTACAGTCATTCCTGAAAATGAATGGACGAAGACATGTTACGTCTGCATCATACCACTCAGCTGCAAGTGGCATGGTGGAAAGCTTTATCCAGTGTCTATAGAATGCACTACACTAACACTGAATTAGAAGCTTGCCAATTTCCTTGTTGCAGGTCATAATGCAACATACTCCATCACCAACAACTCACAAGATAATGCTGCTCCTGGGTTATCCTTTGCACTGATGTTTGGATCTCTACAAACCCAATCTCAGAAGGAGGATGCAGGACAAACAGCTGAGACAAATTGAGGGCCTCTCGAACAAGAAGGTTCAATGTTTCACTCTTAGACAAACAATACTGGCATGGGACTACAGAGGTGATTAAAAGTGGGTACTTGGAAAGATTAAGGACATAACTGGACTGCTCTCCTACTTCATGATTTTGTCTGATATCATCTGGGGATAACTCATCAGTAACAGTTGAGGAGAGCAGAGCCATTTGTTAGAGAAGAATTGTGTTCAGAGATGTCAGAACCACTTCCTGTAGACCCAGAGTCACATCCTACAACCACCATGGAGGATGCCCAGAACCTGAGATTGTTTCACAGCCACAAGTCTCTCTTGCTAAGAAGAGAAACCACCTACCCCCCCCCCCACCCCAACCCCCTGGTCAGGAAAGACATTATAAGACATAGAAGCAGAAGAGTAAGAAATTAGATTAGATTATGAGGACACACAGTCCTCTTTTATTGTCATTTAGTAATGCATGCATTAAGAAATGACACAATGTTCCTCCAGAATGATATCACAGAAACACAAGACAAACCAAGACTAAAAAAACTGACAAAAACCACATAATTATAACATATACAACAGGAATTCTGCAAATGCTGGAAATTCAAGCAACACACATCAAAGTTGCTGGTGAATGCAGCAGGCCAGGCAACATCTCTAGGAAGAGGTACAGTCGTCGTATCAGGCCGACTGTACCTCTTCCTAGAGATGCGATGCTGTCTGGCCTGCTGCGTTCACCAGCAACTTTGATGTAATTGTAACATATAGTTACAACAGTACTGTATATATAAGTTGAACATTCTATATTGATTTGGAGTTTGTAGCTAAGCAGGGGGACTGTTGTGTATTTAATGTTTTAGTAAAATTTGAATAATGTATATATGTATAGTTTGATTAAGCGTTCTTTGTTGACATAATTCATTAGCGTTATACCATATGTCTTTACGCCGCCATGTCATACGCGTGTGCCTCACTAAAAGTAAAAATGGAGCAGACTTTTTTATTCCCATCCTGTATTTTTCTTTTGATTATTTTTGGACATTATGAAACAGAACAGATTACCACTCTTCACCCTGTCTAGACCATTCCTGATTTTGTTTACTTCAGTGAAGGCTTCTTTTATTCATGCCTCGGCCAAGCTAAGCTAAACAATTCACCTTCATAACTGATGTACTGCAGCTTTGGTGACATTCTCATAAATCTCCTCTGCTCTCTCTTTAATGCTATCACATATTTCCTTCAGTGTGGGGAATCGGACCATTTGCAGTAAACTTGTTGTGACTTAAATAATGTTTCACATAGCATCAGCACAATATCCCTGCTGTCAGATTGTTAGTGCTTTCTCAACCTGTTCTGATGCTTTCAAGGAGCTCTGGATTTGCATTCTAAAGGAAATGTTTTCAATTAAAATGTACCTTTACTCTTTCTTTATTATTTTCTTTCCCTTTACATATCTACAAAGCACCTAGGTTTTCCTTAATATTGGTATATTTTTTTCCTACACTTGCTTTGGCCTCCAAATGTTCTTTCTAATTTCACCCCTGCTCTTTCAAATCTGCTGGAGGCTTTCTGCAATGTTGAATTCCTGTTGCCTATTTCAAGCTTCAAAACAAGCAGATGCAGCAACTCTAGCAACTTAAATAGATTTAACGAATCCTTTTGAGGGCGGCGCAGATCACTGCTAAACATGATGTATCCCATGAACAGAAGGCATTTTTTAAGTTATGGAAGGAAACAAAAGCTCAAGAATGTAGGAGGTAAATGTATTTTGAGATGATTTGCTGGCCAGCAGGAAAGAGAGGAAGCACAGATGGGTTTATCTGTCAATAATTGTTTATTGTTGTCACATGTACTAGATACAATGAAAAGCTTTTGTTTGCCTGCAGTCCAGCAGATCATTCCATGCAGCACTAAATTGAACCGAACTGAACTGAACTGGACTGTTTCAATGACTTTGTGGTTTGATGTTTTATATTCCGTGTTTTTTTTTACTCATTTTGTTTTTGCCTTTTGTACGATTTGCTCTTCTTTTATGCGTTAGATGTTTAATGTTTTTGTTGAATGGGTTCCATAGTCTTTTTTGTTTCGTGGCTGTCTGTGGAAAAGGCAAATCTCAGGGTTGTATACTGCTTACGTGCTTTGATATTAAATGTACGTTGAGTCTTTGAACACAAGTACTTTACATTGGCATAGTACAAAAGAGGAAAAAGGCAGTATGTAGGAAATGGTCTTACTGTGACAGAGAAATTAAAGTACAGTTAGATAAGGGCCATAAGAGATTAAGGGCTCATCTTTAACATGATCAGATGTAACGAGCGATGTGCCGCAGGAATTATTGTTGGAGCCTCAATCTTTTACAATTCATAAAGTGATGGAGTTTGAAGATATGGTTGCAAAGTTAGTTAATAGCACAGAGCCTAGAAATACACATGAATTAAATAAGTGAGCAAAGATATGATGAGTGGAGCTGACATGTCTATCCACGGCCTCCTCTACTGTAAAGATGAAGCCACACTCAGGTTGGAGGAACAACACCTTATATTCCGTCTGGGTAGCCTCCAACCTGATGGCATGAACATCGACTTCTCTAACTTTCGCTAATGCCCCAACTCCCCCTTGTACCCCATCTGTTACTTATTTTTATACACACATTCTTTCTCTCACTCTCCTTTTTCTCCCTCTGTCCCTCTGAATATACCCCTTGCCCATCCTCTGGGTCCCCCCCGCCTTGTCTTTCTTCCCGGACCTCCTGTCCCATGATCCTCTCGTATCCCTTTTGCCAATCACCTGTCCAGCTCTTGGCTCCATCCCTCCCCCTCCTGTCTTCTCCTATCATTTTGGATCTCCTCCCCTCCCACTTTCAAATCCCTTACTCACTCTTCCTTCAGTTTATCCTGACGAAGGGTCTCGGCCTGAAACGTCGACTGCACCTCTTCCTACAGATGCTGCCTGGCCTGCTGCATTCACCAGCAACTTTATGTGTGTTCCTTGAATTTCCAGCATCTGCAGAATTCCTGTTGTTTGCGAAATGTAAGATTATCCATTTTGTCATGATAATGGAAAAAGAGTATAGTTTCTAAATAGTGGAACTTTGCAATCTCTGAACTGCAAATGAATTTGCATGTGCTAAGGCCACGAATTGTCAGGACATTGTGGGCCTAATTATATCAGAGAGTCAGGATGTCAGAGAGCTTGGAAACTACAGTGGCTTCAGTGGGTTGTAACATCTTGGTTCAGGAGTTGGGAGCATCGAGGATGAAAGGGTTGAAGGTTGTTGTGGAACCTGGTGAGGTTGGAGTGTTATTTGGAAATAATTTTACACTTTTTTGTGACTTCAAGGATGCTAGGAAATGCTGAGTCATGTGCTTATAATCTAAAACAACTCAAATGTGGGCATAATTGCATTTCACCAAGAAAAGTAAAATGAATATCAGTTACATTTTGATGTAAAAGCAGTGTTATGTGCTCATATAATGCTGTTTTTTTTATGTTTTTATACATTCATAAAAATCCAAAATGCATGGTATTTGGGATTGTTTGATGATGAAACGTATTTAAAAAATTAATTCTGTAGTGTTTATCAAGACCAAGTTTCTTCTTTAAAAGTTTATTGATTACAGTTGAAGTTAACATCCCAGCTGACATTAGCACCTTTACCTTTTCTGGCTGATCTGATGTCTTTTCCAGTTTGTCATAATCTGCTTTGTGCAGCCTTGTCTCTCTGAGAGTTTGCAGTATCTGCAGTTTCACTGGATGACTAGCGCTAATGGATGTATTTCATCTCCAACAAACTTTTGTTATCATGGTGCTTTAGTAGTTACTAAGTGTTCATTTCTATTAACTTCTTTTCCATTGTCATGTTCTAAGCAAACTTATTTGGTCAGTCTCTGGAAAATCATCTCACGGCCATTAAATCTGGCAACATTTCTCCAGCCACAAGTTCACCAGCTCCAGTTGCTGTTGGCTGCTTTTGATTAAAGGCATGTCTTAAAGGGAAGATTCTCTCTTCTAGCATTTCTTTCAGCTGCTTTTGGAAAGCATTTCCAGAGTCTTTGGAAAGTTGGTGTGAATCATAGCAGAGCAAAGAAAGGGGCAGGAACCCTGGCTGGCCAATCGTCCTCCATAAACAAGAGCAAAGGAGAAGAGGAAAGAGGTTATCTGTGCTCAGAGGCGAATGAAGTCCATTGGGTCATTAACAAGGCAATGTTGTAATGGACTGATTCCCACTCAGCTCCAGAAATATTCCACCTACTGCTAGGATACAATGACATTTGAATCATAAAATCATGAAGTTCTCTGAGTAACTTGCTAAAATCTCACTGACAAACAGCTGCACCACCAGACAGGTACTTGCTCATACTATCCATCCACATCAGTTATCCAACAACATCTATCAACAACAGTAATTAGTCACTACTTCTGTGCTCCAGCTCACTCTCACATTTATTTCATTTCAACACTCATTCACACATCCCACACACTCAGCAGATGTTCAGCAATGGCAAACACATTATGTCACTCAGTTGTACACTTCTTCTGCACAATGTGAGCTGCATTGGCAGTAGGCAACACCATTTCCCATGGTGATAGCCCCAGGAGTAGCAATGATGAGAGACTGTTGAAAGTGACCGTATGCTCATGTTAAATTCTCTTTATATCATTCTGCTAATTTGATTAAGGATATGGAGATGGTTTAAGGTTACGGGACTTCCTTGCTTTCTCTCCATACTATGATCACCTTCTTTTCTGCTTTAGGTCATAAGACCATAAGACATAGGAGCAGAATTAGGCCATTCGGCCCATTGTGCCTACTCTGCCATTTCATCATGGCTGATCCATTTCCCTCAACACCATTTTTCTGCTGTCTCCCCATAACCTTTCATCCTTGACTAATCAAGAACCTTTCACCTTCTGCTTTAAATGCACCTAGTGACTTGGCCTCCTCAGCTGCCTGTGGCAACGAACTGTGGCTCAAGAACTTCATCTCTTCTAAATGGACTTCTCTGTATTTTGAGACTGTGCCCTCTAAACCTAGACTCCCCCACCAAAGGAAGCACCTTCCTCACATCTATTCTATCTAGGCCTTTCAACATACCAGAGGTTTCAAAGAAGAAGGTTTCCCCCCCCAACCCTTCTTCTGAATTTCAGAGACAACAGGCCCAGAGCCTTCAATCACTGCTCATATGATTAACCATTTATTCTCAGAGTCATTCTTGTGAATTTCCGATGAAACCACTCCAATGTGAATAAAGGGCACAAAACTATTCACAATAATCCAAGTGAGGCCTCACCAGTGCCTTAGCCAGCCTCAGCATTACATCCTTGCTTTTATATTCTAGTCCTCTTGAAATGAATACTAATATTGCATTTGCTTTGCAACTCGGATTTTTAAATTTTCTCCCTGTTTTGAAAATAGTCTATGCTCTTGTTCCTTCTCCCAAAGTGAATGACCATACACTTCCCAACACTGTATTCCAACTGCCACATCTTTTCCATCCTCTTAATCTGCTTAAGTCCTTCTGCAGCATCCCTGCCCCTCCACCTATCTTTGTATTGTCTGCAAAATTAGCTACTAAGCCATCAATTTCATCATCCAGGTTGTTAACATACAACATACAAAGAAGCTGTCCCAACTCAGACCCTTATGGAACACACTAGTCACCAGCAGCCAATCTGAGAAGGATCCTTTTATTCCCACTCTTTACCTCCAGCCAATCAGCCAATACTCTATCTATGATAATATCTTTTTTTGTAATACCTTGGGATCTTACCTTGTTTAGCAGTCTCGTATATGGCAACTTGTCAAAGGCTTTCAGAAAATCCAAGTACACAACATACACCAATTCCCCTTTGTCTATCCTGCTTGTTATTTCAACAGATTTGTCAGGCAAAATTTTTCCCTTAAGGAAAGCATGCTGACTTTGGCCTATTTTGTGATGTGCCTCCAAGTACCCTGAAACCACATCCTTAACAATCGACTCCAACATTTTCCCAACCACTGACGTGAGTCTTACTGGCCTATAATTTCCCCTCTTAAAGAGTGGAGTGACATTTCAAATTTTCCAGTCCCCTGGGACCACGCCAGAGTCTATTGATTCTTGAAAAGTCATAACTAATGCCTCCTCAATCTTTTCAGCTACCTCTTTCAGAACTCTGGGGTTTAGTCCATCTGGTCCAGGTGACTTATCTACCTTCAGACCTTTCAGCTTCCCAAGCACCATCTCCCTTGTAATAGCAATTGAACCCACTTCTGTCCCCTGACACTCTCAAACCTCCAACATACAATTAATGTCTTCCACAGAATACCATTTCCTTGCCCTCCTTTAAAATTTCTCCTCATCATGTTCCAGCAGTGCAATATCTACTTTCGCCTCTCTTTTACTATTTATATTTCTAAAAAACTTCTGTTATCATTTTTGTTATGAATGGCTGGCTTACTTTCATTTTCATCTTTTCCCCCTTATGGTTATTTCAGTTGCCTTCTGTTGGCTTTTAAAAACTGCCCAATCCTCTAACTTCCCACTAATTTTGGCTCTATTATACACTCTCATTTTTGCTTTGATGTTAAGTTTGACTTTCCTTGTCAGCTACGGTTACTTCATCCTGCCTTTAGAATACTTCCTCTTCTTTGGGATGTATCTATCCTGTGCCTTCCAAATTTCTTCCAGAAGTTCCAGCCATTGCTGCACTGCCATCACCGCTGCTCATGTCCCCTTCCAACCAACTTTGGCCAGTTCCTCCCTCATGCCACTGTAATTTCCTTTACTCCACTGTAATACTGATACATCTAACTTTAGCTTCTTCCCTCTCAAACAGGAGGGTGAACTCTATCATATTATGATCACTGTTACCTGAAGGTTCCTTTACCTTATGCTCCATAATCATATCTGATCCATTACACCACACCCAATCAAGAATTGTTGATCCCCTAGTGGGCTCAAACATAAGCTGCTCCAAAAGGCCATTTTGGAGGCATTCCACAAATTCTCTCACTTGGGATTCAGCATATTGAAATACCCCAATACTAATGTAACATTGTGTCATGCTTCTTGTAAGTCCTGCTGTAATTTGTAGACTAGTTCCTTGCTACCATTTGGAGGCATGTAAATAACTCCCATCAGAGTCCTCTGACCCTTTAACTGGCCAAGAACTAAGCAGCAAGACATTGAAGAAGACATAAATGCAAGAGATTCTGCAGGTGCTGGAAATCCACAGTGACATATTCAGAATACATCTCATCATTTTACCTGATAAGAATGCTTAGACAGATGCCAGAGAGATTGCAGAAAATGTCAGACTTAGAGAAGGTCCAGGTCTAATATTATGCAAAGTAAAGAGACATGAATGCATCTTCTATATCATGCAATGCCTGTAGTCTCAATTTCCTTTTAAACACAGCACAAGGGCATTCTGTCAGCCAGCAACTGTGTAACACTTGAGAAGAGACTAGCAAAGATTCACCGCCCTTCTGTGAAGAAATTCCTCCTCATCCCAATTTTGAATGGCCAACCCATAGAACCATAGAACTATAGAAACTACAGCACAGAAACAGGCCGTTTGGCCCTTCTTAGCTGTACCGAACCATTTTCTGCCTAGTCCCACTGACCTTCACACTGACCATATCCCTCCATACACCTCCCATCCATGTATCTGTCCAAGTTATTCTTAAATGTTAAAAAAGAATCAGCATTTACCATCTCGTCTGGCAGCTCGTTCCATACTCCCACCACTCTTTGTGTGAAGAAGCCCCCCCTAATATTCCCTTTAAACTTTTCCCCCCTCACCCTTAACCCATGTCCTCTGGTTTTTTTCTCCCCTTGCCTCAGTGGAAAACGCCTGCTTGCATTCACTCTATCTATACCCATCATAATTTTATGTACCTCTATCAAATCTCCCCTCATTCTTCTACGCTCCAGGGAATAAAGTCCTAACCTATTCAACCTTTCTCTGTAACTGAGTTTCTCAAGTCTCGGCAACATCCTTGTAAACCTTCTCTGCACTCTTTCAACCTTATTTATATCCTTCCTGTAATTTGGTGACCAAAACTGAACACAATACTCCAGATTCAGCCTCACCAATGCCTTATACAACCTCATCATAACATTCCAGCTCTTATACTCAATACTTTGATTAATAAAGGCCAATGTACCAAAAGCTTTCTTTACAACCCTATCTACCTGTGACGCCACTTTTAGGGAATTTTGTATCTGTATTCCCAGATCTCCCTGTTCCACTGCACTCCTCAGTGCCTTACCATTAACCCTGTATGTTCTACGTTGGTTTGTCCTTCCAACATGCAATACCTCACACTTGTCTGTATTAAACTCCATCTGCCATTTTTCAGCCCATTTTTCCAGCTGGTCCAAGTCCATCTGCAGGCTCTGAAAACCTTCCTCACTGTCTACTACACCTCCAATCTTTGTATCATCAGCAAACTTGCTGATCCAATTTACCACATTATCATCCAGATCATTGATATAGATGACAAATAACAATGGACCCAGCACTGATCCCTGTGGCACACCACTAGTCACAGGCCTCCACTCGGAGAAGCAATTCTCTACTACCACTCTTTGGCTTCTTCCATTGAGCCAATGTCTAATCCAATTTACCACCTCTCCATGTGTACCTAGCGATTGAATTTTCCTAACTAACCTCCCATGTGGGACCTTGTCAAAGGCCTTACTGAAGTCCATGTAGACAATATCCACTGCCTTCCTTTCATCCACTTTCCTGGTAACCTCCTCGAAAAACTCCAATAGATTGGTCAAACATGACCTACCACTCACAAAGCCATGTTGACTCTCCCTAATAAGTCCCTGTCTATCCAAATGCTTGAAGATTCTGTCTCTTAGTACTCCCTCCAATAACTTACCTACTACCAACGTTAAACTTACCGGCCTATAATTTCCCGGATTACTTTTCGATCCTTTTTTAAACAACGGAACAACATGAGCTACTCTTCAATCCTCCGGCACCTCACCTGTAAACAGCGACATTTTAAATATTTCTGCCAGGGCCCCTGCAATTTCAACGCTAGTCTCCTTCAAGGTCCAAGGGAACACCCTGTCAGGTCCCAGGGATTTATCCACTTTAATTTTCCTCAAGACAGCAAGGACCTCCTCCTTTTCGATCTGTACAGTTTCCATGATCTCACTACTTGTTTCCCTTAATTCCATAGACTTCATGCTAGTTTCCTTAGTAAATACAGATTCAAAAAACCTATTTAAGATCTCCCCCATTTCCTTTGGTTCCGCACATAGCCGACCACTCTGATCTTCAAGAGGACCAATTTTATCCCTTACAATCCTTTTGCTCTTAATATACCTGTAAAAGCTCTTTGGATTATCCTTCACTTTGACTGCCAAGGCAACCTCATATCTTCTTTTAGCCCTCCTGATTTCTTTCTTAAGTATTTTCTTGCACTTCTTATACTCTTCAAGCACCTTATTTACTCCCTGCTTCCTATACCTGTCATACAACTCCCTCTTCTTCTTTATCAGAGTTGCAATATCCCTTGAGAACCAAGGTTCCTTATTCCTATTCACTTAGCCTTTAATCCTGAGAGGAACATACAAATTCTGCACTTTCAGAATTTCTCCTTTGAAGGCTTCCCACCTACCGACCACATCCTTGCCAGAGAACAACCTGTCCCAATCCACGCTTTTTAGATCCTTTCTCATTTCTTCAAATTTGGCCTTCTTCCATTTCAGAACCTCAACCCTAGGACCAGATCTATCCTTGTCCATGATCAAGTTGAAACTAATGGTGTTATGATCACTGGAACCAAAGTGCTCCCCTACACAGACTTCTGTCACTTGTCCTAACTCGTTTCCTAACAGGAGATCCAATATTGCATCCCCTCTAGTTGGTCCCTCTATATATTGATTTAGAAAACTTTCCTGAACATATTTTACAAAATCTAAACCATCTAGACCCCTAACAGTATGGGAGACCTAATCAATATATGGAAAATTAAAATCCCCTACCACCACAACTTTATGTTTCCTGCAGTTGCCTGCTATCTCTCTGCAGATTTGCTCTTCCAATTCTCATTGACTACTGGGTGGTCTGTAATACAATCCCACTAATGTGGCCATACCTTTCCTGTTTCTCAGCTCCACCGATAAGGACTCAGTAGACAAGCCCTCTAATCTGTCCTGCCTGAGCACTGCTGTAATATTTTCCCTAACAAGCAATGCTACTCCCCCACCTTTCATTCCCCCCTTATTTTCCCTAACCCTTACTCTTGCCTTATTTTCGATATTCTTTTCCTTAGTTCTGAACAACACTGACAAGGGAAACATTAAGTCTGCATCCATCTGTCAAGTCCATTAAGAATTTGTGTGTTTCAATGAGATCATCTCTCATTTGTCTAATCTCTAACAGATTTTGGCCCATTTACTTAATCCCTCCTCATACAACAAGCTTGTCATCTCAGAAATTAGGCCAATTAAGTGTTTTGCATGTTTCTTCCTCAATCAACAGTTCAGGCTCCAACCAATTGGTGAAAAAAGTCTTTCCACAACATGCTTCAAATCATGTGGTCCCTAAAACACTTGTCAAACATTTCCCCTAGTTTCCTAGCCAACTTGAGATCCAACTTGCCAACAACCCTTGAATCCCCAGGGCCTTCATTTATCTGCTCAACATTCCTTTCTTTCATAATGTTTGTACCAGGGGAACCTACAAAGTTTAATTTGTCAAGTAGTTTAAGTTGTTCAATATGCAATTCAGATTCCCAGTCAAAATTCAGAGGAAATTAGCACCCATATCCATTTTCTGGGTCGTGTATCAATTATTCTGAACTTTGTTGTCGCAGTGCAGGAACTAGAAGATAGGGAAGCTGCAACAGAAGAGGAATGCAAAGATGAAATGAGACATAACTTGAAACTTGGGATCACACTTATGAACTAACAAAGCTTGGTCATTAATCTGTTTTTGACACCCGGTGTAGAACACACTGCATTGTAAGCATTGTAATGCTAAAATGCAAGAAGCACTGACAGAAGCCTTGTCCCTTTAAAAAGAGTGTTTGCAATTATGAATATTGGGAAAGTTGACATGTGTTGCAGCTTCTATATTTGTATAGGAAATTATCTTGGGAAGGAGACGAGTGGTGAGTGAAGAGTGGATGAGGCTGCCACAGTGGAAACCAATTTGATGAAATGCTGGAAGGGCAGGGAACAAGAATCTCTGCTTGCTGGAAGCATCACTTTGTAAGTGCAGTAAAAGACATGGTATGTATTATGTTCGCAAACACGAGGAAATCTACAGATGTTGGAGTTTCAAGCAACACACGTAAAAGTTGCTGGTGAATGCAGCAGGCCAGGCAGCATCCCTGGGAAGAGGTACAGTCAACGTTTTGGGTGGAGACCCTTCGTCAGGACTAACTGAAAGAAGAGCTAGTAAGAGATTTGGAAGTGGGAGGGGAAGGGGGAGATCTGAAATGATAGGAGAAGACAGGAGGGGGAGGGATGGAGCCAAGAGCTGGACAGTTGATTGGCAAAAGGGATATGAGAGGATCATGGGGCAAGAGGCCTAGGGAGAAAGAAAGATTGGCAAAGTGACACCTTATATTCTGCCTGGGTAGTCTCCAACCTGATGGCATGAACATTGACTTCTCAAACTTCTGCTAATACCCCACCTCCCCCTCGTACCCCATCTGTTATTTATTTATATACACACATTCTTTTTCTTCTCTCCTTTTTCTCCTTTTGTCCCTCTCACTATACCCTTGCCCATCCTCTGGGTTTTCCCCCCCTCCCCCTTTTCTTTCTCCCTAGGCCTCCTGTCCCATGATCCTCTCATATCCCTTTTGCCAATCACCTGTCCAGCTCTTGGCTCCATTCTTGATGTCTCATGTGTGTAGTTCTGAATAATCTACAGTGGACATACTTCGAGGTTAAGAACCCATTAGGCACAAATACTTTACATGGATAATCATTTGTCGAGGCTAAAGGGTTAGAAGGTGACACGAATAGAACCATAACATGCTTCTGGGAAGAATGAAAGGTGTGAAAAATAAAGCAACATTCTCTCAGGCACTTTTGACTATAACCATTACTAGAGAAGAAATATTAGCATGGAAGTTGGCAAGCAGGCCAACTTTAAGTGGTGCTCACCATTAAAATGTTGGGCCTGCATCGAGGCATGAAGCCACACCACAGTGCAGTTGGATGTCTTGCGCACTGTGAAAATGCTGCCTGCTCCAGCCCTTATACTTCTGAAGGATTATATGAACACACTCTTAACCATGATGTAACAACAACGGATTCTCTTTCAGATATCTGGGAGTGTTCCACTTGCTCGATGGATATCATTTAGTGATTTTCAGATTTGAAGTTGTTAGCTATTATATCAAATGGGATCATTCAATTTCATCTGCAAATTCAAGGTTATCCATTTCACATTCACTGACAATGGATGTTTCGTGTACTTTGAAGAATGACAAGTTTCATGTGATGTTTTGCAAACCATATGATTTTGTGATCATGGATCCTATTCAAATGGCTACATTCCATAGAGAGTTGCTTAGATGCCTATGTGGTTATCAAGTTTCACAAGATCTACATCCCCAGGCTATAAAGGCATAGATATGAATTTCATGTGTTTCTCTGCATTAGCTTTCATGCTGTTTTTCTTGGCTTTCTCATACTTGCAGAGTTGTTGATCAACTATCATGTGGGTATCTTTGGAAGATATGTATACATAGGCTGTGCAAATATTAGTATAATCTGGCAGAATTCCCCTGGTGAATGCAGTATTGTTTTGCTGTTTTATAAAAAGCCAGGATTTTCCTCCAGGATAAGCAATATTGATCTTTTTTACTATTTGGACTCACATAAATCTCCATAGTTTACTACTGCTGCAAGGCCAGCAAGCAGAAATTTTTCAATTTGTAAAAGTTGACTGTGCTGTTCTGCAACCTTTACTTCCTGGCTACTGGAGTTGGGATAGACATGTTTGGATGCAGGCATTGCATATGTGATCTTAACCAAGTGAGGAGCTAACAATGTGTCAATAGCAGAAGGACGTCATTGGCGATTACATCAAAGCGCTACACCGATGCCAAGAACTTCAAGTTGTTCTTCAGTTCTATTAAAGAAATCTACAGTCCACATATACCAAGCACCACACTTCTCCTGTCATCAGACGAAACAATACCAGGTGGTGAGAACACTTCAGCAGCCTGCTCAACAGGCCCTCTGATGTATTCCAGGCTGCATTTGGCCAGATCCCACAGTAAACCTTTTGCTGACACCCTCGAACTTCCTCTTACATGGGATGAGGTCAAGAAAGCCATTGATTGAACAGGCTATGGAAAATCCCCATGGCAGGATGGAATCTCCACTGGGATCTTCAAGTCGGCTGATCCAGTTGTAAGCAAAACCTTCCGCAACATTCTTATGTGCAGTTGCAAAGAAGACATGCCTAAAGACTTTAAGGATACCATGATCACCCTGCTCTTCACAAACAAGGAGAACAAAGCTGATTGTTGTACTTACTGAGGCATCTCCCCCTTGTCTATTGCGGGAAGGTTCTGGCCCATATAATTCTCATCTGCCTAATCACCAGTATATCAGAAGAGGACCTCTCTAAGGCACAGTGTCATTTTCCCTCCAGCCATAGTGTAGGGTAACATAATTGGGAGAAATGCACATAATTCACAACCACTGACGTTGAGATGGGGTTTCACTTTAAGAGTTTGCTCTGATGTGATGACATTATTACATAAAGAGTTTTAGCACTCTTGTGCTTAGGTTTTGGAGTTCAATAAAATGTGTTACGGGTTTGTTTAAGCATAAAATGCCTCACTTCATTTTAATTGCAAAAACCTACATTGGTGATCCGAAAGCTCTAGGTTTGATTCCAGAGTTATTGAACATGTTGGACAATGCAGTTGCTTTGAAACTGCCGGAGTTTTGGGAGCAAAATGCCGTCACTTGGTTTGTACAAGCGGCAGCACCAAACTCTCAGCTACTCCACAGCTGCAGGAGTGGTGAGTTTGCTTGAAAATGATAAATACCAATCACTGAAAATTCACCTTTTGCAGACTTTTGGACCATTGGATTCTGTGCGGGCAAAATGTTGTTCTCCTTACACAACCTCAGCGATGCTAGGCCTTCGGAGATAATGGACCACATGTTGTCTCTCCTTTCTTCATTTTTAAAGAATTCTTCATGCAGCAAATGTCAAATCAAGTTCATATAGCCCTCGCTAATGCACTCATGAAGGATTATAGGGAGCTTGCTAAAATGGCTGATAGTCTTCACTCAGCTAGGCAGTGGTGCACCATTCTTCCCCCGACCTCTACCTCAATAAGCCCAGTCAGCAAGGACCCCAGCACATGCTGTGAAACAGACAACGCCAGGTCTGTGCTTTTACCAGATTCATTTCGGTACGAACAATAGGAAGTGCGGACCGCCCTGCAGCTTTGACAGTGTCAGGGCATCAGGACATCAAATGTCTGTGAACACCAAGGCCTCCAACTGTCAAGGTTGTCTACTGTTCATTACGGACACTATTTCAGGACACGTTTTTATTGTGACACGGTTGCTCAAGTGAAGGCTAATGATGAGAAGACAAAGAGCGATGAAACCCTGCTGGAGGCTGCCAACAGCAGCAGGATCCAGACACAAGACACAATGGGTGTTGCTCTGCTTCGGTGGGTGACATTACACGTGGGACTTCCTGTGCAGATTTCCTGTGTACCCAAGAACTGTTAGTTGATCTTAAGAACTGCCAACTTGTGGATGTCAAATACCTTGGGTCATTACCCTGCTCTCCCAGTATGTTCCTCACAATGACTCTGTCAAGCGCACGCAGAACTGCATGTGAGTTTACTCGATGGCTGGGAGAATTCCCAAACCTGACCAAGCCCATATTCTACACTACAGTCTCAAAACACGGGATCAAGCATCACATTCCCACAACTGGCCCATCAGTGCATGCCTGCGCGCATAGACTGGACCCAGAAAAGCAGGCAACTGCGAAGGCTGAGTTTGCCAACATGAAAAAGACTTGGAATTGTATGCTGTTTGAATAGCCCCTGGGTTCCCCGCTCCATATGGTCTCTAGGTCCAATGATAGTTGCCGCCCATGTGGTGATTACCAATGCCTTAATGAGATCTCCACTCCTGATCATTACTTGGTCCCACAAATTCAAGACTTTTGGCACATTTAGCCAGAAAGTTAATATTTTCCAAAGTTGATCTAGTTAGGGGCTACCATCAGGTGTCTGTGTGCTCAGAGGACATTCCCAAAACAGCTGTGATAACCTCATTTGGCCTCTTTGAGTATCTGTGTATGCTATTTGGACTGAAAAATGCAGCACAGACTTTCCAACGACTTATAGATTCGGTATTAAAAGACTTAGATTTTCTTTTTATTTACCTAGCTGATGTACTTGTCGCCAGTGTGTCCAAATCTGAGCACATCTCTCACCTTTGCACATCTTTTGTGTGTTTAAGCCGTCAAGAGCTGATTATTAACCCTGCTAAATACCATTTTGCGTTGTCAACCATTGACTTCCTCGGCCATCGCATCTCCGCAGAAGGTGCTCTACCCCTCCTATCAAAAGTAATTGTTGTTATGGATTTCCCACAACCCCTCACTACAAAATAACTACGGGAGTTTTTAGGCATGATAAATTTCTATCACCTCTTCATTCCACAAGCTTATGCTCCCCCTTTTATAGTACGCTTAAAGGCAATGTGACTAATCAAGTGCTTGACTGTTCAGCGGATATAACCAAGGCATTTGACAATACCAAATGAACTCTTTCTAATGTGACCCTACTGGCGCACCCACTCAACAACTACTGATACTACTAAGCATACTACTGATGCTTCAGACTTTGCTATGGGGGTTGTGCATGAAGAGTTGGTTGGAGGTGTATGGCAGCAGCTTACTTTATCCAACCGGCAGGAATTACAGCACGTTTGACTGTAAGCTTCTCGGTCATTATCTAGCTGTCCACCATTTTCATTTTCTTCTTGAGGGTCGCCATTTCACAGTGTTTGATGACTACAAACCCCTCGTGCATGCGACGGCCAAAATATCAGACCCTTGGTCTGCATGGCAGCAACACCACCTGGCCTACATATCTGAGTTCACAACTGATATACAACATATCATGGAGAGAAATAACGCTGTGGCTCATTGCCTGTCATGGCCAGCCTTTAAAGCCATACACATAGGAGTTGGCTATGCCAGCATGGCAGCCGACCAAATTACTCACCCAGAAGTGCAGGCTTACCGAACAGCAGTCACAGGCCTGCAAATAACATTAGCATTTGAGAAGCTGGGGTTTTCTCCTGTGCAATGTATCAACCGGTTGTCCTAGCCCATTGTGCCCGCAAACTGGAGACATCTGGGCCGGAAGGCCTCACAGAAAACTGGTTGCAGTAAAGTTCGTTTGGAACGGCCTTAGAAAGGATGTGCGTGATTGGACTGGAGCCTCTGTGGCGTGCCAGTGGGCAAAAATTAACTGTCATGTTCAGGTGCCTTTGGCATCTTTATAGGTATCCGAGCAACAGTTTGACCATGTCAATGTGGGCTTTGTCAGTCCTCTTCCCTCTCCCGCAGTTTCATGCACCTTCTTATCATGGTGAGCTGTACCAGCAGGTGGCCAAGGTTGTCGCTCTAGCATCAGCAATGGCCGCAGAAATGGCTCAGGTATTCATTTGCCACCCTATCCGATAGCTCCTCTGACCATCGTCCCCATTTCATTTCAGACCTCTGGGTTGTGATGGCCCAGAACCTTGGCGTTAGGCTACATCACACCACCTGCAGTCCAATGGTTTTTGCAAGTGGTTTTACTGCTCCTTAACGGCTCTGAGGGCTTCCCTGATGGACGAGTGCTGGTATGATCATCTCCCATGGGACTTGCTGGGGCTCAGAACTGCTTCAAAAGAGGACCTGCAGTAGACCATGGCAGAGTTGGTATACAGGCAGCCATTACAAGTGCCAGGAGATTTCATTCCTGACACCACAACCACCTGCTCAGCCTCTCAACTGTGTTCCACCCTCCTCAGTGAATTCAATTCCTTTTCATCTATTCCTACCTCGCATCGTGGCATACAGCACTCTTCGGTTCCTGTTGACTAATCTTTCCTCTCGTTTGTTTTGGTCCACTATGATGCACAGCATCATCCCCTTAGGCCCCCTGATGATAGCCCATTCAGCTTTTTGGAACGAGGAGAAAAGACTTTTGTCATAGATAAGAGGGGTAAACCTGAATATTTTCAGTAGATCGCCTCAAACCAGCCCGCCATGATCTAGAGTATTCCGCTGCCCTGCCCCTGGCATCACGACATGACCATGAGCGTGTCAACGCAACCTCTGGACAAGCCAGAGACACCTGCTGTTCCTCCACCCATGGAACACAGGACCTGAGCCAGGTGGCTCACCGGAACTCCAGACAGGCTCAAAGTGCCAGCTTTAGTGAATTCTGGGAGACCTGTGTAGGGTAGCGACATTGGGAAAAATGTCCATAAATCACAATCACCAACATTGAGGAGGTTTTACTTTGAGAGGTTAGTCTGATGTGATGACGTTACTATGTAAAGAGTTTTAGCACTTTTGTGTTTAGCTTTTGGAGTTCAATCAAATGTGTGTCATTAAACATAAAACACCTCACTTCATTTTATTTGCAAAAACTTGCAGCAGCACTATCGACATAGATTTCACAACTCGTTAGGATCAGGAAAAGTGCATAGTACAAAGGTTACAGGGAGAAGGCAGCAAAACGAAGTTGAGCTGGATCATAAATCGTAAATCTTTCACTTTGCCAGGAGAAGAAATCTCAGAATACCTGAGAGATGCAAAGATTTTATGGTGGTCTTCCTTAAATCTTGCAATTTGCCACTGCACAAGAGGAAACCAGGATCCATTGCTATTATAGATGGAGAGATATAACTCTTTCAACACCTGGTGACAGAGTGCAATCTCCAGTCTCATCCCCCCAATGCAACAATACTTACTCCTGTGAACCAGGTCACCAGTATAAGGAAAGTGTCATGTCTGAGTCCTCCTTGGTACATACTAAAATAAAATGGAAGTCTGTAAGACAAAATGGTGTTAGGTTGGAGTGGGATTGTTTTGGGAAAGTACAAGATAACCAGTCCACAGCAATGTTTTGACAAAGTTAAGGGAGTACAAGGCTACAGCCAAAATTGTGGATGATAGTCAAAATCACGTTTGTCTGGGAAGGTGAAATCATTGTGCAGGTACAGGTACCAAATGCATGGGAATTTTCTGGGAAAATACTAGTGTCAGTGGTTTTGTACAGTATAAAAAGGCGACAATTCCTTTGTTCAAGAAGAGAGGAAAGGAGGGTGAGACAGAATCCTCTCTTAGGACTAGTGTTCATGCAAAGAGTTGGAGAAGATAGGGACAAGTATGTTGAAAAAGATAGAGAGAGAAAGAGGAGATAAGTATTAGTTTGTTTTCTGTACCGCTGCTTTGTTAATCATTTGTTTCCCTTTCTGTATTGAATGTCTTATATTACTCTAATAAAGTGATTTATTGTGGTTTAACATGTGTACAGTATCTCCTTTGTGAATACATAAGCAAATGCCCATTGCTGAATCAGAAAAAAACAGAATAAATTTTCAAAATAATTTTCATTACAGCCAGAGGAGAAGATGATCGTAGTGAAATTCAGCTTTTTTTTCAACATTAGCATTTCTACATTTCATTTCATCTGAAAACTTTAACATTATATTTGATCTGTTTGCAAAAAGCAAGATATACAGTATACTGTATATTCAAATGAGCTTTCAGAACCCATGGAATGTCACTATGTTTCCCCATAGTCTGTTAAACAGCTACTCACCACTGCTTTCTGCATATTATGACATTTTCTTCTCTGCTTTCACCCTCTGCTGTGAACTCTTCTGTGGTCTTGGACTGTCACGTTGACTCCTAAATAAGAAAGAAAATTTACCAAATTGCTCTTCTATGTAGATTGTTTTCACTTTTAACAACTCCAGCAGTTACAATTCATTGATGAAAGCTCATCAATTAGAGAAATCTAAATGCGCCTGTGAAGAGTGTCTTCTGTAATTAAGTTCCCTATGCTTGTTGCCAGGTTTTGGAGGTGCATTGTGAGGACTGATTTCCATTTGCTGCCAGATGTCTGTTCAGATCCTGCTGCAAATCTTAATGGAGAAAATGTTGGAATACTTGGAATCTTTGCAATCCCTTGTTGCAATAGATCAGTGAACCACAACTGTAAGGTCTGTTCTTGACATTAAAGCTGACAGAAAATACTCGGTTAAGTACTCTCCATTGAGAGGCTATGTTTAATATTCTGTCTTTATTGTACCAGTAGGGAGATACGTCTTCAGATCACACAGGTCAACAAATGGAAGGAGCATGATCTCAAAAACAATCCTCCCCTAAAGTAGTATTAAAAGCAAACATTTTTAATTTATTAAATTAAGTACCCTTAGACACAAATACTGTTCCTTTGACATCCATCACCATTGCAAATCAACAGAGATAATCTTACTTGTCATGCAATGTACAGCCACTCAATCAACTCCGAAAAAGGATCCAATAAACTTTGTGACAAAACAAGCAAGGAGTAAGAAACTTGCTAAGTAACTTAAAAGTGAATTTATGAGCTGAAAGATTGAGCTGCTCTTTCCCAACATTAACCGGCCCCAATCAAATGGCTATAGAGGGCCTCAAGGAAATATTCCCACAGTCAGTCTGCTCCAGGAATGTTGAAAGAATGGAATCTAATATATTTATATTAATCTAATGGCATTGATACCGGACAAAGGCAGCATCTGTTTCCCATGTGTCATCAGCCAACAGACAGCACAAAAGAATGATATGCTGCATGATAGCGTCAGTGACTCAGGCACTTAATCAAAGATGCATTGTTAAAAAGATACAGTTCACAAAATAATTTTGTGTTTTGTTAAGTGCGGCAACTGGCATTGTAGCATAGAGCATGGAATATTATACACTATTATGTGACATTTGCTGCATTAATAGTAATAGGCATCCATTAGTCTTGTGAGACCATGGATTTGCACCTTTGAAGGTTTCCAGGGCGCAGGCCTGGGCAAGCTTGTATGGAAAACTGGCAGTTGCCCATGCTGCAAGTCTCCCCTCTCCACGCCACCGATGTTGTCCAAGGGAAGGGCACTAGGGCCAATACAGCTTGGCACTAGTGTTGTCGCAGAACAATGTGTGGTTAAGTGCCTTGCTCAAGGACACAACATGGTGCCTCAGCTGAGGCTCGAACTAGCAACCTTCAGATCGCTAGACCGATGCCTTATCCACTTGGCTACACGCTGCATTAAACAATTAGAAATATGTCATTCTTTTTGGTTAGAAATTGATAATCTATTATAATGGTGGATCATGTGTGGTTCAATTGTTACACTGCGTGCTAAATGCTACATCTTCTTCATTCTCTTCCTAGATTGTCCTTTGAAAATGGAATTGAAAACTCAGTTCCCTGAGTTATAAGGTGGTTGATGAGCCAAGTCGATGAGTGAACATTGATTTCTTGACTGTTTGGTAATTGCAAACTGCGCCCCCCACCCCCCCCCCCATCCTTCACCATTCCTCATTCCTATTTCCCTCTCTCACCTTCTCCGTACTTGCCTATCAGCTCCCTCTAGTTCTCCTGCCCCTTCCCTTTCCTCCATGATCTTCTGTCCTCTCCTATCAGATTCCCCCTTCTTCAGCCCTTTATCTCTGTCTCCAATCATCTTCCCAGCTCGTTACTTCACCCGTTCCCTTCTCCCAGTTTCACCTATCACCTACCATCTTGTACCTCTTCCTCTCCTCCCCTCACCTTCTTACTCTGACTTCTCATCTCTCTTTTCTAGTCCTGATGAAGCGTCTCAGTCCAAAACATGGACTATTGACTCTTTTCTATAGATGTTGCCTGCCCTGATGAGTTCCTCCAGTATTTTGTGTGTATTACTTTGATTTCCAGCATCTACAAATTTTGTCTTGTTTGTAGTTGATAAGCCAATATGGGATCCTCCCACTCTGCTGCGAGCGGAGCAGGAGATGCTTGACATGACGGGTGGGTGAATAGCTTGGAAAGTTTATCCTTTGCCATTTAGAATCAGAATCAGAATCAGGTTTAATATCACTGGCATGTGTTTTGAAATATGTTAACTTTGAGGCAGCAGTACATCGCAATACATGATACAGGAAAAAAACTGAATTACAGAAAGTATATAAATGTATCTTAAATAGTTAAATTAAGATAGGTAGTGCAAAAACAGAAATTTTTTAAACAGTAGCTAGGTTGTGTTCGTATGTTCAATGTCCATTCAGAAACCTGTGGAAGAGGGGAAGATGCTGTTTCTGAATTGCTGAGTGTGTGCCTTCCAGCTTCTGTATCTCCTTCCAGATGGTACCAGTAAGTAGAGGGCATATCCTGGGTTTGGGGGTCCTTGATGATGGAAGCTGCTTTCCTGAGGCACCTCTCCTTGAAGATGTCTTGGATACTATAGAGCAGGGGTCCCCAAACCTTTTTGCACTGTGGACTGGTTTAACATTGACAATATTCCTGCGGACCGGCCGACCGTGGGGGGGGGGTGGGGAGGTGTTGTTCAAGTAGGGTTAACTCACCTCAACATGTCTTTTACAGTTAGAGTTGCCAACTTTCTCACTCCCAAACAAGGGACAAAAGTAGCAGTCAAATCCCGGGACACTTGTGTTTACCCCGAGGAAGACTACCATGACCATGAAGCCTTGCGCGGGCACATGTGTGCGCATGTGTGACGTGTGCATATGTGACGTGCGCATGCGCGTACATGCCAATTTTTTTTTCCACAAATCAGTTTTGGCTTAATCTTCCTGACTACACTGTACATACATTATTTCTACTTTATATAGGCTGTGCATTTATCATATCATTCTTGCTTTTACTATATGTTAGTGTTATTTTAGGCTTTATGTGTTATTTGGTATGATTTGGTAGGTTATTTTTTGGGTCTGGGAACGCTCAAAAAATTTTCCCATATAAACTAATGGTAACTGTCTCTGCGCTTTACGCCATTTCAGCATGAAAGGTTTCATAGGAACGCTCTACCTTAGCAGGGGAAATGTGGGACAAGGACGGTCCTGTATGGGACAAACCAATTTAGCCCAATATACGGGATGTCCCGGCAAACACGGGACAGTTGGCAACCCTGTGTTCAAATTCAACAGTGCGTGACAGAGAACGAGGAAAGGTGCAGCTGACTCGTATCATTTCCTCGCGGCCCGGTAGAACATGCTTTGTGGCCCGGTGGTTGGGAACCGCTGCTATAGAGGCTAGAACCATTGATGGAGCTGACTAATTTTACAACTTTAATTTTAACTTAAGCTGAGCTGTTGAGGAATTGGCTTGACATTCTCAATTACCATCCTGAATTCTTGTGTATCAGCCATCACAGAGTCACAGAGTAAAATAGAAACTCCAGCCCAGCATGTCCGTGCCGAACTTCATGTCCATCTGCACTAATTCCTTTTTTCTGCTTTAGGGTCACATCCTTCTGTGCCTTGCCTATTTAAATATCTGTCTAAATGCCTCTTAAATGTCATAAATGGTATCTGATTCCAGCATCTCCTCCAACAACACATCTCAGACATTTATCACTCTCTCTGTAAAATACTTCCACCTCACTCCCCCTTTAAAACTCCCGCCTCTCACATTAAAACAATGCTACAGGGTCATACAGCTGTACAGACCAGAAACCGCCCTTTGGCTCAAATCGTCTGTGATGACTGTGCTGACAAGTGAGGTGGAAAATCTAGTCAGGTGAAAGAAGGCAGCATACATGAGGTTTAGGAAGCAAGGATCAGATGGGTCTATTGAGGAATATAGGGAAGTAAGAAAGGAGCTTAAGAAGGGGCTGAGAAGAGCAAGAAGGGGGCATGAGAAGGCCTTGGCGAGTAGGGTAAAGGAAAACCCCAAGGCATTCTTCAATTATGTGAAGAAAAAAAGGATGACAGGAGTGAAGGTAGGACCGATTAGAGATAAAGGTGGGAAGATGTGCCTGGAGGCTGTGTAAGTGAGCGAGGTCCTCAATGAATACTTCTCTTCGGTATTCACCAATGAGAGGGAACTTGATGACGGTGAAGACGATATGAGTGAGGTTGATGTTCTGGAGCATGTTGATATTAAGGGAGAGGAGGTGTTGGATTTGTTAAAATATATTAGGACGGATAAGTCCCCGGGGCCTGATGGAATATTCCCCAGGCTGCTCCACGAGGCAAGGAAAGAGATTGCTGAGCCTCTGGCTAGGATCTTTATGTCCTCGTTGTCCACAGGAATGGTACTGGAGGATTGGAGGGAGGCGAATGTTGTCCCGTTGTTCAAAAAAGGTAGTAGGGATAGTTCGGGTAATTATAGACCAGTGAGCCTTATGTCTGTGGTGGGAAAGCTGTTGGAAAAGGTTCTTAGAGATAGGATCTATAGGCATTTAGAGAAACATGGCCTGATCAGGGACAGTCAGCATGACTTTGTGAAGGGCAGATCGTGTCTAACAAGCCTGATAGAGTTCTTTGAGGAGGTGACCAGACATATAGATGAGGGTAGTGCAGTGGATTTTAGTAAGGCATTTGACAAGGTTCCACACAGTAGGCTCCTTCAGAAAGTCAGAAGGCATGGGATCCATGGAAGTTTGGCCAGGTGGATTCAAAATTGGCTTGCCTGCAGAAAGCAAAGGGTCGTGGTGGAGGGAGTACATTCGGATTGGAGGGTTGTGACTAGTGGTGTCCCACAATGATTGGTTCTGGGACCTCTACTTTTCCTGATTTTTATTAACGACCTTGATGTGGGGGTAGAAGGGTGGGTTGGCAAGTTTGCAGATGACACAAAGGTTGGTGGGGTTGTGGATAGTGTAGAGGATTGTCAAAGATTGCAGAGAGACATTGATAGGATGCAGAAGTGGGCTGAGAAGTGGCGGATAGAGTTCAACCCGGAGAAGTGTGAGGTGGTACACTTTGGAAGGACAAACTCCAAGGCAGAGTACAAAGTAAATGGTAGGTTACTTGGTAGTGTGGAGGAGCAGAGGGATCTGGGGGTACATGTCCACAGATCCCTGAAAGTTGCCTCATAGGTAGATAGGGTAGTTAAGAAAGCTTATGGGGTGTTAGCCTTCATAAGTCGAGGGATAGAGTTAGAGAGTCACGATGTAATGATGCAGCTCTATAAAACTCTGGTTAGGCTGCATTTGGAGTACTATGTCCAGTTCTGGTTGCCTCACTATAGGAAGGATGTGGAAGCATTGGAAAGGGTACAGAGGAGATTTACCAGGATGCTGCCTGGTTTAGAAAGTATGCATTATGATCAGAGATTAAGGGAGCTAGGGCTTTACTCTTTGGAGAGAAGGAGGATGAGAGGAGACATGATAGAGGTATACAAGATATTAAGAGGAATAGATAGAGTGGACAGCCAAGCGCCTCTTCCCCAGGGCACCACTGCTCAATTGAAGAGGACGTGGCTTTAAGGTAAGGGGTGGGAAGTTCAAGGGGGATGTTAGAGTAAAGTTTTTTACTCAGAGAGTGGTTGGTGCGTGGAATGCACTGCCTGAGTCAGTGGTGGAGGCAGATACACTAGTGAAATTTAAGAGACTACTAGACAGGTATATGAAGGAATTTAAGGTTGGGGGGAGGTTATATGGGAGGCAGGGTTTGAGGGTCGGCACAACATCATGGGTCGAAGGGCCTGTACTGTGCTGTACTATTCTATATTCTATGTTCTACTATTGTATTTGTCTGCATTAGGCCCTTATCGCTCTAGTCTTTCCTCTCCAAGTACCTATCCAAATGCTTGTTAAACATTATAATTGTATTTGCCTCTGCCACCTCCTTTGGCAGCTTGTTCCATAAATTCACCATGCTCTCTATAAAGCATGAACCTTGAATCTCCCTTAAATTTACCTTTTCTCACCTCAAACCTATGTGCTCTGGTTTTAGGCTCCCTGACACTGAGGAAAAGTCTCTGACTATTTTCTCTATTACAACCCCTCATAACCTTGTAAATCTGTCATGTTAATCTTTTTTATGTATCCTTCCCTTCCCAGATGTGGGAGTTGAGGCTGCAAATTTGTGTTTGAATTTCCTTTCAGCCAAGATTTAGAACTTTGACAGGGATATCACTTGCTCACTTGATTCTGAGGATTTGTTTTTTTCAGTAGACACATGTCCTCTTCAACCTCTTGTTGGTCTGGGGTGACAGCTAGTCTTGATATATTATTGTGAAATGGTATGAAGGATAGTCATGCTGAGGGCAATGTCAAGGTTGTGGAGTTCATCAAATTCATGTTCCAGTGGACACCAACTGCTTTTCTGTCCCTGACAAACTCTCCTTTGTTTTTAGTCTCAGTAAAGATAACGCCTCAGAGTACTGAAATGTTACGTTTATCCAGTTATGTTAGCTCAGAATGTTGGACAATATCTAGTAACATGAGGAAATGAATTGAAGCTGCAGAGATATGGTTTTTGAGGAGGATGCAAAGAATATCATGGACGAAACGAATATCTAACAAGGATGTCATGAACAGAGCAAACACAGAAAGAGAAATAATTTATGAGATCATGAAAAGGCAACATAACTTCATTGGACATGTGATTAGGAAAGAGGAGTTTGAATGCATGGTAATTAGATAGATAGATAGATAGATATACTTTATTAATCCCGAGGGAAATTTGGTTTCGTTACAGCTGCACCAACCAAGAATAGAGCGTAAATATAGCAATAAAAAAACCACAAACAATCAAACAACAAAATGCAAAAATATGTCAGATGGAAAATAAGTCCAGGACCAGTCTATTGGCTCAGGGTGTCTGACCCTCCACGGTAACTATGGGAAAGATTGAAGGGAAGAAAGCAAGAGGAAGACAAAGACAAATGATGATGGAGACAGCAGCCAGAGAACTGGAAATGAATACCAATGAATTGATCCACTTGACCCGAAACAGGAGTGTGTGGGCCATGGCAGTCAAAGCTCAAACTGGGCACGGCACCTGATGACGACGATGATGATGATGAAGCACACCTTGATGTGATTGGACATAGTGGTCTTGTCAGCAATAGAGAATCTAAAATAAAAACAGAAAAATGCTGGAAATATTCAACAAGTTAGGCTGCATGTGTGGGAAAAGAAACAGTTAATGCTCAATCCGGAGAACTAACAATAGCCTAGACTAACTAGAAAGTGTAGTCAGTGCAAATTATTGCACACTTCTTTCATTTGCTGTTTCATGTTTATTAGTAGCAGCCTCATGCTCCCAAACACCCAGTGTCGAGAGCATAAAACAAAATCATCTCTGCTGACCAGCTATTAGAAAATGATTTGTTCCAAAAGCATATACAAATTATGGTAGGTGATTTGTATACATAAACAGAATTTATCCAGGTTACCACCTAAATTAAATTATCATATGCAGAATGCATTGTGCATATGGAAAGTGTTTGAAAGTAATGTTTAGTAGTTGGAATTTCCTTGATTAATTTACATTTATCACTCACATCTTCAAAATTGTAAAATGTCAAAAAAACACACAGGATAATATTCGGAAACCTAAAAACACATGAGGTCCATAAATTATTTTTATTTTATTTATTTTTATTTAGGGATACAGCATGGTAACAAGTAATACTTCTTAATTCATGCCCCCTTCCCCTCACCCACCTAGCTTCACCTATGACCTTCTAGCTGGTACTCCTTCCCCTCCCCCCATCTTCTTACTATAAGGGCAGCTTCCCCTTCCTTTCCTGTCCTGATGAAGGTTCTCAGCCTGAAGCGTCGACTGTCTATTCATTTCCATATATTCTGTTCAATCTGCTGAGCTCCTCCAGCAGTCTGTGTTTGTTCTCTGAATTCCAGCATCCGCAGAACCTCCTGTGGGCATGTTTACTTTAAATAATGAATCTGGCAATGCCTCGTGTTTGCTGTCACCATAGTAACATGTTTTTGGCCAATTGTGTCTAATTCTGAGGATCACATTCTAGGAAGAATGTGAGGACTTTAGATAACATATTGGGGTGATTTATCAGAATGACATCACATGAAACAATAGAAAAGCTGGTGTTGATTTCCCTAAAGCAAAGATGATAGGGGGGAATTATGGAGATGTTTATAATCATAACAGGTTTGGACAGAGTAAAGGAGAAACTCTTTCCAGTAGAACGAGAGTTGGCAGCCCAGGAGAACTATTTCAAGATAATTGACTAAAGAGCCAGAGGCTAATGGAAGAAATTAAAGTAGTGAGTTGTTATGGTCTAAAATGTTTTGGTTGAAAGCAGCGAGACAAAGAAGTGGTATTGGGAAGGGCCAGGGGAATGGCGTGGTGGCAGTGTCTGATTGGAAGTAGATTCAGGTGAAACTTTCAAAGTAATAAAGTGAATGAATACTTAATGGGAAATCAGTTCTTAAAATTAACAATTAGATGGATTGATAGATGGCTTTCTGTGTTGTCCCAGTCAGTGATTCTATTTTCTTCATTCACAACCGCAACTTAGACCCACTTCTTTAATGGTTCAGCGGATAATTTTATGGGTGCTATTTAATTATATAAATCCAAAGTTCATATTTGAATTAAGCAACACACTTTAAAGTTGCTGGTGAATGCAGCAGGCCAGGCAGCATCTCTAGGAAGAGGTACATTCGACGTTTCGGGTCGAGACCTTCTGTCAGAACTAACTGAAAGAAGAGATAGTAAGAGATTATTATCTTCAAACTTTCTGCATAATCACTCTAAGAGTTGAACTGCATGTGCATGTAACAAGAGCTGTATAACTCATCTCCTTCTACCTTAGGCCACGAACTTATCAATCACCCATGCTGTTGACACTTTCTGGAGGTCCAAGATCCATATGCTCTACAACTGCTGGACTAAGTGTGTTAATGTAGGAGGGGACTGTGTTGAAAAATAAATGTGCTAGGTTTTCTAAAATTGACTCCTTCTACCTTAGGCCATGAACTTATCAATTACCCCTCGTAAAGTGTAAAAGAGAAGTGAGACTGGATATCGGACCACTGGAAAATGATGCTAGAGAGCAAGTAATGGGGGACAATGAAATGCAATATGAACTGAATAAGTATTTTGCATTAGTCATCATGGTGGAAGACACTAACAGTATAGTGGAAGTTCTAGGTGTCAGAGGTCATGAAGAATGTGAAGTTTCTTAGGAAACTAAGAGATCTGAAGGTAGATAAGTTACCTGGACCAGATGGTGTACACCCCAGAGTTCTGAAGGAGGTGGCTGAAGAGATGGTGGAGGCATTGGTAATGATCTTTCAAGAATCACTAGGTTTTGGAATGGTTCCAGAAGACTGGAAATTTGCAAATGTCACTCCACTCTTCAAGAAAGGAGAGAGGCAGAAGAAAGGAAACTATGAGCCAGTTAGTCTGACCTCAGTGATTGGGAAGATTTTGGAGTTGATTATTAAGGATGAGGTCTCAAGGTACTTGGAAGCACATGATAAAATAAGCCCTTGTCAATATGGTTTCCTTAAGGGAAAATCTTGACTGACAAATCTGTTGGAATTCTTTGAGGAAATAACAAAACAAAGGAGAGTCAGTTGATGTTGTGTACTTGGATTTTCAGAAGGCCTTTTGACAAGTTGCCACACATGAAGCTGCTTAACAAGCTATGAGCACATCGTATTATAGGAAGGATTCTGGCATGGATAAAGCAGTGGCTGATTGGCAGCAGACAAAGGGTGGGGATAAAGGGAGCCTTTTCTGACTGGATGCTGATGACTAGTGCTGTTCCACAGGGTTCTGGGTTGGCACCGATTCTTTTTACATTATATCTCAGTGATTTGGATGATGGAATTGTGGGCTTCATTGCAAAGTCTGCAGATGATATGAAGAAAGCTGGAGGGGCAAGTATTTTGAGAAGATAGAGAGGTTCAGAAGGACTTAGACAGAATAGGAGAATGGGCAAAGAATTGGCAGATGGAATATAGCATTGGCAAGTGTATGGTCATGCACTTGGTAGAAGAAATGAAAGGGATGAACTATTTTCTAAATAGAGAGAAAATACAAAAAACTGAGGCACAAAGGGACTTGGGAGTTCTTGCGCAGGATTCTCTAAATGACAATTTGCAGGTTGAGTCTGTGGTGGTGAGGAAGTCAAATACAATGTTAGCATTCATTTCAAGAGGACTAGGATGTAAAAGCAAGGATGTTTGTTGAGACTCTATAAAACACTGGTGAAGATTCACTTGGAGTATTGAGAGCAGTTTTTAGCCTCTTATCTTAGAAAGGATGTTATGAAACTAGAAAGGGTTCAAAGGAGGTTCATGAAAATGATTCCAGGATTGAATGGCGTGTCATATTTTGATGCCTCTGGCCCTGTATTTGCTTAATTCAGAAGAATGAGGGGTGACCTCCTTGAAAACTATCGAATGGTGGTAGGTCTTGATTGAGTGGATGTGGAGAGGATGTTTCTTCTGGTGGAAGAGTCTAAGACCAGAGGTCACAGCCTCAGAATAGAGGGGCTTTTAGAATGGAAGTGAGGAGGAATTTCTTTAGCCAGAGAATAGTGAATCTGTGGAATTCTTTGCTACAGACAGCTGTGGAGGCCAGGTCTTTATGTATATTTAAGGCAGAGGTTGAAAGATTCTTGATTGGTCAGGGCATGCTGGGATATGGGGAGAAAGCAGAAGATTGTGGCTGAGTGGAAAATAGGATGAGCCATGATGAATTGCCAGAGCAGACTCGATGGACCAAATGCCCTAATTCTGCTCCTGTATCTTATGGGTTTATGGTCTATTTCAGGACATAAGCTTTTATCTCAAGTAGCCACTCTCAAAATGAAATGAAGATGACTCAGTGAAATGACTTAGAATAATCAAATTGTGAGCTCCCTAGGTAAACAGTATTCACAATCCTATCATCTGATCATGTTAGAATATCAAAAGAGTGAAAGCCCTCTGCATGGGTTAGGACTTTGAAATGGAGCCCATAATGCAACGCCCTGTAAGCAATTCTTACAGCAGTGTTAGAAATGCTAGATGCTTGCACACTCCGCATGAGGAGGGGATGAATTCTCCTCTCACCTTGCAGATGTAGTTAGCTGCTAATTGAAAGAACTGGCTAATATGCAGGGGCAATCTTAAGGACTTGCAGGCAAAGCTATCTACATCTTGTAGTTGAAACTCAGTTTACAGCAGGTGTCAGATTTTTGAAGAATGTTGGATTCAGGGTACTTTGCTCTGCTCTGTTGTCTATACGGTCAGTTCTCCCTGAAAACTTTGATGGTGTAAACCCAGCCTATTCTCCTTGCCCATCTTGTCTTCTTCTTTGCTGCTTCTACTCAAGCACCCTTGATCTTTACCCTCTCTTCTCTCCTTGGTGTCTAGGTGATCAACAGCACAACACCAAAGAGTCCATCATTTACATGGAAAGGGCTCTCTTGCGCACCTTATTCTATGAAAACTCTCACTCTGTACAGATCTTATGAACAACATCACAACAAGTCTGCAAGTCACTGAAGATCCCTTTTAAGCAGCAAATATTTGGTATTGTGGATAGTGAGATGGGGAAAGCATCAAATTAGTTTTCTACAAAGGTTGATAACACTAACTGTCCAATCTCCATGCTTCCAATGTGTATGCATGCTACCGTCATCCCAAACACTGAGATATGTGAATGAAATTCTGAACAAATTGACAGGTGGCATAATAAAAACCAAACTATGTAGCCCAACTTTGCAGCCAACGAATAACTGCAGAAGAATCAGAAACAAGAGAAATCTGCAGATGCCAGAAATCCAAGGCAAAGCACACAAAATGCTGATGGAACTTAGCAGGCCAGGCAGCATCTATGGAAAAGAGTAAGTATTTGATGTTTTGGGCCAAGACCCTTCATCTGTCTTGGGACAAAGGATCTCAGCCTGAAGTGTCAACTGTTGACAGAAAGACCTAGATAACATAAAGTTGGGGTTGTTATGGATAGTCTGGAGGGTTGTTAAAGGTTACAGAGTGACATCGATAGGATACAGAACTAGGCTGAGAGGTGGCAGTTGGAGTTCAACCCAGGTAAGTGTGAAGTGATTCATTTCAGTTGGTCAAATTTGAAGACAAAATATAACATTAGTGGTCAGACTCTTGGCAGTGTGGAGAATCAATGAGACCTTGGGGACCATGTCCTTAGGACACTCAAAGCTGCTGCGCAGGTTGACAGTGTTGTTAAGAAGGCATATGGTACGCTGGCCTTATCAACCATGAGATTGAATTCAGGAGCCGTGAGGTAATGTTACAGCTATAGAAGACCTTAGTTAGACCCCACTTGGAGAAATGTGTTCAGTTCTGGTCACCGCATTACACGAAGGATGTGGATACTATAGAGAGAATGCAAAGGAGATTTACAAGGATGCTACCTGGATTGGAGAGCATGCCTTATGAGAATAGGTTGTGTGAACTTGGCCTTTTCTCCTTGGAATGACGGAGGACGAGAGGTGACCTGATAAAGGTGTATAAGATGATGAGAGTCATTGATCGTCTGGATAGCCAGAGTCTTTTTCCCAGGGCTGATTTGGCTAACATGAAGAGACATAGCTTTAAGGTGATTGGAAGTAGATAGAACAGGGATGTCAGAGGTAAGTGTTTCACACAGAGAGTGGTGGGTGCATGGAGTGCACTGTCTGCGAAGGTGGTAGAGGCTGATACATTAGGGTCTTTTAAGAGACTCTTAGATAGGTACACAGAGCTTAGAAAAATAGAGTGCTATGCGGTAGGGAAATTCTGGACAGTTTCTAGAGTAGGTCACATGGTCAGCACAACATTGTGGGCTGTGGAATTCTATGTTTCATCCCAAACAAAAAAAACAGTTCACTCACATTCAGAACTGTGCAAGCCAGTGCTTTACCACAGAGCTGCTGTGTAGATTACGCAACAAATGGTGCCTCTCCAGTTAATTCTCTAATTATTACAGGATGAGAATGGAACGAGGCATCAACAAATAAAAGGTTGTGAAAGATATAAGTTGGGTCTTTAAAAAAATAAGGGACATTTATTTATAATGGTTAAATTGAAACTTATCTATTCAGAGGTATATGCAGTATGTTTAAAGGATATGAATTAAAAAGGCATGAAGTGCACCATTGACAAATTGAATAACACACTGTTGAGTAACGCTGTCTTGTTTGGCGGAATTCATGTATGGTTGAAAGACAATTAAACTTGAATTGAATTCAATTGAAGTGAAGTGGTTCTAATTGTCCATTCATAACATCCAGTGACTCGGAACTGACACAGTCCAGACTTTACCCTGCTTATTTTACGACACACATTCTCAAACAGCACTGTTGAATATTGCTGTCTGCAGAAGGTGGAATAAATACAATGCAGCTAATTAACACACCTGCGATCTATTCTAAATCACCTGCGAAGTGGTGGATGTCATTAAGGCTGATTTATACTTCTGCGTCAACTCCACGCCGTAACCTACGCAAGTGGCCTACGCGTGTTGTCAGCGTTTATACTTGTGCGTTGGTGTGTCTGTGTCGTTCTGCAATTCGGGCACGTCACGCATTTGCACACATCTGCCTGTGCAAGGCTTCATGGTCATGGTAGTCTTTCTCGGGGTAAGCAAGTTTAAAGTGAGCGCCTTTTTTCGTAAAAGCGATATGTGTCCTTCATAATTTCGGAGGTCTGTAAAGCTTTATGGAAAGCATTGCAGCCAGAGTTCCTTCCCTGTCCTTCAGTCGCCCAATGAGAAGCTATTGCAGCGTAGGAGGAAATCCGATGCTACCAAGCAGACCAATCACAGTTGTTCGGTCTGCGTTGCCGCGATGCGTAGTTACATTTTGGGAGAGGTGTGCGTCATGCTACGGTGTAGGATCTGTGTAGGCTCTGCGTAGAGTTCGCGGCGACGCCGTACCTACGGCGTCGAGTTGACACAGAAGTATAAATCAGCCTTTAGTTGCACTATTCAAAAACATTTACCATCAATCCACACACCTTACCTTGCTCCAGGTCTCACTTTAGCTGTTGTCCAAAACAGGGAAAAGAAGTTGATTTTCAGAAAAGGTGCCCAAGAGGCAGTGCTCTGTCTGAGAGGTGTGATCTGAATGTAACGTACATGCATAGTGTGGCTAACTTTAAACTTCACAAAGCAGAAAGTAATTCAAACAGATGCTGTGGGAACATATTGCGAACATTCATCTGTATGTAAGCTTCAAAGATGATTTAGCAGAGATGTATTCATTGTTTGGTACATGAGCTTTTGGAAGTACTCTAATTGATGATAAAATATTACATGAGAAAAAAAACGGTTGTTTGCAGTGTGGTTGGGAATAATTTAAAGTAATAGTTGGATAATTATAGCACTAAAAGGTCTGCAGTTATTGACTGGTTGTGTTAAGCACTAGGGACGCAAAAAACTGCAGTTGCTGGAATATGAACACAAAACAAACTGCAAGAGGAACCCATTGGGTCAAACAGCAATGTTTGGAGACGGAGGAACGCCTGAAACCTTGCATCAGGACTAAGAGAGTGGAGGGAAAATGCCCTGTTTAAAGTGACTAGGTGACAATTTTGTGGGGCACCTATGCTCTGTCCACAATATCCCTCTTAAGCTTCCAGTTGCATGTTATTTAAACTCCCTTTCCCATTCATCCACCTGTCTTTCTTGGACCTCTACATCAGTATGATGAGGCCAAACACAAACTAGAAGAATACCATCTCATATTACACTTAGCTAGCCAACAGACCAATGCAGAAACATTGAGTTTTCCAGCTTCAGGTAATCGACACTCACTGTGTTCCTTTCCCACTCCTCGCAGTCCACGCTGAGTTTCTCACCCTTTCTTCTCTCGTCATTGTACTGGGCTAAAAATGTGTTTTTTTAAAAAAACGAGGTCTTCGACTCCCAATACCAAATATCTTGCTGGCAAACATACAGTCTCTGGTAAACAAAATTGAATGGCTCAGAGCTTGGGTGCTGCATCAGAAGAACATTTTATTTACTGGAGACTGTACGCTTGGATCTTTTGTTTCATGGAATCTTGGTTAACTCCGTCCATTTTGGACGGAGAGATTTGAATCGATGGATTCACTATACACCACCAATATAGAACTGCTGAGTCTTTTAAAGCCAAATGTGGTGGAGTATGCTTCATGATCAATTTTTCACGGTCTACAAATGTCGTGGTGATGTCCTGGTCCTGTCCACCAGACCTCGAACACCGTGCAATCAAGTGCCGTCCATCTTACCTGCCACAGGAGATTTCAATGATCATTTTGGTAGCAACGTACGTCTCACCTAATGCCATTGTCAATAGGCTCTGGACAAACTGTGTGACATCATCCACATCCTGGTACCTTCCCCATCATTCTGGGGGACTTTAACCAGGCCAGCTTGGAAAAGTTTCTAAATAATTATTACCAACAAATTGGACCACTGTTACACCACCATCAAGAGTGCTTCCCATGCTAGCCCACATCCATACTTTGGGAAGTCTGATCACCTGGCTGTACTTCTGCTCCCTGAGTATAGGCAGAGACTGAAGACTGAAACACCTGTAGTGAGGACCAAGAAGGTATGGACAAGGGAGGTGTAGAAGCACTTACAGGTCTCTTCAAAAGAGACTTCAATCAATGATGTTAACATACAGGACATTTTATGTGAATTCAGCCAACACATCACCATGGCCACTAGGAAATCTAACAGACTGGACCATGTTTATACAATCAGATGCAGTACTTACAAGCCACCCCACACCCTCACCTTACCCTCCCTGATCACATCTCCATAATGCTAATCCTAGCATATCGACCACTGCTAAAAATGGAGAACCCAGTCAAGAAGACCATCACTGTAATGAGGCACTCTCTATACTTCAGGTCTGTTTTGAATGGACTAACTAGCAGATGTTCAAGCAGGACGCCACAGACGGAGAAGACACAGACCTCAAGGGATATGCCTCATCTGTCACCAACTATTTCTGTAGGTGTGTAGACGATGTTGGTACTTCAAGATCGGTTATCTCACGGCCCAGTCAGAAGCCCTGGTTGACTCAGAGGTGTCACGAGCCTTGCGGATCTGCATGGACAGCCAAAGAGCATTGAAATCTGAGGTTCCTAGAGCACCTATATTTGTTAAATGGTTATATTGTGGTAACTGTTACTAAAATTTGAAGAACAGTTGTAAATATTGGTCTGTAATATTCATATTCAGGGAAAGATTCACCTTGGAAATGGGTGATAACAAAAAATCAGCTAGACGAATTATCACAAAGAAATCATGGGTAAAATAGCTAAGTTTCATATTTCAAGTTGTTCGGAATTGTATTTCCCAGTATTAGTGTTTAGTGCAATCACCTTATGGTGTCAGCCATCACCACTCGGGGGTCAATTCCCACTGATATCTGTGAGGAATTTGTACGGTTTCCCCATGACCGCTAGAGTTTCCTCCGGGTGCTTCAGTTTCCTCCCACATTCCAAAGATGTATGGTTAGGGTTAGTGATTCATGGGCATGCTATGTTGGCGCTGGAAGCATTATAACACTTGTGATCTCTTTCTAGCACAATCTTCAGACTGTGTTGGTCATTGATGCAAAGCAAAGCATTTCGCTGTTCCAACGTTTCAATGTATGTATGACAAATTAAATTAATCTCAATCTTTATTTAATGAATTTTGCAGAAACTCTTGGTAATTCAATTCAAATGTGTGAAGTCTTCCAGGTTAAGGATGGAGACAATATCCAGGTGGATTTTCAATTGGTCTAGTTGAAAAATCCATCTGTTATCCTGTGCTTGTATCTTCGAGTATGCCAAAACCTTCCCTTGGAGATTCAAAACTTACCAAGATTTCTGATTAGTTCAGTAATAACTGATTCAATCAGCTTAATTCTGAAATGTAGCTTATTGGACCTTGCCCAATAAGATTCAGAAGCAAGACACGGAAGTGCTCTAAATATTTTGACAAGTCACTAAAAATTCCGATGTGTTGAATGTGAACCTTCATGTCTGGACACATAAACTGAACTCTGAATGTTTGCAACTTACTGAAAGGTAAAGAATATTATTGCAAAGAGAGTTTGCAAAATCTTCGTAGCGGTTAAAACCCCAGATATTTTCAAAACATACTAATAATACATGCAGTGACCAGGCCAAAAAGACACCTATTTGAATTATATTCCAGCTATATCTTTTTATTTACATGTAATTTGTTTTTAAATTCAAGCATACAAGTTACAAGCTTATGAAATAATATTATTTGTAAAATGTAATGCAGTTCTAGGTCTCAGTAAATATTTCATGGTTTTGATTTTCCATGGTCTTCTTTGATGTTTTAAAAGCCTTTCTACCATTTTCATTCAGGTACTATTTTCTTCTTCATAAAGCTATTTGTTATATTTGTGTGCTGGGAAGTTAAATTCTCTCAATAATCTTTTCTGGTATATTTTATTTGAAGTGGCAAAAAGTATCTACTTATTCCTTACATATCATTTTAATGTGATTACCATCTGACACCTGCAGCGAAGGTAAAAACAGCTTGATAAATTATAGTTCACTATAGTTCCACTGGAGTGCTGTATTCTAGCATAACTGGTAATTGCTCTCTAAGCCATTGTTTGTAGTTGACATTTGTTGATTGTGTTACCTCCAGTGAAAAAGTGTACTTGCACATTTAGAAATAATCCTTTTTTGTTGAAACCATAGCATTTAAACAAGCAGATTATTAAAATTACTAGTCCAGCTTTGTTAATAAAAAACTTCTCAAAGAATCCAATATTATCCGCTAGTTTGCAAAACATAATTTTAATTAGCTGGCACAGGGAAACAAAACTACTGGAATACTTAAAAGCTGCTAAAAAAATATCAATGGAGACATCAAAATTCCTGTGGTCAATCATGAGGAAGTTCAATCATTTTTGCAAAATTCTGTGCAATTGTGATTGAACAGTGCTTAGCAAAGGAAAATTTAACTGGGACACTAATTTCATTGTTATCCATTTCCCCAGTAATTACTCAGAATTTAGCTGCTTGGAACTAAGGTAGGTTTGTTTCTTGCTTTTGTCTACTCATTCAATCTACTTACATCCAAATTTCCTCATCCATCAATCCAGCACCAACAAGATCTTCCTGCACACTATCAAGAATATTGATGTCAGTCAGCAATTCAAATGTCAACATACAGTATTCTTATATTGGCATGGAGCTTGGAATTATAGAAAATCTGGAATGTACAAATCATCTGGAACGGTATTCTTTGACATTTCTTTTCTGTTATCAACCTCAGAAGAGTGAAGTAAGGTGTTTACACTCCAAAATAATCATTTTAGATATTCATTGGACTGGGCCATAATGTTTTCCTTTTGACAAAATAGATTTGTGTAATAAATGAATAGTTGATTATTCTATGCTGAGATATTCTGTGTCAAATTTTACCTTTCTTTTCCAATTTTCTCCCCTTTTGTTGGAGATGTGGGCTCACTATACATTCAAAATAAAATAGCCATGGGTGTTATCTTTGTTAATGGAAGGAAATTTCAAGTTCATTGATATTGTAAAAGTAGTATAGAATGCGCATCAGTCCTCTATTCCCTGACTTGTGCCCCTGTTCCAATTAAAATTAATCCCCATACTACTTACCTGTTCAAATTTGTTTTGGTCTGGATGCTTGTAAGAGTTTTATTAAATCCAATTACTTCACTGATATGTAAACTAGAATCAAAATTTATTAATATTCACAGCTCAAAAACATGGCAATATTAATTTAAAGTTTGATTGTGGCTATGAAGACAAAAGGATTGGATATCTTGTGCCAAATTGGAGAAATTTACAACATGCTTTACTTTATCCTGCCCAGCTTATAATGTACTTTAGGACCCTCTAACCTGGTTGACTATTGACCAATCTTTGAGGTGGCGAGCAGTAAATGGTACCTTGCTGGTGATATCATTCTTCTGATTTGACCCTTAACCATAAAACAAAAGGACTTAACCCTAAAAATTAATTTTTATTGAACGATCACACAAGATCTTTAATAAAACAGGGATGATGGCGTCTGTCTGTCTCGCAGGACAATAGAAATTTTTCTATGGATCAGTTCATTATAGAACTGCAATGCCTGCTATGGCTGTACAGTCCAATTTTGCAGTCTTGCTGCAGTTTCTGCAAGTACAGTCCATAGCGGCTGTTACCTACGCCAATCAGTGAGGGCTTATCACTCATAACTGCTGCCTACCATGTTGGTTCTGTCACTGCGACCAGTGGCACTGGGGTGACCTCTCCAGGGCACAAGCCAGTGCGGAAGGTATGGAGATCTTGGGATGCCCAGTCGTTAAGATCCCCCTCACTGGTGTAGTCCAAAGCAACATTAAGCAATATGCTTGGCATCAGCTTGGCTGCAGGAACTGCTGGAAGGATATTCAGTGATGTCCAGCCCTTCAGGGGCTGCACTCTGAATTTTCTGACTGGGTTTACTCCCGTGGCCTTCGTCTCTTCTGAGGCTACCCACAAGGCAGTGGGGCTATAAGACCATAAAACATAGGAGCAGAATTAGGCCATTCAGCCCATCGAGTCTACTCTGCCATTTCATCATGGCTGATTCCGGATCCCATTCAACCCCATACACCTGCCCTCTCACCATATCCCTTTGATGACCCGACCAATCAGGAAACTATCATCTTCTGCTTTTAATATACCCATGGGCCTTTTTACCCATTGCTGGGGATCTAGTTCACAAGCACCAGGGATACTGGTGGGAATAAGGAGCTACTACAGGAATTGATAGATTTTTAGGTATTTAGTGAATCAAATGATATGGTGTTAGTGCAGGAAAGAAGCGCTTAGGTAAAAAATCCACCATAATCTTATTCAGTGGCAAAAGGACTGAATAATCTATTCTCCCAATTATTTATGTTTGAAGCTGCATATATCTGGGACAATTAATTGCTCCAGAAAAATCAGGATTACGAGTTCCGGGGTGTATCATTTTTAGGATAGATAAAGTGTATAAACACAAAAATAGTGCTATCTAAAAACATCATATATTGAAGGTGGGAAAAAAGTAACATAGTCTTCATTCTGCTTATCTAACAATTAATTAATTAAGAGGTAGATCAAGTTCCATAAGGAAATGGATTTCCTACAATTTCTTATTCATACATTTAAATTACCTCTTTTTAGTACCAGATAAATATGTAAAACAGTAATTATGTCTTAGTATATCATTAAAAGCTCACACTTCATGCAACAAGGTATAACACTCTTTGACATCATGATAATAATGTAGTTCAGAAATATTTGAAGTTTTTGTCAATTACTTGATCATGCTGGGGAGGGTTACAATACAGAGGCACATGGGTCACTAAGGCACATTGGCTGTATTTAAGGCAGAGACAGATAAGTTCTTGATTAGCCAGGGCATCAAAGGGTATGGGGAGAAGGCAGGGGAGTTGAGATGTCTGGAAGAATTGGATCAGCCCATGATTTAATGGTGGAGCAGACTCGATGGGCCAAATGGCCTACTTCTACTCCTATATCTTATGGTCTTATGGTCTTATGGAATCGACAAAACATGGTACAGCATTGCTCTGGATTCCATAAAAGTGATTTTGATTATTCCAGGTCAAGGAGTTCTTCCTCACCAAATCAGAATCAGGTTTAATATCACTAGCATATGCCGTGAAATTTGTTAACTTTGCAGCAGCAGTACAATGCAATACATGATAAATATAGAAGAAAAGAATTACAGTAATATATATATATGTATATTAAATAGTTAAAATAAGTAGTGCAAAAGTAGTAATAAAAAGAGTAGGGAGGTAGTGCTCACAGGTTCAATGTCCATTTAGAAATTAGGTGGCAGAGGGGAAGAAGCTGTTCCTGAATCACTGAGTGTGTGCCTTCCAGCTTCTGTACCTCCTTCCTGACTGATTTCCATACTATTTTAAATTACACATCTGCCTCTTAATTGACCAATTTGCAAGTGCTATTTATATAGCACTTACACTTTAAAACCTTTTCCTACACATTAGATCATGCCAAAAATCATTTCTGGTCAATTTGTGACCATTGGAAAAGTGGATTGAGAATGCTCTTGTGTAATTAACCAAGAGGACTTGACATTTGTCCAGCCTCAGTCACTTAGCTAAATGCTATAGGAGCTCAGTTGAGCACATTTCCTTCACTGCTGGCATAAATTGGACCTGTTAAAGGATCCCGTATCCTTCGTGATTACTCACCTAGCAACTTGGAGCACAAGAATGAAAAGTTCAAGAATAAGAGAGAAACTAAAAGGTCTTCACTGTTGCATTGTGATCTTGCAAACAGCTTCATTTCTCAATTGTTAGTATTATGTTAAATATTTCACTAGAACTCCCTTCACAACTCTTTTAGAAATAAAAAAAAATCCTGAGCCATATGGCACATTTAACAGTTCCAGGCTTGAGGTGGTCGATCATTAAAATAAATTGTGAACAGTGTTGCTCCCAGCATTGATCCTTGTGGGACCTCACTTCCAGCTTCTGCCATTGAAACCCTTAAAGTGAACAAAAAATAAATAGAAAAATATTCTACAGAGAAAATGTTAAGAAATGAATAGAAACACTTAACATTGGTTTCTGTTGCTCACTCTCGTTTTTCTGACTTGCATCTTCATCCTTAATTGCACCTGCATAGATATTATTTATTTGTTGTTATTCAAAAACACTATGAAACTGATCTATAATGCATCTGTTTCTGGCTTCAGCTACCTCTTTAAAATAAAATCAGAGAGGTTAGTCATGTATGACTATCTCTTGAAATCTTATTCTTCATTCTTCATTCTTGATTGTTGTTTTATTTTGTTTTCTACTTCAGTAGGAGTTGATTGTTTTTCTACTAACAAGGTTAAGCAGAGAGTTTACTAAACATGTTCACAGTTCTTGAATGTTGGTATGATAGCAGCAATTCACCAGTCCTCTGACATAACACATGTCTCTAACAGACTATTAAAATCCATAATACTGCTTCGACTGGTCCTTCTCTTGATTCTTTTAAAATTGTTGTGATATCATTGGTTTGTTAATTTTGTTTAATATTTCTGCTCTATAATTGACTATACTGTTTCTAACCTCACTTTTGATGTCATACTTACCTGTTCTATCATCCTGGTAAATAGCAAATCAAAATAATTGTTTGATGTTTTTGTCATTTTGACAAAACTAACCACAATTCAAACCTGATCAGCTTTTAGTGGCTCCATTCCTTTCCTGACTTTCTTTTTTTTAATTTATGTGGCTGTGGAATATTTTACAGTTTGAGTTTCATTCCAAGCTGGTTTAAAAATCAGACTCTGTGTACTTCCTCTTTGTTGCAGCTGGCCCCATAATGGTAATCTTGGACTTTCCTCAATACAAGTGAGACTGGAAGGAGGCTCCCCGCCAACCTCAGTGGAAAATAGGCATAAAAACCCTGAGCAGCTTTAGGTTGTGCTAGCCAATCACAAAGATGGGCCCCTTCTGAAGCGATCAGCCAATAAATGGTGCAGTTAGTACAGCCTACATGCAACAATGCATCAGAAAAATCTACTGGTAAAGATTAATTGCACAGATGCAAAATTCACCAAAATCCAGAATATAACCCTCAATTCCATGGGACATCCAGCTACCAGGATTTAGCAAACACAGTATGTTATTCTGAAAATGCTCTGCTTTTCAAATCTTCTAAATCTATTGTTTTAGAAGATCTACCAATTTAGCTCCCAAGATTTACCTTTGACGAGATTGGGCATATGCACTCAATCCTGCAAGTGCAAACCAGGCACCTTTGCTGTAAATAATGTATAGCATGGAGACCCATTCATTTATTTCAAATAAAGGACAGAGAAGTATCTTGTGTAATGTTCAGGGACATCAAAAGCAGAGAAAAAGCTCTCTGCAAAAGTTCTAGCAAAATCAAAAGAAAAAATTCCTAAATTCTTAAGAACATTTAGCAATTGCTAGATCATTGTAAGTTTTAAAGCAGAGTATCCTGAATTCCATTGAAATAAGATTAGGGAATAAGAATTTCAAGAAAGATGAAGGTCTCGCTTCCAGTAAGTACTGGAATACAATTTCGAACAAAATGGGACAGTGGAAAACTGATTGGTTGAGGATTAACCAATCAGGAGGGACGGACGACGTGAGTTGAGTTGAGATACTTAGCACTCAGATCGGCAGCTGGATCTTCAACTTCCTCACAGACAAAACCCAGGCTGTAAAAATAGGGGACAAGCTCTCCTCTACAATCACTCTAAGCACCGGTGCCCCACAAGGCTGTGTACTCAGCCCCCTACTGTACTCACTGTACACCCATGATTGTGTAGCCAAGTTTCCATCAAACTCAATATATAAGTTTGCTGATGACACAACAATGGTAGGCCGTATCTTGGGTAATGATGAGTTTGAGTACAGAGAGGAAATTGAGAACCTGGTGGCACGATGTGAAGACAATAATCTATCCCTCAAAGTCAGCAAGATGAAGGAATTGGTTGTTGACTTCAGAAGGAGTAGCGGACCGCACAACCCAATTTACATCGGTGGTGCGCAAGTGGGACAGGTCAAAAGCTTTAAGTTCCTCGGGGTCAATATCACAAATGACCTGACTTGGTCCAACCAAGCAGAGTTCACTGCCAAGAAGGCCCACTAACACCTTTACTTCCTGAGAAAACTAAAGAAATTTGGCCTGTCCCCTAAAACCCTCACTAATTTTTATAGATGCACCGTAGAAAGCATTCTTCTAGGGTACATCACAACCTGGTATGGAAGTTGTCCTGTCCAAGACCGAAAGAAGCTGCAGAAGATCGTGAACACGGCACAGCACATCACACAAATCAACCTTCCGTCCATGGACTCACTTTACACTGCACGCTGTCAGAGCAGTGCGGCCAGGATAATCAAGGACACGACCCACCCAGCCAACAGACTTTTCGTCCCTCTTCCCTCCGGGAGAAAGTTCAGGAGCTTGAAAACTTGTATGGCCAGATTTGGGAACACCTTCTTTCCAACTGTGATAAGATTGCTGAACAGATCCTGACCCGGATCCGGGCCGTACCCTCCAAATATCTGGACCTGCCTCTCGGTTTTTTTGCACTATGTTACTTCCCATTTTTCTATTTTCTATTTATGATTTATAATTTAAATTTTTAATATTTAACAATTTGAACTATTTTTAATATTTTTAATATTTAATATTTGTAATCCAGGGAGTGTGAAGCGCAGAATCAAATATCACTGTGATGATTGTACGTTCTAGTACCAATTGTTTGGCGACAATAAAGCATATGCCTAGGCATCATCCCCGATGAAGATTGCGAAGTCTGTCATCAAAACATTGTTTAAAATCAGCACCTGGACCCGGCTAGAAGCCGGAGAAGACTTCATACGTCATATAAAAGTGGAGGCCAATTCTGTGGATTCTTTCAAAAAAGAGTTAGATAGAGCTCTTAAAGATAGCGGAGTGAAGGGATATGGGGAGAAGGCAGGGAAAGGGTACTGATTGTAGATGATCAGCCATGATCACAGTGAGTGGTGGTGCTGGCTTGAAGGGATGAATGGCCTACTCCTGCACCTATTGTCTATTGTCTATTGTCTATATATACCGGGAAAGTATAAGATGTTTTTTTCAGAGTATCCTCTTTAGTGTGAAAATTGAACTGACGTGTTATTTATCAATTGAACTGGCTTCAGAACATAAATGAGAGGAAATGACCATAGAAATGATTTACATGTAGTGAATAATAGGTATTTACTAGGGAGTCATGTAAATTCAAAATGTTTGAATCCTTCATTCAGTTCTGTAAACACTTACAGTTTTTCAAGAAGGTAGCTCACTTTGTTTATAGACAGCTTGAGATAACTAGTAATTGCAGGACTTGACAATAAAATCAAGTCACTTTCCATCTGAGAATTAAACAAAAACATTTTCTTTTGTTAGCTAGTTCAGAGAGCCAAAAACCAAAAACAGAAAACAATTATGTTAAAAATTATACTTGTACAGTACTCTCAGAATAACAGAACATATTTAGGTACCATGCAAAATTTCTGAGTAAATGGAAATTAAAAAGCAGCAGATAAGATCTGAAATATAAGTACACAATACTACAAATTTTCAGCAAATTAGGCAGCATCTGTGGAAAGAGAAAAAGAGTTAACATTAGGTTGAAACAATTTTGGTGAAAGGTCCTTTACCTAAAGCATTAACTGTATTTGTCTTTCTACCAGATGGCTGCGTATTTGCTATGTTTTTCAGTATTTTGTGTTTTCTGACTCCCGTTATCATCTTGCTGCTGCATCATTGAGGAAATTTGATGCTCTTAATTCCAGGAATAATTATTCTCCTGATTCTCTTTAAGCCCAGATAATGAAGCATAATAGTTGTTTGCTATTGCTCATGTACTCAGCCTACATTCCTGATCTGCTTTGGCCTCAATAAAGATGAAATTCCCACCCATTCAATGTTGAGGCTGTGGTTGATCGTTAAAGGGAAGTCCTCAAGATAAATTCAAGGTATCATGGGAGCTCATGTCACCTTTTTCTAAGGCAGTGATAAATGTGGTAACTTCTACTTTGGAAAGGACCACTCGACAATTTCATGCCCAAAAGAATGACTTTATCCGGAACAGTAAAACCGATATATATATATATATATATATATACAGAGGCTTTCACTAACTCGTACAGCATGGAGGAGAAACTATATACAATGCACACCGGAAGTAAAAGTCCTCCATTGTCCTAATTTAGTATTAACTTACTTTTAATAATGCTCACATTACAACACTTCTCCCCCTTTAAAATCCAACATTCCCCAAATGTAAAAAACTAGGAAATAAAAACAGTGATGTTATTAACTTGTGTACCCCTGAAACTTAGCAAAACTTTACCAATACAAAACATCTGAAAAACGTGAGAGATTGAACTTCCAATCTAACAACTGTCCAGTCAAAGATTCAGTCTGTCAGGAGGTTTACGAGTGCGCTGTGATCTGCTCACTACCCCCGGTGACCCAGCAGGCACTGCTGGTGAGGGTATTTTGGGTGGATCTGGTTTTGGAAGCATGAGAGGGGTCAGTGTGTCTGCGTGTGAATGTCCATCCTCCTCAGGGGACCCCGACCCCTCTGCCAGCATCTTGCCCTCTGGCAAAGTCACTGGTGGACATGCTTCCACCGTAGTCTGACTCACAAATAGAAACTCCATGGAACTGTCTGCCTCTGAGCCGGTATCATGACGCAGGCGCACATGGTCCTGATGTCTGCGGAAAACACGCCCGTCAGTCATCTTAGCAACATAGGAGACGGGACCACTCTGCTTAAGAATAACCTCAGGTAGCCATTGCTGATTGTTTCTCACATAGACATTGTCATCCGGTTTTAACTGTCTCTCTCGCGCATGTTGATCATGTCCCTCCTTCTGCTTTTCCTGCTTTCTCTCCACTTTCGCCTTCATGTCCAGGCGCAGCAGGTCCAATCTTGACTTGGGCCTATGCCCCATCAGCATCTCTGCTGGAGTGCGGGCAGTCGTAGTCTGTGGCGTGAGGCAGTATTTAAACAGGAAACGTGAAAGCCGAGAGCTAAGAGAGTCCCGTCATCTGCTTCAGGCCTTCCTTCACTGTCTGAATAGTCCGCTCAACCAACCCATTTGAGGCTGGGTGGAAAGGGGCCGTCCGAATGTGATGAATGCCATTCTGCTGTATGAATTCACTGAACAGCTCACTGGTGAACGTCGGGCCATTATCAGTGACCAGAGTGTCAGGCAACATGTGGACTGCAAACATTTGCCTGAGTTTGTCTATGGTTGAGAGGGCTGTGATGTTGCTCATGATGTGAGCTTCGATCCATTTAGAATGTGCATCTACCATTACAAGAAACGTCTGCCCTATAAAAGGGCCAGCAAAGTCCAAATGTGGTCTGGACCAGGGTGGTCTGGCCACTCCCATGGATGCAAAGGAGCTGGTGGTGGCATATTCTGATTAGTCTGACATTGCGTGCATGATTTTACCTTGTTCTCCAGATCCTGATCTATTCTTGGCCACCAAACATAGGATTTTACAAGGCTTTTCATTCGAGACACCCCTGGGTGAGTCTCATGAATTTCCTCCACAATCTGTGAATGGTCAGGGGGAGGCACCATGACCCTCGCCCCCCCAGAAAATGCAGCCACCCTGCATACTGAGTTCTGTCTTGCGTTTGGCATAAGGCCTCAGTTCCTCTCCTTCCACTACTCTGGGCCAGCCTTGTAAAACAAAAGTCTTGACGTGGGACTGGACTGGATCCCTCTCTGTCCACTGCTTGATCCGGGCCGCCTTTACAGGTGTCTCTGACAGCCTCTCCAATGAAAACACAGTCTCTGGAGGCACATATGGAGTAACAGGTGTCTCAGGTAAAGGTAGTCGACTCAGTGCATCGGTGTTTGCATTATCCCCACCCGCTCTGTACACTATAGTGTACTGGTAAGCTGACAACTTAAGAGCCCAGCGTTGTATCCTGGTTGAGTCTAGTGGTGGGATGCATCTAGTCTCACTGAACAAGCTCGTCAGTGGTTTATGATCCATATAAATTGTAAATATGCATCCATAAAGGTGCTGATGAAAGCATTTGACCTGTGAATATCCCTTCTCAGCAGCTGTCAGGGTATGTGAAGCAAAACCAATAGGCTTCTCTGAAAGGTCCTCCATTACATGTGAGAGAACTGCCCCGACTCCACAGGGCGAGGCATTGCATGCAAGGGTGGTCTCCTTGTCTGGGTCATAGTGAACAAGCAGCTTCGTTGAGTGGAGGAGTTCTTTCACTTCCTTGAAAGCTTTCTCCTGCTCTTCACCCCATTGCCACTTAGTGTCACTGTGAAGCAGCTTATACAGTGGGGTCAAAACCCTTGAGAGGTCAGGAAGAAACTTGCCATAATAATTCACCATGCCCAAAAATGATCTGAGTTCCGTGACGATCTAAGGGCTTGGAGCCTCCTTAATAGCCTCACTTTGTCCTCCACAGGACAAAGCCACTCAGCTGTGATCTTGTGTCCCAGGTAAGTCCCAGGGGGGATCTGATTGAGACATATAAGATTATTAGGGGATTGGACAAGATAGAGGCAGGAAATATGTTCCAGATGCTGGGAGAGTCCAGTACCAGAGGGCATGGTTTAAGAATAAGGGGTAGGTCATTTAGGACAGAGTTGAGGAGGAACTTCTTCTCCCAGAGAGTTGTGGAGGTGTGGAACGCGCTGCCTCAGAAGGCAGTGGAGGCCAATTCTCTGGATGCTTTCAAGAAGGAGCTAGATAGGTATCTTATGGATAGGGGAATCAAGGGTTATGGGGACAAGGCAGGAACCGGATATTGATGGTAGATGATCAGCCATGATCTCAGAATGGCGGTGCAGGCTCGAAGGGCCGAATGGTCTACTTCTGCACCTATTGTCTATTGTCTATTGTCTATTGTAAGTCACACTCGATGCCAGGAACACACATTTTCCATGTTTCAACCACAGCCCTGCGTCTGAGAGCCTCTTCAGCCCCCGTTCTAAGTTAGCCAGATGCTCCACCTCCGTAGTCCCTGTGATCAAAATATCATCAAGGTACACTGCTACGTGTGGAATCCCCTGCAGCAAAGTGTCCATTGTCTTTTGGAAAATGGCAGGGCTGGACACCACTCCAAACACCAGGCAATTGTACTTGAATAATCCCTTGTGTGTATTAATGGTGACATACTCCTTTGAATCCTCGTCGAGCAGCAGCTGTTGGTAGGCATGGCTCATGTCCAGCTTTGTGAACAGCTTACCCCCTGACAGTGTCGCAAACACGTCATCCACCCATGGCAATGGGTACTCCTCCAGCCTAGAGACCTGATTCTCCGTAAGCTTATAATCCACCACACATCCTCACCATTTTGTCTGCCTTCAAAACTGGAACAATGGGAGCCGCCCACCTTGAAAACTGGACGGGCTCAATAATGCCCAGCCTCTGTAAACATTCCAGCTCCTCCTCGCCTTTGCCTTTCATGGCATAGGGCACAGACCTGGGCTTACAAAAACTTGGTGTAGCCTCAGGGTCGACATGGAGTTTCACTGTCACACCCTTCAGTGCGCCCAGCTCGTCCCTGAAAATGTCACTGTTCCGCTGCAGAATGCCCTCCGTCAGTTGCCAGCATGCTAGTTGAGCCGGATTTTGCGAAGTCAATCGCAACCCAAAGGTCTGGGCCCACTGCCCTTAGCTATCACAAGCCTGGCTTCAGCCTTCTGACCCCCGGCTGAAATGCCCACACATAACACTCCTAAATGAGGTATGGGCTGCCCCGTATAGGTCCTGAGTTTGAGCTTTGACGGTCTAATGGGAGGCAGGTTGGATCTCCATGTCCTCCTGTAGGTCTCCTCACTAATGACCGATGCAGTAGCCCCTGAATCAATCTCAAACTTAATGTTCGTTCCCCTGACAGTGACTGTGGCATAATATGGTTCAGGTGGTTCCTTATCTGTTTCCACTGCAAACATGTTGTAGGCACACGCTGCCTCTCCATCTGCTTCTTCAAGATGGTGTGTGGCTGCCTGAGCCTGTTGAGCTTTCCCCTGCCCAGGCTTAATCTTACCCTTTGAACTTCTGCACTTTTTAGCAAAATGTCCCTTTTTGCTACAAGCATGGCAGACAGTGCCTTTGACTTTACAATCATTTGCATAGTGCGTCCCTCCACACCGGAAACATTCCACCCGCTTTGCCCGTTTACCAGTTGGTGCACTGCCACCGACTGCGACTCCCCCGCCCCATGTCCTTTCTGGATATCTTTGACACTATCAGCAGCCATCTCCATGCCTTGGGCAATCTCTGAGGCTTTCTTGAAAGTCAACAGTGGGGTTTCCCCTAACAGGCGGCGTTGTATGCTGTCATTATTAATGCCACATACCAATCTATCATGGAGCATGTCTTCCAACACCGCTCCGAAATCACAATGCTCCGACAGATGACGAAGCTCGGCCACAAAGTTGGCCACAGACTGACCTGGCTTCCTAAAACGGCTGCGAAACTTAAACCATTAGACTATCACCGAAGGTTTTGGATTGTAGTGAGCTTGACCAGTTCATCATATGGAATGTCCCCCAATATCCGCATTGTGGCTAAATTCCTTATTAGCTTGTAAGTCTTTGCCCCACACACACTCAGGAGAATAGAGCGCTTCTTAGCCCCCTCAGTAATTTCATTAGCACAGAAAAAGTGTCCCGACCTTTCGTCATACTCTGGCCAGTCCTCATTTACCTCGACAAATTCACCAATAATCCCAAACGTAACCATCTGAACGTGAAGCTCCTTATCGGTGCTGCTGCTCCCATTTGAAACGTGTTGACACGTCCACAAAACCAGTTCACTTCATCGCCAAAAATACGTGGTAACTTCTAATTTGGAAAGGACCACTTGACAACTTTGTGCCCAAAAGAACGACTTTATCCAGAACTGCAAAACTATATATATATATATATATACACAGAGGCTTTCACTAACTCGTATGGCGTGGCAGAGAAACTACATACAATACAGACCGGTAGTAAAAAGAACGGAAGTAAACCCCCCCCCAATTATCCTAATTTAGTATTAACTTACTTTTAATAATGCTCACATCACAACAATAAATACCACAGATTCTGCTCGAATTCTATCTATATTTGCAGATGATACTGCTGTATTGGGTTGGCTGTGGTCGGGTGCTTCCAGGGTGCTGCATCGGCAAGTTTGCGGCGCTGGAGGTTCATGGCAGGGAGAGTTCTTCTTCCTTCTACCGTCTGCGTGAGATGATGGGACTTTCGAGAGACTTTGAGATTTTTTTTTACCGTGCCCATGGTCTGTTCTTCATCAAATTACGGTATTGCTTTGCACTGTTGTAACTATATGTTATAATTGTGTGTTTTTTGTCAGTTTTCAGTCTTGGTTTGTCTTGTGTTTCTGTGATATCATTCTGGAGGAACATTGTATCATTTCTTAATGCATGCATTACTAAATGACAATAAAAGAGGACTGCGTGTCCTCATAATCTAATCTAATCTCAAGTGATGATGAGAGAGAAAGAGAGACAGAGTGATAAGAGAAATAAGAGAGAGAAGGGAGAGAGGAAATATATATATAAATGGAGGGGCTACTGCAGCAGAAGACAGTGAACACACCACCTGTACCTATAATGTGGCCATTGAATGTAAGTGTGTGGTGTGATTGTCTTCCCTTATTTTGCTTTCCAATGTCACTGTGACATGCGAAGGTCCTATCATTTAATTACCCACATAGATTAATTGATGCTTTCATTAATTGGATTCCTTTTCACATTTTTATGACTAAACCTTGTGTGTGCCATCTCATTATTTAATCCTATCAATTACACTGTTCGTAATGATATCAAGGTTAGTAAACAGCCATATTAAAGTATGTCATTATTAAGTATCATTAACATATTGCTGTGAATTAATAATGCCTCCAGTCACAGAGATTACATTGTGTATTAAAAATGATTTTTTGTTTTAAGTCTATATCCATTCCTTTCTGCTCCTCCTTGGATCCCATGGATTGATCTAGTCCTTGTCAATATACCAGGTGGGCCTTTGGGAGACCATGCTGAAGTTTACATTGACTATATCAAGGTCTTATCAAACCTATTGGTGGCCTCTTCCAAAGATTTAAGGAGCTCAATTGGTCATGAATCAGACTTCCAAATTCCTCAGTTCCTATACCCCACAGATGCTCAGCCTGCTGAGTTCCTTCAGCAGATTGTTCCTCCAGATCACAGCATCTGCATCTCATAGGGGAGATCGCATAGAAGCAGTCGGAATGTTAAAAGGCCTGAACAGATTAGGTATGGCAGAGCTATTTCCCATGGTAGGGGAGTCTAGGACAAGAGGGCACGACTTCAGGAATGAAGAACGTCCATTTAGAACAGAGATGCGGAGAAATTACTTCAGTCAGAAGGTGATAAATCTATCGAATTTGTTGCCACAAGCGGCTGTGGAGGCCAAGTCATTGGATGCATTTCAGGCAGAGATAGGTAGGTTCTTGATTAGCCGGGGCAGCAAAGGGTATGGAGAGAAGGCAGGGAAGTGGGGATGACTAGAAGAATTGGATCAGCCCATGATTGAATGGCGGAGCAGACTCAATAGGCCAAATTGCCTACTTCTGCTCCTATATCTTATGGTCTTATGGTCTTATCCTTTTGTATCTTCTGAAATCCAGACTGACTATCCTTCCTAAAGGTGAATTGATGTTGTCTCTCAGAATTATCGATGGTCTTCCCTTTGGATATTAGTCTTTAGTTATTTTATCTATTACTCCTTTCTTTAAAAAGAATGAGTAGTCTTCCAGTGGTATTGCTTTCGAAGATTGACGTGTTCTTGCTTTGGTTTTTGTTTTGGTTCCAGGGATACATTTTAGGGCTGCCTGGTGTTTGGGAAATAAATATTATTGCCTGGAGCAAGAGAGTTGACAACTTACTCCCATCTGTATGAGAGACCTTCAGTCCATATGGCTTCATTCATTTAGCCCATTCATCGAAGCAGCTGCAATTCTCATTTTTATGGAAGAGTTTCTCTTATTTCATTATGAAATTGAAGGAGTGTATTTACCCCTTTGAGATGACGTGATACTCAGAGCAATCCCATTAATTCTTTTCTTTCATGCAATTTCCCAATAATTTACTTTTTTTCCCACATATCCATTAACACCACCCGCTACAATTGGGGCAACTTACAGTAGCCATTCCAGCTAACAGGCTGCATGTCTTTGGGATGAGGAAACTGTGAGCACCTGAGAGAGGCACATGTGTCAACAGATGGAATATGCAAGCTCACACGGACGGCACTGGAGATCAGGACTGAATCCAACTCGCTGGAGTTGTGAGAGAATTGTACTCTCTGCAGCAATTGTACTCTCACTTGTAAGAATCTGCTACACCACTTGTTTGAAGTCCACCGATTGCATCCTCAAAGTTTTCTGGCCCTTTGTGGACGGAATCACAAATATGTATTCCAGGATCACTAAGTCACATTAGACTCGTACCATTCGTTACCTCAAGTTGTTTTCCCATCCCATATGGATTGGTTAATATTTCCATGGATGGAATTCCCTTTCACATCTTAGTAAGTGACCCCTTTCTTTGTGTGGGTGGTGTGAAAGAGAACGTGGAGAAGGAAAAGCTGGTGACTGAATGAAAGTAAGCATGCAGGTACAGCAGGCAGTGAAGAAAGCTAATGGCATGTTGGCCATCATAACAAGGGGAGTTGAGTATAGGAGCAAAGAGGTCCTTCTGCAGCTGTACAGGGCCCTGGTGAGACCACAGCTGGAGTAAAGTGTACAGTTTTGGTCTCCAAATTTGAGGAAGGACATTCTAGCTATTGAGGGAGTGCAGCGTAGGTTCACGAGGTTAATTCCCGGGATGGCGGGACTGACATATGTTGAAAGATTGGAGTGACTGGGGTTCTGTACACTGGAATTTAGAAGGATGAGAGGGGATCTGATTGAAAAATATAAGATTATTAAGGGATTGGACGTGCTAGAGGCAGGAAACATGTTCCCGATGTTGGGGGAGTCCAGAACCAGAGGCCACAGTTTAAGAATAAGGGGTAGACAATTTAGAACAGAGTTGAGGAAAAACTTTTTCACGCAGAGGGTTGTGGTTCTGTGGAATGCTCTGCCTCAGAAGGCAGTGGAGGCCAATTCTCTGGATTCTTTCAAGAAAGAGTTAGGTAGTGCTCTTAAAGATAGCAGAGTGAAGGGATATGGGGAGAAGACAGGAAAAGGGTACTGATTGTGGATGATCAGCCATGATCACAGTGAATGGTGGTGCTGGATCGAAGGGCTGAATGGCCTACTCCTGCACCTATTGTCTATTGAATGGTCACAGGGTGCGTGCTAAATGTGGTTTACGTTAATAGCAAATGCAGAGTGTGGTGGACGTACTCTCCCTAACCTTGTAAAATCAAGGATTTTTTTTTGTCTCTAGCGCTTCTTTGTTTTGCATTATTAATAAATCCTGGCTACCAGCTTCTTTATCTCAAAGCTCGAAGTAATTTATTATCAAAGTACATATACGTCATCACGTACAACCCAGAGATTCATTTTCTTACATGCGTATTCAGTAATCCAATAACCATAATAGAATCAATGAAACATCGCACTCAACAACCAATGTGCCAAAAGGAACAAACTGTGCAGATGCAAAAGAAAACAAGGATAATAATAAATAAATAAGCAATAAGAATCAAAAACAGGGGATGAAGAGTCCTTGAAACTGAGTTCATAGGTTGTGGGAACTTCCTGCCAGCTGAGGCCTAATGTTGCCCTGGATGGTATCTGTATCTCCTGGCCTGTGTGTGACTATCTCTGCCAGTATTTCTAGACCCCTGTCCATGGAGATCATGCTTGATCCCCGGTGCCAACTAATTTCACAGCCGATCATTAAATAAAGTTGCAGCAGTGCTATGCCTGGGCTGCATAGATCTCTTAAATGGCAGGAGTCCAAGGTCACAGCTGTATGGCCTGGTGTCAGCAGCTGTGTATCATTACTTTAGATCCTTTTAGTAGTACACTATTTGCCATAAAAGACAGTGTTTGTAAAAATAAACATACTTGTGCTGTTGCACAAGGATCAAATACAAGACTGCAATTCTTTGACGTCTTAAAATTGTGTGAGTGAAACATGCTGTTTGAAAACTTTAATTTCAGAGCAAAATCAAGTTCCTTAATATGCTGTAGTGCTAAAGCTAGATTTCAAAGATGAGGCTCATTGATTTATATGATTTTGAAGGTTAAGATGTCCTACAGCTCTGCTGTGCTGCTATATTATCCACGGGCTAGTTACTAAAGAGTTTTCACTTATCTACTGTCAAACTTTGAGTAATGAACCTTTCAACAACTTTCAAACTTACAAAAATTATCACCTCAGAAAGTAAATCTGGAAGTCAGTTCCCTCTATGATCTGTGCTGAATGACCCTGAACATTTGCTTATGAATTATATTAATTTTTGTGAAATTGTTTTGCAAATTTGTACTGTGAGTTACAAAAGTTGCCCTTTCCTCATGAGCACTGCTTAGTTCTGTGAAATGAACAGGATTCCCTACTGATCCCAGTAATCAGTACAAATAGTTCGAGTGATGCTTCACGCCTGCCGAGTTGTTGCAGCAATTTTTGCTTTTATTTCAAATTTCCAGCATCTATAGCTTTTCTGATATTCTTTTGGTAGGAAATGATTGATGTTGGTCACAGTGGCAAGTGGAAACTATGAGATGTCTTAAGCATATGGCTAAAACATAGGTTCACTTCTTCGGAATCTGGAATTAATCCACCCGTGGAAAGGCGACAAGGGCTACACTTCAAAAAAGACTTGAAACAGCGCATTGGAAGAGACTGGCCAAGTATTAAAAAGTGTCTGAAAGACAGTTTATAGATGGTAGAAGGGTGGAAAAGCTGTACCATTTTTTGTTAAACAAACCCAAATCAACATGCTTGTTAGAGAAGTCTGAGACCAAATCATTGTAATATGGGAAGATAAAAGGGTAATCTTCCAAATCTAGGAGATCTTCAAGGAATGATGCCTCAAAACGGCAGCGCCCATCATCACTGGAGTCATGCCTTGTTCCCATTGCTACCATCAGGAAGGAGGTACAGAAATGTGCAAGTACACACGCAACAATTCAGGGACAGCTTCTTGCCTTCTGCAATCCAATTTCAAGGGACATTGAACCCACGAACACTAGTCTCACTACTTTTTTATTACTATCTTTGCACTACTTATTTAAATTAACTAATTAATTTGTACATGCTTATTGTAATTCACAGTTTTTTTTCACTACTGATTCTGATTCTGATGTAGGTTGAGCTGAAGCAATAGCACATTCTTCTCATGCCAGGCAAGGAAAAGTATATTTTCTGTAATGAATTTGCTGAGGAGCTGTAAGCTTACTTCAGTTCAAAGGCTTTAAGGAAACTGAAATTTCAGTATGTCACCAAAGATCTCTTGCAAATTTCTACAAGATGTACCATGGAGAGCGTTCTAACTAATTGCATCACTGTCCGGTATGGAGGTGCCACTGCACTGGATTGAAAAAAGGTGCAGACAGTTGTAAACTCATTATAGGCAGTAGCCTCCCCGGCATCAAGGATCTATCAAAAGACAATGCCTCAAAAAGGCAGTATCCATCGTTGAAGACCTCATCACCCAGGGCATGCCCTCTTCTCAATGCTGCCATCAAGGAGGAGGTACAGGGGCATGAAAACTCATACTCAATGTTTTCAGGAACAGCTTCTTCCCCTTTGCCACTAGATTTCTGAATGGCATGAACCCATGTACATTACCTTAGAATTATTCTTTCTTTTTGCTCTCTTTTTGAACTACTTATTTAATTTAATGTATATATGTATTTCTTATTGTAATATTTAGTTCATCATTATAATGTATTGCAATGTACTGCTGCTGCAAAACAAAAAGTTTCATGTCATATGCCAGTGATATTAAACCTGATTCTGATTCTGTATACTAGGCTAAGGAGAGGAAGCAAAGTGAGACAGTTGGTGCATATTTTGTTTCATTAAAGTACTCAGATAACCTTTATCTTGTATACATATTGATCATGAATGAATCCAGCCAAAACTGTTGAGCACACAATAGCATATTCAAACTTGCTTATAAAACTGTCATGTTGATGAAAACAGCATCAAAGAAAGATAAAGAAATTCATCCACCTAATCAAGAATTTATCAACCTCTGCCTTAAATATACCCATTGATTTGGTTTCCACAGTCACCTGTGGCAACGGATTTCACAGACTCACTGCTCTTTGACTAAAGAAATTTCTGCTCTTCTCCGCTCTAAAAGGACACCCATCTATTCAGCAACTGAAAGCTTTGCCTGTTCTAAAGTGCCAAGACAGAAGAGAGTGACAACCACAGCAATGAAAGCAAATGACTCAACTACTCTTAGACACCTCCATCATAGGAAACATCCTCTCCACATCCACTCTATTGAAGCCTTTCAACATCCGAAAGGTTCTAATGAGGTCACCCTTTATTCTTCTGAGTTCCAGTGAGTAGAGGTCCATCAAATGCTCTTCATTTGACACCTTCCAATCCCGGAACATTTTCATGAACCTTCCTTGAACCCTTTCCAATGTCAGCACATCCTTTCTTGGATAAGGGGCCAAAAACTGCTCACAAGCGAGGCCTCATCAGTGCCTGACAAAGCCTCAACATTACATCCTAGTTTTTATATCCTCGTCCTCTTGAGATGAAAACTAACATTGCATTTGCCTTCCTCACCACCGACTCAACCTGCAAATTAACCTTTAGAGAATCCTGCACAAGGACCCCCGAGTCCCCTTGCACCTCAGATTTTTTGAATTTTCTCTCCATTTAGAAAATCACCTAGCCTTTTATTTCTTTTAACAAAGTGCATGATCATACATTTCCCAATGCTACATTCCATCTACCATTTCTTTGTCCATTCTCCTAATCTGCCTAAGTTCTTCTGCAGCCTCTCTACTTCTTCCAATCTGCCTGCCTCTCTACCTATCTTCATATCAGCTGCAAACTTTGCCACAAAGCCATCAATTCTGTAATCCAATTCATTGTCCATCTGTGGATTACTGTCAGAGATTCATAGCAAAGTCAGAGGCTGTGAAATGAAGTTCAATGCAAACTGGAGAGAGCAGTTGAGTCATTTGCTTTCATTGCTGTGGTTGTCACTCTCTTCTGTCTTGGCACTTTAGAACAGGCAAAGCTTTCAGTTGCTGAAACAAAGATTACATTTTAACAGTCGGAAGACCTGAGGGTAAATCAAGTAACAAAACCAATTTTATGGAAACTCAGAAGAACAGTAGGAGTGCATTGTGTCTGATTTTGGATCAAGAACAGACTCAAGAAGTGAAATAACAATTTCGACAAAGAAGCAAATTTTGAGTTCAGATCAAGAACCAATCAATCCAAAATTTGATTCAACTCCAGTACTAGTGAGTAGACCAGGAAGATTCTGAAAACTGGTTATGAGGCTAGATTTATAATTTATGTTCAGTACGTTTGCATAATGATTAGTTGTTCAAAATTGGGAGCAGTGTATTACATTTTGAAGCCTGAACATGTTGTTCTCTGTATTTCTATCTGCGCTTTCGTATTGTGATAGAATTAGGTAGGTGTGCCTGCTTTCAACAATGTGGACCAAGCCATGAAGATCTGGGTGCAGTGTGCTAACTTCTGTTAATAGTTTAAGTATTATGGACTGCAAGCAGATCCCCAACTACGGGTAAATAGTCCCACTGCCTTGTCGGCAGCCTTGGGAGATGAAGGCTATGGAGTAAACCCAGACAGAAACTCCGGAGTGGAGGCCCTAAGGCCGCTGGACATCACTGAACATCCTTCTGGCAGTTCCTGTGGCCAAGCTGGTGCCAAATGTATTGCCTTTGCGTTCCTTTGGGCTGCACTGGTGGGTCCGAGGGAAGGATCTTGACAACTGAGCATCCCAAAATCTCCACACTTTCTGCCCAGGCTTGTGCCCTGGAGAGGTCACTCCCGTGCCACTGTTTGCAGTGACAGAACCAACATGGGAGGCTGCAGTCATGAGTCATAAGTCCTCACCGATTGGCACAGGTCACAACATTCACATGCAGAAACTGCAGCAAAACCTGCAGCTCCAAAATTGGACTGTACAGCATAGCAGGCATTGCAGCTCTATAACGGACTGACCCATAACACACATTATATTTCTATTGTCCTTCGAGACAGACGAATGTCATCAGCATCATCATCATAACTTGCAAGTAACTTGCCACTTTTTTGGCGAGAATTATGCTGTGTCTCAACGTGTTTGTGAACACAACACAATATTTCAGTTTCAGTGTGACTTACTACTAGAAAACATTTTTTCTGTCATGATATTAAGTCTTCAGTAATGATTGTTAGGATCAGGGTATTTGGTCAGGGGTGATCAGTGGAGGGGAGAACTGGATGGGGAGGGTGTGTAGAGAATGGGTAGAATCTGAGGACATTACATGTGGGCAAAAAGAGACATTAGGGGTGTGTGTGATCACTGAGAAGGAAGACTTAAAGAAGTGGCTCCCTGGAAGTAGTTGAGTGTCTCTTAGTTCCTGATACAGGCACATTTTAAATGTAACCAAAACAGGATGCAGACTTCCAGATCAGACCTTTCAATGCATGGCCTCTGAGTACAGTACAATATTGCACAAATAATGCTATATGACCATTGTACACTCTGTGATAATCTCTGTCCACGTATACATCATGCTCACAGGGACACACATCTCAATTATCGATATGTGCTACCTATCGTGTTTGGATTTTCATAAAACTTTTATCATCTAGCACTCAAAACCATTGAGCATTGTAATCTAGTTGGTCTTGTTATGTTTGAACTGCAATCATTAAAAGCTTTTTACAGCACTCATAACCTAAAGGACAATTACCTTTTTATTTGTGTATCTATTGAGATACAGTACAGAATCAGTCGTGCTGACACTTTGAGGCAGGCTACCTAGCAATCCCTCAGTATAATCCAAACCTAATCCCAGGACAGTTTACCAATCAACCTGTTAATCAGTACGTCTTTGGATTGTGAGAGGAAGCTGGAGCACCCAGATGAAACAGTAACTTATTTCCATGACGTTTGATAACAAATTTACTTAATGACAATTGATCACAGCCTTGAAAGTTCCAATTGATTTACATCCAAAGATATGGAGAACATTCCCCTTTATATGAAAAGTATTCTTGATTTACATCAAAAGTACCCCACTAAATTTTTTTGGTCATATTTTTAATTCCCCACCAGAAGTAATAGCTGAGTCTATTGAATTCTTTGGCATTTTAAAGAGCTCAAACAGGTGACCCTTTAATGTTGTACACACTACCCAACCAGTAGATCGCTTTCCTCCATCTGCACGCTGGCCCGATTCCTGCTCCTAATCTACACTCATGCTGCTCGAGATTACCTCTCTGCAATAAAAGCAGAAAAAGTCTAGAAACTTTCACGCAACATAAATGAAAAGAGAACAATGTTAAAATTTCAGGTCAAAAGCAGCTAATTAGTTTGCGAAAAGGAGAGAAATATCTGAGATACTGATGGGCTTCCTTGCATAAACTGCTTGCTTCAGGTCCTTCCATAACACTTCTCTAAGATTAAGGTCAGGACTTTGACTGGGCCATTCCAAAATACTAATTTTCTTGTTTTTAAACCATTCCTTTGTTGATTTGCTCCTGTCTTTCGGATCATTGCATTATCCAACTTCTATTAAGCTTCAGGTGATTGACTGCTACCCTGACATTCTCCTGTAAAATGTCTTAATACAATTTTGTATTCATTGTTTTCAATGACTACAAGCTGTCCAAGGCCTAAGGCAGCAAAGCAGCCCCAAGCCATGACGCTGCTTCCACCGTGCTTCACAATTGGGATGAGGTTTTGGTGTTGGTGTGCAATGCCCTTTTCCCTCCAAACATAGCAATGTGCAATTCCACCAAAAAATTCAATTTTTGTCTCATTTATCACAGAACATTGTCCCAGAAGCGTTGTAGAACATCCTGGTGGTCTTCTGCAAACTTGAGATGTTCAGCAATGTTTCTTTCTGGAGAGCAGCGGTTTCCTCTGTGGTGTCCTTCCATGAACACAATTCCTGTACAGTATTTTTTTATATAGTAGACACATGAACAGAGACTTAAGCAAGTTCTAGAGATCTCTGCGGGTCTTTCGCTGTTACCCTTGGGTTCTTTTTCACCTCCTTCAGCATTGCACATTGTACTCTTGGTGTGATCTTTGCAGGATGCCCACTACTAGGGAGAGTGGCAACAGTACTGAATTTCCTCCATTTGCAGACAATTCCTCTTACTGAGGACTGATGAATACTCAGGTCTTTAGAAATGCTTTTGTAACCTTTTCCAGCTTGATGCAGCTCTACAATTCTTCTTCTAAGGTCCTCTGGAAGTTGTTTTGATTGAGACATGGTGCACATAAACAAATCTTCCATGAGAAGAGCAGGCTCTGCCAGTAACCTGACTTTGTGTGTGTTTTTTATAGTGTGCGGCACCTCTACAACCCACACATCCAATCTTTTCTCATTGATTGGAACACCTGACTCCAAATAGCTTTTGTAGAAGGCATTACTCCAGAGGTTCACATACTTTTTCCAACAAATACATTTAATATTGGATCATTTTTTCAATTAAAAGTTGAAAAAGTATGATGTTTTTGTGTTATTTATTTAATTGAGTTCTCTTTATCTTTTTATATCTAGCTTTAGGACTTACATGAATATCTGAACACATTTTAGGTCATATTTATGCAGAAATAGAAAAAATTCTACAGGGTTCACAAACTTTCTGTCACCACCGTAGAGGTGATGTGTCAATGGGTTAAAAGGGGCAGTTAGAGAAAGAGAGGGAGAGTGATACAATGAACAAAATAGATAAAGCAACTTAGAGGCTGAGAATGCAAACAAAGGAAAGTTAAGAAATATGAAATACAGGGCTTCAAGGGATGCTAGTTTTTCTGTACACCATGATAAATGTCTCTTTTTTTTTCTCTATTTAAGTAGATATGAGACACAATTGAAACTTCCTTGTTTTTTTTATTAATGACTTCCTCCTAAAGTTCAACTAGATTATTCATACATGATTTATCTTTAACAAAACCATGTGGACTCTCCCTGATCAACACATATTTGTTCAAGTGCCCAGTCACACTATCCCTAATGACAGAATTTAATAGCTTCCCAACGACTGATGATATATCCAGATGTGGTAAACAATTCATGTTAAATGGGTGCACATTGCTGCGAGAGAATGCACATCAGTCTATTACACTGACAGTGGCATGTACGCTTGCTCCAAGCAGACAAACCATGTTAATAGTTACTGTCTATTTTCTTCTGATTTCCTTCTGTTGCTCAGAAAGCCTATTCTGCTCATTCATATGGTCGCATACAAACAAAATACTGGCTAATAAATAACTGTGTACTTCTTCCTAGGATCAGCGCTACAGTAGGATAGCAGTTGTAAATCTTGACAGGCAAAAACAATTGGCTATCATCCTACTTAGAAAAGTAAGGAATGCTTCTTTGAGAATTATTATACATGATAGTCTTACTGCATTTTTGACTTAGCTTTCTTCTAGAAAAGAAACCCCATGTTATTACTTTCTGTTGCTGAATTATATCATCAGTAATAACTTTTGTAAGTATTTTTTGGAAAAGCTTGTTTCATTTTAATATAAGCAACACACATCAAAGTTGCTGGTGAACGCAGCAGGCCAGGCAGCATCTGTAGGAAGAGGTGCAGTCGACGTTTCAGGCCGAGACCCTTCGTCAGGACTAACTGAAGGATTACAATCCCTTACTCACTCTTCCTTCAGTTAGTCCTGACGAAGGGTCTCGGCCTGAAACGTCGACTGTACCTCTTCCTAGAGATGCTGCCTGGCCTGCTGCGTTCACCAGCAACTTTGATGTGTGTTGCTTGAATTTCCAGCATCTGCAGAATTCCTGTTGTTTTCATTTTAATATGTTTTTCTTTCTTTTCAAATCTTTTTATTGTTATATTATACAAAAGAAATAACACGAGTACATTGAAGTAACAACACTTACAATGTCTCAAAAAAGACATTATCTTAAAGACTGAAAAAAAATTTGTGATAACAAGTAAACCTACTAAGCAGAAAAAGTGGGGGGAAAAACCCATTAGGTGTACAACCCCGGAGCCATGCATCATACAAAAAGCTTCTAAAGATAAACATCAAACCACCAGCAAGAAAAGAAAATATACCAAAAAAATTTACAATTAGATTGTGGAAAGTGTCTATCAATTAGCTCAAATGATAATAATGAGCAAATGAGCCCATTTTTCTCAAAATCAAAATCGCCCTCCTAGCTATCAATGTAACAAATGCAATAACATGTTGGTCAGACACAGAAATACCATGAATATTTTGAGGATTTATTCCAAAAAGCACAGTTAATTTATCAGGTTGTAGATTAATTTTAAGTGCTTTAGAAATTGTTGAAAAAACTGACTTCCAGAACTGTTCCAATATAGAACAAGACCAAAATATATGTGTCAGTGTAGCTATCTTAATATGTTTTTGATAAACCGAGAGAGAATTTTAAAGAAACCTACATTTATTTGCATTAGTAAGGTAAAGCACAGGCAAACCTACGTGCCACTTGCCTGCAGAACACTTTGCTCATCCTTGCTTAACCTGTATTATCATCTATGTTAAATGCTGCTCTTGCACTTTGCAACAGGTTAGGAGGTGTGACCTAAATAAGAACAAGCACATGGAATATAAGGACCAAGTTAAATGAATTGGAGGGAATGTACAGCCTGCACGGAAGGACGTAGTAAGTGCAATTGAGATGGTCATCAGGACAAGGAATCAAATACCTCATCTGAGGACACACACGAAATGTTGGAGGAACTCAGCAGGAAATGAATAAAGAGTTGAAGTTTTGGGTTCATCAGGACTGTAAAGGAAGGAGGAAGATGCCAGAATAAAAAAAGTAGGGGGAGGTGGTGGAGGCTAGCCAGAAGATGATAGGTGAAGCCAGGTGGGTGAGAAAGGTAAAAGGCTGGAGAAGAAGGAATCAGATGGGCGAGGAGAGTGAACTGCTGTGACCCAAATTGAGAAGATGTAAAGGAAAGATGGGATAAATGGATATTATGCAAAGTAGATTTAGTAACCAAGGATCAAATTACTTCAGTGATAAAAGAAGAGGTAAGCATACAACTACTTTCTCCCCATCACTGTGTGGGTTTCCTCCGGGTGTTCTGGTTTCGTCCCACATTCAAAAGACACAAGGTTAATTGATCGCATGGGTGCAACTGGGTTGTGTGGTATTGTTGGGGCTGTTACCCTGCTGTATCTCTAAATAAATAAACAAGTAGTGAATTGGTTGAATGTGTTTCAGATAGTTTTCTGAAGACATGCCTACATCCAACAATTTAGGGGGATATTTTAGATTTAGTAATGAGTGCTGATGCAGAACGTCTAACAATCTACTGTAAGTGTATGAGTGTTTACCAATCATAACATGAACTGGGATCAATTAAGTTTCTCAAACAAAAGGCTTTTATTTACAATGTATGTTTTCCTTTTCTGGTAAAGTTCTTTACAATCAATTTTGTAATTTTGTTTTCACATTTATAATAATGGAACAGCAATAAATTTAACACAGCAAATTTGACAAGCAGGACTGTGGAAATTACAGCTAATCTAATCTAGGAAATGATGATTGGAAGAAAAATGATACCATACCCTCCCTGAATGAAGGGTGTATGATTCTTTATACCTACATGAAGGAACAGTAAATTTACTTTGCATTCTCAATGGTTTAACAACAAATGCAAAAGCATTGCATTCCCTAAACAAATACTTTTCAATGTAGACAACTTTGGACCCAAATGGAAAGAAAATAATACATTCTAAAAAGCAAAAAGCTAAAAGCCTCAAGACTCCTTCATACATTGATGCTCAAAGTAGCATGAACTAGTATTAAAAATATTCATAAAGGCCAAATAATGTGAGATGATGGAAGGCTGGCCAGTGCCAATGGAATATGTGAATGACTGGAAAACAGGGAGAATAACTTTCCAAATGCCTGGTTAGACCACACTTGGAGCAATCTGAGCAGTTCTGGACATCACTCCTAAGAAAGAATATGTTGGACAAGTTGGGAATGCTGAGTATATTTATTACATAGAACATAGAACATACATCATAGGGACAGGTCATTTGACCCACAATGTTGTGCCAAACCAGATAAACGTGAGATGTTGCACCTCGGTTGGGTAAGTGCAAAGATGCAGTACACTGTTATAGGCAAGATCCTTAACAATGTTGTTGAACAGAGAGGTCTTGGCATGCAAGTTCACAGCTCCTTGAATGTGCCTACACAGGTTAAGAAGGTTTATGGAATGCTTGCTTTTATTAGTTGAGGCATTGAGTTCAAAAGGCAGAGATTATGTTGCAACTTTTTAAAACTCTGGTTAGGTCACATCTGGAGTATTGCACACAGTTCTGGTCACCCCTCTATAGGAAGGATGTTGAGGCTTTGGAGAGGGTACAGAAGAGGTTTACCAGATGCTGACCGGTTTAGAGGGCATGTGCTATCACGAGAGGCTGAGTAACCTTCAGCTGTTTTCCCTGGAGCAGTGGAGGCTGAGGGGAGATTGATAGAGATTTACAAGATTATGAGAGGCATCGATAGAGTGGACAGAGTACTGTTTCCCATGGTTGAAGTGCCTAATACAGGAGGGTTTGCATTGAAGGTGAGAGGGGGTAGGTCAAGGGAGATGAGAGGGGCAAGTTTTTTACTCAGGCAGTTGTGAATGTCCAGAATGCACTCCCTGGTATGGTGATAGAGGCAAATACATTAGAAACTTTTAGGAGATGTTTAGATAGGCACATGGATGTAAGGAAGATGGAGGGATATAGATGTGGTGTAGTTAGGAGGCATTAGTGTTCGGGTGCCTTTGATTTGCCTTTTTAGCTGGTTCAACACAACTTTGTGGGCTGAAATATCTGTTCCTGTGCTGTACTGCTCTATGTTCTATGTTCTATTAATGTGATGTCTAATTCCCAACTTATCAGGAGAAACTGCACAAAGTAAGCATATGTTCTCTGGAACTAAAAAAAGTTACATTTGAAATGTAATATTTAAAATTTAAAATTTTTGTTAACTAAAGCTAAAGGATATAATTCAGTGAATGGTCTATGAAGTTGGATCACAGATCAGCCCCAATCCCATTTAATGTTAAAGTAGGTTAAATGAGTTAATTCTACTCTTAAGTTCCGAATGTAACAATAAAAGGGGAAAGTGTCCTGATATTGTGTAAGATAAAGGTAAGGAAGACTAAATTAAAAATATTATTACATCTTTAAATAGAAAACAATCACATGTCCAGAAGAGGATGCAGTGAAGTTTGAATTACATCGCCCTCCCTCTTCTGTCAGGTTGCTCTATTCTGCAGGCTCTCTCCTTCTCCTGTCTATCAACTTGAGGCATAGAGCAACATCCAATCGTATCTAACTGGCGAATGAATTCAAAACTCAATCCCTGAAGAATTTAAATTTTTATCATGTCTTTAGATAATGAAAATGCACTTTTCTCCACTCAACTCTCCTCTTCAATGTTATCCATAAAATCTGCAAGTCATTGTCAATGCCTCTAAATAGCCTATGTTTTGTGGTAGGAAGATGCTATGTTAGTAGAAAGGCAGGGGTTGGAACTGAATTCTTGTTGCTAATGCCAATTTCCCATGCATACTTAACATGACATTAGCTGGATCATTCTGACCTAATTTGGCAGTGATGTTTTCAAATCAGCGTCACTTGAAAATTGACATCGTTAACTTACCCACGCTGCATACCTCAGACATGCACTAGTGACTCATGTGTTGCCAAGTTAACAATTTATCTAACAGTGTGATTTTGATTGAAGATGATTGTCATTTACAAATAAAATTGACGTAATTCAGACAGATGGCACTCAAATATAGATATAAGGAATGCAACTTCAGTGGTCCAAGATCAAGGAGACTTTCCACTGCTCACTGGAGACAGTATTATGACTTCATGTAAGTGTGGCTGCAGCTTTACTTCAAAATATCGGTGTAATTTATGATATAAGAAACTGATATTAGCAAATTTCAACTTCATGTCTCCTTTGCTGATAGAACTGCCACTAGGCAGGTAATGTTTTTACCCTGTCTCACCAAGTCCATAAAGATATAGTATTGTGGCTGAGACACCCCAACGGTACATTGGGAATTCACATCTTAGAAGTTTAGTGAAAGAATGAAACCACCTTGATATTATTGCGCATTTCATTGTAGCTTATTAAGGGCTTTTAAAAGTCGCAGCCTATGATGTTTTCAATTATGTTATGTGTGTGAACATTTGCTTTTCTTTAAATTTTGATTATTTAATATTTGTGTGGACACATTGAAATGTTGTTAAGATTGATTATCGTTTAGAAAGCTACAAAGTCCTGTTTCCATCTTTGCCAGTTGTCAAAGTCTTCCTGTGGTGTTCTGAAAGAGCTGCTGCAACTTATAAGACCTGCTCTGTACTGACTCAGGAGTGCTGTCGGCAGTAGAGTCAGTTTTTGCATCCATCCAGTATGTTGTGTGGGCAGATCTACCCTGTAAAGGTTGCATGCAGCAAGATCCAGCTCTTTCTTCATTTTGCCGAGACCCTTCTGTCCAGGATTGGCAGAACAATTGGTAAATTGGTGCCAGGGTCTTGGAAAGCTTGGATCAAGTCCTCAGAATTCTTAAGTGGGAGGATGAGCACCCAGATGGTGTAGTCCATATAAGTACCAATGATATAAGTACCAAGAGGGGCAACGTTCTGCAAAATGGTTTCAGGAGTTAGGTGCTACGTTAAGGAACAGGACCTCCAGTGTTGCTACCCGTGCCATGTGTTAGAGAGGCCTGAAGGAGGCAGATCATGCGATTTAACACGTGGCTAAGGAGTTGGTGTAAAAGGGATGACTTCATGTTTTTGGATCATTGGACTCTCTTCCAGGGAAGGTGGGACCTGTACAGAAGAAGCAGTTTTCACCTGAACTGGAAGGGGACTAATATCCTAGTGGGAAGGTTTGGGGGTGGGGTAGCTTAAACTAAAGTTGCAGGGGGATGGGAACCAGAGTGCCAGAACTGATAGTGGAATGGTTGTGGAGACAGATGTTATTTAAGCTATCAGACAAAGTCAGGAATCGAAAGGTTGAGTATGGTGTGGCTAATGATCTGAGTTACATATACTTCAATGAAAGAAATATTGTAGGAAAGGCAGATGAGCTAAAGGCATGGATTGAAACATGGAATTATGATATTGTAGCCGTTAGTAAGACTTGGTTGCAGGAGATGCAGGACTGGTAGCTCAATATTCCAGGATTTCATTGTTTTAGATGTGTCAGAGTGGGCAGGATTAAAGGAAGAGGGGGCAGCGTTACCAGTCAGGGAAAATAACATGACATGCTCAGTCAGGACAGACTGGAAAACTACTTTATTAAGGGTTTACTGGGGGGGGGGGGAAATGAGGAATAGGAAAGGTATAATCATGTTAATAGGGTTAGACAATAGACCTCCCAACAGTCCATAAGATTTAGAGGAACAAATTTATAGAGAGTTCTCAGGTTTCTGCAAGAAACATAAGGTTGTGATAGTAGATGATTTTAACTTTCCACATATTGACTGGGTCTCACATACTGTAAAAGGACTAGATGGGACAGAGTTTGTCAAATGTGTTCAGGGAAGTTTCCTTAATCAGTACATAGAAGTCCCAATGAGACAGTGTGCAACACTTGATCTCCTGTTAGGGAATGAGACAGTATAGTGTCAGAAGTTTTTATAGGGGGACACTTAGCATCTAATAATCATTATGCCATTACTTTCAAAGTAATTATGGAAAAGGATAGGTACGGTCTCCGGGTTGAGATTCTAAATTGGAGAAAGGCCAATTTTGATGGTATCAGAGAGAATCTGGCAAATGTGGATAGGGACAGGGTGTTTTCTGGCAAAGGTGCAGTTAGTAAGTGGGAGGCCTTCAAAAGTGAAATTTTGTGAGTACAAAGCTTGTATATGCCTGTCAGAATAAAAGAAAAGGATAGCAGGTTTAGGGAACCTTGGTTTTCAAGAGATATTGAGGGCCTGGTTATGAAAATAAAAGGAGGTACATAGCAGGTATAGGCAAGTAAGAACAAATGAGGTACTTGGATGCAAGAGAACATTTCGGAAAGAAATCAGGAGGAGTAAAAGAAGGTATGAGGTTGCTCTAGCAGACAAGCTGAAGGAGAATCTGAAAATATGTTGAGAGCAAAAGGATTACAAGGAACAAAACTGGTCCTCTGGAAAATCGGAATGGTTATCTATGCTTGGAGCCAAAAGAGATGGGGGAGATCTTAAATGGAGTTTTTGCATCTGCATTTACTCAGGAAACAGACACAGAGTCTAATGAGGCAAAACAGTAGCAAGATCATAGATCCTATACAAATTACAGGGAAGAAGTGTTGGCTGTCTCGAGACAAATCAGGGTCAACAAATCCCCAGGGCGTGATAAGGTGTTCCCTCAGACCCTTTAGCAGGCAAGTACAGAAATTGCAGGGGCCCTGGCAGAGATACAGTATTTAAACCATCCTTAATGACAGGTACCGGATGATTGGAAGATAGCTGATGTTGTTCCACGTTTAAGAAAGGTTCTATGAATAAATCAGGAAATTACAGGCCAGCGAACCTCACACATCAATAGTGGGAAAGTTATTGGAAGGTGTTCTAAGGGACTGAGTATTTGAATAGACATAGACTGATTAGGGATAGTTAGCATGCTTTGTGCATGGTAGGTCAGGTCTAACCAATCTTATAGAGTTTTGAGGAAGTTACCTAGAAAGTTGATGAAGGTAAGGAAGTGGATGTTGTCTACAGGGACATCAGTATGGCCTTTGACAAGGTCCCACATAGGAGGTTGGTCAAGAAGATTCAATCGCTTTGCATTTGAGATGAGGTATTAAACTGAATTAGACATTAGCTTTGCGGGAGAAACTAGAGAGTGGTAGGAGATGGTTACTACTCTGACTGGAAGCCTGTGACTAGTGGAGTGCTGCAGGGATCGTTGCTGGATCTGTTGTTGTTTATCATCTATGTCATGATAGCAAGGAAGATTATCAAAGCTTGCAGCAGTATCTGGACCAGCTGGAAAAATAGCAGATGGAATTTAATACAGACAAGTGTGAGGTGTTGCACTTTGAGAAGATCAACCAGGAGAGGCCTTACATAGTGAATGATAGGACACTGAGTAGTGTGGTAGAACAAAGGGATCTGGGAATACAGGTCCATAACTCATTGAAAGTGGCCTCACAGGTGGATAGAGCCGTAAAGAAAGCTTTTGGCAAATTGGCCTTCATAGATCAAAGTATTGAGTACAGGAGTTCGGACGTTATGTTGAAGTCCACGTTTAAGAAAGGTTCTATGAATAAATCAGGAAATTACAGGCCAGCGAACCTCACACATCAATAGTGGGAAAGTTATTGGAAGGTGTTCTAAGGGACTGAGTATTTGAATAGACATAGACTGATTAGGGATAGTTAGCATGCTTTGGGGAGACCAAATTTGGAGTATTGTGTGCAGTTTTGGTCACCTACATACAGGAAAGTTGTAAAAAAATTTAAAAGACTAGTGAGAGAGAGAGGGGGTGTTGCTGGGACTAGAGGACCTGAGTTACAAGGAAAGATTGAACAGGTGCAGACTTTATTCCCTAGAATGTAGAAGATTGAGGAGAGATTTGATAGAGGCATACAAAATTATGGGGGATATCGATAGGGTAAATGGAAGCAGACTTTTCCCATTGAGTTTGGGATAGACTACAAATAGAGGTCATGAGTGAAGGGTAGAATAGGTGAAATTTTTAATGGGAACATGAGGGGAAACTTCTTCACTCAGAGGATGGTGAGAGTGTGGAACGAGCTGCCAGCGCAGGTAGTGGATGCGATTTTGATTTCAGTGTTTAAGGGAAGTTTGGATAGGTACATGGATGGGAGAGGTATGGAGGGCTATGGTCCGGTTGTAGGTCAATGGGACTTTGGCATGGACTAGATGGGTTAAAGGGCCTGTTTCTGTACTGTAGTTTTCTATGACTCTATCGTCACATACCAAGGTACAGTGAAAAATGTCGTTTCATGGGCCAAAAATACAAATCATTTCATTACATCGAGATAGTACAAAAGAAAATCAATAACCTAATGTAGATAATAGTGTTACATTTATAGAGAAAGTGCAGGCAGATAATATTGCTCTAGGCCATGATGATGTAGATTGTGAGGCCAAGAGTCCATCCTGACATACAAAATGTCCATTCATTAGTCTGATAACAATGAGATAGAAGATATCCTTAAGATGATGATATGTGCTTTTAGGCTTTTGCATCTTTTGCCAGATGGGAGGTGGGAGAAGAGAAAGCGTCCATGGTGGGAGGATGATTTATTATGTCAGCTGTTTTACCAAGGCAGCAAGAAGTGTAGAGAGAATTCATGGAAGCAGGTCTGGATTTTGTAACTTGGTAAGCTGTGTCCAAAACTCTCTGCAGTTTCTTGTGATCTTGGGCCATACCAAGCTGTGATGCATTTGGATAGAGTGCTTTCTATTGTGCATCTACAACATGGGTCAAGTGGGACATGCTAAATTTCTTTAGCATCCTGAGCAGGAAGAGGCATTGGTGAGGCTTCTTGTCATCAGTGTTACCACAGTCAGGTCAGGCCAATGATGACTTTTACTCCTAGGAAACATCTTGACCGATTGTGTCCACCACCCCAGTGTCGATGACATTTTGTTGACATTGAGGAAAAGATTGTTTTGTGACACTATGCCACTAGAGCATTGATAGTTATGCTACTCTTTGTTAGTGAGATTTGTAATATTTGACCCATGTTCAAAAAATGGTGAAAATGGGCTATTTGTTCCTTCCTAAGCCTATTGATGCATTAGAAAGCATGGCTGCATTAGGTAGTTTCAAGAAGAATTCATCTGCCAGTCCAGTCATTTCCATCATGTTATAGTAATACTGGCTCAAAGTAAGTGTTATTATCAGTGTACATATCTGTCACCACATATAACCCTAAGATACTTTTTTCCTGTGGGCATACTCAGCAAATCTATAGTATAATAACTATAACAGGATCAATGAAAGATTAAGTGGAGCATAGAAGACAACAAACTGTGCAAATACAAATATAAATAAATCATGAGAGCATGAAATAACAAGATAAAGAGTCCTTACAATGAGATCATTGGCTATGGGAACATCTCAATAGATGAGTGTAGTTATGCCCTTTTGTTCAAGAGCCTGAACCTAGAACCTAGAGGTGCGAGTCCTGAGGTTCTTGTACCTTCTAGCTGATGGCAGCAATAAGAAAAGAGTATGGCCTGGGTGGTGAGGATCTTTGATGATGGATGTTGCTTTCCTACAACAGCATTTGGTGTAGATGTGCTCAACGATTGGGAGGGCTTTACCTGTGATGTAATGGGCTGAATCCACTACCCTTTGTAGGATTTTCTGTTCAAAGATATTGGTGTTCCTATACCAGGCTGTGATGTAGCCACTCAATACACACATCTATAGAAGTTTGTCAAAGTTCTTGGTGTCATGCCAAATCTCCGCAGGTTCCTGAGGAAGTAGAGGTGCTGTGAAGCTTATTTTGAAACTATATTTATATGACGGGTCAAGGATAGGTCTTCTGAGATAGTGACACCCAGGAATTTAAAGTTACTGACCCTCCAATGAGGAATGTCTAATGGGCCTCTGGTTTCCCTCTCTTGAAATCTACAATCGGTTCCTTGGTCTTACTGACATTGAGTGAGAGGTTGTTGGTATGACACTACCCAGCCACATTTTCAACCCTCCCTCCTGTACGCCGATTCATCGCCATCTTTGTTGTGGCCCGCAATAGCGGCACCATCAGCAAACTCCAATATGGTGTTGAGGCTGTGCTGAGCCACACAGCCATAGGTGTGAAGTGAGTAGAGAAGGAGTAATGCCCTCTTTCCAAATCCATCAACACTGAGGACCCTCTTATCTATGACAATGAGGCCAGTACTATTCAAACTAAATAGAACTCAAATAAATAATTATTTTCTTCATTATCATCCAGGCAAATTTCTTTCATTCCCAGATCACTTAAGCAAATATCATTGACATCTCATATCTGGTAATTTCTCAGGTTAAACAGAACCAATGATTCCCAGATTATATATTGTTGAGGACAGTGGAGTATTGAAATTCCCTTTATTATACACTGCAGCAGTAGGTATTCTTGGAGTTCATAAAAAATTATGAAGAACCTGTCCTGAGTTCACTTTGAGAATTTAAATATGGTTCGATTGGGAGTTATTTGTATTAAGCAATGTGTATCTTTAAAAAGATTTTGAGGCCAAAAATGGAGTGTCTAGTGAGTGAGAGCAGAGGAATGCTGTATGGCATTCCGACTCAGATTCTCTTGTCAAACAGCAGTATTCCATTTGGGATAGGGCCAGGAAAATAAGCTGAAGAAAAGTGTTACAAGGACTATTGTGTTGGCAAACGAACAGAAAATATGGACTATGTAAACCATAAAAACTTCATTAAAAAAGCAGAAGAGAGAAGGAAAGGTGTATTTGAGGCTTTGAGGATAGATTGTTCAGGATTGTAATGTACCAAGAACAGCTGGGAGTTGATGGAGGTCCTAACCTCAACCAATTCTTTCCACAGAATTTCTGAATTTCCAAGTAAAGTATTTATCTTTATTTAGCAGCTTTTCATATCATTCAGATACTTTCAAAAATGCTCAATCATTGATCAATAGTGTCCAGAAGAATAGCTGTCCAGCATTGCCCTTTCGATTTCCACAGTTTAAAAATGCTCTGGACAGTGTCCTAGATGTAACTGCCCTACTGCTGCAGGACTTTTGTAATTGTAAAGCAAAAATATATGTATAGTTGGTATTCAATAAACAAAATATCTTTTTACATCTGATACCCAACTTTTTGGAACTTTTTTCATTTCTTTATTTATCTGAAACTCTATCAAGTTCCATGGACCTTACTGCGAGATTATACCAAGTCTAAAGATAATTATAAAGAGCATGTGGAAGAATGAATGACTCCAAATCTGCTGACAGTTATGAGATGAATCAAGGGCTTTCACGCCATATGCCCTCCTTTAAAATCCGCACAATATTGTTGAAGTGTTTTGCGATGTGTGAATTAAGTGGAGTAGCAGCTTCTGAATAAAGCATACCAGCTGTGACAACGAAGCATGATAAATTCTAGCACCTATATAAGCTATAAATTACTCAGGCAATTTGATTAAAGCAGTTTATTCAACAGGCATAATTTACAACAATTATTCTGAGGAAAGTAACTGCACTTTTTTGGACAAAAGCCTGCAAAGACTAGCTGACTGACTACACTCACCACTTGGGATATGCTGTCTTCTCATTACCACTGTTGGGAAGGAGGCAAAGAAACCCGAAAAACCACATTTTAGGAACAATTTCCCCGCCACCCTCCACTGCCATCAGATTTCCATGAATCAATGAACATCTCACCAATTTCCTCTTTTGTACTATTTATTCACTTTTTGTAACTTTTGGTAATTTGTGTCTTGCACTATACCGCATGGCAGTGACAGTAAATACGGTTCTGAGTCTTGACTGGGCTTGTTTATGAAATTAAGATGAGTATTCATCAAACTAACCAAAAAAATAGCAATCCAAGTAGGTAGAGTTGAACTGATGCCCCTGACACTTCTCATTTGGTATGCGCACAAGATGGACTAATGTGTGTTGTAAAAATGTTATCCTTAAATGTACATGGAATTTTGGAGTGCAGCAGCACCATATGTGTTTAAACCAGATCTTTTATACCTTTGTAGGGAATATACAAAATGCTGTAGTTATACATCAATGCTCAAACAATGTTGATGAAGCCAGAAATGAATATCAAAAGAAAAAATATATTCTGAAGATGTTTCTTAACATTTTCTCCCGGTACAGTTCCCTGCAGATGTAAGACTTAATATTTTAATTGTCATTTCCCGGAGTGAAAAATATTGGATGTTGCCTTGTTTCCTTGGATGAGCCAAACTTCTATATCTGGGAGTAGAGAAAGCCACCTCAGCAAATAAGCAGGAGCACTAGAACATGGAGACCAAGAAAGTTACAAACAAGAAAGAATGCAAGTTTGATAAGGCTATAACAAGGAAAATACTAATAAGTAAGAATCCCGCTTCGTCCATCTGATCTGCAGCCACAGCATCAACCTTCGTGTGTAATCCTGGGAAAAGCTTCCAAGGTAACCCTGTGCAGTATGGATATGTCAATAGATAGTCCTTCTATGATGTTTGGGCTGGCAGGTAGGTATTGACAAAGTGTTTTACCAAGTATATGCTGATAGTATTTCTTCTCATGGGGAAACCTAGAGTTTGAGGTACAACCATATAACATATAACAAATTAAAGGGGCTAGGCGTGAGGAGGTTAGTTCACTACAGGGGGATGGGAACCAGTGCAGAGAGACAGAGGGGTGTAAGGTGAGGGTAGAAACAAAAAGTACTATGGAGAAAAGTAAAAGTGGCAGGCCGACAAATCCAGGGCAAGCATTAAAAAGGGCCACTTTTCAGCATAATTGTATAAGGGCTAAGAGAGTTGTAAAAGAGCGCCTGAAGGCTTTGTGTGTCAATGCAAGGAGCATTCGTAATAAGGTGGATGAATTGAAAGTGCAGATTGTTATTAATGATTATGATATAGTTGGGATCACAGAGACATGGCTCCAGGGTGACCAGGGATGGGAGCTCAACGTTCAGGGATATTCAATATTCAGGAGGGATAGACATGAAGGAAGGGGAGGTGGGGTGGTGTTGCTGGTTAAAGAAGAGATTAACGCAATAGAAAGGAAGGACATAAGCCGGGAAGATGTGGAATCGATATGGGTAGAGCTGCGTAACACTAAGGGGCAGAAGACGCTGGTGGGAGCTGTGTACAGGCCACCTAACAGTAGTAGTGAGGTCGGAGATGGTATTAAACAGGAAATTAGAAATGTGTGCAATAAAGGAACAGCAATTATAATGGGTGACTTCAATCTACATGTAGATTGGGTGAACCAAATTGGTAAAGGTGCTGAGGAAGAGGATTTCTTGGAATGTATGCGGGATGGTTTTTTGAACCAACATGTCGAGGAACCAACTAGAGAGCAGGCTATTCTGGACTGGGTTTTGAGCAATGAGGAAGGGTTAATTAGCAATCTTGTCGTGAGAGGCCCCTTGGGTAAGAGTGACCATAATATGGTGGAATTCTTCATTAAGATGGAGACTGACATAGTTAATTCAGAAACAAAGGTTCTGAACTTAAAGACGGGTAACTTTGAAGGTATGAGACGTGAATTAGCTAAGATAGACTGGCAAATGACACTTAAAGGATTGACGGTGGATATGCAATGGCAAGCATTTAAAGGTTGCATGGATGAACTACAACAATTGTTCATCCCAGTTTGGCAAAAGAATAAATCAAGGAAGGTAGTGCACCCATGGCTGACAAGAGAAATTAGGGATAGTATCAATTCCAAAGAAGAAGCATACAAATTAGCCAGAGAAAGTGGCTCACCTGAGGACTGGGAGAAATTCAGAGTTCAGCAGAGGAGGACAAAGGGCTTAATTAGGAAGGGGAAAAAAGATTAGGAGAGAAAACTGGCAGGGAACATAAAAACGGACTGTAAAAGCTTTTATAGATATGTAAAAAGGAAAAGACTGGTAAAGACAAATGTAGGTCCCCTGCAGACAGAAACAGGTGAATTGATTATGGGGAGCAAGGACATGGCAGACCAATTGAATAATTACTTTGGTTCTGTCTTCACTAAGGAGGACATAAATAATCTTCCAGAAATAGTACGGGACAGAGGGTCCAGTGAGATGGAGGAACTGAGCGAAATACATGTTAGTAGGGAAGTGGTGTTAGGTAAATTGAAGGGATTGAAGGCAGATAAATCCCCAGGGCCAGATGGTCTGCTTCCCAGGGTGCTTAAGGAAGTAGCCCAAGAAACAGTGGATGCATTAGTGATAATTTTTCAAAACTCGTTAGATTCTGGGCTAGTTCCTGAGGATTGGAGGGTGGCTAATGTAACTCCACTTTTTAAAAAAGGAGGGAGAGAGAAACCGGGGAATTATAGACCGGTTAGCCTAACGTCGGTGGTGGGGAAACTGCTGGAGTCAGTTATCAAGGATGTGATAACAGCACATTTGGAAAGCGGTGAAATGATCGGACAAAGTCAGCATGGATTTGTGAAAGGAAAATCATGTCTGACGAATCTCATAGAATTTTTTGAGGATGTAACTAGTAGAGTGGATAGGGCAGAATCAGTGGATGTGGTATATTTGGATTTTCAGAAGGCTTTTGACAAGGTCCCACACAGGAGATTAGTGTGCAAACTTAAAGCACACGGTATTGGGGGTAAGGTATTGGTGTGGGTGGAGAGTTGGTTAGCAGACAGGAAGCAAAGAGTAGGAATAAACGGGACCTTTTCAGAATGGCAGGCGGTGACTAGTGGGGTACCGCAAGGCTCAGTGCTGGGACCCCAGTTGTTTACAATATATATTAATGACTTGGATGAGGGAATTAAATGCAGCATCTCCAAGTTTGCGGATGACACGAAGCTGGGTGGCAGTGTTAGCTGTGAGGAGGATGCTAAGAGGATGCAGGGTGACTTGGATAGGTTGGGTGAGTGGGCAAATTCATGGCAGATGCAATTTAATGTGGATAAATGTGAGGTTATCCACTTTGGTGGCAAAAATGGGAAAATAGATTATTATCTGAATGGTGGCCGATTAGGAAAAGGGGAGGTGCAACGAGACCTGGGTGTCATTATACACCAGTCATTGAAAGTGGGCATGCAGGTACAGCAGGCGGTGAAAAAGGCGAATGGTATGCTGGCATTTATAGCGAGAGGATTCGAGTACAGGAGCATGGAGGTACTACTGCAGTTGTACAAGGCCTTGGTGAGACCACACCTGGAGTATTGTGTGCAGTTTTGGTCCCCTAATCTGAGGAAAGACATCCTTGCCATAGAGGGAGTACAAAGAAGGTTCACCAGATCGATTCCTGGGATGGCAGGACTTTCATATGAAGAAAGACTGGATGAACTGGGCTTGTACTCGTTGGAATTTAGAAGATTGAGGGGGGATCTGATTGAAACGTATAAGATCCTAAAGGGATTGGACAGGCTAGATGCAGGAAGATTGTTCCCGATGTTGGGGAAGTCCAGAACGAGGGGTCACAGTTTGAGGGTAGAGGGGAAGCCTTTTAGGACCGAGATTAGGAAAAACTTCTTCACACAGAGAGTGGTGAATCTGTGGAATTCTCTGCCACAGGAAACAGTTGAGGCCAGTTCATTGGCTATATTTAAGAGGGAGTTAGATATGGCCCTTGTGGCTACGGGGATCAGGGGGTATGGAGGGAAGGCTGGGGCGGGGTTCGGAGTTGGATGATCAGCCATGATCATAATAAATGGCGATGCAGGCTCGAAGGGCCGAATGGCCTACTCCTGCACCTATTTTCTATGTTTCTATGTTTCTATAACCATATAACAATTACAGCACGGAAACAGGCCATCTCAGCCCTTCTAGTCCATGCCGAGCGTCTACTCTCACCTAGTCTCACCGACCTGCACTCGGTCCATAACCCTCGTGATAAAAAAATCATCCATTTAGATGGGGCTGGGGAAAAATTCCTTCTCAGATTGTTCTATATCTTTGGAGATCTCTAGTTTGGAGAGCAAGGGAAGAAAACCCAATTAGTGACATTCAAATATAAAGTATTTGTTAAGTCCTTTCAATATGAAGAGTGATAAAAACTCAAAACAGTACAGCTGCTCTGTTATTTTCTTCCTTCATATAAAAGGTCGGTTTGACCATTCCAACTGTATCATGGTCAAAGTCTACAAGTACATCACTGCTAGGAGACAACACTATTTGACAACACACACTATTGTCTCCCATTGCATAAGAGTTTCTAGGAAATACAATATGTACATAGTTTTCTTGATCATTGACACCACAAATATGATCACAGTGTTTCACTGAGAATGATCTCTTTACCTGGAGCAATTATATCTTGGGCATTCTGCGGTTCGAACAACCTCAAACATCTTTACTAAAGGAGCATTTGTTGGTCCTTGTTACCACTATTATCAAATGATTAGCAAACCTTTTTTATTCAATGGACTGTGATTCACCATATGGCTTCACTTGCAGCATATGATTGATCACTGTGAAATATACTGTTGATGACCATAAAGGTTACCCGTCTTTTCACATAGCTGCCTTAACTGCATAATTATATCTGGTGTGCCTTTAAAGTATTCAATTCTCAATGATGAAATAGATTGCTAATATTGCATTCTTTCATGTTGTTCAAATGATCAGCTGTATTCTTTGAAGTTAAGCCTTGATCTATTTAAGGGATCAGCATTTCCCCTTTCTCCATCAGCACAGTATTTAATCTAAATAAGAATTAAGATCCATTACATTACTCTTCATTGTTTCTCTTTCACTTGTGGGTTTGAATTTGGTAACAAAAGGACAAATCCAGTTAACTGTAAGACTAAACTAAGGTTATAACTTAAGGGTATAAATTAGTTAATATGCACAAAGTTAACAAAAGCAATATTCCGCCGTAGGAGGATCACCTGGAGATCTATAATACAATTGTATTAATACATTTGTTTGGACAGGTATGTCGAAATGCGTCAGCTCATCAGCTATGCACTGGGCATTGAAGCTTGATGATGTAAAACAATAATGTTATCACTGAAGCAACATAAAGAATGTAAGATGAGAGAATTAAAATTAACCTTACTCAAGATATCCTTTTTAAAACATGACCTGGATCTTTCCAAAGATTTATTCCACATTGCACTGTCTCTTCTACAAACATCTATTTTCACTTGGTCTATAAAGTTTATCAAAGTTTAAAGAAGCCTAAATCTAGGAATTAGAATTACTGCTGGAAAAGTGAAGATGCTCAATGACTTCATGTAGCATGGCTTATTCAGAAAGTATTTATCTAATTATAAGGGAAGCAGTAATCGCCAGGTTATAACTATTCCCCTCTCCAATCTCCAATGACATTGGAAAATAATTTTACAGGAATTGTTGGATACATATCCCCTGTACTGAGTTCTGGAGGAGTATGTATCCTTCGTCGTATCATGTAAGAAAATATTTACAGTATATCATTATGGTTAATGTTCATAAAAACAAAACAGAATTATCTTGCATTTATATTGGGCATTAGATGTCTCAAAGTGTGAACTAATGAGGATATCTGAATGACAGACAGTACTGTAACATAAGAAACACTATGGACAAATGGACCCATCTTATTATTTGTTCTTTTGGAATAGAAAACCGACATTATGTCTTAGTGGTAATTGCTCTGCTGTGCATTTTTATGAGCAAGGACATTGGAAAAACAAGTGCTCCCAATAGTGCTATTAAGTCTTCTGAATCCACCAGATGAAGCCTTCTTTATTATGATGAGCGAATTCTGCCATCAGAGGAATTAACTCTCAATTAGCCGCTACCCTTGGTAATAAAAATAGACCTACCTTTGGAATTCTGCCAGTGGGAACTTCCATAAACAGCAAGGAACATTCTCCAGAGTGAGGCCCTGTGTATTAAAATGTCTGAGTCATAAGGGTCATTAAGTGGTGTGGTTAGAAAAAGCACTGGTCAAAATTGAGAGTCATTTGTGTTGTGGCTCCAGACCTGGCAAGAACTGGCAAACTTTAAACCTTTTAGCACTACTCTAGATGTTTCAAAATGCTTTAGAAACTTTCAAAGACATTCAAAAGCATAGAAAGAAATTAAGTATCAAATCTTAAAATAACCTAAAACACTGACCCCAATACTTTCAAACAGATTTAAAGACTTAACAAAATAAGTTTACAAGCCATTAGCGATTTAAAATATATACTTGGGAAGATAACAATCTCTGTTTTATACTACAAAACATTACCTAAGGCTCTTGCAGTTATTCCCTTCCATTTGTATTAAATGGCAAATTCCTTTTGTGCCTCTTTGGATATAGTACAGAATTCTCCAGAAAGTGCAAGAAATAAGAGTAATATATTTAATCCAAATTCCCTCCCCCAGGCTGAAATACATGTGGAATTTAGCATTAGAGCACCACTACCCAGCCGGTTGAGGATTCCTGCTTTCACACCCACTTGTAAGAAAATTCCCAAATTCTTATTAGTTAATGTATGTGGAGTAATGATCAGTTTCACCAGTTTTAAGTCCAAGCCTATATGCAGGCCCACTCCAGCTCATTTCTGAGCTTTGCATTAAATGTTATGAAATTGCAGTCTCAAGTTTCTTAAGTGGGGTTTGAAATCTATGTCCTTACTGAGACAAACATACAACAACTGAAACAGTATTTTGTGAAATGTCACAGCAAAGAGTGCTGCTAATCTTGTCAATGTGCAGAAAGGGTTCCTGGACAGAAATAAGGAATGGAAACGTTGACCTATTTTTTCCTTCATAAGCCATGAATGCTGAGGTCAATTATAGACTTTTTTTCTGGCAGTCTGGTTAAGAACATTTAACTCAACCCAGGCCAAAATCATACCGATAGTTCATTATTTTACAGTGGGATCTCTCTCAGAAAGTGAGAGAGAGAAACTAAAGAGTTTGACCACATCAAGGGAATACATGGTAACAAAATAGTGAGAAGTAAAATCAAATTAGTTACGGAAAAGGAAATAAGAGGAAGGAAAGGAAAATTGGATATGTGGAGAGAAACAAGAAGCAAGAGGTAGCAGATGTTACAAATTTCAAATTAAAACAAGAAGAGAATCTATTCACTAATCTTGGGGGTTAGGCACCACTGTTCAAACTGTTCTCTTTCAGGGAGTTGCAATCCCATTGTTTTGTGCCAGATTCATTCAGATTTACGTTATTTATCTAGTAGACCTGCAAACTACCAGAAAGTTCTGCATCCAACAAATTATCCTCCGTAGCTTGTGCAATCTCCAAAGGGATCCTACCACTAAACACACCCTCCCCCCCAACCGCTTTCCACGGGGATCACATCCTCTGTGACTCCCTTGTCCATTCATCCCTCCCAGAATTCTCCTTCACAGCACTTAAACCTGCGAGAGGCCAAAGTGCTACACCTGCCCATACACCTTCTCCCTCACGTCTATTCAGGGTCCCAAACAGTCCTTCCAGGTGAGGCAACACTTCACCTGAGAACCTGGTGGAGTTGTCTATTGTGTCCGATGTTCTCGATGTGGCCTCCTCTACACTGGTGAGACCCACAGTAAATTAGGGGACTGCTTCTTCGAGCACCTCCACACTATCCACCACAAGCGGGACATCTTGGTGGCCAAACTCCCATTCCCATTCCTGTCTGATGTGTCGATCCATTGCCTCGCCTTGAGCCAAGATGAGGCCACCCTCAGGGTGGAGGAGCAACACCTTATATTCCATCTGGTTACTGTCTAACTTGATAGCATGAATATCGATTTCTCCTTCTGGTAAATAAATCTCCCATTCCCCTTCCTCTATTCCCCACTCTGACCTCTTACTTCTTCTCACCTGTGGATTACTTCCCCAGGGTCCTTTCCTCCTTCCCATTCCCCTGTGGTCCACTCTCCTTTCCTATCAGATTCTTCCTTCTCCAGCCCCTGACCTTTCCCACCCACCTAGGTTCACCTATCACCTTCCAGTTGGCCTCTTTCCACTCCCCTGCTTTTTTTTTCTGTATCTTCTCCCTTCCTTCTCAGTCTTGAAGAAGGGTCTCAGCCTGAAACGTCAACAGCTTATTTATTTCCATAGATGCTGCCTGACCTAATGAGTTCCACCAGCACTTTTTGTGTATGTGTTACAAGAAAGTTAGATGTGATACCCTTTACTTGTGAAGCTAATGGCAGCAATTTGTAGTAAATCAATTTTTTTAAGCAGTAACAACGACAGGATCTTTGAACTTATAATTATATTTGCAGTAACTTCTGGAGAGATGGTTATAAATAATAAAGTGATTGTTACCAACTACTTCATTTTTTTTTTTTGTTTTCTGGAAATTCTGGAACATATTTTATATATTAACCTGGATACATTTCTTTTTACCGTTTGTCTATATGAGGCGATTGTCTAATATAAAGTAAGTCATAAATATAGCTGGGTATATTGGAATTTCCATCTTCATAAATTTTCTTTATCAGAATGAAATTATTCCAAGCCAGTATACAAAAATTGTGCCATAGTTAAATCCTGTGAAAATAGGTCACTAAAGAGTAGATGTTGATACAACAGACTTGTAGAAAACTGCTGCTTATTTAATTTAACTTGATCTAATTGCTTTTCATCACGGAGTGACCAGCCAGTGCAGCCAAGTATGATGACAAAAGTGTCTATCAGCAGGATTTGACTTCTGTGTCAAACTTCAATAATGTTCAAGCTCTTACACAGAATATTACTGAAAATAGCAAACAAACACAACAAATCAGAAAACCAATAGCATTGCAACATTCAACAACTTTTCTAATTAAAAAAAGCTCAAACCTCAGACTCTAGTCCTAATGAACCACATACTTAAAACAAAGCTGAACAATTTTGAGGGTCAATTTATCCTTCAATAAGGACATCCTTATTGAAACTTTCAGTAGTGATTATAGTCACAAAGCATTGGATTGCCAGTGGATGTGAAGTCCATCTTGGCAAAGGAATTTTACACATCCAGTTTACTGCTGACAGGAGCTGGGGATATTTGCTAGATACTTCTCACAGTTCTCTACAACACAAGCAAAATGCTGGAGGGACTCAGAAGGCCAGGCAGCATCTCTGGAAAAGAGTAAACAGTTGACGCTTCAGGCCCGGACCCTTTACCAGACCCTCCAGCATTTTGTGTGTGTTACTTTGGATTTCCATCATCTGCAGATTTTTACTGTTGTGCAATGTAAGTCTCTGGTGCTCTCTAAACAATGAGAACATTTTATTTTCTTTTGCCAAAGACCAGTTTTGGATTGAACATGCCTGTATATCTCTGCTAGGATTCCAAAGGCAAAGTACGATGGCTGCTAGAAATCAGAAATAAAAATAGAGAATACAGGAAAAGCTCAGTGGGTCAAAGTCAATGTTGAGTTTATTGTCAAATGTACAAGTGTGATGAAAAATATACCAGCAGCAAAATTATGGGCACATAGCAGCATGTAAGTAGCATTCACATGAAAAGCATAAACATAAATGATACCCAATTTTTATAAGAAAACATAAATAGAACAAAAAAAATCCATTTTAGTGCAAGGTGGTCAAAGTAATCATAGTGTTGCTGAACTATAGTGATTTGTCACAACCACAGATTCTGCCACAGAGTCCGAGTACCCTCACAGGTGGGCAGCTGAATGGGGTCGTGAGAATACACTTTCCAGATAATTAGTATACTTGTGGCTGCATTTAACTTCCTTTCTTGTGTTTCAGTTTTTGTTGAGATTTGACCGAAGCATAGCAATGGAACACTTCCTGCTTACCATTGTCCATGTTTGGAAAAGAAGCTTGTAGTTTATATCGACATTGCAAAGGAACAGTATTCATTTAAAATTAAGTTATTGCTTCGAGCCGCTGTGACAACATGAGATTTTAGTTTGAGAGTTTTTGGTTGGCAGCCCTGTTGGTCTAGTGTTCATTATTTCCCTTTTGTTCTATTAAAGCTCAGTGATCTGTCCATTCTACTGATTCGTCTCTCGCTCTGCACTTGGGCCATCACTGTGTCAGTGATTAGGGTTTTGCTTGTTGGTTCAAGAAACAAGTAATTAAAAGGAAGTAGCTGTTCAAGTATCCAATTGCAAAGGGAGGTACAGCTGCCCAGACCTTGAAGCTTGATGATGAGTTTGGATGGGATTATTACATAGAACATAGAACGCTGAAATTTATAGCACATTACAGGCCCTTCAGCCCACAATGTTCTCCCGGCCATGTAACCTACTCTAGCACATAGCTCTCTATTCTTCTAAGCTCCGTGTACCTATCTAAGAGGCTCTTAAAAGATCCTATTGTATCCGCTTCCACCACCGCCGCCGGCAGTGTATTCCACACACCCACCACTCTTTGTGAGAAAAACTTACCCTGACGTCCCCTCTGTACCTACTTCCAAGCACCTTAAAACTATGCCCCCTCATGTTAACCATTTCAGCCCTGGGAAATAGCCTCTGGCTATCCACACGATCAATGCCCCTCATCATCTTATACACCTCTATCAGGTCACCTTTCATCCTCCGTCGCTCCAAGGAGAAAAGGCCAAGTACACTCAACCTATTCTCATAAGGTACACTCTCCAATCCAAGCAATATCCTCGTAAATCTCCTCTGCACTCTGTCTATAGTATCCACATCCTTCCTGTAGTGAGGTGACCAAAACTGAACACAGTACTCCAAGTGGGGTCCAACCGAAGTCTTACTTAGCTGTATCATTACCTCATGGCTCTTGAACTCAATCCCACAGTTGATGAATGCCAATACATGCCTTCTTAACAACACTATCAACCTGCGCAGCAGCTTTGAGTATTCTTTCAACACGGATCCCAAGATCTCTCAGATCATCCACACTGCTAAGAACCTTACCATTTATTTTATATTCTGTCTTCAAATTGGACCTACCAAAATGAACCGCTTCACACTTATCTGGGTTGAAGTCCATCTGCCACTTCTTAGTCCAGTTCTGCATCCTGTCAATGTCCTGCTGTAACCTCTGACAACCCTCCACACTATCCACAACACCCCCAACCTTTGTATCATCAGCAAACTTACTAACCCATCATTCTACTTTTTCATCCAGGTCATTTATAAAAATCACAAAGAGAAGGGGTCCCAGAACAGATCCCTGTGAAACACCACTGGTCACCAACCTCCATGCAGAATACGAACCATCCATAACCACCCTTTGCCTTCTGTGGGCAAGCCAGTTCTGGATCCACAAAGCAAGGTCTCCTTCAATCCCATGCCTTGTTACTTTCTGAAGGAGCCTTGCATGGGCAACCTTATCAAATGCCTTACTGATATCCATATACACTACATCTATTGCTCTACCTTCATCAATGTGTTTTGTTACATCCTCAAAGAATTCAATCAGGCTCATAAGGCATGACGTGCCCTTGACAAAGCCATGCTGACTATCCCTAATCAGATTATGTCTCTCCAATCCTGCCTCTCAGGATCTTCTCCAACATTGAAGTAAGAGTCACTGGTCTATAATTTCCTGGGTTATCTCTACTCCCTTTCTTGAAAAAAGGAACAACATTTGCAACCCTCCAATCCTCCCATACTTCTCCCTTCCCTATTGATGACATCGAAAGAGGCTCAGCAATCTCCTCCCTCACTTCCCACAGTAGCCTGGGGGGTATATCACATCTGGTCCCGGTGACTTATCTAACTTGATGCTTTTCAAAAGCTCCAGCACATCCACTTTCTTAATCTCTATATGCTCAAGCATTTCAGTCCGCTGTAAGTCATCCGCACAATTGGCAAGGTATTTTTCCCTGGTGAATACTGAAGCAAAGTATTCATTAAGTACCTTCGCTACCTCCTCCGACTCCATGCACATGTTTCCATTATTGCACCTGACTGGTCGTATTCTCACATGGCTCATCCTCTTGCTCTTTACGTAGAATACCTTGGGGTTTTCCTTATCCTGCTCACCAAGGCCTTCTCATGGCCCCTTCTGATTCTCCTAATTCCATTCTTAAGCTCCTTCCTAGCAACCTTGTAATTTTCTAGAGCTCTAACAGTACCTAGTTTCTTGAATTAAATTGAACACACAAGCTAAAGTCAACAAATAGCTCCTGTCCCGATGCAGGGTCTTGACCCAAAATGTTGACTACTGTTTTGCCTCCACAGATGCTTCCTGGCTTGCTGAGTTCCTCCAGCAGTTTGCTTTTGCTCCCATCACCTGCAGTTTCTTTTGTCATCATTCCTGTCTGCCTCTGTTTCTCACTGAATGTATCTGAGCGCAGGTTCCTGGCTGTATTTACAGGACATCATGCTACACCATTCTTCATTGTTTTCCAGGAAAACTTCAGTCTTTATATACAAATTAATACTTGCTGCAACTAAAATGCACTTCCCCTTTAAGTCAGTAAACTACTTTACGATGATGCACATAGGTTTTAATGACCTACAACGTTGGGCTATGTCGGCACGTATTCGAACATTGCATAGCACAGTTTATGCAGCATCCACAAAATGATTATTATGAACAAATTACTGTATTTCATTATTACAAACATGAATTAATCACATATCATGATCCTGAAGGGCTTTGCAATTTGGCCGTTAATTCTTCAAACAATTTTAAGTTAGTTTGCTGTAAAACAATGTTGAGTAACTTACAGTTATATATCACCCTTAATGTAGAAATACATTCCAAGGTCTTAAATATGAAAGGAATGTCAGTAAGAAGCAAGCTACCTATAATCTGTAAAGCAGATGAGAAGTCGGTTGGGCGTTTGGAGATTGATCTGGGATGTTTAGAAGCTGCAGAATCTGTAGAGACAGGGCTTGAGCTGTTCTATGAGACTTGGTTGACAATTTACAGCACAGTTCTGAATATATTTTGTACATGATCTAATTTGAAATGCAAATCTCTTTTCCGGTATATTAATTAAAGAAAATCTTTTTTATCCAGGAACAAAAGGTTGTCCGAGATTTTTTTCTATAGATGACATAATAGCTGTTGATTTAATTTCCTTTCTATTTACTTTCCTAGCTATACACATACTAAAGCCTACTAAAACAGGCTGAGTTATGTATTGTGCAAACTCTTCTACAGTCTGCAGATTGCTGTGCTGGCCGCTAACACTTGTCTGTGTCTACATTTTTCACTGTAAACAGTGTCTAATGCTGTCTGGATTTAGAAATGAAAATACTGGTTGTTACTTAACAGTGCTAGGTAGTGAGGTGGCAGGACGCTGATTTCAGTACAAGCATATCTGAAAATGTTTAGGAAGCTGTTAGTTCTCCATTTCATTTTCCTATTAATTACACCAAATTATAATTAAGATTGGTGAAATGTTTAAAGTTATTGCAAATGGTAAGTTCATTAATATGTAGCATCGCAATAAAGAAATACTCAACAATTTGTATTCCTATCATTAAAATATGTCCAGTCTATAATCTGCATTGATATATAGTAATATATTTTTTCCAGATTGCTACATATGAATTATAAGTGATATTTTCCAGATTTGGCTTCAAATTCTTAGTTCATGACATAGTGACAAAAAGACATTATGGTTGTCAAGACAGTTACTACAACAAAAGATATTAATAACTGGAGAGTTAATATAATTAGTCCACACTTGTGAATGGGTAATCCAGCAAATTTTGCCTTGTTATCTGTGTAGGATGTGGTTGTGAAAGAGAAATAAGGTCCACTGATTCCACATGTGGGTATTCAAGAACTAATAGCATTAGCATTTCCAAAGAGAAAATATTATCCTGTATCAATCCAGATGGTCAAAAACCCCTAAAGATACAGCAAAGTTGCATTTTTTTCTGAACATCAGCTGTTTAAAAAGTAGTGAAGGTGTTAATAATTTTTCATTAGTTCTCTATTTTAGAGGTAAGCACTTGACACTGGAAACAATATGGGTGTAGCGAAACCAGTGTTGCAAGTTTCTTTCTCTAAACAACATTGCTACACCATAGAAACAGAAATTTACAACACAGAAGATGCCATTTTAACCGTCTATGATGGCCAAAAATGGACTAAATCCCATTTCCCAACTCATAGAGGAGATTGCGGCTTTTCAGGTGTGTCTAGCATGTTTTAAAGGTGCTAAAGATTTGTTTTTGTCCCATCCTTTCGGGCAATTATTTCATGCAAATTCAAACTGGGCTTCAGTAGCAGGTTATTAGTGAGTTATTTTTGAGTTGGAGATAACTTTCTTGACTTATTTTTGCCCAAATTAATTTTTGCATTATAATTTTTGTAATTTATAGATTTTTGTGTCTTTGCACTGTACTGCTGCAGCAAAAACAACAAATTTCACTGTGATAATAAATCTGATTCTGTCAGCAATGGCAACAAGACTGGCTTGAATAGATTGTAAACAACAGGAATTCTGCAGATGCTGGAAATTCAAGCAACACACATCAAAGTTGCTGGTGAACGCAGAAGGCCAGGCAGCCTCTCTAGGAAGAGGTGCGGTCGACGTTTCAGGCCGAGACCCTTCGTCAGGACTAACTGAAGGAAGAGTGAGTAAGGGATTTGAAAGTTGGAGGGGGAGGGGGAGATCCAAAATGATAGGAGAAGACAGGAGGGGGAGGGATAGAGCCAAGAGCTGGACAAGTGATAGGCAAAAGGGATACGAGAGGATCATACCTACCACCCCACCAGCCTCCGGGTCCAACATATTATTCTCCGTAACTTCCGCCACCTCCAACGGGATCCCACCACTAAGCACATCTTTCCCTCCCCCTCTCTCTCCGCATTCCGCAGGGATCGCTCCCTACGCAACTCCCTTGTCCATTCGCCCCCCCCATCCCTCCCCACTGATCTTCCTCCTGGCACTTATCCGTGTAAGCGGAACAAGTGCTACACATGCCCTTACACTTCCTTCCTTACCACCATTCAGGGCCCCAAACAGTCCTTCCAGGTGAGGCAACACTTCACCTGTGAGTCGGCTGGGGTGATATACTGCGTCTGGTGCTCCCGATGTGGCCTTTTATATATTGGCGAGACCCGACGCAGACTGGGAGACCGCTTTGCTGAACATCTACGCTCTGTCCGCCAGAGAAAGCAGGATCTCCCAGTGGCCACACACTTTAATTCCACATCCCATTCCCATTCTGACATGTCTATCCACGGCCTCCTCTACTGTAAAGATGAAGCCACACTCAGGTTGGAGGAACAACACCTTATATTCCGTCTGGGTAGCCGCCAACCTGATGGCATGAACATCGACTTCTCTAACTTCCGCTAATGTCCCACCTCCCCCTCGTACCCCATCTGTTACTTACTTTTATACACACATTCTTTCTCTCACTCTCCTTTTTCTCCCTCTGTCCCTCTGAATATACCCCTTGCCCATCCTCTGGGTCCCCCCCTCCCTGTCTTTCTTCCCAGACCTCCTGTCCCATGATCCTTTCGTATCCCTTTTGCCTATCACCTGTCCAGCTCTTGGCTCTATCCCTCCCCCTCCTGTCTTCTCCTATCATTTTGGATCTCCCCCTCCCCCTCCAACTTTCAAATCCCTTACTCACTCTTCCTTCAGTTAGTCCTGACGAAGGGTCTCGGCCTGAAACGTCGACTGCAACTCTTCCTAGAGATGCTGCCTGGCCTGCTGCGTTCACCAGCAACATTTATGTGTGTTGCTTGAATAGATTGTAGTAGTGTACAGATCAGGGGACTTGTGTCAAGGACAGAGTTAGTAATGAGGAGTATTCCTTCCAACTGGTGTTGACTGCCTCTCTGTCCCTGATGAGTTCCCTCCTTCTCTCAGCTCTCATTGGGTTGGGTTTTTTTTAATGAATTGTTGGTCGCTTTCACAGCACTGAAGATTTATAACAAAGGTCAGTGAATTACTGGGCCTCAAACCCTCTCTCTTTTCACATCATCCAGTAGCTCATGGATTTTCTGCTGAACCTTTGCCTTCAAGTGACTGCTATTTCTTTCCCCTTGAATAAAGATAACCACGTCAGCCACTCTATCCAAGCTTTATCGTGGGAGGAGATTACCAGCTCAGAGAAAAAGATTCAAGGATATGCTCAAAGCTTCCTTGAATAATTGCAGCATCACTCCACCCCAAATTACTATCCCATCTGTGAAAGAGTCTGTGAATCCCACACTGGCCAACTTGGGCACCTCAGAAATCAGAATATTGCAGTGAAAGCAAGGAATCCCCAATTCCGAGGTACCGCCTGAGAAGAAAGAACTTGAAACATAGAACAGTATAGGATAGGCCCTCTGGCCCTCAATGTCATGCCAAACTAATTATATTAATGACTCCTAATTAATCTAACCCTTCTTCTCCACGCATTGATCATACCTCTCCCCTCTCTACTTAGATCATGTGCCCATCTCTTAACTCTGCTTTGCTATCAGCCTCTACTACCACCCCTTACAGTACATTCCAAGCCCTCTGTGTAAAAAAAAAAAATTGCCTTGCACATCTCCTTTGTACTTCTCCTTTCACCTTCTATCTAGTACCAGAGACTGGGAAAAAGATACTGGTTGTCTAATCTATCTATGCTTCACATAATTTTATAAATTTGCATCAGATTTTTGCTCAGCCTCCACTGCTCTAGATAAATAGTCTCAGGTTGTCCAATCTCTTCTCATGCCACATATCTTCCAAACCAGACAGTGTCTTGGTAAAACACTTCTACACCTTTTCTAAAGCCTTCACGTCCTTCCTATAATGCAGCAACTGGAACTCGATGCCATACTCTTAAATGTAACATAACCAGACTTTTACAAAACTGTTACATAAATTCCTGGCTTTTGAACACAATGCCTCAACTAATAAAGGCAAGTATGCCATATACCTTCTTTACCACCCTATCAATCTGTACAATGCTTTCAGGGAACTAGGGATTTTGACCCCAAGATTCCTCTGTACATGAACACTGTTAAGGGTCTTGCCATTAACTGTGTAATCTCCCTTCATGTTGGATCTCCCAAACTGCAGAGTGTCACAATGTCCGGATTAGATTCCACTTGCCCCTTTTCTGCCCATATCTGCAGAATCAGAAACAGGTTCATGAAATCTGTTGTGTTGAAACACAAGACATGAAAAAATATTGTAAGTTACAAAAATAAATAGTGTAAAAGATGAATGATGAGGTAGCATTCATGGATTTATGGTCAAGAAATCTGACACTGAGAGGAAGAAGCTGTTCTTAAGACATTCACTGTGAGTCTTCAGGCAACTGTACCCCGTCCCTGATGGCAGTAATGTGAAGAGGGCGTGTCCCAGATGGTGAGGGTCTTTAATAATGGATGCTGCCTTCTTGACACACTACCTCCTGAAGAAGTCCTCAATGATAGAGAGGGTTGTGCCCATGATGTAACTAGCTGAGTCTACTGCAGCCTCCTGCAATGATGTGCTTTGGAGTTTCCATACCAGGTGATGATGCAACCTGTCAAAAAACTTTCCACTGTACACCTGTAGAAACTTACAAGCATCTTTGGTGACATACCAAATCTCCTCAAGCTCTTAATGGAGTAGAGCCATGTGTCTTCTTCATGATTGCGGCAATGTACTGATTTCCTCAATGAAGTTCACAATCAATACCTTGGTCTTGCTGGTGTTAAATGTGAGGTTGTTGTTGTGACACCACTCTGCCAGCCAATCTATCTCACACCTGTACGCCTCCTTGTCACCATCTGAAATTCTGCCAACAACAGTGGTGTGATCTATAAAGTTATAGATGGCGTTTGAGATGCGCCTAGTCATACAGTCATGAGTGTAGAGAGAGTAGAGCAGTGGGCTAAGCACACATCCTTCAGATATACCTGTGTTGATTGCCATCTAGGAGATCAACAGGATCTACATCTCACTGTATCCTTCAATAATTTTATATGCAATCCATAATGCCACCAATCTTTGTGTCATCAGCAAAATTACTTCACCACTTTACAATTGAAGACGTAACTTAATAATATTCTAATGACTTTGGAGTAGCTTTCATTGAGGAGATGGAAAAAGATTGAAAACAACAAATATCCATTTGTATAAGAGTTCTCTGACAGGATAAGTTGCTTCTTTTCCAAGACACAGTTGTAGGAACTCTGAAATACAGACGGATATTTCTTCTAATCACTATGCTTCAGGACTGTTTTGAGTTGACCAGCTGGCAGATGTTCAAGAAGGCTACTGCAAATATACTAGACACAGACTAGCTCTAGAAGGGTATGGGGAGGCTGAAGAGAGCTGGACTTTGCACATTCATACTTATGTGATTCTACAGATGCACGTCACTGCTTGATATGCAAACTGCACAGCAGAGGACAGGAAGGCTCTACAATGGGCAGTCAGAACTGCCCAGTGCATCACTGCCAGCAGCCAACCACCATCAAGAACATATATACAGAACAGTGCCAGAAAAGGGCCAGTGATATCATGAAGGATCCCATACACCCTGCTTAGGATTGATTGGTCCACTCCCTGCTCAGAACTAGTTGGCCCACTCCCATCAGGGAGGAGGCTATGTAGCATCCACACCAGGACTACCAGACTCAAAAACAGTTACTCTCCCCAACCAGTAAGGCTGATCAACACCTCCACCCACTAACCCCAGCACTACTTTATTATGTCCAGTCAGTCACTTTATGTAGAGCCTAGTGTCACATTATGGACATACAATCAATCTAGGTATATAAGCTAAATTATATATTTATATTTATGGTATGTGTTTTTTCAGTTTTGTTATTGTGTTCTTTATCTTCATCTGCATCCGATCTGGAGTAACAATTATTTTGCTCTCCTTACACAAGTGTAAGGCAATGACATTAAACAATCTTGAACCTTGAATCTGGTCAGACACACCTGCTCATTCTACCCTGAAATTCTAGGCGAGACAATGCCTCATAAAACCTCTGCAAGTTAAACTGAGAGGAAGGAATGTTGCAGGGTTTCGCTGGCCTGTGTAGGCTGTTCACAGTAGCTGATTCAACCTACTGCCTGAGGGTTAAAAAAGGGAAGCCCCTCAACTCTGGATTATTGACTTTTAAGGAAATTTTCAAAGGCATTTTTCAAGTACTTCACATCAGGACATTAAAATAACCTGGGAACACTGAAATGTTGTTATAATTATTACGTGGGATTACTGTGTTATTCCTGGACATTAAATATTTTCCATAAATGGGCATTTAGTTTGTTTAAATTTTAATCAGATCTGTATCAAATCTGTCTTTTCAGCATTATTCTTCAATATTCCAAGCCCCATGACTGCATTCCTGACTGTTAGTCATTTTATTATTGGCAATGCCTACTGTACATTGACAGCTGGGAATTTCACATTTATTAATCAAACAATAATCTTCCCTTGTCTGAGTTTTGATTAGAACATTCTTTGCCCTTGCCTTAATGTCCAACCTTAAATCGTGAGGACTGCTTCTAGCTGAATACAATTTGATATATCCAGAAACTGTTAAAGAGAAAAGTAGCTATTTCTCCAAGCTTTAGTTGTACACGTATACTAGAAATCTAAGAAGGCTTGGATTGTATCAAGCAATCAATGTCTTACATGTTATTGTAATTTTTCATAAACCAACCATGTGTTTCTTTATTCATGTTCCAGGTATTTCTTGAGAACCAACTGTTAATAATTTTCAGTCACACATGTAACTAGATAAGAATAAGGAACTTCAGAAAAATATGGCAAGTATATGGATTTGTCATTTCTAACAGGTTCTTTCAAATTAAATTATAATTATTTAGTTTCACAAATATCATGAAGCAGAAGGTAAATGGTGACTAGCCTGAGATGTGTAAGGTACATTAAGAAGAGGAAAGAAGATCATAGTTGGGAGCTTAACATCCAAGAATACACGTTGCATCAAAAGGGCAGACAGATAGATGGGGGGGGGGTGTGGTGAGTCTGTTGGTTAAAAAAATGAAATCAGGTCCTTAGAAAGGGGTGACATAGGATTGGAAAATGTAGAATCCTTGTGAGTAAAAAAACTGCAAGAGTAAAAAGACCCTGATGGGCCTCCAAAAAGTAGCTAGGATGTGGGTATACATTTAATGGGAAATGGAAAAGGCGTGTAATAAGGGCAATGTTATGATTGTCATGCAGGATTTCATCATGCAGGTAGTTTGGAAAAATCAGAAAGGTGCTAGATCACAAGAGGGGGAATTTGTAGAATGATTACGAGATAGAGCAGCTTGTGGTTGAGCCCACAAGGGGAAAAGCAATTCTGTATTGGGTGTTGTGTAATGAACTAGATTTGATTAGGGAGCTTAAGGTAAAAGAACACTTAGGAGACAGCGATCATAATATAATAGGATTCACCCTGCAATTTGACAGGGAGAAGATAAAGTCAGGTCTATCAGTATTACAATAGAGCAAAGGGAATTAAAGAGGCAAGAGAGAAGAGCTGGTTCAAAATGATTGGAAAGGGATACCAGCAGGGAATGCGGCAGAATAGCAATGGTGGGTGTTTCTGGGGCAATTTGGAAGGTGCAGGATAGATACAGCTCAATGATGAAGAAATATTCTAAAGGGAGGACGAGGCAACTGTTGGTGACAATGGAAGTCAAAGACAACATAAAAGCAAGGGAGGGGGCATATAATATATTAAAAACTAATGGGAAGTTAGAGGATTGGGAAGCTTTTAAAACCAATAGAAGGCAGCTAAAAAAGAGGAGAGAAAAAATGAAATATGAAGGTAAGCTAGCTAAAATATCATTGAGGATATGAAAAGTTCTTTTCAGATATAAAGAGGAAAAGAAAGATGAGAGTAAATATTGGACCACTGGAGAATGATGCTGGAAAGGCAGTAATGGGGGACAAGGAATGGTGGATGAACTTAATAAATATTTTGTATCAGTCTTCACTATGGAAGTCACGAGCAGTATGTCAGAAATGTTTGAAGATAGAAAAAAAATATCCTGGTTAAAGTTAGGGTTTTTTAAGGTTTAAGGTTTGAGTGGGCAAATTCATGGCAGATGCAATTTAATGTGGATAAATGTGAAGTTATCCACTTTGGTGGCAAAAACAGGAAAACAGATTATTATCTGAATGGTGGCTGATTAGGAAAAGGGGAGGTGCAACGAGACCTGGGTGTCATTATACACCAGTCATTGAAAGTGGGCATGTAGGTACAGCAGGCGGTGAAAAAGGCGAATGGTATGCTGGCATTCATAGCAAGAGGATTCGAGTACAGGAGCAGGGAGGTACTACTGCAGTTGTACAAGGCCTTGGTGAGACCACACCTGGAGTATAGTGTGCAGTTTTGTTCTGGTAATCTGAGGAAAGACATTCTTGCCATAGAGGGAGTACAAAGAAGGTTCACCAGATTGATTCCTGGGATGGCAGGACTTTCATATGATGAAAGACTAGATCGACTAGGCTTATACTCGCTGGAATTTAGAAGATTGAGGTGGGATCTTATTGAAACGTATAAAATCCTAAAGGGATTGGACAGGCTAGATGCAGGAAGATTGTTCCTGATGTTGGAGAAGTCCAGAACGAGGGGTCACAGTTTAAGGATAAAGGGGAAACCTTTTAGGACCGAGATTAGGAAAAACTTCTTCACACAGAGAGTGGTGACTCTGTGGAATTCTCTGTGACAGGAAACAATTGAGGCCAGTTCATTAGCTATATTTAAGAGGGAGTTAGATATGGCCCTTGTGGCTAAAGGGATCAGGGGGTATGGAGATAAGGCAGGTACAGGGTTCTGAGTTGGATGATCAGCCATGATTATGCTGAATGGCGGTGCAAGCTTGATGGGCCGAATGGCCTACTCCTGCACCTATTTTCTATGTTTCCATGTTTCTATGTTTCTACTGCTAATGCTGTAGGGTATTTCATTTAATAGCTTTCTGCAGAAGCAGTGTGTTCTGCTGATGGTGTTTGTGTTTCAGTTAAAGATAGGGGCTGTGATGAACAGTGTGTCAGCCAGTCAGGATGGTGAAATTGAGAGAAGGTTCTAGAGAAAGCTGGGCAGAGAGAAATTTGTGGCAGACACTGGTGGGTTTCATGATCGTTTTGGCAGGAAATGCAGAGAAGAGAAGATCAGGAGGGATGGCCGTAGGATTCGATCTGACGGGAAGACACAATTGCAAGTGCTTTGCGAGATTGAGTCTAAGATAAGAAGTTCTACCGGTGATTGGTGATGAGAATTCAGCACCGTGAGTAGCAGTTATACCCAGCTTTTGGACAATGCAAGCTCCAATGATGAACACATTTAGACTGGTTTAATTGTAATAGGCCTTTTTTTTCTTTTTTTCTTCCTCTTAATAGCTGTTTTATAAAGCTAAAATTAGTAAATACACTATCTTTATAACGATGAGATGTACAATCTATTATTTCTTGCCAACTGATAATTATGTATGGGCAGTATTTGCACAGAATTTGCTCAAAGTGGGGTTCCATTAATTGAAACATCCCAACTTTCCAGCTCAGTTGGACCCAAATCATCCCAACCCTAGAAACATATTGTTTAAGAATGATGGCCTTCTCACCACTGAGGTGCAGTGGCTGTTAGCAGAGCTGGCTAACATGCCAAGTTTGCATAGGAGCTCGGTGGGGTGCGGTGGGGTACATAGAGAAGTCACCTGGACAAGATGGACTAAACCTGAAACAGGTAGCTGAAGGCATTAGTAGTGATCTTTCAAGAATCACTAGATTCTGGAATGGCTCCAGAGGAGTGGAAAATTACAAATGTCACTCGCTCTTTAAGAAGGAGGAGGCAGAAAAAAGGAAACTATAGGCCAGTTAGCTTGTCTTCAGCGGTTGGAAAGATGTTGGAGTCCATTATTATGGATAGCCAGAGATGGTAGTGGGAATAAGCTCCCACTACCTATTCAAAGCTTCCAATGGTGTGCATCTCAAATAGCCTCTGACAATCAAGTCCAGCTCCTGGCCTTCATGTGTGGCTTAGTTAGTGAGCACAGTGGAACTATTTCTACTGGCAGGAGAAGGAGCAGAGGTGGGTTAATGGCACCTTAAAATCTGTCGCTTTGGATAGATGGGGCCCATCAGCAGTGTTTGGTAACTCATCCAGGAAAGGAAAGCTCTGATCTTAAACCTCTGCTGCCTTGCTTCAGGAGTAAAGCCCGAGGAAAAAATCCGGAGCTGGAGGCAGTCCTGTGTTGAGTTCAACACTGACTGGCAACTCCTGCAATGCTGTTGGTGCCAACCTGTACTGGTCTCCGCCATTCCTTTGAGTTCATCAGATGCATGGAGAGGGAGAGCTTGCTACATGGGCTCAACATATTCCACTGCCAAGGCTTGCCTACCTAGAAAGCCAGGAGAGAACAACCATGATCGGCCCGACCTATGGAAGCCTCACTGGAAATCCTTTGTAGTTTATAAAATTTTTGGAATTAGGAAGTCTTTTATAACTGAGAATTCTGTGATTATTCAATGTGTATTAAGAACTACTTGTTTAAATTTATACATGTATCATTAAAAATAAACTAAACTGTATTTAAACTATTTTGTAGCTGGAAGTATCTATTCTTTGGTAGGGAGGGTGAACCCACCACTCAAATAATGGGCATTGACAGCCAGATATCGCCACAGAGACTAGACAGGGAAGTAAGCTAATGTTTGAGGAGTAGATTGATATGTCATATAGAACATAGAACATAGAATAGTACAGCACAGTACAGGCTCTTCGGTCCACAATGTTGCGCTGACCCTCAAACCCTGCCTCCCATATAAGCCCCCACCTTAAATTCCTCCATATACCTGTCTTGTAGTCTCTTAAACTTCACTAGTGTATCTGCCTCCACCACTGACTCAGGCAATGCATTCCACGCACCAACCACTTTGAGTAAAAAACCTTCCTCTAATATCCCCCTTGAACTTCCCACCCCTTACCTTAAAGCCATGTCCTCTTGTATTGAGCAGTGGTGCCCTGGGGAAGAGGTGCTGGCTGTCCGCTCTATCTATTCCTCTTATTATCTTGTACACCTCTATCATGTCTCCTCTCATCCTCCTTCTCTCCAAAGAGTAAAGCCCTAGCTCCCTTAATCTCTGATCATAATGCATACTTTCTAAACCAGGCAGCATCCTGGTAAATCTCCTCTGTACCCTTTCCAATGCTTCCACATCCTTCCTATAGTGAGGTGACCAGAACTGGACACAATACTCCAATTGTGGCCTAACCAGAGTTTTATAGAGCTGCATCATTACATCGCGACTCTTAAACTCTATCCCTCGACTTATGAAAGCTAACACCCCATAAGCTTTCTTAACTACCCTATCCACCCGTGAGGCAACTTTCAGGGATCTGTGGACATGTGACCCGAGATCCCTCTGCTCCTCCACACTACCAAGTATCCTGCCATTTACTTTGTACTCTGTCTTGGAGTTTGTCCTTCCAAAGTGTACCACCCCACACTTCTCCGGGTTGAACTCCATCTGCCACTCCTCAGCCCACTCCTGCATCCTATCAATGTCTCTCTGCAATCTTTGACAATCCTCTACACTATCTACAACACCACCAACTTTTGTTTCATCTGCAAACTTGCCAACCTTCTACCCCCCACATCCAGGTTGTTAATAAAAATCACAAAAAGTAGAGGTCCCAGAACAGACCCTTGTGGGACACCACTAGTCACAATCCTCCAATCTGCATGTACTCCCTCCACCACCACCCTCTGCCCTCTGCCTTCTGCAGGCAAGCCAATTCTGAATCCACCTGGCCAAACTTCCCTGGATCCCATGCCTTCTAACTTTCTGAATAAGCCTACCATGTGGAACCTTGTCAAATGCCTTACTAAAATCCATATAGATCACATCCACTGCACTACCCTCATCTATATGCCTGGTTACCTTCTCAAAGAACTCTATCAGGCTTGTTAGACATGATCTGCCCTTCACAAAGCCATGCTGACTGTCCCTGATCAGACCATGATTCTCTAAATACCTATAGATCCTATCTCTAAGAATCTTTTCCAACAGCTTTCCCACCACAGACGTAAGGCTCACTGGTTTATAATTACCCGGACTATCCCTACTGCCTTTTTTGAACAAGGGGACAACACTCGCCTCCCTCCAATCCTCCGGTACCATTCCCGTGGACAACGAGGACATAAAGATCCTAGCCAAAGGCTCAGCAATCTCTTCTCTCGCCTCGTGAAGCAGCCTGGGGAATATTCCGTCAGGCCCCGGGGACTTACCTGTCCTAATATATTTTAACAACTCCAACACCTCCTCTCCCTTAATATCAACATGCTCCAGAACATCAACGCACTCATATTGTCCTCACCATCATCAAGTTCCCTCTCATTGGTGAATACCGAAGAGAAGTATTCATTGAGGACCTCACTCACTTCCACAGCCTCCAGGCACATCTTCCCACCTTTATCTCTAATCAGTCCTACCTTCACTCCTGTCAACAACACACATCAAAGTTGCTGGTGAACGCAGCAGGCCAGGCAGCATCTCTAGGAAGAGGTACAGTCGACGTTTCAGGCCGAGACCCTTCGACTCCTGTCATCCTTTTTTTCTTCACATAATTGAAGAATGCCTTGGGGTTTTCCTTTACCCTACTCACCAAGGCCTTCTCATGCCCCCTTCTTGCTCTTCTCAGCCCCTTCTTAAGCTCCTTTCTTGCTTCCCTATATTCCTCAATAGACCCATCTGATCTTTGCTTCCTGAACCTCATGTATGCTGCCTTCTTCCACCTGACTAGATTTTCTACCTCACTTGTCACCCATGGTCCCTTCACCCTACCATTCTTTATCTTCCTCACCGGGACAAATTTATCCCTAACATCCTGCAAGAGATCTCTAAACATCAACCACATGTCCATAGTACATTTCCCTACAAAAACATCATCCCAATTCACACCCCCCTATAGAGAGGATACCCATAGATAGCTATATCGGATGGGGTTTCAACTCTTCTTTTGAGTTTAGGTCTTTGCGGACACTGAGCACAATTTCATCACAAAGGAAAGCACATAAATAAATGAGCTGTTTCTAGGGATTGTCAATCAATGGGATACCAAAGTGATCATTCCTGAGAGCCCAGTTGTTTATAAGTTACATTAATGACATGTAAAAATAGACTGTAAGTATGACTGAAAGCTGATGATACAAAGCTATGTAGGCTAGTGACTATTAAAGGGAATATAGTGTGAAAAGAGGGGAAAAAGAGTCTGCAGAAAGGGTATAGACAGGTCAAGTGTGGGAAGGAAAATGGAACATGAACTCAAGGTGATAAAATGTGAGATTACACACTTTAGCAAGACAAATAAAAGCAGATTTATTTTAAATGGTGCGAAACCAGCAAACAGTGAATTTCAGAAGTGATCAATGTGCTGACTCATGAAATGCAAAGAGTAAATGCATGCAGAATACACAATTTGAAAATGAATAGAATGGCTGCCTTTATTGCAAGGGGATTAGGATACAGAAATAAAGATATATTACTGAAATTTAACAAGACTTTATTGAGACCAGATTTGGAACACTGTCTGCAGATTTGTTTTTTTATACTTACAGAAGAATATACGTGCCTTGATGCCAAAGCATAGATGAAGTCCCATGTGAAGAAATTAGCACTGAATTAAGATGAAATAAGATTCTGAGTGCAACTGAATAAATTCTCAAAGACTATTTCACATAACGAGAATTCAGAACTAGATGCCATATTCTCAGAAAAAGAAATTAATCACTTAAGACTGTAAAATGAAATTTCCTAGCCTGTTGGTTGTAAATCTTTTGAATTATCTCCCTCATGCAGCAGTGTGTTGAGTCTGCATGTATTTGTTGAAAATCATATAATTTTAGGACATGAGGGGGACTCAGAGATAAGGAAATTGGTCAGGAAAGTGGATATAGTACAAGATCAGCCATGGTTTTTCTGAATGGCTTAGAGAATTTGAAAGGGATATGTACATACATACACTGAGGATATTTTATCTCACAATTATTGAAATAATTGTTTCCAAGGCTGTGTCCAATAGTAGGACAAAATACTAGCAGATGATGCCATCTTACTTCCCAATTACACTTTGCTCTCAACAGAAAGCTCTTCTGAATAAAATGGCTGTTGATGAGGAACATATTACCTCTTACTTTTGTAACCAGGTGACCATCGATCTTACTCAGCATCAATAAAAGTGTACTTAGGCAGCCATCCGGGTAATGCAGGAATAGTTGTCTGTGCCTTTAAGGGAGACGGTGATGTCATTACTCACGCACGGGATAGTGGGGAGACCATTTTGTTTTCTGTTGAAGACGTGGTAGGGCGTTGGAAATTGGGCTCCTCCTGAGGCTGGGCATGGTGAGGGAAGGTGAGCATTAATTGACAATATCCATGTGAATTCGTTTATGCTTGTTGGTGGATTGAGAATATCGGTAATTTGACATGTTTTACATGTGGATGCTTTAGATTTTCTCGAGTAAGTGACTCAACGCTGGATTGCATGGCTTGGGCAAAGTTCCTCACCAGCCAAGTAGGTCAGTTTTCCTGTAATTTAGCTACCAGGCAATACCTTGTAAAAGTTGTGCCAAAGTGTACCTTTTGTCTAACTTTATTGTATCATGACTGATTGTGCATGTAACCGCGTAACGTGAACGTTTAGCCTCTGTTCGGAAGTTCAGCACGTGTGTACATCTTAGATGAGATGTATTGACTTACATTTTTCGCTGCTATGTATATAAGATGCAGGGTGGGTGGGGTTCTAATGTTGTTTGTATTGTGTTCCTTCAGAATTGCCACTACTGTATTAGTTCCGTATTTGTACCGTATTAGTTCTGGTATTTTTTTATACTGCATACCCAATTCTGTCCATATGCAAGGGTGTGAATCGGAAGTTAAACTGAGATTGTAACGGCAAGAACTGGTTGTAAATTTGTTCGTTTTACTTTGCAACACTCTACTGGCACTTAAACATCGAAAACCGATAAAGGAATTAAAACCTGAACAAGTCTTTGTTGTCCTGAGTGTGTACTTTTCCCCAGGCTACACTTTATTGTATTCCTTTCATCACCAACCTGCCCTTGTGCTTTTGTCCTTTCATGTACCCTAGAACTACACCTGGTGGAAGAGTGTCAAGTGAAAAGGCAAGAATAGGGAAGATGAAGATGAGCCACCACCAGTTTGTGTGTCAATTGATGTGTCAAGTGGTTCTGGGGGGGTGGGTTCTGAAGGCATTCAGTCTCTTGAATGTAATTACTCCCAAACTTATGTGGTCACACCAACAGACTAACTAATAGTTGCCAGGACATGTTGATCAAATGAGTCATTATACCATAGGACCTTGGAGTCTGGCAGCAGAGCTCATACCTGCTTAGAATAAACAGGAAACTCTACCTTTCTGATCGTAAGCTAACCTGGCACCATAGGATCAAAATCCGTTTTCATCCATATGGCAATTCCTGACTTGGAGATTAGGAAGTAAACAGCAAGCTCAGTTATTTATTTTATTTTAGTAAATAAATATATAGGTAGACAGAAAGCAAAATAAATAAATAAATTCATGGAAGATTGAATGAATAATTAATTAACATGATAAATATATAAATTGGTTAAATACAAAAATGAATAAAAATATTAAATATATTTCAGTAAGAGATTTCTGGCTTCTTTCATAAATTTTACTTAATTTAATAATTTAACCAGTTTTTATAAATACTAAGAGCCGCTGAATACCAGAGATACTTTGAGGAGTCTTATGAAGGTTAATGACTAACTCTGTCCCCAACCTTGAAAATATTTTGATCAATTTATTCCATTATTTGTTGAAATAACATGCTGTGAATAAAGGGCAACAAATACAAAATGTAACTCAGCAGGTCTGGCAGCCTGTATGGAAAGGAATAAACAGTCGACATTTCAGGACATGACCCTTCCTAAGGACTAGATAAAGGGTGATCAGCTAACGTATGACACTCAGCGGCTACGTTAGGTACACCTGCTCATTAATGCAAATATCTGTGGCAGCAACACAATGCATAAAAGCATGCAGACTTGCTCAATAGGTTCAGCTGTTATTCAGACCAAACATCAGAATGGGGAACAAGTGTGCTCTAAGTGACTTTGACCATGGAATGTTTGTTGGTGCCAGACAGAGTGGTTTGAGTATCTCAGAAATTGCTGATCTCCTGGGATTTTCACACACAGTAGTCTCTGGAGTTTAGAAAGAATGGCATGAAAAACAAAAAACATCCAATGAGTGGCATTTCTGTGGATGAAAATGCCTTGCTAATGAGAGAGGTCAGAGGAGAATGGCCAGACTGGTTCAAGCTGACAGGAAGGTGACGCTAACTCATATAACCACATATTAGAACAGTAGTGTGCAGAAGAACATCTCTGAACGCACAACCTGTTAAACCTTGAAGTGATGGGCTACAGCAGCAGAATACCACGAACATACGCTTAGTAACCACTTTATTGGCTACCGGAGGAACCTAATAAAATGGCTACTGAGCAAATACTTAGACTTTCAGAAGATTTTAAGGAAGCATCCCAAACGTCTTTGCAGAAAATAAAAGCTCACAGTTGTGGATAGAAGATTGAGTGGTGAATATGAAGAAATAAGTTGGCTCTTTCTTTGTTTTTTTTTCTCTCTTCCTTTCTCTGGTTCACAAGGTATAATGAATTGTGTGTAGTAGGGATCAGTGCTGGGGCTTCAGCCTCTTTGCACTTTATATAAATATTCTGGATGAAGGCAGAAAAGGTATGGTCCCTACATTTTCTGATGACACAAAGACAGGTAGAAGATTAAGTTGTGCATAGGACATAAGGTGCTTACAGATACAGCAAGGTTAAATGAATAAGAAAAGATCTAGAAAATAGTGGATAATGTGAAACTGTCCTTTTGGGTGGGAAGGGAATTTAAAATAGAAGTATATTAACAAATAGTGAGAGATCGCAGACCTCTGAGATGCAAAGGGATCTAGGTGCCTCCGCTGCAAAAGGCTAACAAACGGGAATAGCAAGTAACTCGAAAAGCTCAGAGAACTTTATTGTTTATTGAAAGGGAAATTGAACACAGAACTAGGAAATCGTAAAAAGGGTTGGTAAGAGTGTAGGTTTTCAGAAATAAAATGACATAAGGCATTTTATGCTTAAGAAAAACTGTAACAACTCACTTATTGAACTCCAAAAAACTGAACACAAAGCACAGTAAAAGTCCTTTACGTAATTGCACCATCATGCCAGTCTAGCCTCTTAAAGTGAACCCCAAGTCAATGTTAGTGTTTGTGAATTATGTACATTTCCACCAACTACATAACCCTACTGCTGGATAAGTCTCCCCCATGTACCTGCATACAAGTGTCTCAGGTAACAGAGGGTGTTGAATGAAGTGACATTTTAAACCTATGGAACAGAACCAGCCATTGCTTGAACTCAATGGTCTTTCAACCTTCATGGGTACCAAAATCACCAGGGTATTCTGCTTATTTGTTTCTGCATTTTCCAGTGTTGTACTAGGATTTTACAGTTAATGGATTGCTTGGGTGCCGCATTTTGTGAGAACATTAACCTTGGTTGGCATGACACCAATTAGAGTGAGTGAAGGGCTGGAGCTTTGACTTGTTTCCCACTGCATGGCAACATTAGCTATGTGCAGTGGTGATTCATTCACCTACAGATTACAAGGGAATGTTAGTCATCTGCATGAGTTTCCACTAATTGAATACGAAACAAGTCTGCAGCCACAAAAGAAGCATTCTTAGGTGCACACAAGTCCCTGAGTACCAGCTATGAAACTCTCATGAACATTAGAAACTGTCGGTCCAGAAATCTGAAAACAAAAACAGAAAATGCTGTAAACACTGAGCATCTGTGGAAAAAAAAATAACAAACCATCTCCAGGTGTTCTAATTTCCTCCTCCATCCCAAAGACATGTGGGTAGACAGGTACATTGACCACAGCAAATTTTCCCCAGTAAATGGTAGGATTCAGGGCAGCTGACAGAATGCAGGGAAATGGGATTGATTTAAGAATAGTGCACAAGCTCGATGGGTTTAATGTTGCGTCCATGCTGCATCTCTATGCAACATTTCAGATTGAGGACTGACCCGATGATAAAGGCAGAGTTAATCATGATGGCTCAGCTGGTCAGTCACAGAGTGGAACTCTTAACCAGAAACCATGGATCAACTGTGAGATCTGGTGACCCTGACCTATGCAGGAAGTCTAGGTACAACCTTTAGAAACCCACTAAGGATTACAAGCAACAATAACAGACCAAACTTGAGGCACAGACTAGCTACACAAACACTTGTCAATTATGATGGGTTCCAAGTCAAAGTCAGGCAGTATTGCTGGTATTAACGTATCCCTCCTTGATGAGTTCAATGCATTCTATGCTCATTTCAAACAGAAAGACAGTAAAGATGAAATACACAAATAAAAATATAGGTAACAATGCCTTTGTCATCATCACCCTTTGTGTACTGACATAGCTTACCCTGAACAACACATTGAGGAAGTACTAGTGAAATTGGCAACAACCATTGACCATCTGCTTTCTAGACCAACACATTCAATTTCAACTCTGATCACTTGACCTTCCACATCTTGAGCTTTCTTTAAAAATAGTTGACATTCCATTATGCATATTGTCATCACGTCTGATGATACTATTTGAAGAGGAAACCCAAGAATCAGATGTCAATTAAGTGGCTGATTTGAAAAGCTATTCTCAAACATTGATCACATACACTCACTGGCCACTTTATTAGGTGCAGGAGTGTAACCCGGTGTGGTCTTCTGCTGCTGTAGCCCATCTACTTGAAAGTTCAACCGTCTGTGCATTCACAGATGCTCTAGTGCATACCACTGTTGTAACACGTGGTTATTTGAGTCACTGTCCGTTTCCTGTCAGCTTGAACCAGTCTGGCCATTCTCCTCTGACCTCTCTCTCTCACAAGGTGTTTTCTCCCACAGAACTGCCACTCACTGGATAATTTTGTTTTGTTTTGTACACCATTTTCTGTAAACCCTAGAGACTATTGTGCATGAAAATCCCAGGAGATCAGTAGTTTCTAAGAAATTTAAGCCATTCCATCTGGCACCAACAATCATTCCATGGTCAAAGTTACTTAGATTACATTTCTTCATCATTCTGATGTTTGGTCTGAACACCAACTGAACCTCTTGACCATGTCTGCATGCTTTCATGTGTTGTTGCCACTTGATTGGCTGATAAGGTTGTTGCATTAACGAGCAAGTGTACAGATGTACCTAGTAAAGTGGCCACTGAGTGTAGTTCTATGCTTTGCAAGTGATTTGGAGAATGCTCATTCTCAGCAGACCTGCACATAAAAATGAAGAACTGTATGTGAACTTTCATGAAAATGCCAGAAAGGAAGATCACACGTCTATAAGTGTCCTACCAAAAATGAGCTTTCCAAACATTGTCACTTACAAGTGAATAAACTTCAGTCGTGACTTCTGACTAGTCACACATTTAATATTTTCCCAATGTTTACCTGCCAGTTGTGCTTGCACAGTGGTATTACTAACAACCTGTACAGAAAGATTTTATCAGGAGGAGAACTTTCAGAAAGACGGTGGCTTGACTGGATGACAATGAAGCACACAGGATAATGAGCCACGAAGGTTAATTATTCCTTTTCTAAGACCCTTCTTCATCAGTGTCTCTGTGTAGCTGGAAAACAAGTGCAATCATGAGCTCATTTTGGACATTAAATATTGCTGCAGACTTTATATAATGTTATTTGTTTTGGCTATTATTATTTAAAATTGTATTCCAGAGAACATCATAATAATTTTATCCTTGCACGAAAAAAGGGAGAGTAGACAAAGATGCAGCAAAAGATTTCCCAAGTGGTTTATGTAATTGGAAAAATAAATGGCACATGAAATTTAAGTGCAGAAGTATTATACGCAAGCCAAAATATTTCATCATCTCTATACAATGAATGGAATGAAATTAATACAAGAACATTTAGAAATAGGCCTGGGAGTGAAGATTGGCACGTTACTTTCAATGTCTAGACATTGGGCTGGAATTCCTTGAACAGGGCAACTTGAGGTGTGCCTGGCTGTTAGATGTTTTCCTACCCCCTTCAATTCAAATTTTGTTTGATTTGTTATTTGCTTGAAATGCAAGCTTAAAATAGTGCAGCCAGACAACACGGGGCCTGGGATTTTGATGAACAACGGAGCCAGACTGTGAACCTCCTGAATCAATGGAGAAACTAGAAGAGAAGGGCTGATTGTAATAAATTTGTGAGTAAATTAAATATTAAACTGAATACTGACGGAAGATAGATTAGGGAATGTCAGATAATGTGCTGGAGGAGCTCTGCTGGTCAGCGTGCAGCTTTGGATAGGAGTAACCAGTTGCCATTTCGGGTCGAGTTTCTTCATCAGGACTGTTCATTCCCATCCATACTGCTGCCTGACCTGCTGAGCTCCTCCAGTACATAATGTGTATTGCCCTAGATTTCCAGCATCTGCAGTACTCTTGTGTCTAGGGAATATCAGAATCAAGGAAAATAGAGAAAAAAAAACAACCTGAGCGTATTTCATCATCATTATGTGCTGCGTTGTATGACGTACGTGATCATAGTCAGATGACCATGATTGTTCTTCGCAATCTTTTCTACGGAAGTGGTTTGCCATTGCCCTCTTCTGGGCAGTGCCTTTACAGGATGGGTGACCCCGGCCATTATCAATACTCTTCAGAGATTGTCTGCCTGGCTTGACCTGTGATATGCTCATACACCATCGACCACCTGCTCCCATGGCTTCACCAGACCCTGATCGGCAGGGCTAAGCTGGTGCTACACTTTGCCCAAGGGTGACTTGCAGGCTAGCAGAGGGAAGGAGTGCCTTACACCTCCACTGGTGGAGACATATCTCCACCCCACCACCCGACTTATTTATTTGGGTTTTAGATTTTGAAGAAGTTCTTCAATGAATTTTCTGGAGCAAGTGTGATCAAGGCAGATGTTCAATGGAAATGTTCTATAAAATATAATGTAATATTTCATTTGAGAATGATTTTTAACTTTTAAAGCTACCAAATAAATAATACCACTGCATTTTGTAGGTGCCAGCTGAGTATAAATTGATAACCTTCTCTGAAAGATGTTCCTTTTGAATATTTTTATAATGAATACATCATTGGTGAGGAATCATTCAAGTCAATCCTTTACAGTATGTATCCTTTTTGATACATTTCTGAACTATTCTATCCCAAAACATATTTTGTCAGTCTCTATTTATTATAGGAGAATCACCATTAATACACAGTGTGCTTCAGAAATGACTTCATGATTCATCTGATGTGTTGTCCAGTGCCTTCCAGATACAATTGGTCCTGCAGTCATCTCATTTGTAGTATAACTAATTCAAGGTACTTAGATGCTTTTACAATGGGATCATTGACAGCTTAGAGATCTTTCCACGTTGGTCATATTAAGAAAGGGATAGATAAGATAGAGTCAGGAAAGTTGTTTCCACTGGTAGGTGAGACTAGAATTAGGGGACATAGCCTTAAGATTCGGGGGATAGATTTAGGATGTAGATGAGGAGGAAATTCTCTTCCTAGAGAGTGGTGAATCTGTGGAATTCTCTGCCCAATGAAGCAGTGGAGGCTGTCTCAGTAAATATATATAAGACATGGTTGGGTAGATTTTTGCATAGTAGGGGAATTAAGGGTTATGGGAAAAAGGCAAGTAGGTGGAGATGAGTCCATGGCCAGACCAGCCATGATCTTATTGAATGGCGGAGCAGGATTGACGGGCGAGATGGCCTACTTCTGCTCCTATTTCTTATGTTATATTATGCCCCTTCCAGTTACTGCCTATTCATGTTGTAATTGTGTTTACTTATCTGTGTATTGTCTAACACATTTTCACTAAATCTTTCTGCTGTGTTTTCTACAATGTATGTAACATACATTTGTAGGAATAGTATCACAGCAGCTGTGTACCAGATGAAGATGTGGTTTTTATACAAAAGGAATAGAAGATGCTGGGAACTGGAACAATGAACAAACTGTTGAAGGAGCTCAGTAGATGAAGCAGCATCTGTAGTTTGGAATGGTCAACATTTTTGGTTGTGACCCTGCATCGACTCATTCAGGATTACAACACATTATGTCATCCATCCGTTCGGCTTCACCGATGCTGCTTGGTCCCACTGGGTTCCTCCTGCAGCTCGTTTGTTGAAGCTGCAATTAATTTGCATTTCTTTCTGTTTAATGTACTGTATTCCTTGCTCTCTGCTTCCTTTAACAGCAGCGACCAAGCGCAGACTAAGTGACTACTTTGAACAATTCTGGCCTGGTCACAAATGTTATCCTGAACTTCTACATGCCAGCCACTGTAATTCTCACTCCCATTCCTACTTGTACATTCATATAAAAAAAAGCACAAGGCTAAGGTCCACGAAGCTTTATTCAAAATTGATGAAGAGCATCTCCAGTTCTAATCATGTGCATCTTAACCTTCTGGATTCAACACTGAATTAAGTGATTTCAGACCCAGAGCATTTCTTGTACCTTTGATTTACAATCAGTGGCCACTTTATTAAGTACACCTGTACACCTGTTCATTATGCAATATCTATTCAGCCAATCATGTGGCAGCAACTCAATGCTTAAAAGCATGCAGACATAGTCAAGAGGCTCAGTTGTTTTTCAGACCAAACATCAGAATAGGGAAGAAATGTGATTTAAGTGGCTTTGACTGTGGCATGATGGGGTGGTTTAAGTATTCAGAAACTACTGACCTTTTGGGATTTTCAGGCACAATAGTCTTTAGAGTTTACAGAGAGTCTTTAACCTTTCCTACTTATGGTAAAGGATGATCAATCCAAAACATTATTGCTTCGATCTAACTGACAACTTGAACAAATTGCATCAGATAAGCTCTGTCCACAAAACGCAGTGGAAATGGAATCCAGTAAAACTGCCACCTATATCAAACTATTCTGTCATCATGAAAGTAATGTGTTAACAATTGCTCTGCCTTAGCTCATATAACCTGCTAATCAACATCCATTTTGGGTTTTTCAAAGGCCACGTGACATCAATTCTCATCATACTTTTCGTCTATGTAAATTAACTGGTTGAATTCCAGAAGTGAGATAGGAATGAGTACCTTATCATTAAAGTAGGATTTTACTGAATGATACATTGAAAAGCCCTGATATCTGAAATCAAAGTGCTGCAAAGAGAATGGATTCCAATGACAGTAATTACGTCTCATAGAGGAAAGTGGTCATGTTGTGGGAGGCCAATCATTAGAGCCCCAGGATAATACTGCAAGAGTTCCTTGGGGCTCTGACCTTCACCTAACCATTTTCAACTGCTTCTTCAATGATATTCAATGATATTTCTATTTCTATCTTTAATATCTCTATTTTTCCATTTCAGGGTTCTTCTGAAGACCCTGACCTGGAGTTACATGCTGACTACAGTTTTTTGCAGGAATGGAACCCGCTCTCAGGGTCTCACAACAGGCTGTTATTCGATATGCCAAGGATGCGGCCTAGGAGATTGGCTTGCCTTCGGAGTTCGGGACTTTGTGGCTCTGGAGGTGGGTGGAGTCAAGGTTGGTGCTGCCGCCTGGTGCATCGTAGGAGACATCGTAAGCTCTGTCCACAAAAGGCAGTGGAAATGGAATCCAGTAAAACTGCCACCTATATCAAACTATTCTGTCATCATGAAAGTAATGATGAAAGCAGCGAGCTGGCTGCTGGCTGTGTGCTGAGTTTTGGGCACAGGGCTCAGAAAAAGCGACACAATAAACTTTTAACATCGTAAGTCAGTGAGTTGATTGTTATGTCTCCCCTCTCACTGTGAAACGGAGACACCTCTTTTTCCCTTATTAGAGAGAGAGAGAGAGCCTGTGATATGTCGAATTACCAGGTGAACGAGTAGTCTTTGGGATACTGCAAGTCTGTGTCTTTATTGATGTTTTGCTGCACGCTTGAGTGCTCAGTGGGGGGGTGCCGATGCTTTTTTTTTGTTGGTGGGGGGGCCATTGCTTTGCTGCTGCTTATGCATGAGAGGGGGAAGCTGGGGGGGGAGAGCTTTGGGGTTCTAACATTTAACTGCCATTTCATTCTTTGGGGCACTCCTCTGTTTTCATGGATGGTTGCAGAGAAAAAGTATTTCAGGATGTATATTGTATACATTTCTCTGACATTAAAAGAACATCAAACCTTTGATGTTCTTTCCATTGTACGAACAGTTGGTGATCTTTGCTGACAACTGTACAATGTTCTACTCTATTCACAACTTCTCATAAATAAATTAGCTCATGTCTTCATGCAGCAAGACCTCGAAAACATTTAGGCATGGGATGATAATTGGCAAGTATTGCCACTGCAGAAGTCTGAGGCAATAGCTATCTCCAACATGAGTCTATATATTCACCCTTAATATTCAATGTGCTACATTCACCATGTCTCACACCACCAGAATCCTAGGGTCACCATTGACCAAAACATCTACTGGACCAGCCAAATAAACACTGAGACTTTGGAGAATATCACAAACTGTGTCTTCTGTGGTGAATGACTTACCTCCTACAGCCTTAAGTCTTAATGGCGTCTGCAAGAACCAAGTCAGGAGTGATGGAATACAATCATGTGGCTTCAACACCACCCAGGAAAATGATTGCTTATCTCCCATCTACCACACTGAACATTCATCCCCTCTACCTTTGAAATATTGTGCCTCCTATGTGCATCAAATTGCATGGCAGCTACTCATCTAGGCATTTTCAAATGCATCTCCCAAACGCACAACTTCTATCATGATGAAGAAATCAAACAGCAGGTGCATGCTGTCATGATCCAGCTGCAAGTTCCCTTCCAAGTTTCACACCACCCTTACTTGGAAACATATTACCATTTCTTGAAGTTCATCAAGTTTCATCCTCTCACAAGCATCATTGTTGAAGTATTGTACCTGGACCAAAACAACTGCAGCAATTCAAGAATGTGGTTTAGTGACACCTTCTCAAGGCCATCTAATATCAGATAATGAAATCTGCCTGTGATGCCCGCATCCCAAAAAAAAAACTTTTAAAAGTTTCTCTGTAAATTTAGCAGTTTCCGTGCTGGTGCTTTTTTTTTTGTAAATGTCACAGTCCCAGCATCCACAGTATTTTATTTCTGTTACAGAGCTAATAGCAGGATCATTTTCCACATATTTTGCTTGCAACCCAGTTCTCAATAAATCAATTTGCTATTTATACTTCTTTCCTTATGAACCTTATGTGAGGAGCTTTCTTACTTATGCCTCAAAAAGGCATTATCCAGTAGATTTGCAAGACATTATCCAATATACTGCTTCCTGTAAAAATCCTTTATATCTTAGAGATAATACTAATTGTCTTTGCATAATTGATTAACGTGAGGTATATTTGCCTTTGATTACCTGATATTTACCTTACATCTTTGAATAATCAGATCTTTAGATTTCATTTGTCAAACTTCAGATACACTTTTTCAGTTTTGGCTTAAATCATTATTCAACAGCATTTTATTATGTTAAGAATTATTTAGTCTTATTTTGCATGATTTGAATTTATTTCCATTATTCTCTGAAGATTAATCTGAAGTGATATAGAGAATAGGTATTGAAAAGAATTTTAAGAAGAACACTGTTTGAAGGCCTAAATGCAAAGGGAAAAAAATGACAATTAAGAAAAAAACGTTAAGGAAATTAAGTGAGGTAAACCCACAGAAGCGAATTACATTCAATGTAAGGCCGAGCAGGAGAGAAAGAGGAAGGAATTTTCCAAGTGTGGCTGTAGGGAGACTTTATTACAAAAGGTATTTCAGAGAAGTGGTGTAAGGGAGAAAATGGTGACAGATCATAAATAAAGAGAGGAAAACATCAGAAGTTATTTACTGCTTTCAATTACACTACTGCCATTACAGTACATTCACCGGGTGTACACCAGGACAAAGACAAAGTTACAGTATGGGATGTTTAATAGTGATAAGCATATTTACAAGAATAAATACATTGTAGATAGGATACCATGGCACTGCATTAGCATGATGCAATTGGATTTATTGGATGCAACTGTGCTATACCATATAGTTATACACATTGTATTTTATAACCACATCAGTTAAGTGTATATAAAGAAAATTGCATTAGATATAACTATTGCTTGTACAAACCACAGATTTGTAGTATTTCAATGTGGTATTTAATGATTTAATGACTGGACATGATAAAATAATGTTTAATGGAAGCACATTAAGAATAATTACACGAGAAGACCGTACAGTAGTTTTTTAAAAACTAATTTCAGCAATAGTCTGAATAGGTAACAAGACAACACCTGCCATATAACCATCAAGCTGATAAAAAAAAATGCAGCTAACTTCCTGAAAGTTGAAGAGTTAACATTTGAAATTTGTCTGCATGTTCAGGTCAAGGAGTTGCAAACTACAGCTGCAAGGCAACTTTACTAAAACATGAATTCCTCAATTGTCAAGTCACTTGGAACTATAACCGTTGTTCTTTGGCATGGCTGCCCTATGCTGACTCAAAGCATGAAATATTGGAAATAAGTCTACTTCTCCAATTTACCCAGGCAACTATTCCTTTCTCCTAACTTGGCAAGCAGTTTTGATTAATTTACATATTGTTACCATGGCGGGAAGACCAACCTTTATTGTCCATCTTTAATTCCTCTTGAGAAATTGATGGAGGATCCATCATTTCGAACAACTGCAGTCCTTCTAAGGTACTAGTACTCCCATAGTGTTGTTGCGTAATTCACATCCAATTAAAATTCTGCAAAGATAAATTGAACAGAAGAAAACTGCAGATGCTGGAAAGTGATTGGTGCCCTTTCAACGGAATTGATAAAAAGCAATCAACCTAAAATAAGCTTCTTTCTGCACATCCTGCCTGATCTGCTGAGCATTTTAAGCATTTCCCATCTGCATTATGATGAATTTGGTTATAATTTGTGGAAGAAGATGATGAAAGTAGGTACATCTGCTGTCCTATGTGAAAAGAACTATTGCTGGAGCAACCTTTACTGAAAAGATGACAGATTTTTTATGTGTTACTGAAATGTAAACGTATTTTGTGTTTTTACAAAGAAAACTGATATGTTCCCACTGTGAGAGAACATATACATTTTTAGTACCCTACAGAAACCACAAAATCCTACTAGGTAATAACTATTAAAAATAATTAGCATTCTTTTTTTATTGCAAATGAAAGAAGCACAGATACTTAAGGCTTACACAGCTGTAAATGGCTTTAAGATCATTATATATTCAAAAGCTAAACAGATTGGATATGTATTCATAAACATGAGAGATTCTGCAGATGCTAGAAATCCAAAGCAACACACACAAACTTCTGGAGGAACTTAGCATGTCAGGCAGCATGCATGGAAATGAATAAACAGTCGATGCTTCAGGCTGATGCCCTTCTTCAGAACCAGAAAGGAAGGGGACACATGTCTGAATAATAAGGTGGGAGGAGGGGAAAGAGGATAGCTAGAAGGTGATAGGTGAAGCCTGGTGGGTAGGAAAGGGAAAGGACTGGAGAATAAGGAATCTCGGAGAGAGGGAGGGTGGACCATAGATGAAAGGGAAGGAGGAGCAGACCCAGGAGGAAGTGATAGGGATGTGAGAGGCCGGAGTAGGGAATAGAAGTAGACGGGAGGAGAGGAATTTTTTTTACTGAATGGAGAAATCAATATTCATGCCATCAGGTTGGAGGCTACCCAAATGGAATATAAGGTGTTGCTCCTCCACCCTGAGGGTGGCCTCATCTTGGCTCAAGAGGAGGCCATGGAGCGACATGTCGGAATGGGAATTAAAACGTTTGACCACCAGGATGTTCTGCTTTTGGCAGATGAAGTGGAGGAGCTCAATGAAGCAGTCACCATTTTATAACGGGTCTCACCAATGTAGAGGAGGTGGAATCAGAAGCTATGTACTCACTAGAGTTTCAAAGAATGAGTAACGATCTTATTGAAACATATATAATTCCTAGGGGACCGCATTGCATAAATATTGGGTGGTTGTTTCCCCTTATAGGGAAGTCCAGCACCAGAGGGCATGGTCTCAGGAAAATAATGTGCCCACATAAGATTGAAATAAGGAAGAAATTTGCACTAAACTTCTTGGTGTTCACCTGGCGGAGAATCTCACCTGGTCCCTCAACACCAGCTCCATAGCAAAGAAAGCCCAGCAGCATCTCTACTTTCTGCGAAGACTGAGAAAAGTCCATCTCCCACCCCCCATCCTCACCACATTCTACAGAGGTTGTAGTGAGAGCATCCTGAGCAGCTGCATCACTGCCTGGTTCGGAAATTGCACCATCTCGGATCGCAAGACCCTGCAGCAGATAGTGAGGTCAGCTGAGAAGATCATCGGGGTCTCTTTTCCTGCCATCACAGACATTTGCACCACACGCTGCATCTGCAAAGCAAACAGCATTATGAAGGACCCCACGCATCCCTCATATAAACTCCTCACCCTCCTGCCATCTGGAAAAAGGCATCAAAGCATTTGGGCTCTCACGACCAGACTATGTAACAGTTTCTTCCCCCAAGCCATCAGACTCCTCAATACCCAGAGCCTGGCTTGACATCAACCTACTGCCCTCTACTGTGCCTATTGTCTTGTTTATTATTTATTCTTATTTATTGTAATGCCTGCACTGTTTTGTGCACTTTATGCAGTCCTGGAAAGGACTGTAGTCTAGTGTAGTTTTTGTGTTTTTTCTTATGTAGTTCAGTGTAGTTTTTGTATTGTTTCATGTAGCACCATGGTCCTGGGAAACATTGTCTCATTTTTACTATGTTCTGTTCCAACAGTTACGGTTGAAATGACAACAAAAAGTGACTTGACTTGTCTGTACCTTTGCATTCCTTACCTCAGAAAAATGCAGACAATGAATTTTGGAATATATTCTGTGCTGAGATAGATGAATATAAATCAGTAAGAAAATCAAAGGAAATGGCCATAGCACAGGAGAGTGAATTTAGATATTTGACATGCCATGATCTTACTAAATTGCACAGCAGGCTCCAGGGGCCAAATGGCCTATTCCTGTTTCTAGTTCTTATGGTCCCATCGATTTAAGGTCCCCACTTGAGATTAATTTGCTCCACTACAATCATACTAGCAATGAGGGCACTTAGTGGAAACAGGCTTCAGGACTGCCTGCAATCTAAAAGATAAGTAACATCCACATGCATGAAGATGGAAACAGGAGCAGCAATATTGCTCTGACTGGATAATTAATATGTATGTGTACATGAAGCCTAAATGTAGCTTCCAGGTGGAAGTTTGCTGTAGTGAACATGTCCCTTCATTCACCTATCTTGTGACTTTGGTTTTACATAATCTGTCACATTAGCAAAAAGAATAGGATACCTAATGTGAAAAGTATTTATTTCTATGACTTGAGCTATAATCTAAAGACCCAATCACTGACTCCGGACATCAGCATTGATCTTCAGTCTCTGTCCCTGATTTCAGCTCAATCACTGGAATATATACTGTCCCCAAATCAAACCTTGACTTTGGCTGCAAAAGTGAATTACCAGAGTGTACAAGAGATGGCAATATTGATTACAACCATCGGATCTTTACCCCACCATCATCACTATGCATTTCTTCCCCATATCAAGGACAGCTCCATCCCTCCCCCTCCTGTCTTCTCCTATCATTTTGGATCTCCCCCTCCTCTTCCCACTTTCAAACCTCTTACTAGCTCCTCTTTCAGTTAGTCCTGACGAAGGGTCTCGGCCCGAAACGTCGACTGTACCTCTTCCTAGAGATGCTACCTGGCCTGCTGCGCTCACTAGCAACTTTTATGTGTGTTGCTTGAAATTCCAGCATCTGCAGATTTCTGTGTGTGTGTGTGTGTGTGTGTGTGTGTGTGTGCTAGTATCACTATTCAGGCAGCAAGATGGTCTAAAAGTCTCAAATGCCGAAAGGCATGCATACTGAATTTCTAGGACGAAATGTTTGCATTTTATTCACTAATACAGGAATCATCTTTACTTTGGAATTAATAAGCAATTCCATGAATAGTTACGGGAATACCTTTTATGCTAATTGACTGTAAGATTAGTTAATTGGATGTACTATGTAACTTTAAAGTTTTCATTGTAAATTGCAAAATTCACTAGGAAGGATCGATTATAAGCATCAAATGCAAAATGGGATGTTAGAAAGCTGGAACTTTAGCATTCATTTTTATCCAGTTTAGGTTTAGCAGTCCAAAGATATCTACTCTTAGAAACATCTGGGTCATGATATGTTGATTGTAGTACTGTTCTAAATTAGGAGTGGAATGTACCATATTCAGGAATTGAGAAAAGGTGCTTGACAGTTTTAAACAAGCCCTGTGAATTACGATATGCAATTAACCTATGCAGTTTGACCAGGTGCAGAATGCTCCTTAATCATCTTCCCCTCAGACTTCCACGATTCTAGTATCCAGCCAATGACAGGTAAATGATTGCTTATATTATAATGAGAGGTAGAAGATGATAAGGGGCATATTTTCTGTGGACAGCCAGAGACTTTTTCCCCCAAGATGAACATGGCTACTGTAATAGGGCATAACTTTAAGGTGTTGAGAGGTAAGCATAGGGTGATATCAGAATTAACTTTCTAACACAGCGAATGGTGAGCCTCTGCCAGGGGCAGTGGCAGTGGCAGATATATTAGGAACATTTAAGAGACCCTTAAATAGGCACATGGATGAAAGAAAAGTGGAGGGCTACATGGGAGGGAAAGGTTAGATTGATCTTGGAGCAGGTTAAACAGTTTGCACATCATCATAGGCCGAAGGGCCTGTACCGTTCTATGTTCTATGTTCTATATCATGAGCAGCATCTTTTGAAGCCAACCAGACATGAAAATCACATCTTCAACTCTTAAGGAGGAGTTGCCTCCAGTGGAATTAATTCCAAAGTTTAGAAACTTTCATTGAATGGAACAGTAGATCAAGTTTTCCAATATGACTCTACTTGTCTTGGAGGACGAGATGAATGAGATGGAGAGGAGAGGATCTCAACACTCAAAGGATTAAGAACTAAGCTAGATCCGAACTGGCACAGCATTGGAAGCAGGTGAGAATAGAAAACAATATCAAGAGTAAAATATCAACCAGGATGGATTCAACACCACAAGAAGCTCAATTATCTCATCTGGATTTTCAAGGTCTGTTTATATATTACCAAATCTCATTTCTGTAGTATTAATCTCATAAAATTCTATAAGAAATACATAGCCATCATCCAAAAACAATCTGTATCAATAAGTATTCATTCTTAAAATTCAAATAACTAATTGTACTGCATATGCTTATTTAATTCCCTGGTTCATATGTTTCACTGTATTTCATTTCACCAGTCAGCGTGAGCTGCTCTTTCCATATTTTTACTGTTATGCTGTATGTATTTCATTTTGTGTTCTCCTGCTTTCAGCCTGTTTGGGTTATTGTTGAAGATGAGGGATGATGTGGAATGTGTGCCATCCAATTAGCGGGAGGTTTTCTTGGTGAGGGACAATAAGGTTGGGCTTGGGGCTTTTGTTTGAGAGGAGAGAAGAGAGAAGATGCTGGGGAGATCCAGTTGTAGCATACGATCCGGTGGGAGACCCGTTTGTTTCAGGTGGATTGTGAGCAACGTTCGAAAGGTGGCGTGTGCTTTCACATTGACCGAGGGCCCAGTGCGTGAGTGACAGAGAAGTTCAAGATGAACTCCAACTTGTGCACATTTGACTGTTTAATTAGAATGGGCCCTTTTCTTTTTGTTACTCTTTACTAACCCTTCAGTTAAGATTCAGTTAAGAATTCAATTAAGATTCATAAATATAATTCCTTTTATCGTATGCAGTGTACTGTCCGTTATTTAATAGCATTAATTTGTAACAGAGTAGCAAATGACACAGCATCCACACAAACCGAGGTTTGGGGTGGGATCAAGCGCGCCTCAATCTGACGAGTTTAGCGGGGCCGGAAATTGTCTTCCCTAGACTTACGCAGCCGAGGAAACCAAGGTGGTTTCACTTACAACTTGCCCAGGACTCATATCCACATCTGAAGCTGTGCAATCCAAGCAATTCAGCTATGCCTGACAGATCACATAGCCTCAGTGTAAAATATGTAGTTGTGTGCAATTTTTCTTCCTTTTGCCAGAGAAGCTGGAACACTACTGTTGTCAACAGCAACAGACCAGTGATTGTTCGGTATATTATATTGGCTTAGCAGTCTGAAACAGAGTATTGACCATTATTGTAGCGGCAGTGTTGAAGTCCATGTGTAGGTTAATTGAAAATCAAATCTTATCTGCCTTTCCCTATCCTTTACAATATGCAAGTAGTTTGAGCATGTACCTCTACTTTTGATCCCTTTTCTTTTACTGGATGAAGCCACATACATAGGTAAGGTGAGACCATGCTTGCTCATGACCATATTGGAGTGCTGTCTCTGTTCTCCACAAATTAGATGAAGGAGGGTCTGCGTATACCTATTGTTTTGATTCCTGTGGTGAAAGACTGAGCTAAGAGAGGACGCCATCCCCAAGGCACTTCACTCTGCCCTGACCCACCTGGACAGCCCCAACTCTTACGTCAGAATGTTATTCATTGACTTTAGTTCGGCATTCAATACTGTGATCCCCTCCAAGCTGATCACCAAACTTCGCCAGCTTGGTATCAGCTCATCCCTCTGCAATTGGACCTAGGACTTTCTGACTAACAGACCCCGATCAGTTAAGTTAGACAACCTCTCCTCCTCCACTCTCATCCTCAACACCGGCGTGCCTCAAGGCTGAGACCTCTTCTGTACTCCCTTTTCACCTATGACTGCATTTCTATACATGGTTCTAACTCCATAATCAAGTTCGCAGACAACACCACGGTGGTTGGCCTGATCAGAGGGGATGACAAGACGGCCTACAGGGATGAGGTCCACCACCTGGCCGCGTGGTGTGCCAATAACAATCTGGCCCTTAACACCCAGAAGACCAAGGAGATCATTGTGGACTTCAGGCATGCTAGGAGCCACAGTCATGTCCCCATCAACCGAGCTGTAGTGGAGCGTGTATAAAGCTTCAAATTCCTTGGTGTCCACATTTCCGAGGATCTCACCTGGTCCCTGAACTCCTCCATCCTGATCAAAAGGGCGCAACAGCACCTTTATTTCCTGCGGAGCATCAAGAAAGCTCATTTCTGTCCCAGGATACTGATGGACTTTTACCGCTGTACCATTGAGAGCATACTCACCAACTGCATCTCAGTGTGGTATGGCAATTGTCCCGTATCGGACCGCAAAGCACTCCAGCATGTGGTGAAAACTGTTCAGCGGATTATCGGCACCCAGTTGCCTACCATTGAGAACATTTATCATAAACGCTATTTGGGCACTATTTTGTATACACTGAAGAGTTAGGAGAATGAGAGAAGATAATGTCAAACTGTCATCCTGTCAGGCAAGGATGCACTAGACTAAGCTGAATGAATATTGGCCAGGGTATGGGTAACAAATGAGTTTCATTTTTACAAATATCCATGAGACAATTTTGAATATATTTCAAAAATACTCAAAGATCATTTAAAATGTAACTGTACCCTATATTGAATTGCATCAAAATCACATAAGACTGAAAAGAAAGAACTGTTACTATAAATTGAGAGGGGAAACAAGTACTGCCATTCATAGGAGTGAAGGTCTGTAATCATGTCAGAATTTTGAATTCAATATTATGGAAGTCGATTGTATGAAGGGGTGTCCATAAATTAGGTGCTTGTAATCTAGTGTCAGCCTGTACTAGAATTTAGAAGAGTGTAAGCAAAAAAACTTAACTGTTAGAGAAGCTCAAGCTGTCTGGAAAATGAGACACAAAGTGTTGAGGCACTTCATCTGGACTGAAACAGGCAGCCAGTATAAAGCAGAGAGGGGGAGGTGTGTGCCGATAAGTGGATTCGAGTGAGGAGGGGTTGATTGGCAGATGGAGTCAGGAGGGGCAGGAGGGTGGAGTCAGAAACAGAGGCCAGGGGGTGATAGGAGAAGGCAACGAAGGGTTGCAGATTATAGAAACTGAAAATAAAAGTTAAGGAAGAACCAACTAGGGAAGGTATAGTGGGAAGATACAAGGCGTTTTCCAGTTGATCCAAGGTTATTTGTGCATTATGATGCCAATGGTTATCGTTTATTTCCTTCTGAAGTGGTCTCGTAAGCCAGTTAGTTGCTTGAAATGGCTACATATTAAATAAAACCACATAGATCACCAAGCATTGCCCTCGATACCAAGTTCAGACACAGCAATGTTGATCTGTGGCCAGTCAAAATTTTAAAGTCCTCATGAACGTCTAGACACTCATGTATACACTGAGAGTCCTCACACAGACAAGTAACACAACGCCTTGACAAGGTCATGCTCACAGTATTGTATCTTTTAGCCAATTCTTTCCTTTGAAAAACTTTTCACATTAAAGAAAAGATCCAATATTTGTGATGGAACAATGGTATATAGTTGGGTATTCCAAATGCCATTAAGTTTTGTCGCATAAGTCAAAAGTGAACATATTAACCTCCTCTCAACACAGGTGCCCCCAGGGTTGTGTGCTGAGACCCCTTCTCTACACCCAAGGCTGTATTGCCACACACAGCTCCAATCTGCTGGTCAAATTTGCAGATGATACGGCTTTGATTGGCCTTACTTCTAGCGATAATGAGGCAATCTACAGAGGAGAGGTTGATACCCTGACACAGTGGTGCCAGGATAACAACCTCTCCCTCAATTTCCAAAAAGCAAAACAGCTGTTTGTGGATTACAGGAGGAACAGAGACAGGCTCGGCCTGATCAATATCAATGGGTCTGCAGTCGAGAGGGTGAGTAGTTCCAAGTTCCTCGGTATACACACCCGGACTGGATGATCTCACCTGGAATGTACACACTGGTTTTGTAACAAAAAAAGCACAACAGCATCTCTTCCACCTCAGGCAAGTGAAGAAGTTCAGCATGGGCCCCTAATTCCTCAAGACCTTCTACAGGAGCACCACTGAAAGCATATTGACTGGCTGTATCACCGCCTGGTGTAGGAACTGCACCAACCTTGATCGCTGGGCACTGCAGAGAACGGTACGGAGAGCCCAGTGCACCTGTGGATGTGAACTTCCCTTCCCTGAGGACATTTATAGCAACAGATGCAGAAAGAAGGCGTGGAAGATCACTGGGGACACCAGTTACCCCAACCATAAACTGTTTCTGCTGCTTCTGTCTGACAAACACTACTGCAGCATTGAAGCCAAGACCAACAGGCTTCGGGACAGCTTCCTTCTATAAGCCATTAGACTTTTAAATTCACATGTCTGTACATTACAATGGAGTCATAACGTAAAGTTCTGTACTCCCTCACATTGTGGGATGGATGTAAGATTTTTAAATAAATTCTAAATTCTAATTCTGTCCTCCTTCAACTGATAAATCAGTTCTCCCTTGTGTTGAACAGCACTTGTAAGAAGTACTAAGAGTAGCAAGGGTACAAATTATACACCTGATGGGGGATTTCAATGCCTGTCACCAAGGCGATTCAGTTATGGCATAACTAGCAAAACTCAATAAATCCTAAAATAGACAGCTGTCATATTGGTCTGAGGCTACTCTGCAATCTCAGCATGACTTCCTGTTCTTTTATATGCCTTCCACAATAAAGACCAGGTGCCATTTGCCTTCCTAATTACTTCCTACACCAACATGTCTATTATTTGTACCGTAGGAACATGCAGCACTGTTGTTCTGTACAACGGCATTCATTATTTCATTACCATATAAAATCACTTGTTTTCTATTCTTCTATCCACTGCCAATAACCTTACTTTCTTCCTATGTTGTACTCCATTGCCTCCTTCTTGCCTGCCCACTTAGCCTGTCAATATACTCTGTAGATTCTTTGCATTCTCCAGCCCACTTTCCCACCTGGTATCATCAGAAAACCTGGACACATCACATTCCATCAATCATTTAATATTTAGTGATGATCAGGTAGCAATTGTATAGTTACAGCAAGGGGAAGTTACAGAAAAAATATTGATTTTCCTAGCAACCATATTACCAGGAACTGTTTACATCTTTAGCAACATTCACTCATACTTGTTGAACTAAATTCCAGCCTGCAGACTTAATGGAGTATTAGCCAAGGAAAGAGTTTCCTGTAAAGCAGAATTAAAGGATGCAGCTGAAGCACCTGCAATTACTCCAAAAGACTGAGGTTTGGTAAAATACTGAAAATGCTGTACAATACGACCTCCACAGTGAGTGTCTGCCCCCGGACTGAGGGGGAGGGGCAAGTCAAACACCTTTATACAGGACTCTGTGGGAGGAGCCACAGGGGCAGTCAGCAGAGGGGTGTGTCCAGACAGGTAACCGAGTTACAACATATATACATGGTTTACCACATTCACCCCTCCTTTTTTTAAAAAGAGTCCCGCAGGGTGAAGTGACTGACAATATTTACAAGAAGTATATTTACAGGTTAAGTCTATCAGGCGGTCGAGTCCGTCGCTGTGACCTACGTAGCACCGGCGGTGATTGCACCGGCGATGGCGGTTGTGCTGGCTCCGGCCTGACTTCAGGTGCCAGCACGTTAGGCGTCGGTAATCCCTCGTGCGTGTGTGTCACGCCCGGTATGGGAGTGTTGTGTGGTGTCTGTATAGGCTTTGGGGTGCACGGTGTCTCGTAGGTACATATATTAGTGGGTACGGGGTCAATAGTCACCACGGAGTGTTCAGGGTAGGGGCCCGGAGCTCCTGCGGGTGCCAGATTGCAGATGGTGACCGTGTCCTCCCGCCCATCAGGTAAAACCATGTAGGCATACTGGGGGTTCGCATGAAGTAAGTGAACCCTCTCGACTATCGGGGAGTATTTATTGCTCCACGCATGTTTCCGGAGCAGCACTGGCCCCGGGAACGTCAGCCAAGATGGTAGGGTGGTTCCAGTGGTCGATTTTCTGGGAAAAGAAAAGAGCCGCTCATGAGGGGTGGCATTGGTGGCCGTGCAAAACAGGGAGCGGATGGAGTGGAGTGCCTTGGGAAGGACCTCCTGCCAGCGGGAGACCGGCAGTCCCTTTGACCTGAGGGCTAAGAGTGTGGCTTTCCACTGTTACATACCCCATAACTGGGTTGCCAAACCAGCAGAAATGGATCACTCAGTTGGAGTCTGGATTACTAGAACTAAGAAAGTTTTATTAAAGAAACAATCAACACAGTACTCTAATCAAAAGGATAATGAATGCAACAGTTCAGCAATGATAAACATACATGTACACAGAATTAAGATAACAGGATCAATCAAGCTCTATCGTTGTCTAGGGCTAAATGACCAGTTTCAAAGTTACTCATTCTCTATGAATGTTGCTTGCTAGGCTGGCCTATTGTAACAGACACCACCCAACGTCCCAGTTCTTTGCATCGCCTCGGGACAATCAAACACACGGGTGCGAGTCGTTTAATTACTTCTCCTAAAGAGTCGCTTTGTTCAGGGATTAAGGGAGAGACCTTATCAGCAGACCTGGCCAAAACACCAGCCTTCTCCCATCTGATCGATACCATACTAATCTTTTCAAAATGGTTTTTTTCTCTTATCAGGGGGCCCCTAGCTTCATTGATTTCCGCGCTAACCCCGACTAGGTTTGTTAGCATATCAAAAGCCTGTGACCGTCCCAGTTCGCGTCGGCCATAATCAATAACATCTTTCCCCCTGGGCAGCCGGTAAACCTCTTTCATGATTCCACCAGCTGTTTCCTCCAGCACCGCAAAATGTCCACCGGGGGTACCTTGTGGGCCAGGTTAAAAACCTCATCCCCATAACTCTTTTGCACCAGCCCCCATTCCTCATCTGCGGGTACTGTACTGGGTTTCCTTTTCTTCCTTAGCACTTCCTCCTCCACACAATAGGCTACTAGTTCCCTTGTCAAGTCTGTGTCAGAGAGAGCTGTCTCTGCCAAAACCATCAGCCCCTCGTCTCACTCCTGCATCTGCACAAATTCTTTCCTGGCTACTGCTAAGTCTGTTTCAGCTCCCTCACTACCTCTTGTCTTACTACACTCCTTCTTTTCATTTTCTACCCCCTTCTCGTACAAGGTTGGCAGAAACGTGTCAGCTAAATTTACTACCGCAGTCCCGTGATGAACCTGTGAGTCCATGGGCGGGGCCTCACTGCTGGCAGGCTGACCTGTCAATCTCACGACTGGGAACACGATTCCCCCGGCGACGTCATTATCGAGCAAGACTTCCACGCCTTTCATCGGTAATTCGGACCTCACCCCGATCGTGACTAGTCCAGAGACCAGGTTCCTTTGTAAGTGTATCTGGTGCAAAGGGACTGACTCTGTCCCTTCCCCAACACCTTTGACCTTTACCTCACCAGTCTGGGTCTCTGAGCTAACCTCTAATACACTCTTCAGTATTAGTGACTGACACGCTCCCGTGTCTCTCCAGATCCGCACTGGAACTGGTTTCAACCCCTCCTTCACCGACACCAATCCGGTCGAGATAAACTTCTCGTGCCCTTCCTGAACTTTGGCAGACCTGTCCTTCCCTAGCGGTTCGTTTACCAGCTCGATACAGCCAGTCAAAATCGCTGTTTTCCCTTTTCCCGTCTCCTTCTTTGGGGCAAAGCACCTGGACGCAAAGTGTCCGACTTTCCCGCAATTATAGCAGACGATCCCAGGAGACTTCCTACCAGACTGCTCCCGGTCTACCTTATCCTTCTCACTAGTCCCCGGGCTTACTTTCTGACTTTTCCGGCGGACTCTCCCCGCCGTCCTGACTACCCTTCTGGTAGCCTTTACTAGGGGCAAACTTCATTTTATGTGTCAACACATACTCATCTGCTAACTTAGCAGTTGCGGCTAACGTGGCTGCCTCTTTCTCATCGAGGTAGGGTCTCATACCCTCAGGGACACAACCTTTAAACTGCTCAATCAGGATCAGCTGCAGCAGTCTGTCATAATCCCCCTCTACTCCCTTCGAGGCGCACCAACGCTCACAATATGTCTGCATCTCATGGGCAAACTCTAGATACGTGCAGTCCCACTGCTTCCTTGCATTCCGGAACCTCTGCCGGTATGCCTCCGGGACCAACTCATAAATACTGAGGATGGCCTCTTTCACCACCTCATACCTCTGGGCATCTTCCGCGGACAAAGCTGAGTAAGCTTCTTGGGCTTTCCCTTTCAGTACACTCTGAAGCAAAACAACCCACATCCCTCGGCCAGTCCTGACTTATAGCCACTTTTTCGAAATGGAGAAAGTACCGATCCACGTGGGTATCGTCAAATGGGGGAACCAGCCTAACCTCCTGGGTCGCCCGGAACCCTCCACCTTGGTTTGGCACGAGCCCCTGCTCTGCCCTTATCTTTAACTCCTCCAGCTCGAATTCCCTTTCCCTCTGTTTCTCCTCTCGCTCCCACTGTCTCTCTCTCTCCCTCTCTCTCTCTCCCGCCTTTCTAACTCTCTCTTTTTCGCCTGTCTTTCTAACTCTCTCTCTTGCCTCTCTAACTCTATCTCTTTCTCCCGCCTTTCTCCCGTCTTTCTGCTTCTCTTCGTGTTCTAACTGTATCCGGAACTCGTGCTCAAGTCTCAGTTTTTCAAGCTGTACCTGTACCGCGTCTCTGGCAGGTTTTTCAATAGACACCACCCCCAGCTCGCCTTGGGGAAACACACCTTTAGATGCATAGTGCATCTAAATTCCTCAGCCTCCATCTCTGCTGTTTGTCTTTTCTTTCTTTCGGGAATTTTGACCCAATCAATTTACTCCGTCCCAAATTTAGCGTTCAAAATCGCGGACGAGAACCCCACTTATGTTACGTACCCCGTAACTGGGTTGCCAAACCAGCAGAAATGGATCACTCAGTTGGAGTCTGGATTACTAGAACTAAGAAAGTTTTATTAAAGAAACAAGCAATACAGTACTCTAATCAAAAGGATAATGAATGCAACAGTTCAGCAATGATAAACATACATGTACACAGAATTAAGATAACAGGATCAATCAAGCTCTAACGTTGTCTAGGGCTAAATGACCAGTTTCAAAGTAACGCAAAGTTCAGTTCAGTTCGCAGTAATCGCTGCCATGGTGATGGACAGTGAGATGGGGGGGGGGAAGGAGAGAGAGAGCAAAAACGAATGAATATTCAGGGCTTCCAGACACAGACCTTCGCAGTCAGCTTTCGAACGAGTCCTTTGTGATGTCATCTGAGGTCACTGACCGTGACCCCTCCGTTTCCAGACACGATAGTTTCCCTGCGCTGAACCTGGCACCCAGGCAAGGATGGACACACACCAGGTTCCTGCCGATCGTACCTTTCCACCCTGTGCGTTTATAACCTGGTACTTCCCACCGACTTGTGAGAGGCGCACCGCTTCCAGGGTCTCGTTACCTCGGGTGTCGTGTGTGTCCTGCCGTAGCGAACCTGTCCCTTTTTATCCCCCCTGCTGGGGTATCGCCTGTCCATCACTTCAAACAGTTCAGGGTTCAAAGGGGGAGCCGCTCTGGACAGCTCTCTCTCCCGTCCCTTCATTACACATCTCCAAATGCTGCTCCATTGTTTTCCTTATCTCTCTCTCTCCTGAAGACAGGTGGCAGACCAACTGCTGATTCCACAGGACAGCTAACATCTTAATCTATGTGTATTCCTGTCACACCACACTGTGCCATTCTCCTTCTCTACCTGTCCATTCCCCTGGGGATTATAGCTCGTGGTCCTACTGGTTGCAATTCCCCTAGCCAGTAGATATTGGTGCAGCTCGTCACTCATAAACGAGGACCCTCTGTCACTGTGGATATAGCATAGGTATCAGAACAGAGTGAAGAGCTTGCGCAGGGCTTTTATAACTGACGTGGTAGTGGTGTCGGGGCAGGAGATGGCGAAGGGGAACCGCGAGTACTTGTCAATTACGTTAAGAAAGTACACATTGCGGTCGGTGGAGGGAAGGGGGCCCTTAAAGTCAACACTCAGTTGCTCAAAGGGGCAGGTGGCCTTGATGAGTGGTGCCTTTTCGGGTCGGTAGAAGTGCGGTTTGCACTCTGCACAGACTTGGCAGTCCCTGGTCATCATCCCGATCTCAAGGGAGTAAGGCAGGTTCCGGGCTTTCACGAAGTGGAAAAGCCGGGTGACTCCCGGGGTGGCAAAGGTCTACATGTAGGGCGTATAGCTGGTCGATCTGTGCGCTGGCGCATGTTCCCCGGGATAGGGCATCGGAGGGCTCGTTGAGCTTCCCAGGCCTGTACATGATGTCATAGTTGTAGGTGGAGAGTTCGATTCTCCACCTCAGAATTTTATCATTTTTGATTTTGCTCTGCTGCTGATTATTAAACATGAATGCAACTGAGCGCTGGTCAGTTAGCAGGGTGAACCTTTTGCCGGCAAGATAGTGCCTCCAGTGCCTTATAGCTTCCACTATGGCCTGGGCCTCTTTCTCTACCGCAGAGTGCCGAATTTCAGGGCCTTGAAGGGTACGGGAGAAGAACGCCACTGGTCTTCCTGCCTGGTTGAGGGTAGCAGCCAGCGCAAAGTCAGAGGCGTCACTCTCTACTTGGAAGGGAATGGTCTCATCCACCGCATGCATTGCTGCTTTGGCAATGTCCCCTTTTATGAAGGCTGCATGGGCCTTGGCAGAGAGGGGGAATGTGGTGGACTTGACCAGGGGGCGGGCCTTGTCTGCATAGTTAGAGACCCATTGGGCGTAATATGAAAAGAAGCCCAGGCACCTTTTGAGGGCTCTGAGGGTATTGGGAAGAGGGAGTTCCAACAAGGGGCGCATACGGTCGGGGTCAGGGCCAATGACTCCATTCTCCATGACACACCCAAGGATAGCAAGTCGGGTGGTCCCAAATACACACTTGTCCTTGTTATAGGTGAGGTTGAAAGATTTGGCCGCTTGGAGAAATTTTTGGAGGTTGTTGTCGTGATCCTGCTGGTCGTGACCGCAGATGGTGATGTTATCCAGATATGGGAACGTGGCCTTCAGTTCCATGGGAACTGGTCCACCATCCGGTCCATTGCCCTCTAGAAGACAGATACACCATTCGTGACACCAAAGTGGACGCGCAGGAATTGATAAAGCCTGCCGTCCGCCTCGAAGGCAGTGTAAGGGCGGTCCTCCCGGCGGATGGGGAGCTGATGGTAAGCAGATTTTAGGTCTATGGTCGAGTACACCTTGTACTGTGCTATCTGATTGACCATATCCGCGATGCGGGGTAGAGGGTACGCGTCGAGCTGCGTGAACCTATTGATGGTCTGGCTATAGTCCACGACCATCCTATTCTTCTCCCCGTTCTGAACAACCACCACCTGCGCCCTCCAAGGACTTGTGTTTGCCTCAATGACCCCCTCCCTGAGCAGCTGCTGCACCTCCGACTTAATGAAAGCTCTGTCCCCCGCGCTGTACCTCCTGCTTTTAGTTGCCACAGGTTTACAGTCGGGGGTCAGGTTGGCGAACCCCGGTGGGGGAGGGATCCTGAGGGTGGAGAGGCCGCAAGTGGTGTCGGTAGTGTGGCATGATGTTGGGTGGGGTGCGCGGGTTGGTGTGTGTGTGTGGTCAGTAGCGGGGTACGTGACATATCTCTACAAAACAGGGGATTTATGACAGTAATTGGTGGGAGGGGCCCATCATACTTCATTGTCACACTTTTCAGGTGGCTCTGGAAATCCAAACCCAACAGCACAGGGGCACACAGTTGAGGCAAGACCAGTAACTTAAAGTCCCGATATTCTGTGCCCTGCACCACTAGCGTCGCTACACAACCCCCCCCCCCCCAAGATGTCTATTGTATGCGACCCGGAGGCCATGGTGACCCTCCGACTTACCGGCCGTATCATGAGTCCACAATGCTGCACCGTGGCCGGGTGGATGAAACTCTCCGTGCTGCCTGTGTCAAACAGGCAGCTTGTCCTGTACCCCTCCACCAGGATGTCCATCATTGACCTTGCGAGCTGGTGGGGAGCGCTTTGGTCGAGGGTCACGGAAGCCAGGGTGGGGTCGCTGTCTTGGTCCGGTGCGGTGGGGTGCCCCGTGAGCACCCGTTGGTCGTAGGCAGTGGGAGGTGGCGCCGACCAAGATGGCCGCCCCCATGTCTCGCACGTGGTGGCGGCGTGCATGGAAGATGGCGGCAGGGAAGATGGCGGCCCCCATGTCTCGCACATGGTGGTAGTGTGCAGGGAAGATGGCGACCCCCACGTCTCGCACGCGGCGCTGCTCGATCCCGCTCGCAGTTTTGACTTACAGACCTTGGCGAAGTGGCCCTTCTTTCCGCAGCTGGAGCAGGTAGCTTGTCGGGCCGCGCAGCGTTTCCGGGGGTGCTTCTCCAGTCTGCAGAAGTAGCACTTCGCGGACTCACGACTGGCGGCAGCCGAGGTCGATTCGCCGGCAGGTTGCGGGGTCTGCGGCACCCACGAGGCCATCGGGGGATCGCGTGCCTGGAGAGCCTCGGAGTTATGCAGAGCGACCTCCAACGTATCAGCCAGCTCGATCGCCGAACTTAGGGTAAGATCGGCTTTTTCCAGCAGCCGCTGGCGCACGTACACTGACCTGGTCCCCGTGACGAAGGGGTCTCTCACTAGGAGTTCTGCATGCTGCGCCGCCGTCTGCTCCTGGCAATTGCAGGCCCGCACGAGTGTCTGTAGGGCCTGGACAAACTCAGCACTCGATTCCCCGGACCGTTGTTGCCGTGTCACTAAGCGATGCCGAGCATAGACGCTGTTTATCGGCCGCAGGTATTGTCTTTTGAGTGCATTCATCGCGCCGTCGTAGTTCGGCTGGTCTCTGATCAGTGAATAAACCCGTGGACTGATCCTGGAGAGTAGAACTTTGCGCTTCGCTACGGGGTTGGTCGCTTTAATTTCCTCTAGATACACTTCGAAGCAGCCCAGCCAGAGTTCGAAAGCGTTTCCAGCATCAGGCATTTGCGGATCGAGGTCTAATTTTTCTGGTCTCAGGGCCTGTTCCATGTTTTAAAACGAACAGCGAATAAAATTGAAGCACCTTCAATTACTCCAAAAGACTGAGGTTTGGTAAAATACTGAAAGGCTTTTATTCGCTGTACAATACGACCTCCACAGTGAGTGTCTGCCCCCGGACTGAGGGGGAGAGGCAAGGCGAATACCTTTATACAGGACTCTGTGGGAGGAGCCACAGGGGCAGTCAGCAGAGGGGTGTGTCCAGACAGGTAACCGAGTTACAACATATATACATGGTTTACCACAGCAGCTATGCTGCTTAGGTTAGGCAGATATCTAAATGGTCAGAAATAAAGTCAGGCTGGGAAAGAAAGGGACCCAGGGTATTGAAGTGCCTTTGAGATAACTCAACACATACAAGATACTTGTAACTCATTAGGATGTGGACAAAGTGTGCATGGAGGATAGATGATTGGATCACAGGACTATGGACAGGACATCTTGTTCAAATGAAGATACTGGAAAGGAATGTGGTGACGATAGGGAACGGTGTGGTCAGGGGTTTATATATTGCAAGTATAGCTGAGAATTTCAAACGTGCCCAAATAAGAAGGTACCAGGCCACCTTGAGGAGTTGAACAAAATTAAAGCTCAATCTGCTTAGAAATTGACATAAGAGGGAAAAGATGAACTATGAAAGGAAGCTAGCAAATAATATCAAAGAGGATATAAAAGATTTTCAAGTATATAAAGAGTAAAAGACAGGTTAGATTAGATTAGATTATGAGGACACGCAGTCCTCTTTTATTGTCATTTAGTAATGCATGCATTAAGAAATGATACAATGTTTCTCCAGAATGATATCACAGAAACACAAGACAAACCGACTGAAAAACTCACAAAAACCACATAATTATAACATATAGTTACAACAGTGCAAAGCAATACCATAATTTGATAAAGAACAGACCATGGGCATGGTAAACAGTCTCAAAGTCTCTCGAAAGTCCCATTATCTCACACAGACGGTGAACCTCCAGTGCCGCAAACTTGCCGATGCAGCAGCCTGGAAGCACCAGACCACAGTCCGACTCCGAGTCCGTCCGAAAACTCCGAGCCTCCGGTCAGCTCTCTGACACCGAGCACCGAGCACCATCTCTGCCGAGAGCTTCAACCCTGGCCCCGGCAACAGGCAATAGGCAAAGCCGAGGATTTGGGGCCTTCCCCTCTGGAGATTCTCAATCGCAGAGTAGCAGTGGCAGCAAAGCGGGCATTTCAGAAGTTTCTCCAGGTGTTCCTTTGTGCTTCTCATGGATGTCTCCATCAAATTAGGATTTTGCACTGCCCCTAGTTAACACATACGATATCATTCGGAACGGCCGCGCGTGCTGCATCGCGTCGCCATCTTCTCCCTCCTCCTGAGAGTAGATATAGGAGCTGTAGAAAATGATGCTGGAGAACTTGTAATGGGAGATAAGGAGATGGTGGAGGAACTGAGCGAGTATTTTGCATCGGTCTTCACTGAGGAAGACATCAGCAGTATACCGGACACTCAAGGGTGTCAGGGAAGAGAAGTGTGCGCAGTCACAATTACAACAGGGAAAGTTCTCAGGAAGCTGAATAGTCTAAGGATAGATAAATCTCCCGGACCAGATGGAATGCACCCTCATGTACTGAAGGAAGTAGCTGTGGAGATTGCGGAGGCATTAGCAATGGTCTTTCAAGAGTCAATAGATTCTGGCATGGTTCTGGAGGACTGGAAGATTGCAAATGTCACTCCGCTATTTAAGAAGGAGGCAAGGAAGCGAACAGGAAATTATAGACCCGTTAGCTTGACATCAGTGGTTGGGAAGTTGTTGGAGTCGATTGTCAAGGATGAGGTTACGGAGTAGCTGGAGGCATATGACAAGATAGGCAGAACTCAGCATAGTTTCCTTAAAGGAAAATCCTGCCTGACAAACCTGTTGCGATTTTTGAGGAAATTACAAGTAGGCTAGACAGGGGAGATGCAGTGGATGTTGTGTATTTGGATTTTCAGAAGGTCTTTGACAAGGTGCTGCACATGAGGCTGCTAAACAAGAAAGGAGCCCATGGAATTACGGAAAAGTTACATACGTGGATAGAGCATTGGCTGATTGGCAGGAAACAGAGAGTGGGAATAAACGGATCCCATTCTGGTTGGCTGCCGGTTACCAGTGGTGTTCCACAGGGGCCCGTGTTGGGGCCACTTCTTTTTACGTTGTACATCAACGATTTGGATTTTGGAATAGATGGCTTTGTGGCTAAGTTTGCTGATGATACAAAGATAGGTGGAGGGGCTGGTAATGCTGAGGAAACAGAGAGTCTGCAGAGAGACTTGGTTAGATTGGGAGAATGGGCAAAGAAGTGGCAAATGAAATACTATGTTGGAAAGTGTATGGTTATGCACTTTGGTAGAAGAAATAAGTGGGGAGACTATTATTTAAATGGGGAGAGAATTCAAAGTTCTGAGATGAAACGGGACTTGGGAGTCCTCGTGCAGGATACCCTTGACGTTAACCTTCAAGTTGAGTCGGTGGTGAAGAAGACGAATGCAATGTTGGCATTCATTTCTCGAGGAATAGAGTATAGGAGCGAGGATGTGATGTTGCGGCTGTATAAGGCACTGGTAACACCTCACTTGGAGTACAGTGTGCAATTTTGGGCTCCTTATTTAAGAAAGGATGTGCTGATGTTGGAGAGGGTTCAGAGAAGATTCAGTAGAATGATTCCAGGAATGAGAGGGTTAACATATGAGGGACGTTTGACCGCTCTTGGACTGTACTCCTTGGAGTTTAGAAGAATGAGGGGGGACCTCATAGAAACTTTTCGAATGTTGAAAGGCATGGACAAAGTGGATGTGGCAAAGTTATTTCCCATGGTTGGGGGGTCTCGTACAAAAGGGCATGACTTAAGGATTGAAGGGTATCCATTCAGAACAAAGTCGCAAAGAAATTTTTTCAGCCAGAGGGTGTGAACCTATGGAATTTGTTGCCACGGGCAGCAGTGGAGGTCGAGTCATTGGATATATTTAAGGCAGAGATTGATAGGTACCTGAGTAGCCGGGGCATCAAAGGTTATGGTGAGAATGCGGGGGAGTGGGACTAAATGGGAGAATGGATCAGCTCATGATAAAATGGCGGAGCAGACTTGATGGGCCGAAGATGCCGACTTCTGCTCCTTTGTCTTATGGTCTTATGGTCTAAACCTGTTAGGATCAAAGAGTGAAATGCATGGCTTAAAGAATGGTTTTGGTAGGTGGCTTCTGATACATGAAACTGGTTTAAGTTCTAGGATGAAAAGGGGATCCATTATTTTGGAGCAGGCTGGGATCAGTGTCCAGGTGAAACAAGTAATCAGAATTGCAGTCAGGACTTTAGTGTATTTGTGGGGCGGGCTGAGAGAAAGGCAAGTTTTGAACGAGCAAATGGTTGTGGTCACAATGGGAAAGCATGAGGCAGCATTTTGGGTAACGATAAGCAGAGTGGATCTGCAATGATGTACAGGAACGTTTTGCAGAATTCTCTGTCCTGGAGGATTGAGGAGGCAAGGTCTTTGGAGTTATTTAAAGGGGAAGTTGATGAATTTTTGAAAGATCAGGAAATTGTGTAATATGAAAACTGGTTCAGAAGAGGAGATGAGGCCTGGTGAAGATCAGCCATGATCATATTGAATGGTAGGGCAGACCTGAGAGATTGGATGGACTACTGCTGTTCCTATGTTTTTATATGAATATATTATTGGACAAGTAAATGATAAAATGCTAACTTTAAGTGTATTGAATCTGATTACAAGAAGCATTCATAAAATAGAGACATTAATGACACAAGGAAATGACCAAATTTGTAGATTATATAAAGCAGGAAACTTAGTGATTTAAAAAAGGTCTGACAAAGCTGAAGTATGGATGAAGAGAGGGCCATGGACATAAAACACTGATTGGAATGATTTACAGGCCCTTTAATGGCATTAACACAATTGGAAAGAATCGAAACTCTGCCCTTGATAATCAATATTATTACTATTGCTAAGTTCCACCGATCATTTATTTGGGATCACCATCAACCAGGAACTTAACTGGACCAGTCAAACCACTGGGCTTGACTAGCTGCCTGTAGCCTGTACTTAATGCCAGGACAGGACTCCAGGCCACACCTTTCAGTTCCCCTAAATAGTTAGCTCAGTCCAACACAGGCAAACAGCAGACAGCTGGGATTTAAATGAGGCCCAGCAGCCAGCATTTGCTAGGTCTGAACACAACTGCCATCAGCTTCAGGAGGCATCTTGTTAGGATGTGAAAATCTGTCATTGTAGGCAGATTTTATCCTGGACAACAGATTATATCACTGTATAACATACCGAAACAAATTAGATAATGTGACCAATATATTTGGCTCACAAGTTCAATACTATTGTGACTGAATAAGCACTCTAATTGCTGTGATGATAACTTACTGCAATGATTTCCAGACCTTCTAGAACATTCTGGTAAAGAGTAATAAAATAATGACAGCAATGTCTAATTGGTACAATGTGTTTAATCCTAAAAAAGAGCCAGACAGTGTTCTACTAACTATATGTAAATTTCACACCTTTCAATCTCAGGAGAGCACCTCAGGGTCAATAATAAGGCAATAAATGCTCACATTTAATAATAAGTATCCAATATCTTTTTATAGGAAGGGCACGTTTCATAGTAAAACTTTGGAAATGTTAGTTAATGCTTTTTTCACACGCAGCACCAGAAGTCCAATACAGTTACGAAGGTGGAAGAGCAATTGAAACCATATCAGTTAAGCATGTACAGTAGGTTAGTAGCGCAAACATGAAGAAATCTGCAGATGCTGGAATTTCAAGCAACGCACACAAAAGTTGCCAGGCCAGGCAGCATCTATAGGAAGAGGTACAGTATCCCATTCTGATATGTCTATCCATGGTCTCCTGTACTGTCAAGATGAAGCCACACTCAGATTGGAGGAACAACACCTTATATTCCATCTGCGTAGCCTCCAACCTGATGGTATGAACATTGACTTCTCTAACTTCCGTTAATGCCCCAACTCCCCTTTGTACCCCATCCGTTATTTATTTATTTCTTATATTTTTTCTCTCTCCTTTTTCTCCCTCTGTCCCTCTCACTATACTCCTTGCCCATCCTCTGGGCTTCCCCCTTCCCTATTTCTTTCTCCCTAGGCCTCCTGTCCAATGATTCTCTCATATCCCTTTTGTCAATCAACTTTCCAGCTCTTGGCTCCATCCCTCCCCCTCCTGTCTTCTCCTATCATTTTGGATCTCCCACTCACCCCCCACTTTCAAATCTCTTACTATCTCTTCTTTCAGTTAGTCCTGACAAAGGGTCTCAGCCCGAAACGTCGACTGTACCTCTTCCTAGAGATGCTGCCTGGCCTGCTGTGTTCACCAGCAATTTCAGTAGGTTAGTAGACTTTTTAAACTAGTTTTATTTTTCCCTCTTGAAGGGGAGTAGCGATAAAGTGTATGTAAATAAGAGTACAATTGCTGTGTGTCATCATTGCATAGTCCTTCTTCATGTGTGCATTGTGCATATGCGTGCAGTGTGGGAAGAACTCAGATAAATCAGATGCACCTTCTAGAGCAACAACCAAACTGCTGGAGGAACTCAGTGGGTAATGCTGCAGCCAAGGAACCAAAGGGATGTTCATCATTTAGGGTCGGAACCTTTCTTGGGAACTGAGATTGTAGTAGAGGGGAGATGGGCAAAATAAAGAAGTGAGAGAGGAGTGAGGCAGAAGCTGGAACCACATGAACAGAGGGATGAAAGACAAGGCAATAAATGTGTCTCTCTCGTGTTTACACTTTCTGGAGTTCTCTGCATTTCCCATTAACCATTCTGCACACGACAAGTTTCATCACTATAAACTATGAACCCATGGAGGCATACAAATTACACTGGTGACAAGAATTGATGAAAGTTATTGCTATCTGAAGTAGTGAAATCAAGTGGCTATACTTTCACTGTAACAGTGCATCTGAAAATTCACCATCAGACACAGAAATATCAAGGACCAGACGAGTTCGGGTTCAATCAAAGTGAAATGAAGTATAATAGACGCAGACTGGTGAATAGAAGCAGAGTGACTGTTAAAGCAGGAATGGTGCAAGATGGCAGCTCAGAACTGGCAACCATATTTATGATAAAGACCAAGTTTATTGCCATTCAACTGTGTACATGTATACCGCCAAACGAAATAACGTCTCTCTGGACCAAGGTGTACAACTCAGTATGTATAACTCACACACAACATATAAAGTAATATTACCAGAAATAAGTTAACATAATAAAATATATTCCAGAAGACTGACATTTAGCATAAGTATATTTACAACCCAAGTTAAAAAGCAAACGGTATAACACTAACTGGTGCTTCCTTAGTGATGGAACCTGGGTGGTGCCATGGTGTTCAGTAGTCTCACAGCTTGATGGAAGAAGCTGTTTCTCATCCAAACAGTCCTTGTTCTAATGCTACAACACTTTTTTCCTGACGTTAGGGATCAAAAAGATTGCTGGACCGGTGGGAAGGATCCTTGTGTGAACTCTTCAGTTCTTCGGAACAAGTAATTCTGTTGAAATTGAGAGGAAAAAAAAGGTTGCTTAAAATGAAGCCATATAATACAAAAAGAATTAGGTTCAGTTATCCCATTAGTAGATTTGCTGGGACAAAATAGGACAAAAGATATTTCATTAAATGAAGTGACTGAGAGTCTGCAAAGCCACTATATTTCAGCAATTTCAGAGATAAGGAACATAGGAAATAGGAACAGGAGTAGACCAGCTTGCTCGATCACAGCTCATCTGGCCATATTTGCAGCTCCACCAGCTTGCCTTTCTCCCATGAGAACATCGAAAGTTACAGACTTGGAACCAACAAAGAAAGGTTAGGTGAAACCATTAGTGCTTATATCACCATATTCATGAATACAGTATGTCCTTAATATGAACTTTTTTCACCTCCCTAACTCAAGTGCTACAGGATAAGTTCATATAAGCTTATTTTAACAGAAGAGCAAGTTGAATTTAAATTATTCAGTACACAAGATTTAATGTTTCAGCAACCAGACAACATAAATAGAGATGATTTTAGAGCAGTTTGTAGTTGAGCCCACTAGGAGTTAGCTATTCTGGATTGGGTGTTTAGTAATGAACTGGATCTAATTAGGGAGCTTAAGGTAAAGGAACCATTGGGATACAGTGATCATAATATGACAGAATTCGCCCTATAATTTGAGAGAGAGAAGCAAAAGAAAAATGTATAATTATTACAGTGAAGTAAAGGGAATTACAGGGGCATAAGAGAAGATCTGGCCTAAATTTTTTGGAAGGGGCACTAGCAGAGATGGTGGCTGAAGTTTCTGGGAGCAATTCAGAAGGCGCAGGATAGATACATCTCAAAAAAGAAGTATTCTAAAGCAGGATGATGCAGCCGTGGCTGACAAGGGAAGTCAAAGCAAACATAAAAGCAACAGAGAATTCATATAATAGAGCAAAAATTAGTGGGATGTTAAGGGATTGGGAAACCTTTAAAAACAACGGAAGGCTACTAAAAATGCTATGAGGAAAAAGATGGAAAATGAGGGTAAGTTAGCAAATAAGGAGGACAAGTGACATGCTTGAAAAAAGGCGCTGGCTGAGGTTTTTGGCTGCGACATGTTGATGAAGAATTGTATCGCAAACAGACTTGGAATTTCCTTTTTCAGAAATACCACTGGACCAGCATGGCAACCTGTCATATATGGTGTTCCATGTGTTGCACAAGAAATCATGTTCTAATTGGAATACCTTAGTCCACAATATACATTTTGAGCTCATCATAGATTGATTCTCCACTGATATCTGTTTTTAACTTTTTACAAAAGAGAATCTCTTCATAAACATTTCCATTCTTGATAAACCATACATATGCCATTAGCAATGCCTCATTGTCTCGCACAGTTGACTCATAGATACATAGAAAATATGTTTTCCATCCAGTTATATTCCAAATTCTGTTTTTTTTGTAGCTCTGCGCATAGTTGATACTCAATGTCTTCACTCGTTTCGGCAATACAACGAGATACGGAGTTATTACACAGATGAGTTGATTAGAAAAAAAACTAGTATCCATTTTGAGAACTGTCATGGGCACTCCTGATACAGCAGGCATTATTAATCTTTTACCAATTGTATGAGATTTTCCACACTTTGCTGTTATTTTGGAAATGTTATAAGAAGCAATGAAAGGACTATCAAGGTCACTTTCAGCTTTCTTGGCAATTGACTCCAGTGTGCAACACTTCTCAAAGGCTTCTTTCATTTTCTGGAACTGAGTAATGCCATAAGTAGCCTTTTCAGGGTGTCTTTTACAGAAGTGTTCCTGCAATTTTGATGGTTTTATGGCTTCATTAGACAGAACAATATTACAAATAAGACATATGGGGCATCACTGATTTGACAGGAAGAGAATAAAACAATACTCCAGGTACGTAACATTGTATTGATGCACTTTCTGCAGTTTCCATTTCTTAGCAGGATTAGAATTCAAAGCTTCACCACCTTAAGACTCATAGAGATCACACCATACATATTTATCCATCATTAACAGGGATAAATTAAAATAAAAAATTAACACAAACTGGGAATGTCTCTCGGATATTGACAACAGCAGAAGTTGACACGGTAGGTGCACACAAAGGAGTGGCGAGGTGAAAATGAAGATGATCACAACAGCAAAAATTGCATTGACAAGAATTTAGATTGGAATCTGAATGTTAGTTGGGATAGAGCTGGTGTTTGGCAAGCTACCTTTATATTATTCCAGTTAGTACAGTTAACCAATCACCTAAGGCCTCATAATCCCCAAAGATGGTTCTTGGCAGCATAAATGAAGCAGAGTTTGCTTTGAACACCTTAAGGGGAATCCTCAGGGTCAGCAGGTTCACTGATTGGCTCTATTTCACCATTTAGTTCCGGCTAGCATTGTACCATTGCACGACCAGTTTTCCATAGATCTGTAGAGAAAGCTGAGAGAGTGTACTTAACTTACCAGCTGTTAAATTGCATGAACTTGCTCCGTTCCATGAGTCAAGGGGAACTGCTGGCACTCTGGTTGCTAATTTATGCATCCCAAATAATGTCTGTTTGATTGGTAAGGTCTGACGAGGTTGCTGAGTTTCAGAAGCATTGTGACAACAAGTGCTCACTGCCTACAGGGCTGTGGTTCTTCCTGTGTTCCAGTGCCTCATCCTTTGTTTTGGAAGTGCCCGCTCTTCTAATGGTTGGTCAGGTCTCATGCCTCAACTTACGGTGCTCCTTACCACCTCCCCCAAAGAATCTTGAGTGCCCCCCGACAACTTCTATTTTCCCTAGCCCCCTTAGGACACGTAATCACTGTATTACAGCAAAGATTCTATCATGGATAAAGCAGTGGCTGATTGAAAGCAAAGAGTGGGAATAAAGCAAGTCTTTTCTGACTGGCTGCTGGTGACTAGCAGGTGTTCCACAGGGGTCGGTGTTGGGACCGTTTCTTGTTATGCTGCTATGTCAGTGATTTGGATGATGGAATTGATGGTTTTATGGCCAAGTTTGCAAATGATACAAAGATGGCTGGAGGGCCAGGTAGTGTTGAAGAAGCAGGGAGTCTGCAGAAGGACTTAGGCAACTTAGGAGAATGGGCAAAGAAAGAACGGATGAAATATTGTTAGGAAAGTGCATGGCCATGCACTTTGGTAGAAGGAAAAAAATATAGGCTATTTTCTAAACAGGGAGAAAATTCAAAAATCCAAGGAACTTATGTTGGATTCCCCTTGCAGGTTGAGCCGGTGTTAAGCAAATGCAATGTTAGCTTTCATTTCAAGAGGACTAGAATTTTAAATTTTAAAGCTACACCACGTTTACAGGCCTTTCAGGCCCACATCGCTCAATTACACCCAAATAACCCAATAACCTGTATGTTTTTTGGAAATTGGGAGGAAACTGCGGCACCTGGAGAAAATGTACTTGGTCACAGGGACAACATACAAATACCTTACAGACAGTGCCAGAATTGAAGCCAGGTGGCTGGTGTAATAGTGTTACACTGACCGCTACATAATGTCATAACTCAAGAATGATACCTAACATATCCTCCTCTTGGCCCCGGACAGAAATCTGCCCCAGGAAGGCCAAACTTCAAGGAGCATCTAATTAAGTGGGGTAACGAAAATGCCTTCACTTCAGATCCTTTTCCCAATTACTAAACCACCATGTCTCTACGTGGACCTATATGGACCTACATCTCCACTCATTCCCTTTTTACTCCTTGTTCTCCCCTTTCTAGTGTGTCTTTAACTGCTGCTTCCTCCACAGGCAGCTGCACTGCTTCTAACACTTCCTGTCTGTGATTGGCCCCTACCTCTGGAAATTCTTGACATATTTCACATACATTGTCCTATCTCCTGTCCCTACTTATCAGAGTTGCTGTCTCTCTGTCAACCATGTTGGCTGCTTTGTGGATCATACATGTTTGCTGTCCCTGTCTTGTTCATGTTATTTCTCCCTTTCCTGAGTCAATGATAGTTTCTGCCTTACCAAGTGTGCCTATCCCTTGGATAGTCCCCTCATTATTTGAACATACCCAGAAATCTACTGTAGGATTCACTTCCTATATCTCAAATACCTAAAGTTCCCTCTTCTGTGAGGGCCCTCATTGCTTTTCCTCTGCACTGATATTGTAAATCACCTCGCCAGTCATACATCCACTATCAACACCGAAAACCCTGTGCCTACTAACATACTCTATTGATAGCCCCTTAATAATTCTCTTGTGTACATCCAGTACTGGCAATGGAGGCGGCTGCCTGCTGTCTGTCTGATATGGATGCTATTGTCACTAGTTCTGGTTGACAATCAGATCAGATAGAAAATGTGCTACTGTGGTTCCTGCCTACTTTGGTGGGTGACTCTCATACCTCTCTCCCATTTTAGGACCCTACCTCCAGCTATGGACTGAGAAGATACGGTTGTAACATATCATCTTCTTTACCCTGCTATGTCTACTCTGACGCTTACTTGCCTGGTGTCCAGATTGTTGGCACACAAAACAAGTCCTCTGTGTCTTCACAACATTCACTACAGCCACTTTACGACTTTTCTTCCCACTTTTCTGGTCTATCTCACCAGCCAATGATACTATCAAATCCACTGCTTTCCCCAAGTCTAAAATTTTCTGGTGGGCTGAGCTCAGGTCTTCTTTCAGCATTTCCAGAAATACTGGATCATTCCTCGCTGGATTGTCCAGCCCAAATATTCCTTATATGCTTAATATTTACAATCTGCATAATCCATGGCCAACTCATCAGCTCTCTGAACCACTGACATTATCTTCCCCAGTTACTCTCACCTCCCCCGTTATCACTGCCTCACTTCCTCCTTAAAGTAGCAATATTTTTCCTCATTACTGATATTCCCACCAATTACCTATGTGCCATCACACACTCCCTGGGTTTACTATCCCACAATCTCCTCAGGCATTTAGCTTTAACTAACACATGTTTATCTTTTGGGTGCATCTGATGAAATTCAATAATTTCTTTGATCTTGTGCAGAATTCTGAATTCCCGCAAGCAATGAGTAACTTTAAATAAGGGCAGCTCAGACAAAATTCTCTGTTTCTCTCCGGGGGTGAAGCGTTTGTGAATGGTAGTGATCAGTTTCAAGAGCTGGTCAGGGTCGTCAAGATTCTTGAACTGCCGTTGTCCGACTTCAATAGGTGTCACCCTGACAGATAATTCTTCCTCAACTATTTCCATACCAATTCCCATATTAAGCAAAAGACAAAGGAAGGATAAAAATAAAATAGTAAATTGTTAAAACCCAAGAGCATGTAATCTGTGATCTCCCACTTCTTTGCCACTGAATTCCTGATAGCTTTTTCCCTTTCATTTAAAATTCAGTTATCTCAAAATTTAAAACTTATTCTTAAGACAAACATACTCACAAACAAATATACTACTATATAGGGAGGGGCAGTGCACATGCCCCTGTCTATATCAATGGAGTTGAGGTTGAGAGGATTTACAGCTTCAAGTTGCTAGGGGTTAACATCACTGATAGCCTGTCTTGGTCCAACCATATTGATGTCACAGCCAAGAAACTCACAATGCCTTACTTCCTCAGGAGGCTAAACAAATTTGGCTTATCCCTATTGGCTCTTAGCAGTTTTTATCAATGAACCACAGAAAGCATAATGGTTTGGTATGGCACCTGCTGTTCATGTGACCTCAAGATACTGCAGAGAGTTTGGACACAGCTCAGCACATCACAGGAGGCAGTCTCTCCTCTAGGGACTCTGGCTACATTTCTCGCTACCTCAGTAAAGCAGCCAGCACAAACAAAGACGCCGCTCATCCCAGACATTCTCACTTCTCCCCCTCTCATCGGATTGAAGCTGCAAAAGCCTGAAAGCACGTACCACACGGCTCAAGAACAGGTTCTATTACACTGTTATCCCACTGTAATCAGATTCTTGAATAGTCCTCTCATATGAAAAATGGACTTTAGACCTCACAATCTACCTCATTATAAATTTGCACCTTATCGTTTAACTGCACTGCATTTTTTTGGTAGCTTTCGCGTTTCACTCTGCATTATTATTGTTTTACGATATTTTGCCTCAATGCATTGTGTAATGATCTGATTTGTATAAACAGTATGCAAGACAAGCATTTCACTGTATCTTGGGACATATGACAATAATAAACCAATGCCAATACAATATTTACTGTTATTTAAATTTCATATTTTCTGCATCCAAATTAATGTTGGTTTATGGAAAGGAGGATTTTAGAGCAGGTCATCACAGAAGCCCAACGTTCTCCATCATCAACCCAACGAGGTTCATTGACAAAGAAATCCTTGGGAGCAGTTCTAGCTTAATCTACCCAGTTGAAACCAGGTGGGATTGGATTGTTCACCAATGTAGCCATGTTTCTGAAGGAGCATCAATCTGTCTGTACAAGTCAAAGCCACCACTCCCTTAAACTTCTACTTCATTAAACTTCAATGATTTCACTTAATGATTAGTGCCATGTGACAGAGCAGAAAGAGTACCACAAAATATTGAAGCCCCTCTAGTTTGATTTCCACCAACCACTTTGCTTGTTTGACATCATAGCAATTGAATTTCTTATTATTCATAGTAATCATTTTCATTTATTCTTTAACAACCCTGGTTGACAGTGATATACACAGTGGTTCAGATTTTCAGAAGCCAGAAGTTTTCAAATTACTATCGTAACCTTTCTCAAATTGCACATATACTATATTTCCAAAAGTAGTATTCTGAAATAAAATGGTCCAATTTGCACGAATAAATTAATACATTTTATAATCTCTTTCACAGATTGCCTGCTCAGTTTGTTTTCCAAATTGTTTTTGAATTCTCTCCCCACAGCAACCTACCATATCACCACATTGCAAGCCTAGAGCATGCCTTTAGATTCTATTGTACAGACAAAATGGAAAATAGTTTGTTTAAAATCCCCAAAACAGTAACTAGATTGCAGGTCAACTTCCTTTTTCTCAGTGAGAACATTGGCAATTTACCCATTTATACTTCTGTTACTCATAATCCAATCAAAAAATAGTCTCACTTATACAGGGATGTTGTAAATCCAACCTGATTCATAAGTATACTTTAGGAAAGAAAGTCTGTGCGTTTACATGGTCCAGTCAACATGTGACTCTGGTCCCAGTGTCATTTTTTGACTTTTAACTCTCCTCTAACAGGTTGTGGATGACACAATAACTGGTTGACTTTGTGTACAGGGAGGAAGGTTACTTTTCCCCACATAAGCAGTTGGGATTCGATGGAGGGTTGGTGAATGGAATTTAATCCTGACACATCAATGGCAATGTATTTTTGGAAGTTAAATAGGGTTAAGACATACCTATGTAATAATTGGTAGGGCATTTAAGAATGTTGATGAACAGAAAACCTATCATTCAAGTCCATAGTTCTTTAGAAGTGGATAAACAGGTGGATAGGGTGGTAAATAAGGGAAGCATTCAGTTGTATCAAAAACTGCTTGGAGGAAGAGAGTGATTTGGACACCAGTGACAGAGTCTAGTCTAGAAGCTACCTATTGTATCATGCACACAGAATCATGCTTTAGATACTAATCCCTAAATATACCCTGTTCCACTGGCAAGGCCAACACCATTGTTATACAGGCCAGAAAGAGTATCCAAATCTTATCAGCTGTTCAACACATATATGGGCCCTTCATCCCACCACATCCATGTCAACCTAATCCCATTAGTCCACATTTATATATTGCCTATTCAGATGTCTCTCTATCTCTCTCTCTCTCTCTCTCTCTCTCTCTCTCTCTCTCTCTCTCTCTCTCTCTATATATATATATATATATATATATATATATATATATATATAACATAACAAATGTATCTGATTTCACCACTTCCACTTGGGATTCAACCATTATCTCTAGAAAGGTCTTGCCTTTAAGTTTCCTGTTTCTCACTTTAAAACTATGCGCTCTTGTTTTTGACATCCCCATGATGGAAAAAATAATTTTGACTATCTTCCCTGTCTGTATATCTCATAATTTTAATATATTTTAACAGATCTCCACTCAGCTGTTTTGTTCAAGGAAAAACAAGTCCAGTCTGTACAATCTCATGGCAAGGGACAAGCAGTTAACCAGTCTGACATATGCAATGCTTCTATCCATAACAGCATTAACTGAGGTGTTCTCAGCATTCCCTGTGGAAAGTATGTTCTATTTTGACACCAATGTATTGTTATGTTGTAATATCATTGTTTAGGAGGGATACACCTTGAAAAGAGCCGGTCATTCAAAAGGGGCATCCATGAGGGCCATCTGTGCCGAGAAACTGTATACTGCCAAAATCTCGTTTATCTGGGTCTAACATACCCCTCAGTCTACCACCATTACTATCAAACCCTGGTTCAGTGATGGTGGGGGTGGGGGGAGGTTTACTAGAAGTTGCACGAAGGATATATAAAGATTAAGTCTCTGTCTTGCTGAGTTGTAACACCAGTAGCATGAAATAGTGACTATTTAAACAAATGATGGGAAGAGCAGAAGGAGGCTGCAAGGATGCCCAGCATTTATATTGTTTGGGAACTTTGTGCTATAGACAGTGTTGAAGCATTTGTATTCATCTTCAGCCAGAAACGCCCAGTGAATGATCCACCTCTGATCCTTCCTGAGGCCAACACTATTACAGAAGAGAGATTTCAACTAAAGTAATAATTCAACATGATATTCAAAAAAGGCTGGAAATATAGGAATAAAGGACACAACAAGATCTACGTATAGGATCAGAAAACACTTTAGCTGTAGTGCTGAAGAATTGCATTCCATAACCAGATTCCCCTCTATCTAAGGTTGTCAAGTAGTTGAAACATTTGCACTAACCTAGCAATGTTGAAAATAAGCCCATCCATGAAAAGGACAAATCTAACTAATCAATGTGTTATCATTCAACAAAAAAGTCATAATGATGACGTTGACAATGCTGTGAGCTGGTTGCTCACTGATGGTTTCATCTTTTCTGGAGCTACTCTGCTCCAGACTCATCACTGCAGTCCACATAACATATATAGTTTATATACTATTTGTGCAGTAAGTTATGTTGTCAAAGGGACTTTTTAAAGAAAAGAATTTACAGCACCAACATTACATGAGTCATGAATGGGAATGCCTTCACAAGATAGACTCTGATAGCTCAAGAAACCGGGGTCAACAGTAACTAGGAATCCTCAATACCTTCTTGCTTTGCCATTAGTGTCACATCCAATAAATGAATGTTTGCTTAATTTAGTGGCTTTCCAACAACACCATAGAGTATGCTGATATAATTCACACAGAGAGAAATGCTGGACTCCAGAGTGGAGGTGAAAGTGATGGCCATTGATATCAAGTCAGTGTTTGAATGAGTATGACGTCAATTGACATTGTTTGATCAAACTTATTGTGAATCAAGAAGCAAAATGGTCTGCAATCATACTGAAAGGTGGTGTGCTGATTGGTGGCCAATCATCTCAGTCTGATGAAATCCTCATGCTTAGCCATCATCATCTGTTTCATCAATAAACTTTCTTTTATCAAGAAATAACAAACTTTACTGCCAATTGCACAAACAGAAATGTGATTGAACACTACGTACTTGCCTGGATGAGTGCAGCTCCAATAAAACTAATGAAGTTCAACACCATCTAGAAAAATACAGATGGCTTGACTAACATCCCAGTTACTTCCTCAGACACATGCTCTCTTCACCACAAGCACATTGTGGCTACAATTTGTCCCATTCATAAAATGTGCTGTGGTTATTTAGCTAAACTACTCCAAAAGAAGCTACCAAACTGGTAACCATGACAACTAACTAGTTCAAGATGCCTAGCACAATAAAAAGGTCAGGAACACAGGACACACTATCTTTGGGTGTCACCTCCAGGTCTCATGATATGCTAATTTGGAATTATATTGTTATTCATTCATCCTTGCTGGTTTTAAATCCTGGAGTCCTGCCCAACAACATCTTGGTAGTGTCTTCACAAGATGGAATGTGACGGTTCAAGAAAATAGGATTGAAGGTAATCAGAGATGGTTGGTACCTTCTTGCTTTACCATTGATGTCCATGTCCACTGAATAAGTAAAAATGATTCCTTGTTCATGTCAACTCCATTCTATCCCCAATCAGGTTCAGTTTTCTTATCGTACTTAAGCAGACAAACAATACATTTTTTTAAAGTGTGTTTTAAGTATTTATAAAGTGTAAGGATTACGTCCCCATTTGGCTCAATATTCAACCATATCTGATCTGTTTTACTCAGTGTAGCCAAGCAGCAACTCAACATGTGTAAGCAAGTTTACTAATGCTCTCTTTAGTTCAAGGTCACTAATGCTCTCTTTAGTTCATAACCTTTGTAAAGAGAAAAGGAGGATTTGGAACCACCAAGTTTACAACCTAACAGAGTTCACATACACAGAGCACGAAGTATTCAAAGCCCCATTAAACAGCTTCTTCAGGAAGGTCTAACATTAGTTTAATTTATAGCTCATCTAATTAGGCACACAAATACCTAATCCAGAAGAAGCAGACATAATTATTTATCATGCAACATTTAGTCACTGAAGATTTAAAATCTTGTGTCAAATGGTTGATTGTTGACTTGGGCTGTTATATAATTCTAGCACTATAAAGGCTCTGTAGTCTGAAAAGATAAACAGTACTGGTGCTTATCTGTACAGGTTCTGTATAGCAGATTTTATGGATACTAATGCTTTTTGAGTGCTTGGATAAATATTATGGAGTCATGCAATATAGTGGAGTTTATCTAAAATCAACATAGAATATGACTTAACAATGAAGCAAAATTGGCACTTCCAAAATCTGAAAAGGATGTTGATGAAGGATTGAGTAACATTGGGTGGGAAAGGAAGGAATTTTGTGCTAAATGCCTATTCTGCCAATAAGACACACATGCCTAAAAGAATTTGGTAATGATCCTTGTTTTTATTTATATATTCTAATGCAATTTGTGTTTTCCTGATAAGGCTAACCTAACTGCCAATCCTAATTTGCTCTGCAGAAAGAAGCAGAGTTGACTCACCTCCTGAACTCCTGCAGTATTATTAACATGAATGCCGCAGGAACTGTCCAAGTGGCTTTCTGGGCCACTTCAGACTACCTTTAAAAGTCAACCACATGGTGTGATTCTGGGGTCACATATAGACCAGACTAAGTACGTTTGGCAGAGCTCCTTCCCTAAAGACCAAAAGCAAAACAGATGGATTTTTAGCATTATACAATAGTGTTTTTTATGGTCATCATCACTTCACGGCTGTGGACTCATTTTCGTAAACTTCAGTTCTGAATATTATTTGCTTACTTTTATTGTTTGCAACAATTTATTTTTTTTCTTCTGCACATTGGGTGTTTGACAGTCTTCTTTTTTTAACGGGCTCAGTTGGGTTTCTTTGTTTTGTGGCTGCCTGTGAAGAGACAAATCTCAAGGTTGTACATAGTATACGTACTTTGAACTCTGAATTTTGGTGCTTTTCCTAATTTCTGATTATTAACTTGAGGTTTGAGGTTTGCTACATTGTCGGTCTGTTAACTGTTGTGTCATCACTGCACCCCCTTGCTGATTATCATAATTTAAATATTTCTGGAAATGTTGAACAGGAAACCTGCTCATTTACAGTTGGAATAGAATTTTCTCAGAGCTGTATGTGTATCTCACATTACCCACTTTGATGAAAGTGTAGTGTGCAGACTGGAAGAGAAGTAATCTTGGAAGGCTGATAAGGACTTCGGGAGGAGGTCCTCAGCTTTATCGATGATGGGACTGTTAGTAGCCCAAAGGGTAGAAATACCAAAACAGAATGTTGACTTTAGCTGCAAGGAAAAAGAGGCTGTTCATATTGACTATATGAAAGAAGATAAAATGGAGGTACACCAGCAGGAATCCTGGCTTCAATGCTCAAAAAGATATAATCACTTGGCTTCAGTAAGTTCCCATACAACAAAAATATTGCTCAGTAACTACTTCATAATCTAGCACCACCATCTTAACAGATCTCCTCCAGCATTTAACTATCCACTCACATACATGATTTCATTAGGTTAAAGAAATTTGGCATGTTCCTGCCAACCCTTACCAATATTTATTGATACACCACAGAAAGCATCCAACCTGAATGCATAATGGCTTGGTATGGAAACTGCCCTATGTATGATTGCAAGAACTTGCAGAGAGTTATGGACACAGTTAATAAGATTGTGGAAACCAGCCTCCCCCACTCCCCTCATGGGCTCTGTCTATACTGCTCACTGCCTTAATAAAGCAGCCAGCTTAATCAAAGACCCCACCAGCCCTGAGCATTTTCACTTCTCTCCTCTTCCATTGCACAGAAGATTTTAAAAAGTCTGAAAACACATACTTCCAGGCTCAAAAACAGCTTTTACCCCAATGTTATAAGATTATTGAATCTAATATAATAAGATGGACTCTTGAGCTTGCAATCTACCTCGTCATGATCTTGCAGCTTATTGTTTACCTGCACTATACTTCCTCCATAGCTGTTATTCTACGTTCTGTTACTGCTTCACCTTGTTCTACCTCAATGCACCGTGCAATGATTTGATTCGTATGAACAGTATGCAAGACTGTAACTTGGTACAAGTGGCAATAATACACCAATGTAAATTCCAACAAAATGATTGGATAAGAAATGTAAGGACTAATTCCTCTTTTCAGGAAGTCGTGAAAGGGTTTATTATATTTTAATAGTTTTATTTTTTCTAAACTATGCAAATGTATTATCAGGAAGCATATTTTCACAAGACGGACTGTGGAACTCTAAATTCTCCACCCAAAATGTTGTGGGTATTGTAACTATTAAACTTTACATAAGAACATAAGAAATAAGAGCAGGAGTCGGCCACCTAGCCTGTTGAGCCTGCTCTCCCGTTCAATAAGATCATGGGTGATTTGGCCGTGAACTCAACTCCGCCTGACTGTATTTTTTCCCACAGCCCTTAATTCCCCTGCAATGCAAAAACCTGGACATGTCTTAAATATATTTAATGAGGTAGCATCTGCTACTTCCCTGGACAGAAAATTCCACATACAGTACTTACTACTCTCTGGCAAAAGCAGTTTCTCCTCACCTCTGTCTGAATTCTTCTCCCACACATCTTATGCTGTGTCCCTAGTTCTAATCTCACCTGCCAGTGGAAACACTTTTATCTATCCTTTTCATGATTTTATATAAGACCCCCTCTTATCCTTCTAAATTCTAGTGTATAGTCCCAGGTGATTCAATCTCTCCTCATAGACTAACTCCCTCATCTCTGGAATCAATCTGATGAATCCCCTGTGCACCGTCTCCCAACCCAGTGCATACTTTCTCAAGTGGGAAACCAGAACTGCATGTACAATCTCACCAGTTTGCCTGTACAGCAACAGCGTAATGTCCCTGCTCTTAAATTCAATCCGTCTAGCAATGAAAGCTAACATTCTATTTGTCTTCTTGATAGCCTTTGCACCTGCAAACCAACTTTTTGCAATTCATGCAGCAACATTCCCAAGTTCCTCTGCGTGATAGCATGCTGCAGCCTTTCACCATTTAAATGATAATCTTATCTTCTATTATCCCTTACAACATGGATAATCTTACACTTACCAATATGGTGCTCCACCTGCCCACTCAATTAACCTATCTATATCTCTCTGCACACTCTCTGCATAATTTGCTTTTCCACTCAATTTAGTGTCATCAGCAGGCTCAGCATCAAACCCTGGGGCACCCCACTAATCACTGATTGCCATCAAGAGAACCCCTCATTTATTCCAACTCTCTGCTTTCTGTTGGTAAACCAATCCTCTTTATGGATACACTACCCATGCATCCATGCATCCTTCTCTTATGGATTTTGTTTAATGTGGCACCTAATTGAAATCCAAGAATACAGTATCCACCTTTTCCTGTCTATCCACTATGCTCATTATATCCTTAAAGAACTCCAATAAGTTTGTTAAACAGGACCTACCCTTCCTGAATCCATGCTGTGAGTGCCTAATGGAAACATCTCTATCCAGATGTTTTGCTATTTCTTCCTTAACGTTAGCTAAAAGCATTTTCCTAACTACAGATATTAAACTAATTGTCCTATAGTTACCTTCCTTTTGCATACGTCCTTTTTAAACAGTGACAAGACAAGTATCATGTCTTTTGATTTGACTGAGTTTTTGACGAAGGCCGATGAGGGCAGAGTGGTAAATGTGCAGTGATCTATATGGGCTTCAGCCTTTCCCATGGTAGGCCCCACTGGAAGGTTAGTCACATGGAATCCATGAACAAGTGGATAGTGGGCTACACAATTGGATTGGTGGTAGGAAGCAGAGGATGATAGTGAATGGCTGTTCCACGGACAGGAGGTCTATGACTCAGGAGCTGGTATTCAGCCCATTGTTGTTTGTCATTAATACCAAAAATTTAGATGAGAATAGACAAAACATGGTTAGTAAGTTTGAAGATGACACTAAAGTAGATAGTATCATAGAAAGTGAAGAAGATTACTAAGAATTATAGCAGAATTTGATCAGCTGGGTATGTGATCGAGGAATGGAAATGGAGTTGTATTCAGACAAGCGCATGGTTTTACATTTTTGGAAGTCAAATCAAAGTAGCACTGTCACAGTTAATGGAAGCGCCCTGAAGAGTGTTGTAAAACAGAAGGATATTGGAGATCAAGTACATGATTCCCTGATTGTCGAGTTACAGTTAGACAGGATGGTGAAGAAGGCTTGTGGCATGTTGCCCTTCATCAATCAGTGTACTGAGAATAGAGATTGGAAGGTTATGCTATTATGTTAGTTCTGGTCACTCTATGACAGAAAATATGTTATTAAACTGAAAAGAATGCAGAAGAGATTCAAGGGACTGAGCTAAAGAGGGCGGGTTGGACATTCCAGGACGTCTTTCCTTGGAGTGTAGAAAAATGGTGGGAGATCTTACAAAACTGTATTAAAATGTAAGTGGCATTGATAGGGTGAATACACTTTGTCTATTTTCCCAAGATGGAGAATCAAGAATAGATATCATAGGTTTAAGGTGAGAGAGGAAAAGCTTAAAAGGAACTTAAGTGGCAACTTTTTGCTCAGGTGACAATAAGCTGGCAGGAGAAGTGGTTGAGACAGGTACAAGGACAACTTTCAAAAGATAGTTGGACAGGTGCATAGATAGAAGAGATTTAGTAGAATAGGAGCCAATCATAGGAAAACAGGACTGTATTCAATGAGTAGCTTAGTCAGCATGAACCAGTTGGACTTAAGACCCTGTTTCCATCCCATATGACTCTATGATATCAAGAAATGTGAAGCAAAGGTGTGTAAATGGGGTAGAATATAGATCAGCTATGATCATATAGTCAGATTTAGGAGCTAAATGTACTTATCTATTCTTATCTAGTCCTGACGAAGGGTCTCGGCCTGAAATGTCGACTGCACCTCTTCCTAGAGATGCTGCCTGGCCTGCTGCATTCACCAGCAACTTTTATGTGTGTTGCTATCTATTCTTATGTTCCATTTAGTTTGTTCTTTCATAAATTCAAAAACAAATCCATCATTTGCCAGTAAGAAGTTACAATGTGGACACATATCTATAACTGAAAGATGCTGTCATATATTTCTGTGACTTTTTAATTATAGTTGGCTGAGATTTAGAAAATAATTATTACCAAAAGACTTTGTATGTTTCATACAAATTTTATTGCTCATTGCCTATGATGATACTTCTCAGCCACCATATGTTATAGAGCAGTGGTTCCTAAAGTGCCTGATATCACCCCCCACCCCCATCGGGGCGGTGGCAGTTTCTAAGGGAGTGATAAAGATAAAGGGGGCAGTAGGGGGGGGCTGCTGAGGGATGGCAAGCTTAATTTAAGGGATATATTTCTTAATATAAGCATTTGATCCTCAGTGCCTCATAATTGATTACAATGATCACCTCATCTCCTGCTAACGTTCTCTTAGACTTTGCTCTAAGCATGTTACAGTTGTTGAAAAGCAATGTGACACTTTGGTATTTGGCATACTATGAGAAATTTGGACCAAAGAAATTGTATTATTTCCTGTTTCTGCCCACGTATTATTGCCATTCACTACTGTAGCACAGTGCTGGCTAGTATGATTCCCATACTCAATTCACGCAGTGAATCAGTTCCTATGAATTATGGCATTCAATGGAATAATGTTCAGAATCTGTCCTTTGAATGATCTTGACTGCAATTCTCTAGCCCATGGCACAACTGACAAATTGCTACCCCCCCTCCTTATGTATCTTCAGGCAGAGTCAGGTGCTGCCTGAGCTATGATACCATTATAATTTTCCCCTTTAATGATCTCAGCGGTTGAGGTTGACCGTGACTAACCATGGTCATTAATCCATAATGAAAACAGCAGAAGCAAACCAAACGAAAAAAAAGTGTAGTCAGTGTAGTGTGGAATATCTGAAATACGGATTTATACCAGCACCTGTTCAAAGACAAATCGATGAAATGCCTGAGAATGTAGTAGACACAGTGTGCAATGTGCTTAGGACAATAGAACTGTTTTACAGTTGGATGAGACAACTTTGCATGGCGATGAATCTCTGCTTCCTGGTTATGTTTGCTTCATAAAAGATGAAAGCATGGCTCAAGAGCCATCATTTGCAAGGGGACAAGAAATAGATATGAAGGGAAGTCAATATTTTGGGTTGTTGAGCAATTTTTCAAAGAGAAGGACATTCCATTCAACTACACTATTGTTTGTACAACAGATGGGGCACCATCAATGACAAGACACCACTGTGAGGTTATTACTTTCTTGAAAAAAGCTGTACCTAGCATACTTCTTATCACAAGGATCCAAAGGAATCAGCTACACAAATCATTAAATACTGTGATAGCAGTAAATAAAATCAAGTCCCATGCTCTCTTTGGTCAAGATCACTTAGCTCAGTCAATCTTTCTCATATTCTTCGACGTGCTGGAAATTATATGGTACCAGTGATGCTCTCTATGTCACATTGGGTTTTAATAGTAGTATTGCTCTATGTAATTTACTCTTTATTAAAGAGTTATATTTAATAATTACTCAACATCTCCCCATCCCATCACCACCCACTTCACATCCTGTTTCTCCAGATGACATTACGGTGTTGCTTTTTTTTGTTATGCTGTGTGATATTGTGCTGATCTTGCTTTGTCTGGCTACTTGCTTTATTACACTGGGTTATATCACTTTTCAAATTTGATAATACCATGAAACACATCTGTCTTGAAATATCTTGATTGTCATAAGGATAGATTACACTTGAATGGAATTCACTGGGCTGTGGATTGGAAAACTCACGGTTGTCAAACATTCCACTTACATTGACATTATTATTGGGGTTGATAAAATTGTATGGGACCTCATGATGCAATTCAGTGATATTGTAAGTTTACCAACACTCCGGGAAAGTTCCAGCTCAACAGATTGCCTCCAGCAAGTTACATATTTGTGGGATTGTCTAACGTCTTGATATTTTTATTCCGTGACTCCAGGCAGTATTGAAGAGCTGATTGTCTGTAACAGAATGAACTTTATTACTTCAACCTTGCCTCCTCATACTTCATAAACTCTAAATGCAGACCAAGTAGACATTGCACCTGCTCTTAAGCTCCTCCTTTGCTGGAGTCATTAAAAATTCTTGCATTTGTTTTTTTTCCTTTACACACTTTTGAAAATGTTAGTCTTGAACCTTAGTTCTATTTGTAACATTATGCAGCTCTACTCTGGAGGAATGCATTCAACATTTGCTCTGAGTTGTTTCTGACGGTTTCCAACATCCACACTGCAATTTATCATGCTTTGTTAAATGTTTTCCTTACATATACTTTGGAAATGTTTTTATTCATTGGAAAATTTATAAATATTGTGATTAGTTAAACACTCAGGTACTTCAAAGAAAGCTTTTGACTAAACCAGCTTCCTTCCTCCCTATTCGAAGACCAACTAAAACGGTCCGAAGGTTGGTCTTGCTATATTGAGATAATAGAGTATTGACAACATGAAATTAATTACAAGAAAAGATCAATTTCTCAATGAAGGTCTCTTTCTGTACCTGCAAAGGCCTTTATTCACACCCTTGCAAGTGTATGTGCACCATTGAAAAATGAACAGCTGTTTCTGCAAATACACTCAAGATGTAAATTACATGGCAAAGAATGAATAGTTCTCATTGTCTGAAGATTGAAACAAGCATCAAAACCCATTACAATGACAGCAAAATTATGTACTGCACACAAAGGACCCCAGGGCTCAGAAACACGTCTGCACATGTGTTAACATAACAGTAACTGCTCCAGATTTCAAAACCAGTTTAATTAAGTTTTAAAAAGTGACTGTTAGGTTTTTTTTATTGTTACCAATGTTTGGGATTCAAATATGTTGTGTTAATTTTTGTTCTACCCAATCCAACTTCATCCCCAGCCAAATTCATAATACATCGCAAAATCCATTCTTGAATCTCATGATCTACTCCTGAGGGCTCTCACAAACATTATGTGCTAATAAAAGTGCAAGATGAAGACTGATGATGCTCTGCTTGCAATAATACATATATAATTTTCTTTGCCATAAATTCTATCCTTGCATTCATTTCCTGAGGAAAAGTTGAACATTTCTCAGCATCTAAGACAAATGGATATCAGTTCAATGTCATTACTTAGCAACAATCTAAAGCCTCATGACTTAGTACAGCCCAGAAATAACATTGATGATTGATTGCATCAGCAAATCGGCTGTTCAACCCACCATCCCCCCGCCATCCTAAAGGAACAAATGAACAGATTTTTCTAATGAGCAGTACTTTCTGTGTTTAAAATACATATTTATTTTTAGTCAAAGATCTGTGACTGTCTGAAAAATCTTGAACTTTTGTTGCTAGCCAAACCAATCACTAACAGCTTAAAAAGTTCAACAGGGCAGAACTCTGAGCATGCATGCTTGTCAATAGCTACCAGAAATTGTGAGATAAATTCAATAAGACAGTATCTTTACAGAGAATGCCAGGCCTTACTGGTTATAAGCCACATTTTTGTTAACAAATGAAGAGAGTCCAAACTAAGAAGGCACAAAATACAAAGTATGCATCAATAAATCCATTTGGAAATTTAGGGGCAACTTTTTTACCCAGTTAGTCTTTCAGAAATAGAATTCATGTCATAATCATTTTTCTAAAAGATACAATGAACCTTTTGTGTTGCTCCCTTGGTCCCCTGCTCTTCTCCTTATACATGCTTCCCTTAGTAGACATCATTAGAAACCAGAAGTTAGATTTCCACAGTCATGCAGATGACATACAATTTTGCATCTCAGTTGAGCCTCACAATGATAACGCCCTAACTTCCCTGATTTCTGGTATGGCTGCAATAAACAAATGGATGAGCAATAATTTCTTAAAAATAAATAAAGATTAAATTGAAAATTGGTCCCTGACCCAACTTCTTAATAAACTTGTGAACTAGGCTCCCCTTGTAAGATCAGAAGCAGAAAGCCTGAATTTAGATTTGAATTTTAAATTCCACATAAAGAAAGTGACCAGAGCAGCATTTCTATACTTAAGAAATATTGCCAAGTTATGTCTGATCCGGTCACGAAATGATGCTGAAAAACGAATTCATGCAGAACAGCACCTCTTTCACATCAAATGATTGAAGAAGTTTGGTGTGGGCCCCCAATCCTAAGAACTTTCTACAGGGGCACAATTGAGAACATCGTGCCTGGCTGCATCACTGCCTGGTATGGGAACTGTACTTCCCTCAATCACAGGACTCTGCAGAGCGTGGTGCGGACAACCCAGCGCATCTGTAAATGTGAACTTCCCTTTAGTCAGGACATTTACAGAGACAGGTGTGTGAAAAGGGCCCGAAGGGTCATTAGAAACCTGAGTCACCCAACCACAAACTGTTCCAGCAGCTACCATCCGGGAAACGGTACCACAGCATAAAAGCCAGGACCAACAGGCTCCGGGACAGCTTCTTCCACCAGGCCATCAGACTGAATAATTCATGATGATACAATTGTACTTCTATGTTATACTGACTGTCTTGTTGTACATACTATTTATTATAAATTACTATAAATTGCACATTGCACATTTAGACAGGGACGTAACGTAAAGATTTTTACTCCTTGTGTATGAAGGATACAAGTAATAAAGTCAATTCAATTCAACTCCAATTCATTTCAGTTCAAATCATTCCCATCAGTTGCTTGCCTATCAAATAATTACTGGAGTGTAACAGCATGACTGTTTTTTCTAATTTATAGAAATGACCCTCAACTTCTCTGTTCTCACTCTTTACAGTTTTATAATTTTCTTGTCAATCATCTCTGCCATCCCTTCTCTTCTCTTTGCTATCTTTCATGTTTTCTTATTTTACCATTACATCTTAATCTGATATGGTTAATTGCAGCTGCAACTCTCCAACCTCGTTTAAAATCTATTGTGTTTATGTTAAATTACTGTAAAACCATTTATGTGTAATCTACTTCGAAGTAAATTTATTATCAAAGTACATATTGTCACCATGTACAACCCTGAGATTCACTTTCTTGCAGGCATACTCAATAAATCCATGATAGAATAATAACCATAATAGAATCAATGATAGACTGCACCAACTTGGGCATTCAATTAGTGTCCAAAGGGCAACAGACTGTGCAAATACAAAAATAAAGTAATTATAATAATCAATATATAAACAATAGTTAACAAGAGTCCTTGAAAGTGGGTCCATGATTAGGGGAACATTTCAATGACGGAGCAAGTGAAGTTATCCCCTTTGGTTAAGAACTTGATGATTGAGGGGTAATAACTATTCCTGAACCTGACAGTGAGAGTCCTGAGGCTCCTGTACCTTCTTCCTGATAGCAGCAGCGAGAATAGAGCATGTCCTGGTGGTGATGCCGATACCTGATGATGGATGCTGCTTTCCTGCAACAATGCTTCATGTAGATGTGCTCAACGGTGGGGAGGGCTTTACCCATGATGGACTGGGTTGTATCGATAACTTTTTTGTAGGATCTTCCATTCTAGGGCATTGGTGTTTCCATATCAGGTTATGATGCAGCCAGTCAAAATACTCTACACTACACATCTATAGAAGTTTGTCAAAGATTTTAGATGTCATGCAGAATCTTTGCAAGCTCCTAAGGAAGTAGCGACGCTGCTGTGCTTTCTTCATAATTGCACTTACATGCTGGGCCCAGGACAGGTCCACTGATAACACAGAGGAATTTAAAGTTGCTGATCCTTTCCGCCTCAGATTCTTCAATGAGGAGTGGCTCATGGATGGTTGGTTTCTGCTCCTGTCATCAATAATCAGCTCCTTGGTCTTGCTGACATTGAGCAAGATGTTGTTATTGTGGCACCACTCAACCAGATTTTCAATTTCCCTCCTACTTGCTGATTCGTCGCCACCTTTGATTTGGCCTTCAACAGTGGAGTCATCAGCAAACATGAATATGGCATTGAAGCTGTGCTTAGCCACACAGTGATAAGTGTAAAGTGAGTAGAGCAGGGAGCTAATCGCATAGCTTTGTGGTGCACCTGTGCTGATGGAGACTGTGGATGAGATGCTGTTGCCAATTCGAACTGACTGGGGTCTGTAAGTGAGAAAACCAAAGATCCATTTACACAGAGAGGTATTGAGGTCAAAGTCTTGAACCTTAATGATTAGTTTTGAGGAGATAATGGTATTGGATGTTGTGCTATAGTCAATAAAAACATCCTGATGTATGCATCTTTGCTGTCCAGTATTCAGTGAACAGCAAATAAGATGGCATCTGCTGTTGATGTGTTGTGCCTGTAAGCAAATTGGAATGGACCTAAGTCACTTCTCAAGCAGGAGTTGAAACGTTTAATCACCAACCTCAAAACACTTCATCACTGTGGATGTAAGTGCTACTGGGCAATAGTCATTGAGGCAGGTCACCACACTCTTCTTAGACACCAGTATAGTGTAAGTGAACCTGCGTGAAGCAGGAGGTTACCTCATGCAGTTGAAGCGAAAGGTTAAAGATTTCAGTGAACACTCCAGCTGGTTGATCTGCACAGGTCTTTAGTACTTGGCCAGTCACCCTGTCTGGGCCGGATGCTTTTCATGGGGTTCATCCTTCTGAAGGCTGCTCGTATGTCGGCCTCAGAGACGGAAATCACAGGATCATCTGGGGCTGTGGAAATTCTTGATTGTTCCTCCATGTTTTGATTGTCAAAGCGAGCACAGAAGGCATTGAGCTCATCTAGAAGAAAGCCCTGCTGTTGCCTATGTTGCTTGATTTAACTTTATAAGAGGTAATACTATTCAAGCCCTGCCACAAATGTTAAGCATCCTTCATGGATTCATATTTAGTCTAGAATTGTCACTTTGCCTATGACATGGGTTTCCAGAGATCAAAATTCAAAATTCAATGTTCAAAGTATATTTATTATCAATGTATACATTATACAACCTTGAGATCCATCTCCTCACAGGCAGCCACAGCACAAGAAACGTGAAAGAACCCATTAAAAAATTCCAACAGACACCCCATGTGCAGAGAGAGAAAAACATCAAATTGTGCAAACAAAGAAAGCAAGCAAACAGCACTCAGAACAACAGTAGTCCATAGGTACAAACCCAGAGCAGGCTCTCAGGCTCAGCCTCAGTTCATCAGACAGCAAAACAAACCATCACAAAGCCCACGGACATGAAGCTCCGAGGAGCTAGAGCAGGCCCCGATCCTCAGCACCAGTGCAGCGAAGAGCAGAGTAAGCATTGTGGAGAAGCAAGCAGAATCAGCCTGACCCTATCTTTTCAATCCATCCAGTCCGGTGTTTAAATCGTCCAAACATCGGGCCGTTCATCGCTCATAGACCTGGGCCCTGTCACATCGCTATGTTCTGGGCCTGCACCTCTTGTAGCTTTCTTGATCACCAGACTCGAATGCCTCTGATCAGCCACTCAGCAGATTGGGGATCTCGTGGTTCATCCAGGGCTTCTAATTAATCTGGTTCTTATTGCTCTGATAATAGCTATTTCTCCAAAAGATTATGTGTTATGTAATCTTTTTTAATGCTACAACATTCTGCCAAATTAGTTTAAGTCTGCCAGATCCCCAGCACCAGCATCTCCCAAGAAGTCTAATCCCACCAAAATGCAACTCACCCAACACTTGTAGGTTCCATCTTCCCAGAACTGGGCCTTGTACTATAGGAACCTAAAATCCTCCCCTTTCTACCATCTCTCAAGCCTCGCTTTTATTGGTACAATCCTGCTACTCTCCAACATCTAGTACCAGGAATAACTTGGAGATTGCTACCTTTATGGTTTCACTTCTCAAATTCTTTCCTTATTCCTTAAAATTTGCCTGCAGAACACCATTTCTTTTTTTTTTCTGATCAGGTCCCCCCTACCTCTTAGGAGTTATCCTGTTTCCTGCCAAACAGTAGAATCTCTAGTTTCGGGCCATAATGAATATTTTATGTCAGAAGTACTTTACGTAAACCTTCCATTTGATGTATCCTGAGCCTATGACGGACACAGTATGTCCTGCATCAATTGCAAAGACTTGGCATAGCCCATATCCATGGGTAGACAAATGATTTATTGCGTGTACATAAGATGTGGTATATACTTCAACCGTTATGGGGACATGACGTGTCCAACTGTGAAATAAGGTGCCTCGTTCTTGAATTCATTCTGTTTCCCAAAAGCCTCTTTTTTAAAATTTTACACAACTGAGATGGCTAACACAGTTAAATAATGCATGTTATTCCCTGGCAACCACTTCAACATGAAGGAAGCTTGTATTTATATTGGAATAATCCTAAATCCTCTAGTTCTATGGGAGGAGATTGTTTCACAGGACAGACTGAAAGAGGAGATGATCTCCTGTAGTGATCACAGCACAAGCTGTCTGATGAAATAAAGTAAGTTTTGAATGTTCTTGAAACTAGCAGGACTTCAATTTATACAAGGGACAATTCTATAACTGAGTGTTGGAACTATCCCAAGATCCATTACTAATTGACCTTTCTCTGAGTGATCTCTCTTTGTTTTACCCCCAGCTTGCACTGAACTTCCCTTCCCAGATGGTGATTTGCTTTCATCATGGAGGGGGGCAAAGGACTGAGAAACCTTTAGAGATTTTATGATTTTCTTTGATCTTTTGAAAGGATCTGTGTCTAAGTCAATTTATTTTTTGCCTCTTCTTTGTGTATGTACAGGATTATGAGTCAAATGGAAAAAAAATATCCACAATTGCTATATTGACTGATCAAGAAAAAACAATTACACCCACTATCCATCTCATACTAAAATGTACTTATTTTAATAATCAAAAGATGGTGGGCGACTTTCATGGGAAGGGGAATATTATGAGTATGTTCTAATTTGCAATGATATTATTATAATATAAATGAGGCAAGACTGATTGATGCTCCCTCTTTGATCTACCTTTGATAACCTGCCGGAAGATGCCCATCTGTTAGAGCAGAACTTGGAGAAGGGTTTCATGATGTGGGCTTTGATTCACTTTGTCTGGTAGAAACAAATAAGTAACAAATATGCAAGTACAGATGATACTGAAATAAAACAGAAATGCTGCAACTACTCAGGCAGCATCCATGGAGACAGAAAAGAAAGTTAATATTTCATGTTGATGGTCTATGATGAGAACTGATAAAATGTGGACAACTGGCTCATTGCCTGCTTCAACTCTGTTACTATTTTTCCAAGGGTCTCCACATGATAATCAAGCAAATGCTGAGTCATTTGGGAGTTTCATGTTATAAACCACAAAGCATCTTTAAATGTCTACTGGATGGAGGTCAAATAATGCGGGCTCAACTTAGTAAAACCTGACAGAGAAAGTAAGTGTAAAGAATGAATCTGTAGACTGTAGACTGAGTAACATGCATGAAATACAATGGGTGTCTAAAAGGTTAACTGAATAACCTGGGTGCTAACCGGGTTAAACTCAGGTTATTTGGAGACTGTGTAATGTGAAAAATAATGCATGTGATCAAGTATGGCATGCAGTCAGCTCTCCCTTTATTACATACACTTCCTTTTTTAAAACAAACAACTGGGAATTGTTGAACATTTACAAACTGATTTTTTGGGTTTTGAATTCTTATCAAACTTAATGATACGGGTTTGTGGATGGCATTAATCCAGTATTTCATCAGGATCCTGGCGATCCTTCCAGAAACCTTGGAAACCTATGAGGCAGCTCAAATCACAGCGTACGTGGATCAAAGATGACCTGAGGCTCAGGTCGGCTGGTGTTTACAGGATTCCCTGTGAATGCAGAGCAGCGTGTATCAGACAGGCGGGATGCTGGTGTCAAAGAGCACAGGAGGTGTATCCATCTGGGTTACCCGGAGAAATCGGACATAGCAGAACCTTATATTTCAATGGCCACAGGATTGACTTTGACAACACAAAACTACTGTGCCACGCCAATGGTTTAGGGGCCAGCTAGTAAAGGAAGGCATTGAAATAAAATCAGTGGAAAAGACAAAGGTCTCACTCTAAGTAAGAACCGGAATTCGACTGCAAACAAGGTGGGAGAGTGGAAACCTGATTGGACAATAACTAGCCAATCAGGAGGGATGGACTACAGGGGTATAAATACCACTGGACTAGACATGCCCAGGCATCATTCCTGATGAAAATGGCAGTTTGTCATCGAAATATTGGTTATAATTGATACCTGTACCCGACTGGAAGCCTGATAAGAGTTTATTCAACTTTTTGCTGCTCTTTGGGCACCCCAGTCAAAATTTCTGTTACTGTGAATAGTTAAGTGAGTAGAAGATGAACTGATCTCCAAAAGTCATAAAGTTAAAGATGAAACATTCTTTTCAACATTTTAAGCAAGATTAGTGTATTATTTTTGTTTTGTACAATTTTAAAGTGGAAAAAACGAAAGGAGCACCATGCAAAAGTTTGGGCACCCCAAGAGATTTGAGCTCTCAGATAACTTTTACCAAGGTCTCAGACCTTAATTAGCTTGTTAGGGCTATGGGTTGTTTACAGTCATCATTAGGAAAGGCCAGGTGATGCAAATTTCAAAGACTCCTCAAACCTTGTCCCAACAATCAGCAGCCATGGGCTTCTCTAAGCAGCTGCCTGGCACACTGAAAATTAAAATAAATGATGCCCACAAAGCAAGAGAAGGCTATAAGAAGATAGCAAAGCGTTTTCAGGTAGCCATTACCTCAGTTCATAATGTAATTAAGAAATGGCAGTTAACAGGTCAAGTTGAAGTCAAGTTGAGGTTTGGAAGACCAAGAAAACTTTCTGAGAGAACTTCTTGTAGGATTGCTAGAAAGGCGAATCAAACCCCCGTTTGACTGCAAAAGACCTTCAGGAAGATTTAGCAGACTCTGGAGTGGTGGTGCACTGTTCTACTGTGCAGTGACACCTGCACAAATGTGACCTTCATGGAAGAGTCATCAGAAGAAAACCTTTCCAGCGTCCTCACCACAAAATTCACCATCAGAAGTTTGCAAAGGAACATCTAAACAAGCCTGATGCATTTTGGAAACAAGTCCTGTGGACTGATGAAGTTAAAATAGAACTTTTTGGCCGCAATGAGCAAAGGTATGTTTGGAGAAAAAAGGGTGCAGAATTTCATGAAGAGAACACCTCTCCAACTGTTAAGCACGGTGGTGGATCGATCATGCTTTGGGCTTGTGTTGCAGCCAGTGGCACGGGGAACATTTACTGGTAGAGGGAAGAATGAATTCAATTAAATACCAGCAAATTCTGGAAGCAAACTTCACACCATCTGTAAAAAAGCTGAAAATGAAAAGAGGATGGCTTCTACAACAGGATAATGATCCTAAACACACCTCAAAATCCACAATGGACTACCTCAAGAGGCGCAAGCTGAAGGTTTTGCCATGGCCCTCACAGTCCCCCGACCTAAACATCATCAAAAACCTGTGAATAGACCTCAAAAGAGCAGTGCATGCAAGAGGGCCCAAGAGCCTCACGGAACTAGAAGCCTTTTGCAAGGAAGAATGGGCGAAAATCCCCCAAACAAGAATTGAAAGACTCTTAGCTGGCTACAGAAAGCATTTACAAGCTGTGATACTTGCCAAAGGGGGTGTTACTAAGTACCGACCATGCAAAGTGCCCAAACTTGTGCTTCGGGCCCTTTTCCTTTTCTGTTATTTTGAAACTGTAAAAGATGGAAATGAAAAAGTAATCTTGCTTAAAATATTAAAGAAATGTGTCATCTTTAACTTTAGCCTTTTGGAAATCAGGTCATCTTTTACTTGCTTAGCTATTCACAGTAACAGAAATTTTGACCGGGGTGCCCAAACTTTTGCATACCACTGTAGTGGGAATAAACAGAGCCTTTTCTAATTGGCGGCCGGTGACTAATGGTGTTCCACGGGGACTGGGACAACCTCTTCATATGTTGTTAAGTCAGTGATTTGGATGGCAGAACCAATGGCTTTGTGGCCAAACTTGCAGACAAAGATAGTTGGAGCGCCGGTGGTGCTGAGGAAGCAGGGAGGCTGCAGAAGGACTGATTCAGATTAGAAGAGTGGTCAAAGAAATGGCAGATGGAATATAGGGTAAGGAAGTGTATGGTCATGCACTTTGGTAGAAGGAATAAAAGCTAGACTATTTTCTAAAGGGAGAGAAAATTTAAGAATGAAAGGTGCAAAGAGACTTGGGAATCCTCATGCAGGATTCCCTAAAGGTTAACTTATAGGTTGAGTTGGTGGTGAGGAAAGCGAATGCAATGTTAGCATTCATTTTGACAGGACTAAAATATAAAAACAAAGATGTAATGCTGAGGCTCACTTGGAGTATGTGAACAATTTTGAGCCCTTTATCTAAGAAAGAATGTGCTGACATTGGAGTGGGTTCAAAGGAGGTTCATGAAAATGATTCCAGGAATAAAAGGCTTATCATATCGGAAGTGTTTGATGGCTCTGGGACTGCACTCGCAGGAATTTAGAAGAATAAGGGAGGATCCTGTTGAAACCTATTAAATGTTGAAAGGCCTAGATAAAGTGGATGTGGAAAGGGTGTTTCCTATAGTGGGGGAGTTTAAGACCAGAGGGCATAACGTCAGAACAGAAGGGTGTCCATTTAGAACGGAAATGAGAAGGAATTTCTTTAGCCAGAGGGTGGTGAATCTGTGGTCTGCATTGTCACAGACAGCTGTGGAGGCCATGTTATTGAATGTACAGTATTTAAGGCGGAGGTTGGTGAGTTCTTAATTAATCAGGGGCAAAGGGTTACGGAGAGGAGGGAGGGGACAGGGGTTGAGCGGGAAATGGGTCAGCAGACTCGATAGGCCAAATGGCCTAATTCTGCTCCTATGGTTTATGATCTTATGGCCTACATTGTTTGAAGAGTTATATCCACTGGAAGAAACTGCAGAGAGTTGTGGTCGTAGCTCAAAACCTCATGAAGATCAACTTCCCCTCCATGGATTCTGGCTACACTTCTTGCTACCTCAGTAAAGCAGCCAGCATAATCAAAAAACCCTTCCCATCCCACACATTTTATCTTCTCCATCCCTCACCAAACTCCTCCCCCCCCCCCGCCAACCATTGGGCAAAAGATACAAAAGCCATTAAGCATCTATCATGAGACTCAACGACAGCTTCGATTCCACTGTTTTATGTCTATTGAATTGACCTCTTGTACAATAAGATGGCCTCTTCACATTACAATTGACTTAAGTTATCATGACCTTGCACCTTATTGTCTGTATGCATTGCACTTTCTCTGCAAGTATATTCTGCATTCTGTTATTCCTTTCTAGTCTCATACTGATGTGATAAAATGATCTGTGTGGATAGCTTGAAAGACAAAGTTTTTAACTGTACCTCAGTTCATAACAATAATAAACCAAGTTAGTAATTTATTCATCTTTACTTTTCCAAGTTCCAAAGGCTTCATGTCTTTCTCCAGATTAAAAACAGAAGAAATATTCATTAAGGACCTTGTCCATAAGAAGGTTTATAAATGGAATTATCAACATTTTTGTTGCATTGGATAAAACTTGGCATCTGTGGAAAACCAGCCAGAGGCACAAACCCAATCCCTACCTGTTCTGATACAAGTTTCCACTATTACCAAATAACCTGTCAGTGACTTATCTTATGTATTTATGTGCTATGCACTGAAGGATCCTAATTGTTTCTGACAAAACTCTGGAAAGAGCTAGACATCAATAAACTATGTTTGGCGGTTCTTTCCAAGTCACATAATGCATTACTCTACGGTTCACCATAGAGTAGCTCTTCTTCAAAGAAGCAATAATGTGATACTATAAAAGCATTCTCCTGAAAGGTTGAGAAAATATCACCTTCTACAATCTCTATTGCTCCTTCTCTTGTTCCTCCTGATGTGCTGTTCTCTTTTCTCTAGCCCATACTTTGGAAAATTGGACCATCAACCTGTGCTCCTTCAGTAACTGAGACATGAAGATCCAGTATAGAAAGAATTGCTGGCCTAAAGAAGTAAATTAATTTTTATGTGACCACTTTGATTCGGTGGTCTGCTTCATATTAAAGGACACCGTGACCAATCTAAGTGAGTATGCCACTGCCGTCACAGACTTCATCAGCAAAAGAGTAGACGGCTACATACTAAAAATGTCAATCCAAGTGTTCAGAATTGGAAACCGGTTTAATACCTCTGGCATATGTTGTGAAATTTGTTAACTTTGGAGCAGCAGTACAAAGCAATACATGATCATAGAAAGAAGGAAGAAAACTGAATCACAGTATATATATAGTTTTATATATATACTAAATAGTTAAATTAAGTGAGTAGTGCAAAAAAAAAGGAAATTAAAAAAGTAGTGAGGTAGTGTTCATGGTTTCAATATTCTTTCAGAAATTGAATGGCTTAGGGGAAGAAGCTGTTCCTGAATCACTGAGTGTGTGTCCTTGTGCTTCTTTACCTCCTTCCTGATGGCAGCATTGAAAAGAGGGCATGTCCTGGGTGGTGGAGTCCGTAATGATGGACGCCGCCTTTCTGAGGCACCACTCCTAGAAGATGTCCTGGAAACTACGGAGGCTAGTACTCAGGATGGAGCTGGCTAATTTTACAACTCTCTGCAGCTTATTTTTATCCTGTGCAGTAGCTCCCTGCCCCCCCCCCAATTACCAGACAGTGATGCAGCCAGTTAGGACGCTCTCTACAGTACATCTGTAGAAGTTTGCGAGTGTTTTTGCTGACATACCAAATTTCCTCAAACTCCTTAGGGTTACAGTTCCCCAAAAGGAAACCATAAATGAAATGAAGGATCCATTCCTTACACAGAAGCCCAGATGTGAGGTGTTCAAATCAGGTGACACTCACCTATACAGGAATTGTAGGTAAAGCCATCACAAAGCTATCAGAGATACCAAGAGTTAATATCAGACCAAACTAGAATCACGGAATGGACATCAGTAATAGCAAGGCTTGCATGCTACATGGCAGCATAAAACAAAGTCAGGCAGTAATGCAACCCTCCCTGATGATCTCATGCATTCTATGCAAGTTTTGAATAGGATGTCAAAGAAACAACACCACTCTCCCTGACATCCTCCGATGCACCTGTATGGTCAGTCATCATCACAGATGTCAGAACAGCTTCCTGAGCATACACTTAAGGACAGTAACTAGACTGTATGGAATCTCCAGCCATGTCCTCAGATCCCCTGCTGAACAGCTAGTGGGAGTATTCACAGACACCTTTAACCTTTCCCTACTTCAGTCTGATGTTTCTACATGCTTAATGAAGACTATTATCAGCCCTGTAACAAAGAGAAATAAGGTAAAGTGTCTTCATGGCTATTGCCTTTTGGCTCTGATATCCACCATCATGAAGAGCTTCAAGAGGCTGGTCATGGCACATATCAACTCCAGCACCCCCAGACAACCTGGACACACTGAAATTTGCCTACTGCTGAAACAGGTCTATGGCAGATCTCTGGAGCATTTGGATAGCAAGAACACCCAGAAAAGACTCTTAGTCACTGACTAAATGCCATCTTTAACACCATAATTCCAAGCAAACTCATGTATACACTATAGCTAAGAAAATACTCCAGTGCCTTGACTTCCTCAGAAAGCTAAGGAAATTTGGCATGTCCTTGATGACAATTTTACAGATGCACCATAGAAAGCATCTTATCCATATGCATCAGAGCTTGATATGGCAACTGTTCTGCATAACACTGCAAGAAATTGAAGGATGTTGTGAACTCAGATGATATATCTCACAAACCAACCTCCCCTCCATTGACTCTGTCTACACTTCCCAATGTCTTGGGAAAGCAGTGAATATAATCAAAGACTTGTCCCACCCTGGTCATTCTTCTCACCTACACTGGATAGATGACACAAAAACTTGAGACACATACCACCAGGCTGAAGGACAGCTTCTATCTTGTTGGACTCTAGCATGGACATCTTGGGACAATAAAGAACTCCTGATCTCACAATCTACGTCGTAGCCATTCCACCTCATTTGACTACCTGAAATGCACTCTCTTTGTAACTGTAATACTATATTCTGCATTCAGTTGTTGTTTTCCTTTTGTATCACCTCTGTGTATTTATGTTTGGAATGACCTGTCTGGATGGCATGCAAAGCTTTCACTGTATCTCAGTACTTGACAATAATAAACCAATGACCAATTTTCTACACAAACCTTTATGCACTTGTTAAGCCACCAAAAAAAATTGCTGCCAGCTTCTCTGCATGACAATGTTTTGATTATTTTTAATAATCTTGCCAAATTCAAATCTAGTTATCCTTTATCATAAAATTCTTCTTCATGCTCTCTTAACTTTCTTGAGTATATTACTTCTGATATATTAGAACAGACTGATTATATACTGATGTTATATATATATTAGAGCAGATATATATGTTACATGAGGTACATTAAAGCTCCATGCTCTTGTATAATGAAGAATTACAGCTTGCTATCCAAAACTGCTCTCTTTGGATCTTTTTAAGTTTTACTGGTATGCTTTGCGCAAGTGAAGCTTGTAAAGAACATTGCAAAGTTCAACATATCTGGTATGGATTTGAGATGATTTACACTTTTAAATTCTGTTCATACACAGCCAAATGTTTCCAATGAGACCCATTCTCAGGCTGGAAAGGATTGAGTTCGATTGAAACCAAATGTCCAATGTGTTTAGAAACAGCTTGCGCTGGTTGATTAGAGTCACGTGGACTTCAGTAATAATGACAGCAAAGGAAAACTGTTCAACACCATTCAGTTTCAATGACTATGTTTTAAATAAAGAGCTTGAACTATTTTAGCTCTTTAATTCATGGTCCTCAAACAGCGTCAACTTAGAAACTGTATGTGTGCTAAAAATCAAAATCTTGTTGCATTGTTTTATCTTAATTATATAAGAGAGTGAAAGCAAAAATATGAAAAAAACAAATGCCAGATAAATGCGAAATGATTGAATTTAGTCTATGTGTCCCTTAAGCCCTGTATTTCTGTGGACATTTTCAAACCAGCAGCATGATGGTCAACTTTTTTTAGTTTCCAATCAATTGTATTGCACCAAGACACCACACCCAACATTTAATGTCATTTTAAAAAGGGAAACATGGCCATTGATCAACTTCAAAGCATTATCAAGACTCCCAGTTCATTATATGGCAGAATCTTTGTATGACAGTACTTAAGTTTCAGGAAGTGATTTTAAGACCAAAATAGACAATTAGGTTCTACATTGAGCAGAAGTATTATTATCAGAAAATACTAGAAATGCTAAATGATTCTTTCCAAAATATTTCACAAATGGGATAAGTTTCAGGTCAAGTTACCTAGTTCAGATTTTGGGCCTATTAATAGATGCCTGAAGATTTTCCAGGAATTGCCTAAAACTGCCTGTTTCCACCTTGTTAGAATCATAGAGCATTATAGCACAGAAACAGGCTCTTTGGCCCATCTAGTCCGTGCCAAACTGTTATCCTGCCTTGTCCCATTGACCAGCACCTATACTATAGTCCTCCATGCCCCTTCCACCCATATACTTATTCAAATTTATCTAAAGTTCTTGTTTTCTTATATAATAGGGATGCTTGATAATTATGGGCAACTAGAAAAATTGTTAATCAAGAAACCTAGCTTTCTTTCATTTGGTTGGTGCCAGGTCTTATCCAATCATTTACACAGGGTTTCCTCTAATGCCCTAGCAATAACAGTATTCATTTATTACAGGAGTTAAAAGATTCCATCTTGAAAAGTTACTTGTTTAGTTATTTTTCTTTGGGTCATTGCAGAAATTTGGCAAGGCAGTTCCAGGTATGCATCAGGTAAGGAGCAGGCATGATGATATCATTCCCCGTTCAATGCTCCTTTTGAAAGTTTGCAGTGAATCTGGGAACATGCTTCCTAAGAATTATTGAAATTTTGTACTGTTGGGACAACAGAGTTCTATTAATGCTGTTCAGGATTAGGACAGCTGCCAAGTAAGTTAATTATTTGACTTCATCTTTGAAATGCACCCTCTACAACACTACACTAAATCTCTTTTTACCAATTGATTTCCAGGCCAATCCATGACATCATATGCCCAAGTCTTAATCCTGACCTAGCAATGACTCTCCTTCCTCCTAATCATCCCTCTCTCCTCCAATATTGTCCATTTCACTGAGTCCAATCCCAATCACAATCCCCTCACAACATCCATTCTGTAAGTCATTGTTACATTGAAACAAACTCCAATTCGGTTCAGCTTTCTGATTTCCTCTCCTGAAGGAGTAACTATTGCTGGGGCATGGTGTTAGTACATCCTTCAAGTGTTTGTTTTTCACATATGAATCTGCAGAGTGTTTGTTGGCAGATTGTGCTACTATAGGGGTCATTAGCAGCTCAACCCCACTCATCACAAATGACAATAACAAGGATTTATAAAGCACCTCTAATACATCAAGGTATCTAACAAAAGCATCATCAGTAAAAAACACATCACAAAATGTCAGGACAAATATGGAAAAGTATGATCAAAATGAAGCACCTTAAAAGAGGTCAGAGAAGTCCCATGTGATCCAAAGAGAATTCCAAAATCATGGTATACAAAATGTAGCCAGTGGAGAATTCAAAACAAATGGATGTACAGAAAGTTGCAAGAACTTAAAGATTCCAAAGACCTGTGGAGTTGGAGCAGTTATAGGATCTCGGAAATGGTGTTTTGAAAGTGAAGATGTACAGTCCAGTGCTTAGTGGAAGCAGCTCACTATTCTTGCTTTAATAGCATGTCTCAATCTTGAAATTTCTAAAATCTGGAAGCTAAGAGGAATATCAGAACTTTTGTCTAACTTGCCAGTTATTGGATCTGTACCTGCATTATGAGTACTTTTGCAAACTCAGCTACTCTGTGTTATTCCCAAGTTCACACGGTGGCCTAAAAGTAAACACCACATTACGTCTCTTCTATCTACACCAGAGTTCACTTGATCAGTCCTTGTGCATTGCTGATGAAGTCATTCTGAAAGGCACACTCTGCAAATAAAACCTGCAGATTCCTGTTCATTACAATGTTGCACATCACATGGAGGCAGTAACATGCCTTATGAGATAGGAAGAACCTGACTTTGGGATTTTAATTTTGTTTTACATACTATGCTACCCTTATATATAATCCACATATTTTCACTGGTAAGCATGATTCAATTAAAGCTCACTTAATTTCTCTGGGACTAAAATATGAGTCCCAAATGGATCAGAAAAGTTTTACTGCTGTTCTTTCTTAATTTTTATTGAACTTTCCTTGGCAAGATGTGTAAACATACCAATTTGAGTGAGATTTCCCGTTCTGCCATGTGACCTCGAAGGTGGCCATTCAGCCCATTTGGGTTCTCAGAGGATTCTTCTATGTCCTGTTCCATGATTTATGTCCCTGTAATCTAATCCATGCATTGCATCAGATAATCCAACAGATTTTACTTGTGGTCTTTAAAGAATTTGAAAGGAACTATCAAATCTAGGTTTTGTCATTTCAATTTTTTCTTTGAATGACCGCCACCAGCATGAAAACTTACTGATATACATTGCTGATGTGCAAGGCTCTGTGAAAGTTGTTTGCATCCTTTGCATTATCAACTTTAACCAATAGAAAAATTAAAATATTAAACTTAAAAGCAAATCACTCACTACCACTTCCCTCCTTCTTCCCCACCACAGTCACAAAGTAAACCATTTATTCCTGGAGTCTTGCTCAACCTGCACCTCCTGACACTCAACAACACTGGTACATCAAGATATCTCAACAAAGTCTGGATCATTGAAGCTGTTCGCCAATATAAAGTATAGCAAAGAGCAACTGTACCAGCAAGCGAATGGTGAATAAGTAATTAAAGGGTCACCCGTTTGATAATCTTATCTGAATAAAGTTATAAAAATAAAGTTTAGCACCACAGCCAAACCATTAGAAGAACATCACATTATAGTTCATTTACAAATAACATGCTAACCTGATTTAGGCCACGGCATCTTGAAAACAAAATCTTTTCCTTCAGCATCAAGAATAAACTGCTTCCACTTGTTATATGGGTTTCAAGGGTCGCTTGATAGATTAGTAGATTCCAACATGGTTGAGGTAGGAAGTGGTTGATGAGGCTGGGGACTGGATTGTTTGAAATGGCTTTGTGTGTTTTCTTCATAGGAGACACTAAAATTAAAAGAAAGTCACTCACAGTTGTGTATTTAATATTTCAGTAATATTGTAAATATATTGTTTGATTAAGCATTCTTTGTTGTTCACATAATTGAGTGAGGCCTCCATCGGTCAGGGTCAACCATGGATGTTGCCTCCTAGCTGTCTAGATACACAAGCCTGGGCAGTACGAAATGGAGAGCAAGCTGTTGCCCATGTAGCAAGCTCCCCCTCTCCATTCATCTGATGAACCCAAAGGAGCAGCAGAGACCGATACAGTTTGGTACCAGCAGCATCGCAGGAGTTACCAGTCAGTGCTGAATTCAACATAGGACTGCCTTAGGGACTCCAGCTCTATTCCCTTGGGTTTTACTCCCGAAGCCTTTCCCATGAATGGGTTGAGTCACAAGATTGCAGAGGTTTGAGATAAGAATTTTCCTTCTCCTAGTAAAACTGCCAATCATGGCTAATGAGCCCCATCTGCCCAGATTTTTACATAATTAGTGTTGTATATTTAATATATTTTCAATATTACTCAAATATTACAGAAATGGTAAGCACACAACATACACTACCACCATTGGCACCCCATTTCCCTCCTTTTCCTCCACCTCAATACCTCATAGCCATAAATAAGCCATTTATCCTGGAATCTTGCTCAACCTGACACTTCCTGTCACTCAACAGCACTGGCACATCAAGATATCGAAGTTACTCAGTGTATTCCCAATGCTCCTCCATTTTGAACAGTCATATGCTGGGGATTCCCAGGAGTCAGGTATACTTTGAGAAGGTCATTGCAGTATTTCTCCTGTTCTTCTGTAAATGCCTTACTGTAATGGAACTGGATGAAATGGTTGGTTAAGTCTCATGCATGCATGGGGCTTTAAAAGGCATTGGACAGATGGCGCATGGAGAATTGTACACAGTTTTTGGCCCCTTATTCAAGAAAGGATGTGCTGGAGAGGGTCTAGAGAAGGTTTGCAAGAATGATCCCAGGGATGAAAGGATTAACTTAGGAGGAGCATTTGATGTCTCTAGGCCTGTATTCACTGGAGTTTAGAAGAAAGAGAAGGAATCTCTTCGAAACCTAACAAATATTGAAAGACATAGATACAGTGTACCTGGAAAGAATGTTTCCAATAATGAGAAAATCTTGCACTAAAGGACATAACCTCAGAGAAGAAGGACATCCTTTTAGAACAAAAATGAGGGGGAATATCTTTGGCCAGAGAAGGTGAGTCTGTGGAATTCATTGCCACAGACAGCTGTGGAGGCCAAGTCGTTGGAAATATTTAAAATGGAAGTTGATAGGTTCTTACTTAGTAAGGGCATCAAAGGGTACAAGGAGAAGGCAGGAGAGTGAAATAGAGAGGGACTCATTGGGCTGAATGGCCTTATACTGCTCCCGTCTTTTATGGTCTTATGCAGATAAAGTGACTTGCCCATTGGAGCTGCATATGTATGATCAGAGCATTGATACTGGAGACTGCAGCCTGGCAGAATTTTTTGAAGGCAGTATTTGTATTTCTTCAGTGCTTGAAGGAAATTGCAGTAAAAAAAACTATGTCTCCACATCATGCAGAAGGTGGGGATTATGCTGAATGGTAGAATATGAATTTGGTGTCACATTTCAACGGAATAAAGGCTGTGCTGACATTCAGGAGACAGTGGTCAATTATATCAATAATACCTGCCTTCGCCGAGTGTTGACTCTGCATTATGGATTACTTTCCTGCCAGGTTCATAGAATAGATGTCTTCTAGAAGTTTAATTTAAGAACCAGGGAATTGCACACTTCTGTATAGTAAAACATCGGCTCAATGTGCATCCATCTGATCACTGCCTGCATGTTGTGCAGCAGAATGCATGAATGAGGCTGGGATGTTCTTGGTTCTGCAGATATAATAATGATGATCAAACAAGTTTTCATTCATCCTGTGCGTTTGCTTCACTCCAGTGAGAAACTTGCTGAATATGAACAGTGCTGCTTCAAGAAGGAAGGTTGAAAAGACGGTTGGTATGACGACACATCTGTGCTTGATCCCTTCCCACCAAAGCAATGCTTGTGGTGGAGTGCTGGATTCATGATTCAAGATTCAAGACTTTTTATGGTCATCCTTCAAAACACAAGTGTAAAGGAGAAAAAAATTGTTGTTACTCTGTATCTGATGAAGCATTAAAAAAAAACCCCCCAAAAAAAAACACCATACGTATAAGTTGCATTGTAAAAATAAAAGCATTGGTTCGGATCAAACTTTACATGTTATTGTAGGACAAATTTCTGAGGACAATGAAATTTTCAAAGGTTCTCCATATTTTCCACAGTTTTCTGGAATACTGCCATTTACCACAAGCAAAAAACATCATCTTTGTTACTCAGGTTAAGATTCCACTATTATGGTCTGATTAGGGATAGTCAACATGGCTTGGGAAGGGGCAGGTCATGCTTCATTAGCCTGACTAAATTCTTTGAGGATGTGACAAAACATATTGATGAAGGCTGAGCAGTAGATGTGGTGTTTATGGAATTTGGCAACTTAGTTCTCCATGCTAGGCTCATTCAGAAAGTCAGGAAGCATGGGATCCAGGGAAACTTGGCTGTGTCAATTCAGAATTGGCTTGCTCACTGAAGGCAGAGAGTGGTGGTAGCTGGAGTGTATTCTGCCTGGAGGTTAGTGACCAGTGGCAATCCACAGGGATCTGTTCTGGGACGGTTTTTCTTTACTTGGATGACAAAGTGTAAGGATGAGTTACTAAGCTTGCAGATCACATGAAGGTTGGCGGTGCTGTGAATAGCGTAGAAGCTAATAATGAATTAGCTCTTCTCAGGCTTCCAGCTGGGTACAGGTATCGATTATAACTGATGTTTCAATGACAATAGAACATAGAATAGTACAGCACAGTACAGGCCCTTCAGCCCACAATGTTGTGCCGACCCTCAAAAACCTGCCTCTCGTATAAGCCCCCACCTTAAATTCCTCCATATACCTGACTAGTAGTCTCTTAAACTTCACTAGTGTATCTGCCTCCACCACTGACTCAGGCAGTGCATTCCATGCACCAACCACTCTGAGTAAAAAACCTTCCTCTAATATCCCCCTTGAACTTCCCACCCCTTACCTTAAAGTCATGTCCTCTTGTATTGAGCAGTGGTGCCCTGGGGAAGAGGCGCTGGCTATCCACTCTATCTATTCCTCTTATTATCTTGTACACCTCTATCATGTCTCCTCTCATCCTCCTTCTCTCCAAAGAGTAAAGCCCTGGCTCCCTTTCTTTATAAATCTTTTTATTAAATAAGTATACAAAAGGTAAACCATGTAAGCACTAATACACTGTTAGAAATTACAGGAGATATTAATACCGAAAAAAATTGATACAAACAATGCAATTTAAACATGAAATAATAAGGTAAAATAATAGTATACTAATTTTATATATATATATCAATAGAGAAAAGGAAAAAAAACCCCAAAAAAAACCCACCGTGCAACTAAACTAAAAGCAAAGCAAAGCAATGGGCTAACTTGGAAACAGGTAGAGCTAAAAAACTTAAAATCACGTCCTCACACCCGACCTCCATTAAAAACCGTTAAAATAAGCAAGAAGGGAATATAAATATAAAACAAAAGAGAAAAAAAATTACATTAAATGAAAATATTGAATAAAAGATCTCCAGGTCTCTTCAAACTTAAATGAAGAATCATAAAGATTACTTCTAATTTTCTCCAAATTTAAGCATAATATCGTCTGGGAGAACCAAAAAAAGGTAGTTGGAGCATTAGGCTCTTTCCAATGTTGTAAGATACATCTTTTCGCCATTAAAGTAAGAAATGCAATCATTCTACGGGCTGAAGGGGAAAGATTACTGGAAAGTTTAGGTAATCCAAAGATAGCAGTAATAGGATGAGGAGAGATATCTATATTCAATACCTTTGAGATAATATTAAAAATGTCTCTCCAAAAAGTTTCCAGAGTAGGACAAGACCAAAACATATGAGTTAAGGAAGCTATCTGCCCCGGACATCTATCACAAAAAGGATTAATATGAGAATAAAAACGAGCTAATTTATCTTTGGACATATGTGCTCTATGAACAACTTTAAGTTGAATTAGGGAATGTTTAGCACAGATAAAGGAAGTATTGACTAATTGTAAAATCTGCCCCCAGTCATCCACGGAAATAATAGAACCCAATTCTTGTTCCTAATCTGACCTAATCTTATCAAATAGAGCTTTCTTAAGTTTCATAATAATATTATAAATAATACCCATTGCACCTTTCTGACATGGATTAAGATTAATTATAGTATCTAAAATATATGTAGGAGGAAGCATTGGAAAGGAAGAAAATATAGTACTTAGGAAATTTCTAACTTGAAGATATCTAAAAAAATGTATTCTTGGTAAATTATATTTATTAGATAATTGTTCAAAAGACATAAGGGAACCATCTAAAAATAAATCCAAAAACCGTGAAATACCCTTAGTCTTCCAAATTTGAAACGCACGATCCGTGAAAGGGGGAGGAAAAAATATGTTACCTAAAATAGGGATCGCTAGCCCAAATTGGTTAAGATCGAAAAATTTTCTGAATTGAAACCAAATACGTAAGGTATATTTAACTATTGGGTTAGAAACCAGTTTGAGACGTTTCAAATCGAAAGGAAGAGAGGAACCTAAAATAGAGCCAAGTGCATAGCCCTGAGCAGATTGTAATTCCAATACTATCCATTTAGGGATGGATAGTGTAACTTGGTCAGGTAACCAAAATTTCATATGTCGAATATTAATTGCCCAATAATAGAATCTAAAGTTAGGTAATGCTAACCCTCCATCTCTCTTAGCTTTCTGTAAATGTATTTTACCCAGTCTCGGGTTTTTATTTTGCCAAATAAATGAAGAAATTTTAGAGTCAACTTTATCAAAAAAAGATTTTGGAACAAAAATCGGTAATGCCTGAAATATATATAAAAATTTTGGCAGAATAAACATCTTAACTGCATTAATACGACCAAAGTTAAATATAATGGAAACCATTTAGATGAAAGTTGAGTAATATGATCAATTAAGGGTAAAAAATTAGTCTTAAATAAATCTCTGTGTTTATAAGTAATTTTAATCCCAAGATATGAGAAATAATTATTAATCAATTTAAACAGAAAGTTATGATACAAGGGAAGTTGTTTATTAATCGGAAAAAGTTCACTCTTACTAAGATTTAATTTATAACCTGAAAAAAGACTGAATTGTGCTAATAAATCTAAAGCAGCAGGGATAGATTTTTGAGGATTAGAAATATGTAAAAGTAAGTCATCAGCATAGAGTGATATTTTATGGGACTTTAAGCCCCGAGTTATCCCAATAATATTTGGAGATTCTCAAATGGCAATTGCAAGAGGTTCTAATGCAATATCGAATAATAAAGGACTAAGAGGACAACCTTGTCGAGTACCTCGAAAGAGAGGAAAAAAAGGTGAGCTTAAAGAGTTAGTACGGACCGAGGCCATAGGAGAATGATATAACAGTTTGATCCAAGATATAAATTTCAAGCTAAAATTAAACATTTCAAGTACCTTAAATAAGTAAGGCCATTCTACTCTATCAAAGGCTTTTTCAGCATCTAAAGAGATAACACACTCAGGAACATTTTGTGAGGGGGTATAAACAATATTTAACAGTGTGCGAATGTTATAGAAAGAGTAAAGCTCCCTTAATCTCTGATCATAATGAATACTCTGTAAACCAGGCAGCATTCTGATATACCTCCTCTGTACCCTTTCCAATGCTTCCACATCCTTCCTATAGTGAGGTGACCAGAACTGGACACAGTACTCCAAGTGTGGCCTAACCAGAGTTTTATAGAGCTGCATCATTACATCACAACTCTTAAACTCTATCCATCGACTTATGAAAGCTAACACCCCATAAGCTTTCTTAACTACCCTATCCACCTGCAAGGCAGCTTTCAGCGATCTGTGGACATGTACCCCGAGATCCCTCTGCTCCTCCACACTACCAAGTATCCTGCCATTTTCCTTGTACTCTGCCTTGGAGCTTGTCCTTCCAAAGTGTACCACCTCACACTTCTCCGGGTTGAACTCCATCTACCATTTCTCAGCCCACTCCTGCATCTTATCAATGTCTCTCTGCAATCTTTGACAATCCTCTACACTATCTACAACACCACCAAACTTTGTTTCATCTGCAAACTTGCCAACTCACCCTTCTACCCCCACATCCAGGTCATTAATAAAAATCATGAGAAGTAGAGGTCCCAGAACAGATCCTTGTGGGACACCACTAGTCACAATCCTCCAATCTGAATGTACTCCCTCCACCACCACCCTCTGCCTTCTGCAAGCAAGCCAATTCTGAATCCACCTGGCCAAACTTCCCTGGATCCCATGCCTTCTGACTTTCTGAATAAGCCTACCATGTGGAACCTTGTCAAATGTCTTACTAAAATCCATATAGATCACATCCACTGCACTACCCTCATCTATATGCCTGGTCACCTCCTCAAAGAACTCTATCAGGCTTGTTAGACACGATCTGCCCTTCACAAAGCCATGCTGACTGTCCCTGATCAGACCATGATTCTCTAAATGCCCAGAGGTCCTATCTCTAAGAATCTTTTCCAACAGCTTTCCCACCACAGACGTAAGGCTCACTGGTCTATAACTACCCGGACTATCCCTAATACCTTTTTTGAACAAGGGGGCAACATTCACCTCCCTCCAATCCTCCAGTACCATTCCTCTGGACAACGAGGACATAAAGATCCTAGCCAGAGGCTCAGCAATCTCTTTCCTCGCCTCGTGGAGCAGCCTGGGGAATATTCCATCAGGCCCCGGGGACTTGTCCGTCCTAATGTATTTTAACAACTCCAACACCTCCTCTCCATTCATATCAACATGCTCCAGAACATCAGCCTCACTCATATTGTTCTCACCATCATCAAGTTCCCTCTCATTGGTGAATACCGAAGAGAAGTATTCATTGAGGACCTCGCTCACTTCCACAGCCTCCAGGATGCCTTGAGGTTTTCCTTTACCCTACTCACCAAGGCCTTCTCATGTCCCCTTCTTGCTCTTCTCAGCCCCTTCTTAAGCTCCTTTCTTGCTTCCTTATACTCCTCAATAGACCCATCTGATCCTTGCTTCCTAAACCTCATGTATGCTGCCTTGTTCCACCTGACTAGATTCTCCACCTCACTTGTCACTCATGGTTCCTTCACCCTACCATCTTCCTCACCGGGACCAATTTATCCCTAACATCCTGCAAGAGATCTCTAAACATTGACCACATGTCCATAGCACAGTTCCCTGCAAAAACATCATCCCAATTCACACTCGCAAGTTCTAGCCTTATAGCCGCATAATTTGCCCTTCCCCAATTAAAAATTTTCCTGTCCTCTCTGATTCTATCCTTTTCCATGATAATGCTAAAGGCCAGGGAGCGGTGGTCACTGTCCCCCAGATGCTCACCCACTGAGAGATCTGTGACCTGACCTGGTTCATTACCAAGTATTAGATCTAGTATGGCATTCCCCCAGTCGGCCTGTCCACATACTGTGACAGGAATCCATCCTGGACACACTTAACAAACCCTGCCTCATCTAAACCCTTGGAACTAATCAGGTGCCAATCAATATTAGGGAAGTTAAACTCACCCATGATAACAATCCTGTTATTTTTTCACCTTTCCAAAATCTGCCTCCCAATCTGCTCCTCTGTATCTCTGCTGCTAACAGGGGGCCTATAGAATACCCCCAGTAGAGTAACTGCTCCCTTCCTGTTCCTGACTTCCACCCATACTGACTCAAAAGAGGATCCTGCTACATTACCCACCCTTTCTGTAGCTGTAATAGTATCCCTGACCAGTAATGCCACCCCTCCTCCCCTTTTTCCGCCCTCTCTATCCCTTTTAAAGCACTGAAATCCAGGAATATTGAGAATCCATTCCTGCCCTGGTGCCAGCCAAGTCTCTGTAATGGCCACTACAACTAATTCCATGTATGTATCTAAGCCCTCAGTTCATCACCTTTGTTCCTGATGCTTCTTGCATTGAGGTACACACGTCAGCCCTTCTACCTTACTGTCTTTACACTGTTTATTCTGCTTCTCTTTCCTCAAAGCCTCTCTGTATGTTAGATCTGGCTTTACTCCATGCACTTCTTTCACTGATCTATCGCTCTGGGTCCCATCCCCCTTGCAAATTAGTTTAAACCCTCCCTAACCATGCTAGCAAACCTACCTGCAAGGATATTGCTCCCCGTCGAGTTCAGGTACAACCCATCCAATCTGTACAGGTCCCACCTTCCCCAGAAGAGATCCCAATGATCCAAAAATCTAAAAACCTGCCCTTTGCACCAACACTCCTCAGCCACACATTCAACTGCCATCTCCTCCAATTCTTAGCATCACTGTGACGTAGCACTGGCAGCAATCCTGAGAACGCCACCCTTGAGGTCCTGTTCTTCAGCTTTCTGCCTAGTTCCCAAAACTCACAATTCAGGACCTCATCCCTCTTCCTGCCTATGTCGTTGGTCCCTACATGTATCACGACTTCTGGTTGCTTTCCATCTCATACCAGGATGTCGTGCACCCGGTCAGAGACATCCCGGACCCTGTCACCCAGGAGGCAATAAACGTTGCCATATTCAATTGGGACATACCTGGGCATGTCTAGTCCAATAGTACTTATGCCCCCATAGTCTGTCCCTCCTGATTAGTTAGTCTTCATCCAATCAGGTTTCTGCTCTCCCACCTTGTTTACATATGAAGCTAGTCATTTGTTACAAAGGGACATTGATAGGATTCAGAACTGGACTGAGAAATGTAGGTGGAGTTCAATTTGGAAAACTGTGAAGTGATTGACTCTGGAAGGTCGAACTTGAAGGCAAAGTATAGAGTTAATGGCAGGATTCTTAACAGTGTGGAGGAACAGAGGATCTTGGGGCTCATATTTATAGGCCCATCAAGATTGCAATGCAAGTTGGTAGGGTTGTTAAGAAAGTGTATGGTGTGTTGATTTTAATTAATTGGGGAAAGAGTTCAATTGTCACGAAGTAATGTTGCAGCTCTATAAAACTCCGGTTATACTTCCTTGGAGTATTGTGTTCAGTTCTGGTGGCATCACTATAAGGAGGATGTGGAAGCTTTAGACAGGGTGGAAAGGAGATTGGCCAGATTGTTGCCTGGTTTAGAGAACACGTCTTATGAGGATATGTTGAGGAAACTAGGGCTTTTCTCTTTGGACAGAAGGAGGATGAGTAGTGACTTGGTAGAGGAGTGCAAGATTCTAAGAGGCAGAGAACAAGAGGATAGCCAGAGACATTTTCCAGGACAGAAATGGCTAGTACAATGGGGCATACTTTAAGCAGTTTAGAGGAAACTATAGTGAGGATGTCAGAGGTGTTTTTTTTACACAGAGAGTCACAGGTGCGTGGAACACACTGCCAGGGGTGAGGGTAGAGGCAAATACTTTAGGGACATTTAAGAGACTCAGATAGGCACATGGATGAAAAAATGGAGGGCTATGTGGGAGTGAAGGGTTAGATTGTTCTTGGTATAGGTTAAATAGTTGCCTCAACATCATGGGCCAAATGGCCTATACTATGCTGTACTGTTCTATGCCATATGTATTATATCTTCAAAGGAATTAATCAGGCAATGAATACAGCCTTACCAACATGACCCACATCCTATAATAGATGGATTGTCTTCTGGTTGATTTTTTTCCTTCCCTAAGTAAAATCGGTTTACTTAGGGACCTTGGATTGAATTAGAATACATTTTAATTGAAATGGCATACTGCATATAAGTGACAGGGTGGAGGCAACAAGTCCAAAACAACATTTTTCTGTTTTTCTGTTTTACTTCTAGTAGAAGTCCAAGAGAAGTCTTATTGCCAAAGGATTTTTCATCATTATATTAATACTTTCCATGTATAAATGGAGCTTACATTTCCACTGTGAAATTCTGCTTCAATTTCTTGTATTATTTCTGGCTCTGATGTGACTTGTACCAAAATTTGATCTGTGCATAAATAGAGACCAAATATTAACAAGACCAAAGGAATTGTTTCTAAATAAAAGATTGATTAGACAATGCCTGGAACATAATTTAAATTAAGCAGCAATGCTAAATGATTTTTCAAGCCCTTCAACTAATAACAGTGTGTTTCATGTTCATTGCAAAGTTTACAATATGGTGATCTTTTAAACAGTACCTTTATACCACATGCACCAAGCAAGGAGACAATAAAACTTAACAAAATAAGGCCTTTTATTAAAGTGGCTCACAAGTGTAATACTATGTTTTGCTTTGGACGGAAGGAATGAATTCTATACTGATCTCAAAATGATTCCTAAAATTATTCCCAGCTCTTATCGTAGAAAGTAGCAAATGTGAGCATAAATGTTACGAAATATTTGGTACAGTAGCAGATTTAGAGGGACCTTGACAAATATTGCTACTTGGACCAGCACAGCACAAATTCCATTCCCTGGAATGTATTTGGTAATCGAAGGAAATCGTCAGAAATATTAGAGGGATTCCCTTTCAACTGAAAATGGCTTGGTGATGTTTTGAGAGTCCACCAAAGAAGAATTTCTGATTTTGATGGAAATCTGCAGAAGCTACCATCCAGCTGACTGAGAAGATATGACAAATTATCTGTCCAATAGTTATCCTTTAAAAAAAAATAAATCTAATGACCACTGGATAATCTGAAAATACGCAAAAGCTACCTGTCCACAATGAGTGTTGTGTTGAACCTGTACTGAAATGTGGCTTGCATATACAGTAATTGTTAATGAGTCACTATACACAATGAAATTATTTGAAATGAAGGATGTAGTCATGCGTTTAATAGAAAGTTAATGTTTATGTACTCCATTAGAAAAACATTTGAGAAGGCACTTGAATTTAATGACACCAAATTTCTGTAACATGTAGACAAGCTAGTAACCAGAGGCTAAAGAAGGGATGTGAAGACATTAAGGTAAGAGAATGTTAATTTAAGAGGATCATCCTGGATTATCAATCGCAATTGAGTGTGATCTAGTGATATCTGAAAATGGATATAACCATCCATGACTTCAAAATATTACTTCTTAAAAAAATCCTCTTAGAATCTCACTAGTTTAGAAAGATGGGAATCAATGTATAAATCTTCATAAGACGTAGTTACTTTCAACAGGCTAGAACAAGTCAACCAACCCTTGGAGCCTCCACAAAAAAGATCAACAAATGATTTAACTAAAGTTACTCAACAACCTTAAAGTGAAATCATTCTAAGTACCAAGGTCTGCATCTGTCTCAAACTATGCAGCGTTGCTAATTGAATCCTGGATTGAAGCAGATTATAGAAATCCTGACAAGGTAAACTCATTATCATTAGAACTGGACTACCTGCCAGCAGCAAAATTTGGGTATAGGTGTTGCATATTAATTTAAAGCTAAAGATACTGGTATATCACTGCAAGTCTCTGCTCAGCAAGCAGTTTCTCAAGTATGGCAGAACAAACTTGAAGGTGCTTTAGCAAGGACAAGAGGTCAAAGGATAAATCTCTAAAAGGGACGCGGAGATGGAGTTCACAAGACAAAGTAGCAAAGAATGTAATGAAGAGAAGCAGTGCCGTGATAAGAATACAATATGGAGAATTCCGCACATCTGAATGGAGGTTGGGATTGCATTAAGTGTGCAGGCTTCTTCAAAGGGATCTAAATAAAGAAGGATTAAATAAATCGCAGAGTTGAGAACAATTATTTTCCATTCCAACTTTGAGGTTATGAGGAGGCTAATACTGCCAATGTTAGGAAGGAAGGAAAGAAAGGAAGTAACAAAGAATTCTGTACAGGTGGGTAAACATAATCACATCAAGATCTTATACACACTATTCAGTTTATGTGTGTGAGTCACGAGCTTGCAAAGATACTTACATACAAAGTTGTATATACACATGGCTGAAACATGGGATTATTTGTCTCAGACTTCAAAATAGCATTTCTCAAATAAATCCTCTTGGAGCTTGTCATTTTTCGCTGCTTTAACAACGAATTTTGCAGATACTTGATGCATGAAGCAACATAATGCAGGAATGGTGGGAGAACAACAACAAAAATGTTTTGACTAAAAATTAATAACGAGAGCATTGAAACTGCCTTGTATTTGGCTCAGACAACAATGGTTCCCTTCTGTGAAATTGGGAAGGCCTCAATCAAGAACTGAAATATAGTGTATATCAGACTGGAAAATAAAGAAAGTAGTTGTCAGAGGCAAGCCAACTGGAAAAAAAAAGTCAATTGGATAGACATTATCTAAGCAATATGAGAGAAAATTTAATACAATAATTGATATTAATCTTAACTTAAATTTTTTTACTACTTGAAGCATATGCAAGTGTTTGAATCTTTGCCATTCTTACTGTAGGCAGTCCGTATTTGTTTCTTGAGAGTGGAGAAAATTGCCAATGGCACTTTTCTATGGATACAATAACAGGGCTGATCAATACTTTGAGATATACGGACTACTCTATTCAGTTTAATTGCCAATAATGTAAATCAATGGCATTGCTTCTGTTAACTGGCCTGCAGTCAGAAATGTAACCAGGACTGTATTGTAATCTTACTGTGCTTTTTTTTAAATCCTCGCAGTAAACTGCGATTTGCTTAATCCAACTTAGAAACTAAAAGGTATCAGATCCTTTTCTGATTTACAATGTCACTTGTAAAAGTTACGTAACTGGTTGTTAGATTGTTTTCATTTCTGTTCTTCAGTGTCATGGAAAAGCATGAAATAGTTAAGATGATGGATTGGCGAAAAGAATATTCTAAAGTTCCATTAATGTATAGTCTACAGTGTGGTGGTGGTGTTGCAATTTATAACCAAATTCATTTCCATCTGAAAGCTGAAACTGACACAGGAAAATATAGAAGGCGGGCTCAGAATCTCCTGACATTCTTAGATTTGGCGTTACTTAAAGAAAACAAAATGGAAATAACTTTTCTTCACTCATATCTAATCATTAAAATATAAGGATGTAATATCATAGATAAAATAGGAACAAGCTCTTCCTGCTTAATCTTGCTCTGCTCTATCTCTGCTAAAGTGGATTTTACCCAGACCCTTATACGTAAATAAATAACATCCAATTTTCCAAGAGAAATAAAACAAAATTTTGGAATATTTACTAATCCTTACATTTTCATTATTCATATCTGTCTTCCTGTCCTCTGCATAGAATATCCTCCCCCAGTTTCAGAAGCAGTGCCATCATGAGCCAAAAAGACATTTTTCTGGCAAGCTGACTTTTCAGCTTTTGTATGAGCAAATTTTTTACTTCTTCTCCGATGAAAAAGCAGGCTATTGTTTTGGAGCTTGCGATCACCCCAAAGAGTTGCACATATCCACAGATAAAATGATTCAATTTCTGTGTAAGTGTTTTTTTGTGTGTGCCATACTCTGCCAGAGCCTGGGCGACCACTCTTTTTTCCCAAGTGGTTGTCTTGGAGGAAAGATTCTGTGAGTGGTCCCAGCACAGTTTTTTTCTTACAAGGCTGAGTTGCAAGCTTGACACTCAACCCGACACGGATGGAAAGCGTGCCTGGGAGCGGCCCAGCTGGATTTGAACTCGGGAACCTTTGCTCTGGAGTCCAGTACAGCATCATTGCATCACCAGCCTGCGTGTAAGTGTACAGTATGGCAAATAAAATCGACTCTATTCATGGGCAGTCTTACACTCCTCATACCACCACACAGAGAACTTTAATTGTCTGCCTTAACTTTGAGAACCCTGCTTAGTTGTGCTCAGACATATTATCATTCTCAAAATTCTGCTCCCTTTCATTGTCATAGAATTCTTAAAACATAGAACATAGAAATTTACAGCACATCACACGCCCTTCAGCCCACAATGTTGTACTGACCATGTAACCTACTCTAGAAGCTGCCTAGAATTTCCCTACTGCACAGCCCTCTATTTTTCTAAGCTCCATGTACCTATCTCTTAAAAGACACTATTGTATCCACCTCTACCACCATTGCTGGCAGTGCATTCCACGCACCCACCACTCTCGGTGTGAAAAACTTACCTCTGCTATCCCCCTTGTACCTACTTCCAAGACCTTAAAGCTATGTCTCCTCGTGTTAACCATTTCATACCTGGGAAAAAGCCTCACAATCAATGCCTCTCATCATTTTATTCATTCACTTTCTTGTAGTAAAATCCTGCCCACTACTCTCATGCTTTCTGATACATATTCACTCTTCCTTTTGTGCTCGCAGTCCTCTTATATACAAACATGGACAATAATTTCCCTGCATATTCACAAATAAGTTCTCATCTACGTAATTATTTCTTATTACAGTGCATGCCTTTAAGTCTCAAACAGCTGAGAAACAGAAATACCATTATATCATTCCACGGTCCATAATTTAAGGCTTGGGTCTAATTTATCTGATTTACTACAGGATTTTGTTTTTGTCTGGCAGCTTTGTAAAACTAACCATACATAATCTGGCTAGAAAACCTGAAGTAATTTAACTGTTTTTCTGTAAAGAATATTTTAACACGTGTTTCTGGTAGTTTTATGTTATTGTTATGGTTTTAAAGGCTTAAAATGTTCTGGTACTGGCAATTTGATTGAAGGTATGCCTGTGTGTAGTGCCATGCCTGGGTTGCACAATCAGGAAGGAAATCATTGCATAGAATGTGAAATAGATTGCAAACAGTGGGTCTCAGTTCTAGCATAATGAAATAATTCGATTGGCTGACACTGGCAAGGGCTGAGGTAAAGGATTATAAAAACTACTGGTCGATATTTAATAAAAGAATAAAATTATAAAGTCATATAAAAATACAAGATTAGCAGGAGAGCAGAGATCTAAAATACATGTAAAAGAAACCCCCACATGCTTTTCCTCTGTTACATGCATATTTGCTCAGAAATCAATTGACCCTGCCCCATATGCAACTCCTTATCTATTCCCATTTCTGCCAATACCAGCGTGATCCCACTGTCAGTCTCATCTTCCCCTCTACCCACCTTTCTGCCTTCCACATAGATTACTCCCTTCATAGTTCCCCAATCTGCTCATCCTTCCCTACTCACCTCTGTCTCACCTTGGCAACTAAGGGAGGTGCAACACTTGTCCTTTCATCTTCCTCCCTCACCAGCATCCAGAGATCTCAGTCTCTATTCCAGGTGATCCAGAGATTTACCCATACCTCTTCCAACCTGATCTATTGCATTCAGTTCTCACAAAGAGGCCATCTGCACATCGGTAAAACTAAGCCGACTCACAGTTATTTTGTGGTGCACCTGCTCTTTGTATGCAACACCCATCCTGAGCTTTCAGCATTGTGTCATTTTAATCCTCCTCCCACTCCTACACCAAGCTGAGTTTCTTTAGCCTTTTCCATTGCTATGCATTGTGATTGCAAGCTGAGTTACCAGAGAGATACTGAAGCTGGTGAAGTAAACCTCTTTATTCATCATGACAACAGGCATAGACCATAAAACCAAAAGGCCCAGGAACAGAACTAGGCCATTTGGCCCATCGATTCTGATCTGCCATTCAATCAATTTGAATGAATGTTTCCAACTCGACCCTATTCTCTTGCCTTCTCCCCATGACCTTTGACTTTCTTACTAACGAAGAATCTATCAACCTCTGCTTTAAATATGCCCAATGATTTGGCCTCCACAGATTAACCTCCCTCTGACTAAAGAAATTCCTTATCACCTGTGCTCTAAAGGGACATCTTTTGATTCTGAGGCTGTGCCCCTTGGTTCTAGACTCTCCCACTATAGGAAACACCCTCTTCACATCCACACATCCTTTCAACATTCAATAGGTTTTAATAATATCCATCCCCCACCCCAGCACTCAATTCTTCTAAACTCCAGTGAGTACAGGCCCAGAGCTATGGAACACTCCTCATATGTTAACTCTTTCATTCCTGGGATGATTCTCATCAACCACCGCTGGACTCTCTCCAATGCCAGCACATTCTTTCTTAGAAGTGGAGCCCAAAACTGGCCACGGTACTCCAAATATTATCTGACTAATGACTTATAAAGTCTCAGCATTACATCCTTGCTTTTATATTTTTGCCATCTCAAAATGAATGCTGTGTCACAGTCCGGTCCGTGAAGTCCACATTCCGGTCCATTGATCTGTATTCCGGGTTTTCCCTGTTTTCCCCAGTTCCGTTGGACTCCTTAATCGCGGCACCTGATTCCAGTTTCGGGGCTAGCTACATGAATAGCTTCGGGATTCAGTTTCTTTTGCTGGACTGTTCCTTTTCCCTCCCCATCCTAATCTCCGACAGTTACCTCGGCAGTTTACCTTGGCAAGTATCCTTGGCAGTCCTCCTGGCCCTGCGTCCTAGAAAGCGTCCCGGCCCTGCGTCCTAGAAAGGGTCCCGGCCCTGCGAAAGCAGCCCAGCTCTGCATCCTAGGAGGGTCCCAGCCCTGCATCCTGGGAGGGTCCCGGCCCTGCTCTCCAAGAACGAGTCCTGGCTCCATACCCAAGGGCCCAACCAAGCTGAGTCCAAGAGCCCAGTCTAGCCTAGTCCAAGAGCCAGGTCCTGCCCTGGAGTTTCTCGTCCTGCCCTGGGGTTCCTCATCCTGCCCTGGGGTTCCTTGCCCTGCCCAGGAGTACCTCGCCCTGCCCAATGCTGGAGTTCCCTTGTCCTGTGCTGGAGTTCCCTCGTCCTGTGCTGGAGTTCCCTTGTCTAGTCCAAGCCACGTCCAAGTACCTTGTCTAGTCCAAGCCAAGTCCTAGAACCTCGTCTTGTCTCAGCCTAGTCCAAGAACCTCGTCCTGTCCAAGTCAAGACTTTGTGTTCCCATCCTATCCATGTGCCTCGTCCTGTGCAGGAGTTCCACGTCCAGTCCTGTAGCCACGTCTTGTCCTCACCTAGATCCAGGGTCCAAGCCCAAGTCAAAACCTAGGTTCTGGGTCTCTATCCAGTCTCTAGCTTGGAGTCCTAGCCCAGGCTCCTAGTTCAAAATTCTTTGTCCTGGTCCCGCTTTCCTAGTCTTAGTCCTAGCCCAGGCCCGGTGTCCTTGTCTCGTCCAGGGCCTGTGCCCATGTCCAGTGTCATTTCTTCCTGACCCCCCTTGCTTTCTTGATAAACCTTGTCCTGTTCCTAGTACTTCAGTGTCTGTGTCTTGCACTTGGGTCCGCTCCTATTACATGCTGAGGTTGCATTTGCCTTCCTTACCAACAACAACTCAACCTGCAAGTTAACATTTAGGGAATTCTGCACTAGGACTCCCAAGTCCCTGTGTGCTTCTAATTTATGAATTTGTTCTTGTTTAAAGAATAGTCTACGCATACTCCTGCAGACCCTCTGGGTAGAATCTCGAAGACAAAAAACATATCACTTTTTTACACTCTTAAGAACAAAGCAGCAGCAAGTGAATCAATACAATTTCTGTTGGTAAAATGGCAGCATTTACTTCAATACTTTGAGTCTGACAATGCTTCCAATGAGTTACATATCTACAAAGAGAGACACATCTGAGTGTTCAAACACATTTGCTGAGACAATAACTTACAAGGATGGTCTAAAAGCTTCTGAGAACAGATAACCTGGACACTTAGAATTAATATTGTGTGCACTCTGGGTACACAACTATCCCACATACTGATGGAGCAAATAGACCTGTGACCAACTTTAACATGCTACCTGATGATATCACTCTGGTCTGCAGGCTTCCTGGAACTCAGTCTCAATGAGGGTACTGTCCAAGTAAGGCAAGTGCCATCAGAGGGTCAGGAAGGAACAGATTACATAGATGAAACAGGAACAGCAAACTATAGAGGACATAACCAGTAGAGTACACAACATGACACAGAGAGACACAGCAGCCCCAATAAACAGGTACTGTAGACAAAACAGCTTGATTGAATTATGTCAGGAGTTTCCAGTTGTAATGGGCCAAACTTGGACAAAAACTGTTAGAAGCAGTGCAGCTGCCTACGGAAGTAATGAGGATTAAAGAAGACACACCAGAAAAGGAAAGGAAGAAAAAGGAAATGAGTGGCCTATCAAGGCAATGGTAGAACAGTAGGCAACAGAAATGTAAGTGTTGAGAAAGAAACTACTGAAGCCAATTTAGTGTGATTATATGGAACTGTGAAAGACCTCATAACCAGTGTAACATGTTGAGGGACAGAGCAAAGCAGCATCAAACACTGCTGATAAGAAAGAGCCACAGGGAAAGAAGGTAATTCTCCTGCAGCCGGGTGATCAAGATATTGTAAGGGAGTTGCCTAAAAAGATAGGGCTTTCTCCTATGTGGATAGAGACACAGGAGGTGCTACTGACAAATAGCACTTGTGTCACTGTGCAGGCCTGACAAGACAGCCAGTGAAAACACTAGATTCAGGTCAAATTGTCTGACTCTGCTTCTCAACCTCACAGGCAGACCAAGAGACCAAGTCCACCCACTCACAAGCTACCCATTTGCCCATCCCATTAGACACCTGAGGAAAACTCAGCTGCTCCCACATTGTCCTCTTTGGTTACATCAGAACCCCACAGGATCAGGGTGTAAACGAGTGATCGTAGATTCTGGCAAACTGTTGAAGAAGGATACAGGAAAATTATGCCTCAACAACCCTTTTGGATAGAGCTTCTGGTTGAGATCTTCTCTCCCCTCCTTCTTGTCATTCTGTGCTACATTTCCCTCTCCTCGTTATCCTTATTCTGCTGCAGACCTTTTGGGTGACATAGGAGTAGAATTAGACCATTCAGCATTTGGCTTGCATCATGGCTGATTTATTATCCTTCTGAACCATTTACTTGCTTTCACATAATCTTTGATGCCCTGACTAATCAAGGACTCATCAACTTCTGCTACAAATATGCTCAATGACTTGACATCCACAGCTGTCTGTGGCAATGAATTTCACAGATTCACCACCCTCTGGCTAAAGAAGTTCCTCCTCATCTCTGTTCTAAAAGGCGTACTTCTGTTCTGAGCTGTCAGGTCCTAGACTCCCCCACTATAGGAAAACAATTCTCCACATCCACTCCATTAGGCATTTCAATATTCAATAGTTTTCAATGATATCCCCCCAACCATTCTTCTAAACTCCAGTGAGTATAGGTCCAGAGCCCTTAAACGCTCCTCATATGTTAACCCTTTCATTCTTGGGATCATTCTTGTGAACCTCCTCTGGACCCTCTCCAACGCCAACACGTCCTTTCTTAGATTTACTCACAATACTCAATATTCTGAGCAGTGTGGGTGGTGCCAAACTAACTAAAGATAAGTGCGTGTATTGCATTTAAACTTCAAGCCACATTGGACTGCATAACACTCAAGATTTTGAATGTCATGAGAGCTAAAGTCAACCGGGCAAGTAGAGAGTTCTCCATCCTTCCTATGTTTTGTGACAAGGCCTTAAGGAATTTGTAGTTGAGTCCATTACAACTATATTCAAAGTTCAAGGTTAATTTATTCTCGAAGTATGTATATATCACCATATATTAAGTCGAGATTTATTTTCTTACAGGCTTTTGCAGAAAAATGAAGAAATATAATAGAGATTCTGAAAAAATAGGCGTAATAATGAAAAACAAACATCCAATGTATGAAAGAGGACAAACTATGCCAATATTAAGTGAACAAAGTAAATAAATAATACTGAGAGCATGAGTTGAGAGTCCTTGAAAGTGAGTCCTAAGGTTGGGGAGTCAGTTCAGTGTTAAGTTGAGTAAAGTTATCCACAATCCACGCTGGTTCATGGGCCTGATGGTTGTGGGGTCATAATGTTCCTGAACCATGTGGTCATAGAGTCATAGAGAAGTACAGCATAGAAGCAGGCCCTTTGGCCCATCTAGTCCATGCTGAAACTGCCTATTCCTATTGACCTGCACCAGGACCATATCCAGTTAACCGCATCATCATCCAGATCATTAATATAGATTGTTTTTTAAGTGTGTCATACCAGACATTCAGCCATTCTTGTCTGACACGTGGTGTCAGGATTAACCAGGTCACGTTATGAACGTTCTTGACTTGACCCTTGTATTTTTTACAAGCCTGAGTGGCTAGCTCGACACTCAACCCGGCACGGATGGAAAGTGTGCTCGGGGTGGCCCGACCTGGATTCGAACTCGGGGACCTTCGCTCCGGAGTCCAGCACTGATCTCACTGCGCCACCAGCTGGCCATTAATATAGATGACAAGCAACAAAGGACCCAGCACCAATCCCTGTGGCACAGCACTAGTCACAGGCCACCAGTTGGAGAGGCAACCCTTGACCATCACTCTCTGACTCCTCCCACAAAGCCAACGTATAATCCATTTTACTACCTCATCCTGAATGCCAAGTGACTGAACCTTCCTAACATGTGGGGCCTTAGGCCCCCGTACCTGTGACTGATGGTAATAGCGTGGTCTAGATGGGGGGGTGGGGGGGGCGCGTCCTTGATGATGGATGCAGCTTTCTTAGGGCAGTACTCCTAGTAAATGTGTTATATTCTCAGGTTAACCTGCTCCTGCAGCCACAAGTAATAATAATAATTTCAAAGTTAATTTTTGATTACTGATAATCCTTCAGAATTTTAATACTGGATACATGGTGAAAGTAGTGCTGTTGAATTTTAGTAGAAATTAGGAACTTACCCGGGAACCCCACATTGCTGCCCTGCAAAGCACTAATTTGTAGCGTGCTGGGTATTCCAAGCTGAACATTCACAGGTACTTATTAACTATGTTTTAAAAATATATCCACTCAGGTTATGTGCGACTGTCTGGGAGCTGGCACAAAGCCCTGCTCTCTCCACTATGGTGAGTTGCTGTATCAAGGACCTGCATGAACTTCTTCCTTTTACTGGCATTCCTCCGGCAGTGTATCAACCCACAACCTGGTGTAGAAGCACTTTCTGTGAGGGCTCATATTATGCATGCCAGGGTAAGTGGTACATCTGAGCTGGCAAACAAAGCTTTCACCTCACCTCATCTAACACAAACCCTCACAGGTAACCTCGCCACAGTGAACCACGGTATGAATTATTGCAGCATTGTCAGGAGCATATAAGGCCATAATGACCTCTTTTAGCACTAATTCCATTCACTCACTCATTTCTTGGAAGCATTCTGAGCACTGAGTTACCTTGTTGGTGTTGCAACTGTTTATCATATCATTATGTTTCTGAAACCTGATTTAGTCCTGTACTGTGGATCACACTTCTAATGAAACATACGAGGGGTGATTGATCAGTTCATGGTCTAAGGTAGAAGGAGTCAATTTTAGAAAACCTAGCACACTTATTTTTCAACATAGACCCCTCCTACATTTATACACTTAGTCCAGCAGTCATGGAGCATATGGATCTTGGACCTCCAGAAAGTGTCCAGAGCAGGGGTGATTGATAAGTTCGTGGCCTAAGGTAGAAGGATATGAGTTATACGGCTCTCATTACAAGCACATGCAGTTCAACTCTGAGTGATTATGCAAAAAGTTTGAAGTTAATAACCCATCTCCTTCTACCTTAGGCCATGAACTTATCAATCACCCCTGATGAGTTATTAACCTCAAACTTTCTGCATAATCACTCAGAGTTGAACTGCATACGCTTGTAATGAGAGCTGTATAATTTACCATCTTCTACTTTAGGCCACGAACTTATCAATCACCCCTGCTGTGGACGCTTTCTGGAGGTCCAAGATTCGTATGCTCCATGACCGCTGGACTAAGTGTGTAAATGTAGGAGCAGACTATGTTGAAAAATAAATGTGCTAGGTTTTCTAAAATTGACTCCTTCTACCTTAGGCCACAAACTTATCAATCACCCCTCGTAATACTGTTAGTCAAATCTTGACCAGGCACCCAGAAAGGGGTTCCTTTTGTCACCTCCTTTATCCATCCGGCTCTTTCTTCTCCTCCTCCTACGCCTCTTGTTTCCAAGGTAATAGCAACATCTCAAGGACATAATTACCAGGAAATTGCAAAAGCATCTCCTAGGTACTCCTGGCCACAGACTTATGGCTTGAGGATTCTAGATACTCAATTATATGGCAAAGGTCAGCACTCCTCTCTCATTTACCTATGTTCCCCTTGTGTGCATGTACTTTGACATGTGTGAAACCAGGAACTGAATGAATATGTTTTTCCTCATGTGGCCATCCTTGGTCTCACCTATTGGCTGACAAAAAAAAAGCACAGCCCACTCCGCACCCCCCCCCCCCGGTATTGGGCACTAACAGGCATTATTTTGCTATCATAGACAAGTTGTATTGTATATCATATCATTCCATTTCTAGAACATATCTGGATTCTGGTGTGAAACAATCAGTACAATGCGGATGTGAGAAATGACTGCAACTGCTCGTTATAAGCTGTAAATTATGTTTCCAGTATCAATCTCGAATGAGCCAGAGGCACAGAAGTTGAGCACGACTCTTAAACTAACTGCCACCAGGAAACTGGTTCTGGCCCTGCTCCCTCTGTAAATATGGCTTTAGCAAGTGGCAGATCTCCATGATGCAGGTCAGTTAGCATCTGTGGAGAGGAATAAACAGTCGATGTTTTGGACTGAGACCCTTCATCAGGACCTGATGGAGGTACTTGGCCTGAAACATGGACTCTTTATTCCTTTCCATAGATACTGCCTGACCTGCTGAGTTCCTCCAACAGTTTACTCTGGATGATAACAGAAAGGTTATCATATGAGTTTGAGAAGAGGAGAATGCTGGCAAGTTATCAGAGTGGTTTTAGGAAGGGAAAGAATTCCATGGACTCAGTGATAAGGTTAGAGACTGAAATAAGAAAGGCCCAGGCAAATAAAGAGTCAGTAGTTGCAGTGTTTTTTGACATTGAAATAGCCTATGATGTGATGTGGAAGGAAGGATTGTTAATTAAACTGCACAAGATGGGGGTTGGTGGGAGAGTTTTTAATTGGATTAAAGATTTTTTGTTTGGTAGAAAAATTCAAATTCAGATTGGATCAGAATTATCAAAACAGTACATAGTGGGAAATGGCACACCTCAAGGTGGTGTGATTAGCCCGGTACTCGTACGGCCAGATTTGGGAACAGCTTCTTTCCAACTGTGATAAGACTGCTAAACAGATCCTGACCCGGATCTGGGCTGTACCCTCCAAATATCGGGACCTGAATCTCAGTTTTTTTGCACTACCTTACTTTCCATTTTTCTATTTTTGATTTATGATTTATAATTTAAATTTTTAATATTTACTATTGATTTGTAATCCAGGGAGCAGAAAGCGCAGAATCAAATATCGCGATGATAATTGTACGTTCTAGTATCAATTGTTTGGTGACAATAAAGTATAAAGTAAAAGCATAAAGTATAAAGTTACTTTTCATCATTATGATCAATGATATCTTCAAAAAGGTACCAGTGGATATAGGTAGGTCACTGTTTGCGGATGATGGGGCCTTGTGAAAAAGAGGCAGGAACATGGAGCATATAGTCAGGAAACTACAAGGAGCAATTGATGAAGTGGTGGAATGGGGTTATGATTGGGGATGTAGATTTTCAGTCGAAAAAACTCGAACTATTTTTCGCCAGGAAAAAAATTGAGGTAGGGAAGAAGTTAAGGATGTACGGGATTGAATTAGAAAGGGTTGGATCATTTAAAATTCTGCAAGTTATATTTGATTCACGATTAACATGGGCAGACCATATCAGGAAAGTTGAGGAGAAATGTAAAAAAGTAATAAATGTGATGAGATCGCAAACACGAAGAAATCTGCAGATGCTAGAATTTCAAGCAACACATATGAAAGTTGCTGGTGAACGCAGCAGGCCAGGCAGCATCTCTAGAAAGAGGTACAGTCGACGTTTCGGGCCGAGACCCTTCGTCAGGACTAACTGAAAGAAGAGCTAGTAAGAGATTTGAAAGTGGGAGAGGGAGGGGGAGATCCGAAATGATAGGAGAAGACAGGAGGGGGAGGGATGGAGCCAAGAGCTGGACAGTTGATTGGCAAAAGGAATATGAGAGGATCATGGGACAGGAGGCCTAGGGAGAAAGAAAAGGGGGAGAGGGGAAAAACTAGAGGATGGCCAAGAGGTATATTAAGAAAGCAGGATCTCCCAGTGGCCGCACATTTTAATTCCACGTCCCATTCCCATTCTGATATGTCTATCCACGGCCTCCTCTACTGTAAAGATGAAGCCACACTCAGGTTGGAGGAACAACACCTTATTTTCTGTCTGGGTTGCCTACAACCTGAAGGCATGAACATTGACTTCTCAAACTTCTGCTACTGCCCCACCTCCCCCACATTCTTTTTCTCTATCTCCTTTTTCTCCCTCTGTGCCCCTCACTATACCCCATGCCCATCCTCTGGTTTCCCCCCACTTCCCCTTTTCTTTCTCCCTAGGACTCCTGTCCCATGATCCTCTCATATCCCTTTTGCCAATCAACTGTCCAGCGCTTGGCTCCATCCCTCCCCTCCTGTCTTCTCCTATCATTTCGGATCTCCCCCTCCCCCTCCCACTTTCAAATCTCTTACTAGCTCTTCTTTCAGTTAGTCTTGACGAAGGGTCTTGGCCCGAAACATCAACAGTACCTCTTCCTAGAGATGCTGCCTGGCCTGCTGCGTTCATCAGCAACTTTTATGTGTGTTGAATGTGATGAGATATTTGACTGGTAGGGAATGGGGAGCAAGTTGTTCAGTGTTGAAGAGAATGTATGTGACTTTAGTAAGATCTGTGTTGGACTATGGAAATATAGCATATGGATCAGCAGCTAGGTCTCTTATAAGGAAACTGGACGTGATTCAGTCTCAGGCTTTGAGAGTGTGCAGTGGGGCTTTTAAAATATCACCAGTATCAGCCCTACAGGTAGAAATGGGAGTAATGCCTTTGGAACTAAGAAGGATGCAACTGATGGCAAACTACTGGGCTAATTTGCAGTGACGCAATGATTCTCACCCTGCAAAAGGAGTGTTGCAGGAGTGTGGGGAAAATGGAAGTTTTCAGAGAGATAACTTGAGTCAGGTAGGGAATGATATTGCTAAAGAATGTGGAGTGTTTGATCTAAGGATAGGTCCTTCAGTAGTTTATCCAATTGTAACTCCATGGAAGCTTATATGGCCTGACATAGACTGGCATTTGTTAGAGGTAAAAAGGAAAGGTAAAGATAAAACTGATTTGGTAAATGCATTTAACTGTCATGTGATGGAAAAATATAGTGATTATACTCAGATTTATACGGATGGTGCTAAGGAACCTGAAACAGGAGTGACAGGGTTTGAGGTGGCTATACCAGCAAAACAAATTGGAATCAGCAGAAGAACATCTAATAAATTATGGGTGTATACAGTGGATATGCTGGCAGTGTTGGTTGCGGTGCGATGGGTGGAGAAAGCTAGACAAGTCAAAGTGTTGATATGCTCAGGTTCGTCCTCAGTTCTAGCAAGTTTAAGGTCTTTTCACTCAAACAATTGGCAAGATGTACTTTATGAAGTCTTTCAGTCAGTCACAAGAATTGCAAATCAGGGAGGTCAGGTAAAATTTTTATGGGTTCCAGCACATGTAGGGGTGAAGGGGAATGACAGGGTGGCTGAGTTGGCAAAGAGGGCGTTAAAGAAAGAAAATATAGAAATGCACATTAATATCAGTAAAGCAGAGTGCGTAATCTGTGATTAAGTGTGTAATCTGGAAAAAAATCAACCAAATGTAGCAAGAAAGATTGGACAGGGAGGGGGAAGGGAGGCACTTATATCAAATACAAAAAAGTGTAGCAGGTTCTAGGGTAGGTAGTGGATACAGAAGAGAGGAGATTGTGTGGACTAGGTTAATGCTGGGGAACTGTGCATTAAACAAAACATTGAAAATGATAGGGAAACACCAAACAGGATTGTGTGAGAAATGTCAGGAAGAGGAGTCAGTAGAACATGTAGTTCTGAGTTGAAGAAGGTATGGGATACGGAGAAGGATGATGACAATCAATCTAAGGAAATTGGGGGTGCAGGAATTCACTTTAAAAGGGTTGCTGGGCATGAATGAGAAAGCACAGGTCAGAGTATTTTTAGCTTTCTTAGGGGGTACAGGGGTTTTTTTATAGGATATGATGAATAAGCAGGAATACGGTACTAGGATAGCCAAAGATGGGAGGATAAAATGTAGGTTAGGGTACGTGTGTGTGTATGATTGGGTGAAGGAATTTGGAATGTAAGTCTATTGCACACTCCAGAGCAGAAGCTGGCGGTAATGCACTATGAAGCTGGGTGCCAACCGCCGTAAAACAAGAAGAAGAAGTTTACTCTCGATTTCCAGCATCTGCAGAAACTCTTGAGTTTAAGATCTCCATGAAGACCTCCTTGATAAAATATAGTTACCTCTACTTCCACTCTGGTACATTAATAAAGAAGTGATCCCTTCCATCAGAAATGGCCTCCTGTCCATCCTATGTTCCTTTTGCTTCCCCCCACCCCCATATGGCAAGTCAATCCATCTTGCTCTTTCTTTTTTCCTTCATACTTCAGATTCTGAGTCTTAAAGGAAAGCAAAATTCTACTACCTTATTTCAATGGAATGAACAACAAACAAGTGTGCACAACCAAAATTGATTATGAGCTTAAGGTAAAAGAACGCTGAGGGGAGAGCAATCATAATATGATCAAGTTCACCCTGAACTCTGAGAAGGAGAAACTAAGGATAGATGTATCAGTATTACAGTGGAGTAGAGGGAATTATAGAGGCATGATAGAGGAGTTCGCCAGAATTAATTGAAAAAGAACACTGACAGGGATGATGGCAGAGCAGCAATGGCTGGAATTCCTTGAAGCAATTCGGAAGGCATAGGGTATATACATCCCAAAGAGGAAGAATTGTTCTAAAGGAAAGATGACACAACCATGGTTAACAAGAGAAGTCAAGGCCAACATAAAAGCCGAAGAGAGGGCGTATAATAGGGCAAAGATTAGTGGGAAGTTAGAGGATTGGGAAGCTTTTAAACAGCAACAGAAGACAACTAAAAAGTCATTATGAAGGCAAAGATAGAATAGGAAAGTAAGCTAGCCAATAATATTAAAGAGGATACCAAAAGTCTCTTTAGATACTTAAAGTGTAAAAGAGAGGTGAGAGTGGATATCGAACCACTGGAAAACGTTACTGGAGAGGTAATAATGGGGGACAATGAAATAGCGGTCAAACTGAGTAAATATGCAAAGGTTTCAAAGGTACATTTAATGTCAGAGAAATGTATACAATAGGGGTCGCCAACCCGTCGATCGCAATCGACCGGTCGAGCTTTGAGACTTTCCCAGTAGATCCCGAAAAAAATCAAAAATAAATACATAAATACTGTTGCAATGTGAGCATTATAAAAATAAGTAATACTAATTAGGACAATGGTAATATAGCAATATTTTTGCTACAAAACCGTTTGTAAAGAGAGATTGCTTCCAGGTTGCGGGATTTTAGTTCTGTTCTTTCTGCCCAGTGCACATGTGTGTAGCACCCCCGTCATGAACTGTGTTTTCAGCGTAGCTTGTGCTGCATCCAAGTGACCAATTAAATTAGATATGCAGTGGTCCCCAACCACCGGGTCGCGAAGAATGCACCGGTACTGTGGTAGTCGGAACGCACCTAGCACATCTTTAAGAAAAAAGCCAAAATAAACAAGCTAAATTAATTAGGTGCCGCCTGGCATGTAAATGTCGGCCCAGATCAGAGGCGATTGCCGATTGCGTCACCTCTGATCTGGGCCGACATCTGCATGCCGGACGGCACCTAATTAATTAGCTTGTCTATTTCGGCTTTTTTTCTTAAAGATGTGCTGGGTGCATTCCGGCCACCGCTGTACCGCTGCATTCTTCGCGGCCCGGAGGTTGGGGACCACTGGATAAGAGTACAGACTGTCGCAAACATCAATATATGGCACTCGCTCGTGATATCCTGATAGCATGGCGGAGGCTCCACAAAAGGAGGCGAAAACGTACAAATTTCATCCAGAATGGGAAGAGGAATTTCTATTTACCCTGGTGAAAGACAAGTGCGTATGTACGTTGTGCCACCAAACACAAGCACTGACTAAAAGAGGGAATCTGGAGTGGCACCACAACACCCACCACCAGAAATTTAAAGACACCTCCCCCCAAAGAGCGCAATTCATGCCAGGAAAGTTGAGGAGCTGAAATCAGAGTTGAAGGCCCAGCAATCATTTTTCCCAAAGCATGCTGCTCAAAATAAGGCTGCTATTGAAGCATCATTTTGTGTAAGTCACCTTTTGGCTAAACACAAGAAGCCTTTTACAGATGGCAATTTATTCAAGGAAGCAATGGCCGTTACTGCAGAGACTGTTTTTAATGACTTTAAAAACAAAAATGATATCACAACCTCAATACATAATATACCGCTTGGCCCTGCAAAAGTGACAAGGAGGGTAGAGTCACTGTCAGAGGATGTGGATATTTTTCACTACAATTCGATGAATTCCTGGATGTAATGCAAACAGCTCAGCTTGTTGTATTTGTCAGAATGGCTTTCCAGGATTTTACAACAAAGGAGGACTTCCTCACTCTTTTGCAATTAAAGGAGAGAACAAGAGGTGAGGATATTTACAATGAGTTTAAAAAATATGTCCGTGAAAATGACAACCCCATTCATAAACTGGTGGTAATTACTACTGATGGGGCCCCAGCAATGTGCAGTGTGCACGTTGGTTTTATAGCACTAAAAGTCAGTGCCTACTTCGGGTCAACTTCTCTATGTGAAATTGCACTTTCACAGATGAAAAATTATTAAATCTAAGTACAGGAGCTGTCTTACTGACAGACACCTCATACACTGTCTCAAACTGGCTGTCTGTAGTTATGAGCCAAATTTCAGGGAACTAGCAATAAGTATTCAGCCCCAGTCACCACACTAAGTGCAACAGTCAATTTTTATTCATTCGTTTTTCATGTTGAAATAACGTTAAATAATAAAACTTAGAATTAAAGGCGTGAAGTATTGTAATATTCTTAAAGAAAGATATGCTAGTCACAGTGTTTCCTTGTTTGAATTAATTTGAAAGTTTGCCAAAAGTATTTTGTGTAATTCAAATACAATTAGCCCAAATAAAAGGCCTCAAATTGGCAGTACAATCTGAGCTGTTTTTTCTCTAAATGATTTAGTAGGTAGATCTTGCCTCTCACTAAGGTCGAGGTAGGGGATCTTGGGCTTAAAAAGGTTGGTGACCACTAGTATACAATATACATCCTGAAATTCTTTTTCTTCACAACCATCCACGAAAACAGAGGAGAGCCTCAAAGAATGAATGACAGTTAAATCTTAGAACCCCAAAGCACCCCCCCCCAGCTCCCCTAACCCACACATAAGCAGCAATAAAGCAAGACTCCCCCTCTCCCACCAGCAAAAAAACCATTGGCAACCCCCACTGAGCAATCAAGCATGCAGCAAGCATTAATAAAGACACAGACTTGCAGTTCCCCAAAAACTACTCGTTCACCTGGTAATTCGACATACCACAGGCTTTCTCTCTCTCCCTAATAGGGGAAAAAGAGGTGTCCCTGTTTCACAGCGAGATGGGGGAAACAAACAACTCACTGATTTACAATGTTAAAAATCTGTTGGGTTGCTTTTTCTGAGCTCCGTGCCCAAAGAACTCAGATCTCTGTGCACACAGCCAGCACCCAGCTCGCTGCTTTCGATCTTCTGTGTACTCCCACAACACACCAGTTTCCTGTGGAGGCACTGACCTTGTCCGCCCACCTCCAGAGCCATGAAATCCAGGAACACTGAAGGCAAGCTAGTCCTCTAGGCTGCATCCTTCTTATATCGAATAATGTGAGACCCCGAGAGCGGGTCCCATTCCCACAAAGAACTGAAGTCAGCATGTAACTCCAGGTCAGGGTCTTCAAGAGAACCCTGAAAGGGAAAAATAGAGATATTAAAGATGGAAATAGAGCTGTTTTCAAAGATGCAAGCAAGGGAGCCGCCGTTAGGTGCCATCGTCCTCCTAATTTCCTAAGCTCCTAAGTATTTTGCATCAGTCCACCATGGAAGACACTAGCAGTATGATGGAAGTCTCAGGTGTCAGAGAGTATGAAGTGTGTGAAGTTACCATAAATAGAGAGAAAGATCTTTGGAAACTGAAAGTACCGAAGGTTGATAAGTCACCTGAAACAGATGGTGTACACCCCAGAGTTCTGAAAGAGGTGGTGAAGAAATTGCAGAGGCATTAGTGATGATCTTTCAAGAATTACTAGATTCTGGAATGGTTCCAGAAGACTGGAAAATTGCAAATGTCACTGCACTCTTTAAGAAGGGAGAGAGGCCAAAGAAAGGAAACAATAGGCCAGTTAGTCTGGCCTCAGCAGTTGGGAAGATGTTACAGATGTTTATGAAGGATGGGGACTTAGGGTACTTGGAGGCACATGATAAAATAGACCGTAGTCAGCATGGTTTCCTCAAGGGAAAAATTACCTGACAAATCTGTTGAAATTCTTTGAAGTAGTAACAAGCAGGATAGACAAAGCAGGATTGGTTGATGTTGTGTACTTGGATTTTCAGAAGCCCTTTGACAAGGTGCTACACATGAGGCTGCTTAACAAGCTATGAGCCCCATGGTATTACAGGAAAGATATTGGCATGGATAAAGCAGTGGCTGATTGGCAGGAGACAAAGAGTGGGAATAAAGGGAGCTTTTTCTGACTGGCTGCCAGCAATTAGTGGTGTTCCACAGGGGTCTGTGTTGGGACTGATTCTTTCAATGTTATATGTCAATGATTTGGATGTTGGAATTTGTGGCTTTGTTGCAAAATTTGCAGACAATATGAAGATAGGTGGAGAAGCAGGTAGTTTTGAGGAAGTAGAAAGGCTACAGGACTTAGACAGAATAGGAGAATGGGCAAAAAACTGGCAAATGGAATACAGTGTTGGGGAGAAATAAAAGGGTTGACTGTTTTCCAGGCAGGCAATGACTGTTTTCTAAATGGAGAGAAAATACTAACAAACTGAAGTGCAGAGGGACTTGGAAGTCCTTGTGCAATATTCCCTAAAGGTTATTTTGCAGTTTGAGTCTTCTGTGAGGAAGCCAAATGCAACATTAGCATTCATTTCAAGAGGACTAGAATATAAAAGCAAAGATGTAATGTTGAAACTTTATAAAGCACTGGTGAGGCCTCACTTGGAGTAGCTTTGGGCACTTTATCTTAGAAAGGATGTGCTGAGTCTGGGAAGAATTCAAAGGAGGTTCAGAAAATGATTCCAGGATTGAATGGCTTGTCATATGAAGAGCGTCTGATGACTCTAGGGCTGTATTCACTCAAACTCAGAAGAATAAGAGGTGACCTCATTGAAACTTATTGAATGGTGAAAGATGTTGATAAAGTGGATGTGGAGAGGATGTTTCCTATGGTGGGAGAGCCTAAGACTAGAGGACACAGCCTCAGAATAGAGGGATGTCCTTTTAGAACAGAGAGTGGTGAATCTGTGGAATTATTTGCCACAGGCAGCTGTGGAGAGCCAGTCTTTATGTATATTTAAGGCAGTGGTTGATAGATTCTTGATTGGTCAGAGCATGAAGGGATATGGGGAGAAGGCAGGAGATTAGGGCTGAGAGGAGAATTGGATCAGGCATGATCAAATGATGGAGCAAACTAATTCTGCTCCTATATCTTATGATCTTATGGTCTAATTAACTCTACCCATAACTATTACCCAATAAGTCTGCATGTTAAGAAATATCCCTTAAGGTAATGATGGTGAAAATTCTTTCAGCTGCTTAATACATAGTTTTCCATGAAAATCACATATGGCACTACTAATTTGGCAGAGCAGGCTTAAATCATGTCGTTTAGTACCACCAGTTACCTAATCTGAAAATGCATTATTTTACACAAAATATGAGAGGGATTTTAGCCTCGCTAGGATAACTGTGCACTGTGCTTACCTCTCTTGGATAACAGAGAAGTAAACACCCAAGGAGAGAGATGCATGCTAGCAGGATCTGAGGTTTCTCATTTAGGGAAAGGAACGATTATTGAACATTAGTGATGGCACTTTGCTACACAGTGTGGGAGATGATTAATAAGACCATAAGACATAGGAGCAGAATTAGGCCATTCAGCCCATCAAGTCTGCTCTACCATTCCATCATGGCTGCTCCTGGATCCCACGCAACTCCATACACCTGCCTACTCGCCATATATTTTGACACCCTGACCGATCAGGTAATTATCATCTTCCGCCTTAAATATACCTACGGACTTGGCCTTCACCGCAATCTGTGGCAGAGCATTCCACAGATTCACTACTCTCTGGCCAAAAGTATTCCTCCTTACCTCTGTTCTAAAAGGTCACCCCTCAATTTTAAGTCTGTGCCCTCTAGTTCTAGCTACGCCCACCAGAGGAAACATCCTCTCCATATCCACCCTACCTAGTCCTTTCAGCATTCCGTAGGTTTCAATGAGATTCCCATGCATTCTTCTAAATTCCAGTGAGTACAAGCCAAATGCTCCTCATATGTTAACCCTTCATTCCCAAAATCATCTTTGTGAACCTCCTCTGGACTCTCTCCAATGACAACACATCCTTTCTGAGATATGGGGCCCAAAACTGTTGACAATACTCCAAGTGCGGCCTAACTAGTGTCTTATAAAAGCTCAGCATTATCTCCTTGCTTTTATATTCTATTCCCCTTGAAATAAATGGTAACATTGTATTTCCCTTCTTTACCACCGATTCAACCTGTAAATTAACCTTCTGGGAGATTTTCATGAGGACTAAGTCCCTCTGCACCTCTGATGTTTGAACCTTCTCTCCACTTAGATAATAGTCCATACTATTGTTCCTTTTGCCAAAATGCATTATCATACATTTCCCAACACTGTGTTCCATCTGCCACTTTTTTGCCCATTCTTCCAATCTGTCTAAGTTCTGCTGCAATCGCACTGCTTTCTCAGCACTACCTACCCTCTACCTATCTTCATATCATCTGCAAACTTTGCAACAAAGCCATCAATTCCATTATCTAAATCACTGACAAACAATGTGAGAAGTAACGGTCCCAATACTGACCCCTGAGGAACACCAGTAGACACTGGCAGCCAACCAGAAAAGGTCCCCTTTATTCCCACTCGCTGCCTCCTGGCTGTCAGCCATTCCTCTATCCATGCCAGTATCTTTCCTGTAACACCATAGGGCTTCATCTTGTTAAGCAGCTTCATGTGTGGCACCTCATCAAATGCCTTCTGAAAATCCAAGTAAATGACATCCACTACCTCTCCTTGTTACTTTCTCAAAGGACTCTAACAGATTTGTCAGGCAAGATTTCCCCTCAGAGAAACATGCTGATTGTGATAAGCAATATTACGCATTATTACCTTCCATGACACTATATGCTGTTCCGCCTCAACAAAAGGTGCAAAATTTCCATCTATGATTTTGGGGCTGCCAGTAGCCTTGAACTTGTCTAGTCACATACATTACAGAAATTACACTTGCAAGAATCACATACTTAAGAGCAATTCACCACTGAACATTCGTTAATCTACACTGGTGTGAGTAATTATATTACTCTGAGAATTCATCATCTGTGTCCTTTCAGCTGTCACATAAACAAATTCAATACAAATCAGCTTTATTAACTACAGCTGTGTAGTGTACCCAAACATTGAGGACAAAGGCTTCTATTCTTTTATGCTTTGTGTAGACCAATTTAATCTTGAAAATGTTGCTCTATTTACTCCAGTTTCCACAGAACAGAGATTTACTTGACATTTCTTTTGTTTAACCTTGCATCTTTGCAGCTTTTGACAAGGCCAATTATCTGCCAGCATGTGCCAGATTGTGGACAAGTTATACTCTGAACTCTTGCCATTGGAAACTGGGTTGATATACTGTATTTCACTCCAGCTTGATCCCACTTTCAGACAGTGAGTATTCTTGTTGCTATGTTTATTTGCAATGAAATAACATTCGATTTAGACAGAGGTATTTGAATAATTTTGAACTTTAATGGTTTAATGCCAGCTGGGTGAAAAAGTAATAATTAATCCCAAAGTGTCTCAGGATACAAGATACTTTTGAAAAGAAGCATACCAAACATGCAGAAAATTGGAACCAATGAGTTCTCCTGTAATGGATTTGCAGTGACTGACAGAAACATAAACAGAAAGCTTCAATCGAGAACAATGGTGCATAAAAAAAGGACAGAGTTACAGATAATATTGCTGACCAAGAAAAGTGGGTTGAAGTTTCCTTTCGTTAGCATCTTAAAAACAGGCAGAGCTTCTTCCAAGAGTCTCCACTGCTAACCTGCTCAAATTTCTCCTTGGGGACACTCATTGGACATGTAGGTTTAAAGGTGATAATATTGCTATTCAATGGAATTTCACAACTGTGTAGGAAAGAAATAGAACACTTTTGCAGTTTATAAAGGCTAGTAGCTTGATAAAATGGAATTTTCTGCCCAGGGAAGCAGCACGGACAGCCTCATTAAATATATTTAAGAGGCAGTTAGGTAAATTTTTGCATATCAGGAAAATTAAGGGTTAGGAGGCACATACGTGCAGCTGAGTCCAGAGCTGGATCAGCCATGACCCTATTGAATGACAGTACTGGCTCAGTGGGCCAGATGGCCTACTCCTTCTCCCATTTCTTATGCTCTTATGAACTATGCTCTTTTGCCCGATGCCGGCCCCTTAGGCCTGAGTCAACGCAATAATAGTAGTAGAACGATGAAACAAGGACTTACAATTTCTATGTTCCATTAGTTACAAAATACAAGATGTGAGAAATTCTAAAGGAATAAAGTTTCAAATGGTATGGTTGGTTTTAGTTCAGAGATACATCCTTGGAAATTTTGAGGGGAAATACTCCAGATTGTTTCTTGGATATCAAAGATGTTTAAGACTGTATATAGTGAGGGATTCCAGAAGCAACTTGCACCTGCCTAAAATGACATTAAAGAAAAGCAAGAATTTCACTGAAGTCAAGGTAATCAGGAAAAATCAAGTCACTTATATCATTTGTGAAAACTCCTTATGGTCCACATTCTTTTTCCAGCCTTTAATTGTTCCCACAAAGGGACATATCTAACACAGACATTGGCATGGAACTAAAGCTGGGGAAAAACACAATTATTCAGAAATGTCTGCTTGGAACATCAAACAACAGTAATTTTTATTTTCTAATTGTTTAAGCAAAGCATCCAATAGATGTGCCTGGCATGATTTGAAAAACTAGTTCATTTTTCAAAGTTTGAATACTATTGGGAGGTCTTCAAGGACGAGACTATCCACAGTATTATTCATAAACTAGGAGGGGTAAAATACATACCTTTGTCCAAACTAGGATGCAATTTGACCCATAATTTCTGGATAAAAAAGGCTGAATAAACCTGAAATGCTATTTCCTGAAAGATGTGATTTAACCTAGAACTAACCTTGGTAACGTCTTACATAAAACAAAATAAAATTGAATTTATTTCAATTTTAAAATTCAGTAACAATAATTTAAAAAATAAAGGTTGGTGGGAAGTTAATATTATGATAAGTAAGTTTGAAAGGAAAGGCAGGTTAATGAATATGGTGGGACTGATGGACTTTTGTCCTGAAATGTTGACAATACTTTTTTCCATAGATGCTGCCTGGCCTGCTGAGTTCCTCCAGCATTTTGTGTGTGTTGCTTGGATTTCCAGCATCTGCAGATTTTCTCTTGTTTGGGGCTAAAGGCGTGTTTACCTAGGGGTATTATTGGTAAGGTCAATGAACCTAGAACCTGGGTCAGTACATGGGACTATGATGGTGTGGCCATCATGGAGACATTGTTGTGAGAGAAAGAGGATTTGCAGCTTTCTGGGCTTTGCTGTTTTAGACAAGCTAGAAGGAGAGGTAAATGAGGTGGAGGGATTGCATTATTAATCAAGGAGAATGTCATAGCTACGCATAGGAGACATAATTGAGGACTCATCCAAAGATTCAAAGATTTAAAGTGTATTTATTGCCACTGTATAGATGCAAAATACAACACTAATATTTGCTTTCTCACAGGCAGCCACGAAACAAAGAAACACCACAGAACCTGTTCAAGAAAACATCAAATACCCAACGCGCAAAAGAAGAACGAGTTGCGCAAACAGCAAAAAGCAAGCAGACGACACGTAGAATATCAAACATCAAACCAGGAATCCAGTAGTATTCAGTTTAGTTCAGTTCAGTGTTGTGCTGTTAGCCCACTGCAGGCCACAGGGCAAAGCATTCTCGGGGAAGTGCCCCAGGCCGCATCGATTGCCCCAATCAAACAGCAAAGAAAAAGAGTAACCAGAATTCTGGAACAGAGGCTACCTGAATCCCAAGGTCCCTAAAGCTAGTCCTCAGCCTCTCCAATCAATCCTTCAAGCATGGATCGCAAGACGCCTACACTGTCCTCCAGCAGCTAGCCATAGAGAGAGGAAGACCGGTCAAATGCAGGCAGCACTGAACACCTGTTTGTCCCCCACTCTCATACTCGTTGACTTCAACCTTCTCAGCAGTTAAGAACGCTTTGCCCTGTGGCAATCAGAGAAAAGCAATGGAATCGATCATGGGCTCACGTGCCATCTCCAGGCTACACAATCTGCTCCACACCTCGCTGGACTCCCTCGGAGACAGCAAAGCACCAGATCGTTCCATCAGTCCAAAAGCGCACTATCAAAATGTAAGTTAGAGGTTCCAACTGCTTGCAGCTTAGATCTGAAATAAGAATATGTAAAAGAAGTAGTTTCATGAACTGCCTGAAGGATGTCACTGTTGGTTACACCATTCCCTGCTGCCATCTTGAAGATCTATTATGCAATACAGACAGAACTCAAAAATAAGAAAGGTGCAATCACACTGATGGGGTTATAATATATGTCTCTCAATAGCCACCAAGATATGGAGGGACAATGTTAGACCAATTATGGAATGATGTAAAAGCAACAGGGATGTCATCTTGAGTAACTTTACCTTCCCCAATATGGACTGGAGGTCCAAGATACAAGAGGCTTAAATGGGACAGAATTGCTTTGGTGTATCCAAAAGTGTTTTTTCAAAGAGTGCGCAGGTAGATCAACGAGAGGAGGGGCAGCACTGAACCTTGTTGTAGGAAATGAGCCAGCCCAGGTCATTGGGGTATAGTGACAGCCCATTTTGATGATCGTAATTCCTTAAATTTTAAGAAAATTATGAATATGGAGAATATCTAACCAATCTTACAGAGTATTTTTTGAGAAGGTTACCGGGAAGGTTGATGAAGGAAAGGCAGTAGACATTATCAACATGGACGTTAGCACAGCATTTGACAGTGTCCTCCATGGAAGACTGGTCCACAAAGTTCAGTCGTTTGACATTCAAGATGAAATAGTCAATTGAATTGACAATAAACTGGACTGGTCAAAGAACACTGAGGCTGTCTACAAGAAGGGTCAGAGCCGTCTCTATTTCCTGAGGAGACTGAGGTCCTTTAACAACTGCCGGACAATACTGAGGATGTTCTATGAGTCTGTGGTGGCCAGTGCGAGCATGTTTGCTGTTGTGTGCTGGGGCAGCAGGCTGAGGGTAGCAGACACCAACAGAATCAACAAACACATTCGTAAGGCCAGTGATGTTGTGGAGACGGAACGGGACTCTCTGATGGTGGTGTCTGAAAGGAGGATGCTGTCCAAGTTGCATGCCATCTTGGACAATGTCTCCCATCCACTACATAATATACTGGTTGGACACAGGAGTACATTCAGCCAGAGACTCATTCCACCGAGATGCAACACTGAGCATCATAGGAAGTCATTCCTGCCTGTGACCATCAAACTTTACAACTCCTCCCTTGGCGGGTCAGACACTCTGCACCAATAGGCTGGTCCTGGACTTATTTCCTGGCATAATTTACATATTACTATTTAACTATTTATGGTTTTATTACTATTTAATTATTTATGGTGCAACTGTAATGAAAACCAATTTCCCCCAGGATCAATAAAGTATGACTATGATTTTGACTATGAATTCAACATTGGCTTAGCAGCAAAAGTCAGAGAATGGCAGTAGATGTTTGCTTCTCTGACCGGAGGCCTATGACTGGTGGTGTGCCATAGGTATCAGTGCTGGATCCATTGTTCTTTGTCATCTGTGTAATGAGTCGGATGATAATAGGGTAAACTGGAGCAGAAAATTTGCAGATTACACCAAGATTGGGGTGTAGTGTATAGGCAGAAAGACTACCAAAGCTTGCAGCGGGATCTGGGTCATCTGGGAAATGGGCTGAAAAATGACAAATGGACTTTAATTCAGACAAGTGTGAGGTGTGGCACATTGGGAGGACAAACCAGAGTAGGATTACACAGTGAATGGTAGTGTGCTGAGGAGTGAAGTAGACCAGAGCGGTCTGGAAATATAGATCCATAACTCCTTGAAAGTGATGTCACTGGTAAATAAGGTTGTAAAGAGAGCTTTTGGCACATTGGCCTTCATAAATCAGACTATTGAATACAGGAGTTGGGATGTCATGTTAACGTTGTAGAAGATGTAGGTGGGGCCAAATTGTGTGCAGATTTGGTCACCTATGTACAGGAAAGATATCAATAACATTGAAAAAGTACAGAGAAAATTTACAAGGATGTTGCTGGGGCTTGAGGATGAGTTCTAGAATAGGTTAGGACATTATTCCTTGGAATGTAGGAAAATGAGGGGAGATTTAACAGAGGTATACAAAATTATGTGGGGATATAGATAGGGTAAGTGCAAGCAGGCTTTTTCTAAGTTGGTTGGGTGAGACTAGAACTAAAGGTCATAGGTTAATATGAAAGCTGAAACAATTAAGGGGAACTAAAGGTGATAGGTTAAGGTGAAAGGTAAAACATTTAAGGGGACCCATGACTGTGTCGTGACCCACAGCTCCAATCTGCTAATTAAATTTGCTGATGACAATACTCTGATTAGCCTAATCTCAAATAATAATGGGGCAGCCTACAGAGAAAAAGTCATCACCCTGACACAGTGATGTCAAGAAAACAACCTCTCCCTCAATGTCACAAAAACAAAGGAGCTGGTTGTGAACTACAGGAGGAATGGAGACAGGCTAACTCCTATTGACATCAATTGATCTGGGGTTGACAGGGTGAACAGCTTTAAGTTCCTCAGCATAAACATCACTGAGGATCTCACGTGGTCTGTACACACTGACTGTGTAGTAAAAAAGGTACAACAATGCCTCTTTCACCTCAGACAGCTGAAGAAGTTTGGTATGGGCCCCCAGAACTTAAGAACTTTCTATAGGGGCACAATTGAGAGCACCCTGACTAGCTGCATCACTGCCTGGTATGGGAATTGTACTTCCTTCAATCGCAGGACTCTGCAGAGAGTGGTGCGGACAGCCCAGCGCATCTATAGATGTGAACATCCCATTATTCGGGACATTTACAAAGACAGGTGTGTAAAAAGGGCCCAAAGGATCATTGAAGTCCCGAGTCACACCAACCACAAACTGTTCCAGCTGCTACCATCCGGGAAATGGTACCGCAGCATAAAAGCCAGGACCAACAGGTTCCGGGACAGCTTCTTCCACCAGACCATCAGACTGCTTAACTCATGCTGACACAACTGTATTTCTATGTTACATTGACTGTCCTGTTGTACATAATATTTATTATAAATTACCATAATTGCAAATTGCACATTTAGACTGAGACGTAACGTAAAGATTTTTACTCCTCATTTTTATGAAGGATGTAAGAATAAAGTCAGTTCAATTCAATTCTTCACTCAGAGGATGGTATGAGTGTGGAAGGAACTGCCAATGGAAAGTGGTGGATATGGATTCAATTGCAACATTTAAGAGATGCTGGCTAAGTATATGAATGGAAGCAGTATGGAAGGCTATGGGTCAATGGAACTGGGCAGAATAACAGTTTTGCATGGACTAGATAGGCCAAAGGGCTTGTTCCTGTGCCAAGGTGTTCTATGACTTTATGATAAGTGGAAAAGAACTAGGGGAGAACAGATTATGGTACTATTATACAGGACTAGAGGGGAATTATTATGGGGGCAGCTATTATGAGACATCTAATACGTGAAAATTGTTTAAAATCCAGCTGATCAGAGCTCAGAAGCAACATGTTGCAATAAGTAGGATGGGAAGGTAAGGGAACCTCCAATGGTGAGAGACGCTATTAATTTTTTTCAAAAAGAAAAGGAAGCATATGTAAGGTTTAGGAAGCTAAAATCAGACAGAATCCTTGAGGAATATAAAGATAGTTCCTTGGGCCTTATGATATATCCCAGGACATTGAAAGATACTAGAAAGGAGATTTCTGGGGCCTCAGGGAAGATCTCACTAGCCACAGGCAAAGTCCCAGAGAACTGGGGAACAGCCAATGCAACCTGAGAGGATGCTTAGGGATTGAATTTAGATATATTTGGGAAAACATGGCCAGAAGGACAGTCAGCATTGTTGTCATACAACTTGAATGACTTTTTTGAGCAGGTGATGAAGGTGGCTTTTGGAGGTAGGACAGTGGATATTGTCTACATGGATCTTAGTAAGGTCCCTCATCCTAGGCTAATCCAGAAGATTAAGATGCTTGTGATCCATGGTGATGTGGTAATTTGGATTCAGAATTGGCTTGCCTGTAGAAAACAGAGAGTTGTAGTAGGAGGGTGCTATTCTGTCTGGAGGACTATGACTAGGTGGTGTTCCACAGGGATCACTGGGGCCTCTATTGTTTGTGACACTTCACCTGTGAGTCTGTTGGGGTCATATACTGTGTTCGGTGCTCCTGATGTGGCCTCCTGTATATCGGTGAGACACAACGTAGATTGGGAGACCGCTTCGCCGAGCAGCTACGTTCCGTCCACCAGAACAAGCAGGATCTCCCAGTGGTCACCCATTTTAATTCCACTTCCCAATCCGATATGTCCATCGATAGCCTCCTCCAGGGTCGGGATAAGGCCACACTTAGATTGGAGGAACAACACCTATATTCCGTTTGGGTAGCCTCCAACCTGAGGGCATGAACACCGATTTCTCAAACTTCTAGTAATACCCCAACCCCCAACCGCCCCCATCACCATTTTCCATCCCCTTGTCACTCTCGCGTGTTATCTCCTTGGCCGCTCATCGCCTCCCTCTGGTGCTCCTCCCCCCCTCCTTTCTTTCATGGTCTTCTGTCTCATTCACCAATCAACCTCCTAGCTCTTTGCTTCATCCTTCCCCCTCCAAGTTTCATCCATCACCTGGTGTTTCTCTCTCCCCTCCCCTGCCTTTCAAATCTACTCCTCAGCTTTTTTTTCCTCCAGTCCTGCTTCTTTCTTATGAACACATAATAAAACAGCCATAGCAACGAGTTTTATGCCTCATTCTTGATATCTGAAGAAGCTTCTGGATCAAAATATCACCAGATCCAACAAAGGAGAGATTGATCAATTTTGTTTTTTTTTTCTCTCTGGATCATCAGAGATAAGACGATTGATGCTTATAAGTGTGAGGACATGCATTTAAGGAGAGGGGTGCAAAGTTTAAAGGAGATGCGTGGGGCAACTTTTTTTTAAACAGGGTGGTGGGTTTGTGGATGGACTGCCAAGGTAATGATGAAAGCATATACAATAGTGACATTTAAGAGGTTTTTAAATAGATACATAAATATTCAGGAAATGGAGGGATATGGATTATATACAGACAGAAGAGATATGTTTTATTTGGTATAGTGTTCAGGGGGGGGCAGACATTGTGGGTTGAGGAGCCTATTCCTGTGCTGTACTGTTGTAGTTCTATGGTATCAGAGATGTGTGCCAGTCGTTAAAATAGTATACTGTTTGATGGATACCTAGACTAGAATAGAACAACTCTAACATTTTTCAGTGAACTGAGTGCAATCTGTAAGTTACGTCAACTTAATACAATCAAATGGATATTAGAAGGTGAATGTCAAGTGGAGAATAACTTCTGAAAGAACAAACGATCTCAAGTGCAACTTCCAAACCTGCTTGTCAATGACCAATATGCACTTGTCATTTGGACATATGGTAAAAATGCATTAATTCAGCAGTTTGGGACTTTGGTGATATCAGATAGGCAGATTTTTCAGGCAATTGCGTGTTATTCCAATTAATTGCAAGTTGCAGATGACACCAAAACACAGTAGATGGTGAGGAAGATTATCAAAGGATTTCACAGAATAGACAGACTGGAAACGTGGGCAGAGAAATGGCAGGTGGAATTAAAATGAGACAAGTGTGAGATGTTTCACTCTGGGAGGTCAAATATCAGAGGAAAGTTTGCAGAATATGGCAGAACCCTTAGGAGCATTGATGTACAGAGAGATCATTGGAAGGAAGTCCAAGGATCCCTGAAAGTGGTAATAAAAATAAAGTGAGTGGTGAAGAAGACATATGGCATACTTGCCTTCATATGTCAAAGTATTGAGACAACATTTGGGAGGCCATGCTCCAGCTGTATAAAACTTTGAGGGCAGATTTGGAACGCTGTGTGCAGTTCTGATCACCACATGACAGAGAGAATGAGGAGGCTTTGGAGAGCCTCCACTAGCTAGAATTTCACCAGGATGTTAGAAAGTATAGAAGGTATTAGCTGCAAGGAGGGGTTGGACAAACTTGGACTGATTTCTCAGGAGCATCAGAGGCTGAAGGGATGACTGATAAAAGTATATAAAATTATTGGAAACATAGATAGGGTAGATAGCCAGGGCCTTTCCCCTGTAGGTAGAAATCGCAAATACTAGATGCATAGCTTGAAGGTGAGAGGGAGGAACCTTTAAAGGACACTTACAAGTCAAGTTTCTTTACAGAGTGTGACAGGTGCTTGGAACACAATAACATAAAAACCAGATATGGTAGTTACATTTATGAGGCAGGGGATTGAGGGATGTCTACTTTGTGGAAGCAGATTTTGGACTAACACAGATATTGTGGTTTGAAGAGCGTGTTTCTCTGTTCTATTGCGCTATGTTCTAATACATTTTTGATGCACTTTTTCTTTAATGTTACACAACACTGTAGTATTGTAACATATTCAAAGAACCTGATAAATTTCAAGAGGATGCAGAAAACAGAACCAGGCGAGCTTCAAAGGATCTCAGAAAACAGGGTTCAGCTGAGTTTAAAGGGAGTGCAGAAACAAAGCGTGCTGGTGTGCTAGAGAAAACACAGGCATCAGCACCTGTTGAAGCAGATGCCAAATCATCAGGATTTCAATTGGCTAGAAAATTATTGGATTTTACAGTAATAGTTTGTGGTGCAAGCCTTGTTGGCAATAATGTGTTTAAATCAGAAAAAATTTGAAAAAGGTTAATTTATAAAACTTTCGAAAGGTGTCAGTCAACAATGGTAATGCAATCTCGGCAAATTTATGTTTTCTTTGGTTAGTGAATTTCTTGATATCATTATAATAATAATTGAGTGTTGGTTTTGGCTAACAAATAGCTTTTAGGTCAGAAACATAATGGAATGAAAATTTACTCCAGGCATTTTGGTCAGGGAAACTTAAGAACACTTAGAATTGTTAATTACTTTAGCCATTATTATTCTGGCTGTGACTAGACGACAAATAACCCCGTACACTATAATAACAGTAAAAACAAATTTAAAAAGACTGATAAGAAAAGTTATTTCTTCTTTTTTGCTGAGAACATCTCTCCAAGATGTTATAGGTTGGCAAATGTGATTATTCATTTTTATGAAGTCTTTAGTACAAGTTTTGAGATTAAACATTAAGATTCATTAAGATACCAAGGTTAGACCTTGAATGACACAGATAACGTACCATACAAAGATAGCATTTTCCCAGGGCAACTGGAATAGGAACCTGGAATAAAAATCTCCCTAAATTATTGCAATGATTTATTGAAATAACAGCTGTATGGATAGGACCCAAATAAAATAATACCTTTTCCTTAAGGATAAGTTATAACATTTCTTTTCCTTTGCCACATCTTTCTGTGCCATTGAAGCCAAGTCTAACCAAGATTAAAAAGCTTCAACTGTATCATCATTAAAACAGAATGTCAGCAAGAATGACCTAAATTAAGGTTTGTGAAAATTTCTGCAGTGGTACATGGTCTTTAGTTCACACTTGTATACAGAGAGTTACAGTTATAGTTCAATAAATTAAATCTCCTGGTTCTGACAATTTGTACCTCTAAGATATCAACAATTTGAACTAAACTATTGCTCATTATCCTCAGTTAATTAGAACAATTCAAATCCCAGAAAACTGGAAATTAGAAAATGTGTCTCCCAATATCCAAGCAAGGGTGAAGGATGGACCATGAAATCATGAGCCAGCACTACTTGTTTCGACTACTGAGAATCCAAAAGCAAAATATTGGAATTGAAAACAATACATGCAAGAAATAATCAATTGGTCATGCAACATCGACGGAAAGAGTTAATGCTTCTAATCAATGACCTTCTTTCAGAATTAATGTTTGGTAGATAACAAGTAGCAATGCCCATGCATCTGTTTAAAGTTCAAAGTTTAAAGTAAATTTATTATCAAAATACATATATGTCACTATATACGACCCCGAGATTCATTTTCTCGTAGGCATACTCAATAATTCCATATAATAATAATCATAACAAACTCAATGAAAAAACCTCATCAACTGGGGTGGTCAACCAAGGTGCAAATACAACGATACGTCATGGTCCGGTCCGTGAAGTTCATATTCCGGTTCATGGTCCGGTCCATCGACCCTTGCTCCAGGTTTTCCTATCTACCCTGTTTCTGTTCTTGTTGAGCTAATTGATACCTTCAATAAATACCTTCAGAGACCCAGGCGTGGCTGCTGGATTGTTCTTGTCCTTACTCCTTGTATGCCTTCTTCTGCCTTCTGTTTCCTGGTCTGTAGCCCTGCCTTGTCTTGCCCGTAACTCTCGCCTCTCCTGAAGTTCTCGTCTCGTCTCGCCTTGCCTTGCCCGAAGCCTTGCCTTGTCTTGCCGGTAACTCTCGCCTTGTCTCGCCTGCAGTCTTGTCCTGGAGCCACCCTGTACCTAGCTCCTTTCCTGTCCCTTGCCTCCGTCGGGTAAGCCAGGCCGTCTCGCCGTTACCTGCGGTTGGTTCTGTCCCTTCCTGTCCCATGCCTCCGTTGGGTGGTGATCCGTGCCCTGCCTAGGAGTATCGCACCCTGCCGAGGTGAACCGCGTCCTGCCCTGGAGGAGCCTGCCTAGCCTCAAGCCTGAAGACTCCAGCCTCGCCTCGCCTCAAATCTCCTGCCTCCAGCCTCCAGCCCAGCCTTGCCGCAAGTCTCCTGCCTCCAGCCTCCAGCTCAGCCTTGCCTCAAGTCTCCTGCCTCCAGCCTCCAGCCTCCAGCCCAGACTCACCTCAAGTCTCCTGCCTCCAGCCTCCAGCCCAGCTTTGCCTCAAGTCTCCTGCCTCCAGCCTCCAGCCTCGACTCGCCTCGTCTCCTGCCTCCAGCCTCCAGCCTCGCCTCGTCTCCTGTCTCCAGCCTCCAGCCCAGCCTTGCCTCAAGTCTCCTGCCTCCATCCTCCAGCCTCCAGCCCAGCCTCACCTCAAGTCTCCTGCCTCCATTCTCCAGCCTCCAGCCCAGCCTCGCCTCAAGTCTCCTGCCTCCAGCCTCACCTCAAGTCTCCTGCCTCCAGCCTCCAGCCTTGCCTCACCTCAAGTCTCCTGCCTCCAGCCTCCAGCCTCACCTTGCCTCAAGTCTCCTGCCTCTAGCCTCTAGCCTCTTGCCAAGCCAAGCCAAGTCTCTAGCCTCTTGCCAAGCCAAGCCAAGTCTCTAGCCTCTAGCCTCAAGCCTCAAGCCTGAAGACTCCAGCCTCGTCCTGCCTGCCCAAGCCTCGTCCTTGCCTAGTTCTGGGGTCCGAGCCAGAGGCAAGACCCAGCTACTGGGTCCTTGTCCAGTCTCTGGCTCGGAGTCCATCCTGCCTCCTGCCAAGCCTCGCCTTCAGCCTCAAGCCTCAAGCCTGAAGACTCCAGTCTTCTGCCTCCTGCCAAGTCTCGCTTCTAGCCTCAAGCCTAAAGACTCCAGCCTCCTGCCTCCTGCCAAGTCTCGCCTCTAGCCTCAAGCTTGAAGACTCCAGCCTCGTCCTGCCTGCCTGCCAAGCCTCGTCCTTGCCGGGTTCTAGGGTCCGAGCCAGAGGCAAGACTCAGGTACTGGGTCCTTGTCCAGTCTCTGGCTCGGAGTCTAAGCCCAGGCTCCTAGCTCTCTTGTCCAGTCCTGTTCCAGGTTCCTGGTTTTCGTGTCCATGTCCTTGCCATCAGCCTGAATCCTAGTCCTGTCCCTAGTACTTCAGTGTCTGTGTCTTGCACTTGGGTCCATTCCCAGCCACTGCCTTATGACACAATAATAATAATAATAAAACAATAAATATCGAGAACATAAGATGAGGAGTCCTTGAATATGACTCCATTGGCTGAGGGAACATTTCACTGATAGGGCATAATGGTTAGTGTCTTGAAATTTCAGTATTTGGACTGCTCTTCTTTTTAACTTTAAGAAATAAGTTTGTCCAAAGTGTTCATGTTTGTTGCCACAACCAATGTTGGCTAGTAAATTACAAGCATCAATGTATACAACTTCGAAATACACTATTCTGGAAATACCCATCAAACCAGTAGCATATGTAGAGAAGAACAAGGTTAACATTTCAGTTTATTCTGCCCTCTGCACTATACCTTTTTTATAGAGGGAACCTGACTACCTCAGTCAGTGGGCAGAGAAATATGCATAGGAAAATATGAGCTTGTATAGGCTCAATGGGATGAATGGCCGTCATCTATGTCATAAGGAAACATGGAAATATATATGGAAAATGTAGCATTATGAAATTTGGCATGGGAAGGGCTGATGTGGATTGTGTGCTTTATTGGAACAATGTTAAGGTATTAGAGCAGAATAGTTTCCTTCAGATTTTGGTGGATAGATCCCGAAACATATAGGTGGAATGACTGCCAAATGCTAAAAGAAATAATCAGATGATATTATGAAGAAAAGTGAAGTCTGTGAGGGACTGAAGAGGCCAATTGAACCAAAATAATCTTCTCAGCTTCATACAAGATTAAAGATGCTGGTCATATATTCAATTAGTAACAAAACAGCATCAAAAAGGATTAGAAAATACAGGATAACACTATTTAAAATTTTAAAACGATGATAAGAATCCTCCAAGAGGACCTTGTCATGGTTTGGAGGCTTGTGTGCCTCAGTAACCCAGAGAGCTATGTAAGCTGGAGTCAGGGCTTTATGCTTTGGATCTTGGTAGGGTCACCCATGCCAAACAGGTCAAAGGGCAGGGGCCAGACTAAGAGTGGTCCACCGGTCCTTGAGGTTCAGGGGTTCAGCTCAGGGCTAACAATCCTGACTAGTAAAATAAAATTGTTATGGAAACAACAATAAAGAATCCTTCTACATATGAGTGTGATAGTATTCCTGAGTCTCCACCTGGAACTTGCATGACTGACAGTAGTGAAAACTAAGAAGAAGCTACTCATATGATGAAGGAAACCCTGAACACCACCAGAGATGGAGGACCTTCATTGCTCCCCGAAATGCCAGCGACATTTAGGGCAGTAAGAAAGTAAGTATTTGTAAGAATAGAAAATAGATTAACAGAATGGTGTTAAAACAAGATCTAGCTGCAGATCTAATCTCTTCAGTACAGTATCACTCACTGTGGTGTGTCACAGATTAAGTGACTCTTTCTGTTGAAGTTCCACAATGTTGCCAAGTTGAAATCGCAGGGAAAGGAAAAAGGCACAAAGGTATGTTTAGGCTGACGGGAGACTTGTAATGGTCCCAACTGAACAGTGGCAGGCATTCAAGTTTCGGTGCTCCAATTCTCCAGAGTATGGTTAGCTGTTGCTTTCCCTTTATTACTCAGAATGCAAAGTGTTACCTGCCACATTCCTTCTTTGAAAGTTTGTACCGAAGTGCCTCATGTTGAGCACTCAGTGATTTGACTCATTAACTGATTAACAGAAAGAAGGGATAGACAAAGGGGATTATTCTGAAGAGATTCTCCCCCTGACTATACTCCATCCTCTCATATTCCTCAGGCTAAGACTCCTCCTCGACTACTGCCAATCACAACTTCTGAGGAGCCTATGCAAATAGATTGGACTAAGCTCTCTTGAGCCGAAAGAAAGAGAAGAAGGAGGGGGAGGTGCTGCATTTACTGTGGAGTTCCTACATTATTGGGAAACCCCCCTGGGAACACCCAGCAGGGGGGAGCGGGGTTCGATGGTTGCTAGCCTCACTCCTGGTTCAGCTCATTCTGAAGTGGTGCTTCTCAGGTCACTTTGAAGGGGAGACCAAAAGCATTCCCTACACACTTTTATTGACTTCAGTACAGTGGGGAATTTTTGGATCTCAGACTGGCCAGAAGATTGAAATCTACTTTTTGTCTCAACCAGTGCCATGGTCCTGGAAGGGAGAAATTTGGTGCAGGGCAGATCAACCACCAGACATCCCCAATCAATTTCAAGATTGGCCAGCATGTGGAATCAATCCAGCTCCATCTTATTTGCTCCCCAGACATGCCACTCATTCTGTGTCATCCCTAGTTGTTATCCCACAATTCAAGACTCAGTTTGACTACTGACATCATCTGGGCTGGTCAAACCAGTGCAAAAAAATGCCTCCAAAAGGGGCCTAAGACAACCTCTGGCATGTCTCTCGAATTACCTGTTGAACCTTCCACCTCTAACCCCAGTGCATCTGAATTGTCTAGAGTACCTCCAGAATATTCAGATCTGCTGGAGTATTCAGCAAGAAAAAAAACGCCACTCTACCACTGCACCAGGACTACAATTGATCTCTACTGGGTACTTGTCCTCCTCAGGGATGCTCTACTCTCTATCGGCACCAGAGAGAAAAACCATGGAGGAATACATCCAAGAAGCTCTGGCATCTGGGTTTATTCAACCATCCACATCTCCCGCTGGGGCCAGATTTTTCTTCGTCACCAAGAAGGTTGGTGGACTAAGGTCCTGCATAGACTACAGGGGGCTAAATGAGATCACTGTTTAAAAACCGGTACCCTCTCTCTCTCTCATGAACATAGCCTTTAAGATTCTCCAGGAAGCTACAACATTTACCAAATTGGACCTCCGTAGCACCTACAACCTAATCCGCATTCGTGAGGGAGATGAATGGAAGACAGCATTCAACACACCTATAGGCCACTATGAAAACCGAGTCATGCCTTTTGGGTTGGCAAATACTCCAGTGGTATTTCAAGCCTTCGCCAATGACATGTTCTGGGAGATGCTATACCACATTGGCTTTGTCTACCTAGATGATATACTCATTTTCTTCCAGTCCACTGAGAACACATCCAGCACATCTGATAGGTTCCACAACAGCCTCTCAAGAAGAGTGAATTCCCAGGTATCCACAGTCTCCTTCCTTGGGTTTGTTATATCTAATATCAATTTATAAATGGACCCTGTTAAGACACAGGCCATGTGGAATTGGCCGCAATCCATGTCCATGAAACAACACCAGCGCTTTCTAGGTTTCGCCAATTCTTCCAGGCGGTCATACACAATTTCAGTTCAGTGACGGTGCCACTCATGAACCTCACCAAGAAATCTACCCTTCAGCTGGACCCCAGAGGCCTGAGGCAGCTTTTGCAGAGTTAAGACAAAGGTTCGCATTCACTCCTACCTTTGTTCCACCGGGACCAGACTTAATCTTATGTGATGGAGGTTGACATGTTGAACATGGGAGTAGGGGTCATCTTGTCTCAACGACCTGCCTCAGACCACAAACTGCATCCCTGTGCCTTCTACTCAAGATGCCTTTCTCCCATGGAGGCAAGCTATGATGTCAGGAATTGTTCACCATTAAACTGGCACTGGAGGAGAGGAGACACTGGTTGGAGAGGTCCAAACATCTGTTCATGGTATGGAACAACCACAAGAACCTGGCCTGCATCTAGGAAGTGATCAAGCTGAATTCCAGGCAGGCAGGTTGGTTCATATTCTTTAATAGGTTCAACTTCCTTATTACTTACTGCCCAGCCAGATGCCCTCTCTTGACAGTTCAAAGCACCTAGTGGGGAAGAGAACTCTTCACCTATAACTCCCAGGTCTAGAGTTGCAGTGCCCATCCACTGGAACATAGATTTGATAGTATGCTGTGCCCACAAGCAACATGGGGAAGACCTTGGTCAAGGTCCTCCCAGATGTATCTTTGTTCCCAAACCTGTTCGTTTGGAGGTGCTCAGCTGGGGACGCTTTGAACCTGGCTGGGCATCCAGCGGTGGCTCGCAGCCTGGAGTTCATCAAGGGATGTTACTGGTGTCCAGGCATGACTAAGGATGTCCAGGAATATGTCTTAATGTATAATGTCTGTTCATGAAATTAAGAACGCTGATTGTAGCCTCAAGATCTGCTTCAGCCTCTCCCCATTCTTATTCACCCCTAGTCCCATATTTCTGTGGATTTTATCACTAGTGTTCTGGCATCCCGGGGTAATACAGTAATCATGGTGGTCATAGATTCTCCAAGGCCTGTCATTTCATACCCCTTCCCAAACTACCACCGGTTTCAGAGACTGCCAAACTCATGTTACAGCATGTCTTCAGGTTCATGGTTTCCCCCAGGACATCATCACAGTTCCCAGTTTGCCTCTAGCTTTGGAAGGTCTTTTGTGAGTTCACTGGAGCCTCTGCCTGTCTGTCATCTGGGTTCCATCTGAGGACCAATGGACAAATGGAGAGGATCTACCAGGACCTAGAGCAAACACTCAGATGTCTAGTCTTGGGAAACCCTACCAACTGGAGTGACAACCTGATCTGGGTGGAACTTGCACACAACACACTTCAGCATTCCCCTGTCCAATCAGGATGTTCCTATTTGAATGCCAATTTGCGTACAGTCTTCCACTGTCCCTGGAACAAGCAGCAGCGGTGGAGATTCCATTCATGGACCAACTTGTCCCAAGGTGTCACCAGAAATGGGTTAAGGCAAGAGAAACATCGTTGACCAATTTGTGGCAACAAGACCAGGCCGACCGCTAGAGAAGACAGGGACCAACACTTCTTCCTGGTCAGTGGATCTGGCTCTCAGCTAGAGATCTGCAGAAAATTGGCCCCTCATTACATCAGCTGGTTCAAAATCCTGCGACATGTCAACACTTCGCGAGCATCATGTGGATTCACCCCACATTCCACATATTCTGCCTCAAGCCCTTGAGTGCCAGTCCCTTGGCTCTGGTTCCCAGACTTCCTCCACCTCTCAAAATTGTTGAGTGACTTTTGGATACCCGCATTGTTCAAGGTAAAAGGCAGTACCTCATGGATTGGGAGGGATATGACCCAGAAGAAAGAAGCTGGATTTCTTCACGGGACATCCTGAACCCTACCTTAATTGATGGCTTTCACCAGCACCATCCTGATTGCCCTTGGCCTCTGGAGCCACCCATAGATGGGTGTATATGTGGGAGTGGGGTGGGGGTTCTGACATGCTCCCGACTGGACAGTGGCAGGCATTCAAGTTTTGGTGCTCCATTTCCCCAGAGAATGGTTAGCAGCAGTTGTCCCATTAAGACTCACACTGCCAATTATTGCCTGCCACATTCTTTCATGGAAAGTCTGTACATAAAGGCCTCATGCAGAGCACTCAGTGCTCAATCATAGGAGTTCCATTTCTAGTAATACCGTTTGTGATAGCTCCTTTGGATTTTGTTTACATCATCTTGTTTATTTTGAGTCTGAGTTAATTCTAGACCTTACTCTACACTTGGATTCATCACCATCCATATCTCTGTCACAACAAAATTAGCCTGAAGATGTAACTGTGAATGATTATGCTTTTTTGATTACAGAATGTCAGTAAGGCAGGGTGGCATCATCATCATCATCATCAGGTGCCATGTCTAGTTTGAGTTTTGACTGCCATGGCCCACACACTCCTGTTTCGGGTCAAGTGGATCAATTCATTGGTATTCATTTCCAGTTCTCTGGCTGCTGTCTCCATCATCATTTGTCTTTGCCTTCCTCTTGCTTTCTTCCCTTCAATCTTTCCCATAATTACCATGCATTCTAACTCCTCTTTCCTAATCACATGTCTAATGAAGTTACGTTGCCTTTTCAAGATCTCATACATTATTTCTCTTTTTGTGCTTGCTCTGTTCATGACATCCTTATTAGATATTCATTTCATCCATGATATTCTTTGCATCCTCCTCAAAAACCACATCTCTGCTGCTTCAATTTGTTTCCTCATGTTACTAGATATTGTTCAACATTCTGAGCCACATAACATAACTGGATAAACGTAACATTTCAGTGCCCTGAGGCAGGTTGTCATGCCTAGATTAGTGTTGGTTAGTATACTCTTCATTCTCTTAAAGGTGCCTTTTGACATCCCTATTCTTCTTTTGATGTCCATGTCGCACCTGCCATCTGATGTCACCCATCTTCCTAAGTAGCAAAAGCTCTGTACTTGTTTTATGTCTTCCCCATTTACTCTCAGCCTGCAGATAGGATTCTCCTTCTTTCTGGATATCACCATACATTCTGTCTTTTTGCAATTGATAGATAGACCCATTTTTGCACTTTCTTCAACAACTATATCAATTAAGTTTTGTAGTTTTTCCTCCATACTTGCAATTAACGCAGCGTCGTCGGCATATCTAAAATTATTGATGTTTTCACCGCCAACTTTGATTCCCAAGATGTCTCTTATTTTTTGTAATATTGTTTCTCTGTACACATTAAACAAATCAGGAGAGAAAACATACCATTGTCTAATGCCTCTCTTGACTTTCGTAAACTGATTCACTTCTCCATCTATTCTTACAGTGGCAGTTTTTTCCCAGTACAGATTTCAGTGCAGGCTGTAGGAAGTATTATTGGGTATGATTAAATTGTCAGCTTCAACATATCCTGTTGGAGTTACTTAGATAAGTAAACGCATTGTTAATTTTCACACTACAATTAGGGAGTGATAGATGGAGTGCCAATCAATTTGATGGTTTTGACATGCACGGCTTCATGCTTCTTGAGTATTATAGGAGCTGAATTTATCCAGCTGTCTAAAGACTGTTCCTAACATGCTTTGAAGATGATGGAAAGAACTTGAGTTGGGAAGTAAGCAGGATATCTAATCTCTTCTGTGGCTGTTCCTATTGAACTTCTGGTCCTTATCTTTTACCACCAACCCTTGATTCAGCACCTTTTTGGAGAGTTCACAGATCATCCCCAATGTACAGACAATGGCAGACTATTGAAGACACGACACTGCAGGAATTGACTGCTTCAATTGCGAAGGACTTGCAAATTGAATTGAACATTGTGCAATCATCGGGGAATATCCCCATTATTATGCAGGGAAGAAACATCATTGCTGAAGTAGCTGAAGATAGTTGGCTTTAGAGTTCTGCCTTGAGGAACATCTGCAGTAATGCCTTTTGGTTAGGATGATTGACCAATGCAATCTCCATCCTTTGAGGTATCCTCACTGTTGAAATATTTGCCTCTTGATGCCCATTGACTTCAGTTTTACCAAGATTCATTGTGTTGCACTCTACCACATGATGCCTTCCGTCAGATAAGGAACATCAAACATGACAATCTCACACGTGCATAACTGATATTCCTAGAGGAAGGAATACCAACTTAAATAGGATAACATGTATCTTAGAAAGTCCTATCAAACTGCTGAGCATCCTTACCTATTCATCATCCTCTCACGATTCAGTACTTCAGTTCTTTGGATCAGCAAGAAGATGACATTCTAACACCAATCCTGGGTCTGCATTGTTTATGAATAGCAAGAAGCCTCTTAACTCGTGTGAAATGGTGAGGTCATACACCAATGTGAGCAATGCATGTGTGCCCCTTTGCAGATTTAAGCTGTAACAAATGAATGGGTTTAAAGAAAGAGCTTTTGCATTCCCAAAGGCTAACTGATGCTTGCAGCAATGAAGGCTCTGAGCAGTCTGGACAGAGGTGTCAGTCCTCTGATATTGTCTGAACCTTCCTCACCTTTTCAGCTGTTCCTATTCCTCACTGACAGGCGTTGTGTCACCTCTACCTTGTACCCCAAACGCTTGCAGCAACACAATTAATGGAAAGTACATCAGGCCATCTCCTTATTCGGTACATTAGCGGCTATATATTGCAGTGTGCATCTACATGAGACACACCACCTAAGGTACACTTGAGGTACACCTCGTGTACTCGTGTGGGCTTGATGTCATTTTTACGTGCGGCAGGTAGTGTAATTTAAAATGGTCCTGAGCAATCAGTGCTTGAACTGCTCATTAGTGTCATCAGCCAGCCACAAAGTCTGCATGAATACATAAAAAGAACAAAGGAGATAGGTGAATGAATCATAGGTGTTCCCTGGGGACCTTATTCACATCTGCAGAAAGGTTTTGTGTCCGCAGATCATTGAATATTAATGGGGTGGAAGCTTTGCGGCTATTGAGCACTCCTGGGTAACTCAGATTGCCTTGAAAGTAGATGGAAACGGGACTGATGGGAGTGCTTTAATAGGAACCAGCACTCCTGCTCTATAATAAATGAGATGCTATTCTCTGCAGAAATGCAGTCATTATACTCTGCATATGCGGGAAGTCAGCCACATCTGCAAAGTCAACTGCACTCTCATTTGGACCATCTTCGTCAGCGGTCTGGTCTGGTCTCTCTGTCTAAGGAAGAACATATTTGTAATCATGGAATTGCAGCAAAGATTGATTCCTGGGATGGCGGTTTTGTTGGATGTGAAAAGATTTCTTGAATTTAGGGGAATGAGAGATGATATCAATGAAAATCACAAAATCCTTACACAGCTTTATTGGTTAAATGCAGAGATGATGTTCCCCCTGGTTGGAGTATCTAGAACAAGAAGGCAAACTCAAAGCATAAAGATGAGAAGAAATTTCAACCAGAGGTAAGTGAATTTTTGTAATTGTGTAGGTTCAGTGCAAAATCAGATTTTTTTGATAATATAAGTCAAGGATTCAAGGTAACACCAGCAATCAACATGCCCCAATGGCGACATCCTGCAGACAGTTCATGAAACTACTTCTTTTAAATATGCTTCTTCTCCTGAACTGCAATCGATTGCAGTCTGTAAGTTCCATTTTGATTATGCATTTTTGAACCAACTAAGCAACCTCACGCTTTTGCTATCTCGTGGGGGTTTCAGTAAAGATGAGAGTAGAATGTGCAGCTGTCGTTCCTAATGGCAGAACGTGAACACATGACCAGCTCCATCACTCCTTTCCAATTAAAATGTCAGCAAGATTGAAATCGACTGGATGTCCAGTGCCCTCTGCCTGTGCTTGACTGGATTCCTCTCACTGCTGCTGGAGGTAAGTGCAGGAGTCTTGGATTCAATCATCTCAGTGGCACGGCTTGTGGCTGTGGGATTCTTTTTCGGGTGACTCTGAGATTTGATGTTTAATGTCATCGGTGCTGAATGTGCTTCGTGGCCTTACTTTTGGAGGGCTCTTTGATTCATGTTCCTTGTGTTTCTGGTTACTCTCTTATGCTATTTGTGCGGTTTGATCAAGACCCTTCAGTGCGGAACTGGTCTTGTGGCTGTGGTCTGCGGTCATCGACACAGCACTAAACAGAACTGACTCGGTGGCTGTCGCTCCCAAACCGTACATGGAGACTCTGTGGTTTGATGTTTAATATTCTGTGCGTTAATTGCTCGCTTTTTCTGTTGGTGCGATTTTTGGGGTTTTTCGTGTGTAGGGTGTTTGATGCTTTCTTTTATTGGGTTCCATGGTGTTAGTTTCATGGCAGCCTGCGGGAGCACAAATCTCAGGATATATACTGCATACATGCTTCAATAATAAATGTATTTTGAGTTTTGAGGAATATGGGATTAGCATAACAAAATGATGCTGAAGTAAAAGATCAGTCATGATTTTACTGAAAGGTACTGTAACCACAAAGGGTGAAGTGGCCTCCCCCATTATGTTTTGCTCTAAAAAGGCAATGTTGACCTAATTGCTGATCTTTGAAGCTAAGGAATCTGTTATCTAAAGTGTGTTGTAATCATACTTTAATTGTTGTTGTCTGACTACAACACAAATCATACAAAGTAAGTGAAGAGTTGTGGCCTAACTTGTGATCAGTGCAAGAGATCAAGGAATTTCTGGAAAACTGTTAAGCAGCAGTATAGAAAGAGACACCTTTGTTTTACATTTATTCAAGTATTTTCCCAGAAATTCCAAAATGTTGTAGTTCTCTGAAGCACTTACTTCTAAGATCCAAGCCGCTTTAATTTTCCCAAAGATGAGAAGATAACATCCCATTGTGAAGATATGTTTGTTATACTACTTCCTTCTCTTGTGCAGATAGCATGCTTTAATCATGCCCCGTTATGAAGGAGAGTCGGCTGTGACAGCTTATTACAATGAATCAGGCATATTGCCAGTACGACTTACAGTCCTTATTGGCTGCAAGACTACATTAGGAAGGAAAAACAAAGGCCTCTGACATCACTGAAAAGAAAGCTTGAAAGGGATGTGCACACTAATTGTTAACAAAAACCCCTGAAATTGGTAAATCGAACTTCAATGACTATACAGTTCACTGATGCAAACTCTGGGCAGAAGTATAGGCCAGGAAATATTAACCGACATCTTCACTGCCGATTAGAAGAGATTGTACAGGATAATAGAGGTCAGGTCTAAGTTCACTACTGTGATCATAAAAGTTTGATGGCGTTACTGCCTACACTATCTCACAACATTTTTCCCTCACTCACTTATATCAAAAAAAATCACTTCACCTTCTTTTATTACCCTATTTCAGCATTTTGAGAAAGGCTGTTTTGAGGTTGAAATGCTCAGTATGAGATCCAAGGGACAGGGGCTTTGACAAGGGAGTCTTCAGCAAGAGGGCTGAGCAGCTATACATTAAGGCAAGGTAGAGAGCATTCCTTTTTATTTAACCCGTTAGTTACTAAATTGTAGAAATGGCAGTTAGTAAGTGGAATCCTCTTCCTGTGAAATTTAGAAGATCAGGGAGGTCCTGTATACTGATGACTGTGTTTGCATGAGGTATGTCTAGCCATAGATCTTATTAGACCACATGGATCAGTTGGAGTGGCTGTTGGCCTGAATGAGGAGCATATAGAAGGCATAGAGACAGTTCAGGCAGGTGGTCAGTTTCTACCCAAAGAGATAGCCCTGTGGCTATTCCCGTCTCTGACAGGTATACTGCTTTAAATAATAATGGGGGCATAGGGAGAGGTACTTTATCAGGGGAAGGCAGCAGCATCCAAAATAGTGGCACTACAAGTGGCTCAGTTGTATAGCAGAGGAGGGCAAAATTTAGAAGAGCAATGGTGATGGTGGACTTGACAGTCAGGGGGACAGACAGATATTTTTGTGGCTATGAGCAAGGATCCAAGATGGTGCGTCGCCTTCCTGGTTCCAAGGACAATGATGACTATAAGTGGGTGCAGAAAATCCTGAAAGGGGAGGGTGAGCAGTTAGCATTTGTAGTCTATGCTGGTACGAATAGCTTTGGTAAGAGTGAGGTGAAATCCCTAGAAAGGAAGTTAGGTAGAAAGTTGAAAAGCTGAACCTCTAAGGTGTAATCTCAGGATTATTCCCTGTACCATATGCGAGTGAATATATGAATATAAAGTTAGAACATCTGAAGAGGGGGTGGGCTTCAGGTATTTGCGTCATTGGAATCTCTTCCATTGGTGACCTGTACAAAAAGAGCAGGTTGCACGTAAACTGGAAGGGGATGAATATTCTTGCAGGGAGGCTTGCTGATACTACATGGGAGGTTTTACACTCATGAGACGACTTAAGGGCAGGGAAGTGTGATGAGTAGAACACAGAATGATAACACAGCATGTGGACCATCAAAATAGTTTGTGGAAAATTGAGCATTTCAGCTCGATATGCAGAGCAGAGAGAGACTGGTAGGGAAATATAGGAGGGCCAGAAAGAAGGTACCTCACAGGTAGGGCAGTTAAGTTGACAGCACATGGGATTATCACAGAAACATGGTTAAGGGAAAGGCAGGACTGGCAGTTTGGCAACCTATGACACTCACTTTCCCATACTTCATATTTTACACAAGCTATTTATCATGACAGGTACATTTTTCAATAAAATAATTCTAAAAATGTTTCTAACAACCCTACTTTTTTCAACCCAGTTGGAGTTTTTTCCGGATGATGACCTTTTGAGGAGTCACCTGAGGCAGAGGTCTCAAATGCAGATTTCAGAAGCCCAGGCTTCCAAAAGAGGTATGGCATTCACTAAGAAAGACGAGGTTCACTAATTGCCTGACAGAAAGCATGTCTGTTTCTTCAGAGCAACTGTAGCATGTCAATTCTGTCTGACTTGGATACAATAGGCAGCTTTATTAAAATGACGATGAGATTATTTGTTAACAGCTTGTACTGTGGCTCACATTGCTGCCATGGAAGTTCTGTCATTTTGGCTCTGGCCGATTTCAGAATGGTATCACTCTGACAATGTGAAGATACATTTCAAAGGGTGAGCATTTATGCATTTTAAACCACAAAGTGAGAACAGTGCCAAAGAATTACTCAGCTGCTAGAGCATGGCGTTCAGTTCTTGTCTGACCATTCTAGGTTGGAATACTGCATACCTACAAAAAAAAATCAACTTGTGTTTAAAGTAAATATAACTGTCCCTAAAGAGTTAATTGAATCATGATTTTATTTTACAGATGGTAAAAATATAATGTCTGTTTTATTGAGATTGAACAGCTTTGAATATCACAGGTCTCCGGCCTAATCTCATTTTATTAGTTTCCACATATATATTAGCATTAAAATTGAATCATTTTATAACCTGCCTTTGGACCAAATTGTGCTGGATTAAGCCTGCACCCAGATTCAATATCCGTGGGCCCCACTCAAATGTACCTTGGCTGAATGGTGAGTGCCAATTACATTGACCTTACTTAGCCAGGAGGCACATAACAAGGTGCAGTGAGGCCTTAGCTGGAAGTAGCCCACTGCTGAGTTCATGACGCCAGAATATATTGACTGGAGTTAAAGTTGAGGGTATGCTTTGTCTCCTGCTGAAACCTATGAGGCTTTCTTTACAGTAATTAAATATCTTCAGTGCAACACACACAAAATGCTAGAGGCACTCAGCAGGTCAGGCAGCATCTCTGGAAATAAATAAACAGCTGGTGTTTTGGGCCGAGACCCATCTTCAGGACTGAGAAGGAAGGGGGAGACATCAGAATAAGAAGGTGGGGGGAGGGGAAAGAGGCTAGCTGGAAGGTGATAGGCGAAGCCAGATGGTGGGAAAGGTCAAGGGCTGGAGAAGCAATTGGACCATTAAGAGAAAGGGAAGGAGGAGGGGCACCAGGCAGAAGTAATAGGCAGGTGAGAAAAAGTAAAAGTCAGAGTGGAGAATAGAGGAAGTGGGAGGGGATTTGTTTACTAGAAGGAGAAATCAATATTCATTCCATCAGGTTGGAGGCTACCCAGATGGAATATAAGGTGTTGGTCCTCCACCCTGAGGGTGACTCCATTGTGGCACAAGTTGAGACTGTGGACCGACACGTTGGAATGGGAATAGGAATCAGAATTAAAATGTTTGGCCACCGGGAAGACCCACTTGTGGCAGATGGTGTGGAGGTGCTCAACGAAGCGGTTCCCGAATTGATGACGGGTCACACCAAAGTGGGGAGGGCCTCATCAGGAGCAGCTGATATAATTGGTGACCACAGTAGATTCATGGGTGAGGTGTTACCTCACCTGCTTAGGTCCCCGAATGGGGGTCTGTTCAGAGATTTTAAGGCAGGATATTCCAAAGTAATTGATTTTTTCCGATATTAAAAACAGCATTTACACCCAGGAATATCTATTGAAATGAATATCTAATCATGGTGCTGCCTTTCCCAGTGTCATGCCTGCACATTTGAACAAGATAGGGCTCCACTGTTGGACAGTATGTGGCTGCAGATGTGCCTGCATCTGCCTCCCAGCACGTCTGAAGTTTGCAAGTTGTCAGGACTTATTTGCAAGACTGGTGAAAAGAAATGCAATGTTGCCACGTGGATTCTCAGAAGATGCTTGATCAAGGCCTATGCAAGAGGTTGCTTGGCAAATTAAGACCAGTGGAATTAATGAGTATGTAGAAGGATGAATAAGGAATCAGCTTAAAGGCAGAAAACAGTAAACGATAGCAGTGGCTACTTTTCAGATCTGAGGATAATTGACAATAGTGTTCCCAAGGGCTCAAAGCTGGAATCACTGCTTGCATATGTTCTTTATATATAAATGGCTTGCACATGAGTGAGCAGAATAAAATGTCCAAATATGAAGATGATGCAAAGCTTGGAAGTGTGGAAAACAGTGAGGGGGATCATAACAGGCTGTTTTTAAAAGCTGCTAGAGGAATAAACAGACATGTGGCAGGAAGAATTTACCAAAGAAATGTAATGTGATGAATATTTGTTTATTTATTTATTTAGCTAGACGCCACGGATTAAGCTCTTCTAGTCCTTCGAGCTGCGCTGCTAGCAACCCCCAATTTAACCCTAGCCTAGTCACAGGACAATTTACAGGAGTGTGTAATAGCAGAGAAAACTGGGTATACATATGCACAAATTCCTTGAAGTGCAGGTTATATTAAAGGAGTGGTTAGCACAACATATGTGATCCTGAGATTCAAGAACATCATTGGAAAGCACAGAAGCACAGAGCTGAAGCTCACTCTGCTCAGAGCACCATTGTAGCCACAGCTAGTCTATTGCATCTAATTCTGATTGCCAAACTTTAGGTAGTATGGAACAGCTGGAAAAATAGGTGCAAATTGTTTCCAGGAGTGGGATTTCAACGCAATGTTAGAATGGAAATAGAGATACCAGAGACTACCGATGCTGGAATCGGGAGCAACAGACAACCTGCTGGTCAAGCAGCACCTGTGGGTGGGGGAAAGGAATTGTCAATGTTTCAGATCAAACTCTGTACTAGAACTTAGAGCGGAGAGGGCGAATAGCCAGCATAAAGGGGAAGGGGGTAGTGGTGACACAGGAGCCAGAGTTGAATGTTGGAGTTGGGGGGAGAGGGTGATGTTAAATATTATGGATGGATTGAGCCATATAGAGGAGGAGGAAGAGAAGAGCTGGGAGAGAGAGGCAGATGGATGATAGATGAAAGTAGACACAAAAAAAGTGGCAGAAGGAGCCAGAATTGGGAAGGGGGAGTGAAAGCGAAGACATCTGGGACAGTGATAAGCAGAAATACAAAGACTACCTATGCTGAAATATAATAGCAAGGAGGGTGACAATTGGAACAATTAAGTGAGAGATGAAGGGCAGATGACACCAAAACTATATAGGGAAGAGATGAGGTGGGAAGGAGAGAGGAAGGACCCGTGGATGAAATGTGTGGGAACAGAGACAGGAAGGTGTCAAAAATGGGAGATGGGATGGCCTGCAGTGGGGTTTGGAAAAGGGTCCCAAATAGGGAGACCAGAGCAGAGTTGGAGTAGCCAAGGAGTGTAGGGGTAGATGTAGGATATATACTGTAGGTGATGGTTACCTTATTGTTTATACTACCTGGGTGGAATATGAGGTGTTGTTCTTCTGGTCTCCACTTTCCTCACCCTGGTAGTTGAGGAGGCTGGGGTGAACAGGTTGGTGTTGAAATAGGTAAGGAAATTGAAATGGGATGCAACTGAGAGCTCAGGGTGGCCAAATACTTTGCACTGGTTGTCTAGTCTGTGTTGGTCTTGCTGATATCTGGAGCACCAAATGCAGTAGATGAAGTTGGAGGGGTGCACATGAATCTTTGCTTCAAACGGAATAGAGACGCCATGGTTACTCTCCTTGGAGAAAATAAGGTTGAGAAGGGTTGTACTAGAGGTGTATAAGATCATTATTAGTACAAGTAGAATAAACAGGGGAAATATTCTTCCAAAAGCAATTTGTTAAATGAATTTCTTGAAGACAACATACCTCCAGCATTTTGCGTATGTCGCTTTAGATTTCAAGCATCTGCAGACTTCATCGTTATGAAGTGTTTGAAGACTGGAAGTCATTGCGGGAAGCTAGATCAATCTTGCCTCCAGAAGGAAATTGGATAGGCATCTAACAGAGAAACACGGAAAAATAGGAACAGGAGTAATCCATTTGCCATTTCAAGCTTGCATTATTGTTCAAAATGATCATGTCTATCACATTTTTTCAATACCATATTTCCCTGCTCTTCCCAGAAACTTTGATTACTTCTGTCTCCATACACTTATCTACCCCCTCTTCAAGATTCAGTTACTTGGCCACTACAGGTCTTTGTGGTGAAGAATAGGTTCACCGATCTGAGTGTAGAAATTTCTCCGTACTGTTTCCTGAGACATGTCATCTCATTCTAGCTATCCCAAGCCAGAAGAAACATTCCTTCTCATCCAGTTTGTCTAACACTAGCAGAATTTTATAAGCTTCAATTTGATCCACTCTTTTTGAACTTTTGTGAATACAAACCAAGATGACCTAATCTCCTCAGTCTAGCGAACAAAGACTGCAATTTTGGATGGCCATGGGGAATGAATAGGGGAATGAGACTGATAGCATTTCTCTTTTACGAGCTGGCATAAATTCTGAGGGCCAAATGGCATTCTTTTGTGTCATAACAATTCCGTGATAAATGTAGCTAAATGTGCTTAGGATAAATCCAAATGAAACAATATAAAGAGTTAGGAACTATGGAGCTTGATGGATTAGGAAATGATAATATAGTTTTGCAGACATGGAAACATGTTAATTAGACAAGGATTCCAAATGCATCATAACAAGTCTGTCAGCATGCACCCACCAGTATAAATCCACCAAACAACCTGGAGCAGATCAGTATTAAGAAGGGGGAGAACATTAGATGTCATTGAATGCGTGAAGTTTGATAAATCCCTAGAGATGGAACACATTGCAAACGAGAGAAAATCTGCAGATGCTGGAAATCCAAGCAACACGCACAAAATGCTGGAGGAACTCAGCAGGCCAGGCAGCATCTATGGAAAAGAGTACAGTTGACATTTTGGGCCAAGATCCTTCAGCAGGACATTGCTGTGGGAAGTAAGAGAGAGGAGAGCTGGAGCCCTGGTCGAGATTGTTGCATCTTCATTAGCCACAAATAAGGTATCAGAAAACTGGAGATTGGTGCTCTTATTTAAGAAGGGCAGCAGAGATAAGCCAGTTAGCAAAAGGCCGATGAGCCTTACATCAAGGGCAGGGAAACTAGTGAAGAGAATCCTAAGGGATAGGATTTGCGTAGATTTGGAAAAGCAGGAGCTGATCAGGAATATTCAGCATGGCTCTGCCCAGGTCAGACAAACAGATGCCAGCTGCTTCCACTAACTGAAGTGGGCATTCACAGATATACATAAAAGATTTATTAGGGAGTCAGCAATGTCATATGTTAGTGGACACAGGGTCATCAGTATCAATAACTGATGTATCCTTGCCCAAGACTGGAGGGGCAATTTATATTACCATTACAATGAGGGCAAAGGGGAGTGAACCTCAGGTACTTGATATAGAGAGAGTGCAGCTTCCTGTAGACTTCTGTGTATACCCAGATGATGAGGTGCTGACCTAGGCATAGACACACTAGGTAATGCAGGTGCTATCACAGATTTGGGAAAGTGAGACATAACATAGACACGACAGGGACAGCGAGCATATATGTTTCACAGAGCAGGCACAGAGTGAGCAGCCCCAAGCAGAAACAGGAAATGGGACAATGTAAGTGAATAATATCAGAAGGGGCCAAACACGGTCAAGAGCTGTTAAAAGTTGTGCAGCTGCCTTCAGAGGTAGCAGCAATTAAAGTAAAGACACACCAGAAAGGAGACAGTAAGGAGCAGAAGGCGAATGAGCATGCATGAGTCATCAGAAATTGAGAAAAACAATTTGGGAACATTATATGGAGATGTGAAGGACCATTGTAACCTAGTTCTCACATTGAAAGACCAAGCAAAACAGCAGCAATATATTGCTGATCAGAGAGAGCCAGAGGGAGAGAGTCCTCCCACAGCCAGGTAACCAAATCATGGTAAAGAAGTTGCCTGAAAAGGCAAGGTTTACTCCCAGGTAGATAGGACCACAGATGGTTCTTCTGACAAATGACACCTATGTTTGTGTTGAGACCTGGTGAGGCAGCCAGTGGAAACACTGGACTCATGTTAGATGGTATGACTCACATTCTTGTTGCCCTCACAGACAGAACAAGGGATCAAGTCCACCCATTAGCAGTGTCATTACAGAGAATCTAAATGATGAACACCAACCCGTTCCTTTACATTTTATCACTCCTGATGGAAGGGAAACTGCGAATGAAAGGAATGGGAATGCGAAAGCAGAAGACAGAGAGCGCACGTCTGCAAATTGTGAGTAAAAGTGTTAAAGGTATAATAGTATCTATACTCAGTAATGACAGCTGGTTCTGGAGATAGAGAATTAATTATACAGATCAGTATATATTGGGAAATAGATGAGAAGGGATCCAAGTTATGACAGAGACATCAAACTCTAAACCTGAATGGCAAGACAGATGAAGCCAAAAGAGAGAAAAAATTACACAGAGCATCTGAAGGCAACCATCCCAGCCCGAATGGGATTGAATGTAAATGAACTGGGCCCTTTTGAGCTGGTGAGCAAAAGGACAGTAGGGGAGGGGGATGCCATTGGGGTGATATCCTTGCAGCCACTCAAATAGAGACCATCCCAAATCTGAGAGACTGAGACCGAGAGACATGTTGTCAGTTTATTATGGCAATCTTCTGTCATGGCATAGAATGTGAGCTGCTGCCTATGAACCTGAAACAAAGTCACTTTGCAGGTCCCCCCTACCCACACAATGACTATTGACAGCCATGTCTGATAGTTTCAGTTATCAGAGATTGAACGGGTGAAGGTAAAAGTATGATATACTGTATAATGCAATGGACCAGCAGGGAAGGAGATAACAACAAGCAAAGTGTTCTGAACAACAAAGCTGCATTTTAAAGTCCAGTTGATATCAAGAGTACAAAAATAATAATACTTCATTGATCCCGAGTGGGAAATTCTTTCGCTACAGCAGCAACATTTAAAAATACATATAGCAATATGCTTAACTAATAATAAAGAATAATAGTAATGTAAAAATAATAATATAAAAATAGTGTACCAATGTGAATAATGTACAAAATAATAAAATAGAGACCATTATACCATGATGTGTGTTCTCCTGTCACATAGAGATGAACTGTTGTATATGCTTATTGCATTTGGTAGGAAGGATTTTCTGTAACAATGCTTGTGACAGCGGAGCTGATTGAGCCTGTTCCAAAAGGTGCTTTTCTGCTCATTCGGTAGGTCATGGAGAGGATGTGCTTGATTGTCCATAATGAATAACAGTTTGTTTAGTGACTTCCTCTCCACCTCTAACTCAAAAGAGTCCACGTTGTAGCCAAGGACAGATCCAGCCTTTTTGATGAGTTTATTTAGTCTTTTAGCATCACCAGCACCAATGCTGCTCCCCCAACATAAAGCAGCAAAGAACACTGAACTTGCTACAACAGACTGGTAAAAGATCTCCAACATCCTACTGGACACATTAAAGAATCTCAGTTTCCTTAGAAAATAGAGTCTGTTCATCCCCTTCTTGTAAACAGCTGTGATGTTGGTTTTGCAGTCAAGTCTGCTGTCGAGGTGAACACCCAAGTATTTGTACTCCTCCACCACCGCAGCTTCTACTCCCAGAATGCATACAGGACTCGTCACAGTCCTCTTCCTCCTAAAATCAATCACCATCTCCCTGGTTTTAGCAACATTCTGGATCGGGTGATTCTTCCAGCACCACTCTACAAATGTGTCCACCAGACCTCTGTACTCTGACTCCTGCCCATCTCTGATACACCCAAGTCATCAGAGAACAGCAAGGCATTTGACAAGATTCCCCATGCAAGGCTTATTGAGAAAGTAAGGAGGGATGGGATCCAAGGGGACATTGCTTTGTGGATCCAGCTTGCCCACAGAAGGCAAAGAGTGGTTGTAGATGGGTCAAATTCTGCATGGAGGTCGGTCACCAGTGGTGTGTTTCAGGGATTGGTTCTGGGTCCCCTGCTCTTCGTAATTTTTATAAATGACATGGATGAAGAAGTGGAAGGATGGGTTAGTAAATTTTCTGATGACACAAAGGTTGGGGGTGTTGTGGATAGTGTGGAAGGCTGTCGGAGGTTACAGCGGGACATTGATAGGATGCAAAACTGGGTTGAGAAGTGGCACATGGAGTTCAACCCAGATAAGTGTGAGGTGGTTCATTTTGGTAGGTCAAATATGATGGCAGAATATAGTATTAAATGGATAGACTCTTGGCAGTGTGGCGGATCAGAAGGATCTTGGGGTCCAAGTCTATAGGACACTCAAAGTTGCTGAGCAGGTTGACTCTGTGGTTAAGAATGCATATGGCGCATTGGCCTTCACCAATCGTCGGATTGAGATTCGGGGCCAAGAGGTAATGTTGCAGCTATATAGGACCCTGGTCAGACCCCACTTGGAGTACTGTGCTCAGTTCTGATCGCCTCACTACTGGAAGGATGTGGAAACCATAGAAAGGGTGCAGTGGAGATTTACAAGGATGTTGCCTGGTTTGGGAAGCATGCCTTATGAGAATAGGTTGAGTGAACTCAGCCTTTTTTCCTTGGAGCAATGGAGGAAGAGAATTGACCTGATAGAGGTGTATTAGATGATGAGAGACATTGATCACGTGGATAGTCAGAGGCTTTTTCCCAGGGCTGGAATGGCTAGCGTGAGAGGGCACAGTTTTAAGGTGCTTGGAAGTAGATACAGAGGAGATGTCAGGGGTAAGTTTTTTTACACAGAGAGTGGTGAGTGCGTGGAATGGACTGCCAGCGACGGTGGTGGAGGCGAATACGATAGGGTCTTTTAAGAGAGTCCTGGACAGGTACATGGAGCTCAGAAAAATAGAGGGCTATGGGTAACCATAGGTAAGTTTTAAGGTAAGGACATGTTCGTCACAGCATTGTGGGCCGAATGGCCTGTATTGTGCTGTAGATTTTCTATGTTTTTAACTTCTTCAAGTGACAACTCAGATTTGTACTGAAAGTTTGAGGTGTACAGTATGAACAGACATGTATCCAAGTAAAGGAAGTGATCAAATGCCTGGAATATTTATCGTTGTCTCTACTAGAGTTATGGATAGCCAGTTAGGGGTAATAGATAGCGTAGATGCAGATCCACATAGGAACATGGTAGTGAGTAATTGGGGAGGGGATCCTATGTGTAGGGTATTTTTGCTGCCCTGCTTAATTAAATGTTCCTTAAAGTTGTCCAGAGGTCAAGAGGATGGCATGTTAGGGATCATTATTTGATTTGATAGTATAATTATGGATTAAATAAAATGAAAACCTGTCTTCAGGAAATAAAACTTGTACACAATTTAACTTCCAACTGATGCTTTGTGGTAGTGACACCAATTATTCTCTTTCCCACTGAAACTAGATAGACAAAGTTGTACCCCTGCAACTTAATAGACAGCTCAGGATAGATCGGTTTTGTGTCTTAACCTTCTGGTTAGTTGTATATTCATGGAGCCATCCTTCAATGATGCAGCAAAGGGAGTATATTTCCCACTGCTGCCTGTAAGGAGTTTGTACGTTTTCCCCGTGACCTTGTGGGATTCCTCCAGCTGCTCCGGTTTCCTCCCACAGTCCAAAGACATACCGGCTGGTAGGTTAATTGGTCATTGTAAATTGTCCCATGATAAGGCTTGGGTTAAATCGGGGGTTGCTGGGCAGCATGGCTTGAAGAGCTGAAAGGGTCTATTCTGTGCTGTATCTCAATAAATAAATATTTTGGGCATCTGGCTTTTGGAACAGACACCAGTATTGAATATTCAAAGCGGTTCTGCTAGTTGAGATGTGCTACCCTTGTAAATATGTAACTCTGTAAATTTACCTGACTATATTCAGAATGTTTAAGTTAAGAAAGTGTTTTTAACTATTGAACCAGTAGTTAAGTTTTTATTGTTATCTTTGTGTTGAAGGACAATTGTGTCAGGAGAGTTAGATTCTCTTGGATCCTCCTGGATTTTTCCTCTCCTCTTGCTGTGAATAAAGTTTTCAATATTTTCCAGTTACAGCTTTTGTGTGGCACAATTTTAATCACCCATAACAGAGGCATTAGCTGTAAACACAAACTGACATTTTGACAGGTACTTAAATAGGCAAAGCATAGAAGACAAAGGGGGTTAGGGCAGATGTTCCAAAAGGGTCAGCATGGATATAGTTGGTTGAAGGGTCCTGTGCTGTACAATTCTATGACTATAGAGTCATACAAAATAGGCCCTTTGGCCCATCTTGTCCATGCTGAACTATTTGCAACAGATGGAATAAACTGTGGTATGACAGGTCCTTTGATGTGACTGTTGACAACTGATAAATTTTACAAAAGGAACAGAGGTCTTTCTGCATCCAGTTATGCCGCTTTATCATTTTGTTTTGCATTCTGATTTTAATTCTGTTAAATTTTGGGCTTTTGAGTGAAGGGATAAATGGAAATGCAGCTGTTTAAAATTTAGAGCAGTTCCATAATTACAACTGCTTCACTCTTCTAATGGGAAATCTGATGATCTTGATAGCAACACTGCAATGTCCTATCACCTGCATGATATATACTGTCCTTCTGCAACAAGGTTTCCTTTACCTTCTTTAGATCTTTCTGTTAGAACATTGATGACAGATTGGATAATTGGATAATTGACTTAACCTATCCAAATTATTATGTTCTTCAGAGAAGTGTGTAAACCTTACTCACCTGTTCTACATATGACTCCAAACAGACAGCAGAGCCTTTCGAAATTAGACACTAGACACTTGACAATGTTGATGTTGTGCCGACCCATATATTCCTAAAAAAAAGTACGAAACCCACACTACCCCGTAACCATCTATTTTTTCTTTCATCCGTGTGCTTGTCCAAGAGGATCTTAAATACCCCTAATGTTTTCGCCTCCACCACCATCCCTGGCAAGTCATTCCAGGCACCCACAACCCTCTGTGTAAAAAAACTTAGCCCTGATGTCTCCCCTAAACTTCCCTCCCTTAACTTTGTACATATGCCCTCTGCTGTTTGCTATTCGTGGCCTGGGAAACAGGTACTGGCTATCCACCCTATCAATGCCTCTCATAATCTTGTAGACTTCTGTCAGGTTCCCTCTCATCCTTCTACGCTCAAAAGAGAAAAGTCCCAGCTCTGCTAACCTTGCTTCATAAGACATGTTTTCCAATCCAGGCAACATCCTGGTAAATCTCCTCTGCAACCTTCCCATAGTTTCCACATCCTTCCTATAATGAGGTGACCAGACCTGAACACAGTCTAAGTGTGGTCTCACCAGAGATTTGTAGAGTTGCAACATGACCTCTCTACTCTTGAACTCAATCCGCCTATTAATAAAGCCTAGCATCCCATAGGCCTTCTTAACTATCCTATCACCTTGTGCAGCGACCTTGAGGGATATATGAATTTGAACCCCAAGGTCCCTCTGTTCATCCACACTCTTAAGTAACCGACCATTAACCCTATACTCAGCCTTCTGGTTTGTCCTTCAAAAATGCATCACCTCACACTTATCCGGATTGAACTTCATCTGCCACTTTTCTGCCCAACTCTGCATCCTGTCTATATCCTGTTGTAACCTTCGACAACCTACAGCTCCATCCACAACTCCTCCAATCTTCGTGTCATCTGCAAACTTACTCACCCATCCTTCTGCCTCTTCATCCAGGTCATTTATAAAAATCACAAAGAGAAGGAGTTTCAGGACAGATTTTTGCGGCACTCCACTAGTCACCGACTTCCAGGCAGAATACTTTCCTTCCACTACTACCCTTTGCTTTCTTCCTGTAAGCCAATTTTTTATCCAAACAGCCAAGGTTCCACTGATCCCATGCCTCATGACTTTCTGGATAAGTCTCTCGTGGGGGACCTTGTCAAATGCCTTGCGAAAATCCATGTAGACCACATCTACCGCCCTACCCTCATCAATTTCTTTTGTTACCGCTTCAAAAAACTCAATTAGGCTCGTGAGGCACGATCTTCCTTTCTCAAAGCCATGTTGACTATCCTTGAGTAGACTGTACTTCTCCAAATGTTCGTAGATCCTATCCTTAAGAATCCTTTCCAACAGGTTGCAGACCACCGATGTAAGATTCACTGGTCTATAGTTCCCAGGATTCTCGCTAGTACCTTTTTTAAACAAGGGAACTACATTTGCCATTCTCCAATATTCCGGCACTACACCTGCAGCCAAAGAGGCTTCAAAGATCATAGCTACTGCTCCAGCGATCTCTTCTCTCATTTCCCACAGCAACCTGGGGTATATCACATCCAGCCCTGGGGACTTAACAATCTTGATGTTTTTAAGAAGATCCAACACTTCTTCTTCCTTAATCTCCACATTGTCCAGCACACAGGCCTGTTCTATTTCGACCTCACCCTGATCCTTTTCACTTGTGAATACTGAAGCAAAGTATTCATTTAGGGCCTCCCCAACCTCCTCCGCCTCCAGGCACATGTTGCCTTCTTTATCCTTTAGCAGCCCCACCTTCATTCTTGTCATCCATCTGTTCTTCACATACGCATGGAACACCTTGGGGTTCTCCTTAATCCTACATGCCAAGGCCTTCTCATGCCCCCTTCGAGCTCTCCTAAGTCCTTTCTTAAGCTCCTTCCTGGCTACCCTATATTTCTCATCAGCCCCTCCAGCTTCCTGCTTCTTATATCTAACATATGCTTCCTTCTTCCTCTTGATGACTTGCCTCACATGTTTTGTCAGCCACAGTTCCCTTTTCCTACCATTTTTTCCTTGTCTCAGTGGGACAAACCTATCCTGAACCCAGCACAAATGGTCCCTAAACTTCCCCCACATTATTTCTGTGCTTTCGCCCTTGAAGATCTGTTTCCAATTTACTCTCGCTTGTTCCTGCCTCATCCCTTCATAGTTAGCCCTTCCCCAGTTAAACATTTCCCCATTTTGTCTGTTTTTATCCTTTACCATAGCTATGCTAAAGCTAGGGGAGTCGTGGTCACTCTCACCAAAATGCTCCCCCACCAAGAGGTCGCAACCTGACCAGGTTCATTACCCAGAACTAGATCCAGTATGGCCTCTCCTCTCATCGGCCGGTCCACATACTGTGTCAGAAATCCTTCTTGAACACACCTGAAAGATTCAGCCCCACCTAGCCCCCTTGCAGTCAGGAGGTGCCAGTCAATATGAGGGAAGTTGAAATCACCCAGAATTGAAAATACACTTGGACTAAGATGTTAACTGTCCTGTGCTATCACCAGTGGAATCATCAGTTGATCTGCCACCTGTCTTCAGGAGTTTCAGCCCGCTTATGGTCAAGACTCCCTCGAGGTGGTGGGCCAGCAGTGCTAAAGCACCATCTCCCACTGGTGAGCTTAAAAACTTGGCATCTGCCTCTATCAGATTTGTTGGTCGCTTCCATCCAACAGATAGTCTACTCTTCAGGTGTCTATGCAACTACTGAAAGGTTTGCAAAAGATGGATACACTGTCCGACTATCTGCCCCTCTGGATGTACTTGGTCCACACCTATGATGATCTTGTCTCTGTTGCCTCAGCTACAGCCCTGCTGGTTGGCTTGATCTCTCTTCTAGTGAAGCCAAGGTCACACAGCCACTTCTGGAAAGTGAACACAATAAAGCCACAGCAACCTACTTCGAATGGATAGCATGAGACCTTCCACCCTCTGTCTCTGCACTCTGATCTTAATTCTACATATTTGGTTAAATTGTGCTCATGGGCTTCATCGATATTGTCTTCCCAGAGGACTGTGAGTTCACCAATAACCACTCCTCTACTGGTGTCAGACCATACGATTATATCTGGACGCAATATGGTGAAAGCTATTTGCTCCGGGAGACTGCCTTTCCCATCCAGGTCGGCCTTGACACACCAATTATTGCCTGAAGAAAGTATGCTTGATCGTGGGCTTGCGCTGTACACCCTTGACTTGGAGCCTTCTTTCACAAATGATATGCGATGTTCTGTGCAGCATGGGGCATGAGATAAGTTGTGCTGCAGTACTCTCTGCTCAACCGCTTCTGTTAGAACTTTGAGAACATTGTTATGTCTCCAAGTGTACATGCCACTGGAAAGATTGACTCTGCATGCACTCAAAATATGCTGAAGTGTTCCGTTCTCACCACAAGCAGCACACCTGTCTGTCTTATCTTCATACCAGGTGCTGAGGTTGGCAGATGTTAGGAGCAGGTCGTACGCTGCTCTGCATAGAAAAGAAATGCAGAGCAGTTCCATCTGCCACAGAACATTCCAAGATAGATGTCGTTGTTCAATGCTTTCCCACCAGGTCCAAGCCCCTTGTTTGGCCACGCCAGCTGTTTTAGCTAACCTCTTCTCCTCTTCTACCTCTCATATTTCTTGCATTACAAGCTCACTGCGCTCCTTACCTGTAGAAGATGACCACCACTTGTGGGTTGTCCATCCAAGTCCCTGGCGGCTTAGCTGGATAGCCCCAACCGTCTCCTTGTGCTTAAATCTAGACTCTGCCTCATCAACTGCTACATGGGCTGACCACTTCTTGGCTGATCTCACATCCGGCTGGGTGTTCTTGATGACAGGGTCTTTGAGTCTCGAAGCATCAAGAATAAATTACTTTGGCTAACTTGACCTCTTCAACAAGGGATTGCACTGGGATGGTAAGCTTTGTCTGACTACTGTGGATTGCAACATTGGTGAGGCTGCTTGGTACTCCAAGCCACTTCTTCACATACTTGTTGATCTTCCATTCCATTGCCTCAACATGGGACATTGCCACTTCATAGACAGTCGGTGGCCACATTATCCGTGGCATCAGTCTGTACTGCAAGCACCACAACTTCAACTTGCCAGGCAAGTCACACTTGTCGACAGACATCAGACCTCTACTGATCTGTTCTCCTGTCTTTTGAACCCTCTTGGTGTCTCTCAGCTCCTCTATGTACCATCGCCCAAGGCTCTTAACTGGTTGGTCATGAATGGATGGAATCTCCTCTCCACAAATGGTGAAATGAAAGTCAACCAGATTTCCTCTCCTAAGAACAAGGCTCCTTGACTTCTTGGTCTTGAACTTCATTCTTCCCCAATCCATTAGCTCCTCAAGTCTAGATAGTACATATTCCATTGCCTCCGTGCTAGGACCCAAAAGGGTGAGATCGTCCATGAACGCTCGTATTGGTGGTAATTCCCATCCGCCATCAAGTGCAACACCTGGTCCCACTGATTCTGCAGCCCTCACAATGACTTCCATGGCTAACACAAAAAGGATGGGTGAAATCACACATCCCATTGGGATTCCAACATCCAAGCTCTGCCACCTAGTTATAAACTGCTGAGTAGAAAACCTCATCCCGAAATCTTTGTAGTACTGCATAACAAAGTTCCTCACCTTAGCAGGAATCCATAGGAATTCCATCGCAAACTCAATCACGGCATGGGGAACAGACCATATGCATTTGCAAGATCAAGCCAAACTACAGCCAGATTTCTTCTCAACCTTTCAACTCCTGGATGGTATGCCATATCATACTAGTATTTTCAAAGCATCCCGGGAAGCCTGGTATTCCTGTCTTCTGCACAGATGTATTTACCAATCCATTCTCTATCACAAATGAAGATATTCTTTCTGCTAGAATGCCAAACATAATCTTCCCCTCTATATTCAGGAGTGAAATTGGTCAGAACTGATTCGATATAATAGAATTCTCTTCCTTCGGGATGTATACTCCTTCAGCCTCACTCCATGACAAAGGAACAACACCTTGTCTCCACACCACCTTTAACAATCTCCACAAGTATTTCCTCAGCTCTTCACACTTCCTGCACACCTTATACAGCACTCCATTCGGTCCTGGCACTGAACCTGACCTTGCCTTTCTAATGAACCATTCAACTTCTGCCAGTTTGGGTTCTGACAGATCGAACTTCACAAGCCCTGAAATGTCAAGCAAAGGAGTCTCCCGCTGTTCGTTAGAGTAAGTGCTTGCCAAGTGATCCTCAAGTTCTTGTTGAGAGATGTTAAGCTGTTCGCTCTTACTTTGTTCAAACAATTTCTTTGTGAACTGGTGAGGGTTCTGAAAGAACGACTTTCTTGCCTCCTCTCTCTTCTTTCTCGTTTTACGTTGTGACCCTGCACAACAGAGTGATGCTAACTTTAATTGAAAAAGCTCTTGGAGATCAGCAAGCCCTGGCTTGTCACCCTCACTTGCTACCTTCCACCTCTGTCTCAATGATCTAAGCTCTCTCCTCAACCTGCTAGTCTCCTTCTGGTGCCTACTTGGTGTCTGTGTAGGCTTTGTTTTCTTCAACTCAACCAAACCAAACCAAACCTGTACTTTCCAACATCATAAATCATATCGCCCCATCACTTCCAACTTTCTCTTTGATGTTCCCATGAGAGTGTTCTCCAACATAATACTGATATCCTCATCAAACACATGCCAAGCCTTCTCATCTGCCATTGCTGGCCACTTGACCTTCCTCTTCTTCTCTACCTCCTCACCACCGCCATCATGCGAAGGACCTACCTGGGTACTGCGGTCTGAAACCTGACCTGGGTTATCTCTCTTCTGTCCTGGAGTATGATGACTCTCTCCAGAGCGAATCGCTGTGGCTTGTGAATCAGTGGTTGAAAAGACTATATTATCTGTGCTTGGTGAAGTAATCTCATCTTCATCCACTGGGATGGAGTAGCACTTCAACTTTGCTTAGTGGACTCGTAAACCTTTAATGCTGGAAAACGCTCTCCCACACCAACACACTGGACACTCAGAGCCTCTTATCCTAGCTCTTGGTCGTAGTTGTTCCCTGTAATTAACTTGCCTGCTTATCTGCTCCTCGGTGTCCTGAGGGCTATTTGGGGGCCTCCAGACTACTCCCAGCATACTGATTGATCCCTTCTTATTTCTGACTTCCACCCATACCGACTCAGTGGACACTCCCTCTGCAGTGTCCTCCCTTTCTGTAGCCGCGATACTATTCCTGACCAGTAATGCTACTCACCCCGCTTTTCTCCCTCCCATCCTATTCTTTTTAAAACACCTAAACCCCAGTACCTGCATCAGCCAATCCCGTCCTTCCTCTGGCCAAGTTTCAGTAATGGCCACAACATCGTAGTTCCACGTACTGATCCATGCTCTAGTATTTATTCTTAATACTCCTAGCATTGAAATAGACACATTTCAACCCCTCTAACTGGCTACATTTATGTTTTGTCCCCTACCTGTCCTTCCTCACCAACTCAGAACACATAGCATCATGCCCTTGTCCTTCTGCCCTAATCCCTGCACTCACATTCTGATTCCTACCCCCTGCCAAACTAGTTTAAACCCTCCCCAACAGCTCTAGCAAACCTGCCCACCAGGATATTGGTCCCTTTCCAGTTCAGGTGCAGCCCATCCTTTTTGCACAGGTCAGACCTTCCCCAGAAGTGATCCCAATGATCCAGAAATCTGAACCCCTGCCCCCTGCACCAGCTCTTCAGCCACGCATTCATCTGCCATAACTTCCTGTTCCTACCCTCTCTGTCTCGTGGCACGGGCAGCAGTTCCAAGATTACCACACTTGAGGTTCTGCTTTTTAACTTCTTTCCTAACTCCCTATATTCCTTCTTCAGGACCTCATCCCTACCCCTATCTTTGTCATTGGTCCCCACATGGACCACGACATCTGGCTGCTCACCCTCTCTCCTGAGAATACCGAGAACGCAATCCGAGATATCACAGACCCTAGCGTCAGGGAGGCAACAGACCATCCGGGATTCTCGATCTCTCCCACGGAACCTCTTATCTGTCCCCCTAACTATCGACTCCCCTATAACTACTGCTCTCCTCTTTTCCCTCCTTCCTTTCTGAGCTGAAATGGTACGTATAATAACTCGTTTACTTGTATCAAAAAAAATCAAAGAAGCAACAGACAGACCCAGCATCAACAAGGTATCACATTCAGAAACATTAAACACACTTCCTGCCTAGACAACCTTATAAAATCCTCCCTGTGGAGTCTTGTGTCCAAATTAGGAAAGCTGTTCCAGAGTTGCCAGCGATGCAGTCACAGAATTGTACCACAAAGCCCTCAGCTCAGGCTCCTGGACACAGAACATGCACTGGATGAGGGATCAATGTTCAATGCCAAATGATCTAGTAGCACTTCCACAATTTAAACTAGCCAACTCCAGCGAGAGCCAGGATGTGAGATGAAACAACAACATCATGGCCTCACCAAGCTTTCTGGTGTCAAAGTGTCTGCCCATAACTGTATCACTATGTCCAGTCTAAGTACTCAGGAATCCTCCATCATACTGTGTGGCATTATTATTGTCTTAAATATTATAGATGAGAAAAGACCTGGCAACTCTGCCGTGGCAGAGTTGTATTCCCCCACAAGGCATAAACTCAAGACCTATGTTATCTCTCATTCAGTCTAGTCAGAAAATCATATTCTGAGAAAAGCAAAAGAAGCAGTAGTAGGGATACATATTGTACATACAGTGGTGCTAGAAAGTTTGTGAATCCTTCAGAATTTTCTCTTTTTCTGCATAAGTATGACCTAAAATGTGATCAGATCTTTACGAAAGTCCTAAAACTATAAAAAGGAAACCCAATTAAATAAATAACACAAAGAACATAAAATTTGCTCATTTATTTATTGAGAAAAATGATCCAAGATTACATGTATTCGTTGGAAAAAGTATGTGAACCTCTGGTTTCAGTAACTAATGTGAACACCAAGCCCTGCCCCGGCCTTGTATGGCAATAACTTCAACCAAACATTTCCGTTAACTGTTGATCAGTCCTGTACATCGGCTTGGAGGAACTTTAGACCATTTCTCCTTACAAAAATACTTCAACTCTGGGATGTTGATGGGCTTTCTTGCATTAACTGCTTGCTTCATGTCCTTTCACAACATTTCTATAGGATTAAGTTCAGGACTTTGAGTTGGCTACATTCCAAAACACAAATGATCTTCTTTTTAAACCATTCTATTGGTGATTTACTCTTGTTTTTCAGATAATTGTCTTGTTGCATTATCCAACTTCTATTAAGCTTCAGGTGATGGACTGCTACCCTGACATTCTCCTGTAAAATGTCTTGATACAATTTTGAATTCATTGTCCCTAAATGACAGCAAGCTGTCCAGACCCTGATGTAGCAAAGCAGCCCCAAACCATGCTGCTCCTTCCATCATGCTTCACAGTTGGGATGAGGTTTTGGTGTTGGTGTGCAGAGCCCCTTTCCCTCCAAACATAGTAATGTGCATTTTTGCCAAAAATTTCAACCTTTGTCTCATCTGTCCACAGAACATTGTCCCAGAAGCATTGTAGAACATCCAGGTGGTCTTTGGCAAACTTGAGACAAGCAGCAATGGTTTTTCTCTTGGAAAGCAGCAGTTTCCTCCACTGTGTCCTTCCATGAACACGATTCTTATTCAATGTTTTTCTTATAGTGGACACATGAACAGAGACTTCAGCAAGTTCTAGAGATTTCTGCAAGTCCTTTGTTATTACCCTTGGGTTCACCTCCTTGAGCATTACATATTGTACTCTTGGTGTGATCTTTGGAGGATGCCCACTCCCAGGGAGAGTGGCAACAGTACTGAGTTTCCTCCATTTTTCAACAATTTCTCTTACTGAGGACTGATGAACACTCAAGTCTTTAGAAATGCTTTTGTAACCTTTTCCAGCTTGATGCATCTCTACAATTCTTCTTCCAATGTCCTCTGGAAGTTGTTTTGATTGAGACATGGTGCACATAGAGAGTATTCCATGAGAAGAGCAGGGTATTTATAGGGCAGTGCACTTCTACAACCCACACCTCTAATCTTATGTCATTGACTGGAACGCCCGACTCCAAATAGCTTTTGTAGAAGGCATCACCCCAGAGGTTCACATACTTTCTCCAACAAGTACATGTAATATTGGATTATTTTTCTCAATAAATAAATGAACAAGTATAATGTATTGTGTTACTTATTTAATTGGGTTGTCTTTATCTAGTTTTTGGATTTATGTGAAGATCTGATCATATCTTAGGTCATATTTATGCAGAAATAGAGAAAATTCTACGAGGTTCACAAACTTTCTCGCACCACTATAAAAATTAAGTGCCAACCCACTGAACCTGCAACCTGCATCCTAAGCTGCAAAGGCAGCCTTGTAATAGAGGTAAGCTTTACCACAATCTTCAATTCAGCTCAGATCAAAAATTTTGCATTGTAATCATATCTAATTGTGAGTAATAGCGAATTAAAAAGTGAAAATTCTCCAACAGCATCCACACCCTTGACAGTAATTGATACTGGCTTGAGAGTACTAAAAGCAAGGTTAGAGCATCTAAAATTACTCTTCCACCAGAAGTAATAAATAGATGATGCACTTCAAAGGTTTCAAAGGTACATTTAATGTCAGAGAAATGTATATAATATATATCCTGAAATTCTTTTTCTTTACAACCATCCACAAAAACAGAGTACCCCAAAGAATGAATGGCAGTTAAATGTTAGAACCCCAAGCCCCCTCCCCTTTGCCTTCCTTCTGACATTTCTACCATCTCAGATGCTTTCAGTAAGTTTGATGGAATTTATATGATACCAAGAAATAGCTGAGAGCACTGATGTAACCAGAGCTATGGGACTAATCAAGTCCCAGCTCAATTGCTAAAGACTTACAATCCAGAACCAGCTGCACCTTTAACTAAGCTATTCCAGTAAAGTTTCAGCACAGGAAATCAACCCAGTAATATGGAAATATGCTCAGATATTTCCTGTACACTAAAAAAAGGACATATCAAATTATCATCCAGTCCACTCAAAGCATTTGGAAAGTGTCATCAGTACTGCTGTCAAATGGTATTTAATCATTGCTAACCTGACTCAGAATGGGATTTTTCCCTCAGCTCTAGACCTTAAAAGACAAAAGAGCTGGGTTTCAGTGTAACACTCCACTAGTTAAACTCATGTCCTGGCCATAGGAAAATGACTGCAGTTGATGCAGATCATACAGGACATTACCATGGGACTGAACTTTGTACAAGCATCTACAGTTCCTATCAATGGTCTTCTTTTCATTTGTGGCTGCTCAAAAAGTGAAGTGCTCTACATTTGTACCTCTGAGGACCTAGGCAGCCAAGGTGTAGGCTGCATAATGGTGAATACCTACACATATTACATGTGGCAGTTAACACATGTACCTATCTTCAACCTTAATGTTCAATAGTGGTACTTTGCTAGATCCCCCATCAACATCATCCTGGGACTCCAGTGGCGTGTAACTACCGTCTAAAAGCTTTTCTCTATCTGCTCAACACATCACAATTATGATAAAATACAACCCTTAAGATCAGTGCAGCTCCATAAACATACCAGGACAAAACCAACATTTTAAATGTTTCTGCTGTTCATCACCTCTACACATTGGCCACAATGGCATATCTACAATTTTCACTGCAGTTATTCACTAAGGTTTTTCCCAAACCCCTGATTATTACCACCAAGAAGGACAAGGACAACAGGCTTACAGTTCCACAGTGTCACTATGCCAGCTGAAGTCATAAACTTATATTATTTCACCCTGATGCTCGTACATTGTAATATACTGATAAAATTAGAAAGTGGCCTATTTCTGAGCAGGTAGATTGGTCAACAAAAAATATGCTTTTACATAATAGCTTTACAAAACATACAAAAGCACAACAGAGGAAAAAAATATACAGAGACGTTATCTGACACCAGGTCACTGAATGAGAAGTTCAGACAAAACCACAGAAGCAGTATTATTAAAGCTGCCAAGGTCAGCACTATGGTTTTTCAGCAAACTGACTTCCATCTTGGAAGCATGCATCAGATTTAGAGAGACATGATCAAGCAAATCCTTGAGGATAAGAAGTGTGGGAATATACATAAGAGGGAAATCAGGAGGGCAAAAAGACAGCTTAAGTTCCAAGTGGCAGGGAAGGTTAAGGAAAATTCCAAGAAATCCTGCAGGTATCTTAAGAGTTAAAGATTGGGTAGGGAAAGAATAGGTCCCTAAATGGTCAGTAAGGCCATCTATTTGTGCAGCCACAGGAGATGGGTGAGATCTTTAATAAACATTTCTCATGATATTTTACTGTGAAGAAGATCATGCACACTAAGGAATTGAGACAAATAAGTTGTGATGTCTTGGACCACCTACAAATTACCAAATAGGAGGTATTAGCAGTCTTAAAGCACATTAAGATGGATAAATCCCTTGGGTATGGCCAAGTCCATTCTCAGACCTTGTGAGAGTGAGAAGCCAGAGAAGAAATTGCAGAGGCCTTTGCAGTGATATTTGCATCATCTTCACTCGTAGGTAAAGTTCTGAAGGAGTGGAGGGAATTCTGAGGGACAGTGTCTACCAGCAAGATGTGATTAAGAATACTCATTACTCTGTTATGCTTTGTGTGAGGAAAAGGATGTCTCAAAAATATATTAGAGCTTTTGAAAAGGTAGCCAAGAGGGCAGGGTGGTGCACATTGTCTACATGGACTTCAGCAAGGCCTTTGACAAGGTCCCACGTAATAGGTTAGTCTGGAAGTTAGAATGTGTGGTATCCAGTTAGAAAGCCAGCTAACTGGATGGTACAGAAGGCACTGGGCACACTGGCCTTCATTAATCAGGGCACTGACGATAAAACCTGATACAATAATCTAATGGTAGGAACCAGAGGATGATTGTGGAAGGTTGTTCTTAAGACTAGTGGTGTGCCAAAGAGACTGATGCTAGATCCACTGCTGTTTGTCATTTACAGTGCCTTGAAAAAGTATTCAGCTTCCAACCATTTGCTCACATAAATGAGTATTACAACCAGGCTTTTGGTGAACTTGACGAGAATTTTTATTTGTGAATCACATGCTCATTTTTTCACAGTAGAGCCCAAAACACAGGGAAAACTGTAAAGCATGAAAAATTAAAAATGCAAAACCTGAAATGTCAGCAGTTCAAAGGTATTCATTTCTTTTTGCTCAGTTCTGAGTTGAACCACCTCTCACAGTTATTAGAGCCAGTATGCCTTTTTGATAAGTCTCTATTAGCTTTGCACAAAATGATGGAGCGAGGTTTGTCCATTCCTCCCTGCAAAATTGTTCAAGCTGTGCCAGGTTTGTTGGGAAGTGATGGTGGTCAGCGATCTCCAATGGGTTAAGGACAGGACTGTCTGGGTCACTCAAGTACATCAATTTTCTTCATTTGAAGCCATTCTTTGGTAGCTCTGGCAGTGTGTCTTGGGTCATTGTCCTGCTAAAAGACAAACTTCCTCCCCAGTTTAAGTTTTCTGGCAGAGGCTAGCAGATTTTTATCCAGGATCTCTCTGTGTTTATCAGCATTCATCTTCGCATCAACCCTGACCAGATTTCCAGTCCCTGCTGCTGAAAATCATCCTCGTAACATGTCGCTACCTCAGCCAAACTTTACAGTAGGCATGGTGTTACCTAGCTGATGTGTATTATTAGATTGATGTCACACATACCACTTTAAAAACAGCATATGCTTGCCTGTAAAGACTTTGAAAAGCATCATTTAGAATATACTGTAAAGATGTGTAAGAAGGTCTTGTGGCCAAATGAGAGTTTTTTGCTATAACACCAAGCATGTGGCATAAAATTAATACTGTTCTCACTCACTTTCATTCCTGACTGCAACTCAATTGTGTCTCTATCTGCTATTTCTGTGGATACAGCTATTTCCACAGCTCCTTTAAATGTAAGTTGTACTTCAGTTAGGAGCCTTTTTTGAATGTTTTCCTGTAAGATTCCACAAACTATACAATCTCTGTGCATCATTAAGCCTATCACAGAACTGACAATGCTCAATTGTTTCAATTCAGCCACATATGCTGAAATTGACTCCCCTTTCTTTCATTTTCACTTATGAAATCTAAAGTGTTCTGCAAACAACAATGGTTTCAGTTCTAAATGTTCCTGCATTACTTTCATGATATCAGCAAAGCTCATTTCTGTTGGTTTGGTTGGAGCAGTCATACCTCTAAGTAAACTGTATGCCTTTAAACTCAATGCAGTCAGCAAAACTTGTGCTTGTTTCTCATTGGCTATTTCATTTTAATTTAAGTACTGTACTGCATTATTTGTTGAGTATACAAAATCCAGTTATCTCTTGTACAATGAAATACATCCATCTTTTGGAGGTAGCCAACCATTTCTGCTCTTTTTCTAATTTATGATTATTATCACCTGGTACTCACTGTTTATGAACCCTTGAATTCATCTGTTTCCTGCCATTTTTTTAAAAAACTCTATCATCTCTGTCTTCTTTTATGAAAAGACTCGTGCTATGCTTTTTTTTTAACTTGACCATTGCTCATTGTGCTTTTTTTTAACTTGAATGTCTCACTGCACTTCAACAAGTAGGTAGTCATCTTGAGTTTGTTTATACTTCCTCTTTGCCACTATTGTGTTTTACTCCATGACATAAAACTAATTGAAAGCAAAAAGAAGGGAGCCTAGGAGAATGTGTTCTATTTTTGTTTTTACTTTAAGCAAGGCACACACGTATGATGTGGTAGCGTAATGACGTATGCTATTTATGTACTTTTACATATAACCTGCAATGTATTATATATGCAGCAAGGAATGCTTAATCAAACAATACATTTAAAATGTTACTCAAATATTACTGAAATATTAAATACACAATAAAGTGGAAACTTTTTTATGTACAGGTTAGTGCTTATATGGATTGGGCTGCCAATGGAAGTGGTTGAAGCAGATACGATAATGACATTTAAAACATAATTAGATAGGACAGATCTAGAGAGATATGGGCAATTGGAGCTCACTGAGATGGGCATCGTAGCAGAGATGAGTTGGACTGAAGGGCCTGGTACTGTGCTGTATTATGATTTGATTCCATGACCTCATAGCAGATTCAGTGCATTCTGTCAGTTCAACAATGTTCATTTTCCTTGCTCTTATATCTCATTTTCACCAGAAACATTAAGATCCTTCTCATTCCCATCTCACAATGAACATACTTCATTCTGCTACTGCTCAGGTTCTTTGCTGCCAATTTCTACCATTCATTCACTTTCAAATTGCTGACATTTCTTTTTGCTTCATCAGTTATTCCATCTTTACTTCAGGCAATGGACTAGTCACCACTCTCCACAGCTAACTTGACTGGACATCAATGCACATCCATGTGTGGTTTCCATTTCTTTCTCCCAGTCTCCTCACTTCTGTCACATCTGTTCTGATGATGGCTCCTTCACTACCAGAGTTTCTGATATGTACCCTTTTTTTTGACCAGACCTGCAAGCAAGCACACTCTTAACTCAAAAATCCCTTCTTACCAACATCAGTGACATTTCACATGCTCTGGATCTTTTCAATGATTTCAAGTTCCCTGGCCCCCATCATCTTATTTTCACTATAGATGTGCAGTCCCTATACACCTCCATCTCCCACCAGAGAGGCCTCAAAGTTCTCCGTTTCTTTCGAGACACCAGACCCAACCAGTTCCCCTCCACGACCACTTTCCTCCTTCTAGTGGAACATGTCCTCCTTCTTAATAATTTCTCCTTTGGCTCCTCCCACGTCCTTCAAACAAAAGGTGCGGCCATGGGCATTCACATGGGCCCCAGCTATGCCTGCTTTTTTGTTGGCTCCCCTTCTTTTAAATCTACTCCTCATCTTTTTTTCTCCAGTCCTGCTGAAGTGTCTCGGCCTGAAACGTTGACTGTACTCTTTTCCATAGATGCTTCCTGGCCTGCTGAGTTCCTCCAGCATTATGTGTGTGTTGCTTGGATTTCCAGCATCCACAAATTTTCTCTTGTTTGTGTTCAAAACTCCAAATTGCTGTCAATTCATCAGACTATAAGATATAGAAGCAGAATTAGGCCATTTGGCCCATCGAATCTGCTCCACCACTTCATCAAGGCTGATCCATTTTTCTTCTCAACCACCATCTCCTGCTTCCCCCTTTATCCCTTCATGCCCTGACAAATCAAGAATCTATCAACCTCTGCCTTAAATATACATAAAAAATTGGCCTCCACAGCTGCCTGTGGCAACAAATTCCACAGATTCACCACTCTGTGGCTGAAGAAATGCCTCCTCACCTCCGTTCTAAAGGAACGCATTCTGAATTCCATCATTCAAATCACCTTTACGTCCTTCATGCATAGGGACTGACAAAAATTCACATCCCAGGATCATATGAGGAATGAACCGGACATTTAAGCAAACTTTTAAAACAGAAATATATTCCAATTGTGAACAAAATGTACAAAAAAGCACATAAGCTTATTATGCTTTCACCATATCTGAATTTATCCCCAAATGTCCTTGAAAGTGTTAAAATCAAATTATTACTAAAAGAAAAATTCATTCACCAGTCATTCACCATGTTGATAAATCTAGAATTTTTCTCAAATCTTTCCCTTTATCATGGTCATAATATCAATGAAATAGTCTTAAATCAACCTATTCATGAGCAAGATAAAGTTAATTAGCAGAGAAATAGACACTGTGGCCTAACACGAACATGCCGACCAAGATGCCATTATGTTAAAGTTACTTGTCTGCATTTGGCTCATAGCCCTCTGAAACCTCCCAATCCATGTATCTGTCCAAATGTCTTTATTAACATTAGAATTGTAATTGACTCTTGCACCTCATCTGGTAGCTCCTTTCATATACCACACACTTTCTAGTGAATAACTTGCCCTTCATATCCCCTTTAAATCATTACCCTCTGACCTTAAACTTATGCCTTCAATTTTTTCCACTACTCTGGGAAAAACTGGGGTGCCGTGATAACATACAGTTCCTTGCAAAAGTCAGGCCTAAGACTTTAGCACAGTCCTGTATTTGTCAACGTGGAGTGGAGAGTGAGTTTTTAAATCTGGTGGGAGCAAAGGATGGTGAGAATAGTGAGGGTGGAGCACCCCGGGAGCGATGTAGAACAGGTGGCAAAGAAGGAGTGCCGGGGCAAGGGATGGCGCAGCTGCAGATACACCCTGCCCTGAGACACCAGCGAAGGTCACTTGATTCCAAACAAACAGTATATTGATCATTACAGAATGTCTCTCTGGTGCCTCTACCTTCCCCTTTGCCCAACGTGATTCCACTCTCAGCCCACAATAGAGACCCATATCAGAATCAGGTTTATCATCACTCACACGTCATGATTTTTTTTTGCAGTAGCAGTACAGTGCAATGCCTAAAGTTACTACAGTACTGTTCAAGAGCCTAAAGCACCCTAGCCATATATATGAGCCTAAGACTCTTGCACAGTACTGAACTGAAGTTGCAACGCTATTAAAGCTCGGGACATTCAGAGTTGAGAGTTCAAGTCCAGCACCCTCTGTAAGAGACATTCTCCCTCTGAACTATAGGTGTTTCCTCCAGGTGCTCCAGTTTCCTCCCACAGTCCAAAGACGTACCAGTTAGTGAGTTAATTGGTCATTGTAAATTGTCCTGTGATTAGGCTAGGGTTAACAGGTAGATTGCTGGGTGCTGTGGCTTGTTGAGAAGGGCCTGCTCCGTGCTCTACCTCTAAATAAATCAAATATAAATAAATAAAAAGACAGTGACTCCTCTACTGTATCTATGCCCCTTATAAATATTTGAACCTCTGGAAGTTTAGCGAAGCATGGATCACATTCAGAGAATAACAGGTAGGGCATTTAGGACTGAAATGAGAGAAATTCCTCAGTCAGAGTGGTGAAACATTGGAATTCTGTATCCTTTGGTACTTGTATTTAATCAAAGAAAGCAAGACCTACAGAAATAAAACAAGAAATGGATCTGAGACAGAAAAACCAATCCTGATCTTGATGAATGAAAGAGCAGGCTGCAAGTTTGAGCTAGCCTTCTTCTGTTCCTAATTCTTCTAGTTTGAAATTCATGTATTTGCCCACCCCTCAGTCTTCATATTTTAAGGAAAAAGGATTTCAGTTATGCACATTCATTTTTACACCTGTTTTTCATTGCTATGCATGCTATAAATACCACTTGCCTTGTACTATGATCTCTTATCATTTAATCTCCCCTGCATTCCGTCTCGGGAACACCATAGATTCATAGTTTTGCGGTATGGAATCAGATTCTTCGGCACAGCTACATTCTAATGTGCCCTTCTAAATTAATTAAATTTGCTTGTATTTGGGCAATATCACTTAAACCCTTGTTATCCCTGGACTCCTACCATTAACCAAGGGGTCAGTGGACCCCAGGTTAGGAACCTCTGCTCTAAACCTTTCCAGCCATATATCTGACCAAATTTTTCTTAAATGCTATAGTGGTGCCTGCATCCACCATTTCATCTCACAGTGTTCCCTCCTCAAATTTTCAAAAACCCCAACCTTTCTCTGCATCTCAAAACATGTTTATTTGCAACTTTTTCTTATTCTGACTTGTTATTGTTTTGAAACATTAACTGCTTTTCTCACTCCAGCATTTTAATCTGCATTCACAGATTTAAGGACTCACAAAAAAGTGAACATGGAGAGGCTCAGAGTTGGAATTCCAGAGTTTAGAGTGAAGGCAGCCAAAGATACATGCAAATTAGGAGCAGGAACAGGCCAATTCATCCCTTGAGGCTTCTCTATAAGTTCATGGCTAATCTGAATATAACCTCAGTAAAACCTCTGAAATTTAGATATTCTGGGATTGTTTCCTCCAGTCTTTGTGGAAGAGAGTTCCAAAGGCTCACGACTTCTGAAAGTATAAAAAATCACCTCAAATCTCTCTGAAGTAGGGGAGCTCTTTTTGTCAAACTGTAATTTCTAGTTCTAAAATCTTCCTCATAAGAAAGACTTCCACTTCTGCCTTTTCGGCAGAGTAAACAATGCGAGGACACATAGGGCTGAGTAACAGGTGCTGAATAATATCATATGCTAGTTTTGGAGAATCAGGTGAATGTTAAAAATATCTTCAACTTTGAGGAACTGACTAAGGTGGAGAAATGCTTCAACATGTTATTCAAAGTCAGAGCTTATTGAATTGAAATGGCTAGCCACTGGGAAATCCTACCTTTTGTGGTGGATGGAGCGAAAGTACTCATGGAAGCAGTCCCCCAACCTACACTGGGTCACAGTGCAAAGGTGTTTGACAAAGTGGTCCACCAGTCTATGTCAGGTCATGGAGCGAAGGTGCTCAACAAAGCAGTCTCCCAACCTTCATTGGATCATGGAGTGAAGGTGCTTGACAAAGTGATCCACAAATCTACGTCAGGTCATGGAACAAGTGGTCCCTCAATCTATGTCAGACCAAAAGGCAGGACATCCTGGTGGACATCTATTTCAATTTGATTTCCCGTTCCCATTCCAAGACATCTGTTCATGGCCTCCTCTACTTCCATGATGATGCCACACTCAAGCTGAAGGACCAACACCTCATATTCCATCTGGGTACCCTCCAAACTGGTAGAAAGAATATCGATTTCTCTAACTTCCAGCAATGTCTTTCCACCCCCCCCCGCCCTTCACCTTTTTTTCCATTCTCCATTCTGTTTCCCCTTTCAATCCTTCGCTTCTCCTCACTTGTCCATCATCTCCCTCCATTGCCTTTCCTCCTTCCCTTTCTTTCATAGTCCACTATTAGATTCCTTCTTCCACCTATCACCTCCCAGCCTCTTACTTCATTCCCCCAGCCACATTCCTTCCCTATCACCTGCCTGGTTGTTCTCCTTCCCCTACCTCCCACATTCTTATTTTGGCTTCTGCCCCCTTCTTTTCCAGTCCTAATGAAAGGTCCTGGCCCGAAACCTGTCTGACTTGCTGAGTTCTTCGTATGTTTCTCAAAGTTTCCAGAATTTGTACTATCTCTTGTGGTTATGACTTCAAGTAATATGTTCAATTCTGGTCACCTCATTTTAGGATGGGTGTGGAATCTTTGGACAGGGTGCTGAGGAGATTTATCCAGATGTTGCCTGGATTAAAAAACATGCCTTATGAGGGAAAGTTAAGCAAGGTAGGGCTTTTCTCTTTAGAATGAAGGCAACCTTGATAGAGGTGTACAAGATAATGAGAGCCATAGAATGAGTGAACAGCCAGCACCTTTTACGCAAGACAGCAATGGTTAATACCAGAAAACATCCATTTAAGAAGAGTGGAGGAAAGTTTAGGGGAGATGTCAGAGGTAGTTTTTTTTGCACAGGGAGTGGAATACCCTGTAGGAGTGGTGGTAGAGGCTGGTACAATTGGGATATTTAGAAGACTCTTTAGGTAGGCACATGGATGTAAGAAAGATAGAGGATTATGGACTGTGCAGGAGGAGATGGTTAGATTAATCATGGAATAAGTTTATATTGGTCAGCACATCATGGGCCAAAGGGCCTATACTGTACTGTTAGGTTCTATGTTTGAATAATGTGCGAATACACTGTATAACTTCAATGAAAAGACTGTCAATTATATGTTAATGCTATAAAATTTGGTAGTAGACTTCGGAGGGAATCACAACAGGAAGCAATGTTTTTGATACAGAAAAGTTCAGAGTCATGTATAGACACCGCACAGAAACAGAACTATCAGCCCAGCTAGTCGGCATTGACCATCAACCACCAATTCATACTAATCCCAACTAAATCCCATTATTATTCTTTAAATTTTTGTCTATTTATCATTGATTCTACCATTCACTTACACATAGGGACCAATTAACCTAACAAACTGTAGGTCTTCGGGATGTGCGAGGAAACCAGAGCACCCAGCGGAAGGCCACCTGGTCACTGGGAGAACCTGCGAGGTCAGGATTGAACCCAGTCTCTGGTGTTATGAGGCAGTGATTGAGTCACTGGACGTTCTAGTGTCAAAGCATTCACAAAATAATCTGGATGTAAATTCCGTCTCAAACTATTTAGGACTAAATGCAGTCTGATGCTGTCTGCAATTTAATTTAGCCAATAACACTTGAATGAGCTGGTAGTCTACAAATTGATGATGTTTATTATATCCTAGTTATTTGATTCTGAAATGACAGATAAGCAAATCAAATCTGCCAGTATGGTGTGGACTGAGTGTGACCTGGTCTGTGAGGGAATTTTGTCTGATATTAGATGGAATGCAATTTGAATATGATAGAGTGCAGGAGCGAATGATGACTGAAACAGTCCAGATGTGAATAGTTTTCAATAAAGTCTGGAAGCAAATTATGTCAAGAGTCTGAAATTAAATTGAATCCAATATGATCCAACACAACTTATTCCAATTGTGTGTGGAATTGAATTTATTCCAATAAAAGTTTGATGGTAAATTGATTCAAGAATGATCTGGAAATTAAACAAATACAATTTGGTCTCGGATTGAAGTCTGCTGCTTTTGATTTGGTAAATTAAGTGGCATTACAACAGGGCAGCCAGAGGTGACTATCGTGGGCAGGTGCTTGATAATTGCAGAGGTGCCAACAGCAAAGAACTTTCCCAAATTTTGCTACAAGAAAAAATTGTTAACTTTGTGTCTGAAATTCTGTACATAAATACCAATGTCTCAGATTTACAAAATATTACAAGTGATATCTATGATCCACAAGAGGGACACATTACAAGATAATTTAAAATATAAAGATATGGGGATTTTTTGCTTTTCAAGTAAAAAACTGAAGTAGATTACATTTTAAATCCAAGTTGCTGTTTTCACTCCTAATGATTAAGAAGGTGTTTAGACACAGCAAGAGAAAAAGCACATTAAGATCATACAGCCAGCATTTGAAGACACCTCTTGATAAAGGGTAAATACTTAGTAAAACTGGCCTTCAAATGAAAAAAGACTATCAGAGAAATTTGAACTGACCCTAAGGAAATATTTTGAATGAGTGCGTACTGAGGAATGAAGCAGACAAGCCAGAGACAGTTGAAGCTGAGCCTTGAGGAAGACAAGTCTGCCATAATCATTTGCATGTGACCCTGGAAGAAACAAATGAGCATGCCAGACGAAGTAGGACTGCGGGATGATAATTTACTACATGATAAGACTCCTTCAATTTATTTGTATCATTAATCTGTCATATTTTACTCACTCTGTTTTCATGCTTAACTAGTCAATCTTTCAAGGATCTGCACTAGAAAATCAAGGCAGCCTGCAGCCATTCAGTGAAATTGGGTTACAGGACAAAGGATAATTAACTGGGGTGTTCAGGTGTTATACTGTTCACATCTTAAAATCACTTGTTCCAACCTTGTCTTGTTCCATTATTACTTCCACTTAAGCTGCAAAACCTAGGATAACTTGGGACATAAAAAGTATTCCAATAGAGAATGGAATTTCTGTTTTGGGCATATCAAGGCATTGATCATGCTTAAGTGGGATGTCACCATTAATAGTAATAATGCTTCATTAACAATGCAAAGGTACATTTCATTAGAAATGGAAATATTGGAAGGAACAATGAACAAAAAAATTAGATTATTATTTGAGAATTATATTTTGCAATAATTGTGTAATGTTAATATAATTTTTTTAGTATTGACAACATGCAATTATTTCATTGAGAGGGAATGTCCATTGTTTAACCACTATTATCACAACTTTTGGTTGTAAAGTGTACTCAATTACAATGCCATTTTGTTTTTTTTTAATATCTGCTGGTAAGCTCATAGCCTCACTGCCTCAGAGCAACGTGGGCCCAATGCAGTTTTAAAACTATTACTCCTATTTAAGTCAATATGCAGTCACATCTCCAAATGATTGATTTCAAACAATCGTGCAGTGATGAATAGCTTATTGTAGGATTTGCATGCTTGCTGCATCCTCTTCTGTTCTGTTCCTTCCCTGAAGTCTTAGATGCTTTTTTTCTTCCTTACTCATTTGACAGCATCTTGGGTGCCTCTATCTCTTCAGGATCTTGTTTGTCTCTGGTTATGGTCTCTCCGACTTGGCCTTGCCTGCCCTGTCTCTCCTACTCCTAAAGAGCAGCATCAGGGGTGGGGGAGGTGGCTCAAAGCAGATTACACAATAAAATTTTCCACATTTTATTTTCTCTAGTTGCGGTCTTTCCTACTTGCTCTTGCCTGTTCTATCTCTCATACTCCTACTCAAAGGGGTGGCTCAAAGCAGATCATGCAACAAAAATTTTCTGGACCCTTAGCTAGCCAATTTAGCTACAGCCCATTTACTAGGGATCCTGCCGACTATGCCAATCTGTCAAAGAAAAATTACTCTAGAGACCAGACTTCAAGTGGTGATACCTTTATTCCACATGATATCCTGGACAGCTTGCAGAAACGAGTTACAGAATACACTTATACTGATGCAAATATCTGTGATTACTGGCATGTGAGTGCATCTGTTATACAAGCAAATGTGACCAGGAGCAAAAAAGTACATCTATCACACAGTATATTTTTAATCATAGAACAGACAAGTGGCTAAATCATATGAATGTGTGTTCCCCTCTTTGGCCATCTGCACCCGGTTCTACATCCTAGTTGTCTGCAGGTCTATGCTTAGGACATTGAGTTACTAAAGTTCATTGGGTTACAAAGTTCAAATAGGAAAATGCAAGTTAGTTACTTAGTTCATTAACCATTTTGCTGACCCTTCTGCCACAATTGCTCAAATGCAATTACAAGAAAGGGACCAATGATCACTTTAGAAGTATGAACTGCTTCTGCATTCAGTACAATTGGTCAGTACACCACTGCTGAAATTCAGAAAGCCCCCACATGTTTAAATAGTCCATTTAGGGGGCAACATATTTCTTTTACAGAAAGAGTGGTATGTATGGATGCATAATTCTTTGAAAGTAGCGTCATAGGATCATAGGATCATAAAGAGAGCTTTGTACATATGGGCCTTCATAAATCAAAGTATTGATTAAGTACAAGAATTAGGATGTTATGTCAAAGTTGTTTTAGACATTGATGAGGCCTAATTTGGAGTACTGTGTATAGTTCTGGTCACCAACCTACAGGAAAGATATCAATAAGATTGAAAGAGTAAGACAAAATTTATAAGGATGTTACCAGGACTTGAGAACCTGAGTTACAGGGAAAGGTTGAAAAGGCTGGGACTTTATTCCCTGGAGTGTAGGAGAATGAAGGGAGATTTGATAGAGGCATACAAAATTATGAGAGGGTATAGATAGGGTAAATGCAAGCAGGCTTGTTCCACTGAGATTGGATGACCCTAGTCTGCAGGTTGTTGGTTAAGTGTGAAAAGTGAAATATTTAAGGGGAACTTCTTCACTTGGACGGTGGTGAGAGCATGCAGTAAGCTGCCAGCATAAGTGGTAGGTATGGGTTTGATTTCAACATATAAGAAAAATTTGGATGAGTACATGGATGGGAGAGGTATGGAGGGCTATGGTCCAGATGCAGATCTATGAGGCTAGGCAAAATAACAGTCTGGCATGGACAAGATGGGATGAAGGGCCTGTCTCTGTGATTCTATGTAGTGCAATAGGCTACCATAGAAAGCAGTTGTTGTATGTATATTAACAACTTTTAAAATATATTGTACAAGTACATGCTCAGAGGTTTAGAAAGTTATGAGTTAAATGCTGGCAAGAGGAACTAGCTGGAATGGGTATCTTGGCTGGCATGGACTAGCTGGGCCAAAGGGTCTGTTTCTGTGTTATGTAACACAATGACTTAAAGATTACAGCAAGGTGGTTGTGCATTTAACCATTATGCAATCTGCAACATGTATTTTCCCTTTAAACAATGTGCTCTTAAATCAACTTAATGATCTATAAATGTCATGATCTTCTGAAGGACTCGGTGAAACAAGCATGTATGGCATCTTTAAGCAGACGACCATGGCAGGAAGCGAGGCAGAAGGGGGCTGGGGGAAACTCCAAGCCAGGCTGAAACATAAAGAGATGAGAGATCCTCTACCCAGCATCTTGTTAATAAACGTAGTCACTGGAGAACAAAACTGAGGACCTGAGGGCAAGATTGCTGTATCAGAGAGAAATGAGAGATTGTTGTGTTCTATGTTTGAATGAGGTGTGGCTTACTCACAGCATGCCAGATACAGTGGTCAGACCCATAGGCTTCGTGATTCACAGGATGGACCAAACTGCTGAGTTGGAAAAGGTAAAAAGTGGAGGTGTGTGTTTCATGATAACCTCTCGGTGGTGCTCCAATCTGGTGGGTTTTTTTTATATATTTTTTATTTTTTTATTACAAACAAAAAAACAAAAAAAAACCCAGCACATCTACAAAAACCACGACCTTAACAAAATCTAATTAAATATTGAGCAGCAAAAGGGAGAAAAATATAAAGGCAAAAGTAAACATACACAGCAGAGGTGCACTGCACCAAAAAACCTCAGTCCTCACCCCGTAAGAAAGTCCAATACAGGGCCCCATATCCTTTCAAAGATGTCCCCTCTGTCCTCATTACATAGTCTCAGTCTCTCCAAATGTAAAGTATTTGCCAGTTCTGGTGGTTTTATCGAGCTAGTGTTTCCTTGACCTTGAACGGTGAATGGTCAAATGACATCTGTGCTACTTACCTAGGGAGTACTTCTCCATAATCTGACTGCAGTTTGCATACCACCAGCGGCAGACGACAATCACACACTCACAATACTGCATAATGCCCTCTCCAACCGAGGAACAGTTCATCCTGACAAATCATAGTCCGGGACTTCAACCGGGCTTGTTTGAAGAAAACCCTGCCCAATTATCATGAGCATATAACCTGTAGCACCAGAGGTCCCAATCCACTAGACCACTGTTATACTAAGATATGGAATCCCTATCCTTCCATATCCAGACCACATTTTGATAAATCTGATCACTTGGCTAACCTTCTCCTAACTGTATACAGGCAGGTTAAAGAGCAAAGTTCCAGAGATTAAGTTAACAAAGGGGAAGTGGTCGCAGGAGGCAGAGGAGCGGTTACGGGATTAGTTTGAGTCAGTGGACTGGGCTATGTTTAAGAACTCATCTGTGGATCAAAATGAATGGTTGATGTAGACTTATAAAGTTAAATCAAATGACATACGTGACAACAGGGCTTCACTTCGAAATGAGCACAATGCCTTGTCTGCTCACTTTGACTGTTAGAACATGGAGGAACCATGACAAACTCCTAGAGCACCCAATGATCAGTGATTCAGTATCCAATGCCAACATATGAGCAGCTTTCAGGAGGGTAAATCCATGATGAGCATTCAGTCCATACAAAGTACCTGGCCAAGTACTAAAGACTTGTGCTGATCAACTGGCTGGAGTGTTGACTGAGATTTTCACCTCTCATTTTGGAACTCTGAGGTACCCACTTGCTTCAAGCAGATTTCAATTATGCTAATGTATAAGAAGAGTGTGGCCTCAATGACTATCATCCAGTTGCACTTACCTCATAGTGATGAAGTGCTTTGAGAGGTTGGTGATAAAACGTATCAACTCCTGCCTGAGAAACAACTTGGATCCACTCATATTTGCCTACCAGAGCAACACGTCCACAGCAGATACCATCTCATTGGCTCTTCACCCAACCCTGGATCATCTGGACAGCAAAGATGCATATAACAGTATGCTCTTTATAGACTACAGCTTAGCATTCAATACCATCACTAACTCAAAACTAATCAATAAGAGTCAATACCTCCTTGTGCAATTGGATCCTCAATTTCCTCACTTGCAGACCCCAGTCAGTTCTGATTGGCAACAATATCTCCTCCACAACCTCCTTCAGTACAGGTGCACCACAAGGCTGTACGTTTAGTCCCCTGCTCTACTCACTCAACACTTATGACTGTGTGGCTAAGCACAGCTCCAATGCCAGATTCAAGTTTGCTGATGACACCTCTGTCGTTGGCCAAACAAGAGGTGGTGATGAATCAAGCATATAGGAGGGAGAATGAAAATCTGCCTGAGTGGTGCCATAACAACAATCTCTTACTCAATGTTAGCAAGACCAAGGGAGAGGATTGATTTCAAGAGGAAGAAGCCAGAGGCCCATGAGCCAGTCCTTACTAAAGGATCAGAAGTGAAGAAACTGTTCAGTGATATTTTTTTCAGAGGATCTGTACTGGGCTTGGCACATAAGTGCAATTACAAAGAAAGTGAAGCAGTACTTCTACTTCCTAAGGAGTGTTTGTAGATTTGGCTAACATCTAAAACCTTGGCAAACCTCTATAGATAGGCAGTGAAGAGTATATTGACTGGCTGCATCACAGCCTGGTATAAAAAACACCAATGCCTCTGATCAGAAAATCCTATAAAAAGTAGTGGACGCAGCCCAGTCCATCATGGATAAAGTCTACCCTACCATCGAGCACATCTACGTGATGTGTTCTTGCAGAAATGCAGCATCCATCATCAGGAAATCCCACAATCCAGGCCATGCTCTCCTCTCCCTGCTGCCTTTAGGAAGTAGGTACAGAAGCCTCAGGGCTCATACCACCAGGTTCAGAATCAGTTATTACCCCTCAACCACCAGGCTCTAGAACCAAAGGGAATAATTTCACTCAACTTCATCATTGAAATGTTCCCACAACCTATGCAGTCACTTTCAGGGACTCGTCATTTCATGTTCTTGATATTTATTGTTTTCTATTATTATTATTATTATTATTATTATTATTTCTTTCTTTTTGTATTTGCACAACTTCTTGTCTTTTTCACACTGGTTGAACGCCCAGATAGTGCAGTCTTTCATTAATTCTATTATGGTCATTATTCTATTATGGCTTTATTGAGTATGCCCACAAGAAAATGAATCTCAGGGTTGTATATGATGACATATACGTACTTTGATAATGAATTTACTTTGAACTTAATTGGTAATTCAGTCCCTATCATTCTTATAAATTCCCCTCAATTCCAGATTTAAAGAACAACACTATTCCTTTTAATACCTGTGAATGGTGGTATGAACTCAGAGGTATAGAGAACATGGTCTATTTTGGGTAATATCCCCTGCAAGGCAGATATTGTATTGCTATGATCCAATGTGTATTGGAGTTTGTACTCATATACAAAGCATCCTGTATTACAACAAAATACTGTTGGATGTTACAATCAACTGAAGAAATCAATAATTTATATTGCAATCTCTCAATAATGGAAGTGAGTCCTGAAAGGATATTACATTGCATTGACCATGCCAGCCTCTCAAATGCAATAATTCAAAAAATTTTATGTATTACCATCTTGTCATATGCAGAGAATCATCCGTAACTCTAACATGCATGCTCCTTTATGTTATAATTATGCTTCTAATTTTATAGCCTTCACATTTTATATTTGCATTGAATTATATTTACAATTTTAATTGCCAGAGGTGGGTAAAGGTGATTAAACAATATACCTCAAATATAACAAACTAAATCAGTCTTATGGAACTAACAAAACAATTAATCCGTATTAATTCAACTAACTTACTAAAAATTAAATCCCAAGATTGTACAAAGCTTAATTAATCAAGGCAAAAGTGAACCACTCTTCGGTCAATAAACAGAAATATGAGTAAAATATTGATTACAGCTCTCAATATCCTGGGATACCAGGTTATTGAATATTTTATCTATTTCACAATCATAACTGCTGTTAAGCTTTTTAACAAGAAATTAAAATATTATGCTTTTCTCCATTTTGATTGTGATCTCAACACTATTTAGTTGTAAATTATGAAATTCTACATACTGGTGCAAATTAGAATTCTCCAGTATTGGAACCAGGATCTCCCATCAGTCTGTGGGAATGTGACATTTTTTTAAAGAAACTTCTTCTCGGGCTGCCTGTTAATCTTTTCCATGACAAAACTCAGAATACAGTATCTCCTTTAGGAATCTAATGCTAATTGCTGTACAGTATAGAACTAATAATTGAATCTCCTCAATACCACTGGTACCATATGTCTGGCCAGAGTCCATGCTCAGTATATTGTTTCTATCATTATGGCATTTCATAACAGACTTAAGAACACTCCACATAATGCCACTTTTCGGACTGGCCTCACAACTTCAAGAGATTGCACTTTCACTACCTAATCACACTAACTCATTTGTGTGTATCTATTTGGCATTTGATTTCAGACTGGATTCACTGGCTCCTCACAAAGGTTCTCGCATTTTTCTCAGAATGGCCGCCAGCTGGATTGTGTAAAAAGCCTTTCTGGTCTTTTGAAGTTTAAAGCAAATTTACAATTTACATGGTTTGTAAAGCCCTTGGAGAATTTGAAAGCAATTTGTATGTTCCAAAGTTTGGCATCTTAAAGTTGTTTCTGTATCCTTATGGAAATTCAGTACTCATCATTAACATTAGATCATATCAATGTTTGCAAAACATGAATCTCAATATGTGGATTCAAATGGTGCAAAATCTTTAAAAGTACGAATAAGTTGTCATTTCATGGAAATTATACCTGAAATTTTAAAAATTTCAAAATTAATTTGAAGAGCTTATTCTTTCAGTGTGTAATGTGTGTTAAGACTGGACCTGGGTAACTTCATGCCCCATTGTTATATTACAATATGCCCTTTTAGAAATTGTTTTACATCGCAGACATTTCACTTCCTTCAGTTTCACAAGCACTAAACACAAGAACCAGTGGTGACCAGTGGTGTGCCTCAGGGATCTGTTCTGGGACCTTTACTCTGCGTGATTTTTATAAATGACCTGGATGAGGAAGTGGAGGGATGGGTTACTAAGTTTGCTGATGACACAAAAGTTGGAGATGTTGTGGATAGTGTGGAGGGCTGTCAGAGGTTGTCAGAGACATTGACAGGATGCAAAACTGGGCTGAGAAGTGGCAGATGGAGTTCAACCCCAGATAAGTGTGAAGTGGTTCATTTTGGTAGGTCAAATATGATGGCAGAATATAGTATTAGTGGTAAGACTCTTGGCAGTGTGGAGGATCAGAGGGATCTTGGGGTCCAAGTCCATAGGACGCTCAAAGCTGCTATGCAGGTTGACTCTGTGGTTAAGAAGGCATACGGTGCATTGACCTTCATCAATCATGGAATTGAATTTAGGAGCTGAGAGGTAATGTTGCAGCTATATAGGACTCTGCTCAGACCCCACTTGGAGTACTGTGCTCAGCTCTGGTTGCCTCACTACTGGAAGGATGTCGAAACCATAGAAAAGGTGCAGAGGAGATTTATAAGGATTTTACCTGGATTGGGGAGCATGTCTTATGAAAACAGGTTGAGTGAACCTTGGAGCGACGGAGGATGAGAGGTGACCTGATAGAGATGTATAAGATGATGAGAGGCATTGATCATGTGGATAGTTAGAGTCTTTTTCCCAGGGCTGAAATGGTTGCCACAAGAGGACACAGGTTTAAGGTGCTGGGGAGTAGGTACAGAGGAGATGTCAGGGGTAAGTTTTTTACTCAGAGAGTGGTGAGTGCGTGGAATGGACTGCCGGCAACAGTGGTGGAGGCGTATACGATAGGGTCTTTTAAGAGACTTTTGGATAGGTACATGGAGCTTAGAAAAATAGAGGGCTATGGGTAAGCCTAGTAATTTCTAAGGTAGGGACATGTTCAGCACAACTTAGTGGGCCGATAGGTCTGTATTGTGCTGTAGGTTTTCTATGTTTCTATGATTTACATTATCAGGATTTCAGTAAGTGGGCTAGTCTTGGCTCATAGTGCAGAATAGAGGCTCTGAATTTCAGCACCAAAGCTAGAAGGGCTCCAAATTGCATCTATGCATCTTAATATTCTTGGGTCCAAAATAAAATATTTAACTGAGATGTATTTATATATCAAATAACTGAAGAGAAACTTGGAGAGCACTTTTAGGTTTGGAGGCTGGGTATGAGAACATATCTTATGTACAGTATTTCATTCTTAAGATGGTTGGTTCATGAGAGGCTAGCAGCTTACAGAAATAGTACATTCTCCTCTTCGTATGGAAGTCATAAAGGCCTGAGCATTATTTGCTCACTGAGGAATAAATACAGTGAAAAGGTTCTTGTAGAGATTTCGGCAAAGGACATAGCCCGCTTATTTGAGTACAGTGCTATTTTGCTTTGCAATCAAATGTGCCTAAAAGATGTCTAACCTTATGTTAGATCATTCTATTTTTAACCCTTAATAGAATGTCATTGTAAGGATTGCATTTTGTCTTCATTTCCAATAAGACCGAAAGACTTTTGACTTTGGCCTACAAAATAAAGCTTTAAACTTCTTGTGTTAACTTAATTGGTACTTACTATGGAATGCAGCAAATGATTTTCCTTCTCTTCTAAGGATGCCAGTAAAAGCAGGCACTAGGCTGCAAGCATTTCCTGAAGAATCAAAACATTTGTCCATCACCATTCATAATCCCAGGTGCCCTGAAATGAACCTCAGGTAATGGGGTGCCTTTGAAATGTGGCACTGTAAAGAAGATAATTAAAACATTTTCATATTTACAAATTCATTCTATAAGCTTACTTCCTTGTTTGCTGTGTTCCACACAGCTCAACTTGTACTGGAATATCAGTATTAGATGGCATCATCTATTTCTGAAATATGCATTTCTTCACTACATCATTTTCAGCAATGAGTGACCAAACCTTTGACTCCAGCAAATGCTTCTTTTTGATCGCTGCAGCATTTGATATCTACTGCCATCTTCATAATGCTTCAATATAGACCCTTCATTTAGACAAACCACATGAAACTATCCAGTGCATTCAATGATGTATCTGTTGAATAGATAAAGGATCATCACCTTCAGAATTTCAACCTTAAGTTCTGGAACCACCTTGTTCTTTCTGGTTTGCTTATTTAGAACACACGATGTCCAGAGTCTATGGTTTCACCAAATCTAGATGCACTCCGGCGTGACCACCTATAAGTAAATCAGTTGGTATTCACCATGTATTGACTGGCAAACCAAACTTCTGATAAAGTACTTGAAATGAAATATACCAGAAAATCCTCTATGTAACCTTTTCAAAGTAGCTTTTCTTCTATGCAGTGGAATGACAATTCCTAATTCCTGATGTTACGTACCCCGTAACTGGGTTGCCAAACCAGCAGAAATGGATCACTCAGTTGGAGTCTGGATTACTAGAACTAAGAAAGTTTTATTAGAGAAACAAGCAACACAGTAATCGAAAGGATAATAGATGCAACAGTTCAGCAATGATAAACACACATGTGCACAGAATTAAGATAACAGGATCAATCAAGCTCTATCTAGGGGTAAATGACCAATTTCAAAGTGACACAAAGTTCAGTCCAATTTAGTTCAGTTCGCAGTAATCATTGCCATGGCGATGGACAACGTGGGGGGGAGGGAGAGAGAGAACGAGAACGACTGATCATTCAGAACGGCTTCCACTCACAGACCGGTGATATTGCTCACAAGCAGCTTTCGGGCGGGTCCTTTGTGATGTCACCTGAGGTCACCGACTGTGACCCCTCCTCCAGATGCGGTCGATCCTCTGCAGTGAACCTGGCACCCAAGCGAGGGTGGACACACACCGGGTTCCCACTGATCGTACCTTTCCACCCTGTGCGTTTAAGGCTGATCCCCCGATCAGCCGTCCAAGAGCTTTCCACCGACTTGTGAGAGGCGCACCGCTTCCAGGGTCTTGTTACCTCGGGTGTCGTGTGTGTCCTGCCTTAGCGAACCTGTCCCTTTTTATCCCCCTGCTGGGGTATCGCCTGTCCATCACTTCAAACAGTTCAAGGTTCAAAGGGAGAGCTGCTCTAGACAGTTCTCTCTCCCATCCCTTCATTACACATCTCCAGATCGCCTGTCCATCAGTTCAAACAGTTCAGGGTTCAAAGGGGGAGCCACTCTAGACAATACCCAGACTGATGGCTCCTTCATTAACATCTCCAAATGCTGCTTCATTGTTCCTTATCTCTCCCTCCCCTGAGGACAGGTGGCAGACCAACTGCTGATGCCAATGTTGCTAGCCCAGGCCAGCAAACATCTTAATTTATGTGTATTCTCGTCACACTGAGCATCATTAAATTTGGGATACTTAGTGATGCCTAAGGTATCATCTCAGATTTTTCTTCCCATCTCTGCTGGATATGTATGTGCATCCATAGAAGAATAGAAGCATATTTCATTATAATATGTTGTTGGGGTCTGTCTGAAGCACTGCACATCCTCCAGCAGAAACACAATTTCATCCAATCTTGCTTTCCAACATGACATGTAGCACATGTTAGTGAACAGCATATTTGGCTGTTAATTGTTTTATCATAAACTGTGATAAATGTTGAATTCTGGGAAAGTCATAAAAGTCTAGGCATACATGAATTTATGAAATGACATCAATAGCTATACCTTTTTCAAAAACAATAAATAAACCTCCTTTGCCTGTTGTTACAATAATTTCTCTGGTTTTGCATTATTTCTTTCTCCAAATCAATGAGCTGTTTATTTTCATTCTCCATTCTATGTTTCAAAAGTACATTCACAACATCAGCACAGGACATGAACAAGAATCTGTGAACTGAGCAGCAACTGTTTCAGTCTTTAGAATATAGCTTCTTGCTTCTTTGTTCTCTTTCAATTTGTCTTGTGATCATGCAGGAACCAACACATTCATGCAGGAAACCTCCAAGATTGTTCATAAGTCCATAGTCAGTACTCAACTGTTTGTAATATTGATGCATCTAACACTACTTTCAATATAAGCATCTTATTACCAAGACAGCCTATTTCTGAAGCAGCTCTCCTATATTTCTGTTTCTCAGAATTGCCATTAATATTTTAAGTTTCTTAAATTTAATTGTGCTAATGTTCCCCATTTTTGAATTAGTATTCACGTTTTAGATATTCATTCATTTGATGCAGAATGTACGCAAACTTCTGCCACCCTAGTACATGTGTAACAAGGGAATGGATAAATGCAGGTTTGCTGGTGCAAGTGGGTTTGCAGATAGTTCATCCCACTGTGGACCACCAATATGATCAGCTGATCATATTGGTTGCCTCATTTATGTCATCCCCTCATCATTGGTATACACATCAAATCAGGAAACTTGTTCTTCCTGAATACCTAATCATTGTTGTTGCACAAGGTAGCAGCCAGTTAATCCTTGAAACGTTCACTGCTCAATAATTCGAAGAACATCTCCACATACCTCAAGGTCATCTTCATTAGGCTCAAAAATTATTGGTTGACACACCTGATTGTTATTTGGCTCAAGCTATACAAGCCCTGATATTCCTCAAAGGAATCGTCATACATGTTTAGTTGGAAAAGAGGATATGTACACATTTTTCAAGCAAAGAAATTTCAGATGCTGGAAACCTGAAGCAGATCCAGAAAATGTAGAAAATACTTTGCAGATCAGGCAACATCTGTCATTTTGTGTTTTATGAATTTCAAGTTCAAGTTGAAGTTTATTGTCATTCAACCACACACATGAAAACTGCCAAATGAGACATTGTTGCTCCAAAGATGTATTGGAGTGGCTGCAAGATATTCTCAGGGGAAGGGGGAACAGCCAGAGGCCATGGTACATATTGGCACCAATGACATAGGCAGAAAAGGGTTAGAGGTCATATGTAGTGAGTATATAGAGTTGGGAAAGAGGCTGAAGAGAAGGACCTCCAAGGTTGTAATTTCCAGGTTACTCCCTGTGCCACAGGCTAGTGTAGGTTGGAATGGGGTGATGGCACAGATGCATACGTGCCTGAGGAAATGGTGCAAGGGACAGGGTTTCAAGTTCTTGGATCATTGGAACCTTTTCTGGGGAAGGGATGACCTGTACAAGAGGGACGGATTGCACCCGAACTGGAGGGGAACCAATATCCTGGCCAGGAGGTTTGCTGATGCTACTCAGGAGTCTAGTTTCACAGGGGATTGGGAACCGGAGCTCCAAGTCAGTAAGGGAAGGATCAGACTTGAAATTAGATATCAGGTAAAGTATTGAAAGGCAAAATTGAAATAACAGGTCAGATAGTTTGAAGTGTGTTTATTTTAATGCTAGGAGTATTATGGGTAAGGGTGGTAAACCTAAGGCATGGATCAGTACATGAAACTACGATGTTGTAGCCATTACTGAAACTTGGTTGAGAGAGGGACAGGAATGAGTGATTAATTACCAGGTTTTTGAAGTTTTAGAAAAAGATAGAGGAAGAAGTAAAAGAATGGGTGGAGTTGCACTAGTAATCAGGGACAATATCATAGCTGCACTCTGGAGACATAATGGAGGGGTCAGACATTGAGTCCATTTGGGTGGAACTCAGGAATAGGAAGGGTACAATCACACTAATGGGATTGTACTAGAGACTCCCAAATAACCTCCGGGACTTTGAGGAACAGATATGTAATCAGATTCAGGAAATGTGTAAAAATAATAGGGTTGTTGTCATGGGGGATTTCAACTACCCTAATATAAACTGGCAGCTTCTTAGTGTAAGGGGTTTAGTTGGGGCTGAATTTGTTAAGTGTATCCAGGAAGGTTTCTTAAATCAATATGTGGACAGTCCAATGAGAGGAGGAGCCGTATTGGACCTGGTGTTTGTTGATGAGCCTGGCCAATGACTGACCTTTCAATGGATGAGCAGTTCAGGAACGCAGACCACAACTCCTTAACTTTCAGGATAGCTATAGAGAAGGATTGGTATGGACCTTGTGAAAGTACTTTTTCTCTGACGTCCACATCAGACATGTGGAGGGTGCTTAAGGATCAATTCCACAGAGTACAGGAAAGGTATGTTCCTGTTAGAAAGAAGGATGGGGATAGAAAGATAAGAGAACCTTTGATGTCCAGAGTGGTGATGAATTTAGTCAAGAAGAAAAAGGAAAAGTGTGTAAAGCTTCAGAAGTCAGGATCAAACAAAACACAGGAATACAAAGAAGCTTGAAAAGAACTAAAGAAGGAAATTAAGGAAGTTAGGAGGGGCAATGAAAAGTCCTTGGCAAGTAGGATTAAGGTAAATCCCAAGGCATTCTATACATTCATCAAGAGTAAAAGGATAATTAGGGAGAGGGTGGAACCACTTAAGGATAAAGGAGGTAACATTTGCTTGGATGCAGAGAATGTGAGTGAGGTACATAATGAGTACTTTGTTCCAGTATTTTTCTAAGGGAAAGGATATGGAGAACCAGGAGATCAGTACTGTGTGTAAAATACATTAGGGTATTTAGAAGTCAAGGAGGAGGAAGTGTTGGGACTCCTAAGGAGTATTAAGACCATAAGACATAAGAGCAGAATTAGGTCATTTGGCCCATCGAGTCTGCTTTGCCATTCAATCATGGCTGATCCTTTTTTCCTCTCCTCAGCCCCACTCCCCAACCTTCTCCCTGTAACCTTTAATGCCATGTCCAATCAAGAACCTACCACGTTCTGCTTTAAGTACACTCAATGGCCTCACCTCCACAGCTGCCTGTGATACCAAATTCCACAAATTCACCACACTCTGGCTAAAAGTGGATAAGTCCCAGGGCCAGAAGGGATTTACTGCTGACTATTGAAAGAGGCAAAAGATAAGATTGCCGGACCATTGACCCGTTTCTTTGTATCCTATCTAGCCACAGGCGAGGTCCTGGAGGACTGGTGGGGGGAGGGGGTTAATGTACCTCTATATAAGAAGGGAATAGGGGATAATCCTGGGAACTATAGACTGGTGAGTTTCACATCAGTTGTAGGGAAATTGCTGGAGAGAACTCTTTGGGATAGGATAGATGAGCATTTGGAAACTCATGGACTAATTAAGGAGAGCCAGGATGGCTTTGTGCATGGAGGTCATGCCTTACCAACTTGACTGAGTTTTCTGATGAGGTGACAGCAGAGACTGATGAGGATAGGGCAGTGGATGTTGTCTACATTGATGTTAGTAAAGCATTTGACAAAGTTTTGCATGGTATCCGCAATGAATTGGCTGTTTGAATCCAGAACTGGCTTGCATATAGAAGATAGAGGGTAGCGGTTGAAGGGACTTATTTGAGCTGGAGGTCTATAATTAGTAGAGTCCCAGCAGGATCTATGTTGGAACCTCTGCCATTTGTAATGTATATGAATGATCTGGATGAAAATGTAGATGGGTGGGTTAGTAAATTTGTGGATGATACCAAGATTGGTGGAGTTGTGGATAATGTAGAAGACTTGCAAAGAATACAGGACGATATAGACCAGTTGCAAATACGGACGGATGAATTTTAACCCAGATAAATGTGAGGTATTGCCCCAAAATGCAGAACAGACCATCATAAGGGGCCATCTAAGGGAATGTTAGTGTGCATCATGGTGGACAAAAACAAACAAGGTGGAATGTAGGTCAGCAAGAACCCAAGAGTGTTGTATGCTATGATGGGAGGTAGGAATACGTGGAAAGGAAATGAATTTACTGAGCAGGGTGGAATGCTGTTGAAAGGCCGACTAGGCGGTTGTGGTTTCAGGAATGAAATCACCTGAATCATCTGTCATTCGTAATGGTTGCCTGTTTACCAACCCAGTTGCGGACAACTGCAGGTCCTCTTTTGGAGCAGTTCTGAGCCCCAGAAAGACTCATGGGAGATGGTCATGCCAACACTCATTGTTTAGAGAAGCCCTCAGAGCAGCCTTCAAGGAGCAATAAAGCTGCTCTCATAGGCCATTGTACTGCGGGTGATATGCCATGGTGTGATGTAGCCTAATGCCAAGGTTCTGGGCTATCGCTGCCCAGAGTTCTGAAAAGAACTGGGGAGCACAGTCAGAGGACATATCAAATGGGGTGCCAAACTGAGCAGCCCAGGTGCTGACGAATGCCAGAGTCATGTCTGCAGTCATTGTCAATGCTAGATGGATGACCTCTGGCCACCTGGCAGTGTGGTCCACTATAGTAAGGAGATGTGTGAAACAGTGGGAGGGCAGAAGAGGACCAACAAAGTCCACATTGACATGGTCAAACCATTATTCAGGAACCTCAAAAGGTGCCAATAGAGCCTGAACCTGATGGCTAATTATCGCACGCTGGAACTCCACTCAGGCTGCAGTCCAATCAAGCATGTCCTTTCTGAGGTCGTGCCAAACAGAGTTTAGTGCAACCAGTTTCTGTGAAGCCTTCCAGCCATTATCATGGCATTATTTTTCCCATGATATGTTGTATATCTGTTGTAAACACGGATATGTTGGCCAGGTGGCATTGCTGCCATGCAGAGCAAGGGTCTGATATTTTGGCCATCACAGTGGTCAACAAACACTGTGAAATGGCAACTCTCTAGAAGAAAACATAAATGGAGGACAGCCAGACAGAGAACGAGAAACTCACAGTCAAATGTGCTGTACTTCCTGTCTGGGGGACAGTGCTGCCGAATGAAGAAAGCAAATGGCTGCCACACGCCTCCAACAGCTGTTTGTGCATGGCACCCACAGTATAGTCTGAAGTGTTAGTTGTGATGGCTATAGGTGCCCCTGCTGATGAAGACTCCTGTTTTCAGCTGTAAAACCAGAAATATCCTTTCTACCAACACCACAAAGTTCTGCTAACTCATCTCTCATACCAAATATTGTTACCAAACTATGCTGAAAAATATTGAATCTTTATTCATTTCCGAGATCATAATCCATAAATATTTATGGACAGCTGAAAATGAAGTGAAATGTAATTTAATCTCACTTCATTTTCATTGATGAAAAAATATGGGGGGCTATGGGGGAGGAAAGAGTTAGATTGATACTGGAGTAGGTTAAAGGGTTGGCACAACATTATGAGCCGAAGAGCCTGTACTGCATTTTGATCTGTGCACTCAGCAACTATTAAATATAAACTACGCCCCCTATCCCATTACAGGAGATTCCTCTATGCTAGGAAGACTTAGGTATCCTGATACATCACATTATAACAGAGTAGGCTGATGCATTCATAGCAGATTTTATTTTTCTTAATGGTTGTTGCTCTTCAATGGGTCAATTCTCTTCCCCATAGTTGTTTCTAGGGCTTAAAACGGAACTGATTTTCTTTCAAATGTTCTAAGATAACCTTAGCCCCTTTATTAGCACTCAATGTGTTCATAAGAATCACATTTCATTCCAAGAACTACATCACAAGGGATTCAAACTATCCCCTCTGCCACTTAGATGCACAGTCTTATGATAGGATCAATATACCAACAAACCAAATCTGAGATTTTACCTACTCTGCTTTCATCAGAAATTCTGTTTTTGAAATATTTGGATTTTGTGTTATATGTAACATCTTCCAGGATGTAATACTTACAATAAAGGCTCTTTTTAATCGTTAGATTTAGTAGTTTCTGTCTTTGTCTAGAGACATCTTGTTTTGCTCCTGGCCTGACGGCTTCAATGGTCATTGTTACTCTGTTTCTTTGTTATGTTACACATCTCTGTTTGTATTGCTGAAAAAGTTCTACAAATAAACTTTGACCATCAAGATCTTCAAAAGGCATTGCCAAGTTTCTGGGTTGTGCCTATCATAATTCAAAATAGTTTACTCCAAATTGGAGACCACCTCCCCTTCCCAAACTCTCCCTGGCATTGGTTTTATTTGTAAACTCTGCATTGGCCTCCATTATCATTTGATAGCAAAGACCTGGTGTCTCTCTGCTTCAAACATTTGTTAATCATGTGTAGTTCAGTAATCTTGGCAATGTCCACATAATGGAGATGAACCAGAGGCTATCTGTCCAGACTTGATTCACTCCTCTGCTTGGGAGTCACGCAATCTTTAACTATGCACTTTGTGATATTTCTCATATTTCCTGTGCAATTCCAAATATATTTCATTCTGTACTATTCCATTCTTTATACAAAAGCCTCAAAAGATCTATTATAAGCAAATTTAAACATAACCCTGATTCTGCTAGAATATTCTAATTGAAAAAAGCAGGTTCCAGTATACATTGTTTGTTCGGTCTTCTCTATACCTCTTTCATAGAAATGAAGAATGAAGACATTCTGAGAATCAAAGAAGTTTAGAGTATAGAGGGAGGTCATTCAGTTTCTAATAGCTGTATTAGTTCTTAAAACAAAACGATCTAGTTTAGTCTCACAAGCTAGCTTTCTGTCTGTAAATCAATTATCCTCATTCTGCCCATCAACCTCATGGTAGCCAGGCTGAGGGATGGGGCACGATCTAATGTTCGACACAATTTTGCCAATTAAAGCAAAGAGTTATCCATATTCATCTTCACATGTTGCTTTTTTGCATAGAGGCAAGTCTGAGACTGTATATGCACCTTTTCACTATGAACTTCATCAAAATCTATTGTGATTAATAATCCCACTGTTTACGGTGCCAATGGTCCGATCACTGTGTCAATGGTCTGATCACTGTGACATGAGGCCTCTCCACAAAACTGAACCCATCAAAATTTGATTGTTATGCAGAGTGCTCTTTAATTCAGCATACCTGCTCCCCAGAAGACATGAGAAACAGGAGTAGGATTGGGCTATCTGGCTCATCAAGCTCCTCTGCCATTCAATAAGATCATGACTGATCTAGCCGTGGACTCAGCTCCACCAACCTGCTTTTTCCCTATTACTTTTAATACCCCTGCTATGCAAAAATCTATCTAATTGTGTCTTAAATATATTTAATGGGATAGTCTCTACTGTTTCCCTAGACAGAATCTCACAGCTTCACCACTCTCTGGGAAAAGCAGTTTCTTCTCATTTCTGACTTAAATCTATTCTCCTGAATCTTGAAGCTATGTCCCCCTAGTTCTCGTTTCACTTTCCAATGGGACAAACTTTCCTGCCTCTATCTTATCTATTCCTTTCATAATTTCATGTTTCTTTAAGATCCCCTCTATGTGCATGAATAGAGTAAACCTAGTTTATAAATACCAGTTGTTAAAATTAATGAACACTTGCATTTTGCTTGAATTTGGGTTGGAACTGAAGATAATGCTTTTCATAAAACTGTCCTCAAATCCACATGAAAATTATAGTAATTTTGATTCCTTTCATGACCTGAACACATTACAAATCACTTCACATCAATCAATTTTACACAGAGCAACCTCCAATATATAATGAAAGGCTAAAGATACTCAGACAATTTTATTACGAATGATAAATTTTCAGTAGTTCTACTTCCTCATCTTCAAAGATGCAATGTGATTTTTATATCCTGGCCTGTCCAGTATTTTAACATCCCGTCAATGTCACATTGGTGACAGGTTGGTGGAGCTGAGTCCATGGCTAGATCAGTCATGATCTTATTGAATGGCAGAGGAGCTTGATGAGCCAGATAGCCCAATCCTACTTCTGTTTCTCATGTCTTCTGGGGAGCAGGTATGCTGAATTAAAGAACACGCTGCACAATGTCACATCAAACTGCCAGCTATCAAAATTACTTAGGTTCTCATTTTATGCAAAATGAACAAAAAAAATAGTAAAAAATAGTCCTGACGAAGGGTCTCGGCCTGAAACGTTGACTGCACCTCTTCCTAGAGATGCTGCCTGGCCTGCTGCGTTCACCAGCAACTTTTATGTGTGTTGCTTGCATTTCCAGCATCTGCAGAATTCCTGTTGTTTGAGAAAAAAAATAGTAAGTTTATTGGGCCAGATCAAAATAATAGCTCACTGATGACATCAAAGGAAGCCTTCCACCAAATTCTAGCAGACTTTCTGGCAAGAAGTCTCCTCTCAAACACCAGCTGTTGTCAGACGTTAACTGAAAAAGATCCCTTTAAACCGCTGTTTCATCACCAAGATGGTTGATCACCTATTATATTAAAGAATTGTCATAGACAGCATACCTGGAAGCAAAATATTTTAGTTTTTAAATCCTATGCAGAGTTCTAATAAAGTTGGGAGTGGTGACATAGGTTAAAACAGAAGATAACATATAAATAAACATGAGAAAGAGTGAAGTCTTTCTATCTGCATTAAAATATTCATGTGAACAGTTTATAGTAAATTAGTTTTTATAGTCAGAGAATTAGCCAAACAGCAACTTGGCTTACTTTGGCACCATAAACTCACTTTGACCTCATGTAACAAAGCTAACTTATTTATCATTTATGAATGGTTTAAATTCTTGTCAACTCAAATGATATCCTGGTTTTTAAAAAAAAGGTCATGATCAATGAGAATTAAATGGCAAGTTCTCACTAATTGAAATAATACTTAGAAGAAAGATGGTTATTGTTGGAGGCAATAATGTAACCCTCAAGATACAGCAAAATGTGTTCTTTGGGGTAATATCTGAACTCCAGTCATCAAAGACCTTCCTTCCAATATCATTAGGTTGGAAGTCTGATATTGACTGATGATTCCGCAATATTCACTTCCATTTGCAAATTCTCAGAAAATTAAGCTGTCTTTGCACTATGGCAACATAACTGGACAACATGTAAACTTATACTAATAAATGGCAAATAACATAAACACCAAACAAAACAGCCATCTCCAAAAAAAGATCATAAGACATAGGAGCAGAATTAGGCTATTGGGCCCATCAAGATATAGCCTGAGAAGTTAGAGCCAAGCGTATAATGAGCTGGGTGAGAAGAGGCTGAGTTATTGACCTATATGAGTGCAAAGCTCAAAGGTTTCAGAGAGGAGACACAGGTAAGAACAGGTGAGCTTTTTTTGTTTTCTGTATGTCCCTGGTCTTTAATTTGGTGCAAGATGGTGGTTAGGGTAGTGGAATGCTCCTCCTTTAGCATGTAGGATTTCAGGGTGCTTAATACTGTTCCTGATAACTACATCTGCGGGAAGTGCGGCTCCTTCAGCTCCTGACTGACAAAGTGAAGGACTTGAGATGGAGCTTGATGTACTCTGGACTATCCAGAAGGCTGAAAACCTCATAGATAGAATGTTACTGACGTGGTCACACCCCAGAGTGCAGACTCCAGATAATAGATAGGTGACCACAAGAAAAGTAAGGGGAATAAGCAGTCCGTGCAGGATTCCCCTCTGGCCATTCCCCTCAGCAACACATATACCCCTTTGGATATTGCTGGGGGTGGGGGATTGATTGATCAGGGCACAGCAGCAGCAGCCAGGCCTGTGGTACTGTGGCCAGCACAGAGGCACAGCAGGGTAGGGTAAAGTCAGGCAAAGCGATAGTGAAAGGACACTTGATAGTTAGGGGAATAGATAGGAAGAGCCTGCGGCCACGACGAAGAAGTCAGGATGCTGTGTGCCTCCCACGTTCTAGAGTCCAGGATGTCTCAGAGTGGTTGCAGAATATTCTCAAAGCAGCCAGAGGACATGGTGCACACTGGCAGCATTAACATAGGTAGAAAGGAAGAAGAGGTCCTGTGGTGATTATAGGGAGTTAGGAAAGAGGCTGAAGAACAGGACTTCCAGAACAGTAATCTCTGGATTACTCCCAGTGTCACATGCTAGCCAGGGCAGGAATACGATTATAGTACAGATAAATGGGTGGCTGTGGAGCTGGCACAGTGGTTACAGGTTCAGGTTCTTGGATCATTGGAAACTCTTTCAGGGCAGAGGTTAACTGTACAAGAAGGCCAGGTTGCACCTGAACTGGAGGGGAAACAATAATCTAGCTAGGAGGTTCACTAATGCTACACGGGTGAGTTTGACCCAGTTTTGCAAGGGGATACAAAACAAAACACCAAGTCAGAAAGTGGAGGGATGGAGAGGAAGATCAGGGCCAGTAAAAGCAGATCAGGGGCAAAGTAACAGTATACGATAGAATAGATAATTTGATGTGTTTATATTTTAGTGCTAAGACTATAATGGGTAAAGATGATGAACTTAGAGCATGGATCAGAACTATGATGTTATGGCTGTTACAGAGTCTTGGTTAACAGAAGGACAGGAATGGGTGCTTACTGTCCCAGGATTCCAATGTTTTAGAAAAAATAGAGAAGAAGGTAAAAAGGTGTGTGGGGGGGGGGGAAGTTGCACAACTAATCAGGAACAAGGTCACAGATGCACTCAGAGGGGACATAATGGAAGACTCACCCATTGAGTCTATATAGGTAGAACTCAAAAATAGATGGGAGCAATCACTCTGATCGGATTGTGCTACAAACCCCCCAATAGCCACTGGGGCATTGAGGAACAGATATGCAGGCAGATTGAGGAAAGTTGTAAAAACAATAGTGTTCTCGTCATGGGGACTTCAATTTCTCTAATATAAGCTCGGACCTTTTGAGTGCAAGAGGTTTAGATAGGACAGAATTTGCTTGGTGCATATACGAGGGTTTCTTAATTCAATATGTAGATAGTCCAAAAAGAGGACTGCCTGTATTGGACTTGGTGTTGTGTAATAAGCCTGGCCAGATGTCTGACATTTCAGTGGTTGAGCAGTTAGGGAACAGTGATCACAACTCCTTAATTTTTAAGATAGTTAAGGATAAATATGGACCTTGCAGAAGAGTATTAAATTGGAGAAGGGCAAATTACGAGAGCATTAGGCAGGAACTAGAGAGAATTAATTGGGAACAACTGTTTTTGTGCAAGTCTACATTGGACATGTAGAGGATGTTTAATGACCAACTTCACAGAGTACAGGGCAAATATCTTCCAGTCAGAAGGAAGGACAAGAATGGTAAGGTAAGAAAACCTTGGATATCGAGAGAGGTGATGAATTTAGTTAAGAAGAGAAAGGAAAAGTATGTAAAGCTTTGAAGCTAAAATCAAACAGAGCCCCTGAAGAGTATTAAAAAGGCCAGAAAAGTGCACAAGAAGGGAATTAGAAAAGCCGGGAGGAGCCAAGAAAAGTCCTTGGGAAGAAGAATTTTAAAAATTCCAAGGCATTCTATACATATATTAAGCAAAAGGATGACTAGGGACAGGGTAGGAGAAGGAAAAAGGAGGGAACATTTGCTTGGATGCAGAGGATATGGATGAGGTCATTACTGAGTACTTTACATCAGTATTTACTGAGGAGAAGGATGTGGAGGTTAGGGAGGTGACTGCTGAGTGTATTAATTTGCAAGGGCATTTTGAAGTAAAGGAGGAAGTAGTGTTGAATCTCTTAAAGAGCACTAAGGTGGATAAGTCACTAGGGCCTGGTGTGATATACCTCAGGCTATTGAGGAAGGCAAGAGAAGAGATTGCTGGGGCCTTGACCAATATCTTCATGTCCTCTCTAGCCACAGGTGAGGTTCCAGAGGACTGGCGAGTAGATAATGTTGTTCCATCATTCAAGGAGGGAACCGGATTAATTCTGGAAACAATGGACCAGTGAGTCTCATGTCAGTGGTGGACAGGTTAAAGGAGAGAATTATTAAGGATAGGATTTATGAGCACTTGGAGAATCGTGGCCCAATTAGGAAGCGCCGGCATGGCTTTATTCAGGGCAAGTCTTGTCTTACTAATTTGATTGAGTTTTTTGACACGGTGATGAGGTGATTGCTGAAGGTAGAGCTGTGGATGCATGGATTTTAGTAAGGCATTTGACGAGGTCCCTCATGGAAGGCTCATCCAGAAGATTAGGATGCATGGGACCAACGGTGAATTCGCCATTTGGATTCAGAGCTGGCTTGTCCATAGGAGATAGAGAGTTAATGGTTAAAGGGACTTATAGCTAAAGGTCTGTGATTAGTTGGTGTTCTGCAGTTCTGCAGGGATCTGTACTGGAACCTCTGCTGTTTGTGATATATAAAAAATACCAGGATGAAAATGTAGATGAGTGTATTAGTAAGTTTGCAGATGGTACAAAGTTTGGTGGTGCTGTGGATAGCGTAGATGACTGGCAAAGAATACAGTGAGATATAGATCAGTTATAGATATGAGCAGAGAAATGGTAGATGGAGTTTAACCCAGATAAATGTGAAGTGTTGCATCTTGATAGGTCAATTGTAAAGAAATAGTACACTGTTAAGATCAAGTCCCTTAACAGTGTGGATGAGCAGAGGGATCTTGGAGTTCAAGTTCATAGCTCCCTGAATGTGGCTACACATATTGATAGGATGGTTAAAAAGGCATATGGCATGCTTGTCTTTATTAATCAAAGCATTGAATTCAAAAGTCAGGAAGTTATGTTGCAGATTTATAAAACTCCAGGCAGGTTGCATCAGAAATATTGTGTACAGTTCTGGTCATCCCATTACAGGAAGGATGTCAAGGCTTTGGAGAGGGTGCAGAATAGTTTTATCAGAATGCTGCCTTGATTGGAGGACATGTGCTACAATGAGAGGTTGAACAAACTTGGGTTGTTTTCTCTGAAGAGGCAGAGGCCGAGGGGAGATCTGATTGAGGTTTATAAAATTAAAATTATGAGAGGCATAGATAGAGTAGACAGTCAGTATCTTTTTCCAGGGTTGAAATGTCTAATACCAGAGGGCATGCACATAAAGTGAGAAGGGGTAACTTCAAAGGAGATGCAAGGGGCAAGTTTTTTTACACAGAGAGTGGTGGGTACATGGAATGTGCTGCTGGAGTAGTGATAGAGGCAGATATGTCAAAGACTTTTAAGAGATGTTCAGATAGCCACATGAATGTGAGGAGAATGGAAAAATATGGACACTGTGCTGACAGAGAGGATTAGTTAGGTTGCGCATTTCAGTACTAATTTAATTGGATTGGTACAACATTATGGGCTGAGGGGCCTGTTCCTGTGCTGTACTATTCTATATCCTATGTCCTATGTTTAAATTTAAACACACTTCTCCCACAATAATCTTTGAGCCATGTATTTATTTCTCCAATCTTACTAACCTGTGCCAATTTGCACATGGTTCAGGTTACAATCCAGAGTTTGCTACCATTTAGATCTGCATTTTAATTTAGTCCCTAGCTTCTCAAATTCCTTCAGCAGGACCACTTTCCTTGTCCTTCCTACATTGTTGGTATCCACATGCACCATAACAATTGGATCTGACCCCTCCACTTCAAATTACCCTGAAAGTTAGATGAGATGTCCCAAACCCGGGCACCGGGCAGACAACACTGCCTTCAAAATTCTTGATCCCTGCAACACAGAACTGTGACTATTCACTTGACTATACTATCCCCAATTACAAATACATTTCTCTTCTCTCTCCACTCTTCAGTGGCTCCCTGTACCATAGTGCCGTAGTTCGTTGTTCATTCTTCCTACAGCCCCCACTCTCATCCTCAAAAGCAGCAACAATCTCAGACATTTTTGGACATTTTCAAGGGCTGGCATTCCTCCAGCACTACCTCTTCGATCCCCTTAGCTGTCTTGTTTGCCAAGCTAAAAAAAAAAGCGAAACACCAAACCTGACATTCAAAGATATGTGTTACTGGAACCCACACGATCAACGTTCTTAAAGTCAGTAACAGCCAGAAACTGTGGCTAGAAAAGAAATCACTGGTTTGAAGAAATCTCTCCCAATTATCAGCAACATATTACCTGCAGCACTAAGTGCCCCAGCACAACTAGACCATTGCTATATTACAATTAGGAATGCCTGCCATTCCATGCCTAGACCACATTTTGGGAATCTGATCACTGTCCTTCTGCTGCCTGCAATCAGGCAGAGGCTAAAACTCTGGAGCAAGGTTCCAGAGAAAAGAACAACAAAGAGGTGGTCACGGGAGGCAGAGGAGAGGCTATGGGATTGCTTCTAGTTAGTGGACTGGTCCATGTTCAAGGACTCATCAGAGTACCTAGATGAATACATCACAGTTGTCACTAACTTCATTAAAACAGTCATGGATTTAATGTTAATCAGGGTTCACAACAGTCTGTTTGGAAGCATTCTCTTGGAAGTATTTTTTACCTCTCTTTTTGCACTACTTATGTAATTCTTTTAAATATATACCTATTGTAATATAGATTTTATGATTATGTATTGCACTGTACCGCTGCCATAAATCAACAAATGTCACGACATGTGCTAGTGATATTAAACTTGATTCTGATTCTCATTGGTTTGACCATTCACACATTATTTAGTTTGTTTCTTTCAAGAAGCAAGATCCTTGCGTCAACTGATAAGGAAGTTGTGTAAACAGTCCACGTTCACATGGGTTTTCATGGACCAATATAATTTCACACTCAAGTGAGTACCACATGTACAGCTCATAATACTTGAACTTCTTGCCGGCCATAGTTAGCCACAGCAGAATTTCTGGGCTTTGATCATTTTGCTAACTGTGAAGACTTCAAGCTGCAAAAATACAACTGTATTAACTGGATTAGAATCACAATTTTACTGGTTTCTGAATAATTATATTTAGCATATTGATATTGGAAATAGATGAAAATGGATGTAATAGATCTTTGTCGATGGTGAATTTCAAATGAATTTTCAGTTCATGTGGTAGTGACATCATGCTATTTCAATGAGGTCATCAATGTTGATGAATGGACTGTGCCTGTCTGGAAAATGCTGTGCGACCTTAGCAGCTTTAGTAGTTAATGAATGATGCGTTATATTTTTCCTCTGTTGATCTAGTTATGGTTGCTGCTATTGGAAAATATAAATTTTCATTGATACACCTCACAACTTTCACTTCCAGATGTTTTCATCCTCCATGAACATGCTTCAGATTTGAGTAAGTCACTTTCTTAATTCAGACTGATTATTCTTTCACAGCTTAAAACACAAAAATATTTCCAATTTAATGGTTCTGGCATCATAAGCAATCAGTCCCTTTGGATAGTGAAATCAACTGCAATATATCATGAAAAATGCTCTATTGTCACTGGCCTTGCTCCAGCCCAAATCCATACCCCAGGATTGATGCTCAGAGTCACAGACCAAACTGCAGACCCTTACTTCAGACCAAACATGTATTGCCTGTAACACACTAACAAGGATCTTTACAATTACAGTCTAACCTGATGAGTATTTCTAGTATATTTTTTGTGATCTAAACAACTTCATACTTTGGCTGTAGGAATGAACAAACTTAACTACAACAGCAACACAATATATCAGCAATTAGATTGTGAGGCTGAAAAAATATAACTCGGTAGCATGCGGTTTACAGAATAAAATACAGAGGAACACTAAATTAAATGCATAGAGTGCTTGCGCATGAATCGCAAAAGTTTGGTTTGCAAGTGCAAGAAGTTATCAAAAAGGTAAATAGAACGTTGGCTTTTATTGCCAGAGGGATTGAATTTAAGATCAGAGAGATTGTGCTGCAATTGTGCAGAGTACTGGTGAGGCTGTACGTGGGTACTGTAAGTGGTTCTGGTCCCCATTCTTGAGAAAAGATATACCAGCTTTGGAAGTGGTGCAGAGGAGGTCCACTGGATTGATTCAAGAGATGAGGGGGTTAGCCTATGTGGAAAGATTGAATCACCAGGGACTATACTTGCTAGAATTCAGAAGAATAAAAGGAGATCTTATAGAAACATAAAATTATGAAAGAGGTGGATAATATAGAGGCAGGAAAGTTGTTTCCACTGGAGAGTGAGAATAGAACTGGTGGATAGAGCCTCAAGATTCAGGGGAATTGATTTAGGATGGAGATAATGAGAAACTGTTTTTCATAGAGAGTAGTTCATCTGTGGAATTCACTGCCCAGGAAAGTAGTAGTTCACTAAAGATACTTAAAATACCATTACATAGAATTTTACATTGTAAGAGAATTACGAATTTAGGGAATATACAAATTTTAGGTAGTTGGAGCTAAGTCCACGGACACATCAACTATGATCTTATTGAATTGTGGAGCAGGCTTGACGGGCCTGGTAGCCTACTCCTGCTCCTATTTCTTATGTTCTTATCTATTTTGAGCACTATGGGTACTGAATTAGTTTTAAAATCAAATCAATCTGGAAAATGGGGTCTCATATACCAGACTGCTGTTTATAGACTTCAGTTCAATGTTCAACATCATCATACCCCAGAATCTAGTGGGGAAACTATCCTCGCTGGGTCTCAACACCTCCCTCTGCATTTGGACACTGGACTTCTTTAATAGTAAGGCCACAGTCAGTCCATGTGGGCAGCAATGTCTCTAGTCCCATTACGCAAGGCTGTATGCTCAGCCCGCCGCTGTTCACACTGCTGAAACATGACTGTGTCGCAGAATCCAGCTCAAACCATGTCATCAGGTTTGCGGATGACACAGCAGTGGTTGGCTTTATCGAGACCGATGACAAGGCGTAGTATAGAGAGGAAGTGGATTGGTATGAAAATAACATCCTAAGCCTGAACATGGAAAAGACCATGGAAAAGACCATGGAAATCATCGTGGACTTCAAGAAGTTGCAGATGAACCATCTCTTACCCCGCTGCGAATACATAGCTCCTTCGTCAAGTGAGTTAAGTGCACCAAGTGCCTGGGAGTTCACATCATGGACGACCTCACCTGGTCCCTGAGTATCACCTCCCTGACCAAGGAGGCACAGCAGCACCTCCACTTCCTAAGAAAATTGAGGCAAGCAAGGCTCATCACCCCCCCACCCCATCTCAACCGCGTTTTATAGGAGCGCCATTGAGAATGTCCTGACAAGTTGCATCTCCATCTGGTATGGGAGCAGTCAAGCATCGGACTAGAGGTCCCTACAAAGGACTGTGAGAACAGTTGAGAGAATCATAGAGGTCACCTACCATCCATCGGGGACATTTATTAGGAGTGCCGCGTACCCAGGGCCTTTAGTATTATTAAGGATCCCACACATGCATCCAGCATCCTCTTTGAATTTCTACCATCAGGCAGGACACTACAATGCATTAAAACAAGAATGGTTAGAATGAGAAACAGTTTCTTCCCCAGGCCATTAGGCTTCTGAACTCACTGCCTCATTAAATTCAAAGGATCACTGGTTAATCTGTCCCATAACTTACAAAATTTAATATTAATACACTTTGGTTTGTTATTTATGTGTGATTCTTCTGTAGATTTTATCCTTTCCTTCATATGTTATCGTGTGCTATGTGTGTTATGTGTAAAACTGTGCTTTACACCCTGGTTCGAAGAAACATGGTCTTGTTTCTATATACATTATATGGTTATATATGTTATACGCATGTATATAGTTGAATGGCAATAAACTTGACTTGACATGAAAATAAAAATTGATTGTGGATCAGAGTATGGAATTATGATACTGCTCCAATCATAGAAATGTGATTGAGAGAAGGACAGCATTAGGACCTCAATGTTCCAAGGTACAAAAATTTCATTGGTGATAGAAAGGATGTTGTACTTCTGATCAAGGAGAACATTACAACAGTCCTCAAGAAGTAAACACAAGAAATTCTGCAGAAGCTGTAAATCCAGAGCAACACATACAAAATGCTTGAGAAACTGAACAAGTCAGGCAGCATCTATGGAGTGGAAAAGAAGTCAACACTTTGGGCAGAGACTCTTCATCAGTACTGAGGATACCCTGGAGGGATCTGGCATGGGTTGAATTTAGAGATAAGAAAGGGCAGTCAATTTGATGGGAGTATATTATAGGCCTCTGAATTGTCAGCAGAAATTAACAGAACAGATTTTTAGGCAGATCGCAGAAGGGTATAAAAGCAAAAGTTTTGTAGTATAAGTGACTTTACTGCAAGCGTCTGAGATTGTGACAAATTCATAAAAGGCATTCAAGCTGGTTTTCTGAAGCAGCATGTAAAGGGACCTACCAGGGATGGACTGTACTTAAGGGAATGAGAACAGTCAAGTGATTGAAGTGTCTGTATAGAAACAATTTGGGAATAGTGATCACAGTCCTGTAAGTTTCAAGTAGTCATGCAAAAAGATCAAGCTTGAATGACTCTAAACTTGGGGAAGTCAGATTTCCATTTTGTTACATTTATGAGAAAGATTGATTGCGTGCACCTGTGAGGGAAGGAAATCAACATGTCAACTGGAGACACAAGGGATTGCAGATGCTAGAAATCTGCAACACATAAAATGCTGGAGTAACTCAGCAGGTCAGGCAGTGTCTATGGAGAGGAATAGACAGTTGATGTTTTGGGTTGAGACCCTTCATCAGGATTCATCTGATGGAAGGCACTTAAAAGTGAAACAGTAAGAGTTTAGACTCAGCATGCCTAGTAAAGTTAAGTGGCAAAATGGTAAGTTTATGGAATTCCAGATGACAACAGATAATAAAGGTTTGATCGGAAAAAGGAATCATATGTCAGGCATAGAAAATTGGTATTAAGTCACAAGATTTACAATGGATATAAGAGAAAAGAATGAAATTCAGAGTACAAAATGGGCTGCAAGAAGACCTTAGCAAGTAGGATTACGAGGAATTCTGAAACCTTTATTAAGTATGTTAGAAGCAAGAGGGCTTCAAAGAAGAAATAAGACCTCTTGGGGACCAGTGGGTCTCTACATGAGCAAGATTCTAAATAAACACCTTCATCTGGAAGAAGAGCATTTAAGCTGGAAAGTTAAGGCACAAGAGCTTCTAGTTGACAAACTGGATCCAAAATTGGCTGGGTGATCGGAGATAGAGTGCACTGCTGGATGGGTTTTTTTCTGAACAGAAATCAGTTGCAAGCTGTGCGCCACTGGGATTGGTGTTGGGGCCGTTTATTTATTTATGACAGGTGAGAATATACAGTAGATTAATACAAAAGTCTTACAAACCTTTATATAGTTAGGGTGCCTAAGAATTTTGGACAATGTGGAGTGGAGAGCAAGCTTGTAAATCTGGTGGGAGCAAAGGATGTTGGGAATGGTGAGGACGAGTTGCTGCGGGAGGGGTGTGGAACTGATGGCAGGGAAGGAGTGCCAGGGCGGGGAGATAGCACAGGTGCTGACACACCCAGCCCTGAGACACCAGGCAAGGTCATTTGATTCCAAAACAATTGGTTCATTGATCATTACAGAATGTATATAAATATAAATATATATATATATTTGTGTGTGTGTGTGTGTGTGTGTGTGTGATTGTGTGTGTGTGTGTGTGTGTGTGTGTGTATATGTGTGTGTGTGTGTGTGTGTGTGTGTGTGTGTGTGTGTGTGTGTGTGTGTGTGAGATATTAAACCTGATTCTGATTCTGGTGCTCTGGGCTGTACCTAACACTTTTTGTAGGTTTTTCCATTCTTGTGCACTGGTGTTTCCATATCAGGCCTTGATACAACCAATCAGAATACTCTCCACCATGCATCTATAGAAGTTTTTCAAAGTTTTAGATGATATGCTGACTTCTAAGAAAATAGAGGCACTGTCATGCCTCTTTTGTGATGGCACTCTCAAGACAGATCCTCTGATAAGATAACACCAAAGAATCTAAAGTTGCTGAGATCCTTTCCACTTCTGTTCCCTAATGAAGACTGGCTCCTGGACGTCCAGTTTCTTGTTCCTGTAGTCAATATTCAGCTCTATAGTTTTGCCGTTGTTGAATGGGAGGTTGTTTCTTTGCACCACCCAGCTAGCTATTCAATCTTCCTCCAATATGCTGATACAGCCAACAACAATGGTATCATCAGCAAAATTAAATGTGTCATTGGAGCCACACAATCATAGCTAGAAAGTGAGTAAAGCAGAGTGCTAAACACAGCTGGAGTCCTGCCAAAAGGTTTGAACCCGAAACATCGACTGTATTTTTCCCATAGATGCTGCCTGGCCTGCTGAGTTCCTCCAGCATTTTGTGTGTGCAGCCCTGTGGAGCACCTGTACTAATGTTGCCAGTCTGACCTGACTGGGGTCTGTCAGTGAGGGAATAGATGATCCAGTTGCACAGGCAGGTACTGAGGCCCAGACTTGGAGCTTAGTGATGAGTTTTCAGGGGGATGATATTGTTGAATGCTAAGCTGTAGTCAGTGAAGATTCTGGCAAGACATAGAGTAAATGGCAGAGAACTGACATACAGAGACAATCCACAGCTCCCTGAAAGTGGTGACACAGGTGGATAGGGGAGTGAGGAATACATTCTTAGACCGAGGTACCGAGTATAACATGTGGCATATCAGGTTGCAATTGTACAAATCTTTGGTTAGACTGTACTTGGAGTAATATTTACAGATATGATCAGTTACAACAGGAAGGATATGGTTGCAATAGAGAGAACGCAAGAGCAATTCACCAGATTTTGCCTGGAATAGAAGGTTGTAGTTAACAGGAGGAATTGGATAGGCTGGGTTTATTCTCACTGGAGGCTGAGGAATGACCTTATAGAAGTTTATAAAGTAATGAGAAGCATAGATAAGATGCATAATCAGAATTTTTTTCCTGTGGCATGGGAGTCTACAATTAGAGAGCACAGGTTTAAGGAAGGAGGCTGGAAATTTAAAGGCAATCTGAGAGATAAGTTTTTTTCCATTCACAGAGTGATGAACATCGGGAATGTGCTGTCAGGGGACATGATGGAGGCAGATACTATTACAAAGATTTGGATAGTTACTTGGATGTCATCCAACTGAATATGTGATTATCACCAGAAAACAACCAGCTGCATACTAGTTTAAGAGATTAGCAAGTCAGTTGGTTGGTGCTGATTAATTTCTGTTGCTGTGATAGCTTATGAAGATCTTTACAGCCAAAGTCATAAAACACAGACCACTGAGTAGACACTTGCCATCAAGCATATAGTTAGACAAATACTGCATTCCTATCAACTCTACTCATTCACGTTTAGTGGTCAAAGACCAACAAACTGGGTCACAGAAGGAAACTGGAGTATTTGGGTGAAACTCGCCTGGTCAAGGGTGAATGTGCAAACTCAACAGGCCAATCTGGAGATCAGGATTAGGCTCTCATCACTGGAATTGAAGCAGCAACTTGAAGAATGAGAAGCATGATAAGTGGAGGAACAGAAGGACGTTGGATCACTCTAGGGTAATCAGGGAGAAGTAGCTTATCTCATCTGCAACTAGGAATATGTGTAAGATGCCTACACTTCAGTAGGGTAACTTCACTACAATCTTCACAGGTGAGCAGGGTGAGCAGATAGACAGTGATGACTGCCCTACTGGGGTTTTGTGAATGAGGTGGCCTGTACCTAATAAAGTGGCCATTGAGTGTACGTTTGTAGCCTTCTGTTGCTGCTGTAGCCCATCCACTTTTAAGTTTCAACCTGTTCTGTGTTCACAGATGATCTTCCACACACCACTCTTGTAACCCATGGCTATTTGAGCCACTGTTGCCTTCCTGTCAGCTTGAATCAGTCTGGCCATTCTCCTCTGACCTCTCTCATTAATAAGGTGTTTTTGCATGTAGAACTGCCGCTCACTGGATGTCTTTGTTTTTTGTTTTTCACACCATTCTCTGTAAAGTCTAGAGATTAGTGTGCATGAAAGTCCAAGGAGATCAGTGATTTCTGAGATACACAAAACCACCTCATCTGGCACCAACTATCATTCCATAGTCAAAGTCACTTAGTTCACATTTCTTCCCTATTCTGATGTTTGGTCTGAACAACAACTGAACCCCTTGACTATGCCTGCATGTTTTCATGCATTGAGTAGGGCATGGTTATTTATTTGCATTAAGGAGCAGATGTACAGGTGTATTTTATAAAGTGGCCACTAAGTGTGTTTGCAATGTTATATAAATTGCCATATGTTGTTAGTTTCTGATGTTCCGTACTAAAAAAGAACTGTCTCCTTTTTATTTCTTCTTGTGAGATAGCATTATGCAGAGCAAGTATGATTGCAGACTCCCTCATGCTGCAGATTCCCAGTGTCTACATGACCATCACTTTGTGTGTCACATTAACACTGAGATGTACACCAAGTTAAAGAGATTTTACTTGACAGCCAAGTGTTGCATGCTGACAATCAGGTTAATGCTAGGTACACTAAGAGCAAGCATGATGTCGGTGGCATTCATTATGCACTCTGCATTTGAGTAACTACTCCACAGAAGACCATCCAGTAGAGTTGCTGACTCACAGCTCCAGTAACCTGGGTTCACTCCTGACTTCCAATGAGATTCTTATGGATTTAGTACATTATCCCCGTGAACACACAAGTTTTCCCACTTCCCAAAGGTATTTGAGTTGGTAGGTTCATCGGCATTGAATCGAACCTACTTTACAAGCTGTAGGATCTGGGTGGAATTGATGAGAATACAGGGAGCGTAAAATTGCAGCAAATTAAATAGGTGTTTGATGTTTGGAGTGGACTCAATGGGACAAAGGGCCTGATTCTGTGTCGTATGATTCCATGGCTCTTTATGCAGGTCTTTAGAATCAGGCCATAAGCCCCACTGAGGTAGCCCCTGTCCATCAGGCACCCATTTACACTAATCCTATATTCCCATCAACTCTGAACAGATTCTACCACACATTCAGACCAAGTGTACAACTAAACTAACAAGCTGCAGTTCTTTGGAATGTGGGAGGAAATCAGAGTATCCAATTAAACAGTGGATATAGAGGCCAGTGGTATGGTGTCAAGACAAAAATCTTACCCTCAGAGTCAGCAAAAGAGCTGGGTATTAACTTCAGGAAGTGGGGAGACACATACCCCTGTATATATCAATGGTGCTGAGATGGAGATGATCGAGAGCTTCATGTTCCTAGGTGTAACCATCATCAACAGCCTGGCCTGGTCCAACTAAATTGATGCTATGGCCAAGAAAGCACACCGGCACCTCTACTTCCTTAGAAAGCTAAAGAAATCCAGCAAGTCCTCACTGACCCTTAATAGTTTTCATAGATGCAACTCAGAAAACATTCAATCAGATGCATCACACCTTGGTATGGCAACCACTCTGCCCAAGACTGCAAGCAATTTCAGAGAACTATGACCATAGCCCAGTCCATCACAAAAAAAACAATCACTCCTCTGTGAAAGCAGGTAACATAATCAAGGACCTCTCCCATCCAGACATGCTCTCTCCTCCCCCCTCCCCCTTCCATCAGACGGAAGTTAAGAAGCTTGAAAACACACACACACGCCTCACAGATCAGGCTCACGGACCACTTGCATGATTAAGATGAACTCTTGATCTCACAGTCTACCTCATCATGACACTTGCACCTTATTGTCTACCTGCACTCCACTTTCACTGTAACTGTGCAATTACATTCTGCATTCTGTTATTGGTCTTCCCCGTGTACTACAATGATGTATTTATGCTTTATGTTTTGAAGTGTAAACCTGCATGGATGGCATGCAAAACAATGTTTTTCACTGTATCTCAATGCCTATGACAATAATTCCACTACTACCTCCAAGAAGTTTGCACATTCTCTCTGCGCACATGTGGGTTTCCTCCAGGTACTCTGGTTTCTTCTCATATTCCAAAGTCATACAGATAAATAGGTTTATTGATCACATGGGTGTAACTGGGCACCTCAAACTTGTGTGGCCAGAATGGCCTGTTACTGTGCTGTATTTCTAAATTTTAAAAAAAATTAGCTTTCCTGTCACTTTACAAATCTAACAGCCAGGCTTCTCTATTCTTGTACCCACTTTAAGATTGTGCTCTTTGACTTGTTCTGCGCATCCTTATTTTTTTCTGCTAAACTATCAACTTTCTGCATTATATTTTAACCAGCCATCTGGGACAACCAGGGATAAACAAAAATATTTGCTTTCCTAAAGATGTCTACATAATGAGAATGAGTTGAAAGTGGCCTGTCAGGTTTGTTAGATTAACACATCAACTGGAACTCTATCCTCACATGGTCAGACTTCATACATACAATAATTGCAGTGGAATTCTGCCATATTCTAACATTTGCTTCTAGTTGAGATCTGTTTATTCTAAATATGCCACATTACACACAGATCAAGAATGTTAGACCAGGTGAAACATCCTTCATTTTAAAATCAGTAGTAACTTTGGAACCAAAAAATAAGACTGCCTTTGATATGCAGTATAACCATATTTAGAAGCTGAGTTATGAAGTGAGCTAGATCCTTCTTCTTCATTTGTCTCGCTCCTATCTTTGAATCTGAATTGGAAGAATGAAGTTCTGCTTTATGCTACCTATGAGTTAATATGAAAGAAATTTAAGAACTCAGCAATATAGTGTAAAAAGTCAGTGAGGAGTCGTTTGCAGCACTCTCATGCGTCATAAGGTTGTGGGTGCATACCACTCCAAGCTTTATTGTGTCTCAGGATAATGCAAGTTAGGATTGAGAAATTCTTTTGTAATTCCTTGAGTTTAGAGAAGGAAAAGAAACAGGGCATTAGAATTGTACCAAGGACATAGTAAGTGTTTCAGAAGGAGACCGCCTGAGTTTGATGTAGAATCGAGTGTGATGTGATTCACAGATAATAGCTTTGATCTTTCTACAATTTAGTTGATGGGAGCCATCCTTTTTATCCTTATTCCAGACAATAGTCTGACAATTTAAAGAAAGTGGTGCAATCAAGAGAGCTGAATGTGTTGCAGAGCCAGATATTGTCAACATAGATAGATCTCTGAAAGATAAGAAGTAATAGTGCAGGAAAAAAAGATGTTGCAGGTAATTTTTCCAACCAAGTCTGGGCAGACAAGAATAGAATTGGGGAGAGAAGATCTATCCCACTGGATATTAACGGAGAGCCTTTAGAGATTGATTTTGTCTTCAGCCTTGTCAAAGATTACAAAAAGGTTAAGAAAGACATGTTGGGGGGGAGAAAATATTCACATACCTTCATCAAAAGGAAGAACTGCTACTCAAGCAGTGGACCCTGCAATGATTGTAAACACAAGAAATTCTGCAGATGCTGGAAATCTTGAGCAATGGCTATAAATTTGATTTCTTCATATAACTCAGCATGCTATATTCTGTGCTTATTAAAACATACTATTTGAACTTGGTAAATGATTGTTAATTAAAACTACAGTCTCTGATAACAAATTCCATCGAGTGTTTTGTTTTATTCATAGAGTACACCAAGAACCCAGTAAAATAGTTTTCATTGCCAATTTAAATATTGAAGATTTTATTGAGTGCTCTTGATTTTATTATTTGTAAGTCAAGTGGAAGATCAAGGGAAGAATAATAATATCTGGAAAAATGTAATTTGTTCTTTTATTTCGAACAATTAAAATTTAAGCAAGAGACTAACATTACACTGCTAAGTTAAATAACAACTTACAGTTATTCACAAATTTCACCTTGGAAGGCTTCAGATATTTACAAAACTTTTTTTATTAATGTCTGTTGTTACATGCTACATGCAAACTCCAAATTACACAAGTGTTCTGTATTGAGAAGTGCCCATAGGCTAATATCTCCTGGATGTCAGAAACATCCATTTTCTATTGCTACACATATGTATATTCCTTTACATATATCTGTTATAATTCTTATGTTTATTAAATATTCACCCTAATATTACCCATAATTAAATTAATGGAATCTATACGGCAGTCAGTCATTAAATACCATGAAGAATATTATTATTACTATAACTAGCTTGAAAAATACTTTGAAAATACATGGGAGAATTTGAATAAACTCAGATTTTCTTAGGTCAGGTTATTCATAACCAAGGGAGCCTTTGTACTGTTCAATAACTTAAGATGCAAAATGCATTTATAATGCTTATGATTGGACTGTTAATATTCAAACTCAAACCTACAAATGGCTACCATAAACACAATCAATTCAAGGTCTGCTTTAAATGTCCAGGCAAAAACAACTACTTTTACCCAGTTAGTTCTAGCCTCTCTCAAACATATCATCAAAATCTAACATTTCTCTCCTGGCCTCGATAATATATCACTATTGATTTTTATCTTCTTTTGAAATCAATTCTCAAAGAAAAGCTTTTCAATTTGCCGCAACATAGTCGTACTTAAAATTGTCACAGTACTGCCATGCTCTTGTTTTTTGACTCCAATTTCACTGCCAGTTTCCTAATTGAGGACAGGACTTTTTATTGATAGTCTTCTGAGTTTTACAGAACATCTGGCAAAATTATTCAAGAAATTTGGTGTAATTATTCAGATAAATTGAGATAAATAACAGCAATCCAACTGCCACAATAAGAAACGTAGTTTACCATATTTTCCCAATGAATAATTAACAAATTGTAATTGTTAACTAGCTTTCTCTCTGATTATCCACACAGATGTTTTGAAAGCTCTATGGGATATAGATCTATGCTTTCCTAATAAAATCTGTTAGAGATAAGCATTTTCTCAGTGGAATTCAAGCATCCAGATCCTACCAATGATTTACTTTGTGACGTAAACTAAGATAAAACAACTCTAGTTTTTTATCATCACAGTCTGTGCTATAGATAAGTGCTAATAGTGAGTATTTATGTGATTCTAAATGGTTAAAAGGATATTGATAATGGTATCTTATTACACTTACTTGCAATGTGCAAAATTACTGTTTTTGTTTGGGCACAGTTTTTCTATACTGCAGCACACTTTCACAGTAATGTTTTCCACAAGTGAAGGGAACTATTTTTGCTGAAGTGGAAATTAGTGCTAGGTACAGGAATGAAGTTTCCACATGTGTAAGAATTGGATAGAACCTCAAGCAACGTTGCTCAATACCACTAAACTGGCTCACAGCTGTTACTGATTGAATTCAGAACAGCAAGTTTGGAGATCCGAGCACAAGTTGCATTCAGGCACAAACTCAACAAGTTTATATATATATAAAAAAAAATAAAATGGTGTCCCCACTCCAGAAGCCCAACTACCTCCTCCTGATGCCATATGATTGAAGAAATCTACGGGACTCACACTTCCCCTTGGTTGATATCCAGGTCATGAGAATCTTTCTGCAGTGCATTGTAAATATGGCGCACTTCTTCTATATACACTATATGCTGGAAAATTACTCCCACTGTCCATGAGTCATGTGATCAATACTCTAATCGTTCTAATACTTGGTGGGAGCCTCTGACATCAGAATGCTTAAGCTCCACCAGTCATGATGTTTATTTTCTCTCAATATCTAATTAAATACAACTCACTCACATCCCTGCTACTAAGTTACCATTCTTAATGATAATCAGTGATTCATTCAAGATTCAAGGTACATTTATTATCAAGGAATATATAAATCCTACAACCTTGAGATTTGTTTGCCGACAGGCAGCCATGAAGTAGGGAACCCGAAAGAACCCAATTTTTAAAAAGACCGACCCCCAAAGCGCACAGAGAAAGAGGAAAGAAACACAAATTGTGGTAACAATTGAAGTGAGCAACAACAACGGCAGCAGCAACAGCATTCTGAACCAAATTGAGTCCTTAGATCCAAATCCCCGAGCAGCCTGGAGTAAGCCTATAGCCTCGCTATTCAGTTCATCATATTAGCGGGGAAAATCGCCACAAAGTTTGCAGACACAAAACACAGCAGCTGGAGTCAGTCTCACAGCCTTAGTGTCATGGAGCAAGGAGACCTCCATCTATCTGGCCCAGCATTTAAATTGACTGAACAGTGGATCGTACCTCACATTAGGACAAGCGCTCCTCCATGGCGAATCGCTCCGGGCCTAGAACATACTGCCCAGTAATTCACTTCAGGCCTAAATCTTGCTGCCGAAGAAGCTGTTCTCAACCTCTCCAAAGTGGCCCGTGCCCAGAATGAACCAACCTCACCCAACTCCCAACACCCTGCCCTTCCAGTCTATCTGGGCCTGCGTCTAAATTGTCCGAACAGCAGATACCTCACATTAGGACCCAGGTTCCATCGTGGCAAATTGCTCCGAGCCTAGAATGCGCAGCCCAGAAATTCACTTCAGACCTAGATTTCACTGCCGAAAGAAGCCATTCTCTAGCTCTCAAAATCGGCTCGGCCAGGCGGTTGTACCCGGGAGGTTAGCTGGATGGGCATTGGAACTCCTCTGCCTCACCTTCTCCTCTCAGAATCGTTCACTCCAAGTGCGTCAATTCAAGATTCAAGATTCAAAAAACTTTATTGTCATTCTAACCATGCAGGGCAGAATGAGACAGCATTTCTCAGGGGCAGTGCAATCATAACATAACAAACGACAGCTACATGTCAGTTAAAATCAGTTATAAGTGTCCAGTGCAAGTTAAAAGCGTCCAAAGCAGAGTCAGGTGGAGCAGTTATTTAGCAGTCTGACTGCCTGTGGGAGGAAGCTGTTTAGTAGCCTTGTGGTTTTAGTTTTGATGCTCCTGTAACGTTTGCCTGATGGCAGAAGAGCAACCAATTCATGGAGAGGGTGTGAGGGGTCTTTAATGATGTACTGTGTCTTCTGGAGGCATCGACTCTGAAAGAGGTCTTGGACAGAAGGTAGGGAGACCCCAATAACCTTCTCTGCTCCTCTAACCACCCTCTTCAAGGCTTTTTTGTCAACAGCACTGCAGCTGGAGTACCAGGTTGTGATGCAAAAAGTCAGCACACTCTCAACCACGTCTCTGTAGAATGTAGTTAAGATGTTAGTGGGGAGTGATGCTTGTTTAAGCTTCCTCAGAAAGTGCAATCTCTGCTGGACCCGTTTCACAATCCTAGTGATGTTCCTGGACCAGGTGAGATTGTCCGAGATCTGCACCCCAAGGAACTTGATGCTTTCCACTCTCTCCACTGTGGAGCCGCTGATGCTGAGGGGTGTGTGCTCAGGCTGAGAACGTCTGAAATCGACGATCACCTCCTTGGTTTGATGACATTAAGCATCAAGTTGTTATCCCTGCACCAGCTCTCTAGGTGTTTGACCTCCTCCCTGTACATAGTTCCATCATTTTTGCTGATGACCCCACCACTATGGTATCATCTGCAATTTAATGATCAGGTTCTCCTTGAATCTGGCTGCACAGTCATGTGTTAGCAGTGTAAACAGCAATGGGCTAAGCATACAGCCTTGTGGGGATCCAGTGCTCAGTGTGATGGAGTCAGAGATGTTCCTGCCAACACGGACTGACTGTGGTCTCTCTGTCAAGAAATCCAGAATCCAGCAACACATGGCAGTGCTAAGGCCAAGGAGCGATCTTGCAGCACACCAGCAGGGCTCATCTCTCAAATTCGCTTTGCCTTTGCTCACCTTTTCATTGTTTGCTGTGATAGTTTACCGCAATTTACTTCAAGAAAAATGTTACTAGTAATGTTTTTAATTGAATTCCTTTGCTTTTGAACTACCAGTAAGCTTTTGCACGTATGTGGTAGTATCATCTTAAACCAGATTGTCATCCATTGACAAATCTTCCCAGCTCACTGGGTAGTTGGTGTCTGCATCAAAAAACGAGAGCATGGCAGTACTGTGACAATTTTAATTAAGACTATGTTGTAGTAAATTGAAAATACACAGATAATACACACATTTCTTTGAGAACCATTGTCTTAAGAAGATAAAAATCAGCAGTGATAAATGATAGCGAGGCCAGAAGAGAAATGCAGATTTTGATGAAATATTTAAGAGAGGCTAGAACATATTGGGTAAAAGCTGTTGTTTTTAACCATATAACCATATAGCAATTACAGCACGGAAACAGGCCATCTCAGCCCTTCTAGTCCGTGCCGAATTCTTACTCTCACCTAGTCCCACCGACCTGCACTCAGCCCATAACCCTCCATTCCTTTCCTGTTCATATATCTATACAATTTAACTTTAAACGACAACATCGAACCTGCCTCAACCACTTCTGCTGGAAGCTCATTCCACACAGCTACCACTCTGTGAGTAAAGAAGTTCCCCCTCATGTTACCCCTAAACTTTTGCCCCTTAACTCTCAACTCATGTCCTCTTGTTTGAATCTCCCCCACTCTCAATGGAAAAAGCCTATCCACGTCAATTCTATCAATCCCCCTCATAATTTTAAATACCTCTATCAAGTCCCCCCTCAACCTTCTACGCTCCAAAGAATAAAGACCCAACTTGTTCAACCTTTCTCTGTAACTTAGGTGATGAAACCCAGGTAACATTCTAGTAAATCTTCTCTGTACTCTCTCTATTTTGTTGACATCCTTCCTATAATTTGGTGACCAGAACTGTACACAATATTCCAAATTTGGCCTTACCAATGCCTTATACAATTTCAACATCACATCCCAACTCCTATACTCAATGCTCTGATTAATAAAGGCCAGCATATCAAAAGCTTTCTTCACCACCCTATCTACATGAGATTCCACCTTCAGGGAACCATGCACCATTATTCCTAGATCCCTCTGTTCTACTGCTTTCTTCAATGCCCTACCATTTACCATGTATGTCCTATTTTGACTAGTCCTACCGAAATGTAGCACCTCACATTTTTCAGCATGAAACTCCATCTGCCATCTTTCAGCCCACTCTTCTAACTGGCCTAAATCTCTCTGCAAGCTTCGAAAACCTACTTCATTATCTACAATGCCACCTATCTTAGTATCATCTGCATACTTACTAATCCAATTTACCACCCCATCATCCAGATCATTAATATATATGACAAACAACATTGGACCCAGTATAGATCCCTGAGGCATACCGCTACACACCGTCCTCCAATCTGACACACAGTTATCCACCACTACTCTCTGGCGTCTCCCATCTAGCCACTGCTGAATCCATTTTACTACTTCCATATTAATGCCTAATGATTAAACCTTCCTAACTAACCTTCCGTGTGGAACCTTGTGAAAGGCCTTACTGAAGTCCATATAGACAACATCCACCACTTTACCCTCGTCAACTTTCTTAGTAATCTCATCAAAAAATTCAATAAAATTTGTCAAACATGACCTTCCACGCACAAATCCATGTTGACTGTTCCTAATCAGACCCTGTCTATCCAGATAATTATATAAACCATCTCTAAGAATACTTTCCATCAATTTACCTACCACTGACATCAAACTCACAGGCCGATAATTGCCAGGTTTACTCTTAGAACCCTTTTTAAACAATGGAACCACATGAGCAATACACCAATCCTCTGGCACTATCCCCGTTTCTAATGACATTTGAAATATTTCTGTCAGAGCCCCTGCTATTTCCACACTAACTTCCCTCAAGGTCCTAGAGAATAGCTTGTCCGGACCTGGAGACTTATCCATTTTTATATTCCTTAAAAGCGCCAGTACTTCCTCTTTTTTAATCATCATACTTTCCATAACTACCCTTCTTGTTTCCTTTACCGTACACAATTCAATATCCTTCTCCTTAGTGAATACTGAAGAAAAGAAATTGTTCAAAATCTCCCCCACCTCTTTTGGCTCCGCACATAGCCGTCCACTCTGATTCCCTAAGGGACCAATTTTATCCCTCACTATCCTTTTGCTATGAACATAACTGTAGAAACCCTTTGGATTTATTTTCACCTTACTTGCCAAAGCAGCCTCATATCTTCTTTTAGCTTTTCTTTCTTTCTTTTTAAATCTTTTTATTAATTTTCAAAATTATAAACACAATAACAAAGTTGATACAAAGAGATTGGAATAATTTTAATAAGCATATACAAAAAGGATTTTAAATAACATAGGTATAATATACTTCCAAACTCATAATAAAATCAGTCATAAAGAAAAAAAAGAAATAAAAAGAAAATATATATATATATAAACAAAGAAAAACCTCCAAAAGAAAAAGAAAAAAAAACAAAAAAAGAACAGAACAAAGCAGGGCTAGACCAATATCTTGAATCAGACACGTTCAGTAATGTCGTCAACTCTGCTCCGCTATTCATATAATTTAAGTTTAAAAAAAGATTCAGAAAGGTCAAATTACATTTTTGATATTATTTCAACAGTTCTATGTTTTGATTTAAAACCCCATCCTATTACGGCAATTTTTGGATTGCCAGTGGTAGAACATAGATCTTTGTCTTCTTCAGCCTGTCGGATGATAGCATTTGTTACTTTAATCTATTTTGTTGAACTGGAAGGAAACCAATCCTCCTACTACATTCCAATGGTTTTCTCAAACTATATTAAGTTTAAATTTAGAAAAAATTAGAAGTGATATTTTTGATCCTTCAGTTAAATTTGAAGAAACTTGGAAACCTTTTATGCAACATTTTCATATGATGTAATTTGACCTTTTAGCTTTTCTAATTTCTTTCTTAAGATTCTTTTTACATTCTTTATATTCCTCAAGCACCTCATTAACTCCAAGCTGCCTATATTTATTGAAGATTCCTCTCTTTTTCCAAACCAAGTTTCCAATATCCCTTGAAAACCATGGATCTCTCAAACTTTTAACCTTTCCTTTCAACTTAACTGGAACCTAAAGATCCTGTACCCTTAAAATTTCACCTTTAAATGACCTCCAGTTCTCTATTACATCCTTCCCATAATACAAATTGCCCCAACATCCTAGCCAGAGCACTACAGTCTGTGGGGATTGGAAATAACATCTCCACCTCACTGACAATCACGCTGGAGCACCTCAGGGATCTGTGCTTTGCCCACTGCTCTACTCTCTCTACACCCATGACTGTGTGACTTGGCAGAGTTCAAATACCATCTATAAGTTTGTTGATGTTACAACCATCGTTGGCAGAATCGCAGATGGTGATGAGAGGGCATATAGGAGCGAGATATACCAGCTAGTTGAGTGGTGTCGCAGTAAAAGTCTTGCACTCAATATCAGTAAGATCAAAGTACTGATTGTGGACTTCAGGAAGGGTAAGATAGGGGAACACACACCAGTCCTCATAGAGGATCAGAGGTGGAAAGGGCGAGCAACCTGCTGGGTGCCAATGTCTCTGAGGACCTATCCTGAACACAGCTATAAAGAAAGCACGACAGCAGCTATATTTCATTCAGAATTTGAGATTTGATGCATTACCTAAAGCAATCAAAAATTTCTACAGTTCTACTGATGGAGAGTATTCTGACCGGCTCTATCATTTCTGGTCATGTGGGGGTGGGTGCTATGGCACAGGACTGAAGTAAGCTGCAGAGATTTGTAAAATAAGTCAACTCCATCATAGTTACTTGCCACTGTAATATCCAAGACATCTTCAAGGAACAGTGCCTCAAAAAGGTGGTATCCATCATTAAAGACCCCCACCACCCAGGACATGCCTTCTTCTCATTGTTACCATCAAAAAAGAGGTACAGAAGCCTGAAGGCACGTACTCAGCAATTCAGGAACAGCTTCTTCCCCTCTGCCATATGATTCGTTAATGAATTTGAACCCATGAACACTTCCTCACTACTTTTTTATTTCAATTTTTTCACTAATTTAGGTTAACTAATTAATATACATATATATACTTAATGTAATTCAGTTTTTTCTATATTATCATGTATTGCAATGTACTGATGCTGCAAAGTTAACAAATTTCATGACATATGTCAGTGATATTAAATCTGATTCTGATTCTGATGTTTATTGTAGTCGTTTGTAAAGTTATATCTGAATATTAGCAACCCAATCAGAAATATTATAAATGCATTTTGCATTTGTGGACTAAGTGATATTCATCATGAAACTGGTGAAGCATGAATGAATGACTGTGGCAGATCCTTTTATCCATCAAATGTTCCTGATCCTTACTTAATAACATGAGAAGAATTCACCTACCAGGTATTATTTAATCTTTAAGTACATTGAACATAAACACATGAACGGTTAACAAGTGCTTATTAATGCCAAGAACAGAAAGGCCAGATAAGTGAAAACAGAAGAAGCAGAAACTTGTATTTAATTCTTCCTTATGTCCTGCATATGCCCTAATTCAGCATTTCACAGCTTCCTCCCTGTGTGAACTCCATTCTTCTATTATTTTAAATACAGTGGCTTGGAAAGGTTTGGGCACCCCTGGTCAAAATTTCTGTTACTGTGAATAACTGAGCGAGTAAAAGATGACCTGATTTCCAAAAGGCATTGAAGCACCTTCAATAACTCCAAAAGACTGAAGTTGGGTAAAATACTGAAAGGTTTTTATTCGCTGTACAATACTACCTCTACGGTGAGTGTCTGCCCCCGGACTGAGGGGGAGGGGCAAGGCGGAATCATCTTTATTCAGGGATCTGTGGGAGGAGCCACAGGGGCAGTCAGCAGAGGGGCGTGTCCAGACAGTTAACCCAGTTACAACATATATATGGTTTACCACATTCACCCCTCCTTTTTTTAAAAAGAGTCCCGCGGGGTGAAGTGACTGACAATATTTAAAACAAGTATATTTACAGGTCAAGTCTATCAGGCGGTCGAGTCCGTCGCTGTGATCTACGTAGTACCGGTAGTGATTACATCGGCGACGGCGGTTGTGCTGGTTCCAGCCTGACTTGAGGTGCCAGCACGTTGATAATCCCTCGTGCGTGTGAGTCGTGCCCAGTATGGGAATGTGGTGTGGTGTCTGTGTAGGGCTTGGAGTGCAAGGTGTCTCGTGGGTACATATATCAGTGGGTACGAGGTCAATAGTCACCACAGAGTGTTCAGGGTAGGGGCCCGGTGCTCCTGCAGGCGCCAGATTGCAGATGGTGACCGTGTCCTCCCGCCCATCAGGTAAAACCATATAGGCATACTGGGGGTTGGCATGAAGTAAGTGAACCCTCTTGACCATCAGAGAGTATCTATTGCTCCTTGCATGTTTCCGGAGTAGCACTGGCCCCAGGGACGTCAGCCAAGTTGGTAGGGTGGTCGACTTTCTGGGAAAAGAAAAGAGCCGCTCATGATGGGTGGCATTGGTGGCTGTGCATAACAGGGAGCGGATGGAGTGGAGTGCCTCGGGAAGGACCTCCTGCCAGTGGGAGACCGGCAGTCCCTTTGACCTGAGGGCTAAGAGTGTGGCTTTCCACACCGTGGCATTCTCCTTCTCCACCTGTCCATTCCCCTAGGGATTATAGCTAGTTGCAATACCCCGAGCTAGTAGGTATTGGCGTAGCTCGTCACTCATAAACGAGGACCCTCTGTCATTGTGGATATAGCATGGGTATCCGAACAGAGTGAAGAGCTTGCACAGGGCTTTTATAACTGATGTGGTAGTGGTGTCGGGGCAGGGGATGGTGAAGGGGAACCGCGCGTACTCATCGATAACGTTAAGAAAGTACACATTGCGGTCGGTGGAGGGAAGGGGGCCTTTAAAGTCAACACTCAGTCGCTCAAAGGGGCGGGTGGCCTTGATGAGTTGTGCCTTTTCGGGTCGGTAGAAGTGCGGTTTGCACTCTGCGCAGACTTGGCAGTCCCTGGTCATCGTCCTGATCTCCTCAAGGGAGTAAGGCAGGTTCCAGGCTTTCACGAAGTGGAAAAGCCGGGTGACCCCTGGGTGGCAAAGATCTACATATAGGGCGTATTGCCGGTCGATCTGCACTCTGGCGCACGTTCCCCGGGATAGGGCATCGGAAGGTTCGTTGAGCTTCCCAGGCCTGTACATGATGTCATAGTTGTAGGTGGAGAATTCGATTCTCCACCTCAGAATTTTATCATTTTTAATTTTGCCCCGCTGTTGGTTATTAAACATGAATGCCACTGAGCGCTGGTCAGTTAGCAGGATGAATCTTTTGCCGGCGAGATAGTGCCTCCAGTGCCTAATAGCTTCCACTATGGCCTGGGCCTCTTTCTCCACCGCAGAGTGCCGAATTTCAGGGCCTTGAAGGGTACGGGTGAAGAACGCCACCGGTCTTCCCGCCTGGTTGAGGGTAGCAGCCAGTGCAAAGTCGGAGGCTTCACTCTGTACTTGGAAGGGAGTGGCCTCATCCACCACATGCATTGCTGCCTTGTCAATGTCCCCTTTTATGCCGCTGAAGGCCGTGCGGGCCTCGGCTGAGAGGGGGAATGTAGTGGACTTGACCAGAGGGCGGGCCTTGTCTGCATAGTTAGAGACCCATTGGGCGTAATATGAAAAGAAGCCCAGGCACCTTTTGAGGGCTCTGAGGGTGTTGGGAAAAGCGAGTTCCAACAGTGGGCGCATACGGCCGGGGTCAGGGCCAATGACTCCATTCTCCACGACACACCCAAGGATAGCAAGTCGGGTGGTCCCGAATACACACTTGTCCTTGTTATAGGTGAGATTGAAAGCTTCGGTTGCTTGGAGAAAGTTTTGGAGGTTGTTGTCGTGATCCTGCCAGCCGTAACCGCAGATGGTGATATTATCCAGATATGGGAACGTGGCCTTCAGTTGGCACTGGTCCACCATCTGCTCCATTGCCCTCTGGAAGACAGATACACCATTCGTGACACCAAAGGAGACGCGCAGGAATTGATAAAGCCCGCCAACCGCCTCTAAGGCGGTGTAAGGGCGGTCCTCCCGGGGGATGGGGAGCTGATGGTAAGCGGATTTTAGGTCTATGGTCGAGTACACCTTATACCGTGCTATCTGATTGACCATATCCGCGATGCGGGGTAGAGGGTACGCGTCGAGCTGCGTGAAACTATTGATGGTCTGGCTCTTATCCACGACCATCCTATTCTTCTCCCCGTTCCAAACAACGACCACCTGCGCCCTCCAAGGACTTGTGCTTGCCTCAGTGAACCCCTCCCTAAGCAGCCACTGCACCTCTGACTTAATGAAGGCTCTGTCCCCAACGCTGTACCTCCTGCTTTTCGTTGCCACAGGTTTACAGTCAGGGGTCAGGCTGGTGAACAGCGGTGGGGGAGGGAACTTGAGGGTGGAGAGGCCGTAAGTGGAGTCCGTAGTGCGGCAGTTGGCATGGTGTTGGGTGGGATGTGCGGGTCAGTGTGTGTGTGTGGTCAGTAGTGGGGTATGTGACGTATCCCTACAAAACTGGGGATTTAGAACAGTAATTGGTGGGAGGGACCCATCATACTTCATTGTCATGCTTTTCAGGTGGCTCTGGAAGTCGAGCTCCAATAGCACAGGGGCACACAGTTGAGGCATGACCAGTAACGTAAAGTCTCGATATTCTGTGCCCTGCACTACTAGCGTCGCTACACAACCCCCCACCCGGATGTCTGTTGTATGCGACCCAGAAGCCACGGTGACCCTCTGACTTACTGGCCGTATCACGAGCCCGCAATGCTGCACCATGTCCGGGTGGATAAAACTCTCCGTGCTGCCTGTGTCAAACAGGCAGCTTGTCCTGCGCCCCACCACCAGGATGTCCATCATTGACCTTGCGAACTGGTGGGGAGCGCTTTGGTCGAGGGTAGCGGAGGCCAGGGTTGAGTCGCTGTCTTGGTCCGGTGCGGTGGGGTGACCTATGAGCACCCGTTGGTCGTAGGCGGTGGGAGGGGGGCGCCGACCAAGATGACCACCCCCATGTATCGCACGTGTTGGTGGCGTGCAGGGAAGATAGTGGCAGGCAAGATGGTGACCCCCACATATCGCATGCGGCGCTGCTCGATCCTGCTCACGATTTGGTCTTACAGACCTTGGCGAAGTGGCCCTTCTTTCCGCAGCTGGAGCAGGTAGCTTGTCAAGCCGGGCAGCGTCTCCGGGGGGCTTCTCGAGTCCGCAGAAGTAGCACTTCGCGGACTCACGACTGGCAGCAGCGGAGGTTGATTCACTGGCGGGTTGTGGGGACTTGTGACTGGCGGCAGCCGAGGTCGATTCGCCAGCGGGTTGCGGGGTCTGTGGCGCCCACGAGGCCATCGGGGGATCGCGTGCCTGGAGAGCCTCACAGTTATGCAGAGCGGCCTCCAGCGTGTCGGCCAGCTCAATCGCTGAACTTAAGGTAAGATCGGCTTTTTCCAACAGCCGCTGGCACACATACACTGACCTAGTCCTCGTGACGAAGGCATCTCTCACTAGGAGCTCCGCATCCTGTGCTGCCGTCAGCTCCTGGCAATTGCAGGCTCGTACGAGCGTCCGTAGGGCCTGGACGAACTCAGCACTTGATTCTCTGGGCCGTTGTTGCCGTGTCGCTAAGCAATGCTGAGCATAGATGCTGTTTATCGGCTGCAGGTATTGTCCTTTGAGGGCGCTCATCGCGCCGTCATAGCTCGGCTGGTCTCTGATCAGCGAATAGACCCGTGGACTGACCCTGGAGAGTAGAACTCTGCGCTTCACTACGGGGTCGGTCGCTTTAATCTTCTCTAGGTACACTTCGAAGCAGGCCAGCCAGAGTTCGAAAGCGTTTCCAGCTTTAGGCGTTTGCGGATCGAGGTCTAGCTTGTCAGGTCTCAGAATGTGTTCCATGCTTTAAAATTTACAGCGAATAAAATTGAAGCACCTTCAATAACTCCAAAAGACTGAAGTTGGATAAAATACTGAAAGGCTTTTATTCGCTGTACAATGCAACCTCCATGCTGAGTGTCTGCCCCTGGGCTGAGGGGGAGGGGCAAGGCGAAATCACCTTCATTCAGGAGTCTGTGGGAGGAGCCACAGGGGCAGTCAGCAGAGAGGCGTGTCCAGACAGTTAACCCAGTTACATAGAAACATAGAAAATAGGTGCAGGAGTAGGCCATTCGGCCCTTCGAAACTGCACCACCATTCAGTATGATCATGGCTGATCATCCAACTCAGAACCCTGCACCAGCCTTCCCCAAGGGGGAAACCACAAGGGACATATCTAACTCTCTCTTAAATATAGCCAATGAACTGGCCTCAACTGTTTCCTGCGGCAGAGAATTCCACAGATTCACCACTCTCCGTGTGAAGAAGTTTTTCCTAATCTCAGTCCTAAAAGGCTTCCCCTTTATCCTCAAACTGTGATCCCTCGTTCTGGACTTCCCCAACATCGGGAACAATCTTCCTGCATCTAGCCTGTCCAATCCCTTTAGGATTTTATACATTTCAATCAGATCCCCCCTCAATCTTCTAAATTCCAACGAGTATAAGCCCAGTTCATCCAGTCTTTCATCATATGAAAGTCCTGCCATCCCAGGAATCAATCTGGTGAACCTTCTTTGTACTCCCTCTATGGCAAGGATGTCTTTCCTCAGATTAGGGGACCAAAACTGCACACAGTACTCCAGGTGTGGTCTCACCAAGGCCTTGTACAACTGCAGTAGTACCTCCCTGCTCCTGTACTCGAATCCTCTTGCTATAAATACCAGCATACCATTCACCTTTTTCACCGCCTGCTGTACCTGCATGCCCACTTTCAATGACTGGTGTATAATGACATCCAGGTATCGTAGCACCTCCCCTTTTCCTAATCAGCCAGCATTCAGATAATAATCTGTTTTCCTGTTTTTGCCACCAAAGTGGATAACTTCACATTTATCCACATTAAGTTGCATCTGCCATGAATTTGCCCACTCACCTAACCTATCCAAGTCACCCTGCATCCTCTTAGCATCCTCCTCACAGCTAACACTGCCGCCCAGCTTCGTGTCATCCGCAAACTTGGAGATGCTGCATTTAATTCCCTCATCCAAGTCATTAATATATATTGTAAACAACTGGGGTCCCAGCACTGAGCCTTGCGGTACCCCACTAGTCACTGCCTGCCATTCTGAAAAGGTCCTGTTTATTCCCACTCTTTGCTTCCTGTCTGCCAACCAATTCTCTATCCACATCAATACCTTACCCCCAATACCGTGTGCTTTAAGTTTGCACACTAATCTCCTGTTTGGACCTTGTCAAAAGCCTTTTGAAAATCCAAATATACCACATCCACTGGTCCTCCCCTATCCACTCTACTAGCTACATCCTCAAAAAATCTATGAGATTCGTCAGACATGATTTTCCTTTCACAAATCCATGCTGACTTTGTCCGATGATTTCACCGCTTTCCAAATGTGCTGTCATCACAACTTTGATAACTGACTCTAGCAGCTTCCCCACCACCGATTTTAGGCTAACCGGTCTATAATTCCCTGGTTTCTCTCTCCCTCCTTTTTTAAAAAGTGGGGTTACATTAGCCACCCTCCAATCCTCAGGAGCTAGTCCAGAATCTAAAGATTTTTGAAAAATTATCACTAATGCATCCACTATTTCTTGGGCTACTTCCTTAAGCACTCTGGGATGCAGACCATCTGGCCCTGGGGATTTATTCGCCTTTAATCCCTTCAATTTACCTAACATCACTTCCCTACTAACATGTATTTCCCTCAGTTCCTCCATCTCACTGGACCCTCTGTCCCCTACTATTTCTGGAAGATTATTTATGTCCTCCTTAGTGAAGACAGAACCAAAGTAATTATTCAATTGGTCTGCCATGTCCTTGCTCCCCATAATCAATTCACCTGTTTCTGTCTGTAGGGGACCTACATTTGTCTTAACCAACCTTTTTCTTTTCACATATCTATAAAAGCTTTTACAGTCAGCTTTTATGTTCCCTGCCAGTTTTCTCTCATAATCTTTTTTCCCCTTCCTACAACATATATATGGTTTACCCCAGGCATAAAGTTAAAGATGACACATTTCTCTAATATTTTAAGCAAAATTACTTTTTTATTTCCATTTTTTAGTTTCAAAATAACAAAAAAGGAAAAGGGTTCGAAGCAAAAGTTTGGGCACCCTGCATGGTTAGTACTTAGTAACACCCCATCTGGCAAGTATCACAGCTTGTAAACGCTTTCTGTAGCCAGCTAAGAGTCTTTCAATTCTTGTTTGGGGGATTTTCGCCCATTCTTCCTTGCAAAAGGCTTCTAGCTTTGTGAGATTCTTGGGCCATCTTGCATGCACTGTTCTTTTGAGGTCTATCTACAGATTTTCAATGATGTTTAGGTCGGGGGACTGTGAGGGCCATGGCAAATCCTTCAGCTTGCACCTCTTGAGGTAGTCCATTGTGGATTTTGAGGTGTGTTTAGAATCATTACCCTGTCGTAGAAGCCATCTTCTTTTCATCTTCAGCTTTTTTACAGACGGTGTGATGTTTGCTTCCAGAATTTGCTGGTATTTATTTGAATTCATTCTTCCCTCTACCAGTGAAATGTTTCCCATGCCACTGGCTGCAACACAAGCCCAAAGCATGATTGATCCACCCCCATGTTTAACAGTTGGAGTTCTTTTCATGAAATACTGCACCCTTTTTTCCTCCAAACATACCTTTGCTCATTGAGGCCAAAAAGTTCTATTTTAACTTCATCAGTCCACAGGACTTGTTTCCAAAATGCATCAGGCTTGCTTAGATGTTCCTTTGCAAACTTCTGACTTTGAATTTTGTGATGAGGACGCAGGAAAGGTTTTCTTCTGATGACTCTTCCATGAAGGTCATATTTGTGCAGGTGCCGCTGCACAGTAGAACAGTGCACCACCACTCCAGAGTCTGCTAAATCTTCCTGAAGGTCTTTTGTGGTCCCCAATAGGGAGTTTTGATTTGCCTTTCTAGCAATCCTATGAGCAGTTCTCTCAGAAAGTTTTCTTGGCCTTCCAGACGTCAACTTGACCTCCACCGTTCCTATTAACTGCCATTTCTTAATTGCATGACGAACTGAGGAAATGGCTACCTGAAAACGCTTTGCTATCTTCTTATAGCCTTCTCCTGCTTTGTGGGCATCATTTATTTTAAATTTCAGAGTGCTAGGCAGCTGCTTAGAGAAGCCCATGGCTGCTGATTGTTGGGAATGTTTGAGGAGTCAGGGTATTTATAAAGCTTTGAAATTTGCATCACCTGGCCTTTCCTAATGATGATTGTGAACAAGTCATAGCCCTAACATGCTAATTAAGGTCTGAGACCTTGGTAAAATTATCTGAGAGCTCGAGTCTCTTGGGGTGCCCAAACTTTTGCATGGTGCTCCTTTCCTTTTTTTTCACTCTAAAATTGTACAAAACAAAAATAATGCACTAATCTTGCTAAAAATGTTGAAAAGAATGTTTCATCTTTAACTTTATGACTTTTGGAGATCAGTTCATCTTCTACTCAATTAACTATTCACAGTAACAGAAATTTTGACCGGGGTGCCCAAACTTTTGCATGTCACTGTATAACCCTCACAGTTTTTTTCTCCTTACATCTTAGATTACTAACCTTTCCTTTTCATACTTCTGTGGTTTAATCTCCAGAATTATACCGATAAGATTAGAACATGTGTTTAGTATTCCTCACTTAGCAGCTTGCATTATGAGGAATGAACATTTATTCACTGGTCTCTGGAGTTAATTGGCACAAACCTTCTCTCCTCTTCCTGCTTATTATGACATTCCTGAAATTGGATAGCTAACTTAGTCTGGAGATTGCAAATCATAGTGGGATGTGCAGTAATTGTTACAACAAAATCAATATCACGCTTAACAGAGAAGTCAAAGCATAAAGAGTTTATGAAATATTCTTTAACTGTGTCACAAATTTCTAGTATACCAGGGGCATTTGAAACTGCAGTGCGTACACAGGCCAAGGCTAGTCATGAATACCCATATATACTTATGATCCATATTTCCATTTACTACCAGCTGGCTGGAATAAATTGCAAGATTGAAATTAAATTTGATAGCAATATATATGATCACGATTCATTTAGCCAGGCTAAACAGAGAGAAGCTGTTCCTATTAGCAGATAGGTCCAAGGCTAGGGTATGATGTATAAATTTTGGACAGAAGGTGGATCGAAAGTACATATGTGGAAAGTAGTTTTTAATCAGGGAATAATTAGCTTCAGGAATTCACCGGCTGTGAGAGTGGTGGAATTCAAATTAATTGCTGCTTCCAGTAGGTAACTGGATAGGCACTTAAGAGAAAATATTTTTCAGAGCTAATGGGAAAGACCAGGAAATGCCACATGACATTTAGGAGTTGGCATAGACTCAATGGCCCAAATAGCCTCCTTCAATGTCATAACAATTCTATGATAAATGTACTAAATATGTTTATGTCTGGACCCAAAATCATATAGTGTAAAGACTTTTTTGCAATAGTATAACACGATAACATCACCTATCACCTCCCAGCTTTTCACATCATCCTACCCTCCATCCCCACTCACCTACCTTTCCCTCATCTCCCTGCACCACCTTGGCTTCTGCGCCCTTCATTTTAAGTCCTATTGAACGGTCTCAGCCAGAAACGTCAATTGTTTATTCCTTCCATCGATGCTGTCTGATCTGAAGTTCCTCCAGCATTTTGTATGTGATGCTCAATATTTACAGCTTCTATAGAATCTTGTGTTGCTTTGTAAGTTGCTCTTTCTGGATGATATCCTAAAGTTATATAGTTCAGATAATATGCTGTGGGCATTTCTTTGGAAAATGTTAGTCACTTCATTTCATTGTATTGTATTGGTATTTCAGGTATTTCATTGTAAAATAATGCATTTAAGCACCTGATGTACTAATGCTGTAGTATTATTGCATTCTGATGCTGATACAGATCAGAGAACAATAAAAAATTAATAACAGGCACTTTATTGGATAATAATAATTTATAGAGCACTTTATACAAATGATATGGTTTAAATTGCTTTAGATGGGATACGTGCAAAAAATGAAAATAAAAGCCAAAAAGACGTTAGTTACAAGTATGATTAAATAAATAGGTTTTGAGCTAGTTTGAGCTTTCATTTGAAAGTGTCAAATGAGTCTCCCTTATAGTTTTTCAGTACTGAATTCCATAATTTAGGAGGTAATTCAGAAAAGATGACCTGCCTCTTTTGAGGGAGATTGTTTCAATTTAATAGACCGGAGAAAGACCTGGGAACTTGAACAGGATAAGATGAAAACACTTCTGTGATGTATTATGGTTCCAGTCTATGGAGAGTTTTAAAAACAGGTAAGAGAACTTTAATATCAATTCTAAAAAATACAGGAAGCCAATGCAGAGTAGCTAGGATGGGAGCGATATGTTCCTTCATCCTGGTTTTAGTTAAAAGTCTAAGCAATATGTTCCCTCATCCTGGTTTTAGTTAAAAATCTAGCAACAGCATTCTGAATGAGTTGAAGGCCAAGAAAAAGTGAATTACAATAATCTAGTCTATTTGATATAAAGATGTGAATTAGCTTTTGAGCATATTTTGTGTCAATATTTTAATTAATTATCTCTGACCCAATGTTTTGTGTTTTTGATCTTTAAGTGCTGATGGTACTTGGATTTGGGCATTCAAATAAGTAAGTTAGAGGCATCTGAGGTACTTGACTAAATACATTTAGGTATATGTGGATTGAGAATGCAGTTTTTTGGAAGAAGATGTTCTTCTTAGGCAAGCAGAGGAGTAGAAACAGTTTATTTTGTTCATTTTGTCTTTCTCTTCAGAATCAATTGTTAACTTTAGTCTTATTTCCTATTTTATGCCTTCCTAGATGAATTTCAGTGGATACAATTTGCTGTATTAAAATGGGCAACAATTTAAAGATTTAAGGCCAGATGACAGGCAATTATTTATATTAATACATCATAGTAATAGAACAACATACAACCAGCTTTCATATTGGAGTTGTTTACATTATTTTACAGCTATTTCAATTGATTTGTACATTAAATATAGAATACAGCTTCAAATTCTTATTTAATACACAATGTCAAATTTATGTTTCAGCTGAGAAACAAAAGTTGAGAAAGTCGAGTTAATCAGTTTAGTTTAATGTATAAATCATTGGGGAAGATGGAATGCCATTTAAACATCTGTAGCCAATGACCGTAAGGAGTTTATATCTTCTCTCTGTGACTGTGTGGGTTTTCTCTGGGAGCTCCAGTTTCCACCCACTGTCCAAAGATGTACCGATTGGTAGGTTAATTGGTCATTATAAATTGTCCCATGATTAGACTAGGGGTTTAAAATGGAGAAAGCTCATACAGCATATAAACACTGGCATAGAGATATTGATCTCAAAAGTTTGCTTGTGTTGTATATTTTACATAACTGGTTTAATAATTTCAATTCAATCCATCTTCTTAATGGCTAATCAATATTGTGGAAGAGAGTTGTTAACAATTTGTACACTAATTAAGAACATCTTAGCTCTGCCATTGGGAACTGAGTCTTAAACAACTAAGCACAATTTTACCTGGAATGATCAGAATGATCAAACTGAAAAATTACATAACCTTTGGGAATTATTATAATTTTCTTCATTTTCAGGATCTGATTGTTACCGGAAAACCAACATTTACAGCTCTTTCATTATTCTCAGTGTGGAGGTAATTGTGAAGCATCTTATTGAATTATTGCTTCCTTTCTGGAGAAGGTACTCCCAGTGCTTTTGCAAAGGCTGTTCCTGGTATTGGGAAATAGTCCAATAGGCCAGCTGGCAGCTTTAGAGATTAAAATGTGCATAATGATCACAGATTCACCAACCATCCAGCCCTCCATGCACAAACCATGCCGTCATTGCCATGCTGAGCTCGAATGGTGCCACAGTAGCACAGCGGCTAGCGCGATGCTATTACAGCTCAGGGTGCTGGAGTTTGAAGTTCAATCCCAGTGCTGTCTCTAAGGAGTTTGTACATTCTCCCCATGACTGTGTGCGTTTCCTCCGGGTGCTCTAATTTCTTCCCACAGTCCAAAGACGTACTGGTTAGTAGGGTAATTGGTCATTGTAAATTGTCGCATGACTAGGCTAGTGTTAAGTAGGTTGGTTGCTGGGCAGCCCCTATCGAATAAACTGCTCAGAACCTCCCTGCATTTAGACTGACACGTGGTCTCAACTGCTGCCAGATTTGTTGTTGCATTTGCACTGTTAAATGCAATGTGGCTATGATATCTTGGGAAGACTCAGCAGCAGATTTGCATCATGGTTGGTGGAGTGCGATATTTGTCATATTTGCAGTAGCCTGACTATTCATCCTCTCAGCCTGCCATTTATTTTTCTCCCATTTTCTTCATCTGTTTCATTTGTTCTAGTGATGTGGCTTTTTGCTATGGTGCTTCTGAAATCTTCTCCTTGAGGCTTCCCTCTTGTGGATGAAGCTCTCAAATGCATTTCCTTCTTTCTCACATTTGCTCTTATCTCCTTTCTCACTATCCACCCGTCAAGCCACCACATTCAATGTATTATCCTTTGCGATTTCTGCCAGCTCCAACATGATCCCACCACTAGTAACCTTCCTCTTCTCCTCCCCTTTTCTGCATACTTCGTAACTCCTTGGTCAGCTCTTCTGTCAACTCTGTCTCGCTTGGTGTTCACAATGTGGCCTATCTACATTGGAGAAACCAAAAGCAAAGTAGTTGATTGCTTTGAGAAGCACAGGCACTCAGCCCACAAGGCTGAAATGTTGGCCTTTCTCAGAACTGGCTGCTGCATGTTTCAATCCTGCTCCTATTGTAACCTGTCTGTACCTTCCTCTGCTGCCATAGTGAACTCTGATGTACACTACAAGATGAACATTTTATCTTGTGACTTCCTACTTTGTAGCCTTCTGGAATGAATGCTGAATTTTCCAACGTCAGGTAAACTACTCTGTCATTGTTTCCCATTGTCACACATCTGCCCCATTCTCACCGTATCGATAAAATGCCTCACTGATGGTGAGTATTCATGCTTCTTACCAATTATCAATCTCCTTATAGTCTTTGGCCTTATACCTCACTCCTTCCACCAGTTCTGATTTGAAAACTAACACCCCTCCACCCAAATCACTTGACCAGCCAAATACTTCCAGTATTTATCTTTGTGTTTCAGATTCCAGCAATTGAAGTTTTATTTGCTTTATGGAACTTAAAAATTTGAATTATCTTTCTGCATTTATCATCTTTTAAAGAACACTTAAGCAATTTCCAAGAAAAGGAGGCTAGAAATAACCAGCTAACCTGAAAAAGTGGACATACTGTATTCTTTTCTAAATTTCCATTTCCTTCCATGAACTTTACATGAAAGCTTTGGATTTAGGATAAGGATTAAATCTGAAGAACTGCATCTTTTTGGAAAAATAATAAACTTAAGTTACTAGCATACATAAAATCAGTAATGTAGTCTTCAGCATTACATCAATGAGGCACAGGACTCACTAGACAAGCTGACTGCCAAATTCCATTTGTAAGATAGACAGTGAGGTGTGCAGAAAGTTTCCGTAAGCGAACATATTATTTAATTTTTCAGTTTCTGAGTTTCTGTTGAAGTGAGTGGCTACTTCTAAATGGTACTGCTATTACAGCAGTAAAAACAAAGAAAATTGAAATACACAACAGATCAGGTTGCATCTGTGGAGAGAAAAACAGAGTTAATATTTCCAGTCAATAATCCTTCCTTGAAACTCAACTCTCAATGTCTGATGTGGGGTCTTTGAATTGAAACATTAACTCTATTTCTCTTTCTACAAATGCTGTCTAACCTAATTCCAACATTTTCTGTTTTTACATCTGATATCCAGCATCAGCAATGTTCTGAATTTGACTTGCTGTTAAAAATAATTGATTTTACTACTGTCAATGTTTAGATTAAGGTGGATGTACTTTTGAAGGCATATTAATTATGATAGTTGTTCTATCTTGTATCACTGCACAATGATTCATGGAAGATTCTGAAGTTTGCCCTACATATGCTATCTAATAATGAAGCTTATACACTCAGTAGCCACTTTATTTGGTACACCTGTACACCTGCTCATTAATGCAAATAGCTAATCATGTGGCAGCAACTCAATGCATAAAAGCCAGACATGGTCAAGAGGTTCAGTTCTTGTTCAGACTAAAATTCAGAATTGGGAAGAAATGTGATTTAAGTGACTTTGACTGTGGAATGCTTGTTAGTGCCAGACAAAGTGATTTGAGTATCTCAGAAAGTACTGATCTAATGGGATTTTCATACACAATAATCTCTAGAGTTTACAAAGAATAGTGCAAAAAAACCAAAAAAAACATCCAGTGACTGGCAGTTCTGGGTGCAGCAATGCCTTGTTATAGAGAGGTCAGAGGAGAATGAGGTCACTGGTTCAAGCTGACAGGAAGGCAACAGTAACTCAAATAACTACGTGTATTAACAGAGGTGTGTAGAAGGTCATCTCGGGATGCACAACACGTCGAACTTTGAAGAGGATGGGCTACGGCAGCGGACGGTCATGAATGTACACTCAGTGGCCACTTCATTAGGTACAGGAGGTACCTAATAAAGTGGCCACTGGGTGCACTTTTGTGCGTAAGTACCACCTCTTGTCACCTCATATTTCTTCACCCTTGGTGAAGAAATAACATTTTCTCCTGTTATTTCATTTCTGTTTTCCTAAGGTCATTTTACATTGTATCTGACTGCAGCTGAATGAGATCACACGTAGTCCTTGGATGGAAGACAAATGAGTGCTCACATAGCTAAATGCATACTGTTTGTACATAAGAAAAAAAACTGTTTCAGATCTAAGCTGTTATGCTCTGGCCCTGCTGTTTCTGTTCAACTAGGTTCTTCTTTGCTGTGTGCTGTCTGTACTCACATGTATTTTTAGAATAATTTTCTACATTATTGTTGCTTATTCATCCAATGAAAACGTTTATGACAGTATCTCAGAAAAATTGCACATTCCTGCCAGGAGTAAGTTTTTTTTAATTTTTAATGTAAATATATAAAAACTGGATTTTTACCACATCTTTAGAAGGTCAGGATTGCTTAACGCTTGGGAGATCTCAATGTCCCACATATTAATGAAATAGCCAGTTAGCTCAATGGTCACACTCGGAGGGAAGGGGGAAGGGTGGGAATGTCGCTATCTTGGTAACAGAGTGCACTCTTATTTTGCTCAATAATAGTTTTTTTTGGGAAACCACATTAGCTTCATTGTTGATTGGCACTTATGTTTACTCTCCCAGGTCTCATTGACCTTAAAATGTCTTTAATCAGTGTAGGCATCTTGTCATTTACACACAATCTGGGACAAGATAAACTTTCGCACTGGATCTGCCAACTAGGGCAGTTTAAGGTTAACTACTTGTTTCACGATTTCATTTGGAATAAATAGCCATTAGTTTTTGGAAGCAACTCCTTAGAATAATTCTTTGCTTCTCGACTATTGCAGGTGGAAATAAAATGTGACGAAAGTTTTAAAAAAGTATATGAGACGAAACACTACTGAATCTGAAGGATAATGAGCAATGGCTAGGATTTTGAAAGGACTCACTGTATAGATAGTGAATGCATTGAGTATTATCTTTCAAATTGCTATATTCCTGAAATGGTTCCTAAAGATTGGCATTGAGCTTATGTGATCCTCTTTTAAGAAAGTAGGGATAAAGAAAGCAGGGAATTGCTGACCTAACATCAGTGATAGAGAAAGTAAAAGGTGAAATAAAAGAACATGAAAAGTACATCATGTTTGACTAATCTACTGGAATTCTTTGAGGATGTGGCTAGTAGACTAAAAAAGGAGGAAACCGATGACTGTGGGTTAGATTATCAAAGGCTTTTTTGATAAGATCCCACACCCATTGGTAAACAAGGTTAGATAACATGGAGTTGGGAGTAATTTACTGACATGGATTGAGAATTGGTTAGTTGACAGAAAAGAGTGGGAATAAACAGGTCTTTCTCAGGTTGGAAAGCTGCAACTAGTAAATACCGCAAGGATTGGTGCTTGGATACTGATTTTTCACACTTCAATTGAAGGGAACTAAATACCATACATCAAAGTTTGCTGGTGGCACATAACAAGATGCAATAATAAGTGGGGAGAATATGTCAAATGTCTTTAAGTGTTATAGGCAAACTGAGTGATTGGACAAAGCATGGCAAAGGAAAATTAATGTGCAAAAAAGGAAATGTCATCTGTTTTAGTACACAGAACAGAAAAGCAAAGTATTTTTTTAAGTTATGACAAATTGAGAAAATTTGATGTTAAAAGAGGTTTAGGTGTCTTTGTGTACAAGTCATTCCAAACTAATATGGAATTGCAGCATGCAGTTAGGATGGTAAATAATGTGTTAATTTTCTTATGAGAAGATTTGAGTACAAGACTGATGATATCTTATTATAGTTATATATGACTGTAGATGAGAGCAGATATAGAGTATTGGTCATAGTTTTGGTCTACTATTCTAAGAAAGGATATACTTCCTGCAAAGATTTACGAGAACAAATCTCTCAATGGTGGTTTTTTTATATGATGAGAAACTGAACAGATGAGGCCTGTATTCTCTCGAGTTTACAAGACTCAGAGATGATCTCCAGATAGTAGTGAACCTTTAGAATTCTCTACCATGGAGGACTTTGGGGGCTCAGTTACTTGAATTCACACTAAACTGTGCCTGATAGAATTCTAGATACTAAGAGAAACTAGGGATATGTGGGGTAGCTCAAGGCAGTGAACTCAAGGCTAATGATCTGGATTAATGGCAGAGTGATTTCAAAAGGCCATATGGAGTGCTCTTATTTTACATGTCTCACATAGTTAGAAAAATAGATTTAATTAAAAAATCAAAAAGCACATCCATCATAAATAGCCTCATATTTCTAATGAGTTCTGTTTATGAGTTGTGTTTTGAACAAATGTTTTCATTTCTACTGTCTGGAATGCCAAGCATTTATTAGTCAAAGGAATATTAATCTGCTAATCTAAAGGTCAGGAATTCAAATCTCAACATGTGGTATGGTGAAATTGAATTTACTACATTTTTGTATTTTATGAGGTAGAAAACAATATTCAGTGCTGCTGATTCATCATATTTGGTTCAGTAACGTTCCTTAGAATAATAACTAGTCTGCCACTATTTAGTTAGATCTATAAGCAAACAATACCATATATTTATTTTTTTTATTTTTTATTTAGGGATGAAACAGGCCCTTCCAGCCCAAGATGCAACCCACCTACTTAACTCTACCCTAATCACAGGACAATTTACAATGAACAATTAACTTACTAACCAGTACGTCTTTGGACTATAAGAGGAAACCAGAGCACCAGGAGGAAACCCATGCAGTCATAGGAAGAATATACAAACTCCTTACAGATGGTGCCGGGGAACTTAGCCACCCCAAGCTGTAATAGCACCACGCTAACCACTATGCTACCCTAGTATTAAGAGAGACAAATTTTGCCATCAGCGGTAAAACAGGGAATGTGAATTTGCATTCATTTACAGCTGGCTCAATTTTAAATTCTAATTCCTGCTAAAGAGATTATCAAATTGATCAATTACAACCAATCACTACAAAGAAAATAACTGAGAATGTAAAATGATCCATTATTTAATGTGACAAACATTAAGTAATCTCAGTCTAAGTAACTCTGTAAAATTCATGTATACTCTGAAGCAGAGCTACATTCTCCACCATTATTTTTTTAGTCTGACGGCAATGAATACCCTTTCCATATGAATAAAAACTAATACTGGTTTTGAACCATAAAATTTGCTGGATCACTAATGCTAAGGAAAATCTGCAACCATATTCTTTTTAGGTGTAACTCCAGGACAGAAATTATGGTTAAACCTGGAAGTTATTCCATTCTACTAAATAGCAATACAATAATAATAATAGTGGAAAATCATATGAACCACTTAGCATCAACTATGCACCAATTCAGATATAAAGGTCTTACCTAGCCCAATCTATTTTGTAAAGGCAAAATTTGGAGAGCTTGTGCTTCAGTAGCAGTCATGGGATAAGCCCAACACCACTATAGTTGAACAACAAAGTGAAAAAGTGCCCAGATATATTGCTGTCCTCAAAAAGAACAAGTTCTTTCCATAGTCTACTTCTAATTATTAGCAAAGCATTGCTGTCAGACAGTACTTACTCTCCAGTTACTTCATTTGCTTCAAAGTGCAAGTGGGGCACTTTGCAGAATACCTCTATTTTGCCCATAGGCATGACCTCAAGCTTCCAATTGTTTTTTGCTTTAACTCTTCATCTCACACAACTTTGATCTACTTTCAAAAGCATCCTCCAACATCTTGTTGACAATAGACAGAAGACTAATAGAGGGATAATTAAGACACACAAAATACTGGAGGAACTCAGCAGGCCAGGCAGCATCTATGGAAAAGAGTAAACAGTCGATGTTTCAGGCAGAGACCCTTCACTGAGACTGGAAAAAAGAGATGAGAAGTGTGAGTAAGGTGAGGGGAGGAGAGGAAGAAGTACAAGATAGCTGGTGGTAGGTGAAACCGGGAGAGAGAGAGGGGTGAAGTAAAGAGCTGGGAAGTTGATTGGTGAAAGAGATAAAGGGCTGGAGAAGGGAGAATCTGATAGGAGAAGGCAGAAGACCATGGAGGAAAGGGAAGGAGGAGGAGCAACAGAGAAAGGTGACGGGCGGGTATGGAGATAAGGTGAGAGAGGGAAATGGGAATGGGGAATGGTGAAGAGGGGAGCAATTACTGGAAGTTTGAGAAATCAATGTTCATGTCATCATGTTGGAGGCTACCCAGATGCAATATAAAGTGTTGCTCCTCCAACTTGAGTGTGGTCTCATTGCGACAGTAGTGGAGGCCATGGACTGACATGGAATAGAAATGGGAAGTAAATTGAAATGGGTGGACACCAGGAGATCCTACTTTTTCTGGCAGATGCAGAGTAGGGTGCTCGGTGAAGCAGTCTTCCAACATATGCTGGATTTCACCAATATACAAGAAGCCACACCAGGAGCTCCAGATGCAGTAGGTGACCTCAACAGACTCATAGATGGAGTGTCGCCTCACCTGGAAGAATTATTTGGGGCGCTGAATGGTAGTAAGGGAGGAGGTGTAGGGGTAGGTGTGGCACTTGTTCTGTTTGCAAGGATAAATACCAGGACGGAGATCAGTGAGGTGAGGCAAATGGACAAGGGAATCACGTAGGGAGCAATCCCTGCAGGAAGCAGAAGGTTGGGGGGAAAAAGATGGGCTTGATGGTGGAATCCCATTAGAGATGGTGGAAGTTATGGAGAATTATGTGCTAAACACGGAGGCTGGTAGGGTAGTAGGAACTCTATCCCTGGTGGGGTGGCCAGTGGATGGAGTGAAAACAGAAGTGCATGAAATGGAAGAGATGCAGGTGAGGGCAGCATTGATGGTGGAATCATCCACATCTCTTCCATTTCCCACACAGTCTCCCTCACCCCATCTTCCTGCCATCTCAACAGGGATAGCGTTCCTCTTGTCCTTGCCTATAACCTCAGCAGTCTCCACATCCAGCACATCATTCTCCACAACTTCCACCATCTTCAACAGGATCCTACACCTATAAATTTTTATTTATTGCTTCCCAGGGATCGCTCTCTCAGTGATTCCCTTGTCCATTTGTCTTTTCCCACTAATCTTCCTCCTGGCACTTATCCCTGCAAGCGGAAAAAGTGCTATTCCTGCCCCTCACCTCTATTCAGGACCCCAAACAGTCCTACCAGGTGAAGCAATACTTCATCTGTTGGGGTCATCTACTGTTGTGACAAGAGCCCTTGACGAGGGTGAATTGGACCCAAATGTTGGAATACCTGAAGCAAAGTTCGAGACATGGTATTACACTGAATCTGAGCACAAAATAAACATTAGATGATATCACACGTAGGTTGATGATTGAGCACCAAAACATAGTTTAGGGTTCCTTAAATACTCAATTCTTGTTGCTTGAAGCATGATTACCAATTTAGCAGTACTGTCCTGTACCACTAAAAGGTCTGCATCAACTGTCCGTACTCCAGGGTGTTTGAGCATCTAAATCCCAGAAGCTGGCATGGTTGGGGGTTTCTCGTAACAGGCCCCCTCTCTGAAAGCCGACTCCTGGCGTCCCTGGTTGCTGGGAGAGGTGGTGATGGTAATCATGGCTGAGAGCTGGATCCAATATGTTTCCTCAAAGTACCCCTCCTTGGGTCCAAGTCCTTCCCAGTCCATGAGGCATTGCCAACCCCCTTGAATAGTACACGAGTCCAAAAGTCTTATCACCGTGAAGACCTACTCCCCCTCGATAAACCTGGGTGGTGGCCGGGCTGATAGTGGTGGGGCTAAGGAGTTTGTGTAGACAGTTTTTTAATTTAGAAATATGGAAGGTGAGATTGATCTTTCAGGCCTTAGAGAGCTTCCAGATACAAGCCACTGGGTTTACTTTCCTCAGGATTTCAAAGAGTCCAATGAATTTGGGCAGCAACTCTCTAGATTCTACTCAGAGAGGCAAATTATGAGCGGACAGCCAGACCTGTTGCCCAGGCTGCAAAGCGGGTGTCTGCCTTCTATTTCGGTTTGCCTTGGTCTCTGCTTTCCAGGTTGAGTCCAGCAGAATCTCTCTTGCCCTAATCCATCTTTGCTTGCAGTATCAACCGCAGGGACCCCAACCTCAGCCCCTTGTTCCAGAAAGAGTGGCTGAGGATAGCCATACTGGCACTTGAATGGTGACATCCCATGCATTGAATGCTGTAAGATGTTGCGGGTGATCTTTGCCCACATCAAATAGTCACAACATTTATCCGGTCTTTCCGAGGTCAGGCATCTAAGGGTATGTTCTAAATCCTGGTTGGTCCATTCTGTCTGGCCTTCAGACTACAGGTGAAACCCAGAGAAAAGGCTAGCTGTTGCCCCTATCAGTTCGCAGCATGCCGTCCAGAAATTTGATGTGAATTGTGGACCACGATCCAAGACAGTGTCCACTGGGAATCCGTGGATCATGAAGACCTGATCCAGGATAATCTCAGCCAGCTCCACCGCAGACGGTAGCTTCTCCAAGGCAAATGAATTTGCAGGCGATCAACACTAGACGATATCACAAGTCGGTTTACGATTGAGTACCAAACCACAACTCAGGTTTGTTGCCTGAAACATGACTACCGATTAGCAGATCCATCCTGAACCTTTAAAGGGTTCAGATATCTGTACTCTGGGAAGTTTAAGCATCTAAATCTCAGAAGCTGGCGTGGTTGGGGGCATCTCATAATAGCTGTATCCATTGCTCCTGATGTGGTCTCCTCTACATTGGTGAGACCCAACGTAAATGGGGAGATCACTTTGTGAGTACTTTTGCTCCATCCACAGCAAGTAGAATTTATTGATGGTCAACCATTTCAATTCCAAACCCCACCACCATTTCAACACGTTTGTGTATGGCCTCTTTTACTGCACAATGAGGCCACTCTCAGGTTGGGAAAGCAAAACCTTATATACTGTCTGGGTAGCCTTCAACCTAAAGGCAAGAACATTGATTTCTCTAACTCCCAGTAATTTTTCCCCTTCTTATCTCACAAATTTGGTTAAACTTTTTGAAGTGCTAAGTATTGAAGATAGATAATGTGTACACGGATTTTTGTGAAGCCTTGGCAAAGTCCCACATGGCAGGCTGGTTGAAAAGGTTTGAGCCCATGAGATAACAAAGTGAGCTGGCAAATGGGTTCCAAAATGACTTGGTAATAGGAGAAAGCGGGTGATGGTAAAGCATTGCTGTCTGATTATAAATCTGTGACCAGCGAGATACCACAGGATCAATGTTGGATCTCTTGATGTTTCAGATGTACATAACCAGCAGATGTGAATATAGTACGTTTGTAGGTGACTTGAAAATTTTTCACACTGTAGACAGTGAAGAGGATTCTCATGGGTAGAAACTCAATCAATATCATGAAACTACTGAAAATCTGGGTGGAACAATGGCAGATGAAATGTAAATCTGACAAATGGAAAGTGATGCATTTTTGAAGATCAAATCAGGTTTAAGGCTAGGGTAAGTGACAAGGTCCTAGAGTATGTTGGTGAACAGAGGGACACAGGGATACAAGTCCATAGATCCCTGAAGGTCACTGCACAGGTAGGATGCTGGCCTTCATCAGCTGTGATACAGAATAAAAAAGCAGGGGTCATGTTACAACTTCATAAAATATTGGTTAGGCTATTGCTGGAGTATTGTGTGCAGTTAGGATTTTCTGTAATGTAGAAAAAATGAGATTCAACTCGAGTGGGGCAGAGGATGTTCAGCAGAATATACTGTAGTCTGAATTGAATGTTTCGGTTATAAGCAGAGATTATTTTCCTTGGCCAACAGGACCTAACAGAGGGTACAAAATTAGATAGATCAGGAGTTCACAACCTTTTTTAAGCCATGGACACCTAACATTAACCGAGGGGTCCATAACCTCAGGTTGGGAACCCCTGGGATAGATTGTATATATAATAAGTTTTTTCCTATGGTGGAGGTTGTCTAAGATAAAGGCACATAGGTGTAAGGTGAATTATACTAGATCTGACAGGGAGTTTTTTCCTCCTCACATGCTGCAGAATGGCTGGAATCTGGAATGTATTTCCAGGGGGTAGGTTCTTTCACAACATATAAAAGGCACCTAGACAAACACTTCATTGGCAAGACATACAACATTACAGACAAAATTCAGATAAATGAGACTAGTGAAAATGTTACACACTGTAGTTAGCATGGGCATGTTGGGCCAAAGAGCTTGTTTGTGCACTGTACAACTAAGTGCCTATAACCACAGAGTTTTCTGAAAATTGAATATTGAGGGAAGTAGAACCAATTGCAATTTATGAAGCCTTGTGAGTTCTGAAGAGGTGCCTGAAGGTCTACATGAGTGTAGGATATCACGGCCCATTCCTTAGAGAAGACACCAGGGCAGTCAAATTCTGATACTCGCTCAGCCTCATCCATTTTTTATTGAAGGAGTAGTAGAGGAAGTTCTCAAGTACAATTTTGAACTTAGAATTATTCTAAACAAAGGAAGATGGTAATAGAGCCAAGTGATAAGCAGGCCCTCCAAGTCCAGTGGACATTCATGCATTGATCCTACACTAATCCTACTTTACTTTCTCCATGTACCGTATATCTCCTTAACTCCTGTCAGATTTGACTAGTCACTTATACATTTGGATCAATTTATAGCGATCAATTAACCAACTAACCTACCTTTGTGACATTGAATGAAACCAGAGTATTCAGAGAACACCCACCTAGTCATAGGGTGCAAAGTTTAAATTTCACACATACAGCACTTGAAGCCAAACTATGAGGCAGCAACTCTACTAGCTGTGTGCCTGCACTGCCTTAGACTTCTAATTGACATGAGAAATGGTGGAAAAGGAATACATGTTGAAAGAAACTTAATGAAAAAAAACCTAAGGTAGTATGTTTGACAGAAATAATAAAAAAAAGACAGGGATAAAAATTTAAAATGGGTGCAAATAGAAAACAGATGTAAAGTTACTTGTGTATAAATCTTTGAAGCATAACCTAACAAAGGAATTAATGAAGTCCTCAGCTCTAAGAACAGAAACATGAAGCACAAAAGGCAGGAAATTATGCGAACTATATAAAGCATTAATTCAGCCCCATCTGGACTATTAAGACCAGATCTGGGCATCACAGATGAAACACAAGAAATTCTGCAGATGCTGGAAATTCAGAGCAATAGATAAAAAATGCTGGAGGAACTCAGCAGGTCAGGCAGCATCTATGGAAATGAATAAACAGTCGATGATTCAGGCCAAAAACCTTCTTCTGAATCACACATGAAAGCTTTGGACAGGGTACAGAAGAATGATCCCAAAGACGAGGGATTACATTTTCATGAATCAACAGAGGAGACCTTAAAGAATCAGAGGCAATTTCATTGAGATGCTGAAAACCATGACGGATTAGGGTAATGTTTAAAAAAAGAGAATTTTTTTTCCAATGGGTGAAGCATCAATAGCCACAAAAATGATAAAAAGATCATTTGTAAACTATGTACACATGGTTTGGATTTGAAATCTTAGCCTGATGGCATGAAGAACACTGATTCGATAGTATCTTTTGGAAGAATTTTACAAATAGTTGAACAAGGGAAAAAAACAAAGACACTGGAAACCAAGAGGAGTCAAGTTAACTAATGTTTTGTTCATTTTGTCCTCTCTCAGTTCTGTGCCATACTGTGATTCTAAAGTTCAATGGCAGTGTTAAAGTTCAAATTCAGTATGTCAGAATATTAGTGGGAGGGGCAGTAGCGAGTGAGAGATTATTGATGAATTAGATTTACAAGGATGTTGCCTGGATTGGGGAGCATGCCTTATGAGAATAGGTTGAGTGAATTCGGCCTTTTCTCCTTGGAGCGACAGAGGACGAGAGGTGACCTGACAGAGGTGTACACAATGATGAGAGGCATTGATCATGTGGATAGTCTGAGGCTTTTTCCCAGGGCTGAAATGGCTAGCATGAGAGGCCATAGCTTTAAGGTGCTTGGGAGTAGGTACAGAGGAGATGTCAGGGGTAAGTTTTTTACGCAAAGAGCGGTGAGTGCATGGAATGGGCTGTCGGCAGCGGTAGTGGAGGCAGAAACAATAGGGTCTTTTGAGAGATTCCTGGATAGGTACATGGAGCTTAGAAAAGTAGAGGGCTATGGCTAAGCCTAGGTAATTTCTAAGGTAACGACATGTTCAGCACAGCTTTGTGAGCCGAAAGGCCTGTACTGTGCTGTAGGTTTTCTATGTTTCTATGATTCTAGAATGTAATGGCATGAATGAGAAGTTTCTATAGAGGATGTCATAGAACATTACAGTGGAGGTATTGAACACGTCAAATTGGCAGAATGTGATTTACAAGAAAATGATAACATAAGGAATAAGGAGAATATTGGAACAACAAAAAGAACTACAAAATAGCAGAAGTTGCTAGCTTGAAAGATTTATACTTATCGTAGAGTAGAGTTCTTCCCAACCCACGATGAGTAAAATAATAAGAAGTTGTAAGACTGCATTCCCAGAGATTTGAACAAATGGTCATCTTCCAAGATCATATAATTGGAATAATATGCCTCAAGAATCCAGTCCTCAAAAGTGTTCGCATATGAGACAGACATTTTTCAAGGATGTATTATGTTGTTCTATTCTTTTTTAATTTTACTCCAAAAGGAGAGAAAAAAAATTGGCCAGCCAGTTCTTAGACATAGCCAAGTAAGCCTGAAACATTCTGTAGAGCACAAGGGATAATTTCTTTCTATTGAATGATGTGATGTGATCTTTTAAATCTAACAGAGTAAGCAAATAAGACCTTTCTTAATAGTGTTTAAAAAGGTCACATCTCAATCAAACATTCCTTCATTGTAACACTGAGGTATTAAAATTCTGTTTTCTTTTCTTTTCAATATTTTATTAGTTTCTACATAGAAGAATACAGAGTACAAGAAAGTATATATAAAGGTTGAAAAAAATAACTACCAATTACATTATACCTATTCATAATAACAATCTCATTACCCCGAATTCATGTAGGTTAGTCAAAGTTATATTGAAAAAACAAGAATCTAACCCCTACCAAGACCGAAGCTGTTTATTAAGGAGAAAAAAAAAGGTAAAATAACTTCTTGTGTAATAAAAATTAATAATAGCCAAAATCTAAATTTAAACAACGAATTGAGGGTTTTGAAAGTTGTGAAAATAAATGTTTTCTTTTGATCTGGGTGTTAGACTGCCTTTGATTGGGCATTGAAAGGGGTGGAAAAACTCAGTTTATGACAGATTTAGGTCAGGTTTTAAGAGGGGAGTAGTCAATCCAAGATGGCGCCACTTTGCATGGAGCTCCAATGGGATTCATCATATATTCCTGGTTAGGAATAATACAGCTGAAATCCCCAAAAACAGCCATGAATACTTTATTAAGCAACATTATTTTACGGTATTTTAAAAAATCTATCACTAATGAACTGACAGATCCCAGACGGCAGACCTGGATCACATATGCAGTCGCCCCTTAAGAAAACAGAAGCAAGGAAGGCACGTTGGTCTATAAGTACAAGTGAAACACAGAGGACTTAGACTTCCATTCTTGACTAACCTGTTAGTAAATGTACAGTATATGGAAAATAAAGTTGAAGACTCAGAGCAGGATTGCAATACCAGAGGGACATCAGGAACTGATGTGTAAATTGCTTCATGGAAACATGGCTCATGTCTGTCATTTTGGATGCAGCACTATAATCCAATAGCTTCACCATTCTCTGCAAAGACAGGACTGCTCAGTCTTTAAAGGGTAGAGGAGATGAAGTATGCTTTATGATAGCTCATTGAGGTGCACAGACATGGTGGTTCTCCTCAATCCTGTTCACCTGACCTGGGAGATCTAGCAGTCAAAAGTTATCTATCTTATCTGCCAAGAGAGTTTTCCACCATCATTCTCATAGTGGTATACAGTACTGTGCAAAAGTATTTTTATATGGTTTCAGATGGTATTGCCTCCACAGAGCCCTGATCTCAACATTGTTGAAGCTGTCTCAGACTATCTGGAGAGACAGAAGCAAGTGAGACAGTCGAAGTCTATAGATGAACTGTGGCAAGTTCTCCTGGATGTTTGGAACAACCTACAATGGATTTTCTTATAAAACTGCATGACAATGTACCTGAGAGAACTGATGCAGTTTTAAAGTCGAAGGTCGGTCTCACCAAAAATTGATTTGATTTTGTTTTTTACTGCTCTTTATAGTAATTTTTTTGATATTTAGAAACTTTCTATTTCATTATTTTTACATGACTTTTGCACAATACTGTACATTCCACCTTAAGCCAACATCAGGCAGACACTGGAGAAGCTGAGCATTGTCATCAGCAGTCACAAAACAGCACACCCAGACTTTGTGGGGGGGTTTAACCAGGCCAGCTTGAAGTCTTTGAACAACTACCACCAACATATCATCTGTGGAACCGGAGGAGCCAACACACTTGACCACTATAATGCCACCATAAAGAAAGCTTATCCTGCCATCCCACCCCCACATTTTGGAAAATTTGATCACCTGGCTGTACTTCTACCCCTGGCATGTAGGCAGAAGCTAAAGACCGTGGCACCGGAGGTGAGAACCGAGAAGAAATGGTCAAAGGAGGCAGAGGAACGCTCACAGACCTGCTTTGAGTTGGTGGACAGGACAATATTCAGGGATTCATTTTTGAACCTGAGTAAATATGCGACAGATATCCCTAACTTCATCAAGACCTTTGTGGATGAATGTGTGCCTTTGAGAATATACCTGACAAACCCAAACCAAAAGCCATGGATGAGTCAGGAGATCCATAGTCTGCTGAGGGCTACATCATTCAATACCAGCAGTACAGACAATACCAGAAGTCCATGTATGGCCCATGGAAGACTATTTTAAGAGTGAAAAAGCTATTCTGATTGAAGTTAGAGATGGAATCTGATGCATGTCAGCTCTGACAGGGTTTGCCAGCCATTACTTCCTACAAAGTGAATTCTAACATTATGAGTGGCTGTGAAGCTTCACTTTCAGATGAGCTTTTATGCACACTTTGAAAGGGTGAACACCTGTGCAAATCCCTGCAGTATCTCATGACCCTGTAATCTCTGTCTCAGAGGATGACATCAGAATACCTTTCGAAAGGGTAAACCTTTGCAAGGAACAGGAATCAATGGTCCAATTGATAAGGTACTGAAATCCTATGCCAACCAACTGGTGGGAGAGTTCAAGGACATCTTCAATATTCCACTGCTGCAGTTGGAGGTTTCCACCGACTTCAAAAAGCAACAATCGTACCAGTGCCCAAGAAAAGCCAGGCAAGCTTCCTTGACAACTATCAACCAGTCCACTCACATTTACTGTGATGAGGTGCTTTCAGAGGTTGGTCATGGCCAGAGTCAACTCCTGCCTAAGCAAGAATCTAGACCCTCTGTAATTTGCCTATCCCCACAATAGGTCTACAGCAGGTGCAACTCACTAGTTCTCCACTTGGCTTTCATACCCTCAGTTCTAACCAACAAACTCGAAAGCCTGGGCCTGTTCCTCCCTCTGCAACTGCATCCTTGGCTTTCTCGGTGAGAGACCACAGTCAGTATGGGTCAGAAATCACATCTCCTTCTCATGGACAGTCAATACTGGCACACCTCAAGGATGCATGCTTAACCCATTGCTCTACTCTATTTACACGCATGACTGTGTGGGTAGGCACAGCTCAAGCAACATTTATGAATTTGCTGATGGTAACCATTGATGGCAGAATTTTAGATGGTGATCAGGAAGCATACTGGATTGAGACAGATCAGCTGGTTGAGAGGTGTCACAACAACAACCTTGCACTCAATGTCAATAAGACCAAGGAATTAATTGACTTTAGGAAGAAGTCAAGGAAACACACACCTGTACTCATTGAGGGATCAGCAGTAGAAAAGGTGAGCAGTTTCAAGTTCCTGGGTGTCAATATTTCTGATGATCTATCCTCTTCATATTGATGCAATTAGAAAGGCAATGGCTACATTTGATTAGGAGGTTGAGATGGCTTGTTATGTCATCAAAGATTCTCACAAATTTCTACAGATTAGATTAGATTATGAGGACATGCAGTCCTCTTTTGTCATTTAGTAATGCTTGCATTAAGAAATGATACAATATTCCTTCGGTGTGATATCACAAAAACACGGGACAGACCAAGACTGAAAAACTAACAAAACCACATAATTATAACATATAGTTACAACAGTGCAACAATACCATAACTTGATGAAGAACAGTCCATGGCACAGTAAAAAAGTTCAAAGTTTCTCAAAAGTCCTACATCTCAAGCAGATGGGAGAAGGAAGAAAACTCACCCTGCCATGCCCGACCACAGTCCTACTCTGAGTCGTCCGAAAACTTCGAGCTCTGATCAGCCCTCCGACATCGAGTACCGAGCACCATCTCTATCCCAACATTTCGACCTCAGCCTCGGTCGCCAGCAGCAGGCAAAGCAGGGGATTTTGGGGCCTACCCTCCGGAGATTCTCAATTGCACAGTATCAACAGCAGCGAACCAGGCATTTCAGAAATTTCTCCAGATGTCCCTCTGCTTCTCACATTTGTCTTCATCAAATCAGAATTGTCCACGGCCCCTATTTAACAGATACAATATCATTTCACCGGAGAGCTGCGCGCGCTGTGTCACGTTGCCATCTTCTCCCCCCACTCAGATGTACCTTGGAGAGCATTCTAATTGGCTGCATCACCATCTGGTATGGAGGGGTCACTGCACAGGATCAGAAAAAGCTGCAGAAAGTTGTAAACTCAGCCAGCTCCATTATGTGCACTTGCCTCCTCAAAACTAAGGACTTCAAAACTTCAAAAGACGATGCCTCAGACAGGTGGCATCCATCATTAAGGACCCCAATCATCTAGGACATGCCTTCTTCTCATTGCTACCATCAAGGTGGTGGTACAGGATGTGAAGATGCACACTCAACCATCAGATTTCTGAATGAACAATGAAACCATGCACACTGCCTTACTTTTTCTGCGCTCTTTACTTACTTATTTTTTATACAGTAGCTTTATTATTATGTATGGCAATGTAAAACCAATTTCATGACATATGCCAGTGCTATTAAACTTGATTCTAATTGTCCTACAACAGCCTTCAAGAATTAATGCTCCTATATCCAAATGATTGAAGAATAATACTGTATATCTAGAAATATTTAAAAGAAGTAGCCATCAGGACCTTTTGTAGCAAAAGCCTTAGCTACTGAGTCATTCTATCGAGTCTTAATTGCCTTACTTAACCTCTGCATCATTTCAAAATTGAATGATGTAGTCTCTTATCTAAGTTTGCAGCCATTTTCCTCAATTGGACTTTATAAAGATTTTCAAAATTAAATCACATCTTCCTCTTGAGGAAACAGCAGAAATAGCTGAAAAGTGGGCTTGTGCAGATAGTATGTTTCTTTTTTATGATCAAGGGCAAATTAAGTATAACCATGACTTTATAGCCTTCATATAAAATGCCCCTAATTACTAAAGAATGCAAACAGCTACAATATTCTAAATGTTCAACCTTATATGTAATCAGTGGCAGTCTATTCTGATCCTGTGGCTTACCAGTCATTGGCATCAAGGCTGCTAAATAATTATTAGATTGTTCTTTGAAGGTGATTTGGAAAAGAATATTTTTATGACCTATTTATATGCAGTGGGTATAAGTAAAGATTATATGGATGACTTTGAGCCCATAATTTCTGCTCCAACTAGAAGAAAAATACAAGTTGTATTAATCAGCTATTTATGATCAGACATAAATTTGGATTCTTGTCTTTAAAGAAATGAGTTTACTGAAATTATTAACAAATTAATTACTTGTTTGAATTGTTCATAGAATGAAGCATGCATCACAATAAAATGCTTTGAATTTAAGTTTGTCAAATATTGGCCAAATATGTTTGTGTTACAACATGTCAAGTCCAATCCTGAATGTTGGACTAGAAGTCAGTGAGTCATTCTGAAACTGATTCAGAACTGGGCAAGGCATGCATGTAATCCACAAGTATATTAGAATTTTGGAGACAATTCAGGCTGAACTGACAGCATATCACTCAATGGTGAATTCTGATCTCCATTTGGTCATATCAGATGCCATTGCTTGCCTTGGCAAATATGGAATGGTAAATTAACAAATAATTACCAAATTTATAAAATTTTGTGTCCACTGATGCCACCTTTTAATCTTTAGTTTGCAGATGCCACTAGCAAGATCAGCACTTGTACACAACACTTAACGCTCTTCAGATGAAAAGCTTCTTCTCGTTCCCAATGTTTGAATGCTTATAATGTAAATTGTCCAATAATGTGAACAAGTATCTGCATTAATTTTGACTATATCAAAATTTTATAAATAATGTTATTTAGGGCTGGTAAAGACACCATTCCCAAATTTCTATAAGAAATATGGAAGTTAAAACCACTATTAGTGAAGGTAAACTGTAGCCAAATAAAAATTACTTTGGTTTCCCATCTGCTCTGTGCTCCTTGGAGAACTTTTGTTCTTCTCACTGACTAATTTGTAACTAATCCAACTCAACTGTTGAATTTAATAGGAAAAATGAAATCAAACTTTACCCAATAATATTAACAATTTCCTAGATCCCTTTAACATCAATAATGGTATTTCTTAAATTTAAGGTAAACCTTTGTAACTTTCCTTTTTCATTTTTTAACTAAAAGTCAATTCAGTGATGTGTATATTATATCCATGAATTCAAAACACAAAGTATTTAATCAAGGCTAAAAGCAATCTTGTTAACAAATTATATTTCAATGAAGAAAATTACGTTATGTATGGCAAATACAGTATTTCAGAAGTAAATGTTAGCATCAATTATTTCATATTTTAGTTTAAAAAATAGTGGTCCTCTATGTTTTTAGTGCTAAAGGTGTTAGAAGTTGTGTATAATGCATCCTACCATAAATTTTGCTTAATCAGTTTTGTGCCAATAAATATATTATATTATGTTTATTATATAACATGTATATATAATATATATATACATATATAGGAGGAGAAGATGGCAGTGTGACACAGTGCGCAGCAGCCACTCCGGTGATGAATATCTGTTATCTGTCAAGTAGGGTGCCGTGCACAATTCTGATTTGATAGAGACAGACGTGAGAGCATGGAGGAACATCTGGTGAAACTTCTGAAATGCCTGTTTCGCTGCTGCTGCTACTGTGTGATACAGAATCTCCAGAGGGGAAGGCCCCGTGTCCTCGGCTTTGCTTGTTGCTCGGCGGCCGGGGTGGGGTCGAAGCGCTCAGCAGAGATGGTGCTCGGTGTCGGAGGACTGGTCAGAGGTTCGAAGCTTTTGGACAGACTCAGAGTCGGCAGTGGTCGAGTGCTTCCAGGATGCTGCATCGGCAAGTTTGCAGTGCTGGAGGTTCATGGCAGGGAAGGTTTCTCCCTTCTACCGTCTGTGTGAGATGATGAGGCTATCAGGGCTTTGAGGCTTTTTTTTACCGTGCCCATGGTCTGCTCTTTATCAAATTACAGCATTGCTTTGCACTGTTGTAACTATATGTTATATTTATGTGGTTTTTGTCAGTTAATCTTGGTCTGTCCTGTGTTTCTGTGATATCATATTGGAGGAACATTGCATCATTTCTTAATGCATGCATTTCTAAATGACAATAAACGAGGACTGAGTGTCCTCATAATCTAATCTAATCTATTATTATTTTGAAAAAGCCATTGGTGCCCAAAATATAAAAATGAATTTTTCCTCCCATGTACTAAGTATCAAAAATAACACGAAGGATCTACAATTTTATTTAGTAGCAAAATAGTAGCAGTAGTATAGTGGCAGTATAGAACTTAGAATTGTGTCTACCATTGTAAGATCACACATTCTAAACTTCACCTCAATGAGATTTTGATCAGTAAAGAACTGAATCTTTTTTAAAAATCCATATGTTTCAATTCTAATAGCCAGTTAGTTACATCTGCAGCTGTAGTTTCCAATAAAAACAATTTCAAAGTTAATCATTCAATGAAAATAAGAAAATAATCATTTTTGCAAATTAGTATGAAACTGCACTTCATGCAATCAATAATACTTAGTGTCTTGTATATGCAAAATGTACACATACTTTTGATCAGTGATAACAAAGTTCAAAATGGCATCAATAATATAGAAATTTATTATATTTTCCCATGAATGTAGATTGACAAGAGCTCTATTTTAGTTTTGGCACCGCTATTTCCAATTCATCAATGTTATCGGCAAAAATAAGCAGCCTTTGGATTTTGAGTATTGTATGCATAAAGTATTTTGATTTGTAATACCAAAGGAGAATTTAAGGTCAACTTCAAACTTTTACCTGCTTTCACGTCTACTCTTCCCCCCCCCCAACTAAAACAAAATTGTGTAGTTATTTCAAACAAAATATGTTTCTACCATGTACCCTTGGGATAACTCACTAAAAGGCTGGTGTTTTGTGGCTGAATTATGTCACAGAGAAATACAGTACTTGTACAAACATTCTTTTGCAGACTATCGACTACAGTATCTCCACATCTTGTAGCAATTGGCTGGTTTACTTTGGCAGTTCATGGGGTGCTCCTCCCCAGTCTGGTTCCTGGATGTGATAACAGAAGTGGTGAAACAGCTGCAAGTCCTTCCTGTCTGCACCTTGGCCTTCCTGAATAATGCATAGTTCCCTTTTAAAAGGTTCACTCCTAACTCAATCTAACATATTTATTTTATATGCCAGTTTAATATTCTTTTTTGAGTATGAGTGTGTATAACTGATAAGTGTTATGAACCATACAGCACAGTAGTACTATTGTAGCTAAAAAAAAATAAACTGTAAAATACACAATCCATACTTAAATAGCAATAGAATTAGAAAACCTATTTTCTCTCAAAGGAATATCAGCTGTAGGAATTTTGAATGCCCAATGGAAGATCAGTGGAATTACTCACAGGATGACTTAGGTTTCTGAGAAACCTATGAAGTACAGAAAAATAATTCAATTTTTCAATGTTTGAAATAAAATAGAAAATATTAGAAAGATAGAGGACAAGTAGTTTATTTGAGAGAGAACAAAACACTACAGCACAGTACAAGCCCTTCAGCCCATGATATTGTGCCAACCTCATAACCTACTCTACGATCAGTCTAACTCTCCTCTCCATCATGGCATTCTATTTTTCTATCATCTGTGTGCCTAACCACAACTTTCTTAAATGTCCCTGATATATCTGCCTCTACCACCACTCCTGGCAGGATGTTACACACACCCAACACTCTGTAAAAATAGTGGTGACCTCCTCCCCTGTTCTTCCCTCCAATCACGTTAAAATTATACCCCTGGTATTAGCCATTTTTGCCCTGTGAAAAAATCTCTGGCTATCCACTCAATCTATGCCTCTTATCATCTATCGAAGTGTCTCTCAACCTCCTTTGCTCCAAACAGCAAACCCCAACTCACTCACCTCTCCTTATAAGACATGCTCTCTAGTCCAGGCAACATCCTGATAATTCTCTGTACACTCTCTGAAGCTTCTACATCCTTCCTATAATGAGGCGACCAGAACTGAACACAGTATTCCAAGTGTGGTCTAACCGAGGTATTATGGAGCTGCAAAATTACCTTACGGCTCTGGAATAGAATTCAATAAAAATAGAATTAGTATTTCAGGTCAGTGACCTTTTATGAGACATAGATCATGCAATATCTTTGTTCTCAAAAAATTGCCTGTATTTAGTAATTGTGGCGCGTGGCCAAGTGGTTGGGGTGTTGGACTATCGATCTGAAGGTCGTGGGTTCGAGCCTCGATCGAGGAAGCTTGTGTGTCCTTGAGCAAGGCACTTAACCACACAATGCTCCAGTCTACCCAGCTGAGAATGGGTACCAGCAAAAATGCTGGGGGTTAACCTCGCAATAGACTGGCGTCCTATCCGGGGGGGGGGGGGGGGGAGGGAGTCTCATACTCTCAGTCGCTTCACGCCACGGAAACTGGCATAAGCACCGGCTTGATGGGCCACAAGGCTTGTGACAGACTTTAATCTTTAATGTAGTAATGGCTCTTTATTTAGAGATATAATGCGTAATAAAGTCTTCTGACCCTTCAAGCCCACCCGTCCCACCAACCCAACAACCCTGCTGCAAGAACTTACTCCACCAAAAATGCCAATGTGATGAGATCAGCCATTTTGGGTTCACCCTGACATGAGCTTGAGCACTTTCATTCAAGTTTAGGCTGTTTGGTCTGTAGTTACATCTACCCTTATACTCTTTGTAAACAATATCACATTAACTATCCTCTAGTCATTCAAGTCACCAAATCTACATAGCTGAAAGAGATTGGAAAATAAAGGTCTTAACCACTGCTTTCTTTTAGGAGCAAAGGATATATTTTATTTGGGCCTGGGTAAGGTTATTTACTTGGTCTCTCTGCTACTGACCATTCTAGTACTAAATTAAAATGGAACAAATTTAATCTTACAAATCAATATTCCAAATCAAATTTATACATCAAAACATCATTGTGTGCACTTATACATCTGGTGTTTTGCTATCAACCTTAGTGCTAGTCAATTGGTTGATGAAAGGCTACTGATTTTTGGTGGAAGGCACTGCAAATGTTTTTGCAGGACAACTGTGAATAGTTCTGAGCCCATTTTCTGGCACTGAACTGCATCAAGCCTGGTCTGGCTTGCTGTCAGGTAACAAAGCCAAGGGAGCTGGCAAAATTACTACTGAAGAATCATGGGCATTGTCAAGTTGAGGATAAACAACTGTACTCATGAAATCCTTGTCCTTAAATTGAAGTGGAATCTCAGCAATCCTAATAATTAACTGAAGGACTGATTGTTAATGTGTCACGTCGTACCTTTGAACATTAGCCATGATGACAGCAGTCTGAATTTGCAATGCAACGAAGTGAGCATGGCAGCAACTTAACTTGAGAATTGAAGAGCTACTTTTGCACCACTTAGATGATGGGCAGCATCTACTGAGCTGCTGAGGCATTGAACACCCAGTACAGTACTGAAACATGATTGGTTCTGCCTGAAGTCTTCCTTACCACTTTAGGGCTCGAAAGTATAGACAATAACCTGTGTCCAAAGCCCTGTTAAAACTTAGTTCTAGGCTCTTCAATGCTCTTAAACATTGCATATGGATTTTCCAGAAAGTCTAGTGATACATAAAGCTCTATTATTTTTCTCCTGTAGTCTACCCCAAAGTCCTTTTTTAAGTTCCCTAGTGGTCTCATCCACTATAGACCTAGAAAGAAAAATACACCTATTCTCTAACCCAGCTGCAGTGCACTGATAGTAAGTTGTAATTTCCACCACCAAGTTTACCACACAAGAAAAGTTTATACAAACCTGAAGGAAAGAGTGTCAAATCAAATGACAGAAGGTTTCACCTTCTTTCTTCCTGTCTCCAACCTTCCCACTTCTCAGAGTAGTTTTCAAAATTCATGGAGCATCATGACTTGCCCTCCATAAATTTTTTAATATTCCCAAAATGACTTTGGCTACCTGCTGCAACCATGATCCATCTGCCCTGTAAAATACGCAGGCTGATGTTGAGCAATACAAGCACAAACTTACTTGTTGGTAGTTCTTCTCAAAATTCCTTGATGGAAGGCCATTAGCATTGCAGTAAATGCAGGCTGAATGCTGAAACAAAGATGATCAGTAGGAGGATAAATATGATCGATGAGCAGTTTAATTGCACAATGCAATAGTGCCTAATACTGTTCAATTTAGCCCCCTGTATTTGCCAGCTAGATGTACTTATTGCAAGCTAGAAAGAAGTTTCCTTATGTTAGGTACATACTTTACAAAAAGCAGACTAAATTTGAAAGAATAACTCACCAGTCTCTGGTGACAAATATATCTGAACCAGATAATTAGAGCATAGCCAAAAAAACAGGTAATGGCTGTTAATCAGCAATAAGTAATATTGTCAAACTAATTCCTTATTTTGAAGACAAATGAAGGGCAAACAACTTCAAAGAGTTACTAACAGAATTAGACAGTGATGTATAAATAGCCGAGTGATCAACCACTTCAACAATTCTCTTGGAAATAGCAGACAACTCGTCTTCTTTCGACATGGTTACAGACGTTCTTTGATTCTAATATTTAATTTTATTTGGCAATTAACCCTGATTTAATCCACAGCTCTCAGCTACATAAAAGTCCAATATTGAACATGCCGCGGTATGTTCATTAGACACTGGATCACTGTTGTAGACAGCAGCTATAAATACTACAAAATCCAGAGTCTATTTGTAGTCCTCTCAGCCAATTCAAATGTCTGATGATTCTCAGAAGAAAACTGAGCTGGAAGACATTACCGTCTGTATTTAGAGTGTTGCCCTAATCCCAGCAAATATTCAATTCAACCACATCAATTTTTAAAGCATCAGTTAAGAACTCAACCCACGTTCTCAGACTCACTCAGCATATCTTCAATCATCCAGTGCATGTTCTGGATGGTCTTATGGTTCACTCCGCAAGACCATATATGAAGGGTCAAGCCATTCTGCCTATTAAGTATGCACCACCATTTAATCATGTTAGATATTTTTCAACCCCATTCTCCTGCCTTTTCTCATTAACAACTTTACTAACCAAGATGCTATCAATTCTGTGGCAACAATTCTACAGATTCACCACCCTCTGGTTGAAGAATCACTCTTCATCTCAGTTTTAAAAGTGGCATTCCTTTATTCTATGATATGCATTCATATCGTAGACTCTCCCACTAATGGAAACATCCTGTCCATATTCACTATGCTGGCCATTTAGTAATCCGATAGTTTCAATGAGATCCACTCATTGAACTCAAAGAACTTACCTGTTCTTTTGTCTTACTTCAAGTACAGGCCCTGAGACATCATATGCTCCTCAAATGTCAATTCTTTCATTCCTGGGATCAATCTTATGAATCTCTTCTAGACCATCTTCATACCAACACATATTTTCTTAGATATGGGACCCAAAACAACTCATGATATTTCAAGTGCAGTGTGGCAAGTGCCTTATAAAACCTGTGTGCATCTTTGCTTTTAAATTTTAGTCCCCTTGAAATAATTGCACTTGCCTTCCTTACTACAGATTCAACCTTCAAATTAACCTTAAGGAAAACCTGAATTCCCAAGTCCCTTTGCATCTCAGTTCTGAATTCTCTCGCCATTTAGAAAATAGTCTGCACCCATATTCTTCCTACTGAAATGCATAAACTCACACTTAACTATGCTATGTTCCATATGCTACTTCTTTCCTAATTTCCCAGCCTATCCAAGTCCTTCTGCAGACTCACTACCTCCACAACACTTACCTGTTCCTTCACATATACTTGTATCTTCCGTAGTCTTGGCAACAGTGCCATCAGTTCTTGCATCCAGATCATTAATTTATTAAAGTTGTGATCCTAACACTGACACCTGTAGAATTCTACCAGTCACCAGTTGGTATACTGAAAAAGGTCCCTATTGTGAAAAACCTCACAACAATATACACAAAATGCTAGAGGACCTCAGCAGGTCAAGCAGCATCTATGGTGAGAAATAAACAGTCAAGGTTTTGGGCTAAGACCCTTCATCAAGACCTGAAACATCAACTGTTTATTCCTCCCCATAGATGCAGCCTGACCAGCTGACTTCTCCAGCATTGTGTGTTACTCTGTATTTCCACCATCTATAGAATTGTTTACCTATTTCCCACTCTAACTTCAGACAGTCAGTCAATCTGCTACCCATGCTAGTGCATTGCCTGTAACACTATGAGGTCTGATCTCGTTTCGATGTTTGATTAGAGCAGGGGTTCTCAACCTTTTTTATGTTATGGGCCAATACCACTAAGCAAGGAGTCCATGGACTTCAGGTTGGGAACCCCTCAGTTTGAGCCTTATGAGTGGCACCTTGTCAAAGGCCTGAAAACCCAATGAGATAATATCCACTAGAGATTATTTTAAATTCCTAACCCTTTCTAAAATTTCCATCCTATTTTTTATTCTGGTGACTTCTGTAACCTCTCCTGCCTTTTAACTTTTTCCATTATTTTCCATGCTGTTAAATCAGCCTCCCCCTACATGTTATTTATCTTAAAGCCCCACCTACAGCCAGCCCTAGTTATACATTTGGCCAGAACTCTGGTCCCAGTTTAGATAGAGCCCATCCATTCAAAATCACTCTTTCCTTGCACAGTACTGATGCCAATGTCCTAGAAATTTAAACACAATTCTCCCACCACAATCTTTCAGCTGCGCTTTTATCTCTTTAATCTTGTTGTCTTTGCCAATTAGCAAGTGGCTCAGGTAGGAATTCAGTGAATAATACCCATTTGGCTCTATTATTTTTATTCAGTCCTAAGCTATTCATACTTCCTCAGAAGAACCACTTTCCTTATTCTACCTATATTATGGGGTATCCACATGGACCATAACAACTAGGTCTTTCCTCTACTGTTTGAAATTCCTCAGCAGGTCAAACCCAGGCACCATGCGGGCAACACAGCTGTCAGGTCTCTTGATCTAGGCAATAATGAACAGTATCTATATTCTTGACTGTGCCATTTCTAATTACAACTATATTTCCCTTCTCTCCACCCTTTTGACTGGCACTCTGAACCACAGTGTTATGGTTAATTTGTTCATTGCTCCTTCAGAACCTGCCATCATCCCATAGGGAGAAAGAATCTCAAGCCTGAGCTTCCTTCTAGCAACACCTCCTGGATCCACTTACCTGCCTCATTCACAGTACCACCCTGCTATTCCTGACCATGGACTGAACGTGATATAGTTAATCTAAGGGGTTTAATAAATGTTTAAATTATAATTAAGCAATTTATCATCACAAACAGTCTAGAAAAGAGAAGTTCAACACCATCTAGAACAAAGTAGCTCACTTGCCCTGTCACCTCATTATTTTGTAGTGTACCATTTACAAAATGCACTACACTCACTTTTCAAACTACACCAATAGCATCCAGGAAATCTATGACTTCTACTTCAAGAAAGTCAAGGCTAGAGGTTATATGAATGCCAGGTTCTTATACAAGTCATTCTGCCTTGGAAAATCTAGCTGACCCTTCCTCACCACTGAGTTTAAATCCTGGTAAGGACTTCAGAAGTTTATAAAGGCGATTTACTAACCTCTTAAGAGTTATTTGGGACGGGCAATGAAAGCTGGCCCTGCTGGCAATGCTCAGATCCCAAAATGAATATAAAAACAAAGATAAATGCTAACTGCCAGTAGGCGATATACAAAGTTTTTGCTTGATCTGGCAGCAGTCATTCAAATCAGCAGTTCAGAGAGCAGATTGCATCAATTAATGTAAAGTGAGTGAATTGCCCTTTAAATAGTGGGCTCTAATGAAAAAAAACACCATGAATAGCCAGGGACCATGCTAAATCAGCAAAGCATAATCAACTACAATTGAAAACTTTAAAAGATTTATTTCATGCTACATGGCACTCTGATGCTTCCCACACAATAAACATCTTACAAATACTAGTATGTAACACGACCAGGTGTGAGTTGGAATTTGTGAAATATGTGATTCTTGCAGAGTAATTCCATTTTGTGAATTATTCACAAGGGCATCAAAATCACAGAGTGCTTAAAAATAGTGCTATCCAATAAATCTTCTAGCATTTGAATCCAAGACATATAGGATGAAACTGAAATTCTGAATCCAAATGATTTAACTAGTTTTAAAACTTGCCCTGATAATGAGATGACATGACAGGATAATGTAAAGGTACAAAGGAAAGAAAAGCCTTCATCATGTATGTAACCGGGTGACCACTGGGTCTTATTCAGTATCGTTAAAAGTGTACTTGGACATCCATCCGGGTAATGCTAGAACAGTTGTCTGTGCCTTTAAGGGAGACGGTGATGTCATTACGCACGCGCGGGATAGTGGGGAGACCATTTTGCTTTCTGCTGAAGAGTTGGTAAGGTGTTGAAATTGGACATCTCCCAGAGTATGCTGGGCGTGGTGAGGAAAGGTGAGCATTAATTGACGATATCCATGTGAATTCGTTTATGCTTGTTGGTGGATCAAGAATATCGGTAATTTGATATGTTTTACATGTGGATGCTTTAGATTTTCTGGAGTAAGTGACTCAACGCTGGATAGCGTGATTTGGGCAGAGTTCCTCACCAGCCAAGTAGGTCAGTTTTCCTGTAATTTAACTACCAGGCGATATCTTGTAAAAGTTATGCCAAAGTGTACCTTTTGTCTAACTTTATTGTATCGGGACTGATTGTGCATGTCACCGCGTAGCGTAAATGTTTAGTCTCTGTTCGGAAGTTTAGCACGTGTGTACGTCTTGGATGAGATGTATTGACTTACATTTTTCGCTGCTATGTATATAAGATGCAGGGTGGGTGGGATTCTAATGTTGTTTGTATTGTGTTCCTTCAGGATTGCCACTACTGTATTAGTTCCATATTTGTACCGTATTAGTTCTGGTGTTTTTCTTTGGTGCATACGCAATTCTGTCCATACACAAGGGTGTGAATCGGAAGTTAAATTCAGATTGTAATGGCAGGAATTGTTTGTAAATTCGTTCATTTTGTTTCACGACCCTCCACTGGCATTTAAACATCGAAAACCAATAGAGGAATTAAAACCCGAAAAAGTCTTTGTTGTCCTGAGCGTGTACTTTTTCCCCAGGGCTACAAAATGTATGTAACACAGATTAAAGATAATGTGGTATTTCTTTAAAAATTCATTATCGAGGTATAGTACCTGATGTAAGACTAGAATTTATTGGAAGCTCCATGAAGGTGCAGTCTACATTGGTTGTTTCTAACCTGTCCCCTCCAAAGGTTTAGCAACACCTACGAAATGCTGGAGGAACTCAGCAGAGTAGCATCTATAAGGGAGATGAATGTTTGACATTTCAGGCTAAGCCTTTTCATCCAGACTCTTCAAAGCTTTTCCTTTATGCATCAACATCTTTAAATACCAATCACTGGCTCAGGTTCTTTAAATATCAATCACTGGCTTCATTATAAAAGGGACTGCACCTCTTTATTTTGGATTCATCTTCCTACCATTATACTACTTGCTCTATGTTGTGTTAATAATAATAACTGTCCAAATTATTGTGTGAACAAAAAGCATCATGACAGTAGCAGATGCAGAACTCTCCAGCCTGCTCAGACATTAAGGAAGAACATGATTGGTCCGATCTTGCCCTCAACCTCTTTCATGGCTAGTTTCATTAACTCTTCACCCTTGATTGGTCTCCAAGGTATAAAAATCTCTCAGCCTTGAATGTATTTTCGGATTCAGCTTCCACAGCCCACAGGGGCAAAAATTCTAAAAATTTATGATCCTCTGACAGAAAATTTCTCAATCTCAATTTTAAATGATCAACTCTTTATTCTAAGGTGATACACCCCAAGGTCAAGATTTCCCCAACAGAGGACCATCCTCTCAATGCTACCCTATCAAGTCATCAAGATCCTACATTTATCATCAAGAACACGTCTCACTTCTCAACTCTCATTTTTATGGCAGATATAGTTTTATAATGAAATTAACAATGTTTAAATTCCCATCTAATTTCAATTTGATGTAAGCCTTTCATTAAATGATCAGAAGAACATTATTTTATAGATGTATCTTGATTTTTCATTTTATTTTCTGTTATTACTCTACAGTAATGTAAAAAATGGGGAGATACTGGGAGTCATATGCTGTGTGCTATGACATGGGCAATCATGGTCTTCCATCAGCATTTAATCTGCTTATTCGTGTCTCTATCCATGACCACAATTGTTCTTGGCAATTTTTTCTAGGGAAATGGTTTGTCATTGCCTTCTTCTGGTAGTGTCTTTACAAGATGTGTGACCCCAACCATTATCAATATTCTTCAAAGATTCTCTGCCTGGCATCAGTTCAGTGGTCACATAACCAGGACTTGCCCGTTATCTAAAACTATACTTTGATACCTTTGATAATTAGCATAAAGACCATGGGAAGAATTGTCAGAATGTAGACCAAGGCACCATGGATTAAGATTTTTTAGAAAATGGGCACATAAAGGTGACCTTCAGGCTAATGGAAGGAAGGAGCGCTTTACAGCTCCTTTGGTAGAAACGTATCTCCACTCCATCATCCCATATTAGAAGTAAACTAGCAAATAAGATAAAAAGAAATAGACTATAAGAACTTTCATAAACTTGTAAGGGGGAAGTGATAGCTAAGGTAAATGTTGAACTCTTAAATGAAGAGATCAGAAATAGAAAAATAGCAGTGATGCTGAATAATTCGGATCTGTAGTCACTCAAGATAGTTCTAAAATATTCCAATAACAATAGATAATCAATGGTATAAATTGTAAACTGAAGAAACTCTTGAGATATAAGGAGGAGGAATTGCAGAATAATGAACATCAGAGCACAGTTGCACACAAAAGAGAATGTGACTGTCAGTTGGTGTGAGGAATGGAGGAAATGCAAAGTAGCAAGTCTTGCCCGTTATCTAAAACTGTACTTTGATACCTTTGATAATTAGCATAAAGACTATGGGAAGAATTGTCAGAATGTAGACCAAGGCACCATGGATTAAGAGTTTTTAGAAAATAGGTGCTTCAGTGAATGGAAATACTACATATTTGAAATTCTGTAATTAGAAGGATAGTTTTTGGAAGTCAGTATTAAAAATCAAAAAAGAAGGTAATGTCTTATAGTGTGTGTTAAGGTAAGGGACATCATAACATATCCAAAAAATAATTGTGGAAAGAACGGAACTGAATCCAGTTATCATGCTCCACATTGAAATCTAAACATTGAGAAAACAAGAGGTTCTCCAGAATCTTGAGCAACACACACAAAATGCTGGAGGAAATCAGCATATCAGGCAGCATCTATGGAGGGGATAAACAATGGATTGTTCGTTCCCTCCACAGATGCTGCCTGATTTACTGAGTTCCAAAACATAGGGAAGATGTCCTAAGTGAATATTTTAAGATGGTAACTAAGCTAAAAAAGAACAATATTGGTAAAGTAGCAATATCATTGATCAGAAAATTATCTGTGCCAGCCACATAATTATCATAACTACAAAAGAAGGTCTGAGGCTTATTAACCTATAGCAAATTACTTACCTCACAACATCTTAACCTTTCCACCACCTACAAAGTACAAGCCAAAAATGTGATGAAATTCTCCATTTGTAAGAATACAATGACAACTTTCATGGAGCTTGATATTATATAGGATGGAGCAACAGGCTTGACTGACATTCCATCGATCTCCCTGAGCATTCATTCTCTCTGTCTTTAGGACACAGCGGCTACAGTGCGTGCTTTCTAGATGAGTATCTGCAAACCTAGGAATCTCCCAACAGTATCTTCCAAACTTGCAATCTGTGCCACTCAGAAGCATAAGAACAGTGACACATGGAAGATCCACCTTGTGTTTCCCTCCAAGACGCATACAATCCTGATTTGGAAATAGATAATCATTTCTTCATCTTTGTTGAGTTAAAATCCTTGAACTTACTACCTGACAACACAGTGAGAGCACCTTGTGACGAAAGAGGGTTACAAAAAGTACACATAGACTAAGATGTTAACTGTCCTGTGCTGGCACCAATGGGATCAGCAGTTGATCTGCCACCTGTCTTCAGGAGAAAGAGAGATAAGGAAGACAATGGAGCAGCATTTGGAAATGTTAATGAAGAGACGAGAGAGTTTAACGGAAGGAGTCACCGGTCTGAGAACTGTCAAGATCAGCTCCTGTTTGAACCCTGAACTGTTTGAAGTGTGATGGACAGGCGATACCCCAGCAGGGGGATAAAAAGGGACAGGTTCGCTAAGGCGGGACACACACGACACTGCAAGGTAACGAGACCCTGGAAGTGGTGCGCCTCCCACAAGTCGGGAGTTTTTGGAGGGCTGGCCGCGGGACCAAGCCATAGACGCGCAGGGTGGAAAGGTACAATCGGCGGGAACCTGTTGTGTGTCCGCCCTTGCCTGGGTGCCAGGTTCACTGCAGAGGAACGATCGTATCTGAAACGGAGGGGTCACAGTCCGTGACCTCAGAAGACATTACAAAGGGCTCGCCCGAAAGCTGACTGTGAGGAATATCGAAGGTCTGTTTGGAATCCGATTTGAATATTCATTCGCGCACGTGCGCTCCCTCCCCCTCCATTCATCACGGCACGACAGTGATTACTGTGAACTGAACTGAACTTTGCGTCACTTTGAAACTGGTCATTTACCCCTAGACGACGATAGAGCTTGATTGATCCTATTATCCTAGTTCTGTGGACATGTGTGTTTATCATTGCTGAACTGTTGCATTTATTATTCTTTCGATTAGAGTACTGTGTTGCTTATTTCTTTAATAAAACTTTCTTAGTTCCAGTAATCCAGACTCCAACTGAGTGATCCATTTCTGCTGGTTTGGCAACCCAGTTATGGGGTATGTAACAACCTTTACAAATAGGACTATGGCAATTTGAGAATGCATCTCACTACCAAGGGAAATTAGGGGTAAGCAATAAATGCTGTCTTTGCCAGTGAAGCACTGAAGCTAATTATATAAATAAATAGTACAGGTTTCCCCGCCATCCAAAGGTAGAGCGTTCCTATGAAACGGTTCGTAAGCCGAAATGTCGTAAAGCGAAAAAGCAATTACCATTTATTTATATGGGAAAATTTTGTGAGCGTTCACAGACCCAAAAATAACCTATCAAATCATGCCAAATAACACACAAAACCTAAAATAACAGTAACATATAGTAAAAGCAGGAATGATATGATAAATACACAGCCTATATAAGTAGAAATACTTCCCCACAATCATTGCTGAACTGTTCTCCGTAGCCAAAATCTCACGCAAGCGCTGTTGGCAAAAACACGGCACAAGCGCTCTCCAGTAACCTTTAAGCTATGAAGCTGCCAAATCATACCAAATAACACGTAAAAATACACAGCCTATATAAAGTAATCATGTATGTACAGTGTAGTATCACTTACCGAATCGAGACAGCGCCGAGCACACTGATGATGGTGTGTTAGACTGAGTCGGAGTTTGGGTGGTGCAGTGGCCCCCACCCTCCAGGCCGCCGAGCGATACATTGCCGCGAAGCATGCAGGGCTCCAGCGGTAGCCGGGAGGCACACAGCACATCTTGAAAAAAGCCGAAACAAACATGCTAATTAATTAGGTGCTGCCTGGCACGTAATTGTAAGCCCAGATCAGTGCCGATTTCCGATTGTGTCGTCTCTGATTTGGGCCAACAATTACGTGTTGGCGGCACCTAATTAATTAGCATGTTTATTTCAGTTTTTTTTTAAAGATGTGCTGTGTGCCTCCCAGCTACCGTTGTATTCTCTGCGAATCGGTATCTGTCCGTGGCGTGGGGGTTAGGGTGGTGGGACACTGGGGTGTCATCTCGTCATCGTCTGCTTCCATTAGAGCAGGCAGCTCATCTTCTATCTCTGCCCGCCTCGATGTTGAAGGTCGAGGTTCGTTGTCTGCTGTGGCTGATGTGGAAGGCTTGCTTGACTGCTGAGCCTCGCGCATTTTTCTATCACACAGTTCTTTGTAAGGACTCAAACCATCCTGCAAATATCCCCTAAACCTACGTACCCTTTCAAAATTAAAGTTGTACTTTATCATTACTCATTCAGTTTCAATTGTTACCCTTTTTTCTTCCAATTGCATCAGCTCTTCATCTGTCAGTTCTTGGTCATGGGATGCCAAAACCTCTTCAACATCATGTTCATCAGCTTCCACAAGCCAAACTCACGTCGTCCTTACTTTGTTCACCACGATCGAAATGCTTAATTATGTCTAGTTTTAAGCTAAGTGTAACACCCTTACAAGCTCTTTCAGGCTTTTCCGATACCTTAGAACTCAACTTGCAAACGGCTGCTCACAGGCTCGTGATTAAGCAATGCCAGCGAGAATCTGGGGGAGAGTGGCTGCTTGGGGCGCACACTGCCTTTTATTGCGTGCTGCTTTTTTTTCGTAACAGTGAAAATACCTTCTGAAAGCGAAAACAGGGTACTAATGTAGGTCTTTCGTAACAGTGAGGTTTCGTAAAGTGAACGTTCGAAAAGCGGGGAATGCCTGTATCTAATTTTATTATAACCCAAATCATACCAAAATTAGCACAGGACATGCGAACAAGGGAAATCAATATTTAGTTGAAAGCTTAAGGAAAAGAGAAACACTGATACCAGTACTAGGAGAGCAGGCAGGTATACTGTTTTTGTCATGGTCCGGTCTGTGAAGTCCGCATTCCAGTTCACGGTCTGGTCCATGGACTCAGGACTTCGGGTCTTCCAGCTGTCCCTTGTTTGAGTTAATCATTGGCACCTGATTCCCATCTTTGGGCTTGCAATATAGGTAGCCTTGGGATTGAGTGTGGGCTGTTGGTTTGTCTTGTCAGTTCCTCTTGGAGCAACCTGCTGAGGGAAGACTAGTGAAACCATTTGTGATCTCTAAGCCTGGTTGGAGGACCACTGCTTCATGGAGCCTTGTTGCCACTTGTAGCAGTAGTCTTTGTGGTATGGATTTGGCTGTTTCTCGGGTCAGCTGAGTGGCTGCCAGCCACTCTGAGCTAGGTAGGGATCCAGCTGTTTCTGTAGCCAGCTGAGGTTGCTGGCTGAACTGAGACTTTCAGCTATCCCGGAGCAGAGATGGAACTGTCTGTTGTTCTTTGGTGTTTGTCTCTTCTTTTCCTCGCCTCCGTGGGGTAAGTCAGGCTGTCTTGCCGTTGCCCTGCGTGTGGTCATGTTTTGTCTTGTCCTTGCTTCTGTTGGGTAAGTCTGGCTGTTCTGCCGTTACCTGACAGAGACCTGTCCCACCTTGATGTGGAGATGAAGTTGAGTCCCGGCTTGTCATAGAAACATAGAAAATAGGTGCAGGAGTAGGCCATTCGGCCCTTCGAGCCGTCACCGCCATTTATTATGATCATGGCTGATCATCCAACTCAGAACCCTGCACCAGCCTTCCCTCCATACCCTCTGATCCCCCTAGCCACAAGGGCCTTATCTAACTGCCTCTTAAATATAGCCAATGAACTGGACTCAACTGTTCTCTGTGGCAGAGAATTCCACAGATTCACCACTCTCTGTGTGAAGAAGTTTTTCCTAATCTCAGTCCTAAAAGGCTTCGCCTTTATCCTCAAACCGTGACCCCTCATTCTGGACTTCCCCAACATCGGGAACAATCTTCCTGCATCTAGCCTGTCCAATCCCTTTAGGACTTTATATGTTTCAATCAGATCCCCCCTCAATCTTCTACATTCCAACGAGGATAAGTCCCGGCTCTATGTTGATGTTCAGTTCCCAGTCTGTCCCTCAGCTCCAGTTATCAGCTTCTGCATTTAAAGACGAAGATCCCGCAGCCAAGCTCCTAGAACCCCAGCCTTGAGAGACCCAAGACCCGTCATGTCCTTGCCTGGTTCTGGGGTCTGAGCCCGAGGCAAGACCCAGGTTCTGGGTCCTTGTCCAGTCTCGGGCTTGGAGTCCAATCCTTGTCTCCTAGTCCATGGTTCCTAGCCCTGGTCCTGCTTTCCCTGGCCCGTCTGCATTCTTGTACCTGCTCCTGGTCTGAATCCTGTCATGTCCCTACTCTAGTCAAGTCCTGTTCCTTGTACTTCAGTGTCCATGTCTTGCATTTGTGTCCGTTCCCAGCGCGCCTTTGTGACAGTTTTTGAGTAGAATAGGCTGGCATCAAGTAGCTATTAATAACACTTTCTTCAACTGCAAATAAGGTAACATAAAAGAGGAAATAGCAGTCTGGGATGGAGTGCAGGGAATTACAGTAAAGTAACAAAATATAAAGGGATGACAGCAGAGGATAAATAGCAGGTAATCAAATGAAGTATTGGAACAAAGTACTAAAAAGTTTTAAGTCAATATTCCTTCATTTCCTCCCACTCAGAGTTAGCTTCTTTACTTTGGCTTTTACCAAAATAAACATCTGCTGACTATAAATATGTTGAACTCAAATATTTATATTTTTTTAATTCCTGATCTCTCAGCTTACAGATTGTCTCTCTGTATACCTTTAGTTTCACATTCATTTCCTCATAAGTTGCTCTTTTCTGATCTGCTCCTATTGTTACTCTTCATCGTAATTCTGAACTTTGTTGTGAGCTACTCCATGTGCTGATTCATTATGAGTTCCAAAATCCAGCAGTGATTCTTATTTTGTTGGGCTCTTTATGTTCCTTCTGAGAAAGCAATCATGCATGGCTGAATAATCTGATTCTTTTTTTTCTCTTTATATCGCTTCCTGTCATTTATTTGAAATCTTCTATGTTTATTACTCTATAGTCCATTTGCCTACATATGTTTTGCTCCAGTTCCCTTTCACTATTTGGCATTCAATACATATGCCTATTAAATCCATATATACTATTTATTTTTTAATTCAATCCATATAGATTCCTTATCGAGCTGCCAATTACATGGTTTCATTTACTGAGGCTAAGTCATCTTTATTATAGAAACTCCACCCTTCATTTTAATGGAGTCAACGTTGATCAACATTGTTTTTCCTTTTGTACCATCATGTGCTTTATGGATTGAGATCCTCCACGTTCTCCCCATCAAACATTACAAAAACTGCCAACACAGAAACCATGCATTCATTGTCAAGTAGCAGCATAGCTCTTCCTGTTATGCAAGTAAGTTGTCCAATTGTTATGTATTGTCAGAATATATTTATTGATATCTAAGTGTTCACATGTAATGCCAAAATTATATTTTATACATAGTTCTGATAAAACATTGTCAATCCGAAATGTTACTTATTTGCCTCTCCATGGATATTTACTGGCCTGCTGAATATCTCCTACAATTTCCATTTTATTTCAGCTTTTGAGCAGTTGCAGTGTTTTCTTTCGTTTGTTCTTGTATATGAACTAGATGCCTGTAGGTTCCAAGAATATTTTTTCCTTAAATCTCCTCCAAGGTTAGCAGAGAAAATGACAAGGCTCAAAAAGTGAAGCTGATTTATTTATTTATTGAGATCCAGCAAAGAATAGGTCCTTCCAGCCCTTTGAGCTACACCAAGCCACACTGCCCAGCAATCCCCTGATTTAATCCCAGCCTAATCATGCAACAATTTACAATGGCCAATTGACCTACCGACTAGTATGTCTTTGGAATGTGGGAGGAAACCAGAGCACTCGGAGGAAACACATTGTGGTCACGGAGAATGTACAAGCTCCTTACAGGCACAGTGGGAATTGAACCCAGGTCGCCTGTACTGTATCGTTTTCTGCTAACCACTATGCCGCTGTGCTGCTCTGTTAATCTTAAAGCACATGAAGTACAGAGCAACATTTATTATACAAACTGTGAACATGTTCCACTTTCTCACATCAATGGGTGGTCTTTCTTGAGCAAAACCAAATAACTCATAACCACCAAGTGCTATTTTCAAGCCTAACCAAAGCATATTCTTAGTTTTCTGATTCACATGTAAATATCTCCAGCTATGATCATAGGTAATGTGCACTTTCTCTGTAAAGAGTATAAGCATGGCCAGTATGCTAATTAACAAATGGTGCTAGCTGCCCATGATCATGTTAAAATGCTAAGCCAATAAATAGCATGAATAATATGCTGGATGCTACAATCATCATAAGGTAGGTACATGAACCTTCAGCATCTTTCCCTGTGATTCATATCCTTCCTTTCATATTAATAAAGATACTTTGTAACAAAATGCTGCAATGCATTAATTGTTTTCTGAGGAAAGAAAGCAATATGCATTTGGTACCTTTAATGAATAGCTTGGTTCTGTACCAAGCAGCCACGCGCCTCCTCTATCAACTACTGGAAGCCAATGAATAAACTGAAAAATTTCAACATCAAAATATTTATTCAACTCCTTGAAAGAAGTAACAACTTAAGCGTCAATGCCAGTTAAAACCTTATTGATGTAGACCTGCCTCCTCCCCCCCCCCCCCCAATGTCAGGAATATTTCAAACAAATGCTCACCTTTCAGGTAGAGAATCGTTGTAATTTTATCTGGTAGGTATTCACACCACTGTGTTGCAATTGTTCTAAGGTACACTCCCATCAGTAAAATATCTTTGTTATTAGTAATTGGGTATGTTTCCTGCATTTACACAAAGAAATTAACAAAGTTCCCACATTCACACACTTAAATGCTTTCTCACACGGAGAGCTAGCAGAAGGCAGAATTTGCTTTGATCAAATATTACTAAATATTACATATTTAGTAAATATTACTAAATATTACATATTTAAGTAAACTCATATGTCCTCAGTATTATTTTCATTTATTTTGCATATTGGTGTTTGTCAGTCTTTGTCTCTTTATTTATATATTTTCATAAAACTCTATTGTATCTCTTTTTCCCCTGTAAATGCCTGCAAGAAAATGAATCTCGTGATAGTATATGGTGACATTGTTTTTTGATAAGAAGTTTACTTTGAACTTGGGGGAGTGAATACTGAACAGCTTTCTATGGTGCAAGGAAAATTGTTAAGCAGATATATTCAGACAACTCTGTAATTGAATCTTGGACTTCTTGATGGAAAGATCACAGTCGGTCTGTGTTGGCAGCAACGTCTCTAGCTCCATCACGCTGAGCACTGGCAACCTCTCAGGGCTGTGTGCTCAGCCTGCTGCTGTTCACGCTGCTGACACGTGGCTGTACTACCAGATGCAGCTCTAAACCACATCATTAAGTTCACTGATGACACGATTGTGGTTGGCTTCATCAATGACGACAAGATGGTATACAGAAAGGAGTTAGAGCAGCTGGTCAAATGGTGTGAGCACTACTTGAGTCTCAATCTGGACAAGACTAAAGAAATGATTGTTGACTTTAGGAAGGTGCAGGCTGACCACCCGTCACAGCTCATTAATGGCTCCTCTGTGGAGAGAGTTAGGAACACCACATTTCTGTGACCACTCGTAGCGGATTATCTCAACTGGTTCCTCAACACCACCTCTTTTGTCAAGAAAGCACAGCAGCATCTCTCCTTGCTGAGGAGATAGGGACAAGAAAGGTTCCCCCCCACTCCCCCTCCCCCCCCCCAATCATTCTAACCAATTTTTACAGGAGCATCATTGAAAGTGGTGACCAGCTACATCGCCATCTGGTACAGGAATTGCAAGCTATCTGACCACAAGGCAGAAGGCAGGCAAATTGGGTAGAAAGAATTGTGAGGGCAGCTGAGAGGATCAACAGGGTCTCTCTTCCACCCATCCAAGATACTTACCAGTAGTGTTGTGTACACAGGGCCCATAGCATTGTCAATGATTCCTCCCATCTGTCCAACAATGTTTTTGACCCCTTCCATCAGCCAGGAGGTATTGTAGTATTAGGACGAAGACTGTTAGAATGGGAAGTAGCTTCTTCCCTGGGCTGTGAGACTACTGAAGTCCTTGCCACTTCCTAGGTCTCACCAGGTATGAAGTACCAGTAGCATTATACTGCTTACTTTTTAACTTGTGACAATCAGTGCTGTGCAAAAGTCTTGGGCACATAGATAGTTAGGGTTTTGCACAGTACTGTATTTATCAATGCAGAGCAGAGAGAGAGTTTGTAAATCTGGCAGGAGCAAAGAATGTTGGGAATGGTGAGGGAGGACCACCGTGGAAAGGGTGTGGAACAGGTGGCAGAGGAGGAGTGCCAGGGGTGGGGGCTAGCATGGGTACAGACACACCCAGACCTGAGACACCAGGCAAAGTAATTTAATTCCAAACAATTTGTCTATTGATGATTACAGGATGTCTCATTGGTGCATCCTGCTCCCACTCCTCTCCTTTCCCCTTTTCCCAACCATGATTTCCCTCTCCCTGCCTCCTTCCCACTCTCAGTTCACAATAGAGACCCATATCAGAATCAGGTTAATCATCAATCACAAGTAACAATTAACAATTACAGCACAGAAACAGGCCATCTCAGCCCTTCTGTGTCATGAAATTTGTTTTTGTGGCAGCAGTACAATGCAATACATAAAATTACTAATGTAATGTGCAAAAGTTTTAGGCACCCTAGGTGTGTGTGTGTGTATGTGTTATATATATATATATATATATATATATATACACACACACACACACACACACACACCCAGTAGAGAAGTGGTTATTGGTGAACTCACAGTCCCCTGTGAAGTTAACCAAATATGCAGAATTAAGATCAGAGTGCAGAGACAGAGGGTGGAAGGTCTCATGCTATCCATTCGAAGTAGGCTGCCGTGGGTATATTGCGTTCACTTTCCAGAAGAGGCTGCGTGACCTTGGCTTCACTAGAAGAGAGATCAAGTCAGCCAGCAAGGCTGTAGCTGAGGCAGCACAGAAAGGATCAGCATGGGTGTGGACCAAGTATGTCCAGAGGGGCAGATAATCAGACAGTGTAGACATCTTTTGCAAACCCTACAGTAGTTGCATAGACACCTGAAGGGCAGACTATCTGTTGGATGGAAGTGTCCAACAGTTCTGATATAGGCAGGTGCCAAGTTTTTAAGCTCACCAGTGGGAGGTGGTGCTTTAGTACTGCTGGCCCACCACCTCGAGGGGATCATAAGCGGGCCGAAACTCCTGAAGACAGGTGGCATATCAACATGATCCCACTGGTGATAGCAGAGGACAGTTAACATCTTAGTCCAAGTATATTTTCAATTCTTTTGTTCTAGACACCAGTGACTACCAGGAATAGTCTGGTTGGCAACCGGGAATAGTCCAGTGACAGCGTGGAGAGACAGCGGACAGCCAGGAAAGACTGGCACCGGGGGTGTCGGGATTGTCAGTCCGGGCACCAGCTCAGAAGAGCATCCACCTCTTGAAGCTTCTAGCTTACACGGAGAAACGTACCCTCGGGGTCCTCTGAGAGGAAGGGAGAATGATGGACCCAATCGGATGGATACAGTTAATTACAGGGAACGACTACGACCAAGAGCTAGGATAAGAGGTTCTGAGTGTCCATTGTGTTGGTGTGGGAAAGCGTTTTCCAGCATTAAAGGTTTACGAGCCCACCAAGCAAAGTTGAGGTGCTCTTCCATCCCAGTGGATGAAGATGAGATTACTTCACCAAGCACAGATGTGGTCTTTTCAACCATGGATTCACAAGCCACAGTGATCCGCTCTGGAGAGAGCCATCATACCCCAGGTCAGACGAGAGATAACCCAGGTCAGGTTTCAGACCACAGTACCCAGGTAGATCCTTCACATGATGGCAGTGGTGAGGAGGTAGAGAAGAAGAGGAAGGTCAAGTGGCCAGCAATGGCAGGTGAGAAGGCTTGGCATGTGTTTGATGAGGATATCAGTATTATGTTGGAGAACACTCTCAGGGGAACATCAAAGAGCAAGTTGGAAGTGATGGGTGATATGATTTACGATGTTGGAAATTACAGGTTTGGTTTGGTTGAGTTGAAGAAAGCAAAGTCTACACAGCAACCAAGCAGGCGCCAGATGGAGATTAGTAGGTTGAGGAGAGAGCTTAGATCGTTGAGACAGAGGTGGAAGGTAGCAAGTGAGGGTGACAAGCCAGGGCTTGCTGATCTCTGAGAGCATTTTCGAATAAAGTTAGCATCACTTCGTCGTGCAGAGTCACAATGTAAAAAGAGAAAGAAGAGAGAGAAGGCAAGAAAGTCGTTCTTTGAGAACCCTCACGAGTTCACAAAGAAACTGAACAAAGTAAGAACAGGCAGTTAACATCTCTCAACAAGAATTTGAGGATCACCTGGCAAGCACTTACTCTAACGAACAGCGGGAGGCCTACCAAGCCAGGGGTGAAGTTTGATCTGTCAGAAACCAAATTGGCAGAATTCGAACGGTTCATCAGAAGGGCAAGGTCAGGCTCAGTGTCAGGTCCTAATGGAGTGTTGTATAAGGTGTTCAAGAAGCGTGAAGAGCTGAGGAAATTCTTGTGGAGACTGTTAAATGTGGTGTGGAGACAAGGTGTTGTTCCTTTGTCTTGGAGTGGGGCTGAAGGAGTATACATCCTGAAGGAAGAGAGTTCTACTAAATTGAATCAGTTCCAACCAATTTCACTCCTGAATGTAGAGGGGAAGATTGTGTTTGGCATTCTGGCAGAAAGAATATCTTCATTTGTGATAGAGAATGGATTGGTAAATACATCTGTGCAGAAGGCAGGAATACCAGGCTTCCCGGGATGCCTTGAATATTCTAGTATGATATGGCATACCTTCCAGTAGTTGAAAAGGTTGAGAAGAAATCTGGCTGTAGTTTGGCTTGATCTGGCAAATGCTTATGGTTATGTTCCCCATGTCCTGATTGAGTTTGCGATGGAATTCCTATGGATTCCTGCTAAGGTGAGGAACTTTGTTATGCAGTACTACAACGATTTCCGGTTAAGGTTTTCCACCCAGCAGCTTACAACGGTGGCAGAGCTTGGCTGTTGGAATCCCAATGGGATGTGCGATTTCACCCATCCTTTTTGTGTTAGCCATGGAGGTCATTGTGAGGGCTGCAGAATCAGTGGGACCAGGTGTCGCACTTGATGGCAGAGGGGAGTTACCACCAATACGAGCGTTCATGGACGATCTCACCCTTTTGGGTCCTAGCACGGAAGCAGTGGAAAGTGTACTATCTAGACTCGAGGAGCTAATGGATTGGGGAAGAATTAAGTTCAAGACCAGGAAGTCAAGGTTTTCTTAGGACAGGAAAACTGGTTGACTTTCATTTCACTCTTTGTGGAGAGGAGATTCCATCCATTCAGGACCAACCAGTTAAGAGTCTCGGGCAATGGTACACAGAGGGGCGTTCAAGAGGCAGGAGAACAGATCAGCAGGGGTCTCGTGTCTGTCGACAAGAGTGGCTTGCTGTGCAAGTTGAAGCTGTGGTGCTTGCAGTATGGACTGATGCCATGGATAATGTGGCCACTAACTGTCTATGAAGTGGCAATGTCCCATGTTGAGGCAATGGAACAGAAGATCAACAAGTATGTGAAGAAGTGGCTTGGAGTACCGAGCAGCCTCTCCAATGTTGCAATCCACAGTAGCGAGACAAGCTTACTATCCCAGTGCAATCCCTTGTTGAAGAGGTCAAGGTAGCCAAGGTAAGATCAATCTTGATGCCTCGAGACTCAAAGACCCTGTCATCAAGAACACCCAGCCGGATGTGAGATCAGGCAGGAAGTGGTCAGCCCATGTAGCAGTTGATGAGGCAGAGTCTATATTGAAGCACAAGGAGACAGTTGGAGCTATCCAGCTGAGCCGCCAGGGACTTGGATGGACAACCCACAAGTGGTGGTCATCTTCTACAGGTAAGGAGCGCTGTGAGCTTGTAATGCAAGAAATACGAGAGGTAGAAGAGGAGAAGAGGTTAACTAAAACAGCTGGCGTGGCCAAACAAGGGGCTTGGACCTGGTGGGAAAGTGTTGAACAACGACATTTATCTTGGAATGTTCTGTGGAAGATGGAACCGCTCCGCATTTCTTTTCTATGCAGGGCAGCGTACAATCTGCTCCCAACATCTGCCAACCCCAGCATCTAGTATGAAGATAAGACAGACAGTTGTGCTGCTTCTGGCGAGATCACTTTAAACCCAAGGTAACATCAATGTTCTTATTTATCATTTAAAGAAACACATTGATCAATTTCAAATTTTCAGGTACTACATCTGTGTCCACTCTTTCAAAACATAAAGCTCTTCAATTGACCATGATGCTAGAATACAGACACTTAGCAACACAAATAAAAGACAATAATAAACAAACTTGAAGATTGGTTAAATATCTGACCTTTGAATGAAACCAAAAAACAGTTTCAGGTGTGTTGGAGAGAACAGGGTATTATATAACTCCTTAAGGCACATTTGAGGATCCTTTTATTGAGAGAGCAGGAATAAAACCTTCAAATTTATTTAGTAAATGTCAAAATATACTACGTTGTAACTCATTTTCTTCCAGGCATTCATAGTAGAAAAAAAAATACAACAGAATCCATGGAAAGCTAAACACGAAGACTGACAAACAACCAATGTGCAAATACCTAAAGTGAAATAAACAAATTAACAAATGTATAATGCTGAGAACGAGTTGTAGAGTCTGAAATTGAGTACATAGGTTGCAGAATCAGTTCAGTCAATCTGAGTGAAGTTCTCCATGCTGATTTGAAACTGATAAATGTTTATGAACTTGCTAGTGTGGGACTGAAGGCTCTTCGAACGCCTTCCTGATGGTATCAGCAAGAAGAGCATGTTCTGATAGTGGGGGTTCTTGATTGTGGATGTTGCGTCCTGGTGGCAGCACTCCCTGTAGATATACTCAATGATGGGGAGGGCTTTGCCTGTGATGTACTGGGATGCATCCACTACATTTTGTAGGCCTTTCCATCCCTGGGCATTGGCATTTCCATACCAGGTCTTGATGCAACCAGTCAGGATACTTCATTCATCTGCGCAAACTTCTCATAAAATAAGAGCGTTTAGTGCCATCTTAATTTTGCACTGCCTCTCAACAGAAAAAGGCTCTTTCATGTCAAAGTGAAAACAGATCTCTATAAAGCAATCTAAATTAATTACAAATATAAAACACAATATAATTGATTGCATAAGTATTCACCCCTTCTAATACGACACACTAAATCATCACTAGTGCAGCCAGTTAGTTTTAGCAGTCACATAATTAGTTAAATGGAGATCACCTGTGTGAAGTCAAGGTGTTTCAATTGATTGTAGTAAAAATATACCTGAATCTGGAAGGTTCAATGGCTGGTGAGTCAGTATCCTGGCAAAAACTACACCAGGAAGACAAAAGAACACTCCAAGCAACTTTATAAAAAGGTTATTGAAAAGCATAAATCAGGAGATGAATACAAGAAAATTCTCAAGTCACTGAATATCCCTTGGAGTATAGTAGAGACAATCATCAAGAAACAGAAAGAATATGGCACAGCTCTAAATCTGCGTGGAGCAGAATGTCCTCCAAAACTGAGTGACTGTGCAAGAAGGGGACTAGCGAGGGAGGCCACCAAGAGACCTATGACAACTCTGAAGGAGTTACATGCTTCAGAGGCTGAGATGGGAGACACTGCACATACTACTGTTGCCTGGGTTCTTCTCCAGTTGCAGCCTTATGGGAGAGTGGCAAAGAGAAAGCCACTGTTGAAAGAAAAATATCATATGAAATCTCAGCTAGAGTTTGCCAGAAACACTGCACATCAACAAAAGCACACCGTTCCTACTGTGAAGCATGGCGGCGGCTGGACATGCTGTGGGGATGCTTCACTGCAGGAGGTCCTAAAAGGCTTGTGAAGGTAGGGGGTAAAATGAATGCAGCAAGATACAGGGAAATCCTAGGGGAATACTGATGCAGTCTGCAAGAGAACTGCTACTTGGAAGAAGATTTGTTTTCCAGCAAGACAATGACCCCGAGCATAAAGCCAAAGCTACACAAGAATGCCTAAAAAACAACAAAGTTAATGTCCTGGAGTGGTTAAGTCAGAGTCCAGATCTCAATCCAATTGAGAATTTGTGGCTGGACTTTTCAGTGCTGTTCCATGATCCCCATGGAACCTGACAAAGCTTGAGCGAATGGGGAAAGATTGCAGTATCCAGATGTGCAAAACTGATAGAGACCTATCCACACAGACTCAAGGCTAATTGCTGCCAAAGGTGCATCTACTAAATGCTGACTTAAGGGGAGGGGTGAGTAATTATGCAATCAAATAATTGTAATAAATTTTGACCAATCTGTAGAAATTTATTTTCAGTTTGACACGAAAGAATCTTTTCTGTTGATCAGTGTCAAAAAAGCCAAACTAAATCCACTATGATTCAATGTTGTAAAACAATAAGACATGAAAACTTCCGTGGGGGGGGTGGTGAAGCACTATATACAGCATAGAATGATTTCTGTTTGTTTGATTGGCTTTTCCACTGTTGTCAATGTTCCTCCAAGTTCCAGGTCTTAATCCACCCAGCTTCGTCCATTCCCTGTTCAACCTTCTCAAGTTTATGGAGTATATACTCTGTGAGTTCTTCTTGTTCCACAATTAAGCCCATATTGTTGCTGTATCACTATTAAGTATAAACTTAAATATTTCTGTACTATCTCCCTTCTTAGGCTTTAATTCTAAGATTTTTCCACATACATAAACACACATTTACAAACAATGCACTGCTATGTAGTTCCCTGAACGAGTATACACATACACTCTGGTGTTCCAAACAGTAACTTACACACTACTCAAGTGTCCTCAATAGCCATGCTATACCTTTGTGTGCCACAGTCCTCAGGAAACACTGGATTGCTTAGAGGGAGGGAGAGTTTAAAAGAAGCAAGCGGAAGCAGTTGGCACTTTTTGTGCACTGCAATTCCCAAGGAAACATTGGATTGTGCATAATTAGACACTTGGCAAGGACCAATAAAAAAAGTTAGGTTTAAGCAGAGTGGTCATTGTGTGAGTAGGCCAATGTGGAAGTGAGGAGATGAGGCACTGCCTCAGTGAGGCTTCAGTGAGGAGAGGCATAGACCATGAGTAGATAATTTTCATTATTTTTTTACTTGTTTCTTATTGTACATGTAGAACAGAGGGGATGCTACAAAGGATACTGGAAGGCTCTTCTTGCAGGATGTGGGAAGGCAGGGAGAGCTCCAGTGTCTTTGACAACACTGGCAAGAAGTGCATCCAGCTGCAGGTTCTAACAGACCATATTAAGGAGTTGGAGCTAGAAATGGATAAACTCCAGATCATTTGGGAGGCTAATGGACACACAAGGAGGGAGTTACACCCGAGGTAAGGGACATATGTAAGACTGGGTGACTGTCAGGAACAGTAAAGGGGATAGACAGTCAATGCAGAGTACCCCTGTGGCCGTTCCTGTCAACAACAGGTATTACAGCATTGAATACTATTGGAGGGGGAGGGGGAATGACCTTGGAGAGGAAAACCATAGTGGTCAAGTCTCTGGCTCTGTGGCTAGGAAAGGAACGGGGGAGAAGAGGAGAGCTGTAGTGATTGGGGATTTGTTGGTTAGAAGAACATCCACAGAAAGAAGGTTCTGTGGATGAGAACAAGATTCCTGGATGGTTTGTTGCCTCCCAGGGTCAGGGACATCTACGATCAAATCCACAGCATTCTTAAGTCGGAGGGTGAGTAGCCAGAGCTCATGGTCCATGTAGGTACCAATGACTTGGGTAAGATTGGTGATGAGGTCCTGGAAAGTGAGTTCAGGGAATTAGGTGCTAAGCTGTAGGACAGGTTCTGATCTTAGGATTGCTACTTGTGCTACATGCTAGTGAGGCCAGAAGTAGGAAGATCATAGGGTTTTACACATGGCTAAGGAGTTGGTGTAGGAGAGAGGGCTTCAGATTTTTTGGATCATTGTGACCTGTACAGAAAGGAAGGCTTGCACCTGAACTGGAAGAAAGCTAATATCCTAGCGAGAAGGTTTGCTTGTGCTGCGGGGGGCGGGTGTGAGGGATTAAACTAGAGTTGCATGGGGATAGGAACCAGATTACCAGAACAGATACTGGAGCAGTGGTTGTGGAGAAAGATGTTGTTAAGCCTACATACAAAGTCAAGGACAAGAAGGTAAAGCATTATGAGACTAATGTCCTGAGCTGTGTATATTTCAATGCAAGGAGCACTGTAGGAAAGGCAGATGAGCTTGGAGCATGAATCAGCATGTGGAATTACGAAATGACTCGCAACTTAAATGTTCTGGGGCTTCATTGCTTTATGTGTGATAGAGAGGAAGGATTAAAGGGGGAGGTAGGCATTATTAGTCAAGGAAAATGTCATGACAGTGCTCAGTCAGGACAGACTGGAGAGCTCATCTGGTGAGTCTTTATGGGTGGAACTGTGGAATAAGAAAGGTAAGACTATGTTAATGGGATTATATTATAGCCTACCCAACACTTAGAGGAGCAAATTTCTAGAGGGATTGCACACTGTTGCAAAAATCATAAAGTTGTGACAGTAGATGACTTTAACTTTCCACATATTGACTGGGAATCCATACTCTAAAGGGCTAGATGGGAAAGAATTTGTCAAATGTGTTCAGGAAAGTTGACACGGTAATTAACACAACCTCATTGTCTAAACATTTGTCTGATGCACATACAATCATCTCATGGCCACCATTTTGCAAAGACTTTTTAATTTCAATTTACAATCTACATTAAGAACTGAAGACTCATTCTTGCTTGAATTAATACCTACTATTTTTACATAACTACAGAATACTTCCTATTGCCCTTCTTCACTCTCAGCATAGCCTAAGATGTTGAGCCCTAGAGCCAATTTTTCCCTGCCTGTGTAGTTGGTATTCACTTATTAAACAGTTGGTCTATGATTTTGGTCTCCACATAGATGGTGTTCAGTCTGTATGTTATGTGGACTTGGACTCCACTTGTCCCTATTAGGTCCTGATGAAGGTTCTTGGCCCCAAATGTCAACTGTTTACTCTTTTCCATAGATGCTGCCTGGCCTGCTGAGTTCCTCCAGCATTTTGTGTGCATTGTTCCATATGAAGAAGAGCCTGAAATGGAGCTGCAGAGCTGTCGAAACATCTGTTGAACATTTACATAAACAAAAGTCAAGAAGAAAGATGATAAATGCACTAACAGAGACAATGGATTTGTTGAAAGCATTGAGGCGGGCTCTGTGCCATTATCGCTAAGATGTGTGATGGAAACAATTTGGCAGGTTCATGCTTGTTTATGTAACAGACCATGCCAGGATTTCCCACAGATTGAGAAGGACAGAGAAACTTTCAGCATCTATGAACCATTCATTCTGGTATTATTTATCCTGGAATCACAAGGGTTCACAATTATCATACTTGCCTAATTTGAGTCAACATCCCCACAGTGTGAAAGTGATTAAGCTTACTTATTGAAGAGAATTAGTGGCTGTTTTAAAATTTCAAAAATGTTTAAAGCCAAACCCCTACATTTTGGACATAATGATGTTTGAAAAATAAATATCAAAATGAGATAAATTAGAAAAATTTAATTAAATTACAATACTTTGTTTCATGTTTTGGAAGAAGAAAAAAGCAGTATTGTAGTTTATGAATCTTGAGTTTGAATAGCAGTGAATATGAAAACTCTTTCAAACGGGCAGCATGTAAAGAGAACAAAGTGCATATTAATTGGTGTATTTAGAGATCTCAGTGTCTGATTAAAAGAGGCTGATCCCTAGTTCTCACTCTCACATGATGAATTCATCTCATCAGCCTACAAAGCATCTATCTGAGCCCATAAGTTGCAACCTTAACTGCTTTCTCCTTTTTCTAGTTCTGATAAAGCCTCTTCACCATAAATGTTAACTTTATTTCTCTTTCCACTGACTTGAAGATTGTTTACATCTCATTCAGTATCTCACCAGACAACCTGATAACTCACGACCAACATAAGCCAAAAGATGTTAATGGCCTGTCTTAACATACATTCAGGTGCCTTGCCATTCGGCGTAGGCAATCATGTCTCTCCATCCATCACGGTCCCTGACCCACCGAATTGTACTTGGTTGCCTCCCCTGTTTCTAACCATGATGTTATTCCATCTATCATTTTCATTCTCTGTCTGCCCCTGCTTCTTTTTCCTTCCAGCTTTCCAGTTGTAACTAAACGTTCTAATGTCTCTCTTTGCATGATGTGTCCAAAGAATTTTGATTGTTGTTTTCTGATTTTGGCCTTAAAGTCCACCATAATTAGCACCTGTGAGAAAACTCCTGGTTCCTTTAACAGAAAATACAAGACTGATTTGCTGAGACTCACATTCTTCGACCGAATATGTCATCATACATCAATGAAAAGAAAATGAAGGCCAAGGCCAGGAAAAAATATAACATCCAAGGATTCATCTTGCTGAGATACCTGAATGGAAGAGAGCTTATCAAGGACAGAGAGGTAGTCAGCACCTACTGCATGGATGATTTTAAACAACTTATCAGTTGATGTTCTTGCTTTGTTGCAAGTGTCCTTGATTCCATCTCATTGTACATCATCCACAACAAACTCAGGGCTACTTCAGCCCAATACAAGAGACTGCTAAGACTATTCAACAACTGAATAACTACTGAGCATTGGGAGCAGGGAAGTATATATGGTGTGTAGCCATGATCTTCCTCCGAGAGAAGAGAATACCAACATAGCCACAAACTACTGTATCTTCAAGTAAATGCGAAAGGTCCAATTGCACATGGTATCCCTGCCTTTTTTGAAAGGGAAATGTATTGCAAAGATCCTCCTCAATGACCTCCTACAAGTAGACAACATGTTCTTCCCAAAGTCACACTGGGGATGTTTCCCTTCAAAATGTAAAAGGACAGAATATTCACCACAGTTAAATCCCAGAATAATGTAAAAGGACAACACAAACCATTTTCTCAAATTCTCATAAACTTTCAATACCATCAATCAAGAAGGATTATGGAAAATCCATTTCTTATGTAGGTCAGAAATACATTAATATTCTATACTTGCTGCACAATGACATCCAAATATAATCTTCACCATTAGATGCAAATTAGTATCAAGCAAGTCTTTGGCATTGTTCCAATTCTCTTTTCAATGTTCCTGTGATGACAACCAAGTTATCAGAAGATTGATGCTGATGAGAGAGATAAGGGAGACAAATGGAGAAACGTTCAAAATGTTAATGAGAGAGGAGAGAGATAATGAAAAGAGACACAATTCAGAGTATTGACAGACCGGTTGCTTTGAACCTGAACTGTTTGAAGTTTGATGGACAGACAATACCCCAGCGGGGGGATAAAAAGAACAGGTTCGCTAAGGCACGACAGACACCGTGAGATAACGAGACCCTGGAAGAGCGGTGTGCCCCCGACAAGTTGGTGGGAGTTTGGAGGTCTGGTTCGAGGGAACCGACCATAGACTGACAGGGTGAAAAGGTATGATCGGCGGGAACCTGGTGTGTGTGTCCACCCTTGCCTGGGTGCCGGGTTCACTGCGGAAGAATGGTCCTATCCAGAACGGAGGGGTCACAGTCAGTGACCACAGTGGGATAGAAGACATAAAAGGGTCTGCCCGAAAGCCAACTGCGAAGAACATCAAAGGTCTGCTTGAATCAAAATATGCATATCTCTCTCTCTCTCTCTCTCTCTTTCTCTCCCTCTCTCCCCCTCTCCCTCCTCCCCCCCCCCATGGCACAACAGCGATTACTGCGAACTGTACTCAGCTGAACTGAACTTTGCGTCACTTGAGACTGATCATTTTACCCCTAGACTGCGATAGAGCTTGGTTGATTCCTATTACCCTAGTTCTGTGTACATGTGTGTTTTATTATTGCTAACCTGTTGCATTTATATCCGTACGATTAGAGCACTGTGTTACTTATTTCTTTAATAAAACTTTATTAGCTTCTAGTAATCCAGACTCCAACTAGTGGTCCATTTCTGCTGGTTTGACAACCCAGTTACGGGGTATGTAACAGTTCCTCTCTAGAAAACTGCACCTTGTCTCCAAAGACCTTCGAACTGTAGTCTAGTTTATTTACAGTATTAATGGAAAACTGTTCAATCTTTGTAATCCCATTTCAGCCACAAAATCATCCAACCTTGGTCACTGAATGACAATAAGTAGACAATTATTACACATGTGCACATGAAGTTCAAAGTGTTTGCTGGCTCTCTTATTGAAATAGACAAAAGGATGAGTTTTACAGTGAACATCTGAAGACAAAGTTCTATTTCCTTTGGGAGTTCCTTTGCAGAGGATGTTTGGTTCTTAATTAGTCAGGGCATGAAACGTTATGGGAAGAACACAGGAGAATGGAGTTGAAAGGGAAATAGATTAGCCATGATGAAATGGCAGAGCAGTCTTAATGGGCTGAATGGCCTAATTCTGCTCCTGTCTTGTCCTACAACTATTGTTAGCAAAATTTCAGATGGTGGCAAGGAGATATACAGGAGCAAGACAGATCAGCTGGTCAAGCGTTCTCACAAAAAATCTTGCACTCAGTATCAGTAAGACTAAGGAATTGATTGTGGATTTCAGGAAGGGGACTTTGGGGGAAACATACAACAGTCCTCATCCAGGAATCAGCAATGGAAAGGGTGAACAGTTTCAAGTTCCTGGCTGGCAACATTTCTGAAGATCTATCCTGGATCCAACATGCTGTTGCAATTACAAAGAAGGCACAACAGTGGCTTTTTTCATTGGAGTTTGGGGAGAATTGGTATTGTCACCAAAGAGGCTCACAAATTTCTACAGCTGTACAGTGCAGGTCATTCTAACTGGTTGCATCACTGTCTGGTATGGAAAAAGCTGAAGAAAGTTGTAAACTCAGCCAGCTCCATCATGAGCACTAGCCTCCCTAGCATCAAGGATACCTTCAAAAGGCCATCCCTCAAAAAAGCAGCATCCATCATTAAGGACCCCCATCACCCAGGACATGACCTCTTCTCATTGCTAACATCAAGGAGGCAGTACTGGAGCCTGAAGACACACAGTCAACATTTCAATAGCACTTTCTTCCCTTCTGGCATCAGATTTCCAAATACTCAATGATCCCATGAACACTACCTCACTATATTTTCCTTTCTTTTTACACTATTTATTTAATATACATAATGTACTGTAATTTATAGTTTTTATTGTTATCTGTTGCAACATACTGCAACACAACAAATTTCATGACATAAGCCAGTGATATTAAACCTGATTCTGATTTTGAATCACCTCATAGCAAAGGCAGATATTGACTTAAGATTTACCACTGTTTCCATTGCACAGCTGACAGAGGAATAGGTTGTCCAAAGACCAAAACCTCATAATTCAGCACCATTCCTATATAATGAGCACCAGTGATCATATTTTTAAAACTGTGAATTTTTGAGTTATGTATACCCTTAGTTACCTCTAAGCATTGAAGTATCACCATTAACACTGCTGTTACAACATCCTTCAGATCAATAACAAGGCAGATAAATTAATGATAGCATCCTCTGATTTATGAATAGCCCCAGTACTGAGGCTCAGATCATAGTCAACTATTAACAATGAATGGGATACATTGACAGCATGTTGAACACCAGAGACTCCTTACTCCAAGATTTTCATCATGAGAGATTTCCCTGAATTTTTGAAAAATTGTAACATCCTGACCAACTTACAGAAATTGTTAAGTTATGACCTTTCAGAGTAGGAAGGTGCTGCACAGCTTGAGTCTCTACAAGGAGAGCACTAGAGGTTATCCACAAACAACAGAAAAAGTTTGCAGAATCCATAGAACTGAGTAAAAGAAAATCACCCTTAAAGGCATGTGACTGATAGGAGGAGAAATTTGCAATTTAAAAAGGGAGGGGGTACTATATGGTCAGAGGAACACTGTCTCCAGAAATACAGAAAGAAAAGATCAAACTGATTTCAACATTGAAGAAATAGAGGGATCACCTAGTAGACAGCTTTTTCTTGTATCCATTTTAGGAATGCAAGATAAGCTAGAAGAGCTTTCCAGAAGTAAAGTATATTCATATATTGAATGACTATGTAAAGAATTAGAAGTTACTAAATGACAAATATGCATGCTATTAAAATTTAAAACAAATTTTGAATGATTAACAACAGAAGGAAACTAACTGTTAATTAAAATTAAATAAAATAGTAAAGTGATGATTGAGAATAGAAAAAGGACTGAGGGAGTGTAAAAGAGGGCGTTAAGACATGCAAGAGATATTATAAAACTATGAAAATGAATTCTGTCACAGTTACCTGTACTATACCTCGTCCCACCCAGTAACTTGTAAAAACACCATCCCCTTCTCTCAATTCCTCCATCTCTGCCACATCTGCTCTTAGGATGAGGCTTTTCACTATAGAACGAAGGAGATGTCCTCCTTGTTCAAAGAAAGGAGCTTCCCTTCCTCTACCATCAATGCTGCCCTCAACTGCATCTCTTCCATTTCACACATCTGCTCTTACCCCATCCTCCCGCCACACTACCAGGGATAGGGTTCCTCTTGTCCCCACCAGCCTCTGCATCCAGCACATAATTCTCAGAAACTTCCACCACCTCCAACTGGATCCCACCACCAAACACATCTTTCCCTCCCCCGCCCCCCCCCCCCCACTTTTGCTTTTCACAGAGATCGCTCTCTACCTGACTCCCTTGTCCATTCATCTGATATCCTTTCTGGCACTTATCCTTGAAAGCGGAACAAGTGCTTAACTTGCCCCTACACCTCCTCTCTCACTACCATTCAGGGCTCCAAACAGTCCTTCCAGGTGAGGCAACATTTCACCTGTAACTCTGTTGAGGTCTGTTCAGTGTTCCTGGTACGGCCGCTTGTACAGCAGCGAGACCCGACATAGATTGGAGACCACTTCACCGAGCAACTATGCTCCATCTGCCAGAACAAGCGGGATCTCGCAGTGGCTACCCATTTTATTTTCACTTCCCTTTCCCATTCTGATATGTCCATCAATGGCCTCCTCCACTGTCGGATAAGTCCATACTTGGGCTGGAGGAACATAGCCTTATATTCCATTTGGGTAGCCTCCAACCCGATGGCATGTCTCAAACTCCCAGTAATGCCTCACCTCCACCCCTTCACCATTTCCCATCCCCTTGTCCCTCTCTCATGTTACCTCCTTGCCCACCCATCACCTCCCTCTGGTGCTCCTCTCCCTCTACTTTTTTTTCTTTCTTCCATGGCCTTCTGTCTCTCTCACCAATCAACTTCCTAGCTCTTTGCTTCATCCCTCCCCCTCCAAGTTTCACCTATCGCCTGGCAATTCTCTCTCCCCTCCCCCGAACTTTCAAATCCACTTCTCAGCTTTTTATTTCCAGTCCTGCTGAAGTGTTTCGGCCCGAAACATCGACTGTACTTTTTTTCCCATAGATCCTACCTGGCCTGCTGAGTTCCTCCAGCACTTTGTGTTTCTTGCTTGGATTTCCAGCATCTGCAGATTTTCTCTTGTTTGTACAATGAATTCCTTTCTCACTGTGATATGCTCAATAATGTTTCTTGAAGTTATAGGTTGTATCACTGTCTTTGTGTCTGAATGAACATCACCTGTGACACATTGTTTTGGTCCATTGGAGTCCAATCTAAGAGAACAAACCCATAATTAAATCACTACAATTCCAACAATGTACATTCCAATATCTCCCAGCAATCATCAAATAGCTAATCAGTGTTGATTTCTCTATCCAAACCACCCTCAAACAAAATAACAAGCAAGTCTATTTTGATTTTTTAAAGATAATGCTGTAAGCATTTCCCAGATTTCCAAGTTGGAAAATTTGAATGCAGGATGGAGTAATTGCCTGGCATCACAACACTGTTATGAAAATCACATAAAGAGCTAGATGTTCAGTGGAGAGATTTGCTGCATAGCAGGTGCAATCTTTGCAATCAACTATTAAACCAGGGATTCCCAACCTTTTTTGTGTCATGGACCCAAGCAAAGGGTCTGTGGACCCCAAAGCGGGAACCCCCGTATTAATCAGACATACAGGGTACCACAATCTGAATAACACTCTTCCAGTTACAGATAAAGGTCAGCACTGAAAATTGGATGCTTCAGTTACAGAGGAAGCAAGGTGGTGGGGGTGGGGGTGTCAAAGTGATTCAAACAGGCTGATTCAGGAGCATGGAATGGGCACGGAACCCCTTTGGACTGCAGCCAGATATTCCTGGCTGGAGGCTGCCAGGGAGATTGCTGTCAGGAAATAAGTAAAGTCCATAAAACGCCTGCACTTTGAGAAAGCGAATGCCTATAACTGCCTGCTTTTGAGGCCAAGGGGATATAAAGATTAAATAATTTCTCATGCAGAATAGATTTAAAGTGATCACTGAATAGAAATCTATGAAATATGGTTGAAATGAGTAGGCTGAGATTAGAAAGTATTGCGTAATTACAACCCTGACCTCCATAGACAAAACAATCTGTTAGGCTGCTTTGGAAGTTACAGGAGGTCACGGCACTGAGTGAGGACAAACAATGCACTTTGAGTGTTCACTCTTTAAATAGCAGTTTTAAGGGAAATTATGGTTGGCAACCTTGTTCTGTGCTTGTCAACGTATCTATTATAATAAGGATGTTACTGCAGATTAATTTTGTGCATTGTACTATTGCTGATATAATTTGGGAAAGTGATCAGCTTAAGGAAATATGCTAGGGAGAACAAAATATCCTAATGAAATCTTATTGTAGGCAAACTTACTGAAAAGAGCTAAGATGCCCAGAAATATCCACAAAATTGTCATATTTAGGCAAGGTAAGTCAAGTTGAGTTTATTGTCATGTGTTTAAGTACAGTGAGATACAGACACAATGAAAAACTTGTTTGCAGCAACAACAGAGGCACTCAAATACAAACATATAGGATATATATTGCCCATAAATTATACATAAAATATACAAGACAGTGAAGAGTTTGAGAGAAAATAAGCCAATTTTCAAAAAAAACATTTCATTTCTAACTTATAATGGAGAAATGTCTGTTGCCAAGGTATCTCCCCTTCAGATATAGGTAATTGTTAGACAGTGAGGTACAGTGAATGAGCAGTAAATGAGTGTATATGATACAATAAGATCAAACATACTGCCATGCATTATGATCACCTGGACAATCTGGAGTCTGATTATTCTGTATAGTATTTATTTTCTTGGAGCTAGTGTATATGCCTAAAATTGACCTACACTACTACTTCCTTCCGAGGATATTTATGAAGGTGTTCTGGGTCCCCATAATGTAAAACCACCCATGCATTATGAGAAAACAGTGTTACTACTAAACTGTACCTTCACACGTAGATCAATATATTGCAGTTTGTATTCAATTCACGAAGTCTCCACAGTTTACTTAAGAGATACAGGCTATCATTATATAGCAATAGCCTCTAGTGATGTTTTGACATCTATTGGGGTAAGCAGCCAGCGATTTGTAACAATGTAAGTAGCACAAGTGCCAAAGCCACTTATCCTCAGTATCAGGTTTTGTATTTAAGGTAATTGCTGGACACCTGAAGGAAAAGCTCACTTCTCCCCTTTCCAGACACAGGAAGGTAGAATTAGTATGTAAGTTATTTAATGGTTGACGGTGGCTTGGTGGGCTAGAGGACCTGACTCTGAGTTGTATCCTTGTTTTATTCTATGGCTATATGATATCTGATGTGTGTTTTTTTCACCCGTTCTCTTAAATAGTTCAGATTTCAGCACTGATCTCTATCCTGGAGCCTCAACTAATTACAATGTATGTTAACAACAGGTGAATGAATCAAGCGATGTGTAGACAAACTTGCTGACTGTACAAAGATAGGTGAGAATATACCTTGTGAGGAAGATGCAACAACTCTCCAAAGTCACATAGCAAAATCAAGAGAGAAGCAAAACATTTGATAAATGGAGTACAACTTGGAGAAAACTTAAAGTTGTCCACTTCAGTCACAGGAAAGCAGCATCCATCATCAAGGACCCCCACCACCCATGCCATGCTCTCTTCTTGCTGCTGCCATCAGGAAGAAGGTATAGGAGCCTCAGGACTCACATCAGCTGGTTCAGGCTCCTGAACCAGAGGGGATAACTTCACTTGGGGATCACTGAACTGTCCCCACAACCTATAGACTCACTTTCAAGGACACTTCATCTCATGTTCTCAATATATATTGATTATTTATTTTGTTTTGTATTTGCACAGTTTGTTCTCTTTTGCACATTAGTTGTTTGTGCATTCTGTTGGGTGCGATCTTTCATTGATTCTATTATGTTTCTTTGACTTACTGAGTCTGCCCACAAGAAAATGAATCTAAGGGTTGTATATGGTGTAAATGTGTACATAAGTGCACATATATATGTTGATAATAAATTTACTTTGAATGTAGAAGAAAATAATAGTGACACAAAAGTCTGCGTTTTCTGTAATACAGAGCAAAAATAAAAATTGCTGGAGGAACTCAACAGATCAGCCAGCACTGTGAAGTGAAAAGAATAGCCAACGTTTCAAAATGAGATCCTGCATCAGAATAAATATTTTTTTTAAAAGAGAAGAAAAACTATTGAATGAAACTCAAGAAGAACAACTGATTCTGGAAATTTGAAATTGGAAAAATACTGAAAAAACTCAGCAGGTGAAAACCAAAATTTTGACTGGTTCTTTTTCCGCAGATGCTACCTAACCTGCCAGATTTTTTCTGCATTTTCTAATTTTAATCGACCAAAGAATGCTGTGGTAAAGAAGAATAATGAAACATATTAAGTTTGCATAAAGCAGAACAATCTTTCTTCAACTAAACTTCTTAATGAAGGAAGATTATATTTGCATTAAACACATTTCAGGACATTTTCACCAAGTTGATCCAAGGAGTGAAAAAGTTGTCTAAATAGGCTGGGCCTACATTTAGCTTGAGTATTACAGATGAGGAGAGAATGACTAGGCTGGGTTAGTATTCTTCTATGTAAAGGAGAGTGAATGATAATTTAATCGAGGCATATAAAATAAGGCAAGGCCAAGTAGAGTAAATGGAAAGGAACTGTTTACTTTAGTATAGAGAACCATAAATGTGTACATAAATTTCAGTTAATTGATGGAAGGATTAAAAGGGAGTTGAGAAATACTTGTTCACGGAATTTGTAGCTGTGGGTACTCTTTCTGCATTAAAAAAAAATTGGTGGTATAATTGAAGAACAATAACTTGTTATGGAGTGTACAAATATGCTAGACCATGAGCTGTGAAATCCACTTTTGTTCAGAACACACTGACTGAGCAAACTGGTCTCCTCTCCAGAGCAAATTTCTCGGATTTTCCGACTTGAAGTCATCCATAGTTTAATGTGGAAATCCCAATGTTCTGGTTTTCACAAACTATTCTTTTGTAGGCCTCCCCACTGCAATTAAAGCAAACTAGTTGGCAAAAAGAATATTTACAAATTAGTATTGCTATAATACTGAAAATGTTACACTTTGTTGTTTGAGGTATTTAATTTCTGATGATGTACTATGCTACAATACTGTTCTGCCATGTCTTTTGGCCATAAAACCCTAATTTTCTGAGAGTGGGTTGTAATTTTCTCTTTAAAATATTTCAAATATAATGGATTTTTGAAAAAGAAACAAATATGTCTTAGGTACATGATATTTCACCTTTTTTAATTAATCTTAAGGGTATGAATTGACTTATGTAGTGTCCATAAAATGGTGAAAATATAAGCTAAAAATCACGTTTTTCCCTTCCTGGTTGTAATTTGTATTAATTCTTTAATCTAATTGCCAAGTACATTTACATCACGGAGGCTACATGCCAGATACAGATGTATTTGAAGTAAGGCTCGGGAATAATCAACATCAATTAAGGGAATGTCCATAACACAGATTGACATTTACCGGTGGGCAGTTTTCTTCATAGTCGGCTGTGAATATCTCTGCTTGGGAATTGACTGCACCCATTTTTGGTGTGCTAACACATAGCTATATTTAGTACTAATAACCAATCAAGTCCTCTATAAAAATAAAATCAAAATTAGACAAAATCCTGTTTGAAAATAGGATGGTCACTTCAAGAAAGTGCTAAACTGGAACTCATACTAATCCCAGTCTACTAAATTTCATACATCTTCCAACACAATGCCACAGAACATTCAAAGAAGGGTATCAGCTGTTAAGGCCACACAACATTACAGCCACACAACAGAAATACAAACATTAGGTGCCATGGTAACAGCATGGCAGAATGAATGGCTCATACTGGGGACATGCGCATCCAGGCATCGAGATACATTCTAGAAGGGAGATCCTGTGCAACAGGTATGACAGAAATCTGCTGGATCTATTATCAGCCTAACCTTACTGACAGGAGATGACTAAATATTGCCCTTCACGAGTAGGAAATGCCCACAGAGATGGAATGTGAAATTTCATGATCTTTCAAGTGATACCAAATTTCCAGGTAGTGGGAGCCAAGGCTTGGAGCAAGATGCAGGGGATTTTTAATGAGGCAAATTTCCAGACTTTCTGTTAATTTCCAGGTAGCAGGAGCTAAGACTTGGAGCAAGAGGTGAGAAATTTTTAAAGAGGTAAGTTTCAGAACTTTCAGGTAGCAGGTCAGTAAAAGAGGCACAACTGAGAATTGTTAGTTGATAATTAGCTAATTGACAGTAATGATTTTTTTAAAAGTTAGAGGCAAGCAGAGGAGTCAGTTGGTACCAGGGATGGATTGTGCGGTGGCTGGTGGTTGCGGAAAGAGAGAGTCGAGTTGTGACTGAAAAATGGCGGAGAGAGAGAACATCAAGGAAAGAGCCAAGCTGTTGAAGGAAGCTTTTGGCGAAAGTGGAAGTGAACTAGAGATGGAGGTCGGCGGGAAAGAGGAACGGAATGGAAACAGGAAGAAAAGAAAGCAGAACTACGGGATATCAAACTCTGAGGAGTCAGCGGATGATCAAAGCAGGACAGCAAAACAATGGAAAGAAGATAAGATTAAAGCAATTATAAAACTAAGTGAAGACGGGGCGTCATTTGATGATTGGAATCCGATTTGTTTGACGAAGATGCTCAACAAAATTATAGGCGAGATTAAAGGAGCAAAGATTTTACGAAATGGATTGCTATTAGTGATTTGTCGGGTTAGTGCTCAGCAAGGTAAAGAGATAAGATTATATAAAATAAACGGCAAAGAAGTACAACGCTCAATACCCAACAATAGATAGTGGACTAGAGGAGTTATTTCGGGGATACCAACAAAAGTTACTATGGATGAGATTAAACAGAACATAAAAGGAGCAAAAATTATTGAGGCCAAACATTTGAAAGTTTCAAGAAACGGGAAAAAGTGTGATAGTTTATCGGTAATGATTAACTTTGACGAAGAGAGATTGCCGACTAACGTTTACTTAGGGTATATGTGTTATGCGGTTAGAATATATATATATACCACCGCCTTTAAGTTGCTATAAATGTCAGAAGTTCGGGCACATTGCGGTGGTCTGCAGAGGAAAACAAAGATGTGGGAGATGCGCTGGAAAACATGAATATGGGAAATGTGAAGCAGGAGCTAGGCTGAAATGCCGCAGTTGTGGCGAGGAACACAGCGCAGCTTATCGAGGGTGCATTTATAGCAAGAAGGCGGCTGACATACAATCTGTAAAAGTAACTCAAGGAATCAGTTATGCAGAGGCAGTGAAAGAATTTGATGAAAGAAAGGTTGTCAAGCAAACAAATATAGGGAATAATAAACTGGTGAATTGTGAGAGCTGTAATATGAAAAATAAGGATACACTATTAATGAGTAGAAAGGAGTTCGTACTTTTGATGGTGGATGCTATTAATTGTTCAGCGCAAACAAGCAAAAGAACTGAGAAAATTAAAATTATCGTCAAGACTGCAGAAAAGTATCTTGGTATTAAAGGAATTAGGTGGGAAGAAGTCAAAGAAACGCTGAATGGAGGATCCAACAGTTCACAGGCAGGGGGACATGGAATCTTAATGGCAGTATATTTATCGTAAATGGTCAAGAATTTAAGAAATGTTTCAGAATTTAAGGAAAATCCTCAGATTTTATGGTTGAAGCCCAGGGTAAATGTGCAGAACTCCAACAACAAAGAAGTACCCGACAAGAACAACGGTGAGTTGGAAAGAGATCGGAAAATGGAGGAAGTTATTACAAGGATACAAAAGGAAAAGGAATTTGTTGCAAAGTGAATTATCTACATTCAGATTATAAAATGAAAACATGGAAGCAAATGAAGAAGAACTCTGAGGTCTCAGTAAACAACTGCAGGCTATGATCCAAGAAAGGGAAAACATGAAAAAGCAAATAGACTTGGAAAAACAGCAATTTTAAAAGTATAACGTGCGATAATTACTATTCTTTAACAAGATGATTTTAATCTTACAAGTGATGTAGATGAAATCAACGTAATTGAGGTAATGCAACTACGCAAAAACATGTGACATAATTAGGGAAGAATAGCAGTTTGCGGCATTATCTAATGAGCACATTAAGCATTCACGAGGAATTGCAACTACAGAGTGATGCTAATAGAGAACTGCAGGCTGAACTAGATTGTCTAAAGTAGAGAACTCCAGGACATATTTGGTTGGAACACCACAAGTCTAGCAGGTGGCGGTAATGCACTGAAAACTGGTTGCCAACTGTCATAAAACAAAAAAGAAGAAGAAGAAGAAGAGGAGGAGTCAGTTGGGGAGTGGGCTGGCTGGCTTGAGGAGTGCTTGGGGACTTTGGTGTGGAGAAGCCTAGTAGTTTGGAAAGGGTTAGCTTGTAGCCTATGGCTGCAAAAGGGAGAGGGGGAGTTGAGATTGAAGGGGGAGGGCGGGAGACTGGAATACTCCAGAAGTAAGGTTAGCCAAAAAAGGGGTGCATCAAGTGAAAGACCTGAAGTAATGGGGGACAACAAATTGGGGAAAATGGGTGAATTGGAGGAATTTATAGTTCTGTATAAAATTAAAGGTCAGAAGGAAGGAGAAGGAGGATTTAGAGCCCTTAATCCTTTGAAAGTGGCAGCAGCATTAAAGAACCAAATAGGTAAAGGATTCCAGGCCAAGATTTTGTCTAATGGATCGCTGAAAATTTGTTGCAAAGACATTGACCAATATAACAGTGTTAAAATGGTGGGAAAGTTGGTTGTGAAAGTGGAGTGTATTACTCTGAAAGAAAGGAAGGGAGTTAAGGGGGTAGTGTATGGTATTTGGTCTGGCATGACTGAAAAGGAAATTTTGGACAATATTAATGGTGGTCGAGTGATTGAAGCCAAACAATTAAAATCGAGAGAAGGTGGTAATTGGGATTCCCCTGTTCTTCTGGTTTTTGCAGGTGATGTTCTTCCAACTAGAGTTTATCTTGGGTGCATGTCTTACAAGTTAGAGAATACATTAGGCCTCCCTTACGCTGTTATAATTGCCAGAGATTTGGACATGTTGCTGGTTCATGTCAAGGTAAAAGAAGATGTATGAAATGTGGAGAGGATCATGATATTAAAGCATGTAAAGCGGCGGTGCCTAAATGCAGTAACTGTGGAGGGGACCATATAGCGGCATTCAGAGGATGTGAGTATTTTAGTAAGGCAAAGCAGATTCAGGATGTTAGTATCCAACAAAAAATATCATATGCTGAAGCAGTAAAGAAAGCTGATAGAGAGCAAAAGATAAGTAAAGAAAAGATTAGAATGATGGGGAGTCAGTTCATTCCGAGTCCTCCAACTATGGTTCCTTCAGGCATGCTGTTGATGACTAAAGTGTCTTTTTTGGCATTTGTTGTTGATGTACTGGTCGGGGCTAAAACTACAGCGAAGAGGTCGGATATGATAAAAGTAGTTGTTGGAGCTGCAGAGAGATTCCTTGATATAAAACAGATTACGTCGGAAAAATTACGTGAGTATATGACAGACAAACAATCACTGAATACTTCCCCATTGTCGGGATCAGAGAGTACGGAGGAGCTTTATGTGGATGAAGAAGCCAATAATTAGTATTTTGATGTTTTTAATATTACAATGGAATGCAAGAAGTTTATTTGCAAATGGTCAAGAATTAAAAAGATTTGTTGGAACTTTTAAAGACAAGCCTGATTTGATTTGTATACAGGAGACATGGTTAAAGACTCTTTTAGATTTTGTGATCCCTGGATATGATAGTTTGAGAGCTGACAGAACAGGTAAATCTGGTGGAGGGTGTACAACTTTCATAAAAACAGGACTCCAGTTTAGAAGACTTGATATTAAATCTAACCTTGAAATTGTGGCTGTGGAGGTTTGGAGCTCTCATGGTCAAATAACTTTGATTAACTTTTATAATCCAGGTAATATGCTGTTATCAGATTTGGATGAAATTATGAATAAGGTAAGATCCCCAGTAATCTGGGTTGGAGATTTCAATGCCCATAATCCTATATGGGGTAGTGAAAGTAACAATAGTAATGGAGCAGTAATAGGGGAGTTTCTAGATAAATACAACATGGTACTGCTAAATGACGGAAGGCCTACAAGATTTAATATTGTAAAGAATACGTGTAGTCACTTAGACTTATCTAGCACTTCCTCAAACTTAGCTAGGGTTGGGGAATGGGATGTTACGGACAGATACACACTAGAAAGTGATCACTATCTTATATTATGTCGATTTGGTAGAAATTTGATAGTAGAAGTTGAGGAGAGGTCTGCTAGGTATAATTTTTCTTTGGCCCATTGGAATGAGTACCAGGAGGAAGCTGTGGATATAATAGAAGAGATTAATAGCGAGGGCTCCATAGATGATTGGAATGAATCCCTCTGTTCTATAATTCATAAAGTTGCTCAGTTGATCATTCCGCTACGGAATGTACTTAGGCTCGAGCATTAGTTTCGTGGTGGAATAAAAATTGAGATATAGCAGTAAGAAACAGAAATAGAGCTTACAGGAAATTAAGAAAGTACCCAGTGTTAGATAATGTTATGGAGTATAAAAAGGAAAGAGCAGTAGCAAGGAGAGTAATTAAAATGCAAAGATTTTGTGGAACCCTGGGCCCTGAGACACCTATAAAGCAGCTATGGATGATCATTCACAGAATGTCAGGGATATATAGGAAACCATCTATCCCAGCTTTGCTGGATGGAGATATTGAAGCTGTAACCAATAAGGAAAAGGCTGATATGTTTGTAGAGGTGTTCCAAGTGTTACAGAGTTCTGGAGAGTTAGGTGATTTGAGAAAGGAAATTATGTTAAAGGAAAGTTGGAAATTGGACAGGAGTTTGGATGATAATAGCTCCATAAATTTGTTTTTCTCCCTTCAGGAATTGCAGTCAGGTTCAAACACTTCTCCTGGTAGGGATGGACTGTGTTATGAATTGCTTAAGCATTTAGATGACTCTGTATCAATAGAAGTTCTAGCATTGTTTAATTCAGTGTGCAAAGAAGGAAAATTACCAGTAGAATGGAAGCATGCGGTGGTAGTTCCAGTTTTAAAGCCAGGTAAGGACGCGTCTAGTCCTAGTTCGTATCGGCCTATAGCTTTAACGTCAGTGCTTTGTAAAACTATGGAACGAATGGTCACCAACAGACTTGTTTATTTTTTGGAAGATAAGGGACATTTTGCTGCCTATCAAATGGTTTTAGAACTGGAAGATCAACAATGGAATCTGTTGCCTTTTTAGATCATGATATTAAAAAAGCGTTTCAAAATAGAGATGTAATGGTAAGTGTATTTCTAGATATTGAAAGAGCATATGACTCACTATGGAAGGATGGCTTATTAATTAAGCTCTATGATGCGGGAATTAGAGGTAGAATGTTTAATTGGATCAAGGATTTCCTTAAAGGAAAGGACAATTCAAGTAAGAATAGGTGAAACAAGCTCTAAGTCAGTTAAAATAGGTAATGGTACCCCTCAAGGAAGTGTCATTAGTCCAGTTCTTTTTAATGCCATGATAAATGATATCTTTGATCAGGTAGGGACAGGATTCGGCAAATCATTGCTTGCAGACGATGGTGCAATCTGGAAAAGAGGAAGAAACATCAAGTATATATTAAGGCAGGTACAAAAGGCTTTAAGATCAGTTGAAAACTGGGCTAATAAATAGGGTTTCAGGATTTCTGCTTCTAAGTCCAAATACATGATTTTTGGCTTCAGAAGAAAGATTCCTGATTGTGAATTGTGTCTATATGATTCTCCACTAGAAAGAGTCAAGGTATTCAAGTTTCTAGTTGTCTGGTTTGATGAAAGACTTACTTGGAGGTTTCATATAGATAAAACAATTGGAAAGTGTGAGAAAGTTTTAAATGTTATGAGAAGTATTGCTGGATGCGACTGGGGAGCAGGGTGGGAAGCTATGTACTTAATATATCTAGCTATGATTAGATCAGCTATAGATTATGGTTGTATTGTTTATGGTTCCGCTGCCACGACAGTGCTTGGAAAATTAGACACTGTGCAGTCCAAAGCACTTAGACTCTGTTGTGGAGCTTTTAGAACAACATCAGTCCCGGCATTATGTGTGGAGATGGGAGAAGTGCCTCTGCATTTAAGACAAATTCAGCTGGGCCTGCAGTATTGGGTAAAACTAAATGGATTCAATCACAGCTGTCCACCAAAGTGTTTTTTGCAGGGGAAGTCAGAGTGCCAAAGTAAAATTAAAAGATACCCATTTTTAGATTTGGTTAATAACTGGGCTGTGAAATTGAAACTGACTGAGGAAGACATAGTTGGCCAAATTTGCCTGCCACCCCTCCCTTTTTGGCTCTTTCCAGAACCAGAAGTAGACCTATTCCTCCCTTTTCAGCTTAAAGAAAGCAGTGCAATTTCGTCAGCGTTGATCACAAACAAATATATGAATAATAAATGGGGATCTTATCTGAAGATTTTTACTGATGGCTCAATATTCCCAGAGAGCAGTAGAGCAGGATTTGGGATGTATGTGTCTCAACTTGGAGTTAAGATTGGTCACCGGGTTTCAGGTGGTGTTTCTGTCTTTGCAACAGAATTATTAGCAATCCTCTGGGCCTTATGGTGGATAGAAGACTCTCGACCACATAGGGTTATCATCTGTTCGGATTCTGCTGCTGCCTTAGAGTCTATAAAAGGGAGTAAATCAAAAGCTCGTCCTGACATAGTTATTGAGATTCTCTTAGTGTTGTTTAGAGTAGGGGAGATGGATTTTGCAGTTAGATTTTCATGGATACCTGGGCATGCTGGGGCGGAGGGAAATGAAATTGTGGATAGCACTGCAAAGTCTTCCTTACAGAGCAGGCAAATAGAAATTAGAGTTCCCCTAGGCAGAGCAGAATTGAGAAGTAGGATTAAAAAAGGTATAGCGAAGAAGTGGCAGGAGGATTGGAAAAATGAACTAAGGGGCAGGCATTATTTTTCTAGTCACCCACTAGTTAAAAAAGGTCTCAGACTGTTACCTTTTAAGTCATAGAGATATGGTGAAACTTACAAGACATAGGTTGGGGCATTGTGGGCTAAAGTATTATTTAAAGATAATAGGAAAACATTCTACTGGATTATGTGACTGTGGTAGTCCAGAGACAGTCCAGCATGTTTTGCTGAGCTGTAATCAATATAAAATTGAAAGAAGCATGCTGTTCAAGAGGCTATCTGGCTTAAATTTATTTTGGTTTTCTATTCAATCTTTGTTTAGCCATCAAGAGAATCAACATCTGATTGAAGAGTCTATCATTCAGTTTATACGTGAGACTAGGTTGTACCCGAGAATTTGAGTTCCTTGAAGTTCTATAATTTATTATACATCCTGTGGAGGGCTGTAATATGCCTAGATGCATCTAAACAGCCGGAAATAGAAGAAGAAGAAGAAGAAGAGGAGTCAGTTGGAGTGCCTAGGCCAGGCTCGACGTGGAGTGGCAGTTGGTGGTGCTGGCTGTGAATGGTGTGAGGATGTTGGAAAATAGTGTAGGTTCAGATGGGGGGGGGGAGGATCTGGAAAAGGAACCACAAATGGAGTGAGGGCAGGTTGGCAGGAGGAAATTGGAAGGAAGTTGAATCCAGATCTGGAAAACGGAAGAAGGAACATAATATTGGAATGATTTCAAGTGATGGACAGGAAGCGATGAATATCATGAAGAAAGGAAGGAAGACTTCAAGATATTGTTTAAATTTGAACCGGAACAGCCGCCCTCCATCAATCCCATTAAATTAACTACAGAGCAAAAAGCAGCCATAGATTGTGCTCATACTTTAAGAGAAGGGAAGATGTTAATTGTTTGTAAGGATAAAAAGCAGTGTGAGAAGGCATTATGATTGAAGATTTTACTTGGCAATAAGATAGTAGTTATTTTGCTTAATGAAAATAGAGGTGTTAGAGGTGGTATAATGGGTGTTCCAGTGGAAATTTCGATAGAAGAGGTTAAATCTCATTTACTGGGAGGCAAGGTTAAGGAGGTAGAGAGATTGCAAGTAGTCAGAAATGGGGAAAGGATGGATAGTTTATCTATATTGATATGTTTTGATGAAGTGAAGCTTCCTGAAATGGGTATGTTAGTTATAATGTTCGAGCTTTTATTCCACTCCTGCTTAGATATTACAAATGTCAGAGGTTTGGACATGTTGTGGCAGTAGGTCATGGGAAATTAAGATGTAGTAAGTATGGTGGGGAACATAAATATGAAGATTGTTAATGCGTAAAGTTTAATTGTTGTAATTGCGGAGAAGAACATGGTGCAGCGTATAGAGGATGTGAAGTGCTTAAGAAAGCAGCTGAAGTTCAAAAGGTTAAAGTACAGTTAAGTGTGCCTTATGCAGAGGGTGTGCAAAAAGTTAAACCAAACATTGATAAATTATTACCAGTCAGAGAACAGAATGTGAAATCAGAGGCTGTATGTCAGCATCATACAGCTCTTACTAAAGATACCTTACTTGTTGATAAAATGAAGTTTGTGATGTTCAAAACGTGTCAGTGTACATAGTTCAACCAATTTAAGCGGAGGGGCCTTATGGAGAAACAGTTTTGGCAAGCAATCGTCAGGCTGCTGAGAAAAAGGAATGTTCAAGTTTCTGCTTTGATGTCAAATTTACATTGTCTGAACTAAAAAGGGCTATTATTGGTGCTGGTCAGACATCATCTGGGAAAGATATTTGTTATAATAGGTTTGTACTGTTTTGAAACTTATGTTGGTTTTGATATTCTTTAATACAATAAAGGTTGATGGGTGACTTCCTGCTTCCTGAAAATTGGCAGTCGTTATCCCTATATTGAAAATTGGTAAGGATCAATCGGATCCTTCCAGATATAGGCCTTTTTCACTAATTTTACAGTAAGATAAGATAATGGAATGAATGGTTATAGCAAGACTTTCTTATTTTATGGAAAGTACTGGAAAATTAGCTGTATACCAATCTGGATTTCGTAAACGGAGAATGACCATGGACTTGGTGTTAAGTTTGGAATCTGTGGTATCTTTACTGTAGAGAAAGCTTATGAAAGGCTATGGGCACAAGGATTGCTGCTTAAACTGGAAAAGATGGGAAAATGTGGCAGAATATTCAATTAGATTCAAGATTTTTTGTGATAGAAAAATACAAGTTAGGGTGAGAACAACATTCTCTAAGGAGTATAAAATAGAGTTAATTAAGGATATTTTTTAAATGTTGGCTCATACATTTCCAAATCATTATATGCTGTTGATGGTGCAGTGTAAAAGAGAGGTTGGAATATTAATTATATAGTTAAGAAAGGCAGGCAACCATTAATGAAGTACAGGAATGGGGATATTGGTGGGGTTTAAATTTTCTGTTGCAAAGACTTAAGTTATTTATCTTAACGGAATACTATACCCTCAATTGATTTTAAGTTGCAATACCTACAAAAATAATTCCCCCTTGGAAGTTCTCATGTTTTATTCTTTTACAACATTGAATCACAGTGGATTTAATTTGGCTTTTTTAACACTGATCAACAGAATAGTTAAATAACAATTAGAATGAGGGAAATGCAGATACAAGTAGTTCAGCAGCAATGTGATAATTATATTCCTAAAAACCTCACATTATAAGAATTACAGGCAAATGTCTTTATTAGCAGAATAGGCCATAGCTGCCTTCATAACACAGATTTAAGCAGCTTTTCCTGATCATGATCTCACTATAGCCAACGTGACTCACATAATCAAATAGTGTTCCTTAATCCATCAATCATGTAACTAATTTGCACTACGGAAGTATAGCAGAAGGACCTGTATAGGAGCAGACCGTACTGAGCCCTCCAGCTCCACCATTGAGGCAATGTATCTTGGAAAGCCAAACAGGACGCTGCATTTGTCACATATAGTGAGTTCTGCAATCCAAGTAATTAGCAATAAATGGGTCACATCCAGCTTGAATATTGCTGTCCACTTGGATATTCTGATGGCAGAAAACCATACATTAATGCCACTACAGAAGGAAGTACAGGGGGATACTGAGTAAACACTGGAGCATCCAAAACACTGGCTCACACAGAACAACTAATTAAAACTCTGTATAGCAGAATTTGCAATATTTTATCAGGTTTCATGCAAGATGAGCAAATTGGAGCCAACTCCATTCTTTAATTTTAGTGTGCAACCCCCTCCATATAAAGTGAACATAGCTATCAGCACCCACTCATGGATAGGTAATCCAAGAGTCTGAAGTAGGAAGTCGTAAACACAAGAGATTCTACAGATGCTGGAAATCTAGAGCAACGCACAAAATGCTGGAGGAACTCAGCAGGTCATGAAAGGTCTTGGCTTGAAACATCAACTGTTTATTCCTCTCCATAGGTTCTGCCTGACCTGCTGAAAGCATACAGACCTGGTCAACAGGTTCTGTTGTTGTTCAGACCAAACAACAGAATGGAGAAGAAATGTGATGTAAGTGTCTTTGACCGTGGAATGATTGTTGGTGCCACATGGGGTGGATTGAGTATCTCAGACACAGTTGACCTCTTGGGATTTTCACACACAACAGTCTCTAGAGTTAAAAGAGAATGGTACAAAAAACATCCAATGAGCAGCACTTCTGTGGAGGGGCAAAAAAACACCTTGTTAATGAGAGAGGTCAGGGGAGACTAGCCAGACTAGTTCAAGCTGACAAGAAGGTAACTCAGATAACAATATATTACAACCATGGTGTGCAGAAGAGCATCTCTGAATGCACATCACATCAAACCTTGAAGTGGATGAGCTACAGCAGCAAGAAACCACGAACATGCAGTCAATGCCACCTTATTAGTTACAGGATATACCTAGTAAAGTGGCCACTGAGTGTACAGTGAAATGCATCATTTATATTACCTAAGGATTATGTTGGGGGCAGCCTGCAAGTGTCACTGGTGCCAACATAGCATTCCCACAGTGCTAAACAGAACAATACAGAACTCAGCAAAACAGAACAACAGCAAAACTAGAACTCTCCTCCTTCCCATCCAATGCCCCACACACACATGAATAGCAATCCTCCTAACCCTGAACAGGCCTTTGGGCCTCTTGTCTATAGTCTTCAGCTTTTGGCCATTGGGCTTCAACTTCCGAACTTCTGACTGACTTTCAAACTTTAATTTTCAATATGGGACACTGAACTCCAGGCTTAAACTCTGGGCTTGCTGACTTACTTGCCTTTGTGCCTCCTGCTTGTATGGACATCCGATCCCAGGACACACCTGCTTGGGACAGGCGAACATCCATCGATGTAACATGTGCACTTCACTGGCCTTTTGAGGCCAGAGCAGAGGTCCTTCATCATATGTCCACATCACTGGCCTTTGAGCATGGAGTGGAAGCCTAGACTCCAGATGTCTTTTGTCACCCATACTGCTGGCCTTCAAACACAAAGTGAAGGCCTAGACTACAGATGTCCTTTGTCACCCGCCCACACTGCTAGTCTTTGAACATTAGAATGATTTAGATTAGATGAGATTAGATTAGATTATAGAATCATAGGACCATAGAAACTACAGCACAGAAACAGGCCCTTTGGCCCTTCTTGGCTGTGCCGAACCATTTTCTGCCTAGTCCCACTGACCTGCACATGGACCATATCCCTCCATACACCTCCCATCCATGTATCTGTCCAATTTATTCTTAAATGTTAAAAAAGAACCCGCATTTACCACCTCATCTGGCAGCTCATTCCATACTCCCACCACTCCCTGTGTGAAGAAGCCCCCCCTAATGTTCCCTTTAAACTTTTCCCCCCTCATCCTTAACCCATGCCCTCTGTTTTTTTTCTCCCCTTGCCTCAGTGGAAAAAGCCTGCTTGCATTCACTCTATCTAAACCCATCATAATTTTATATACCTCTATCAAATCTCCCCTCATTCTTCTACACTCCAGGGAATAAAGTCCTAACCTATTCAACCTTTCTCTGTAACTGAGTTTCTCAAGTCCCGGCAACATCCTTGTAAACCTTCTCTGCACTCTTTCAACCTCATTTATATCCTTCCGGTAATTTGGTGACCAAAACTGAACACAATACTCCAGATTCGGCCTCACCAATGCCTTATACAACCTCATCATAACATTCCAGCTCTTATACTCAATACTTCGATTAATAAAGGCCAATGTACCAAAAGCTCTCTTTACGACCCTGTCTACCTGTGACACCACTTTTAGGGAATTTTGTATCTGTATTCCCAGATCCCTCTGTTCCACTGCACTCCTCAGTGCCTTACCATTAACCCTGTATGTTCTACGTTGGTTTGTCCTTCCAACGTGCAATACCTCACACTTGTCAGTATTAAACTCCATCTGCCATTTTTCAGCCCATTTTTCCAGCTGGTCCAAGTCCCTTTGCAGGCTCTGAAAACCTTCCTCACTGTCTACTACACCTCCAATCTTTGTATCATCAGCAAACTTGCTGATCCAGTTTACCACATTATCATCCAGATCATTGATATAGATGACAAATAACAATGGACCCAGCACTGATCCCTGTGGCACACCACTAGTCACAGGCCTCCACTCAGAGAAGCAATTTTCTACCACCACTCTCTGGCTTCTTCCATCGAGCCAATGTCCAATCCAATTTACCACCTCTCCATGTATACCTAGCGACTGAATTTTCCTAACTAACCTCCCATGCGGGACCTTGTCAAAGGCCTTACTGAAGTCCATGTAGACAATATCCACTGCCTTCCCTTCATCCACTTTCCTGGTAACCTCCTCGGAAAACTCCAACAGATTGGTCAAACATGACCTACCACGCACAAAGCCATGTTGACTCTCCCTAATAAGCCCCTGTCTATCCAAATGCTTGTAGATTCTGTCTCTTAGTACTCCCTCCAATAACTTACCTACTACTGACGTTAAACTCACCGGCCTATAATTTCCCGGATTACTTTTCGATCCTTTTTTAAACAACGGAACAACATGAGCCACTCTCCAATCCCCCGGCTCTTCACGGTAGACAGCGACATTTTAAAATGATTATGAGGACACACAGTCCTCTTTTATTGTCATTTAGTAATGCATGCATTTAGAAATGATACAATGTTCCTCCAGAATGATATCACAGAAACACAAGACAAACCAAGACTGAAAAACTGACAAAAAGCACATAATTATAACATATAGTTAAAACAGTGCAAAGCAATACCGTAATTTGATAAAGAACAGACCACAGGCACGATAAAAAAGAAGTCTCAAAGTCTCTCGAAAGTCCCATCATCTCACGCAGATGGTAGAAGGAAGAAAAAAACTCCCCGTCATGAGCTTCCAGCGCCGCAAACATGCCGTTGCAGCACCCTGGAAGCACCTGACCACAGCCGACTCTTGAGTCCATCCGAAAACTTCGAGTCTCCAACCAGCCCTCTGACACCAAGCACCGAGCACCATCTCTGCTAAGCGCTTCGACCCCGGCCCCAGCAACAGGCAATAGGCAAAGTGAAGGATTTGGGGCCTTCCCCTCCGGAGATTCTTGATCGCACAGTAGCAGCGGCAGTGAAGTAGGCATTTCAGAAGTTTCTCCAGATGTTCCTCCATGCTTCTCACATCCGTCTCCATCAAATCAGGATTGTGCACGGTACCTACTTACAAATACGATATCATTTCGGAGCGGCCGCACGCACTGCATCGCACCGCCATCTTCTCCTCCCCTCCCCCTTGGCTAAGTTGATCAAGTTCCTTGTCTAAGAAGGGATTCTATAACTACTCCTTGTCCATGTATGTTCCTAATGTGGCCCATTAAAAAGCTGAATAGGCCATGAAGAACAGTACTGATTATCTAATCTTGAATAAAATTATTCTAACATGTGCATCCACAGTGGCATTCATGATAGATTTGATCAGAAATATTCCATGTAAAGCCAATGATTTATATTTCTGAATATTTCCTGAATAGATCCTAAAGATTAATTTTTTTTCACATTTAAAGGACAGCAGTACACATGAAAGTGGCTGTCATAATGAGTTCATAATAGACCATTAATGTCCTCTGGTGAATTGTCAAAGTCCAAGAAGAATTTAGCCAACCAAGTCACATAATCAAATATGGCCTCTTGTTCTTGTGGAGAAGATAAAGGAACATGTGCTTAGATGAGTTAGTGGGCATTCTCATTAGGGCAGAGTTAAAGTATAACCTTGGTAAACACAAATGGAACAGATAAAGGTTCTGTTCCTGGAATGGTGATTAGAAACAGGAAATGGAGCTCTGAGAAGGCAGAGACAAGCTTTACATTCCGTACCAATTCCAGCTAGAGGTCACAGAGGTCTAATTATCTTTCAGATTGTCTGGACTCCTCGTTGCTGAGTCCAGACATTATTCATTGCTGATAATTTTACCATAGCAGTTCTGTTATTTAGTGTATTCCAAAAAGGTGGATTGAAAACAAGACTCCAAATATCAGAGTGCTTTTGAGAAATTAAAGGTGATTCTGGCATTGAAAGCAAGAACTAGTGATCAAGCTTTCATATTAGAAACAGCTACTACTGATGAGCAACTCAGCAGCATTTCATGCAGAACTGTTTGGTATATGTAGGCTATAGTCTATATGGCGTATACTTCATTTATTTTTATTTTCTTTTATGTATTTATTGAGATACAGCGTGAAATTGGCTCTTCGAGCCAGTCTGCCCAGAAACCCAATTTAACCCTAGCCTAATCACAGGACAATTTACAATGACAAATTAAACTACCAACATATTTCTTTGGACTGTAGAAGGAAACTGGAGCACCTGGAGGAAACCCACGTGGTCAGGGGGAGAACATACAAATTTCTTACAGACGGCAGCGGGAAAACATACTAACAGTCATTGAGGATGGGTATTTGCTCCTGTGAGCAATATTTGCTGGCCATATCTTGGGATACAAGACAATTTAAATCATTCATCTGACAGCAGTAATAATTTTAATCAATAAATCCATTTAGAAACAAATTCACTAAACTATTGCAGGGCTGAATGTTGTAGGACAAAACCAGCTATAAATAAGCAGTGCATGGATTGGGAGGAGGACCTTTGACTAAGTGAAGCAGTTAACCAAGCAAAACTTGCTACCAGTATAAATTATTCAAGAAGACTATTGTATATTAATGTTCCGTTAAGGGAATGTGAGAAATAGGAAGAGGTTTCAGAGCTAATGAGTATCCAAAGGGTGAAATATCACAGTTACAGTACATGTCTAAGGAAAAAAGGGAAATGGGATATACTGTAGAATCTATGACATTAATGAGACAATCCACAGCAACTTTAAAACATCTGGGATAGGCAGCTATCTCTTATGTAGTGATTCAACCAAACAGATTATCACTCCTCTCTGCTGTGTATTTGGATTCTATGTCTACTTGCAACTTTTGTGTGAAATATTTAGCTGTTTGGAACTACAAAGGACAAAGCCACAGGTGGAAATCCAATGACAGTAGCCCTGTTTAAAATAAATTCTGCATATAACAGAAAAATGGACACCTTTAATTTCATAAAGATTAAAGTCCACAATAAAACTACCAACAACAAATGATAACTAGCATGGGAAGGGATAGGAGAATGTGTGTTTAAAGAACCATATTAGACAGGAACCATAATGCCAATCTTGCCAACTCAGGAGGGCACAATCAGGCTTCCAGCTGGCCTGAACAATGTCCAGAATAAAGATGTATTAACTCAAACAGTCCTTAGGGAAAGGAGCCGGAAATACATATGTAAAAGCAATAGAGCTCACAGATGTTAGAGTAGAGCAACACACATAAAAGTTGCTGGTGAATGCAGCAGGCCAGGCAGCATCTCTAGGAAGAGGTGCAGTCGACATTTCAGGCCGAGACCCTTCGTCAGGACTAGAGTAGAGAATGCTATTGTTGGGAATATAGGAAGAATTCATAATATTGACTCATGTGACTGTCAGGAGGGGGAAGGGAGAATGTCAGATAGTGGAGAACACCCCTGTGGCCATCCTCCTCAACAATAAGTACTCCATTTTGAGTACTGTTGGGAGGACATCCTACCTGGGGGAAGCAACAGCAGCTGTGCCTCTGGCACTAAGTTGGGCTCTGTAGCTCAGAAGGGTAGGGAACTGAAGAGGATGGCAGCAGTAATAGGGGACTCTATAGTTGTGGGACAGATAGGCGATCCTGCGGATATGAAAAGGAAACACGGATGGTCTTTTGCCAACCAGTTGCCAGAGTCCGCGATGTTCCTGGACACATCCACAATATCCTAAAAAAGGAGGGTGAGCAGCCAAAAGTCATGGTATATATATTGGTTACCAACCACATAAGTAGAAAAAGAGAGGAGGTCCTGAAAAAAATACAGTGAGTTAGAAAAGAAGCTGAGAAGCAGGACCTCGAAGGTCGTAATCTCAGGATTGCTTCCTCTGCCAAGCAATAGTGATGATAGGAAAAGAATGAGGTGACAAATAAATGCCTGGCTGAAGAATTGGAGCAGGGGGCAGGGATTCAAATTTCTGGATAATTGGGACCTCTTCTGGGGCAGGTGGGACCTGTGCAAAAGGGACACAGGGTCAGAGAATGTTGAATCTTTGTGGGTGGAGTTAAGAAACTGCAAGGGTTAAAAAAACAATATGGGAATCATATATAGGCCTCCAAATAGTAGCCAAGATGTGGGGTTGAGATTGCAAAGGGGGCTGGAAAAGGCATGTAATAAGGGTAATGACACAATTGTAATGGGGACTTCAATACGCAAGGGGATTGGGAAAATCAGGTTGGTGTCAGATCGCAAGAGAGGAAATTTGTTGAATGTCTATGAAATGGCTTTTTAGAGAGCTTGTGCTTGAGCCTACTTGGGGAAAGGTTATCTTAGATTGGTTGATGTGTAATAACCCAGATTTTATTAGTCTGCTTAATGTAAAGGAACACTTAGCAGTCAGTGATTATAATATGATTGAATTCATACTGCAATTTGAGAGGGAGAAGTATAACTCACATGTATCAGGATCACAATGGAATAAAGAGAGTTAGAGAGGCACGAGAGGGGAGCTTGCCCAGATGGATTGGAGGAGGACACTGGTGGGGATAACGACAGAGCAGAGATTACTGAAGTTTCCAAGAATAGTTCATCAGGCACGGGGTAGATATGTCCCACAGAGGAGGAAGTTCTCAAATACCAGGGGAAGGCAACTGTGGCTGACAAAGAAAGTTAAGGACTGCATAAAAGCTAAAGAAAGGGCATATAAGGTAGTAAAAGTGAGTGGAATGTTGGATGATTGGGAAGCTTTTAAAATCAAACAAAAGGCAACTAAAAAAGCTACAAGAAGGGAAAAAATTAAATATGAGGGCAGACTCACCAATAATATGAAGCAGGATACCAGAAGATTTTTCAATTAAATGAAGATTAAAAGGGAGGCGAGAGTTGATATTGGACCACTGGAAAATGATGCTGCTGAAGTAGTAATAGGAGACAAAGAAATGGCAGATGAACTTAATGGGTACTATGCATCTGTCTTCACTGTGGAAGACACTAGCAATGTGCCAGAAGTCCATGAGAATCAGGAAGCAGGTATAAAGGAAAGCCATTGCTGCTATAAAGGAAAAAGTGCTGGGCAATCTGAAAGGTCTTAAGATGAATAGCTGAACCAGATGGACTACATCCTAAAGTCCTGAGAGAGTTTGCTGAAGAGATAACAGATGCATTGGCCATGACCTTTCAAGAATCACGATTCTAGCATGGTCCTAGAAGTCTGGAAGATTGCTAAGGTCACTCCACTCTTTAAGAAGGGAGGAAGGCAGAAGAAAGGAAATTATAGGCCAGTTAGCCTAACCTCAGTGGTTGGGAAAGTGTTGGAATCTATCATTAAGGATGAGGTTTCTGGATACTTGGACACTAATGATAAAATAAGTCAAAGTCAGCATGGTTTCTGGTAAAGGGAAATCTGACCTGACAAATCTGTTAAGAGTTCTTCGAGGAAGTAACAAGCAGGGTAGGCAAAGGAGAGTCAGTGGATGTCAATTACTTGGATTTTCAGAAGGTGTTTGATAAGTTGCCACACATGAAGCTGTTTAACAAGATAAAATCCTATGGCGTTACAGGAAAGATACTGGCATGAATAGCAGAATGGCTGACAGGCAGGAGGCAGCGAGCAAGAATAAATGTGACCTTTTCCGGTTGGCTGCTGGTGACTAGTGGTGGTCCTCAGGGGTCAGTAAGTATTGGAACTGCTACTTTTCACATTATTTGTCAATGATTTGGATAATGGAATAGATGGTTTTGCAGCAAAGTTTGTGGATGATACAAAGACAGGTGGAGGGGTTAGGTAGTGCTGAGGAAGCAATGCGATTGCAGCAGGACTTAGACAAATTGGAAGAATGGGCAAAAAAGGAGCAGGTGGAATATAGTATTGGGAAATGTATGATAGTGCATTTTGGTAAAAGGAACAATAGTGCAGACTATTATCTAAATGGGGAGAAAGTTCAAACATCAGAGGTGCAGAGGGACTTAGAAGTCCTCGTGCAAGACTCCCAGAAGGTTAATTTACAGGTTGAGTCTGTGGTAAGGAAGGTAAATGCAAAGTTGGCATTTATTTCAAGGGGAATAGGATATAAAAGCAAGGAAATAATGCTGAGCCTTTATAAGACTCTAATCAACAGTTTTGTGCCCCGTATCTCAGAAAGGATGTGTTGTCATTGGAAAGAGTCCGGAGGAGGTTCACAAGGATGATTCCGGAAATGAAGGAGTTAACATATGAGGACTGTTTGGCAGCTTTGGGCCTGTACTTACTGGAATTTAGAAGAATGCATGGATATCTCATTGAAACCTACTGAATGTTGAAAGGACTAAATACGGTGGTTGTGGAGAGGATGTTTCTTATTGTATCCAGAACTAGAGGGTACAGCCTCAAAACTGAGGGGAAAGCTTTTAGAACAGATGTAAGGAGGAATTTTTTTAGCCAGAGAATACTGAATCTGTGGAATGCTCTTCCAAAGACTGTGGTGGAGGCCAAGTCTGTGGGTATACTTAAGGTGGAAGTTAATTGTTTCCAGATTGGTCGGGGCATCAAAGGATATGGTGAGGTGGCAGGTGTATGGTGTTGAGTGGGATCTGGAATCAACCATGATGGAATGGCAGAGCAGAATCAATGGTCTGAATGGCCTAATTCTGCCCCTATGTCTTACGGTCTTATGAAGGACTGGAAGCAGGGCACTGATAGCTTGAGACTACCTAGAATCTGGTGGAAGAGGTTGGTTGGTGGCCTGACCTAAGAGAAATTGTGGTATGATTGTTGGCAGTTGACCAGTATATGCAGCTGTAAGTCCCAGCCTATATAAATTGAAGGCACCAGGAGGACATCAAGAAAACCAATTGTTGCTCACCAGTAGTAAAAGCAAGGTGTACTGCTTATTTCCAATGGGCAACCTAATTAAATAGTAAAGGCATTTTCTAGTAGATAAGCTGCAGTGCTAGCACCACTTTGTGAAGACACTTTTCATCATATTGGGTATACTGAAGTTAGCGAACTATGACCAGAAGACCATTTCAATGGATATTTTATACAGGTCATTCTGAAGTGTTAAGCATCTTCTTCCAAGGCATTGACTCAGGACTGAGGACTACTTGCTTCCATTCTGATGTTGTGGGTTCTGTGATGACCAAGGAGGCCCAAGCAGGATATCTTTAGGATATGACGTGTTTGAAAAGACTCCACTGCATCATTCTTCACTACAGAACCTAACTTTAAGCCACAAATACATTGAACCTACAGTTATTAAAAGTAACTACAGTTATTGAATGAACCAAAAGGCATACAAATTTAGCTATGCCAAGAATATATTAGGTGAAGTTGTTGCTCAAGAGATAAGTGTAAGCCAAAAGGTGCGCTAATAACTTTGACCTATCTTATTTCTGATATGATCCTGAGTGATGTGTTATTTGGGATCAAGATGTAAAAACTGTTCACAGGGTCCCACCTGATACTGTATAATAAGGATTCCAGCTAACATTAATGATTTTGGAAAATTCACACTTCATGAATACAGAGAAAGCATGAAGGAGAAGATCATATTTCTGAGTTAAGTTTCAGATCAAATAATTTCTAAAAGACTTTGTACAACTAAAGAGTTGTGGCACTATTTTAAATATAAACTACTACCACAACAGGCTTATACTTTCTAACCATATTTACTAACTATATTTTCTATGAGTATTATATTTTCTAACTTCTCCATCCTTTTAATATTTATACAATTGGCACTGTGAGGTGATCAGAATCCACTTTGATATAACACCAGAGATAAAAATAAACATGGAGCAGTGCAGCACAAGAACAGACCTTTCAGCCCAGGATTTTGTACCAAACTGAATTGAACGAATTACCCCTGACTACACAATCTCCATATCCCTCCATTCTCTGCACATTCATAGGCCCATCTAAAAGTCTCTTAAATGTCTCTATCGATTTGAACTTGACTATCATCAATAGCAGCACATTTGAGGCATCCTTTGTGTAAAACCTGCCCCACACATCTCTTTTTAACTTACCACCTCTCACCTTAGGTGCATGCCTTCTAATATTAGATATTACTATCCTGGGAAAAAAGATGCCAGCTGTATCCTCCATCTATGCCTCTAATAATCTTAAAAACATCTATCAGGTTTCTCCTCGGCCTCTGCAGCTCTACAGAAAACAACTAAAATTTCTCTAACAACAGGAATTCTGCAGATGCTGGAAATTCAAGCAACACACATCAAAGTTGCTGGTGAACGCAGCAGGCCAGGCAGCATCTCTAGGAAGAGGTACAGTCGACGTTTCAGGCCAAGACCCTTCGTCAGGACTAACTGAAGGAAGAGTTAGTAAGAGATTTGAAAGTGGGAGGGGGAGGGGGAGATCCAAAATGATAGGAGAAGACAGGAGGGGGAGGGATGGAGCCAAGAACTGGACAGGTGATTGGCGAAAGGGATACGAGAGGATCATGGGACAGGAGGTCTGGGAAGAAAGACAAGTGGGGGGGGGAACCCAGAGGATGGGCAAGGGGTATAGTCAGAGGGACAGAGGGAGAAAAAGGAGAGTGAGAGAAAGAATGTGTGTGTAAAAATAAATAACAGATGGAGTAGGAGGGGGAGGTGGGGCATTAGCGGAAGTTAGAGAAGTCAATGTTCATGCCATCAGGTTGGAGGCTACCCAGACGGAATATAAGGTGTTGTTCCTCCAACCTAAGTGTGGCTTCATCTTTACAATAGAGGAGGCTGTGGATAGACATGTCAGAATGGGAATGGGATGTGGAATTAAAATGTGTGGCCACTGGGAGATCCTGCTTTCTCTGGCGGACAGAGCGTAGGTGTTCAGCAAAGCGGTCTCCCAGTCTGCGTCGGGTCTCGCCAATATATAGAAGGCCACATCGGGAGCATCTCTAACCTTCCCTGAAAGCATATGCCCTCCAATCCAGGCAGCATCCTGGTAAACCTCTTCTGCAACCGCTCCAAGACCTCCACATCTTTCATATAATGGGACAACTGAATGTAATACTCCAGATGTGGCCTGACTACAATTTATAAAGCTGCAACTAACCTTGTGACACTTGAGCTCACTGCCTTGACTAATAAAGGTAAGCATGTCATAACCCTTCTTTATCACTCTATCAACCAATGCACCACTTTCAGGGAGTTATGAACTTGGACTTCAAGATCCCACTCTACATCAACACTCCTAAGGACCTTGCTATTAAAAGTGCACTGTCCCTTTATATTTAATCTCACAAAGTACAATACCACACAATTGCCCAGATTAAACTCCATCTGCCATTTCTCTGCCCACTTGCCCATATCTGCAACTGAACTATATCCTGCTGTATTCTTTGGTATACAGTACTTCTTTGCTATCCACCATAGTACCTATCTTTGTTTCATCTGTCAACTTACTAACCCATTCATCTACATTTTTATCCAGGATTCCCTTTGTTTATTTGAGAAACTACGATGCTTAATTGGGGCTGGAGACTGTTGGTGAACCACTTCTAACTAGCATCAGATGCGTACACTTGTGTGGCTATTAGACACTACACCGTGCTTAGAGCAAACAGATTTTAAATAGTGTCACTTTAGAGCACCTGTGTTCAAAAAGCAGTGATCTTTGTCACTGATAGCTAGTGAGAAATAAGCAGTAAAACAATTCAGAATTGTTTTGCTCAGTGCGGCTTCAACCATTCATGCTTGGAGATGCCAGAAACAGCCGGGAGTGAAAATGAAACAATTTCACTATTTCAACAAGTTAGGACCTGTGAAAACTTTGAAGGTATTAACAATCATCTTAAATGTTACAATGAAAATGAAGATTTGGAGAACGTGATCGTTCATAGCATTGCATGAAGGCAGTTCATTATCTACAATAAGTGCCTGGGCTAATTTGGTTCATTTTGTACACTGGTGAATTCCTCCATTGATAACTATTAGGAATTAATACACTTTTATGGCACTGTAATACTATTGGTGGTGTTCTATTTACAGGTCGACCTTCACTAATCCGACTACCTGTAATCTGGTTCCTTCAATAATCCAGCACTGATTATGCTTAATGTGATCCTTCTGTATTTCCGTATTTTCACTAATCCTGCATTCCTCAGGCCCCAATGGTGCCGTATTAGTGAAGGTCAACCTGTATTTCTGTATTTCACTTAAATATACAATTTGTTACTCAGTTAGGCTAATTGGGCCAGAATATACTAGTCCTGCTTTATCCCAATTAACCAGAATGCAGTGTATATACTGTACATTAATTTTAAGTGTTCATTAAAGTTTATTTATTTAATTTGACTTATATTTATGTCACAAAAATAGAGGTCCCTGTAGAACACCACTAGTCACAGGCCTGCAGCCAGATTGTCAGATATACCACTACCCTCTGTTTTCTATGAGCAAGCCAATTCTGAATTTACATGGCCAATCTACCTTGGAATTCATGCATCTTAATCTTCTAGATGAGCCTACCATTAGGAATTTTATCAAACACCTTGCTAAAATCTAGCCAATATCTGCAGCTCTACCTTCATTAATCATCTTCATCATCTCCTCCATTAACTCAATCAAGTTCGTTAGACATGACTTGCTCTGTACAAAGCAATGTTGACTGTCCCTAATTAGGCTATAGTTTTCCAAATGCTCATAAATCCTGTTCCTATAAATACATTCCAATAATTTCTCTCCCACTCATGTGAGACGCACCAGTCTATAGTTTCCAAGATTATCCATATTTTATTTCTTAAATAACAAAAAAAAAAGAGCTATTTACCGGTCTTCTGCGACCTTGCCTGCAGTCAGTGAGGTCATGAAGATCTTGGTCAAGGCCCCAGCGATCTCATCTCTTGCCTCTCTCAATAACCTGGCATATATCCAAATAGGAGGCATAGAAAGAGTGGACAGACAGCATCTCTTTTTCCCCCACAACAGAAATGGTTAATATGAGAGGGTATAATGTTAAAGTGATTGGAGGAAAGTACAGGAAAGATGTCAGAGGTAAATTTTTTATACAGAAATTGGTGTGTGTGGAATGCACTGCCAGGGGTGGGGGGTAGTCACAGGTACAATGGAGACTTTTAAGAGATTCTTGGATGGGCACAAGGATGAGAAAAATGGAGAGCTATCTGGGAGGGGAGGATTAAGTTAATCTTGGCATAGATTAAAAGATCAATACAACATCACGGGCTGAAGGACTAGTGGTGTTCTACACAGATCTGTACTGAGACCTCTGCTGTTTGTGATTATATACTATCAATGTATGTATATGTAGTAGGTGGTAGTGGTGGCAACCATGGCTGCATTTCTCCTGGCTCTCTTCTGCTGTCTTCTAGTTGTACATGTCCCACCTGCAATACAGCTTGTGGGTCCAGGATAGGACTGTATAGTCATCAAAGATCTCACCGTTAAAGGAGTGCACGTTGTCATCGGATTTCGATGGACAGCCGAAGAAGACTATATATGTATATAGTGGTGTATATCCTATTTCCCTCTCAAGTTCTTTTCTAGCTTCTCTACAATCCTCACAGGCTCCATTTGATTTTAGCTTCGTAAACCTTACATATGCTTTGTTCCTCTTATTGACTAAGTTTACCACTACTCTTTGACACCCAAGATTCCCTTCTCTTGGAAAATTGTCCTACCTTCTCACTGGAACATACTAATCTACTTGATTTTTAAACACCATCCACATGTCAGGTGTGGACTTGCTCAAAAACAGCTTTTCCCAATTTACTCGCCTCTAGTTCCTGTCTGATACTCTTGTAATCTGCCATGCTCCAATTTAATATGCTCTCTTCAGGTCCATACTTATCCTTATCTATCACCATCTTGAAATTTCAGGAGTTGTGATCATTGTTCCCTAACTGTTCTCCCAATGATAGGTAAGTCACCTGGCCAGGCTCATTTCCCAAAACTAGGTCCAGTATGGCCCTTCCTCTCATTGGACTGTAGAAACTTCTTGCACTAAAGAGCTCCCACCCAGTCTATTTTACAGAAGTTGAAGTTATGCACAACAACGATCCTGTTGGCTTTATAACTTTCCCTTGTCTGCCTATATACAGTATCTGTTCCTCAATATCGCAGTGGCTATTGGGAATCTATAGTAAATATCAATGCATTGCCAGATTTGAACAACAAGTGCAAGGACATCAGTGACATGATATCTGTTTTGATATGTTTTATCCTGCATATTATCCAATGCTGATTATTCAGAATTATAGGTCACAAGTAATTTTAAGCTAAACACTTTCTAAAATTATTCAGTTCTAATAATGTCAAGCAGCCAGCTGGTTTCCAATTCTTGAAGCTGAACTGTGAAGTTTGATTATTGTTACAATACATATTATCATAGTGTACCACTCTATCAATTTAATAAACAAGTATTTAGCAGGGATCTAATGCAACCCTGGCTCCTGGCACCTACTGGCTCCGTTAGCAGTCAGTGATATCATGCTTTGGTATCACAGCAGTGAAAGCAGATTGTGAGCAGAGGCTGTGATAAAAACTGAAAAACAGTCACTTCATCAGCAAATGAGGATGCCAACATCCACAAAGGGTTGCCAGCTGGCATGTCTGTTTTTAGACCCCTTTAGTGTGCTTGGTTTTAAAACTAAAAACAGCTTGAATTATAGACGTGTAACACTATCATAATCACATGCATATGAAGAGAATGTTTCTGTAAATTATAGTTGTCAGCTAGCAGTGATTTTAGATTGGAATTTCTGTTGTTTGGCCATGGTGTCAGGCTTTGGTCTCAGAACTGATTATGGAATAAAGCCTAGCTAAGAAAAATATTGTTTTCATAAATTTTACAATCAATGGATAAAGAGAGCCCTCTGTTGAGTTACTGTCATCTGTTATATGAATAGTTATACAAAGTATATCACTGAGAGATATTTGCATATTCTATGGTAACAATACCTTTAAATCAGATCACCCAGCTTAAAATTAAAGGATCATTGGGAGAACTTTCCCTCTAATGCATCTCTTGTGTACACTAGTATACTGTACGTGGGAGTAATAATTATGAAGACGAAAGATTGTATGAAGTATTTCAAACTGTATATGTAAATTTCTCTTAAAAAGCACCAAACTTTGCGTTTCACTTTGAAATATGTACAGCTAGACACTGTACTACGAAGTATTATAGTTTTGTAGCACTAACCTTGTATTAATTTATTTTCAAGTAAATCATGTTAGCAATTATTTCTGGTGAAATCATGCCAAATATACAATTTGAGCAGACAATTACAGCCATGACCTATGTTTTAATCTACACTTTTCCCAGGGCCAGATGTACAAACTAATTTCATTGCCCATCATGCAACTCGTTTCTATATTTCTTGTTCTCACATTCCACATATGACTGCCATTTAACATAAATAGAAGAAGAACAAACCATTATGTACTGCAATTGAAATTATTTAAGAACTAATTCTATTTACAGTATATCAGATTAATTTCACAAAAATGTCCTTTACTCACCAGGTGAAGGGACTAGTGTGGGTTTACAGTTAACTGCAAAGTCATCACATACGAAAATAATGCCCAGGACTCTGCCCCAGGACCTAGATACAGTTAAGAAGCAAAATTAATTAATTCATTTGCATTTTAATCTTCCTTTTGTTAAAGTGTACCAGTAAACTCACATGGACTGCTTAGGGATAGTCAGCATGGCTTGTGTATGGGAAGTCCTGCCTCACAAATTTGATTGACTTTTTTTTGAGGAGGCAACAAAGATGATTTATGAGGATAGGGCAGTGAATATTGTCCATGTGGACTGTAGTAAAGTATTTGACAATGTCCCTCATGGTAGGTTGGTTCAGATTATTAGGTCACACAAGATCCATGGTAAATTGGTAAGCTGGATATAAAGTTGACTTAGATATGAAAGTCAAAGAGTAGCAGTGGAGGATCGATTTTCTAACTAGAGTTCTGAGATTAGTGGGGTTCTGTAAGGATCAGTACTGGGCCCAATATACATGTAGAGTATTTTCAATCAAATTGTAGGTGATCTGATTATTAAGCTTGCAGACAGCTCAAAAATTGGTAGATTTGTGAATAGTGAAGAAGATTGGCAAAAGATACAGCAAGATATGCCTTCAATGGAGATGGTAGAAGCAGATATAATAAGAGGCTTTTAAACAACTACATGGATAGTCAGAAAACATTGGGAGAAAAACCATGTACTGGCATACAGGATTAGTTAGATTGGCATCCTATTCACAGCACCCACAGTGGACCAAATAGCCTGTTCTTGCTGCATGTTCTATGTTGACTAATACAATATATCCCATAGATTATCTAACAATAATATCCATAATAATTTTATATACCTCTGGCAGGTCACCCCCTCAGCTCCTTTCACTCTAGGGAAACAAACTCAGTTTATCCGATTACTCTTCATTAATTGGATTTGTTGAGTTTGTTTCCCTTTGGTGTAGAAAGCTGAAAGCTGAGGGATGTCTTGACAGGGGTACATGTCAGGTCATCCTATCCAGGCAACATCTAGGTGAATCTCTTATTCACAATCTCCAGGGCAACCATATCCTCCCTATTATGTAGCATTCAGAACTGAACAGATTGCCCACGTGCAGTCTAACCAGGATTTTGTAAAGTGTAACATGATTTCCTGTCTTTTATATTCAATGTCCATGCCTATGAAGGCAAGCATGTTATACTGTATATCTTTAGCAACCCATCTACCTGTGTTTTCATTTTTAGTGATCTATGGACTTGAACTCTAAGGTTCTTCCATTCATCAACATTTTCAATGCCCTATCATTTACTGTATATGCACTGTCACTATTTGACTTCCACTGCACTTGTTAAAATTAAATTCCATCTGCCAATGTCTGTCCAACTTTCTCTATGATATGTATCCTGCTGGGGTTGGCAAAACTAGTTTTCTCTCACCCTTTCCATTTTCAGTAATTGTTTTTTCATATCAGTCTTATATGTTTTTGATACCATTTATTACAATACTGTGGAGATATGTTTCCCATATCAAGTGATTTTCGTGTAATTTTCAACTTATGGACCAAATTGAATTCTGGACATCTGTTGAAATGAAACCCATTTATTACCCAGGGATAGCTGCAATTCACCAAATGTCTCTTCATTCATCAATGCTGCCATCTCAGCATTCTATCTGGTGGACTTTTCCCGAAATTTCTCCATCTTCCTTAAATAAGCAAACCAAAAGTGCACAAAATATTCAAGCTAAGTCTCATCAAGGCTCAATCCAATTGCAGCAAGACATTCCTGCTCACATACAAGATTTCCTTCATTATAAAGGTCAGCATACAATTTGTCTTCTTAATCATCTACTTCACCTGCATAGTCACTTGCAGTGACGACTGCACAAGGACCCAAATTTCATTGCACTTCCATTTTGCAATCTGTCACCATCCAGACACTAATGCCTTTGTTTTCTCTACCAAATTGGATAATGTGATATTTATGTATATATTATAATCCATCTGCCCCCTCCCTCAATGCCTCTACTTTCTGAGGAGGCTGGACTATGCACATCTATACTCGTGTCCTTGTTAGATGAGCAGTAGAGAGCATCCTAACATGTTGGCATTACTGCATGATACAGCAACTGCACTGTGGCAGACAAGAAGGCTCCACAAGGATCCCACTCACCCTGCTCATGGAGATTGTTTGTTCCACTGTGTAACGTTGTTCAGGGAGGACCACTAGACTCAAAAACAGTTACTTCCCCTAGCAGTAAGACTAATCAACAACTCCATCCACAAACCTACCTCTCCACACCTCCCACTACCACAACTTTTATCACTTCCTTTCAGTTACCTTATGTACAGATATTCCCATGAATAGCATCACTTCTTCATGGACATACAATCAATATATACACACACCATCTTCTGTACCCATTTATATTTATTGTATTTTTTGTATTTTTTTAAATTATTGTGTTAGTTATCTTACTGTACTTTTTGTGCTGTACGGATCCGGAGTAACACTTACCTTGTTCTCCTTTACACTTGTGTACTGGAAATGACATTAAACAATTTTGAATCTTGAATCTTAAACCTGTTTAAGTGAACCAGGAACCTCTCTGTATACTCCTCAAGGCTCACTCTCTTAGTCAGCTTTGTTGTCTGATTTGTGTACATTTAATTCCCTCACTCAAATCATTAATATACATCAAATATGGAGTTCCAGCACTGACCCCTGTGGTACCCTTCTAGATATTGCTTAGCAAATACCTATTTAGTTTTTTTTTGTTTCCTGATAGCCAAACAGATTTTTCTTTGCATCCATACCTTATCACTTATCCTGTGTGCTTCAATCTTCCACTCTAATCTCTAGTGCAACTATATCAAAAGCTTTCTGAAAGCTAATTTACACTACATCTAATATGTTTGTTACGCCCTTTCAAGCTTCCAGTAGATTTGGCAAGCAAGATTTACTGTATCTTTCATGAATGCACATTGTCTAATCCTGTTGTTCTTCTTCAAGTGCTCTGTAATTGCATTTTTCCCACCACCAGTGTCAAGATAATTAGACTAAAATTCCATGTTTCTCCTATAACTCATCTTTCAACCATTGGGATAACATTAGCTGCCCTTCAATTCATTGAACTCTTCCAGACATTAAAGAATGTATTCATTATTTCTAGGGTTATTTCCTTAAATACAGATTAAGTACAGGCTCTTAGGTCTATCAGTCCTTAAACCATTCAATTGTTTTAATACTACTTCCCTCCTAGAACTCAGGATCGTATTTTTCTAAACTTTTTTGGAAGATTATTTATCATTCTTTGAAAAGGCAGAATCAAAGTATATATTTAATTGGTCTCCATTTCTTTAGTATCCTTACGAATTCCTCTTTCTAACTGCAAAGGAACCACAATTGTCTTCACTAATCTTTATCTCTTTATATACCTACAGTTAGGTTTTATGTTCTCTGCAAACTTATTGTCATACACAATTTATTCCTTCTTAATCTTTTTATCTTCTTTGTTGAATTCTAAACTACCCCCAGTTCTCAGGCTTGCTACATTTTCTGGCCTTTTTATATTTTGTATCTTTGGATCAAATACTATCCCTAATTTCTTTTGAAAGCCATTGTTGAGCCATGTTTCCTATTTTATCTTTTATGCCTGATAGGAATGAATTTTTCATCCATGTGCTCTTTCAATGTTTGTCATTATCTATGCATTGTCATCTTTCTAAGTAATGCCTCACTGTGTTGAAGTAAACTTGTGTAAACCCGGAGTTCTTGGCATGAACAGGGAGCATTGATAACCATCAAAATTAGTGGTACATATGTCATAAGCTCCATCTACAATCAGAATCCACTTGTTTGGTAACTCTCCCACAAAAATCTAATTTCTGTTTTCACTTTTATTGTCATTTTTTTTCCTCCAGTTGCAGCAGCCAGAGTATCAGAGGGGAAGAGCCAGCAGTTTTTCTTAAGAAGTGTGTGATTGACTAAGTGTATGGCAACTCAGGCAAAAAAGGAAGGTAGGGTAAAGTAGAGCAGCCAGTTCAGACTGCATCCAGTCTAGGAGTGGGAATTTGAGGCATTGGCTTGAGAAGCTTATATGAGGAGGTACAACTGAGTAGCAGGTAAGAACGGGAGTGAAATCATAACTAATTGAATGAGATTGGAACGTAGCATCAGGTGATGTATTGTAGTTGCATGACGTGGGAGCTCATGGACTCCATTTTAGTTCCCAGTGTGCACATCCTATTGAAAAGACAAGCAGGTTGGCAGAAGAGGTAGGGTGGCTCTATCGATAAACAATGAAATCATACCCTTAGAAAAACGTAACATAGGATCAAAGGATCTTTGTGGATAGAGTTGAGAAACTGCAAGGATAAAAGCTCCCCGATGGGAGTTACAGTGGCATGCAAAAGTTTGGGCACCCCTGGTTAAAATTTCTGATACTGTGAATAGTTAAGTGAGTAGAAGATGAACTGATCTCTAAAGGTCATAAAGTTAAAGATGAAACATTCTTTACAACATTTTATGCAAGATTTTTAGGGCTATGGCTTGTTCACAGTCATCGTTAGGAAAGGCCAGGTGATGCAAATTTCAAAGCTTTATAAATACCCTGACTCCTCAAATCTTGTCCAAACAATCAGCACCCTGGGGCTCCTCTAAGCAGCTCGCTCTGAAAATTAAAATAAATGATACCCACTAAGCAGGAGAAGGCTATAAGAAGACAGCAAAGCATTTTCAGGTAGCCATTTCCTCAGTTCGTCATGTAATTAAGAAATTAACAGGAACGGTAGAGGTCAACTTGAGGTCCTGAAGACCAAGAAAACTTTCCGAGAGAACTGCTCATAGGATTGCTAGAAAGGCAAATCAAAACCTCCATTTGACTGCAAAAGACCTTCAGGAAGATTTAGCAGACATTAAACAATTTTGAATCTGCATGACTGACAGTAGTGAAAACTGAGATACTGACTTGACGAAGGAAGACTTGAACACTGCTAGAGATGGAGGACCTTCATTGCTACCCCAAATGTCAGTGGTGTGAAGGGCAATCGAGAAATACATAAACAAAGAGAGACAATTAATGTGCAAAAGGAGACAAATTGTGCAAATAAAATAAAGAATAAATAAATAATACTGAAAGATGAGTTGTAGAATGTTTGAAACTGAATCTATAGGTTGTGGAATCAGTTCAGAGTTGAGGTGAAGGAAGTTATTCACCCTAGTTCAGGAATCTGATGGTTGTGTTCCACTATCTTTGTTGGGCCTGCTACTTTTCACATAATATGTTAATAGTCTGGATGATGGAATTGATGGTTTTGTTGCCAAGATAGGTGAAGGGACAGGATAGGTAGAGTTGAGGAATCATGGAGTCTGCAGAAGGACTTGGACAGATATGATAATTGACAAAGTGGCAGTTTGAATACACCATAGGGAAGTGTTTGGTCATAATACTATTAGACAAAGGAGCAGGATTAGGCCATATGGCCACTGTGACCGATTTATTTTCCCTTTCAACTCCATTCTCCTGCCTTCTCCCTGTAACCTTTGGCGCCCTTATCAACCTCTACTTTAAATATATCCAATGACTTGGCCTCCGCAGCTGTCTGTGGCAATGAATTCCACAGATTTACCACCTCTGGCTAAAGGAGTTCCTCCTCACCTCTGTTCTAAAGGGACGTGGCTCTGTTCTGATGTTGTGCCCTCTGGTCCTAGACTCTCACACTATAGGAAGTATCCTCTCCACATCCACTCTACCTAGGACTTTCAATATTCAATTTGTTTCAATGAGTTCCCTCCTCATTCTTCTAAACTCCAGCAAGTACAGGTTCAGAGCAATCAAACACTCCTCATCCGTTAAACCTTTCATTCCCAGGATCAGTCTTATAAACTTCCCCTGGACACTTTCCAATGCCAGTACATCCTTCTTTAGATATGAAGCCTTAAACTGCTTACAATACTCCAAATGTGGTCTGGCAAATGATTTATAAAGCTTCAGCATTCCACTCTTGCATTTATATTCTAGTCCTCTGGAAATGAAGACTGCAGAGACTGAAGACTGCAGCACCAGTAGTGAGGATCAAGAAGGTATAGACAAGGGAAGCAGAGGATTGCTTTGAATCAGTAGACTGGACTGTATTCAGGTATTCATCTTTGAACTTGGATGAGTATGCTGCAGTTGTTACTGACTTCATTAATACCTATGTGGAAGAGCGTGTGCCTACAATGACTTACTGTACGTTCCCAAACCAAAAGCCATGGATGAACCAGGAGGAGTGTTGTCTGCTGAAAGCTAGATCTGTGGCATTCAAGTCTAGCGACCAAGGCCTATACCAGAAAACCACTTATGATTTGCGGAGGGCTATTTCAAAGGAGAAGAGACAATTTCGAATGAGGTTGGAGGTGACGTTGGATGTATGACAACTCTGGCAGGGTCTGCAAGACATTACTTGCCATAAGGTGAAACCCAGTAGCATGAATGGCAGTGATGCTTCACTACCAGATGAATTCAACACCTTCTATGCCCGCTTTGAAAGGGAGAATATAACTACAGCTGTGAAGATCCCTGCTGCACCTGATGATCCTGTGATCTCTGACTCAAAGGCCAATGTTAGGTTGTCTTTAAAGAGAGTGAACCCTTGCAAGGCGTAAGGTCCTGATGGAGTAGCTGGTAAGGCTCTGAAAACCTGTGCCAACCAACTGGCAGGAGTACTTAAAGATATTTTCAACTTCTCACTGCTACGGGTGAGAGTTCCCACTTGCTTCAAAAAGGCAACAATTATACCAATGCCTAAGAAGAATAATGCGAGCTGCCTTAATGACTATCACCCAGTAGCACTCACATCGACAGTGATGAAGTGCTTTGAGAGGTTTGTCATGACTAGACTGAACTCCTGCAAGCAAGGACCTGGACCCATTGCAATTTGCCTATTGCCACAATAGGTCAATGGCAGATGCAATCTCAATGGCTCTTCACATGGCTTTAGACCACCTAGACAACACATACACCTATGTCAGGATGCTGTTCATTGACTATAGCTCAGCATTTAATACCATCATTCCCACAGTCCTGATTGAGAAGTTACAGAACCTGGGCCTCTATACCTCCCTCTGCAATTGGATCCTTGACTTCCTAACTGAAAGACCACAATCTGTGCGGATTGGTGATAACATTTCCTCCTCACTAACAATCAGCACTGGTGCACGTCAGGAAGTGTGTGCTTAGCTCACTGCTTTACTCTCTCTATACCCATGACTGTGTGGCTAGGCATAGCTCAAATACCATCTATAAATTTGCTGATGATACAACCATTGTTGGTAGAACCTCAGATGGAGACAAGGGGGCGTACAGGAGCGAGATATGCCAACTAGTGGAGAGATGTCGCAGCAATAACCTGGCACTCAATGTCAGTAATACGAAAGAGCTGATTGTGGACTTCAGGAAGGGTAAGATGAAGGAACACATACCAATCCTCACAGAGGGGCCAGAAGTGGAGAGAGTGAGCAGTTTCAAGTTCCTGGGTGTCAAGATCTCTGAGGATCTAATCTGGTCCCAACATATCGATGCAGTTATAAAGAAGGCAAGACAGTGACTATACTTTCATTAGAAGTTTGAAGAGATTTGGTATGTCAACAAATACACTCAAAAATTTGTATAGGTGTACAGTGGAGAGTATTCTGACAGGCTGCATCACTGTCTGATATAGGGGGTGGGGGGGCACTGCACAGGACCAAAAGAAGCTGCAGAGGGTGTAAATTTCATCAGCTCCCTCTTGGGTACTAACCTACAAAGTACCCAGGACATCTTCAAGGAGCAGTGTCTCAGAAAGGCAGCATCCATTATTGAGGACCTCCAGCACCCAGGCAGTGCCCTTTTCTCACTGTTACCATCAGGTAGGAGGTACAGAAGCCTGAAGGTACACACTCAGTGATTCAGGAACTGCTTCTTCCCTTCTGCCATCCAAATCCTAAATGGACATTGAACCCTTAAACACTACCTCACTTTTTTAATATAAGTTATTTCTGGTTTTTTTGCATTATTTTTAATCTATTCAATATACCTGTACTGTACTGTAATTGATTTACTTATTTATTTATCATTATTATTATTTTTTTCTTCTATATTATGTATTGCATTGAACTGCTTCTGCTAAGTTAACAAATTTCACGATACATGCCGGTGATAATAAACCTGATTCTGATTCTGAATAGTAACATTGTATTTGACTGCCTCACTGCCAATTCCACCTGCAAATTAACCTGAAAGGAATCCCACACTAGGACTCCCAAGTTCCTTTGCACGTTCAATTTCAGAATTTGCTCCCTGACTAGAATATAGTCTATACCTTTATTTTTTCTATCATACTGAATACACTTCTATCATACGCTTCCCTACTCTTTGAACATCGAAGGTAGGAGAATAAGTCTGAGAAGGAAAATAAATTAGCCATGATCTAATAATGGAGTAAACTCACTGGGCCGGGTGGCCTAACTGTATGTTTTTTTGTCTTAGAAATATCTTATATTGCACATTTTCAGAGAGCCTTTCATCATACTTACAATTTGTATTCCATGTGTGCTTTAAGTTTTTCACAAAACGAAGAATATGTGTCCCGTATGTTCTGAGTCTTGAACTACAATTAAATCTGTATTTCATATAGGATTCAGTTACTCCTGCACTATAGTCAATATTTTTTGAAGACTCTATTGAAATATGAGATTGTACATTCAAAAAACAATCTTCGAATGTGTAGCTAACTGCTGCATGATTACTTCCCTGAGCTAGAATGGCATTAACACAGAAAGATGAAGAAAGGATATAACTTTCCTTCAAAACAAAAGCATTTTAATCTACAGTACAGTTTTTCGTTATATGATATTCTTTCATGCTTTCTTTCTCTTTACTTTTCTGTCACAAATTATTAATAAATCTTGAATTAATTACTCTGCAGTACTTGTTCTTGCTAAGAGAATGACCCATTAAAGTGTTATACTTGTACTCCTGCCCAACCTTAGAAAAACTCTTCAGTAAAAATTGATTTGCTGCATAGAAACATTACTAGCCCTCCCATGGTCCATCCACTATTGGTAAAAATAATTCTGTCATATTTAGAATCATCTTAAGTTTATGCTTATTTTGTAGCCTGGGGAAAAGTACACACTCAGGACAACAAATACTTTTTCGGGTTTTAATTCCTTTATCTGTTTTAGATGTTTAAGTGCCAGAAGAGGATCTCAAAACAAAACGAACGAATTTACAACCAGTTCTTGCCATTACAATCTCAGTTTAACTTCCGATCCACACCCTTGTGTAGCGGCAAATTGTGTATGCAGTATAAAAATACTTAAAGCAAATCGCACAAAACTAATACAGTAGTGGCAATTCTGAAGGAACACAATACAAACAAGGTTAGAATCCCCCCCCAACCCTATATCTTATACATAGCAGCAAAAATGTAAGCAAATACATCTCATCGAAGACATCTACTACTTTTCAGTACACACGTGCTGAACTTCCGAACAGAGACTAATCATTCTCCCCTACATTCAGGTAATCGTCCTCAATTATTCGCTCACTACAAGGGTACTTTTAACCTCCTTAACTGCTTCTCTAAAGAGAACTGAACTGAGACTAGCCAGTATCTCAGACACTGCTGCCGGACTTATGGAGGCCTCATCAAGGACTGACCTTGGTTCGCGATGTGAGTTAGGGTGTTATCCAGCATTTACTAAATTACTCCTGCGGGGTGCTGCTACAAGAGGGCTGCTGACTTCTGCCCCTGCATTAGCAGTCGTCGGCTCCCCAGTCTCAGTTCCAGAAGGTGGCATATTTTCAGAAGATATGCTGACTAGGCTAGGGTCAAGACTCTCTACACCTTGTTCTGACTTATCTTCTCCCACTATCACACGATTTTCTGAATCCTCAGAATCTGATTCATGCCCCAGGGGTGAGCTAGCCTGAGTTACTGGAGTTTGCAGTCTCCTTCGGGTAGCTGGAGTGGGATGGTTCTCACAGGGCCTGATGTCTACCCTGTTCACCCTCTTGCTAGGCCCACCCTCCCAAGGTCCCACAGTGTATGTGTTGCCCAGTACCTCTACCACCCTGTAGATGGTTGAGTTCCAAGCATCCTGGATCTTATTATGGCCTAATGGTCTGCTCCTCAGGTAAACCAGCGCATTCACATCAACTTTGAGACAGTAAACTTTGTCCTCCTGCCAGGCAATGCATTCTGCCGCCTTCTGTTCAGAGTATTCTTTTGCTCTAGCACGTGCATCCCTCTGTCGGGTCTGATGTACAGCTAGCCAGTCATGTTTCCGGTCCACAGTCTGTTCTTGCCCCAGCACAGCATCCACGGGCAAGTGGGGATCCGCCCCAAACAACAGATAGTAAGGTGATTAACCAGTGGTTGCATGAGGTGTCGCATTATATGCATACACCAACTTGGGTAGATGTTCTGGCCATCTGCACTTCTTTTCTGGAGGCAACATACGCAACAAATCATGCATCATCCTGTTGAAACGCTCGCACTGCGCGTTGCCAGTAGGATGATGAGGTGTAGTACAGCTCTTCTTTACCCCTTATAGTTTGCAAAGCACCGCTATGACTTCACTTTCGAAGTTACGGCCCTGGTCAGAATGCAATCTCTCAGGAACACCGTACTTCATGAACCATTCCCTCAACAGCACCCTTGCTGTGGTATCTGCCTTTTGATCCCAAGTCGGAAATGCTTGGGTGAAGTTAGTGAAAACGTCCATGACCACTAAGGCATTCTCATGCCCATCAGTTGCCGGCTCCAACACAGTGAAATCTACAGCTACAATTTCAAGTGGCGTAGCAGCAAGAAATGACTACATGGGGGACGGATCCTAGGCTGCGGCACCTTAGTTAGCACACAACGTGGCCAAATTTTGATCCACCGTGCCACATCCTCGTGTATGCCCACCCAAAAACATTGGCTTCTCAACAACTGCAGAGTACATTCTATGCCTTGATGGCCCATAGAGTCATGCACATACCCTAATACTTTGCTCCTCAAGCTGATAGGTACCAGAAGCTGGTAACACTCCCCAAGCTTCTCATCCTCAACTACCCTATACAGTAACCCTTTATGCTAGCTGATACTGTCCCAGTGCTTTAACAGAGACAAAATGGGTTTAGGCAGAGTTCTACGCTCCTGGCCACTCAGCTTTCTTTTCTGATCCCATAAGTCTCCTAGGACAGTTAACACAGGGTCTTGCTGCTGAAAAGTATGCAAATCCCTTTTAGAATAACCTGGGAGGGCTGAAGTGTTCCCTTGCATTGGACCACTTACATCACTAGTACCAGCTTTCCAAGCTCGACTCTACTTAACCCTACAGCTGTTAAGACCAGCGGTAACCAGTGTCGGGTCATTCTTTTTGGCATTCCTTAATCGCCGGCTTGCATATGCAATCACTCTCTTTGCCTCTCCCTGCTGTTGGTATAACACAGCTCCTAGCCCAAGATTGCTGGCGTCAGTCTCCACTATAAAAGGCTGGGAGAAATCGGCAAAGCCAAGGATGGGGGAACCGGTCAATTTCCCTTTCAGCAAGTCAAAGGCAGTTTGACATTCTTCCATCCAAGACTGTTTTAACAGCCGATTTGTTTTACTTGGACTCCCTACATTAGTACACAAATTCACTGCATCATGCAGTGGACCTGCAATCTTTGAAAATCCCTGAATGAATCGTCAATAATAACTGCAAAAGCCAAGAAATGATCTTAAGTCCTTAACTGTAGATGGTACTGGCCACTGCTGAACAGCTGAGACCTTCTCAGGATCGGTGCCTATCCCCTTGGCTGATATCTGGTGTCCTAAGAACTTGACCTCTGACTGCAGAAAATGACATTTCTCCAATTTTACCTTTAGACCAGTCTCCTTGAGGTGCTTCAGCACAGTGTCAAGCCTCTCCAACTGTTCCTGGAAAGTCTGTGAATACACCAGAATATCATCCAAGTACACAAGCATGATTTGGAAAACCAAGTCGTTCATGGTTGCCTGCATGAGCATTTGAAAAGTCGCCAGTCCATTGCAGACCCCAAAAGGTATACAAAGATACTCATACAGACCAAACGGGGTCAAAAAGGCAGTCTTATGCCTATCACACTCCTCTACCGCCACTTGGTGGTAATCACTCACGAGGCCTATTGTTGAGAAAAATTGCGCTCCCCGCAGGACATCAGAACTCATATCAATACGTGGGTGCGGGAATGCGTCCTTTTCGGATTCAGTCTCCGATAATCTACACACAGTCTTATGCTACCAACACCACAGGTGAGGCATACGCACTATTGCTCTCCTGAATCACACCCTTCTTCAACAACCTTGAGGTGTGCTCTTTCATTTCATTGTACTAATTCGGCGGAAAGCGAAGGTATGGCTGTGAAACAGGCTCGTCATCAATTAACTGAATTTCATGCTTGACCTTATCAGTGTACCCAAGGTCTTCCTCTTCAAATGCAAAGATATCCAGGTACTTAACCAGTAAAGCTCTTAGCTGAGCTTGTTGTTCTTCACTACCCCCAATGTCAAGCTTGTCTAGAATTGACTTTAACTTGTGATTACTACACTCCTCCTTTAACCCACTGTCACGTGATCAATGCCAGCTGAGACCCGTTGAAATCTTACTTCACATTGTGGATCACTATATACGCACTCCACCTTTGACAAGATACCCAGCCGGGTCCTAGGTGCGAGCCTCTCGAAAGAGGTTTAAATCTGTACTGGCACTATACGATTACCCTAGTCAATGAGCATAGGAATGACTACAATACCTCCTGGTAAAGGGGTGTCAAGTGGCTCAAGTAACATTTTATGGTCAATACCAGCATTGATAGTGGCCTTGCTAGCCGCAATGGTGACTACAGATCCAGCAGGTATGCGCTCAATATCTTTTCCCAATACCCAGACTACTGCTTTCTTTTCGGTAGTGTGCATCTGCACTTTCTGGAAAACATCTCTCCAATCAGAATCCAGCTTCCCTTCTAGGGTTGTGTCAAACACTGCGTAGACAAGTTGCCTACACTGGCTGATAATGTTCATGCCTACAATACATGGGATAGGTGGTTCAGTGCTAACAGGATCCCTGACTCCTAGAAAGCCACAATTTGGTATCTTCATGCCCATTGCTTGAACCTCTACCTCTAGATACCCAAGGTAAGGAATATCAAGACCGTTTGCAGCTGTTAGCCTAAGCCAGCCAGCAGTGGACAACCTATCCCTGTCCTCTCCATTCAAGTGTTCTCGAAAGAACTGCTCGGTCAGGGTGCTTACTTGACTACCTGTGTCCAACAGACAGCGGACAGCAACACTTAATACTTCAAGCTCAACAACTGGACATGTTCCTATGGTGTGTTGCAGCAACTGGTCATGGGATAGCTGTACATTATCTGTATCTATGAGGTTCCACCAAATTGCTCGACTCCCAACCTCTTGAGGGCAGGAGGATGCAGACTCTACTTCCCTTGCACCCCGCTTCTGTGGGCAATTCTTAGTCAAATGCCCTCCCACCTAACACTTGAAACATATTGGTTGCCCATCTTCTGTGAACCTAGACTGTAACTTACATCTACTGCTAGTAGTGCATGTAAAATCCCTCTGTACAGTGAGATCTTTCACTGCTTGAGTCAATTCACAAAGGGCTTTACCCTGCTCTGCCACGTCATCTAGAGTGACAGACTCAGATTCCTAAGCTTTAAGAATCGAGCACTGTGCCTGGCTACTGCTACACTTTGACTTTCCAGACTTTGTATTTCCCAGGGGCTCTTTTACAAGCCACAGATGAGCCTCCTCTCGTACTTCTATCATTGAGGACTCAGGGTGGTCCCACATGAATCTGTGGAGCTCCCTTCTGAGGGAAGGATCCCTGATCCCCTCTATAAATTGATCTCTTAGTATCACCCTCTTATTAGTCACGGCATCAAGGGAGTGCTTCAGTAGCAAGTTAAGAGCTTGGGCTAGGGCATGTGAAAGCTCTCTTACATCTTCACACGCTGTTTGCAACTGTAGAAGCTATGCAACAGCTGGGGTGCACTATGCTTGTCTCTAAAAGCTTCCCTGAGATAGGTGAACAAGTCATCAGCATGGTCTTCCCCAGCATCACTGCATGTATGTGCTTCCTCTAAGGCTGCACCAGCAGGGACAAAACAAAGTCATAATGAACCTGGTCAAACTGATTTCTAATATGAAGTACACGTTGTACTTCTTCAATAAAGTCATCAACAGACCTCCCATCTTTCTCAACATCTCTCGTAAATGGAACAATGTGTCTTTCCCTTGGGACATATACATAGGACCTTTTGCTTAATTTATCTATGGTTGTCATGGCTTCATCATGTCTACTATGCAATTCCCTAATTTGTTCATTCAGATCAAGTTCAACTGGTGTGTCCTCTGAGGGTAACATAGTAAAAGCTCAAGTCTTTAAAGTTTTCACAACAAGCCTGCAAAAGGAGTTGCTGCCGTCCTTCGCTGCAAACGCGATGTCTTCACGGCCCACAGTTCCCTGGCCCCACGTCTCCATTCTGCATCCTGACGTCAGTCACTGACATCCCAGCCCATTCCCGAGGCTCCACCACACTCTCCACGCGGTAAAAGGCGATCTCCTTCCACCCGACAGGAACAACGGTCTTGGTCTTCACCACTACCATATTAGGTATTGTATATTATACTGCATACAACAATCAGAGACCCTCTAAACTGGTTTGGAATTAGCCCCACTCCTGGTACTAAATTTTGTAGCCTGGGGAAAAGTACACACTCAGGACAACAAATACTTTTTCAGGTTTTAATTCCTTTATCTATTTTAGATGTTTAAGTGCCAGAAGAGGGTCTCAAAACAAAACAAACGAATTTACAACCAGTTCTTGCCATTACAATCTCAGTTTAACTTTCGATCCACACCCTTGTGTAGCGGCAAATTGCGTATACAGTATAAAAACACATAAAGCAAACCGCTCAAAACTAATACAGAACTAATACGATAGTGGCAATTCTGAAGGAACACAATACAAACAACATTAGAATCCCCCCAACCCTGTATCTTATATATAGCAGTGAAAATGTAAGCGAATACATCTCATCTGAGACGTCTACTACTTTTTAGTACATGTGCTGAACTTCCGAACAGAGACTAAACATTCACGTTACACTGTTACATGCACAGTCAGTCATGATACAATAAAGTTAGACAAAAGGTACACTTTGGCACAACTTTCACAAGATATTGCCTGGTAGTTAAATTACAGGAAGACTGACCTACTTGGCTGGTGAGGAACTTTGCACAAGCCACGCTATCCAGCGTCGATGCCTTCACTCGTGAAAATTTAAAGCATCCACATGCAAAGCATGTCAAATTACTGATGTTCACGATTCGCCAACAAGCATAAATGAATTCACATGGGTATCGTCAATTAATGCTCATCTTTCCTCACCATGCCCAGCATCTCTGGGAGGAACTCAATTCCAAAGCCCCAACAGCTTCTTCAGCAGAAAACAAAATGGTCTCCCCACTATCCCGCACATGCATAATGACATCACTGTCTCCTCTTAAAGGCACAGACAAGTATTCTAGCATTACCCGGATGGATGCCTAGGTACAATTTTAACGATAATGAGTAAGTTCTGCGGTCACCCGGTTACACTTATTTAAGAAATAGAAGTACTTGTCCATATGACAAATCCTTGATTGCACTCTGTTGCTCAGTCCTTTTATCTTCTAAGTGTTCAAGAAGTCTCTAAATTTCACTGAATTAGCATCTAAAACTCTATGATGTAGAAAATTCTGAATACTTATGGTAGTCAGCATGAAGAAAGTCTTTAACTCAGTCCTTGACTCCGAGACAATACTCTCCAGATTCAGGATCTCCAGCTGGGAGAAGTAGCCACACTACTATGCCAATCCATCTCTGAGCCTGTATTTCCTAACTAGATCACTATCACTTATTCTGAACAGTCATGTGCTAAACTGAGGTTGTGGCCTGCTCTGGCTGCAGTGATGCCTAGCTTCACATCTCTGGTCCCACGTCATTTACTCAGCTCTGCAATGAACTGAAGTTGTGGCCTATCCTGGCTGCAGTGATGCTTGGCTTTGTGTTTTTTGTAAAACTTCAATTCTGAATGCTATTTGCTTACTTTTAGTGTTTGCGCAATTTTTTTCTCTCTGCACATAGGGTGTTTGACAGTTTTTTTTAATGGGTTCTTATGGGGTTTCTTTGCTTTGTGGCTGTCTGTAAGGAGACAAGTGTCAATGTTGTATAATGTATACATACTTGGATAATAAATGTACTTTAAATTTTGAACTTTAAGTATAAGTAATCTTCATCAATTTCTTGATACCAGATGCAATCCTCAGGGCAGGTTCAACTGAAAAATTCTAAAATTATTGAAAATTGGTTGATGGCCTTAAGGTTAAAAGTATCTCAATGAATAACAAGTGCTATCTCTGAAACAAACAGACAATCAAAAATAGATTTGATTATTCCAAATATTATTAAAATGTATATTAAATTGTTATTCATTAAGGAGGCTTCATAAAGTAAAAAGGTGGACGAGACTTAAAATGAAAGAGAAAAACAAAGAGGGAAGTCAGAACTTGAGCAAGAATGGTATTAGTACAGAAAGAGGAATAAGGAATCTGGCTTTCCTTCAAAGCAAAAACAAAAACAACTGGCCTTAATAAACATAAATAGTGTACTTATTGACCAGTTGCACCCTTAACTTTTAACCATGACAGAAAACATTTATTGCAGAAACAGATTTGAGAATGCATGTTTGTAGCAAATGAAACAAAATTCAAGACAGAAGTAGATAGGCTCCATGAAGTGTACATCTCTATGTAGATGTCAGCATCACAAAGCTTTTCTAGAGCATAAACTGAAATCACTCTTGAATCATGTGATTGAACAAGTTTCTTAATACCTCCACAACACTAACAAGATAATCATACACAAGAGGTGCATCATTTTTTGAGCTGTATGTTTATTCAAAGAATCCAGCCATTTATTAGGCAACATTTTATTTCTAAAACTCTCACCTCTGTTAAAATTTGTAACCCAAAACACACTACAAACTAAGCCTTTACATACTGCATCTGAAAATTCCTCTAGCAAAATAATCCAATCCTTCTTCACAATGATAACCTAAATTCTAGATCTTCACCCACACCTACGAAATAAGAATTCCTCTTGCATTTTTCCTACCTGGTGTACTTGTATTCCTAAAGTTTTCACAAATTTGTGCGTACAAGACACATGCCAATCTTCTCTCTATCATTCCATTTTCAGTACAGGTTGAAACTCTTCAGTCCCGCACTCTTAGGACCTGATCAGTGCTGGACCACAAAAATAAACCCCACGTCTTCTTCTCTCTAAGTACAGAGCCACGGTTACATGAGAGTTCCAAAAAAAGTCTATAAACTGAAGTTTCCGTAAGTTGGAAATGCTGCTGGTTGAGATCACGGAAGCTGTTCTGGATAATTAGCTACAGATTAGTATGGCTCTTAGTTAATTTTACATCTTAGTTCAATCATATAGAAATAGTTAATTAGTATAGACCTTTACTATAAATGTACTACAGACTACCAGAGAGTTTCAACATGTATATATATCTGCATTCTTTTTCTATTGCACAGCTGTAAACTCTTTTTTTCACCTTTTCACAGCCTGGCATGGAAACACCAATGCCCTTGAATGAAAAATCCTACAAAAAATAACAGATACAGCCACCACAGGTAAAGCCCTCCCAACCATTGAGCACATTCTACATGAAACGCTAATGCAGGAAAGCAGCATCCAACATCAGGGACCCCCACCACCCAGGACCTGCTCTCTTTCTTCTGCTACCATCAGGGAAAAGATGCAAGAGTCTCAGGACTCACACCACCAGGTTCAGGAACAGCTACTACTCCTCAACCATCAGACTCTTGAACCAAAGGGGATAACTTTACTCAACTTCACTTGCCCATCATTGAAATTTTTCCAAGACCAATGAACTCACTTTCAAGAGCTCTTCCTCTCATGTTCTTGATATTTATTACTTATTTATGTATTATTATTATTGCTATTTCTTTTTGTATTTGTACAGTTTGTTGTCTTCTGTACTCTGGTTGAACACCTGAGCTGGGTGATCTTTAATTGATTATGTTATGGTTATTATTCTAAAAATTTATTGAATATGCCTACTAGAAACAAGAAAATTAATCACAGGGTTGTATATGATATATATTTATATGTTCTTGACAATAAAATTCACTTTTGATTTTAATCTGCGGCTCATAGAATGCTTTTTAAATGAAGGTATTGTAAACCATCCTTGATCTAAATGCATTAATCAGGAAATTGGACTTCATCTATTTGAATGTATTTAGATGTTTGTTAATTTTTTGAAACAGAGAATTTGTGCTTAACAAGGGATTTGAAACATGGCATTTTAACAAATGTGAATGCCAGTTATTTTATTAAAAGAACAAAAAGTAGCACTCTTTGAAGTGCTTGGTGTATAATAAATGTGCATTTGGTGTATAATAAATGTGAAATGGTTTCCTATTTCAAAGGTATTATAAAAATGCAAGAATTTTACCATGGTGGGAGAAGTTCACTGGCGGCTACAGAAATTTAAAAGAAAACAAGCATTAAATTGAATTTCACCTGCTGAAGGAAGAAGAGCTTTCATACAGATTATCTATATTTTAAGTTTAAATTTTTATATCACTATTTTATCTATCATGACACTGCATGTAGGGAATTGACACATAGTAAAATCTCTAGTTAATAGACTAACTGAAAACAGACAAGCATACAAAATAAGGAGACAAAGTAAGCATACTGGAGTCTCCAAAGATAACAGGTCTCAGGAATTATCAATAAATGTTGCACGTTGCAATACCCTTACCATCAATGCGAATAATTCTTGCTATAACTTATTTGTGCAGTCATGTAGGAGGAGATGGGCGGAAAAGAAGTCTGCATGACCTAGATTACTCCTTTCAGACCACTGAACAAATTACTTATAACTACTATCACTAATCTCAGTCCCAAGTCTACCTCTGTTAGATAATCCAACATTATCACCTTTCCTCAGTCACTATTAGTTCTATTGAGCTCTTTCTCAAAATGCAACACCAAAGGCCAATACAAACTATTAATTCCAGTCCAAACATGTGTTTGCCAATGCACACAGAAATACTTTAAGTATGCCTTACATTCTTTTAGTGCCCCTTCTTTAAGATTTGGCCCATCTTATGCTTAGAAATTAGATTATAAAGCTGGCTTTAACAGCACTACATGATTGAAAATGATTTTAACTGAGAATGGAAAGCACAGAAAGCCTGAGGATTGGGAAAAGTCCAGAATTCAGTACAGCCTAGAAGTTGATGAAGAAAGGGAAAGTAAAATTGAAATAATTTTGCATGATCACAAAATAGACTTCAAAATCTTCTATTGGTGTGTAAAAAAAACACAACAAATGTTAACATATGTTCCTTACAAGCAGAGACAGGAGAAGTTCTGTTGCGGAGAAAAAAAATCATCTGGAAAAAATATTTTGTGCGTGTCTTCATACAGTACACACAAGCTTTCTGAAAACAGTAAGCAATTAAAGGTCTCAAGATAATGATGAGCTGAAAAAAATTAGCATTGTTTAGTTTGGAGAAAATTAGAAGTCGAATCTTTGAACCTATATTTGGTTTTGAGAAAAGATGGGGTTCATTTGCTCGTTATTATCATTTGATTTAATTGGTAGATTTCCTCCATGATCTAATTGTAAATTTTTGGTACATTTTTTTTTCTTGCTGGCAGTTTGATGTTTATCTTTAAAAGCTTTTTGTATGACGCATAGCTCCAGGGCTGAACACCTAAAGGGGTTCTTTTTCCCCACTTTTTCTTGCTTAGTAGTGTTTTTTTATTATCAACAAAATTTTTTCAATCTTTAAAATAGTGTTTTTTTTCTTGAGACATTGTAAGTGTTGCTTACTTTGATGTACTCGTGTTAATTTTGGATAATAATGATAAAAAGATTTGAAAAGAAAACTTAGTATTGTTAAAAAAACACTTTGGAATATATAAATAAAACTGAAAGTGTTTAAATTTGCAGGATCTAATTTTTTAATTGCTCTTTTCATTTTTTATTTTAGATACAACACAGAACGGGCCATTCCAACTCCCAAAGTTGCGCCACCAAGAAATACACTGATTTAACCCGAGCCTAAACACAGGATAAATAACCCACTTTCCAGTACATCTTTACGGGAGGAAACCAGGGAACCTGGTGGAAATCCATGCACCCATGGGAAGAACGTACAAACTTTCTTATAGAGAATGCCGGAATTGAACTCCGAATTCTGACACCCCAAGTTGTAGAAGTGTCTCACTAACTGCTATGCCACTATGGGTGCCACCATGGCTACATTACTGTGGCAGTGACTTCATTACTGAGACAGCAGTCTCTAGAACTGTTTCCAAGAGAATGAAAATGAAGATCTACAGACCAGTTAGCTGACAGCAATGGTGGGAAAAATTAAAGATGTGGTAACAGTATTCTTAGAAGATAATAATTGGAAAGATGAAGTCAGCATAGATTTATGAAAGGAAAATCACGCTTGTAGTTTTTCTAAGGTTAAACCCAGTGGAATAGATTAAGTGAAATGAGTGGATGTGGTATATCTGACCATCCCGAAGCTCATTCTACACTCGCACCACCCTCTGAGTGAATAAATTCCCCCTATTTTACTCTGAAATATTTCACCTTTCATCCTTAGCTGGTGACTCTAGTTCTCTTCCCCACCAGCCCCTGTGGAAGAAACCTGCTTGTATTTACCCTATCTGTATCCCTCCTAATTTTGTATACCACTATCAAATCTCCCCTCAGTCTCTTACACTCCAGGGAATGAAGTCCTAACCTATTCAACCTTTCCCTCTAGATCAGGCCCTCAAGTCCCAGCAACATCCTTGTAAATTTTCTCTGTGCTCCTTGAATCTTATGGATATCTTTCCTGTAGGTGTGTGATAAGAATTATACACAATGTTCCTAATTAGGCTTCACCAAAGTCTTATACAACTTTAACGGAATCCAGGCGTGAACTACGGAATCCAGGCATGAACTCCGGAAAGCCATTAAGGGCGCCAAGAGGCAATATCGAGCCAAGTTGGAAGCCCAGGCTAACCAGAGGGATGCCAGTAGACTATGGCAGGGTCTAAATGAGATCACTGGGCGCAAAGAAAAGGCTGGGAATATCAATAACTGTGGCGCTTCTCTCCCTGACGAACTTAACATATTCTACACAAGATTCAAACAGAAGAGGAACGTCCCGCTCCCTCCGGATGAACTGGACCTGGTGGCATTGAGATTCATCGTCACCAAGGAAGATGTTAGAAGGGCCTTCCTGAAGATAATTCCGAGAAAGGCGACAGGCCCAGATGGTGTCCTGGGATGGGTTCTCCAGGCCTGTGCAAGCAAGCCAGCTGGAGTGTTTGCTGACATCTTCATCTGCTCCTTGCTTCAGTCTAAGATCCCCTCGTGTTTTAAGAAGGCAACGATAATCCCAGTGCCGAAGAAGAGCAAGGTGGCATGCTTGAATGACTATCAACCTGTGGCTCTGTCATCAATTGCTATGAATTGCTTCGAGAGATTGGATATGGCACACATCAACCACAGCCTACCGGTCAACCTCGACAGTTTGCAATTCGCCTACTGGAGCAACAGGTCAACGGCAGATGCCATCTCTCTGGCCCTACATTCCTCCTTAGAACACCTGGAGAATAAAGACGCATACATAAGGCTCCTTTTCATTGACTACAGCTATGCTTTTAATACCATCATTCTAAATAAACTGATTCCTAAGCTCCGGAACCTGGGCCTTAGCACTCAGATCTGCAGCTGGATCTTCAACTTCCTCACAGACAGGACCCAGGCTGTAAAAATAGGGGACAAGCTCTCCTCTACAATCATTCTGAGCACCGGTGCCCCACAAGGCTGTGTACTCAGCCCCCTGCTGTACTCACTGTACACCCATGATTGTGTAGCCAAGTTTCCATCAAACTCGATATATGTTTGCTGATGACACAACAAATGTAGGCCGTATCTCGGATAATGATGAGTTTGAGTACAGAGAGAAAATTAAGAAGCTGGTGGCAGGACGAAGGAATTGGTTGTTGACTTCAGAAGGAGTAGCGGATCGCACGACCCAACTTACATCGGTGGTGCACAAGTGGAACAGGTCAAAAGCTTTAAGTTCCTCGGGGTCAATATCACAAATGACCTGGCTTGGTGTAACCAAGCAGAGTTCACTGCCAAGAAGGCCCACCAGCGCCTTACTTCCTGAGAAAACTAAAGAAATTTGGCCTGTCCCCTAAAACCCTCACTAATTTTTATAGATGCACCGCAGAAATCATTCTTCTAGGGTGCATCACAACCTGGTATACAAGTTGTCCTGTCCAAGACCGAAAGAAGCTGCAGAAGATCGTGAACACGATGCAGCACATCACACAAACCAATCTTCCGTCCTTGGACTCACTTTACACCGCACGATGTCGGAGCAGTGCTGCCAGGATAATCAAGGACACAACCCACCCAGCCAACACACTTTTCGTCCTTCTTCCCTCCGGGAGAAGGCTCAGGAGCTTGAAGACTCGTACGGCCAGATTTGGGAACAGCTTCTTTCCAACTGTGATAAGACTGCTGAACGGATCCGGGCCGTACCCTCCAAATATCCGGACCTGCCTCTCGGTTTTTTTGCATTACCTTACTTTCCGTTTTTCTATTTTCTATTGATGATTTATAATTTGAATTTTTAAAACTTACTAAATGTTACTATTTTTAATATTTAATATTTGTAATCCAGGGAGCGGGAAGTGCAGAATCAAATATCGCTGTGATGATTGTACGTTCTAGTATCAATTGTTTGGCGACAATAAAGTATAAAGTAACATACCATCCCAACTCTTCTACTCACTCAATACTTTGATTTGTGAAGGGCAATGGGCCAAAAGCTCTCTTTGCAAACCAATCTACCTGTGACACCATTTTCAAGGAATTTTAGATCTGTATTCCTAGATCCCTCTGTTCCACCATGCTCCTCAGTGCCCTACCATTCCCTGTGTAAGTCCTGCCTTAGTTTGTCCTCCCAAATTGCAGCACCTTACACTTGTCTGCGTTAAATTCCATCTACCATTCCTCACCCCATTTTTTTCTGCTGGTACAGGTCCTGCTGCAAGCTCGCTGTCCACTACACCCCCAATCCTGTGTCATCCACAAACTTGCTGATCAAGTTTACCGCATTATCATCCCAATCATTGATATAGATGACAAACAACAATGAACCCAGCATCAATCATTGTGGCACACGGCTAGCACAGGCCTCAAGTCAGAGAAGCAACCATTTACTACTACTCCCTGGCTTCTCCCATGAAGCCAATATCAAATCCAGTTTACTACCTCATCCTGAATGCCGCCTCACTAAACTTTTGTCACCAACCTCCCATCTTAAACCTAGTCAACGGAATGTATCTACCATCCTCACTGAAAACCTTTAATTTTCATTATGTATACTCTGTTTAAAAAAAGTTTAGATCATATTCCTGAGTGTACATCAAACATATTGTAAATGGGTTAAGTCAATATAGCAGACATCCCACCTCTCCCGGAAGTTCCGGGAGTCTCCCGCATATTGATAGCGGCTCCCGCATATTGATAGCGGCTCCCTGACACCCGCAAATTATATACAATATCCCGGAAATCAATTTTTTTGAGAGCGAGCGAGCGAGTGAGAGGGGGACAGAGAGAGAGGGGGAGAGAGAGAGAGAGACAGAGAGAGCGAGTGACAGACGTAGCGAGAGAGTGACAGAGAGAGCATCCTGATTGGTCTCTCTTTGTGCTAAGTAGACCTATCAGTTTTCTCTGTGGGCGGGCTTTACAGTCGACCTCTCTCTCCCTTTCATTGTCCATCAGTTCAGATTAGTGTCCCGCAGTGCCATGGCAGAGTGTTCCAAAAAAAGAAAATATAAAATGTACTTCACCCCAGATTACACTAAAGTGTACCCCTGCCTAATAGGGGTCAAAAATAATGACAGTTTTGCTCACTGCACTGTTTGCAACAGTGACTTTTCTATTGCCCATGGTGGGTTAAATGACTGTAAAAGACATGTTGAGGTGAGTTTAACAGGTGTCATTCATTCATTAGCATAGCTGACGTTATTTAAACTAGCTGGCTAGCTGCTAAGGAGCTACTCTATTGATGCCCTACATGATGAGGCCAAACTCCCTGTAGACTTGCTTAAAGTTGTAATACAATAAAAATATGACTCCATGATAATATATAATATAATAGTGAATCTTGTGAATCTGATGTCTTGCAAAATTAACAAATTCATTGACACAGACTGCTATGAGTTTGAGACTTCCAGCAAAATGCTCAAATCTGCCAAGCAAGTCACATTACAGTACAAGGAAAGTTTGCAAAAGAAATAGAAAAGCTATTTGCATTAGCATTTAGCTATTAGCATTGAGACTGCCAACAAAATACTTGACAAGGAATATATGTGTGTGTGTGTGTGTGTAAATATTTTCAATATGTGATCAAATAAATTGTTGTGTTCTTTCATAATCAAATGCCCTGTATACATACAGCCTTGGAGGTCGACGGGTGGGGGATATGGGGTTGCGGGGGGCGGGGTGGTGGTGCTACCTCCCTGAAATTAGTTTTTGCAGGGTGGGATGTCCTGATACAGTATAGTTACATATTTGATCCACTATTGAATTTCAGGTTCCCTATGAATTCAATCTCTGTATCAAGGCAAAAGTTGCCTGTCATCATTATCAAGCCTTTATTTCTCTGATAATAGGTCTTGGAATTCAATATCATATTTGCTACTTAATTCAAGCCTCTGAATTTGAAATATTTACATAAATTAACATGAAAATGTAAGAAATAACAGGAGTTCACCAATCAGATCCTGAAGCCTGATTCATATTCAACAAGATCATGGTTGATAGTCAGTTATAAAGCATGTAGTCTAGCTGTTTGACCCAACTTGTCTATGCTGGCCACGGTGCATTCTGAGCTAGTCACATTTGCCTGCATTAGACCCATATGTATGTAACCTTTCCTATACATGATATGTCCATATGTATTCTAAATGTTGCAATTGTGCCTGGTTCTACCACCTTCCTACAGCAACTTGTTTCATACACCCTCCACTCTCAAGTGTGAAAACCAGTTTCTCATGTGCCCTTGAAATTGTTTCCCTCTTACTTTCAAAGCATGTTTCTTCCAGAAATATCTGCTGCAACACTTCAATAGCATTGCACATTTGGAAAAAAATAGTTTAATAGACATTGGAAGGAGGTCATAAAATATAAGGTGATGCATTCTAGTGTAAGGATTTATGTGAATTATTGATCCAACAATCTCCATTGTTGATCCAACAAGGTTCAGTGAAAGATGTGGTCCCTTCATTTTCTTAAAAGTACAGACAACCCACCACTATTGGATATCCTCTATTGTCATGTGACAAGGATAATTTAATTCAATTGCTCCCACAACACCATTAACAAGGAGCTACATGATTTTTTTTTATACTTTGATATCTTTTCTGCAGGAAAGGTGAAGAGATTCAGGTTGTGGAGCATTACAGAATATATATGAAAAGTATAAACTTCTCTGAGGAGCATAGGATAGAAGATTAATGTCCAATGTCAATGTGTATGGTAATCTTAAGTTTTACCTCACAATGCAAATTTAATTAAACAATCTTACAGATGATATGTCAGATCCATTTCTCTGAAAAAAAATGTATCATGAAGAATACCACAAACTATGGTGCATATAGAGTGCATTTTTCATATAATCACTTTTCATGTCCTGATTCTACATACAGTACACCTAAATTTTTTATTGAAACCAATTAGTTCAAAGTATGAATTTTTAAAAGTGGAACAGGCAGAAAATATACACATCTAATAAAATGGGAAATAAAAATAACAGTGACAAATGAGCAAATAATTTTCAACAAAAAAAACTACAAACATTGAAATTAAAATTTAAAAATGCTATAAACTTTCAGCAGGTCAAGGAGCATCTACGGAGACAGAATCAGGTTTGATATTTCAGGTTGATGATTTTACATCAGAACTGATGAATTAGTTTACTGGTTCTGAACGGTCATTGACCCAAAGAGTTGACTCTCTTGATCCATGAATGTCTTGCTGAGTGTATTCAGCATTTTCAGTTTCCTTTTCAGATTATCATCAAAATTTGAAACTCAAGAACATGGCCTGCAAAGAAAATCACTCCAAATATTTTTCTGAACCCTTTCAGCTGCCACTTTTGATATTCATAAGCTAAGGAATAAAAAAATAGAAAACTGAAATACAAAAAATACATAGCTAATTTAAAATGTCTACAGCAATGATTTATTGGAATTCTGTGCCTCTTTAACTAAAGCTAATTCTCTTACTGGATTTTTCAGTACTGTCAACTACAGAGAAAGTGAATCTCCCAAAAGGACCTATATGGAAAGATCCCGGCATCCCAAACTTACAGAAAATAACATTTAAGAATTCCCGGCATGCTTTATCACAATGAGAATCTGGATGTATATTACAAAATACTTGCCAACCATGAAATCAAAGTATTATGAATTATTGCACAAAGATTTCAAAAAACAAAGAGCACTGGAACATTTTGAAGTAAAATTTAAACCGCAATGGCAAGATTTCCAGAAAGAAAAAAAGATTATTGCTTATTCTTTCTCCATAAGCCAAAATCCTCATTTCATGTCCAGACAACATTAATGCAGGTTAGTAAAAATCTATGTGTTTAGACTCTTAAAGGTATAATGATACCAACAGAATGTTAAAACTTAGTTTCTGACCCAGTTAACTTCACAGACTACTAACTGCAAGGACTTTACTAACAAACATAAATTGCAGAAAGATCTTATATTGTTCAAACTTTAAACATTTTGAAGTATGCCTAGCGCTTTCTTCTTTCTGTCAGAACCCTAAGAAACAATTACAAGAAAAAGTCTAAAGCAAAGTAGCAGAAATTTTGCAAACATTATATTAAATAGTAAAATTTGAAGAAAGATGACAAGAAAGTCCTAAATTTACAATGTCCCAAACTGGAAACGTACTCCAGTTTTGTGGATTCTGAGGTGGCTAATGAGGCCAACATGGACATATAAATTGTTTGTGAGATGTATACTCCTTCTGAGGCTTAAATAGGGCTTTTGTGCCCTCCCAATGCATCACAATTATTGTTCCCAAAAGTCTCTCAAACACTCATTGGCCAGAGCCTCCCAAAAGTCAGTGAGGATGATACATTTCTTCAAGGAAAATTTGAGCATATCCTTGAAACATTTTTTCTGTCCTGGCTTGTAATCTCTTCCTAAGGTACACCTCAAAATAGAGTGTCAGTTTCAGGACTCTGATGAAGCAGAACAACTATAACTATAGCCTCAAACCTAGAGGTGTTAGTTCTTTATTCCTTCAAGTGAATTTGGGGAATTTTGCTGGGACAGTGTTGGTATGATTTTATTTTGTTACGTGATGTAAATACTCCTGGTCTTAGCAGCATATAGGAGAGGTTTGATAACTGCTTCCTGACAAATCATAAGTTTTTTCTTTGCTAGGTGTAAGGTGTTAACCCTCAACTATCCTTTCCTGAATCAACCAGGTAGTCTCCTGGTGCATTGAAAACCGTGGTGAATTTCAACACTGATGAGGGATGATTCCCAAGATATGGAAGTTGTCCGTGTATGCTTGAACCTTTACTGCTGGAAAGCTGATTATCGCAAGAGTGGGGAGAGGGGGGTTGTCAGGGTGGGAGATAGGGAGGGTCAGATATTGAGTGTGATCTCCTCCCTCTCATATGTTTTCATAGATGAGCTGACAATGGCTCAGCTTTCCTGTGTGCACAAGCATGAATGTCACCTAAATACTGAGGTTCTACTATTGCGGTTCGGATATGGTTACTTGGTTCTGAAGTATAGTTGCTATAGTTTAACAGTTTCTAATTAGTTCTAAAGATTAGCTTCATTTCCCCAGGAAGATTGTTGGAAGTGATGTGCAGCATTATACAAAGAAGCAAGTTGAATATAAATCAAAGTCAAGTCAGTATGAAATTTAGGAAGGAACAAGGTGATATTCCCTTAATCTAAATGAAGCTCTTGTGGGCTTGGGAGATCAAGAATGGCCACTATGCAGTATGTGAAGCACCAATGCACGCAATTGCAGAGCATTTTATAGATGCTACATATTGTAGCTATAGTGTTTTGATGGTAAAAAGAAGGAATGTCATTCTCCTTTCACCTTCACCATTAGATGGGAAAAAAAGTTAGGGAAGATACTCCCCGCAGCTCTGTTCAAAGAATGTTGCGACTATAGTCTCAATTCTAATACAGCATCTCCATTATCAATTTTTTTCAAAAAATAGTTTGCATTGATAAATTGCAACATCTTATTACATTCAGTTTCTATCTGTGAACTGCTTACAACTTTCTAAACGTGTACACTTCCTTCAAATAGTGTAGTTATTATACCAAGTAAAGTATTTAGTGACAATCAGTTCAATTCTGGCACAAGTCGAACAAAAGTAAATTGTTCCCAGGTTGCAGCTACACGAAGCCAGATTCAGTGTCAGCCAGTGCACCAGACACAGCTGTGTATTAGGCCTGCATTCTGCAGGCTGTTTTAACAGCAGACATTTTCATATGCCAAAATCAGCTGTTCAAGATGCCAGGAGTCCAAATGAACCATTTTCACTGCTTTCTCAGTTACCATAAAAGGTTGCTTTAAGTATTTTTGAAAAGGAAAACAATGAAAACTTTATCTGATTTGCCGAAATTTTATAATTGCAATGCAGGCTTCTTAAATTTGAACACATCTGGTTCCATCAGTCTCTCCTGCCACCCAGTGGACATTAATAATTAAACCAATCAATAAATCTAATGAAATGATTACAAACATAGAGAAAACTAGGTATTTTACCACTCAAAATATCAAATCATGACCTTACAAATTAACATACATGTTCTCACAAACTACTAAAGAGTGAGAAGTGTCTTTTCATGTCCTTTGAAGCCAATATTTTTTTAAAATCTTTTTATTTATACATAATCTTCTACAGCTTTAAAATGGTACAAGATTCCAGCAAATTGAAATATATACAGTTAATAAAGCTGAAGAAACAAAACTTATCAAAAAAGAATATATGTTAATGAAAAAAAATGAAAAATGAAAATGAAGCCAGTTATAATGTAGCTTCTAAAATGTACTTCAGAGCATGAACCACCAGAAAACTCAATTGTAGTCACCAAAGGAGTATACTTTATACTTTATTGTCACCAAACAATTGATACTAGAACGTACAATCATCATAGCAATATTTGATTCCGCGCTTCCCACTCCCTGGATTACAAATCGAGTCTTCAAGTTCCTGAGCCTTCTCCGGGAGGGAAGAGGGATGAAAAGTCTGTTGGCTGGGTGGGTCGTGTCCCTGATTATCCTGGCAGCACTGCTCCGACAGCCTGCAGTGTAAAGTGAGTCCAAGGACGGAAGATTGGTTTGTGTGACGTGCTGCGCTGTGTTCACGATCTTCTGCAGCTTCTTTCGGTCTTGGACAGGACAACTTCCATACCAGGTTGTGATGCACCCTAGAAGAATGCTTTCTACGGTGCATCTATAAAAATTAGTAAGGGTTTTAGGGGAAAGGCCAAATTTCCTTAGCTTTCTCAGGAAGTGAAGGTGCTGGTGGGTCTTCTTGGCAGTGGACTCTGCTTCGTTGGACCAAGTCAGGTCATTTGTGATAATGACCCCGAGGAACTTAAAGCTTTTGACCTGTTACACTTGCACACAACTGATGTAAATTGGGTTGTGCAGTCCACTACTCCTTCTGAAGTCAACAACCAATTCCTTCGTCTTGCTGATGTTGAGGGATAGATTGTTGTCTTCGCACCATGCCACCAGGTTCTTAATTTCCTCTCTGTGCTCAAACTCATCATTACCCGAGGTAAGGCCTACAATTGTTGTGTCATCAGCAAACCTATATATTGAATTTAATGGAAACTTGGCTACACAATCATGGGTGTACAGTGAGTACAGCAGGGGGCTGAGTACACAGCCTTGTGGGGCACCGGTGCTCAGAGTGATTGTGGAGGAGAGCTTGTCCCCTATTTTTACAGCCTGGGTCCTGTCTGTGAGGAAGTTGAAGATCCAGCTGCAGATATAAGTGTTAAGCCCCAGGTTCTGGAGCTTAGGAATCAGTTTATTTGGAATGCTGGTATTAAAGGCAGAGCTGTAGTCAATGAAAAGGAGCCTTATGTATGCGTCTTTATTCTCCAGGTGTTCTAAGGAGGAATGTAGGGCCAGAGAGATGGCATCTGCCGTTGACCTGTTGCTCCAGTAGGCGAATTGCAAAGCGTCGAGGTTGACCGGTAGGCTGTGGTTGATGTCTGCCATAGCCAATTGCTCGGAGCACTTCATAGCAATTGATGTCAGAGCCACAGGTCGATAGTCATTCAGGCATGCCACCTTGCTCTTCTTCGGCACTGGGATTATCGTTGCCTTCTTAAAACATGAGGGGATCTTAGACTGAAGCAAGGAGCAGTTGAAGATATCAACAAACACTCCAGCTAGCTCGCTTGCACAGGCCCGGCGAACCCGCCCCGGGATGCCATCTGGGCCCGTCGCCTTCCTTGGATTTATCTTCAGGAAGGCCCTTCTAACGTCCTCCTCAGTGACGATGAATCTTGATGCCACCAGGTCCAGTTCCACCGGAGGGAGCAGGACGCTCCTCTTCTGTTCGGATCTTGCGTAGAATACCTTAAGTTCGTCAGCAAGAGAAGCGCCACAGTTATTGATATTCCCAGTCTTTTCTTTGTGCCCAGTGATCTCATTTAGACCTAGCCATAGTCTACTGGCATCCCTCTGGTTAGCCTGGGCTTCCAACTTGGCTCGATATTGCCTCTTGGCACCCTTACTGGCTTTCCGGAGTTCACGCCTGGATTCCGTGCAGCGACTGGTATCCCCGGACCTAAAAGCCACAGCTCTAGCCTTCAAAAGGGACTTGACCTCATAATTCATCCAAGGTTTCCAGTTAGGGAATACCCAGATCGTCTTGCGAGACACACAGTCCTCCGTGCACTTCCAAATAAAGTCCGTGACAGCTGAGGCATACTCATCGAGGTTAGCTGCCGAGTCCTTGAATACTAACCAATCCACCGATTCAAAGCAGTCAAGGAGGACCTCATCCGTTTCCTCCGTCCAACATGACACTACTTTTGATACCGTGACCTCCCGCTTCAGTTTTTGTTTGTAAGCCGGGAGGAGGAGTACAGCCTGATGGTCCAATTTTCCGAAGTGAGGTCGTGGGACGGAACGGTAGGCATCCTTGACTGCTGTGTAGCAGTGGTCAAGTATATTTGGGCCTCTAGTGGGGCAGGAGACATGTTGGTATAACTTTGGCAGCGCCTTACTGAGATTGGCTTGGTTAAAGTCCCCGGCTGTAATGAGCAAAGCCTCCGGATACCTGGTCTCAAGTTCACTGATGTTGGCATACAGTATGTTCAAAGCACACTCCACATCCGCCTGGGGGGGGGGGGGGAATGTAGACTGCTGTCAGTATGACCAAGGTGAATTCCCGTGGCAGATAGTAGGGACGACACTTCACCGACAGGTGTTCCATGTCCAGGCTGCCGGAGCTTGTCAGTGCCACTGTGTCCGAGCACCACGCAGTGTTGATCAGTAGGCAGACACCACCTCCCCTCATCTTGCCCAAAGACGCCATGCAGTCCATTCGATGGATCGAAAATCCCTCCAGTTGGATGGCACAGTCGGGGGTGGCAGGGGAGAGCCAGGTCTTGGTGAAACAGAATACAGAGCAGTTCTGCATCTCCCTGCAGTAGGTGAGTCTCCCTTTAAGATCATCCACCTTGTTCTCTATGGCTTGCACATTAGCTAGTAGGATGGTGGGCATAGGGTCCCTGAAGCCCCTCAGCTTCAATCTGACCAGCAGCCCAGCTCTTTTCCCACGCTTCCTCGGTAAATAGTGCATCTTTCCAGGTTTCCATCGATGCAATGTGTTGTTGTCAGCTCTTTGAGGTTGGTGGACGCGTCCCACAGGGATTGATCAGCGAGTCACTTTGTCGGGCGTTCCAGGTTGGACCGAGTGACGGGAGAGGCTCCGCTGCCACTCCCAGCTGCCAGGGGCCCGGGCTATCGATTGGGTCGGGCCCCGAAGCCGACACTTAATCCCGGAGGGCCGGGCTCCTGGCTGAAAGAAGTCCGTAAACTGAGTCACGGTTGCGGAGGCCTCCGCTTCAGCCGAGACTCGGGCTTGATTTCCCAGGTTGGTGGCGGATGCCTCACTTCCGGCAGATGTGGATGTCCACCCAATAGGGCTTCACAGTGACACTCTGGGGCACCTTGAGGTCCCCAATGTCACTTCTGTGTGGTCGTCTGCTCCGGAGATGCTCTCGGAATGGGCTGTGTCTCCAAGCACTCCGGTACGGTAGCGGGTCTCCGGGAATGTGGTCGGCCTCAGACCAGGCCTCACTGATGGGGTTCAGGTGCGGTCTGGAGTTTAAGAAGCAATTCTGGCGCGGTGATCTCCAGCTGGGTCAGTAGCTTCCCCAGGGTGTTGTTGATCTTGCTAGATGTAGCAGATAAATATAGATAAATAGATCGAGCTATCTAACTAAGGGGGCAGGAAGAGGAGAAGCACGGCTGAGAAAGTGGGAAGGACATTTACATGACTATCGCCCAGTAGCACTCACATCTACAGTGATGAAATGCTCTGAGAGGTTGGTCATGACTAGACTGAACTCCTGCCTCAGCAAGGACTTGGACCCACTGCAATTTGCCTATTGCCATAATAGGTCAACGGCTCTTCACATGGCTTTAGAAAACTTGGACAACACAAACACCTATATCAGGATGCTGTTCATCAACTACAGCTCAGCATTTAATACCATCATTCCCACAATCCTGACTGAGAAGTTGCAGATCCTGGGCTTCTGTACCTCTCGCTGCAATTGGATCCTCAACTTCCTAACTGGAAGACCACAATCTGTGCGGATTGGTGATAGCATATCCTCCTTGCTGACAATCGACACTAGTGCACCTCAGGGGTGTGTGCTTAGCTCACTGCGCTACTCTCTATATACACATGACTGTGTGGCTAGGCATAGCTCAAACACCATCTATAAATTTGCTGACAATACCACCATTGTTGGTAGAAACGCAAACACGAGGAAATCTGCAGATGCTGGAATTTCAAGCAACACACATAAGAATTGCTGGTGAACACAGCAGGCCAGGCAGCATTTATAGGAAGAGGTAAAGTCGACGTTTCGGGCCGAGACCCTTTGTCAGGACTAACTGAAAGAAGAGATAGTAAGAGATTTTTTGGATCTCCCCCTCCCCTCCCACTTTCAAATCTCTTACTATCTCTTCTTTCAGTTAGTCCTGATGAAGGGTTTCGGCCCGAAACGTCAACTGTACCTCTTCCTATTGTTGGTAGATCTCAGGTGGTGATGAGAGGGCGTACAGGAGTGAGATATGCCACCTAGAGGAGTGGTGCCGCAGCAATAACCTGGCACTCAACGTCAGTAAGATGAAAGAGCTGATTGTGTGCTTCAGGAAGGGTAAGACGAAGGAACTCATAGAGGGATCAAAAGTGGAGAGAATGAGCAGCTTCAGATTCCTGGGTGTCCAGATCTCTGAGGATCTAACCTGGTCCCAAAATATCGATCTAGTTATAAAGAAGGCAAGACAGCTGCTATACTTCATTAGGAGTTTGAAGAGATTTGGCATGTCAACAAGTACACTCAAAAACTTCTATAGATGGACTGTGGAGAGCATTTTGACAGGCTGCATCACTGTCTGGTATGGGTGAGGGGGCTTACTGCACAGGACCAAGAGAAGCTGCAGAAGGTTGTCAATCTAGTCAGCTCTATCTTGAAACTAGCCTACAAAGTACCCAGGATATCTTCAAGGAGCGGTGTCTCAGAAAGGCAGCATCCATTATTAAGGACCTCCAGCACCCAGCGCATGCCCTTTTCTCACTGTAACCATCAGGTAGGAGATACAGAAGCCTGAAGGCACACACTCAGTGATTCAGAAATAGTTTCTTCCCCTCTGCCATCCGATTCCCAAATGGACATGGAACCCTTGGAAGCTACCTCACTTTGTTTTAATATACAGTATATCTGGGTTTTGCACATTTTTTAAATCAATTCAATATACGTATACTGTAATTGATTTACTTATTATTTAAATGTTTTTTCTTCTATATTAAGTATTGCAATGAACTGCTGCTGCTAAGTTAACAAATTTCACATAACATGCCGATGATAATAAACCTGATTCTGATTCTGAGAAAGAGGAGTGAGAGTGGGAAATACCAGACAGACGTCCTACAATTATCAATAAACTAATTGTTTGGAATCAAATGACCTTGCCTGGTGACTCAGGGCTGGGTGTGCCTGCACCCATGCCACCCCCAACCCTGGCACTCCTCTGCCACCCTCGCCATTCCTAACATGCTTTGCTCCTGCCAGATATACAAACTTGCTGTACAGTGCTGTGTAAAAATCTTAGGCCTCCTATCTATGTATATGTGCTGAAGACTTTTGCACACTACTGTACACATATGGCATTGAATTCAATTAACACAGCAATGTGAATATTACTCACAGAGGTTTCTCTCAGAATGTCTTCCTAGTTATATACTTTTAAAAACTGATCAGAGTAGGCAATAAGTATTATACCTTTATCCAGCCAAATTATTTTAATACTATGTTAAATAGGTAAGCCTGATGTCACTGCACGCCACATTAATGTGCCTATTATGTACAGACATGCAGTCCAAGGATCTCAAATAAACCAGGAACGAATTCCCAAGCTCTTTGTGTTTCCCTGTATTACTTTGCACACATTGCATGAAATTCTAATGGAGTATAAAATATTCAAAGTGACGTATAACATTAGCCATAAGGATAGTTAGAAAAGCATTGAATCTGTTCAAGGTAAAACAATTCAGTGAAAACATCAAACTGTCATGTACTCATGGTGGCAGGGTGAATCATTATTAGTCTCAATAACTTCAATTTGTGGTCATGAAGTAATGAGACTCAAGTTCAGACTCAAACATAGGAGAAATAAAGGATAAGACATGAAAATTGTTGAGCATAAGCCTTATGCCCATCAAAAAAGAAGTGCTGCAATAGAGTGGCCCAGACCCATTCTGGATATATCAGGAATCTTAATATTTTTGTTAACATTTGTGAACTCTTTGGCTCTAATATAGGCAGTTGGAGATGCAGTCTAGCACAGACCATATTCTTGAAATTGACCACAAGGCCAAGATGATCTGTTCAGATCAAAGGCATGTAATAGCATAAGAAAGTAATTTCACTAATCTTACTAATAGAAATAAGCTTAGATACATACACTTCTCTCGCAGACCTCTATGCAAGTTGTAAGAAATTCCATTCAGTGATGTTGTAGAAATAATAGAATCATTTTAAATCCGCATTTTTAGAAATCATAGAAAGCTACAAGTTTAGAACCAGAAACCAAAAAAAATCACTGAAACCATTATAAATAGTTACATGGAGGAGTATGTCTCAACACTGTAACTGATATATTCCTGTATCCTGAGCTGCCCATATACATTACAGTATACTCTGAGCTGGAGATCACAAAAAATATATACTGTATGTCTGACCCAGTCATGCTGTTCAACTAAGCAATAAATGAAAATTGATGAGAAGGCATTAAATACTATGAGTCCAACATAATGCCCTCATTGATAAATATAAAATGAGCAATTCTCCATAACATAATGAAAAGAATTTTAGACAAAACTTCCTGAATAAAAGTATAGAGCTTGTCATTGGGTGTCACAGACATTTTGTATAAAACAATGTAATAACCTTCATTAAGAGTAAAGACTCCTCTTTCCTTTCCAAACTACTGTTCAATCCTGTGTCTGGTATTTAATTCCCACTTCTTAAACCTCTACGCTTGATGACGAGGAATTTATGGGAGGGTGAAAATGTCATACAGCCATTAAAAACCCAAAATGAATTGCAGTTGAGTCCATTTGGAAGCAGAGGAGGGCAGAGGCAGGAGTTGGAGCAAAGGACTGACTCTGATGTTGAGAGTTGATCTCGGGCAGTGAGGGAGTAGCAAAGTCAGGAAGTGCTGGAGAAGATAGAGGTAGCGAACAGGAAGTGGTATTGGGTGTATAGAGGAAGGAGAATGACAGGTTTCTGGGAAACAGAAAAACCAGTGACAATGTGAGGATTGTAGCGGCTTATTGTCCTGTGATGAAAGTAGTAGATAGAATTTAAATAAAAGAAAGGAAGGAAGAGTTTAGGCTTTTGCTGAGTTTTGGAAGTGGACCTGTTTCTGCTATCAATCCAATTAGATTAACTAAGAGTTCGAAAAAAAGCATTAGGAGATAGCGTAAGTGCAAGATCTTTAAGAGATGGGGCACTCTTAGTGTTTTGTAAAGATAGTATGCAATGTGAAAAAGCTTTGGAGTTAAAAATCTGTGGGAGGAAGGAAAGTAACTCCAAGGAATTATATTGAACAACAATGGCTTTGGAGAGTAATCACAGGAGTGCCTCTAGATCAGGGGTTCCCAACCTGGGGCTCACAGACCCCTCAGTTAATGGTAGAAATCCATGCCATAAAAAAAGTTTGGGAAGCATATGCAGAGGCTCTGCAGAAAGTATAGAAGTCAGTGTCAATGGGACCTATTAATATCCAGAATACAGACAGATTAACGACAGTGTGTAAAGAGTATGTCTGTATAACAAAGGATACCTTGATAATTGATTAACTAAAGTTTCTCATTTTCATAGCAGATGTGATAAATTGTACGTTACAAATTAAAAGTACGATAGAAAAAAATAAAATTATATTAAAAGCTGCAGAAAAATAACTTGAGAAGTCATTAATGATGCTTTAGGAGTATGTAACGCTCAGTTATATTGGCTCATATATGTCTAGGGGAAATCCCACCCAGCACCTGCCTCAGCGCTTCCGACGGAGTCGGTTCCCACCCAAATCAATCCCAAACATTAATCATCAGCCAGCAAACCCAGTACGTTTTACCAAGTACACTTTATAGATATTACTACTTCTATGACATTAATATAAGTTCGATACAGAAAAGGAAGTAATGAAAAAAAGGCGCCAAGACTTATCAAAGTCCAAGTTCTTAGCACGCAACCATTGGTGCTCAATCGATTCCTGACGACCACCCGAATCCTGTCGACTCACGGCTCAGGACCACCCGAAGTGACCGACCGGAGCCTTTCCGGCATGTCCGCCGTCCTCCCCATCTCTCCTTTGACTCCCCACCAAAACTCCGTCCCCAGTCATATGATACAGCATTATCATCCGAAAACAAAACGATACATGACCACCCATTGGCTAATAGCACCCTGCTATCTGTATTAACCCAAGCAACTGTCTAGCTAGAGACTTTCTCAGCATTTAACACACAAAGAAGCATTCCTCAGTATAACATAACAAAGAAGCCATTTTGAATTTAACGTACAAAAAAAGAAAGACCCCGTACAAGTAAATAATATTCAGGCTTTTTCTAATCTTACAATGGAATGCTAGAAGTTTGTTAACTAAGATCAAGAATTTAAGAACTTTGTTGAAGGTTTATAAAATAAACCTGATGTTACATGTGGACAGGAAAACTGGATGAAATCATATCTAAATTTTAGGATACAAGGTTATGTTGATATAAGACGCAATAGGAAAATGGGTAATGGAAGAAGAGTGGCAACCTTCGACAAAAATGGGATAGCACATAGAGTTTTGGAAATTGGAGTTGCTTAGAGTAGTGGTCCCCAACCACCGGGCCACAAAGCGTGTGCTATCGGGCCACGAGGAAACAATATGATTCAGCGATATGAAACGATATGAGTCAGCTGCACCATTCTTCATTCCCTGTCATGCACTGTTGAACTTGAAATAACCTACCAAATAACACATAAGACCTAAAATAACACTAACATATAGTAAAAGCAGGAATGATATGATAAATACACAGCCTATATAAAGTAGAAATAATGTATGTACAGTGTAGTTTCACTTAACAGAATCGGGAAGATTAAGCCAAAACCGATTAGTAGGGAAAAAAATTGGCATGTACACGCATGCGCACACAGGTGCCCATGCAAGGCTTCATGGTCATGGTAGTCTTTCTCGGGGTAAAAACAAGTGTCCCGTATTTGACTGCTACTTTTATCCCTTATTTGGGAGTGAGAAAGTTGGCAACCCGACTTGAACAGCCCCCCCACCCTCCCACGTCGGCCGGTTTGCAAGAATATTGTCAATACTAAACCAGTCCGCAGTGCAAAAAAGGTTGGGGATCCCTGGCTTAGAGTCAATTGTGGTTGAAATTTGGGGAAAGATCAGTAAAGTATAGATAATACATTTTTATAACCCTTGTGAAATGTTAGCACCTGACATATTGGAAAGTATGGGTTGAGTTTGGAAAAATAAAATCACATGATGTGGGGATTTTAATGCTCGTAATGCTATGTGGGGTTGTAGTGACACAAATGTGAATGGGACAGTGGTGGAAGACTATCCGGAAGAAAAGTGTTTGGTGTGCTTGAACAATGGTAGGAGTACAAGGATAAATCTACTTACCTACACTGTTTCTGCTATAACCTTATGCTGTTTTCTGAGGATATATCATATTGGTGTGTGGGTTTTTTCTTTAAACCGGTTCTATGGTGGTTCTCTGTTTTGTGGCTGCCTGCAAGAAGACAAATATTAAGGTTGTATATTGTATACATGCTTGGATAACAAAGGTACTATGAACTTAGAATTTTGTAGTATGTGTAACTGGGAAGTGAATAAATAATACAACGGTTGGGGTGATCATTTCCCCATTGTATAGTGGGAATAGATGTGTATCAGAGGAAAGGTTCTCATATCTCCAGATGGAAATTTAAAAAGGCAAATTAGGATGTATTTGTCGATTTATGTGAAAGTAGATTTCATGATCATTTGGTTTTGTAGAAAATCAAGTTGAATAATAATACTTGAGTCTGTACTCAGCTCAATAGCTGAGGAAGCAATTCCCAGATTGTCAGGAGATAATAAAAGAAAAGCTGTTCCCTCATGGACAGATGAATGTAAAAGAGCCGTGGATGTGTGGAATAAAGCTTTTAGGAAAGTTAAGATGTGTTCATTCTATTTGTCTTTCATACATACAATATAAAAGAGCTCAAGCCATAGTTAGAAAGGTAGTGAAAAGGGCAAAGAAAATGGATTGGACAATGTACTGTGGAAGTATTAAGAAAGGGATCCAGGTAGGGACATTTGGGGTATGATACAAAAAATGGGAGATTTCGAAAACTTGGTGCATTACCAGTTTTGAATGGTGGGGAGAAATTGCAGTTACTGACTCTGAAAAAGCAGAATTGCAAACCATGACATACTAGACAAACAGTGGGGCACCTTTAGTAACAGACTGATTCCACCGATATGCACCATTGAACACCACAGGAGATTCTTTCTCCCTGAGGCTATAAGACTCTACAATTCCTCCTCCTTAAGTATAGAAAAATATGGTTTCACTGCACTTCTGTATTTAGCACTATTACTTCCTAATGCACATTTTGTATTTTTTGTACCTCAAAGCTTACATTTTGTATCTTAAAGTATATATTTCTGACTGAGCAACCTTGCAATAATAATTTCCTTGAGGATAAATAAAGTTTTATCTTATCTTATTAGCAAAAAATATATGCCAGTGTACATAGTTTGGCTAATTTAAGTAAAGTGATACCTTATAGAGAAAGAGTTTTAGCCAGCAATTCTCAGATGGCTGAGAAAAAAAATGTTCCGGTCCCTGTTTGGATGTTGAATTTACACTGTCTGAACGTGAATGGCTATTAATAGTGCTGGTCAGACATCACCTGGGAAGGATAACATTTGTTATAGTATGTGTACGTGATTATTGGATTCAAAACCTATTTTGATTTTAGAATTGTTTACTACAATATGGATTGAAGGGCAATTTCCTGCTTCCTGGAAATTAGTGATCATTATCCCTATATCGAAGGGATAAAGATCAATCAGATCGGTCAAGTTATAGGCCCATTTCACTAACTTCACATGTACATCAGATAATGGAATAAATGATTACAGCAAGGCTTTCTTATTCTGTGGAAAGTAGTGGAAAATAAAGCTCTTTACCAATCTGGTAAAGGGAGAATAACCATGGACTCAGTGTTAAGTTTGGAATCTGATATTCATAATGCCCAGATTAATAAAAAAATCAGTAGTAGCAGTTTTCTTTGAGATAGAGAAAGCTTATGACATGTTATGGACACAAGGGTTGTTGATTCAACTTAAAATGATGGAACTAAGTGGTAGAATATTCAATTGGATTCAAGATTTTGTTAGTGATTGAAAAACACAAGTTAGGGTGGGAACAACATTCTCTAAGGAGTATGAGAAAGAATGGGATACCACAGGAGAGTGTGAGTAGCCCACTCCTTTTTAATATTATGATTAATGATATTTTGTTAAATGTTGGCTCCTTCATTTCCAAATTGCTATATGCTGATAATGGTGCAGTGTGGAAGAGAGTTGGGAAAATAAATTATTTAGAGGATGTAAGCAGCTACTAATGAAGCAGAGGAATGAGGATCTTTGTGGGGTTTTAAATTTTCTGCTGCAAAGACTCAAGTTACTGATTCTCTAAAAGGAACATTACACCCACAATTGATCTCAGGTTATATGGTAAGTCTCTTAAACAAGAGTCAGTAGTAAAGTTTGTAGGTATATGGATGGGCACCAGGCTAACGTGGAAGGTGCATGTGAATTAAATTATAGAGAAGTGCAAAAAAAAAGCCCTTAATGTGCTCAGGTGCTTAGTTGGATGTGATTAGGATGCAAGTAGGAGGTCACTTAAACAAATGTATATTGCTTTAATCAGATCTGTCTTTCATTATCGTTGTGTTATTTATGGATCAGACTCACCAGCAGTCTTAAAACCCCTAGGTAAAATTCAAGCTCAAGCATTTTGATTATGTTTTGCTGCTATTCAATCATCCCCAATTTAATCAAAAATAGGTGATTTATCTTTTTACCTACACAGATTACAGTTAGCATAAAGCTTATCATCCAATGTTGGCAACATGAATAAAGTGTTGGGAGTACTTCATTCATATGGTCTTCAGTTTTGGGTGGATGGGAAATGAATGAACACAAAATGTTGGGTTGTTTAATGTGGAATATGGTCCCAATGTACCCCTTTCTGCCACTCCTCCATGGTTTCCCTCTTGGCCTGTGGGTGATTTAAGTCCCCGGGAAAAGATCAAGATGATGATTGATTGTATGTCAGTAGTAGAGTTAGTACAGCAATATATGCAAGGCAGATATTATTGTTTCTTACATATCTGCACAGATGGTTCAAAAGATCCAGTGACAGGTCATTCTGGTGTTTCTGTTTGTGTTCCAAAGTTTCAGGTGACTCTTAAGAAAAGATTATCAAACAAAGCATCAGTATTCATGTCTGAGATGGTTCTTTTCATGTTAAGACTTGGAATGGGTAGAAGAAGTACATCCTGATTAAGTACTTCTGTGCTCTGATTTAATCTCAGTTTTGACATCTCTTAAAACAGGTACTTCAAATTGTAGGCAAGTTATTCTCCTAGAGATTGGGTAACATCTGATAAGGCTACAGCATCTAGGCTTATGTATCCATTTTTTAATGGGTCCCTGCCCATGTTGGGATTGAAGGAAATGAAATGGCAGACCTTCTAGCCAATCATTAAAAATTAAATATGTAAAAATAGTTGTGTATTTAGTTAAAGGGGAGCTGAAAGCCTTAAGTAAAACATCTAGTCAATCACTGTGGCAATGAAGTTGGAATAAGGAAGAGAAAGGATGGCATTTATATAAAATTCAGAGGATGGTGGGAGCTCAACTGGGAGATGGGTATAACAGGAAGGAATAAGTTACACCTACATGTTTATGTATTAGACATAAAATATATATATATATATACACACACACATGCACACAAGACCTTTGCATAGTACTGTAATAACTTATGCATTACATTGTACTGCTGATACAGAAGAAAAACAAATTTCATGACATATGCGAGTGAACCCATTTCAGATATGGGTCTATTGTAGACTAAGAGTGGGAAGGAGACAGGGAGAGGGGAATCATGGTCGGGAAAAGGGGAAGGGAGAGGAGAGGGAGAGGGAAGCACCAAAGCGGCATTCTGTAATGATCAATAAACCAATTGGTTGAAATCAAATGACCTTGCCCGGTGTCTCAGGACTGGGTGTGTCTGCACCTGCACCTGGGGTTGCCAACTTTCTCACTCCCAAATAAGGGACAAAAGTAGCTGTCTAATACGGGACACTTGTGTTTACCCCAAGAAAGACCACCATGACCATGAAGCCTTGCGCAGGCACCTGTGTGCACATGTGTGACATGCGCATACGTGACATGCGCATGCGTGTATATGCCGATTTTTTTCTACAAATCGGTTTTGGCTTAATCTTCCCAACTACACTGTACATACATTATTTCTACTTTGTATAAGCTGTGTATTTATCACATCATTCCTGCTTTTACTATATGTTAGTGTTATTTTAGGTTTTATGTGTTATTTGGTATGACTTGGTAGGTTATTTTTTGGGTCTGAGAACACTCAAAGATTTTTCCCATTTAAATTAATGGTAATTGCTTCTTCGCTTTACGCCATTTCGGCTTACGAACGGTTTTATAGGAATGCTTTACCTTAGCGGGGGAAATACGGGACAAGGGCAGTCCCGTACGGGACAAACCAATTTAGCCCAATATACAGGATGTCCTGGCTAATATGGGACAGTTGGCAACCCTACCTGCACCACCCCCTACCCCTAGAACTCATCCTGGCTATGCCCAACATCCATTACTCCCGACAGATTTATGAACTTGCTGTCAGCTCCACGTTGACAAATACAGTACTGCACAAAAGTCTTAGCCATCCTAGCTATATATACGTGCCTGTCTTTTGCGCAGTACTGTATATTGTTTGAATGTAGATCTTACGAGGTGCAAAGGAAATTTTTAATTGGTACCAATACAGTTTGTTAGGATACCATGCCATCGTAATGTATAGTTCAAATTCAAGTTTAATTATCATTCAACCATATATGAATATAGCCAGATGAAACAGTACCCCTCTGGGGCCAAGGTGCAAAACACATTACCAACAGCACATAGCACACAGTTACAACAGCACAAAGCATTCACACACAAAAAAAAATATACCCCAAGATCCTTAACGGCATGGTCTGTAGATTGATGGTGCATGGAATGTTGACCTGGTCCAGCCTGGTCTTCCAATATATAATGCACTTTTTTAATTTTCTAAGATGGGTTTTTAGGTGTGTGAAAGACTTTTTGACATTATTGGAGGTTTTTTGGAGGGGAAATTAAAGTGGGTGTACATCCAGTCTCTTTGCTCCACGCTCCAGCTCAGTAGGTGGCGCTAACGCACTTTACCTTGGTCTGCAACCTACATTAAACATTACTAGAATAAGAAACAATCCCAAAACTCAAGTACAAGAGAAAATCTGCAGATGCTGGAAATCCAAGAAACACACACAAAATGCTGGGGAACTCAACAGGCCAGGCAGCATCTATGGAGAAATGTACAGTCAACATTTTCAGGCCAAAACTCTTCTTCTTCTTCTTTGAGTTTTAACAGCAGTTGGCATTCACACCGTTGCATTACTGCCATCTTCAGGATTTATTGTCCCTCATTGTCCATTCACTTTAAAGCCGTCTTTCCAGTCCTGTCGCCCTTAAAACACTAAACAACCATTTCCTCCCCGATCACTCTCCCCACATTCCAATAAACCTTTAACACTGTTCTCTACCAGTCCTATTTTGTGTAATTGTTGTAACATTTGTTGCCTTTCCTGTGCAAATTTCCGGCATGAAATAAGGATATGCTCTACTGGTTCAGTCTCCTGACATAGATCGCAAAAACCTGTTGGATGCTTATTTATAATGGCCAGAGTGCCATTAAGGTTGCTGTGCCCAATTCTCAGTCTACTTATAATTACTTGCTCCTTCCGCTTTACTCCCCTACTTCTTCCCATATCTACTCTGTTCTGAATTGAATGTAAATGTCTTCCTTTTATTGCTCTATCCCAATACTGCTCACTGTTGATTTATCCTTCTCCACACTATGCTCTTCCCCTCTGATTTTGATAGTTTAATATCGACCTCTATCGATCCTTTTTTGACGGCTGCTTTTGCCAGCCTATCTGCTGTCTCATTTCCCGTAATACCCAAATGTGCTGGAACCCACATGAATGCAATATTTTTGCCTTGTCTAGTCAGTCTTGAATTTGCAAACAGGATTTCATAAAGCAGAGCCTGGTGACCTCTAGCTGTACCCACCTTAATGCTTGCAAGGGCCGAATCAGAATCATTACATAATCACAACATTATTACAATCAACCTGCTCACTCCATTCTAGCGCTAACAATATGGCAAACATTTCAACTGCATATACACTCAAGCAATCAGGTGTTCTCTTGCTAATTTCCACTTGATAACTTGGTACAACAATTGCAGACCCTGTTGCACCTGTTTTTGGATCCTTTGATCCATCCATAAAAATCTGTATACCTTTATACTTACATTCTCTATAACTATGATATTCACTGAGTATATCAGCCGTCTTATTACTGTGCTTAATGTTAAGCAATTCCAAATCTACAGAGGGATTTTCTAATACCTAGAAAGGTCTGACAGGCCACACCACACTTGGACAAAACTCTTTATCGTATACACCCATATCTTTTGCTGTTTGCTCTCCTGTCCAGCCAAAACTTTCTTTTTGTGTCCTCTCCTTCTCCCAGCATGTCTACAATGCCCTTTTTGTAGGATGGCTATCACCATGCCCCCTTAAATTAATCCAGTAATTGGCCTCCAGCTGTTTATGCCGCAACCCCAATGGCATTTCATTTGCTTCAACTTGGAGTGCACACACTGGGGAAGTTCTAACCGCTCCCAAGCACACCCTTAGAGCCTGAGCTTGCACGATATCCAGTTCTGCCAGCACAGTTTTGCTGCTGACCCGTATACAATACTTCCATAGTCTACTCTTGATCTTATTAACGCTACATAAATATACTTCAGTGATGCAAAATCAGCACCCCATTCCATCCAGCAAGACACCTCGTGACATTTATCACATTTTTACATTTACTAATTACATATCTAACATGTTCTCTCCATGTTAATCTCAAATCAAAGTGCACTCCCAAAAACCGAAAACTTTCAACTCTCTCCAGGTTGATTCTATACAGATTCTCCAAAATCCTTCGGCAGGACCCTCCTCTGTTACCAAAACACATCACTTCCTACAATAATAAAAGCAGTTGCTTTGGTTTCAAACCTATTCTGGTGGCTCTGTGGAACAATCCATGTTCCAAACCTATTCTGGTATCTGTCTCCCACTTTTCCTTCGCTACATCGACGACTGCATGCATTGGCGCTGCTTCCTAACGCATGCTGAGCTCGTTGACTTCATTAACTTTGCCTCCAACTTTCATCCCGCCCTCAACTTTACCTGGTCCATTTCCGACACCTCCCTCCCCTTTCTAGACCTTTCTGCCTCTATATCTGGAGACAGCTTATCTACTGATGTCTACTATAAGCCTACTGACTCTCACAGCTATCTGGACTATTCCTCTTCTTACCCTGTCTCTTGCAAAAATGCAATCCCCTTCTCGCAATTCCTCCATCTCCACCGCATCTGCTGTCAGGATGAGGCTTTTTATTCCAGGACGAGGGAAAAGTCCTTTTTTTAAAGAAAGGGGCTTCCCTTCCTCCACCATCAACTCTGCTCTCAAACGCATCTCTCCCATTTCACGCACATCTGCTCTCACCCCATCCTCCCGCCACCCCTCCAGGAATAGGGTTACCCTTGTTGTCACCTACCACCCTACCAGCATCCGGGTCCAGCATATAATCCTCCATAACTTCCGCCACCTCCAACGGGATCCCACCACTAAGCACATCTTGCCCTCCCCCCACCCTCTGCTTTCCGCGGGGATCGCTCCCTACGCGACTCCCTTGTCCATTCGTCCCCCTCCATCCCTTCCCACCTATCTCCCTCCTGGCACTTATCCTTGTAAGTGGAACAAGTGCTACACCTGCCCTTACACTTCCTCCCTCACCACCATTCAGGGCCCCAGACAATCCTTACAGGTGAGGCGACACTTCACCTGTGAGTCGGCTGGGGTGATATACTGCGTCCGGTGCTCCCGATGTGGTCTTCTATATATTGGTGAGACCCGATGCAGACTGGGAGATTGTTTGCTGAACACCTACGCTCTGTCCGCCAGAGAAAGCAGGATCTCCCAGTGGCCACACATTTTAATTCCACATCCCATTCCCATTCTGATTTGTCTATCCACAGCCTCCTCTACTGTAAAGATGAAGCCACACTTTGGTTGGAGGTACAGCACCTTACATTCCGTCTAGGTAGCCTCTCAAACTTCTGCTAATGCCCCACCTCCCCCTCGTACCCCATCCGTTATTTATTTATATACACACATTCTTTCTCTCTCTCTCTCTCTCACTCTCTCTCTGTCCTTTTTCTCCCTCTGTCCCTCTGACTATACCCCTTGCCCATCCTCTGGGTTTTCCCCCCTCCCCCTTTTCCTTCTCCCTAGGCCCCCTCATGATCCTCTCATATCCCTTTTGCCAATCAACTTTCCAGCTCTTGGCTCCATCTCTCCCCCTCCTGTCTTCTCCTATCATTTTGGATCTCCCCCTCCCCCTTCAGTTAGTCCTGACGAAGGGTCTCGGCCGGAAATGTCGACTGTACTACTTCCTATAGATGCTGCCTGGCCTGTTGCGTCCCACCAGCATTTTGTGCGTGTTGCTTTGGTGGTCGTTGCTCGTTCATTTACGGGATACACAGGTAATGCAGTTGGTCACTGCTTAAATCATTTACATTCGGTGACAACTATTGATTCTGGTGGACTGCCGATAAGCACTCTGTCGTCCTTCACGTATGTTTCGCTATTTAGTGTTGTCCCGCCCGTCTTAAATTTGTGCAGCATGAAACGGTGTATTTAAGAATGCAGCAGAGAAACTGGGACGGTGATAATTTGGGATTTCTCGGTCAATATTGGTCAAGTATTTCACACACCTAAAAACGATTCTGGTTTTGAGCCTGGCTGTCGGAGGCACAGCAAACTGAGCTGCTGATAAGGGGGCGAGGGAATGTGTAAAACCTTGACGGCCGTATTCCTGAAACACCGCAAAATCTTTCCGAACAAGACCAGCCTTTGACGCTTTGAGGAGCCGGGTTCGGCGGCGGCGGTCCGTCGCGGCCGGACAGGGTGACGGTCGGCTCGCGCGGTCCTTTCCGACAGGCAGCGCGAGAGCTTAACGGTCGTCGAGGCGGCCTCGAGCGGGGCGGGGCGGGGCGGGGCGGGGTGGGGTGGGGTGGGGTGGGGGAGGGGCGGGGCGGTGGGCTCGCGCTTCTCCGGGAGGGCAGCCGTCCGCGTCCACCCTCCGCGCAGGGTAACAGTCACCCATCCTCCCTACAGAACAATTCCCCCACACAACCCGGATCTTTCCACCCTCTCCCCGCACAAAGCTCTGCTCCCCGAGACCTGTGTCTCCTACTTCCCCCATCAAAGACCCTTCCACCTTGCCTCGTCACAAAATCACCCCGATCAGAATTGGGTTCACTCACCTGTGCCATGAAATTTGGTTTCCTTTTCTGTGCCAGCAGTACAGTGCAATACATAAAGCAGCCAACGTAATCAAAGACCCTTCCCCCCCCCCCACCCCATCTGGCAGAAGATACTAAAGCTTGGAAGCACATTGCTACCATGTTCAAGGGTAGCTTCTGACCCACTGCCATAAAACCATTGAAACACACACAAAAAATACTACTGAAGGAACTCAGCAGGCCTGGCAGCTTCTATGGAAAAAAGTAATCGGTCGACGTTTCGGCCGAGACCCTTCATTGGGGCTGGAGAAAAAAAATGAGTCAGAGAAAGAAGGTGAAGGGAAATGAAGAAGAAACACAAAGTGATAGAAAGGGTCAAGGGGTGAAGTAAAGACCTGGGAGGTCGATTGGTGAAAGAGATGGAGGGCTGGGGAAGGGGAAATCTAATAGGAGAGGGCAGAAGGCAATGGAAGAAAGAAAAAGGAGAGAAGCACCAGAGGGAGGTGATGGCAGGTAAGGAGATGAGGTGAGAAAGGAAAATGGGAATGGGGAATAGTGATGCAGTGAAGTTTGAGAAATTGATGCTCATGCCATCAAAGTTGGAGGCTACCTAGATAGAATACACAGTATTGCTTCTTCAACCTGAGTGTGGCCTCATTGCGACAGTAGACTAGGCCGTGGAGTGACATGTCGGGATGGGAAATGGAATTAAAATGGGTGGCTACTGGGAGATCCCACTTTTCCTGGTGGACGGAGCACAGATGCTTGGCAAAGCAGTTTCCCAGTCTACGTCAGGTCTCACCGATATAAAGGAGGCCACACCAGGAGCACCAGATACAGCAGATGGCCCCAATAAAATCACAGGTGAGGTGTCTCCTCACCTGGAAGGATTGCTTGTGGTCCTGAATGGTAGTGAGAGAGGAGGTTTAGGCTCAGGTGAAGCACTTGTCCAGCATCTGCAGATTTTCTCTTGTGATAAAACCATTGAATGGATCTCTTGTATATTATGGTCACTTGGCCTTACAATCTTCCTTGTAGTGGCAGATTTCAGAATGATAGCTTCAGTACTGATGTGATGAAATTATCTGTGTAGATGGTATGCAAAAAAGTGTTTTTCACTCCTGGTACATACACAACAATAAAAAAAAGCTTTATCTTTCTCATCAGCCTCATTTCCTCTCATTGTCAAAAGAAATGCAGCATTAATTCTTCAAAATGAGTTGAAAAAAAATCAAAGTACGTGCATGTCACCATATATAACCATGAGATTGCTTGACTTGCATTCAATCACCGTAAACACAAGAAACACAGCAGGATAAATGAAAGATCGCACCCAACAGTGCAGACAAACATTGTGTAAAAAAACAACAAACTACAAATACAAAAAGAAGAAATAATAAATATCAAGAAGATGTGATGAAGAATCCTTGAAAGTGAGTCCAGATCAGTGAGGGGGCAAATGAAGCTACCCCTCTGGTTCAAGAGCCTGATGGTTCGGGAGCAGTAACTGTTCCTGACTCTGGTGGCATGGGTCCTGAGGCTCCAGTACCTTCTTTAAAAAACATAAAAACACAGAAAACCTACAGCACAATACAGGCCCTTCGGCCCACAGAGTTGTGCTGAACATGGCCCTACCTTAGAAATTACTAGACTTACCCATAGCCCTCTATTTTTCTGAGCTCCATGTACCTATCCAAAAATCTCTTAAAAGACCCTATCATATCGGCCTCCACCACCGTTGCCGGCAGTGCATTCCACGCACTTACCACTCTCTGAGTAAAAAACTTACCCCTGACATCCCCTCTGTACCTACTCCCCAGCACCTTAAACTTGTCTCCTCTTGTGGCAACTGTTTCAGCACTGGGAAAAAGCCTCTGACTATCCACACGATCAATGCCTCTCATCATCTTGTACACCTCTATTAGGTCACATCTCATCCTCCGTCGCTCCAAGGAGAAAAGGCCAAGTTCAGTCAACCTATTCTCATAAGGCATGCTCCCCAATCCAGGCAACATCCTTGTAAATCTCCTCTGCACCCTTTCTATGGCTTCTACATCCTTCCTGTAGTGAGGCAACCAGAACTGAGTACAGTACTCCAAGTGTGGTCTGACCAGGGTCTTATATAGCTGCAACATTACCTCTCGGCTCCTAAATTCAATTCCACCATTGATGAAGGCCAATACACCATGCGCCTTCTTAACCACAGAGTCAATCTGCGCAGCTGCTTTGAGTGTCCTATGGACTCGGACCCCAAGATCCCTATGATCCTCCACACTGCCAAGAGTCTTACCATTAATACTATATTCTGCTATTATATCAGCAGCGAGAAGAGAGCATGACCTGGGTGGCGGGGGTCCATGATGATGAATGCTGCTTTCCTGCGATAGCATTCCATGTAGATGTGCTCAGTGGTGGGGAGGGCTTTACCCGTGATGGACTGGACTGATTTCACTACTTTTTGTAGGTTTTTCCATACAATGACAATGGTGTTTCCATACCAGGCCGTGGTACTACCAGTCAATATACTTTCCACCACATATGAATAAATGTTTATCAAAGTTTTAGATGACAAGCAAAATCTATGCAAACTTCTAAGATAGTAGAGGCGCTCCTGTATGTTCTTAATAATGGTACTTATGTGCTGGACCCAGGGTGGATCCTCTGAAAAGATAACACTGAGTAATAGATTTTGGCTGCATTATGTCAAAGCACATTAAAAACTAAATTGAAGCAAATGCTGCTTTTTTTATTCTTCAGCAACAAACAAGATGCTGGATGGACAGTCAGTGTTTCTAATTGAGATCCTTCATCTAAACCAAGTGTCTGGATGAAGGATCACGACCTAAGATCTTGATCTCCATTTTCCTCCGCAGATGCTGCCTGTTGAGTTCCTCTGCTTTTTTTTCTCCAGATTCCAGCATCCCTGTCTTCACTCTTTTTAACTAGGTTTTCTTACAGTGTACAAATTAAAATTTTACACCACAGGTATGAAAAAATATTCCCCTTTTTTGTAAGTATGAACCTGCTGGACTTGTGTAGGTACAGACCAAATTATTTGTTCAATAAATGAATTGATTTGAAATTATGAGAATAGCTTTTTATTCTGTGCATTATTTAAAAGCTTAAAACTACAAATACTTGAATCCTGCAATCTGAATTTCCACATATATTTATATGCAAAATGTCTGGTATTTATGTTCAGTTAGTACTTAGAGTATGTACATAAACTGATTTAAGTGCAATGAAATAAAATTGGTTTATAGAAGATGAAGTGAAATTATGATTTCAGGGCAGTTCTCCCTTTTATCTCTAGAATGGCAGATAATCCAAGAACACTTGCTGATGTGCAAAGAACTGTTCTGGCTGTTCATAAGATGTCTGCAATTAAATGCACGTTATCATTTTATGATACTTGGTATGAGCTCTATGAACAGGTACTTTACAGCTTTCAAATGATAATGTTTGAAATGATAATGTACAATATGGGTAGCTAGTGTTCCTAAGATAAAAATAACATATAATAAAACTGTAAAGGCAGGGAAAATGTGTGAAAAACTCACCAGGTCCAGCTGCATCTATGGAAAGAGAAACACTCAACATTTCAGGTCCCACCAACCATGTGACTTTGCCCAGTTAGAGAAGTTCCCCCCTTACTGTACTCCACTTTTGCCGCTATCTAAACTAATTTGTTTCACCATTTCTGAATTGGATGAAGGATTCCTCATCTACAAAATTAGGTTTGTCTCCACAGAAAATGCATGATCTGCTAAGTATTCCTACAATTTTCCATTATCTGATTTTGTTATGGCATTTGTTCACATTTTCTTACACTACCCCTATGTCTGGCCTGCTGGGCAGGTTCTGTAACGTTACTAGTAATAATACATTATATACACCAAGAAGTTTGATGTACTGGTAATTGCCCCTAGTAAACAATTTTGACTTGGCCTATTAGAGATAAACACCTTTCTTCTACATATCCTTCTCTCCTATTGAAAACGAATTTATGCCCCTCTTTCTGAGTTCTGATGATATAACTTTCTACAGGTATTGCCTGATCAGCTTTAATTATTGGCATTTTCTGTTTTTTTTATATCAGATTTCCAGCATCTGCATTCATTCTCATTGCCATGCTGCTTAGTGTGAAGGGACACTGAGCCTGTGGAGGGCTAGGTTTGTACAGACTGGAGTGAGCCCTACAGCAGAGCTTAGAGGTGCACTGTGGGCAGCACAGTGAGTGGGGGACATTATTGGGATGAGCAAGAGCTTCCCCATGTGCTATAGACTGCCCATGATTTATAGTCTGTTTGCATGGGGCAGATGTGTTGTGTCTTGCAATCAGACAAGAGTGACATAATATGAAAAGCAAATAATGCAGATACAAGCAACACACATCAAAGTTGCTGGTGAACGCAGCAGGCCAGGCAGCATCTCTAGGAAGAGGTACAGTCGACGTTTCAGGCCGAGACCCGAGTCCTGACGAAGGGTCTTGGCCTGAAACGTCGACTGTACCTCTTCCTAGAGATGCTGCCTGGCCTGCTGCGTTCACCAGCAACTTTGATGTGTGTTGCTTGAATTTCCAGCATCTGCAGAATTCCTATTGTAATGCAGATACAGTTAGGTTGCAAATGGAATTTTGAAAATGGAATAAAAACATAAAATACTCGATGCCTGCAGCAAATCACCAGTGACGGAAGAGGTGTTTTTTAGAATCATCATATTACATTTATTCAAAATACTTAGTTACACAGTTGGTAGGAAACCATGAATTTGGAGGAGACAGGTTCTTAAAAAAGTAGTAAGGCTGATCGACACCACCACCCTTACAAACCCCCAACCACCACTACTTTAGCATTTCCTGTCAGTCACTTTATATACAGACACTCCTGCGCCTAGCGTCACTTAATGGACATACAATCAATCTATGTATATAAGCTATTTTATATATTTATAGTTATTGTGTTTTTTATTATTATGATACACTTATCTTGCTGATTTTTGTGTGCTGCATCAGATCCAGAGCAATAATTATTTTGTTCACCTTTGCACTGGAAATGACATAAAAAAATCTTGAATCTTATGTTAATACCGAGGTAAATTAAGTTGATTATGGAATAATAGATGCATTGCTTTTGGTGGTTAAGGAAATAAATATACTGAATAGAAATTGGTGAGAGAGACACTGAAAAAGATGTAATATTTTGTACTTGTTTACAAGTGATACGAGAAAGTAACAGACAATGCAATTTTGTTATCTTAACAAATTAATTGGATTCCGACCATTTGTAAATTTATTATAACACTCTGAGCCATCTTTTAGAAAGCTGAAATAAAACCGTATTGGGGTATTATGAGGAAATATGTGTAACTTCCAGGGAAATCTTCCAATCTGGAACCCTCAAGTTCTCAAGCATTTTACTGTAAACAATATCCCAACCAATGCATTCTCAAAGTACTATATAAAATGTTTCCATAACATCAGAAAGATACACCAGCTTTATAGGCAATATAGAGGAGAGTTAATGAGTTGACGTTTTGATCAGATACACAAGGATCTATTGGCTTTGAAATAGACTTTTAGATCTCTGTATCAGATGCATAAAGGAAAAATGATGTGAAATTCCAACAATGGAATTCCGACTTCAGTATTGTGGAGGACACATTTAGGATTCATCAGGTTATTGTGAAGGACACATTCATCAAGGTATATTCACAGAACGTGATTAGTAAACATTACTTACTGGGAAAAGTGATTTAGAACATTTTTAAGGAGTGGGTATAACAATGTTGTTTCTCAGTAAAGTGAGATAACAATAAATAAATTACTAATAAAGCAATTGTAATGAGGAACTAGTAAATATAATATTCCAGAAAGATGAAAGTAAATACAGATGTAATTTTCATCTTAGTCTGTTTTGCTGTTACTAACTACTTTTTCAAATGTTCCTTTTTCAGGATGTGAAACTTCTGGATTATCGGGCTCCTCTCTTAGCTTCAATGAGTTTAGCGGATGTCATGCCTGAAGACCGTGATCAGGCATTGATTCTCGATGTAGCTTGTGGAACAGGACTAGTGGCAATGCAGGTTGCTGAATTACAATTAGTGACGAATAATACCATATTGACATATTTTGAATTTTTGAAATGTTTCTTAGTAACTATTGCTTATTTCTAATTTTTGATTTGCATCAGAATATCAATGGAAACTAAGCCAAGGTGTCTGTTCCAACTTTCTCAAAAGTCATTGCTGCTTTTTTTTACTTTCTTGTCCAAATCCCATATCATTAGATTCAGTGAAAGTTAAGTCTTGGCCTTGGATATGCTCAATGACTTAATATTCCCGGTCCTTTTCAGTAAGGAATTTCAAAGAATAACAACCTTATGAAAAACATTTCTTGTCTCCCTTTGAAGTAGCCTACCTTTATCCTGAAACAATGTTCTTTAGTTCTTAGTATCAAATTATGCAACTTCACATCTCTTTCCTTTAATCCATTGAATCATTCTTTCATTTTAGATTGAATTTCAGTGGGGTTCCTCCCGTTATTTCATTAAAGACTGTGTGGAAATGTTACTGACTATTTATAAACTGACATTTACAGGTGCAAAAACTACTTGTGCACTATATATAAGTATGTATTAGGTATCTGATGCCTCATGTAAAAGCATCTACAGAAAAAGCCAGTGAAGAACATAAGAAATATAGCAGCAGTAGATCATTTGGCCCGTCATGCTTCTCAGTCATTCATAAGTTCATGATCTTTCACCTCATTGTCACACTCACCATTTCCTTGATTCCCTTAATGTCTAAAAATCTAGTGTTCTGTATTTTGCATTGGCTTAGCTCCTCTTGAGTAGTTACTGTAAATTCAAAAAATATATACCTTTGGGTTGAGGAAATTTATCACATCTCTTTGCTGAAAAATTGATCCTTTAATTTGTGACAGTGACACTTAGTTTCAGACACTCCAGCAAAGTGAAACATAAGCACTGCATCTGCTCTGTGATGCCCCATAAGATTTTGGAATGTTTCATACCTCCCCCAGTTCATGTTAGATTGAGGTTTATAGGCCTAAATCTACTTTGATAAATAAACACTATTTCTCATGAAGCACATCTCTGTTTTGGTTATTAACCTAGACTGAAGCAAAGCAAGAGTAGACCCATCCTAAAATTCCCAACTATTTACTTTGCCAAACCAACTGACTACAGTTCCTGAGTCTTGAGATGTTTTTTAGCATTAGTTTAGGACCTTCCATTTAGCTGGCTGCAACGAAAAGCTGCTTGTAAAACATAAAATATTATAAATTACAACAGTTTGTTTTATGAGGCACAACTACATTCAATTGATCATTCATAATTCTCTTAATAGATAATGTCAGTTAAACTACCTGTTTCTCAGCATGGAACTTGCTTGGCGTTACCTTATCATTAGAGTCTCAATATATACCAACACAATTTGCTCATAACAGTCCAAAGTTTATCTTTTTGTTGCCTTTCAATTACCCATAACCTCTGTTAAGCTGCCAGATTCTCTTTTTACAATTTAGTATAGATTTTTTTGTGCAAATTGTTTGTCTTAGTTCCTATGTTATAGCTAATCACACTTCGGAAATACCTAATTGGTAATAAAACACTTCGGGTTGTCCTGTGGTCATAAAAAGTGCTATCAAAATACAAGCATTATCTTTAACCAAAATAGCACTGATATGCATGTCACGTTGAAATATCTAGCTTATTTTGCCAGCCAACACTGAAGTTTATTGTACATGATTTGTTCACAGCAATCTATCAGACAGATTGGAAATGTGTTTCTTTACTAAGTTGAAAACCAACAGAAGACAACTAAAAAGCTATAAGGGAAGAAAAGATGAAATATTGAATAATAATATCAAAAAAGATGCCAAAAAGTTTTTTTCCAGATATATATAGGGTAAAAGAGAGGCTAGAGTGGATATTGAATCTCTAGAAAATTATGCTGGGTAGTAATGGGGGACAAAGAAAATGCAGACGAACTTAAGTATTTTGCATCAGTCTTCACTTTGAAAGACACTGGCTGTATGCCAGAAATTCAAGAGTGTCAGGGGACAGAAGTGAGTGTAGTTGTTAATACTGAGGAGAAGATGCTTGGGAAGCTGAAAGGTTTAGAGGTAGATAAGTCACCTGGGCCAGATGAACTACACGCCGGGGTTCTGAAAGAGGTTGCTAAAGAGATTGTGGAAGCATTTGTAATGATCCAAGAATCACTAGATTTTGGAATGGTTCTGGAGGACTGGAAGATTGAAAATGTCACTCCACTCTTTAAGAAAGGAGTGAGGCAGAAGAAAGGAAATTATAGGCCAGTTAGCCAAACTTCCTTGGGAGGACTTGAACAGATTGGAAGAATAGGCAAAGAAGTGGCAGATGGTGTATAGTGTAGGGAAGTGTATGATAATGTATTTTGGTAGAAGGAATAAAGATGTAGACTATTTTCTAAATGGGGACAAAATTCAAAAATTACAGTGAGTCCTTGTGCAGGATTCCCTAAAGGTTAACTTGTAGGTTGAGTCAATGGTAAGGAAGGCAAATGCAATGTTAGCATTCATTTTGAAAGGACTAGAATATAAGAGCAAGGATATGAAGCTGAGGCTTTATAAGATGTTGGTCAAACTGTACTTGGAGTATTGTGAGCAGTTTTGAGACCCTTATCAAAGAAAAGATGTACTGGCATTGGACAGGATCGAGAGGAGGTTCATGTGAATAATTCCATGAATGAAATGGTTAACATATATATTGTACTTAATAGAGTTTAGAAGAATGAGGGGGATTTCAATGAAACCTATTGAATACTGAAAGGCCTAGTGGATGTGAAGAAGAGGTTTCCCATAGTGGGTGAGTACCGGACCAGAAGACAAACCTCAGAATAGAGAGAAGTCTATTTAGAACAGAGATGAGAAGGAATTTCTTTAGCCAGAGGGTGATAAATCTGTGGAATTCATTGTTATAGATGGCTATTGAGGCGAAGATACAGGGTATATTTAAAGCATAGGTTGCTAGGTTCTTGGTTAGTCAGGACAATGAAAAGGTTACAGGAGCATGCAGGAGAATAGGGTTGAGAGGGATAATAAATCAGCCTTGCTGGAATGGTGGAGCAGACTTGATGGGTCAAGTGCCCTAATTCTACTCTTATGCTTATGGTCTTAATTTTGAGGGTTATAAATCTTCTATAGGTTGTGACATGCAATTATGTTTTTTGTTAGTTACAGAAACTTGGATTTTGCAACTTTCATGGACTGGATGGCAGTGAAAGAATGTTACAATTAGCAGAGTCTAAATCAGTATACCAAACCCTTCAGAAATGCATTATAGGTACTGAATCACTTCCACTGTCTTCAGGTAAATTAATAGAAAACATAAATCTATTACTTTCTGGGGTTGTTGCATTGTGTTAAGAACTAGAAAAATAGACCACAAAACTACCAATGAAGATATTTTATGAAGCTAAATAGAAAAGTATAGTGTGTACTTTTTAAAATATATTTTCTTGCACTATAGAAGGGCATTTCGGCTACTGAGCCTACACTTGCTTAAAGAGCAATCCCATTCTTTCATTTAGGTTTTCCTTTAACTTATTCTTCCCACATTCCCTTCAACTTCATCAAATTCTAGTAATTTGCTGCACATGAAGAGCACATTACAGTGGTCAATTAACCTGACCCATGCATCTTGGAGATGTGAGACAAAGTCTGAGCACTCAGGGAAACTCTTGCAGACAGGGAGAACAACCTTTGGAGGTTTTCGTCAGAAAGCAGCTAGCCAGATGGTACGACTATTAAAGTGATTTGGCCTTTAAAGAACAAGAAATACTGGCAAAGATATCTGATATTTTTTGCTTCTATGTATTACTATAGAAGTACCACTATATTTGGGCAGCACAGTAGTGTAGCAGTTAGTGTAACGCTATTACAACACTAGTGACCTGAGTTCAATTCCACTGCTGTTTGTAAGGAGTTTTTACATTCTCCCTGTAACAGCATGGGCTTCCTCCAGGTGCTCTGGTTTGCTCCCACATTCCAAAGTTGTACAAGTTGGTGTGTTACTTATTCACATGGGTGTAATTGAGCAGCACAAACTAATTGTCCTGTAACTCTAAAATGAAAAATAAATACTATTGCATAAAATACCTTGTTATTTTACAATTTTGGATGCAAATTACCTTATCACTCTGAAAAGACATGAAGCAGAACATTAATGATTACTGTACAGTTCAGTTTTAGATATCAATTCCCACCTTGCTCAGGCCTATAGTTCGAAAGCTTCAATTGAATTTTTATCAATAAGTTATTGAATGAATGATCATTTTATGGCCTGACCTTTCTTAATGGACTGCCCAATTTGGGGTCAATATATTTCAGTCTATGTTCGGGACCAGAGCCGAGAGTTGGGCTGATTTAACTTGCTCCCACGATGTTCACTCCTCTCTCCACAACCGTGCTTCACGTCTGCAGGTTTTGCAGCGATTTGCCCCGCTAGTATGAACTGAGGCTAAGGCTCGCGCCCTCGCCGGGCTGCTCTAAATTTCAGATCTAAGGATTCAGTTTGGTTCGGAATGCTGTTGCTCATTTCTACAGTTTGCATGATTTGCGTTTTTTTTCTCTTTCTCTGCGTATTGGATGTTGGTCTTTATTTTTTTAATTAAGTTCTTTCGGGTTTCTTGCTTTGTGGCTGCCTGTAAGCAGACAAATATCAAGGTTGTATAATTTATACATTCTATGATAATAAATGTACTTTGAAACTTTGAATGTTTGGCATCTAATTCAACTCACTAGGTCAAGGTATAAACCAAATCCAGAGAGTTTTCTGCTAAAATTTTGAAATTGTTTTAATTACATTTACAAAATAAAGGACAATATAATTGTAAAGCTGGCAAGAGTAATTTACTCAAATGTAACTTCTCACTCAATATAAGTATTGGTTATGAAAGAATGTTGAGGAAATGATAAATATGAGTAGTATATCTGAGAGCAGTTGATGGTTCAATCAAACATCATGCCTCTTTAAAATAATGGACTGAAAACATTGCTACTATTAACAGTCAAAGATTGGTTCACTCAAAGTAGAATCATCTTGTTACAGCCTCTTGGCATACCACCCATAGTCTCTGTTTCAATTCATTATGCAAAACCAGTCTTCTACTAACAAAATGATTACAATAATTTTGATTGCTAAGGCCAAATTTCACAGATTGTCATCTGACATTTTTATTTTTATTTTTTGTTTCAGACACTTATGATGCTGTTTTGATTGTTGGGGCGCTAAGTGAAGGACAGGTGCCATGTACCGTTGTTCCTGAACTCCATCGAGTTACCAAACCAGGTAAGGGAGTCACATATTTTTGTCAAGTTCATACTACTTGGCCAAAGCATGGAATAGTTAAAAATTAGGACTATAAAATAAAAAGATGTAGCTGGAGATTATTTCCTTTATTTTCTTGCCATTTAATATTTCTCTGAATAAGAGAGTTAAAATGTTGACAACCAGACAGTCAAGCCATTTAGCGTAAAATCCCGATACAGTCACTAAAGGGAATCTTGGTCTGGCTATACCATTTGAGTATATTAAATTTTAGCATTTAGCATATACTTCATTTATTTTGGATTCTGAATTATAATGGCCAATTTCAATCAAGGCTAGTTGAATTTATTGTCATAAGCGCAAGTACAGGTATGCACAGGGTCAATAAAAAACTTCCTTGCAGCAGCATCACAGGCACAAAGCATTCACAAGAGGAGCACCAATGAAATGTAAATTGCACACACCTGAGTGCCCTGTCAGTTATGGTGCAAGGCACACCACAGAGAAGAAGAAGGAAGGCATATCAAAAACAGTGGTATAGCATTGTCAGGACCGATTTTTAGGTCATCAGAAGGGAGGAGCTAAAAGGATAAAATCCATTCATCCTCCTATTTACAAACAAGAGAATCCAAGCAATACACCCAAAACACTGGAGGAACTCAGGCCAGGAAAAGAGTACAGTCGACATTTTGAGCCGAGACCTTTCGGCAGGACTGGAGAGAAAAAGGTGAGGAGTAGGTTTAAAAGGTGGGGGGGGAGGGAGAAACACAAAGTGATAGGTGAAAGCTGAAGGGGGAGGGATGAAGTTAAGAGCTGGGAGGTTGATTGGTGAAAGAATCACAATGCAATGGAAGAAGGAAAAGGAGGAGGAGCACCAGAGGGAGGTGATGGGCAGGCAAGGAGATAAAGTGAGAGAGGGAAAAGGGGTGGAAAACGGTGAAGGAGAGGGGTGATGGGGGACATTACCAGAAGTTCGAGAAATCGATGCTCATGCCATCAGGTTGAAGGCCACCGAGACAGAATATAAGGTGCTGTTCCTCCAACTTAAGTGTGGCCTCATCAGGACAGTGGATCCTCCTACTTACTTTTCTCCAGACATTCATGGTTATTCATTTTCTTTTTATTAACTTTCAACTGACACCACTACTCACAGTGTGTATTCAACCTATCCTGGTCTCTGTCTGATCCCAGATCTTTCCTTTTGTCAACCCCATCCTTTTCCCCCTTTCCTGTGCAGTATGAAATTGAATTTTAATTCTAACTTTACCCAGTAATACGTCGTTTCTCTGAATGCAGATACAACCTAATCTGTTTTTACTCATATCTTCTTTGATATCCTAATCTAAGAAAAATCTACATAGTGTTGTTCTGTGAATATACAAGCACATAATTACAAGATTTGACTCATGGCTCCAGTTTTATTACAGATTAGCAACTTGCTGTTGAAATTAAAACTGCAGTGCGTTATGCAGCTGCTGCATAGGGACTACTTAGTGAATGAGTTGTGGAGGGACTGGTTACTTAGAGTAGTGGATAAGAAGCAACCAATCAAGAAGATTGCCTTGTCTTGGATAATCATATTCAAGCTGCATTTATTAGGCAAATAGAGAGTATTCAGTTACATGGAGTTACAAGAGAAGGCAGTTAGAGAATCAGGAGGAACCCAGTATTCAATTAGATTCCCGACCTGTGCCTTGTAGGTGGCAGAAAAGCATTGTGGTGTCGATAGATGAGCCAGTCACTGCATCTTTTCAGCTGTTAACTTGTTCTTGAAGCCACGGTTTTTACGTGGCTATTCCAGTTGATTTTCTGGTAAACATTGAACACCCCACTCACCTCCTAGGATGTTGAAGGTGGAGTCATCGGCAATGTTAATACCATTGAGTGTAAGGAAGGGTGTTTGGACTCAGTTTTATTCAAAATGCTCATTGATTGGCACTTGTATGGCAAGAGCGTTATTGTCCATATATCTGTCCATGGTTAGGTCTTGCCTCGTATAGCTACTTCACTTACAAATGGAATTGAAGATTGTGTAATCATAGAACTGGGTGATCATGAAAGTACAAGGTAGCTGGCATTGGTTGAGCACAGACCGACACTGCCCAGAGGAATTCCTCAAGTGATGTCTAGTATGATTGATTTTTAACAAAAGTAACCAACTTCCTTTGTGCAATGTTTGGCTCCAATGCAAGGGAAGATGATTGTAATTGTGAAAGTCAATCAATCCAGCCTGAGAAAATCACTTTAAAAATTCCTTAGGGCCGTTTCCAATGTCCAAGTAATTTGAGATGTTTCATCGGTAACCTTCCCTCCTTCATTTATATGTATATAAAAGTACATTTTATATATATATATTTTTTTCCCCAATGTGCTGTGTATGTTTTGCACTTTGACCCCAGAGGAACGCTATTTCATTTGGTTGTATTCATGTATGGCTGAATGATAATTAAATAATTAAATCTGAGTTTGATTTGATTTTGCCTCATTTGATCAAATGGCATGGCTGTCAAGGATCTCATGATTAGATAATCACTAGACAAAACTATTGTTTGTAGTGCAGGATATTTGGATTCCATAGGTCTGCCCTTTCAAGAGAAAACTAATTGAGTCTTGCATGCCACAGAAGAGAGTACTGCTGGCTTAGACAAAGTAGGTTGATGAAGGAGTGTTCCTCCTGTCTCACCCAACCACACACCAAAATTTGCAATCTCTTTCACAACATTAATAAGGGCAGAGGCACATGGGTATATCACTACCTGCAGTTTCCCTCCAAGTGGCACACCAAGCTGATTTGGAAATATATCACTGTTTCTTCATTGTCACTAGGTCTAAATCCTGGAACTATCAGTACAATTGCATTTGAAAATACTGTACCTTCTCTGGAAGAATTACAGTGCTTCAAGAAGTTAGCTCATTTTCACCATTTCAAAGGCAGCTAGCAATGGGGAACAAATGCGTGTCTGTCAACAACACTTCTACAGATCGCATAAGTCAGTATTTTCTAGTCAAGATTATGTTTGACGTGGTTCTTAAATCAAACAGATAGAGAAAAAAAGTACTACTGCTGCTTTAAGTTAAGTACTTAAGAGCATCATTTAAAATGTAGAGTATGCCTTACAACAATTAGTAGTCACTTCCATTGATAAGGAATTGTTTTGAAATTTTCTTCTGCAGACAGCAGTTACCAAGCAGTTTCATGTTCATAATTACTAAGTACAAAAACTTAAATAACAGGTCAGCAATGATCTTACTGAATGGCAGAAAAGTCTTGTCCTATTCTTATCTCTATAAATTCCTCATGTAAGTTGTAAAGAAATGTTATGAACCATTAGACAATTTGAGTGCTTAACTATGTTCACTCTTCCCTAGGGGGCTTTGTGTGCATGACCACCCGGATAAATGTTTCAAATCAACTGTACAAATCACAACTGCAAGCTGTGATAGAGAAAATGGAGCAAAAAGGATTGTGGGTAAAGGTAATAGTACAAGAAATAGAGCAGTGGGAAAAGGCAACTTCTGTACATGAAACTGAACAGGATTCTACCTATATCCCTGGGGTAATCTATATCTACCAAAAATCCAAGGGTTCTGAATTTAAAAAATAACTTGGTATCATGTTAAAAAATATTTTACTGAGAATTATGGAAGTCAATCTTTATCTAGATTCATCTGCTTTTAATCACAGAATTGTTGATGAAGTAATATACTAGGGCTAGAATAACTGACTTTCAACAAGTTGTATATCCTCTGCCAGATCCCCACTTTCAATCACCAGTTCTTTGGCTTTCTCATGTCCTACAAAGATTGGAAGATAGACCATCTACAGAACCCAGAGCCTACTGTTTCCAACACTGGTGGGCCTGGATATCTCCAGACTGCGATCCCTACTGCCAACCTCAAAGGCTCTTTAACGATCCAGAGCAGGTTCAAAACCTGGACTCGGCCGCCATTAATGCAGGTTCTTCAAAGTGCCGATTGTGCAACCTCCAACTCTGACTCCAACCTTGACCTCCAAGCTGGGTCTTCACACACAGCCGCTGGAACCCCTGTCTCCCCTTCCCACGCCACCATTCTGCAATCCCATCTCTGTCAGGTCCCACCGCCAGCTCTTGGGTCCTCGGAGACTCCATCTTCCTCTCACCCCACCATCAGGAACACCCAAAATCTCCCTTCTCCTTAGATATGACCAAACCCCTTCTCCCTTCTGACCCCATCTCTCATCCATGCTGGGTCTTCATTATTCCCTCTGACCTTCTCTGAGGCAGAACGTTCTCAGTAAGGGCCTCACCTTTGTCCCCCTGCACCTACACCTCCATGCAGAGTTCCATGCCCACCATGACGCTGAGCTTTTCTTCCTCCGCCTCCATCTCCAAGCCTACTTCTTTGGCAAGGGCTCTCCACTCCACACCGACAACCCCTTCTTCTGTCTTCAATCCTCCTTCTCTTCCTGGACATTCCACTCTGGTCTTCTGCCTGCTCCAGATCTTTTTATTGCCAGCTACTGACGGAATATCAACTGTTTCGACTTCATCACTCCTCTCTCCAATTGCAACCTCACTCCTTCCAAACGCTTTGCTCTCCTCTCCCTTCATACTAATCCTAACCTCACCATCAAACCTGCAGATAAGGGGGATGCTGTAGTTGTCACAGTGGGGGTGCTGGGAGTGGACCCAAATGCAAGACACAAAAACACTATGCTTGTTGCAAGGAGAGCAAAGCAGAAGCAGGAACAGCGTACTGGACAAGGACTTGGGCCTTGGACTAAGGGTCTGGACTAGGACTCGGAATCACGGACTGCAGGGGCCAGGACTTGATACTTGGAGCCGCCGGGGCCAGGACTCTTCCTATTCACGGGACAGACTCAGACACAGAACATAAAACATAGAGCCAGGAATCTTCTTTAGACACAGGATGGAGTCGGGACTCTTCTTATTCATTGGACAGACTCAGACACAGAACATAAAACATAGAGCTGGGAACCCTCCTTAGACACAGGACGGAGTCGGGACTCTTCTTGACACAGGGTCAGGACCCTTCCAGGGTACAGGGCTGGGACCCCTTTTAGACGCACGACATGGATACGGAGACCGCACAACAATGGACAGAACTATAACTGGGCTCCAGTATTCTCCAAGCCGCGGCGAGCTCTTGACTCACCCCGGCGGGTTAACTTTGACTGACCCGTACTGACAAGGGAAGGCGGCTTGCTGGCACTTGCTTTGGGAGGAGACTAGGCTTGCTCCAGCCAGATGACATTGACTTGCAGTACCTTCGGTGACTTTGTTAATGCTTTCGCGCCGAATAGCTGAAAGCCAGAGACTAATAAACTGCCGGTTCAGCTGAGAGTAAATTGCCTCCAATCACCAAGCCCGAGGGGCACGGGAAAACAGGGAACCAAAGGAAAACAGGGAGCCAACGGTCCGGCTTGTAACACAAACGAAGTAAATTTAAAGGGAACCTGATCCAGACCATGACAGTAGTAGTCTGGCTTACTGACCTCTACCTTGCTGAGGCCCAGCGACAACTCTCAGACACTTGCTCTTAGTTACCCGTCAAACAGGACCCCACTAAGGAGCACCAAGCCATTGTTTCCCACACCATCACCGACTTTATTTGTTCTGGGGATCTCCCATCCACTGCCACAAATCTCATAGTTCCTGCGCCCTGCACCTCCCATTTCTACCTCCTACCTAAGATCCACAAACCTGCTTATTCAGGTAGACCCATTGTTTCAGTTTGTTCCCGCCCCACCAAACTCATATCTGCATACCTCAACTCTAGTTCAGTCCCTCCCTACCTACATTCTTGACACTTCACATGCTCTGGATCTTCTCAACGATTTCAAGTTCCGTAGCCCCTGTCATTTTATCTTTACTATGGATGTCCAATCCCTATACACCTCCATTCCCCACCAGGAAGGCCTCAAAGCTCTCTGTTTCTTTCTGGACACCAGACCCATCCAATTCCCCTCCACCACCACTCTCCTCAGTCTAGCGGAACATCCTCAATTTCTTTTTTGGTTTTCCTGTTTCCTTCAAACAAAAGGTGTAGCCAAGGGTACTTGCACGGGTTCCAGCTATGCCTGCCTTTTTGACAGCCATGTGCAACAATCCATGTTCCAAGTCTACGCTGGTGTCTGACCTCCACTTTTCCTATGTTACATCGACGACTGCATTGGTGCTGCTTCCTGCAGACGTGCAAAGCTCATCGACTTCATCAACTTTGCCTCCAGCTTCCACCCTGTCCTCAAATTTACCTGCTCCATTTCCGACACCTCCCTCCCCTTTCTAGATCTCTCTGCTTCTACCTCGAGTCAGTTTATCTTCTGATGTTTATTATAAATCCACGGATTCTTGCAGCTACCTGGACTATTCCTCTTCCCACCCTGATACTTATAAAAATGCCATCCCATTCTTGCAATTCCTCCGTCTCCGCGCATTTGCTCTCAGGATGAAGTTTTTCATTCCAGAATGAAGGAGATGTCCTCCTTTTTCAAAGAAAGGGGCTTCCCTGCCTCCACCATCAACACTGCCCTCAACTGCATCTCTTCCATTTCACGCATGTCTACCCTCACTCCATCCTCCCACAACCCTACCAAGGATAGGGTTCCTCTTGTCCTCACCTACCATCCCATCAGCCTCTGCATCCCGCACATAATTTTCCAAAACCTCTGTCATCTCCAATGGGATCCCACTACCAAGCACACCTTTCCCTCCTCCCCACTTTCTGCTTTCCACAGGGATCACTCCCTACACGACTCACTTGTGCATTCGTCCCTCCCCACTGATCTCCCTCCTGGCACCTAGCCTTGCAAGCAGCACAAGTGCTACACCTGCCCCTACACCTCCTCCCTCACTACCATTCAGGACCCAAACAGTCCTTACAGGCGAGGCAACACTTAACCTCTGAGCCTATTAGGGTCATATTCTGTATCCAGTGCTCCTGATGTGGCCTCCTGAATATCGGTGAGACTCAACGTAGATTGGGAGACCGCTTTGCTGAGTGCTACATTCTTGTCAGAAGAAGCGGGATCTCCCAGTGACCACCCATATTAATTCCACTTCCCATTCCCATTCCTATATGTCGATCCATGGCCTCCTCTACTGTTGCAATGAGACCACACTCAGTTTGGAGGAACAACACCTTATATTCTGTCTGGGTAGCGTCCAACCTGATAGCGTGAACATCAATTTCTCGACTTCCAGTAATTCCTCCCCCCCCCCCCCACCATTGCCCATCCCCTTTTCCCTTTCTCACCTTATCTCCTTGCCTGCCCATCGCCTCCCTCTGGTGCTCCTGCTTCTCCCCCTTTCTTCCATGGCTTTTTGTCCTCTCTTATTAGATTCCCCACCCCACCCCCATCTCCAGCCATGTATCTCTTTTACCAATCAACTTCCCAGCTCTTTACTTCACCTCTCCCCCTCCTGGTTTCACCTATCACCTGTTTCTCCCTCCCCTCCCCTCACCTTTTAAATCTACTCCTCATCTTTATTTCTCCAGTCTCGGCCCGAAACGTCAACTATTTTCCTATAGATGCTGCCTGCCCTGCTGAGTTCCTTCAGCATTTTGTGTGTGTTGCTTGGATTTCCAGCATCTGAGGATTTTCTCTTGGTTTATTCACAAGGGAATACGAGTATACATAGACCTTGATTCACATATGCAGAATATGGGATTGCTAAATAAATATTCAAGTGTATTTGTATTATCAGGATAATTAGTTACACCACAATATTAATTATCAATATCCTGATCTGAAATGAGAAAGTTGAAATACCTTGGGAAGTATTGATACAGTACTACCAAGAAAAACTGCCATCTTTTCCTGGTCTGGCCTACACTTGATTCCAACTCCTTCACTATGGTTGACTGCTAACTGTGATCTTCATTCAATTCCAAAACTTTAATCATTGTAAAATTTGATGCTTCCTGTAAATGTAGTATTTGTACTATTATTAAAGTTCTTATAAAGTTTTTAATCGGGATGGCAATGATCACTGCCCTCCTGCATGTCTCCAGACCTGGACTGCCTGCAACAGGTATATTTTAAAACTGGAAGAATACCAGCAATGCTGATTTTGCAAAATCCTTCAAATTCACTGGAAGGAGAAGTGTTGTCACCTCCAAGGCCAACTTCTGCAGTAATGAGCAAAAAAGTAAAATCTTGATGGAATTCCAGTTTAGGTAGCATATGTAGAGGGAAGTGGACAGACAGCTGGATGAAGAGACTAGATCCAAACCACCAATTGTGTATTTCCTGCTACAGGTGCTGCTTGACGAACTGAGTTTCTCCAACATTTTATTTTTTTGTTCCAGATTCCAACAACTGCAACCTCTTGTATTCCTAGTAATGAGGCCTCAATTACATATTGTTAGGCAGTCGTATGTTTGTAGGCCTGGCAACCTGACTCCAAACTGAACTCTCCGTGACAGCTCTATCATAATAAGAGGTTGCCAGACAGACAAAAGAGAAGTTTAAAAAACGTACTCAGAGCCTTCTAAGAAAATCCAACATCCCAACTGACTTCCGGACCCTATGCCCACTCAGACTACTGAAAGAGCATTCTGGAAGGTCACAGTCTGTGAAAGAGATTGCATTTTCCACAATGGCCACATCAGTCACATATGAACTAGAGTGAAAGTAAACCATTATGAATTCTGAGGGATTACTCAGGAAAAGGAGTTCAGTGCAAACCTTAGACATGAACTGTTACAAGTCCTATGAATCAATGTTTTATTCATCATCCTCCCTCCCTTGTGGCTGAGCTACTGGAAGACTATTAAATATAATATAAAAGAGCCAAATTTAAAGTTTCTCTGATTTAATTTGATCAAATACTTTAATGGCATTCCAAAAAGTACCATTTGTGTCTGGTAGTTAGCTGTATGTAACAGAAGCTATTTTATCAGATATCATCTCATTGATTAGCATACTGTTTATATTACAGGTAGTAAACAAAATTTGAAGGTTAGGATAATGATTTGTAGACTTGAGTTCAAATCCCACTTTTGCAGCTATAAACTTTAAATTCCTCATTGTCACTATTTTGGAGTACCTGTCCTGGCCCCAGCATGTAAGTGCAGTTACGAAGAAAGCATGGCAGCACCTCTACTTCCTTAGAAGTTTGTGAAGATTTGGCATGATATCTAAAACCTTGACAAACTTCAGTAGATGTATGGTGGAGGGTATGATGACTGGTTGCATCATGGCCTGGTATGGAAACACCAATATGCTTAAATGGAAAATCCTACAAAAAGTAGCCCAGTCCATCACAGGTAAAGTTCTCCCCACCATTGAGCACATTTACACGGAGTGTAGTCACAGTAAAGCAGCACCCATGCCATGCTCTCTCCTTACTACTGCAATCAAGAAGGTACAGGAGCCTTAGGATCCTCATCACCAGGTTCATGAACAGTTATTACCCCTCAACTATCAAGCTCATGAACTAGAGGGGATCACTTCACTTGCCCCAACACTGACCTGTTCCCACTACCTATGAAATCACTTTCAAGGACTCTTCATCTCATATTCTCAATATTGCCTTCTTTTTCTTTTATATTTGCACATTTTGTGTCTTCTGCATATTGGTTGTCCATCCTATTGGGTGTGGTCTTTCATTGATTCTATTGTGTTTGAATTTCCTGTGTATACCTGCAAGAAAACAAATCTCAGTGTTATATATGGTGACTTATATGTAGTTTGATAATACATGTACTTTGAAATTTGAACTTTAATATTAAGTGACTTTGTAGCAGTTCAAATGTCAGTAAACTTGCCTCCAATTCTCATTCTCTTTAAGATTGGAAATCTTAACAGTTTGCCCTTATGCTAGTACTTATGTGATTCCAAATGCAAAAACAATGTATAGTCATTTATCTACACTTTTAGCAAGACTGAATTAAAGTAGATGATAGACATTGTATGATCATCAATCGCTGAATAAAGTACATATTATGTCTATGTCAGGATGTTGTTTATTGACTACAGCTCAGCATTTAACACAATCATTCCTACAGTTCTGATTGAAAAGCTCTAGAACATGGGTCTCTGTACCTACCTCTGCAACTGCATCCTCGACTTCCAAACTGGAAGACCACAATCTGTGCAGATCAAAAATAACATCTCCACCTCACAGGTCATCATCACTGGCACACCTCAGGGATGTGTGGCGAGGCACAGCTCAAATGCCATCTTTAAATTTGCTGATGATACAACTATTGTTGGCAGGATTTCAGATAATGGCGAGAGGGCTACAGCAGCGAGCTATATCAGCTAGTTGAGTGGTGTTGCAGCAATAGTCTTGCACTCAATGTCAGTAAGACCAAGGAACTGATTGTGGACTTCAGAAAGAATAAGACAGGGGAACACACACCAGTTCTTATAGAGGGGTCAGCAGTGGAAAGAGTGAGCAATTTCAAGTTCCTGGGTGTCAATACCTCTGAGGATCAATCCTGGACCCAACATATCATTACAATTACAAATGTGGCACAACAGCGGCTATATTTCATTAGGAGTTTGAGGAGATTTGGTATGTCACCAAAGACATTCGGCAAATGTCTACAGATGTACCATGGAGAGCATCTTAACTGGCAGCATCACTGGGGGGAAGGGGCACTACTGCACAGAACCAAACTAAGTTGCAGAGAGTGCTCCATCATGAGCACTAGCCTTCATAGTATCCAGGACATCTTCAAGGAGCGATGCCTCATAAAGGCAACATCCATCATTCTGGACCACCATCACCTAGGTCATGCCTTTTCATTGCTACCATCTGGAAGAACGTATAGAAGCCAGAAGACACACACTCAATGATTCAGTAACAACTTGAAAAAGGATCTAGTGCAGGGATGGCCAACCTTTTACATTCCATGCGTCAGTTTTTTCACGCACGGAGTTCGGATGCGGCATACCAGCGGTCCCCAACCACCGGGCCGCGAGGAAACGATATGATTTGGCGATATGAGTCAGCTGCACGTTTCCTCATTCCCTGTCACGCCCACCGTTGAGCTCGAACGCACGCGAGGTCATTACCCGCGCGTCATCCGTGTCAGCGCGGGAAGGAGATCAACTCCTCCAGCTTGCAAATGACGGCGGGCTAAAAAGTATGTTTGACATAATATCTCTGCCGGCATTCTGGATCAAAATCAAGGCTAAATATCCTGAGATAGCTACGAAAGCACTAAAAACGTTGCTTCCACTTCCAACATATCTCTGCAATGAATGCAACGAAAACTAAATTGCGGAATAGACTCGACATAAGGAACCCCCTTCGAGTATCGCTGTCTCCCATCACCCCTCGATAGGACCGTCTTGTTGCAGAGAAATAAGCCCAGGGCTCCCACTGATTCAGCGATACTGGTGTGTTGCAATGATTTTATATGTTCATACAGGGAAAATATGTGCCGTGTGTTTAATATCCAAACGTTACTTAAAATGTTATGATGCTATTGATTTATATAACCATATAACAATTACAGCACGGAAACAGGCGATCTCTGCCCTTCTAGTCCGTGCCGAACGCTACTCTCACCTAATCCCACCGATCTGCACTCAGCCCATAACTCTTCATTCCTTTCCTGTTCATATACCGATCCAATTTAAGTGATAATATCGAACCTGCCTCTACCACTTCTACTGGGAGTTCTTTCAACACTTGCTTCAAGCTCTCCTGATAATTGACTTATCGCTATATTCATGCGAGGAAAATATGCGCTGTGTGTTTAATATTAAATTCGTTAGATAAACCCTTTTAGAAACGAAAGTGAGTGTATTAGCAATTTATCACCTATATTCCGGTCGTGATTAACCCCTCCCCCGAACAGAATCGGCAAAAGCGATTTGTAGGAAAAAATTGGCACGTACACGAATGCGCAAATCATGCGTGCGCACTTGTGTCCGCGCAAGGGTTCATGGTCACTGTAGTCTTCTCTGGGTAAACCCAACGTATTTGACTGCTACTTTTGTCCGTTGGCAACCCTACCCTCCACCACCGCCTCCCCGTACCCCGGTCGGCCGGTCTGCAGTGCAAAAAAGGTTGGGGACTCCTGCGCCATACAACTCTTGTACCCCCATTCAATTCTTGTAAAAATGTTACTATAGACATAATTAGCATTTTACATGATATATTGATTTAATATAAAAACAAGATAAACATTACTTACCTTAATGAGACTTTTAACAAATTTATTTTGTCTTCTTTTGATTTCTTCCTTTTTCTTAATCACATATTCTTTCGTAACTCAGACCCAAGCACTAGTCAGTCTGATGTTGTGTTTTATAGTATCTATTAAGATCATGTCTTCTATTATGTGAGAAAGTGTTTTCACAAACAATGCACAACAGTTTTCCTGACGGACCCGCTATAAATAACTCATTTTCCCACTGTTCATTGAATTCACGCTTGCTATCACTTTCTGCTTTTCTTTTGCACTGTGATGGGTAACTGAATGTAAAACAAGGCTTAGTTTTCAAAAAAATACAAAACTGCAGATGTTCACAAAGGACAAACAGCACAACTCCTTAGCGCACAAGTGTCAATTGTAAACTGACTGGCAAAAACCTGCGACGCACCGCTAGTGCAGACGCCTGGTACCTCAGGATCAAACAAGTATCAAATGTGTATTGAACAGTTATGGAACGACTGCAGAACAAAAGTCCTTTCCTAGCTTGATTCATTGAACATTTTTTTTAATTGAAGACAGATTAATGTGAAAGAAGATAACATTCGCCAAAAGATGTGCACGAAATAATAAAATCGCTAAAAATAATTGCTAAGTTTTAGATTTATTCTTGGTAAAACCCATGTCTAGCTCTAAGCTACTTGAATTCCTGTTATAGATTTTTTTTCTACAAATCGGTTTTTGGTTAATACGTTTTGCATGAGTAGACTTACTTTTTTTTTATTATCACCGGGGTGCAATGCGCCATTTTTCCCCATCCCAGATCTAGTGCTTTCCCAGCATATATGATAAATAAACTCTTCTCAGGCTTCGAACAGGTACAGGTATCGATGACCAGCTCCACCATCTTCAAAAGTGGAGTTTGTCATCAAAATGTCCATTATAATCGATACCAGTACCCGGCTGGAAGACTGAAAAGAGTTTATTCGTCAGTAACAGCTTCTTCCCCACTGCCATCCGATTTTTGAATGGACATTGAACCCATAAACACTACCTCACTATAGTTTCATGTCTATTTTTGCACTACTTATTTAATTTAACTATATATTATATATACACACACGCTTATTGTAATTCATGTTTTTTTCTATTATTATGTATTTCATTGTACTCCTATCGCAAAGACGACAAATGTAATGATGTCCTGGTGATATTAATTCTGATTCTGATTGTGAATTCAAGTAGATAATGGACATAATATGTACATCTGCTCCTGGGGGGGTGGGGGGGAGGTACATTTCCGTCTGCAGTGACCCAGTATTCATTCTTCTGTAGTTTCCGTAAATATTTGGGTATCCAAATTTGAAGTTGCACTTTCGAGGTATGTTCTGCATATAAATGGTCACAGAATTAACTCTCAGTAGTGATTTGATTTCAGTTCACAAGATGTCAGAAAGTTAGTGTTGAAACAAAACTAAAACATACTGGAAACACGTTTATCAGTCAGCCCAAAATGAGAAAGCACACAGCTCACGATCTCATCCCAGTTCTTACCTTTATTGTCATCTGCAAAGCTAAGTGTTTCCCAGCCAGCTTCCTTTATTCCACACATATACTTTGAGTTAGTAAACCCTTCTATATGTAATCTGAGGCAAATCCAGTTCATCAGTTTTCCTGTAGTTGCTAATCTGCTTTGGCAATTGATCAGTAAATTTAAAATTTTCATCTTTCTGTTCAGATCCATTCATTGGCTCCCATCTCTATTATTCAGTAACTAATTCTAGTCCTATCCTGCTTCAAGAACTTCAGCCTATTACCCACTCCCATCACCCTATGGGTGATAGCTATGCCTTCATTATCTGGAACTAAGAACTGAAGTCCTCTCCCTTTGTCTAGCTGTCTCCCTATTTTTTTCCAATTTTAGACTCTGTAAAGCCGAGCAAAACTCTTAATCACCCTAGTACCATGTTCTTGTGCCAATGTTTTTCTGATTCTGTGCAGCACATTCAGTTGTTCCCTGCATTAATGGCTTAAAAAAACAGGAGTGGATGTTAAGCTTATTTTTTTTTTCTTTTCTTAACAACACTTGATCTTGGTTTAGAGATTTAGCGGAAGAAAATAGTCCTGAGATTGAACAACAGCCACAACAGCAGAGCAAGCAAAATCAGCTGGATTGTTTCTATTTCTTATGTTCTCCTTTGTCAATTTAGTGGAAAACCACTTGCTTGGAGTAAATGAATGGTGAATGAATAACAATTCAGAGTTAGAGGAATGATGAATTAATGAAGAAAAGATGGTTGGAATGCTGGAAAAAAATTATGGAATGGGTGGGAGTGGTCCGTGATGCCAACAAAGAACTCCAATATTCAGTTGTTGAAAATTACAACCCACTTAAGACTAGAAGCTAGATGATCAGTCTAAGTGTGCTGAGCCAGTGTGATAGAACTGGATTTGGAAACTGGCCCCACTACTATAAATAAGGCCATATAGTGAAGTACATATACCATATGTCACCATCTACTACCTTAAGATTTGTTTTCTTGCAAGCATTTACAGGAAAATAAAGAAATACAATAGAATTTATGAAAAAATACATTAACAATGACTGACAAAACCACTGTACAAAATAAGACATTGTATATAAAAAGTAATACTGAGAACATGAGTTGTAGAGTTGCTGCCTTCTTGTGGCAGTGCTTCTTATAAATATGCTGGGGGTAGGATTTGCAGTAGTGTCATCAGCAAGCTTAAATATCGCATTGGAGCTGTACTTAGCTACACAATCATAGATATAAAGCATGTAGAGCAGGGAGCTAAGCACACAGCCTTGAAGCATACTCATGCTGATGGTGAAGTAAGTGCTACTGGATAATAGTCATTGAGGCAGGTTACCAGATCTTCTTGGGTACCAGTATGATTGAAGTCTGTTTGAAGCAGGTGAGTAAGTCAGACAGCCAAAGTGAAATGTGGAAGAGGTCTGTAAAGACTCCAGCCAGATGATTAGCACAGGTCCTCATTACTCACCTATGTATCCCTTCTTGTCAATAATCAACATCTGGTTCATTTAAAAAAGGAGCTATAATTGATCCTGGAGGAAATGTAACCATAACAGGCTGTGACAGAGGTAATCTATGTTGCTGGAGATGATGGTACAAGCATTGGAGCATAGGGCACTAGCGCAAATTGAATAATATATAAAAAGAAACTGCTGGAAGAGTTCAGTGGGTCAAGCAGCATCTGTGGAGGGAAAAAGATGTGTCAGTGTTTCAGGATGAGAATCACAATCACGACTGCTCCAGATTACAGCATCTGCAGGCTCTTCTGTCAAAAGTGACAAAATATTCCTTTATGATCACTAGCAATAATCAAAATTGAATTTGAGAACAGAATTGCTGTGTACGTACATCTATTGATGCTTCTGGACACATCTTCAGTGATGTTCCTGGAATCATTGGGTGTTTCGGGTCTTTCAACACCATACAACCTCCTCCAGGTGACCCAGCTGGGGCTGATCAGACCCCAGCTTGTGTCCAGATGGCTAGCTACTTATGACTCCATGGCTGCCCTCTTTTGAGCCACAGCCATCTTGAGGCCCTCTCTGCCGCATCGGTGGTACTGCGGATGGCTCCCCTCTTCCTCTCTCCCTCGATGCCCAAAATGCTGAAGGCTCTAACTAAAGAATGGGCTATGAATCCTCTAAGAGAGTGGGTTGGAAACATGGTCAAAATTAGCTCAAAAGAAGAGAAAAATGAGAAAGAAATACACCAGGTGAGGGCATTGCAAAAAGAACATTGTCTCTGCCTAGTGGCTACAATATCAAGACAAGCCACCGAAGAATAATGCGAGATATGGAGAGGGTGCAGGTAAGGGTAAATATACAGGAGTGGAGTTAGACAAGTATAGTTCATAAATGAAAGGCTAAAGTGATACCAAAAAGGACAAGGCAGGATAAATGGTAAAGATTGGGAATCCATAGAGAATGAAAAGGGAAATGATCTGTGGTAGAACTGAAGGTGAGATTTAACAAACTATTGACTGAGTTCTCAGCAGTGAGGAAGGAAGGAATCACAATCTGTGAGTCAGGTCTCTAGCCATCCTCAGAATGTCAATATATTCACATCTCATTGACTCATATGCAATTCTGAATGTGTTACATTTTACAAACATATAAATGTGGGCCATGAGTTGACGTCTCAAGCTTGGTCTAACGTTTGGTAAGGTCATAACTGAATCTAAACCCAACACCACATTCCTATAATTTTTAGTAACCTTTGATCCCCTTGTTTATCAAAACTCTACGTCTGTCTGCTGTAACCATACTTAAAGAAATTGTGCCCACACCCATTTGATGAAGGAAGTTCCAAGATTTCATTACCTCTGACAGAAATGGGTGAACAATGACACCCAAGTTATACTAACAAGTAATGCTACTCCCCCACCTTTCATTCCTCTGCCTCGATCACATCTGAAACATCGGAACCCTGGAATATTAAGCTGCCAGTCCTGCCCCTCCTGTAGCCAAGTTTCACTAATTGCTATAACGTCATAATTCCACGTGTCAATCCACGCCCTCAACTCATCCGCCTTCCCCGCAATACTCCTAGCATTGAAATATATACACCTCAGAAGATTTTTACCACCACTCACAACCTTTCTATTAGCGGATTTGCTTGAACTTTTAACATCATTTATTTTCACCCCAGCCACACTGTCTGCTCTGGCACTCTGGTTCCCATCCCCCTGCAAATCTAGTTTAAAGCCTCCCCAATAGCACTAACAAACCTCCCTGATAGGATATTGGTCCCCCTGTAGTTCAAGTGTAACCCATCTCTCTTGTACAGGTCCCACCTGCCCCAGAAGAGGTCCCAATGATCCTGAAATCTGAAACCCTGCTCCCTACACCAGTTCCTCAGCCACTTGTTCATCCTCCAGAGCATCCTATTCTTACCCTCACTGGCACATAGCACAGGTAGCAATCCTGAGATTACCACCCTCGAGGTCCTGCTTTTCAACTTCCTACCAAGCTCTCTATACGCACTGTCCAGGACCTCCTCACTCTTCCTTGCTATGTCATTGGTACTGATGTGCACCACGACATCTGGCTGATCACCCTCCCACTTCAGAATGTCATGCAAGCGATCAGAGACATCCTTGACCCTGGCACCCGGGAGGCAACAAACCTTCCTGGATTCTCTGTCACGACCACAGAACCTCCTATCTGCACCTCTAACTATCGAGTCCCCTATCACTACCGCTCTCCTCTTTTTCCACCCTCCCTTCTGCACTGCAGAGCCAGACTCAGTGCCAGAGATCCAACTACTGCAGCTTGTCCCAGGTAAGTCATACCCCCCAACAGTATCCAATGCGGTATACTTGTTGTTGAGGGGAAAGGCCACAGGGGAACCCTGCTGTGCCTGCCCTTTCCTCTTCCCTCGCCTGACAGTGACCCAATTTCCTGTCCTCTGCTCCTTTGGCGTAAATACCTCCCTGTAGCTACTATCTATAATCTCCTCATTCTCCCGAATGATCCTCAGGTCATCCAGCTCCTGCTCCAATTCCCTAACGCGGTTTGTTAGGAGCTGCAGCTGGATGTACTTCTTGCAGGTGTGGTTGTCAGGGACACCGGAGGGCTCCCTGACTTCCCACATTCTGTAAGAGGAGCATTCCAACATCCTGCCTGGCATTCTCTCTACTCTAAACAATCTGAACGAAAAACTTACCGGAACCCATCCTGGCCTCTGCCTGTTCTCGCCGAAGCCTGTTGAGCCAAAGCCGTCCCACTCTGACTCAGTCCACTACGACGATGGTCGCTGTATATGGCTTTGTCGCTTTTATTTCTGCTGTTTGATTTTATACAGAAAATCTTGCTTTAACGAGACAATATTTAACAATACATTTCCCATTTAGTTTAAAGGCAAAGCTTCAGGACAAACAAAAATGTGAATTAACTCTGCAGTAGTTCACAACATAAGAGGAAATCTAACACAACACCTGACCTACCCTTGCCCCAACAAAGCAAATAGAAGAGCTGGTTTCAAGTCAGAACTGGCAAAAGAAAGAACATGCGCACTGTGAAATAACAGAAGATAAAATGTGATTGATAGCAATTGCATGTTAGAAGAACTAGATATGCAAAGGCCTTCATAGAAATGTGGCACCTGGAGGAATTAAGATGAAAATAATATTTGACTTTTCCCTTGCCCATCCTCAATTTTTTTCTATAAAAGAGCTCAAATATTCTTCTATTCAGGTTCCACTATGTTTAAAGTTATATCCCCAAACACACTAAATTCCAACAGTGTGTACTTTTTCACATGTAATTCAAGAGCTCTTTCCACCTCCACTATTTTTAAACAAACCTGCTTTGGGAAACATCTTCTATTTTCTCATTTTACACTGCATTGTGAAAGCAGGTTAATGCAAGGGTTATGTTTCACCAGAATAATCAGTTACAAAATGTTCAAACCTGGAGACTAAGAACCTAAAAGAATACAAAATAGAAAGAGCTTGCACGCCACTTCTAGCGTTGAATAAGACTGTGGCAGCATGTAACTCCATATACCAGCCTTTTCTTCCTCCTTATCCTGTACCAAAACTGAATGAGTCTCAAATTTAAAGTCAAGAGTTGGCCAAGCATTATTGCAAAACTATCCACTTTAAAAATTTTAGTTCACCCTTGTGTGCGAAGAAGTTTCTTGACTTCACTCCTAAAAAAAGGGATAGGGCATATGGCCCTTCAAACATACTTCACCACCATCATCATAAGCCAATAAAATATAGGAGCAGAATTATGCCATTTGGCCCATTGGGTCTGCTCCACCATTGGCCTCTTGGCCCCAATCTTCTGCCTTCTCGCCAATTCCCTTCATGCCCTGAACAATCAAGAATATATCAACCTCTGCCTTAAATATACCCAATGACAGCCTCCTCAGCTACCATTAGCAACAAATTCCATAAATTCACCATGCCCCAGATAAAGAAATTTCTCTTCATCTCCCTTCTAAATAGACATCCCTCTAATCTGAGGCTGGGTCCTCTGGTGTTAGACTTCCGCACCATAGGAAACATCCTTTTCAAATCTGCTCTTTTGAGGCCTTTCAACCTTTGAGATGTTTCAATGAGATCCCCGCTCATTCTTCTAAATTTCAGTGAGAAAAGGCCCAGAGCCATCAAGCATTTCTCCTATGATAAGTGAACTCCTTTGAACCCTCTCCAATGTCAGCAGATCATTTTTTAGATAAGGTGCCCAAAACTGCTCACAAAACTCCAAATGAGTCTTCACCAGTGCCTTATAAATCCTCAGCATTACATCCTTGCTTTTATATTCTAATCCTCTTGAAATGAATGCTAACATTGCATTTGCCTTCCTCACCACTAGCTCAACCTGCAAATTAGGGAATTCTACACGAGGACACCCAAGTCCCTTTGCACCTAAAATTTTTTATTTTCTCCTCATTTAGAAAAAGTCTACACTTTTATTTCTTCTACCAAAGTGCATGACCGTACATTTCCTGACACTGTATTCCATCAGCCACTTCTTTGCCCATTCTCCTAATCTGTTTATGTCCTTCTGGCCTTTCTGCTTCCTCAACACGTCCTGCTCCTCCAACCATCTTCAAATTGTCTGCAAATTTGGCCACAAAGCCATTAATTCCTTCATCCAAATCAATGACATATAATGTAAAAAGAAGTGGTTCTAAAACAAACCACTGTGGAACACCACTGGTCACTGGCAGCCAACCAGAAAAGGCTCACTTTATTCCCATTCTTTGCTTCCTACCAACCAGCCAATGATCTATCCATGCTAGTATCTTTCCTGTAATACTATGGGCTCTTAACTTGTCAAAGGCCTTCTGAAAATCCAAGTACACAACATCCACTGATTCTCATTCATCTATCCTACTTGTTATTTCTTCAAAAAATTCCAACTGATTCATCAGGCAAGATTTTCCCTTAATAAAACCATGCTGACTTTGGCCTATTTTATCATATGCCTCCATCTTCCCAATCAATAAGGACAGACTAGCTGGCTTGCAATTTCCTTTCTTTTACCTTTCTCTCTTCCTGAAGAGTGGAGTGATATTTGCAGTTTTCCAATCCCAGAACCATGCCACAAAATCCATTGATTTTTGAAAGATTATTACTAATACCTCCACAATCAGAATCCTGGGGTGTAGACCATCTGGTCCAGATGACTAGTTTACCTTCAGACCCTTCAGTTTCTCAACCAGTAATTACCTCTGCCTAGTAATGGCAACTTCACTCCCTTCTGCCCCCTGACACTCTCAAATTTCCAGCATTCTGCTAGTGTCTTCCACAGTGAAAACTGATGCAAAATATTTATTTCAGTTCACCCATTTCATTGTCCCCCATTAGTACCTCTCCAGCATCATTTTTCTATGGTCTGATATCTCCTCTCACCTCTCCTTTACACTTTGTATATCTGAAGATTTGATAAAGTGAAGCACAACAAGTTATTCGAAATATTACAGGAAACTCTAGATCTAGATTCGAAAGACCTCCACCTAATCAGAAATCTGTACTGGGAACAAACTGCCGCTGTAAGGATAAATGGAGAAATGAGTCAGTTTACGAAAATCAAGAGAGGCATTAGACAAGGATGTGTTTTCTCCCCTGATTTGTTTAATGTGTACAATGAAACAATATTACAAAAAAAAAGTGACATCTTGGGAATCAAAGTTGGTGGTGAAAACATCAATAATTTTAGATATGTGGATGAGACTGTGTTAATTGCAAGTAAGGAGGAAAGACTACAAAACTTAATTGATATAATGTTGAAGAAAGTGCAAAAATGGGTCTATCTATCAATTGCAAAAAGACAGAATGTATGGTGATATCCAAAAAGAAGGAGAATCCTATCTGCAGGCTGAGAATAAATGGAGAAGACATAAAACAAGTACAGAACTTTTGCTACTTAGGAAGCTGGGTGACATCAGATGGCAGGTGTCACATGGACATCAAAAAAAGAATAGGGATGGCAAAAGGCACCTTTACGAGAATGAAGAGTATACTGACCAACACTAAACTAGGCATGACAACCCACCTCAAAGTACTGAAATGTTATGTTTATCCAGTTATGTTATATGGCTCAGAATGTTGAACAATATCTAGTAACATGAGGAAATGAACTGAAGCAGCAGAGATGTGGTTTTTGAGGAGGATGCAAAGAATATCATGGGTGAAACGAAAATCTAATGAGGATGTCATGAACAGAGCAAACACAAAAAGAGAAATAATGTATGAGATCATGAAAAGGTAACATAACTTCATTGGACATGTGATTAGGAAAGAGGAATTAGAATGCACGGTAATTATGGGAAAGATCGAAGGGAAGAAAGCAAGAGGAAGGCAAAGACAAATGATGATGGAGACAGCAGCCAGAGAACTGGAAATGAATACCAATGAATTGATCCACTTGACCCAAAACAGGAGCTCAAACTGGGCACGGCACCTGATGATGATGATGATGATGATGATGATATCTGAAGAAACTTTTGGTGTCCTCTTTAATATTATTGCCTAACTTACTTTTGTATTCCATTTTTTCCACTTTACGACTTTTTTTAGAACCATAGAACATTACAGCACAAAACAGGCCTTTTGACCCTTCTTGGCTGTGCCAAACTATTTTTCTGCCTAGTCCCACCGACCTGCACCCGGACCATATCCCTCCATACACCTCTCATCCATGTACGTCCAAGTTTTTCTTAAATGTTAAAAGTGAGCCCGCATTTACCACTTCATCGTTGCCTTCTTTTGGTTTTTAAATACTTCCCAAACCTCTAACTTCCCTCTATGTTTTGCTCTATTATATGTCCTCTCTTTGGCTTTTATGTGAGCTTTGACTTGCCTTTTCAGCCTTGATTGCATCATCCTGCCTATAGAATATTTCTTCTTCTTATGATGTATATATCCTGTGCCTTCCAAATTGCTCCCAGGATCTCCAGCCATTTCTGCTCCACCATCATCCCAGCTAGTGTTCCCTTAAAATCAATTTTAGCCAGCTCTTCCCTCATGTCTCTGTAATTCTCTTTATTCCACTGTGACACTGATACACCTGACTGTAGCTTCTCCTTCTCAAATTGCAGGGTGAATTTCACATTATTATCACTGTCTCATAAGTCAGTTCTGGGTTCATTGTACAACACTCAGTCCAGAATAGCTGATCCCCTAGTGGGCTCTACCATGAGCTACTCTAAAAAGCTATCTTGTAGACATTCTACATTCCGCCCCCCCCCCCTTGGTATCCAGCACCAGCCTGATTTTCCCAATCTACCTGCATATTGAAATCCCCTATGACTATTGTAATATTGCCCTTTTAGCATGCATTTTTCATCTCCAGTTGTAATTTGTAAACCACATCTTTGTGACTGTTTGGGGTTCTGTACATAACTCCCATCAAGATATTTTTACCTTTGCTGTTTCTTAGTTTGACCCACAACAATTCTACACTTTCTGATCCTATGCCACTTCTTTCTGCTGATTTGATTTCATTTTTTACCAACAGAGCCACCCATCCCCTCTGCCTACCTGCCTGTCTTTTTGAGACTATGTGTATCCTTAGTGGTTACTCTCCCAGCTATAATCTTCGTTTAGCCACGATTCAGTAATGCCCATAACGTCATACACACCAATCTGTCACTGTGCAACAAGTTCATCCACCTTATTTCATATACACCTGTACTGCGTGCATTCAAATATAACACCTGCAGTCCTACATTCATCACCCTTTTCGATTTTATCCCCCTTTTAAATTGATTCTCATCACATTGACTGCAATTTTGCCCTATCCTCATCCTCTTCTTGCTAGCAGTTTCACTACACACTGCCTCTTTTGTGAACCAACTGCCCCATCCTTAGTCCTATCACTTCAGTTCCTATCTCCCGGCCAAATTATTTTGAACTCTCCCCTCTTCATTATGTGCCATGTCATATGACAAGGATGATTATGGTTTGACCATGATTGTACCTGGCAAATTTTTCTATAGAAGGGGCTTGCCATTGCCTTGTTCTGGGCAGTGTCTTTACAAGATGGTGACTCCATCCATTGTCAATGCTCTTCAGTTTGCCTGGCGACAGCGGTCGCATAACCAGGAATTGTGATATGCACTACCTGCTCATACAACCATCCACCACCTGCTTCCATGACTTCACATGACCCTGATCAGGGGGCTAAGTAGGTGCTACACCTTGTACTTCACCATTCAGTACAATAATGACTGCTCATCTATTTCAATATCATATTCCCACTCTCACTCCATATTTCCTGATGCCTTCTCCACCTGGAAATTTATCAGTCTCCTTCCTTAATAAATTTAGTGAACTGACTTCAACAGTCCTCACTTGTGGCAAATTCGACTCCTCCGAAGGAAGATATTTATTACTCCTCAGCCTTGTACTCTGTCAACTCAAGCTGAGGTCCCTCATTCTAAATAGCCAATCATCAAAAACATTCTTTCCATATCTAAACACAAGACACCTGAAGAAAAGTCCTGGCCCAAAATGTCAACAGTTCATCCATTTCTATAGATGCTGCTTGGCCTGCTGAGTTCCTCCAGCATTTTGTGTGTGTTGCTTTGGAACTCCAGTATGTGCAGACTTTCTTGTGTTTATGACATTCTGAAGATGCTGGAAAACCAAAGCATCACACACAAAATGCTGGAGGAACTCAGCAGGTCAGGCAGCATCCATGGAAATGAACAAACTGCTGAATGTTTTGGGCCAAGACCCTTCTTCAGGACTGGAAAGGAAGAGGGAAGATGCCAGAATAAAAAGGTGGTGGAGGGGAAGTAGGCTAGCTAAAAGGTGATCGGTGAAGCCAGGTGGATGGAAAAGATAAAGGCCTTTGAGAGGAAGGATTCTCATAGGAGAGGAGAGTGGACCATAGGAAAAAGGGAAGGAGAGGCACTGGGATGAGGTGATAGGCAGGTGACAAGAGGTAAGAGGCCAAGGTGGGGTATAGAAAAAGAGGGGAGGGGCAGAGATTCTTTTTTATTGAAAGGTGAAATCAATATTCATGCCATCAGTTTAGAGGCTACCCAGATGGAATATAAGATTGCCGCATTATGGCACAACTCCAAGAGGACTACAACCTTATTGTAGCGTTTGGGGGCATGCATGCCTCAATGACCCAGAAAGCTATGTTGGCTGGCATCAGGGCCTTGTGCTTTAGCTCTTGGCAGAGTCACCCATGCCAAACAGGTCAAATGGTAGAGGCCAGATTAATAGTGGTGTACCAATCCTCCAAGCTTAGGGGTTCTGCTCAGGGCTAACAACCTTGAATGGCCAAAAAAAAATTATTATGAAAACAGCAATGAAGAATTCTGATATACAGACAGAGATGGAGGGCCTTCATTGCTCTCCCAAATGCCAGTGGCATAAGCAAGTAAGTCATCGTGGCACAAGAGAAGCCATGGGTCTACATGTCAGATTGGAAATGGGAAATGTTTGGCCACTGGGAAGTTCCACTTTTAACGAAGACTGACAAACAACCAATGTGCGGCAGAAGACAAATTGTATATAGATAAAATAAATAATACTGAGAACATGAGTTGTGGAGTTACTGCTTCTTGTGCCATGCTCCTTATCAATGGTGGAGAGGGCTTTGCAGTGGTGTCTTCAGCAAACTTAAATATGGCATTGGAGCTGTGCTTAGCCACACAGTCCTAAGTGTAAAGCGAGTAGAGCAGGGGCTAAGCATACATCTTGTGATGCTCCTGTGCTAATGGAGATTGTGGAGATGTTCCCAATTTGAACTGACTGGGGTCTGCAAGTAAGGAAGTACAGGATCCAATTGCACAGGGAGGTATTGAGGCCAAGATCTTGAAGCTTATTGATTAGTTCTGAGGGTCTGATGGTATTGAATGCCAAGCTATAGTTGATAAAGAGCATCCTGATGTATGCATCTTTTTTGTCCAGATGTTCCAGGGTTGTGAAGAGCCAATGACATGGCATCTGCTTTGGGCCTGCTGCTCCAGTAGGCAAACTGGAATAGATCCAAGTCACTTCTCAGGCAGGTCTTGATATGTTTAATCACCAACTTCTCAAGATACTTCATCACTGTGCATGTAAGTGCTACTTGATGATAGTCATTGAAGCAAGTTACTACGTTCTTAGGCTCCAGTACAAGTGAAGTCTGCTTGAAGCAGATGGGTACCTCAGACTGTCGAAGCAAAAGGAAAAAGATCTCAGTGAACACTCCATCCAGCTGATCAACACAGGTTTTTACTACTTAACCAGGTCTAGGTAATTGAGCCATCAGCTAATCAGGATAGCGCTTATTTGGGACTCCTCTTAAAGAACAAAAAACTAATCAAGAAAGTAGGTGGGATTCCTTTTGTCATGTGTCCAGCAACAATGGATATGAAATTGAGTCAGGTTATATAAACAAGCAATGATATTTATTAACTTCTACTCAAAACATAGGAAAGTAAACAAACTAGCTTAATCGGATGTTAACCGTTATACGGCTATCTCGAACAAACAGTCAAACTTAGAAATAGTTCTTAACGAGTTCTCATTCAAGCGCAGTCTTAAAGTAGTAAGCTGAAAAGTCCAAGAGATTTTTACAGTCTTTAAGCAGAGACTTTACTGCAGTAACAATTCCTCCGAAGAAAATGACAAATCTGCTGATCACAGTCGAGCGATACCTTGTTGAAGCAATCACGAAGAAATAAAGGAACTGACCTTTCGGCTGGGGGGTGAACACTGCACAAACCATCCTGACCTTGCAGGGGGTTAACTCAAATGTGCCTGCCACAATTTCCCGGACGATTCCGATTCCAAACAGTCGATCACTTCCAAACATGATCGACGTCATTAACTTTACCCGATCATTTGTTCCCGTACTTTGGTAAGGTCTTCACTCTCCAATACTAGACTGTAAAGGAAAACAAAGGTGCAACGAACAAAAACTGGCAGCAATTAATGAAACTTCTGGCAACTACGTGTTTACCTTAAAATAGAAAGTAAAGACTGCATCACACTTTGGCGGGCTTCCTTAAATACCATCATGCCATCATGTGACATAACATCACCCCACGGTCATGAGACAATTACATCATCCCACTGTCCCGTGATCAAACTGTGGGCCTGTAACACCTTATACCGCTTAATTGGGCAGGAGTCTGTTTCTAACAGTTTTCAACTAGTGTCAGTCGCATGCCCTTGTGTGGCCTTTAGATACTCCACCATTTTTCGAGCGAACCGTTTTTTAAATAGTGTCAGTTGAGAGAATTTCTGTTCAAAAAGCAGCATTTTTGGCACTGATAGTTGGCGAGAAAATAAGCAGTAACACAATTCAGAACAGTTTTGTTCCCTGCAGTTTCAAGCAACGGCCGGGAGTGAAAATGAAACTATTTCACTAGTTCAACAGGTTAGAAACTATGAAGAATTTGAAGGTATCGACAATCATCTTGATTTTTTTATTTCACTTATAATGAAAATGAAGATTTAGAGGATGCAATCATTGACAGCATTTTATGCGGTAATCCATTATTTGCAATGGATGTCTGAAATGATTATATTCATTTACAGTCAAAAGTACATGATGTAGATGAATTCCTCCATTGATATGTATTAGGAACCAATACAGTTTGATAGTACTGCAGTCGTATTGGTAATGTCCTAACTTGTTCTGTATTTCATTTGAATACATAATTTATCACTCCGTTTACTTTTTTAATACTTTTTTAACTATTTCCATGAAACTTTGGCTTATGGGGGTAGCTGCTTAATTGGGCCAAAGATGGGTCCCAATGTCTCCTAATTAACTGGAATCCAATGTATTGTTGTGGTTCCTGCATTCATTCTTAAAATGTTAGCCATCACCATACCTTACAGTAATAGTCATAGTCATAGTCATAGTCATACTTTATTGATCCCGGGGGAAATTGGTTTTCGTTAGAGTTGCACCATAAATAATTAAATAGTAATAAAACCATAAATAGTTAAATAGTAATATGTAAATTATGCCAGGAAATAAGTCCAGGACCAGCCTATTGGCTCAGGGTGTCTGACCCTCCAAGGGAGGAGTTGTAAAGTTTGACGGCCACAGGCAGGAATGACTTCCTATGACGCTCTGTGTTGCATCTCAGTGGAATGAGTCTCTGGCTAAATGTACTCCTGTGCCCAACCAATACATTATGTAGTGGATGGGAGACATTGCCCAAGATGGCATGCAACTTGGACAGCATCCTCTTTTCAGACACCTCCGTCAGAGGGTCCAGTTCCATCCCCACAACATCACTGGCCTTACGAATGAGTTTGTTGATTCTGTTGGTGTCTGCTACCCTCACCCTGCTGCCCCAGCACACAACAGCAAACATGATCGCACTGGCCACCACAGACTCGTAGAACATCCTCAGCATCGTCCGGCAGATGTTAAAGGACCTCAGTCTCCTCAGGAAATAGAGAAATAGAGAATAGGACGGAATGAAGCTGATATATCTATCATTGTCAACTCATTTAACATCTTCATGGTTTCACTTGTTTAAACTTAAGATCCTAGTTTTGGTTTGAATTTCTTCACTTACTTTTTTTAATGATCTTATGGATCTTCTTCCAAACACTCCTGGTCCTCCCGTTTTTGTTCCCTTTCCACTCACTTCCCCAACCATAATACCCTTTCTCAACCCCTTCCCATCCTGGTTCTATCCACCTACTACCCACCCACTTCACCCAATGGATCTCCTTCTTCTGGTTCCATCTGCCCATCTCTCCCTTGAATCGCTGTGATTATGACCTTTCTTACTTTTAGACTCCACCGTGAAACCTCTGTTTCCCTGTTCATCACCCTCCAGCCTCTGTCTCCACCTTCAGCCTCCCCAACTTAGCTCTCTCTGCACATCATCCTTTACCTCCCCTTTGTCCATCTATCACTCACTGGACCCCATCTCATCCCTCCACCTCTCCTCTTTATACCAGCTATTTTGTCTCTCCACTTTCAGTCCCGATGTAAGTCCTCGATCCAAAATGTTGACAATTCACTTTCTTCCACAGATGCTGCCTCAGAATCAGATTTATTATTACAGACATATGTTGTGAAATTTGTTGTTTTGTGGCAGCAGTACAGAGCAAGACATAAAAATTACTGTAAGTTACAAAACATAAACAAATATTGCAAATGAGGAATAATAAGGTCGTGTTCATGGGTTCAGAAATCTGATTGCAGAGCAGAAGAGGTTGTTCCAAAAATATTGAGTGTGGGTTTTCTGGCTCCTCTACCTCCTCCCCAATGTGGTAATGAGAAGAGGGCATGTCCCAGATGGTGATAAAGATGATGAAGGCTTCCTTCTTGGGGCACCGCCCCTTGAAGATGATGGGGAGATTTGTGCCCATAATGGAGCTGGCAAGAGTATAACAAACGATCGTTGTTGGCAGAAACTCAGATAACAACAAGAAGGTGTTATGAGTCAGATAGGCCAGCTGGTTGAGTGATGTTGCAACAACAACCTCTCATCCAGTGTTAAATACGAGTGATTCTGCAGATGCTGGAAATCCAGAGCAATGCAGACAAAATGGTGGAAGCACTCAGCAGCTCAAGCAGCACCTATGGTGAGGAATAAACTGTTGACTCTTTGGGCCAAGACCCTTCATCAGGACACCATAAATGGTTGTTTTTCTACTGCAAGAAGTCAGGAGGTTCAAGAATAAGTGCAAAACTTTATTTACCGTTAAACTTATAAATGATTAGATATGTTTTCAATAACTTAATTGTGCTGTGTGTTGGTGTCATTTCAAAATGAGGATTGCTGTGTGAACCCCACCCAACAACCAGTAAATGGTGATATGCTGTACTAGATTCAAGAATGTCACCCTGCAGGTAATTCCGCTGCTTTCGAAATTTAAAAAAAACATATAACAAAGGATTTATTTAACTACCCACCCACTAATCAAGCAGCAACAAAATTGCTCTTATTAAAATTTTAAAAAGGTTTTTAAATGGTGTCTTATCATCATAACTTTAACACACTGTAGTAAAAACAATATGAAACAAATAACCTCTGAAATATTAGCAGCTGGGTTGGGTAGACTGGAGAGAGTTTAATAAAAAATAAAAGCACTTTCTGCCACAGCTTGTGACATAAAAATATTTCCACCAAGTGTTTGTTCTTTGACAGTTAATTAGCCTTGAAACATAATGAAGAGAAAGTGCATGCCAGGATTTCAACAAGTACCATATTATTTCTCGACAAGGAGGGTCCCTCTCCCTGCCAGCCAGGCAAGTTCTTAGTTCCTGTGAGATGAGGCATTCTGCCAGATGGTCTGGACAGTCTGCTCAGGAAACCACCCCAAAGTCTCCATTTAATCCTTCTTCTGCAATACCTGCAGGAGGGCCCATGCCGACCACTATCTGATAGACTTTCGGTCAAAGGTGTTGGTCTGTAAGTACTTTCCCACGAAGCACAGGTAGTATGGCAATATCCATCTGATGGAGTTGATGCACTACAACAAGGTCAAACCCATCAAGCGCAACACCAGCGACAGATAGAACCTCGACAGGTGGTGGCATCTGCAGCCTACACATAGCATGATGCAATCACACTTGAAGGTGCTCATCAGGATAAGGGTGACATTGAGTACATTTTTGCCCTCATTCTTCAGGGTCTTGTACATCCAACCCCTTCTGACTCACTCCATCCTGGATCCCCAGATGAACCAGAAAACTACCCAGATGATTTCCAAGCTAGAAGAATGGGGGACAGGCCACACATGCACCAAGTACAGTCATCTCAAGACCACCTCACGCAATGTCCTCTCCACAGTCCCAATTTCTCCTTTACCTTCCAAATCTGCTCCAGCTAATTCCTATTACACACCTCAGCCCCTTCAAACTTGATCCCTGTCACCTTCAGGTAATCAGGATTGAGGGTGAAGAAGATGCTGGATTGGTCAAGCCTATTGTCAAAGAGCACGGCCTGACCCTTTGTATGGTTCACCCTAGCCCCTGATGCCAGATCAAACAGGTTGAAGATGCTGATCAATCTGCGAACTGACCTTGGATCTGAGCAGAAGACCATAACACCGTCCATATGCAGGGAGGTTTAAACCTGGTCTCTCTGCTGCCTGGCAACGCCACTCCTTTTCAGCTTTCATCCTTCCTGGTGGCTTTGCAAAAATTCCATGCAGCACACAAACAAGAATGGAATACCCCACCTGACTCCTGACCTGATGGAGAAGCTGTCTGTTTCCCACTGCAGATGTCTGTGCAGAGCAGTTGGATCCAATTCCTGATCTCCTCCCCAATACCCATTTTGTAGAGTATGTCCATAATGTACTTGTGTGATATCCTGTCAAAGGCTTTCTCCTGACCTAAGCTGACCAGGCAGGCAAATTACCCTGGGCTGCACATGGGCAATGATACCTCTGAACAGTGCAGGGCTGTCAAAGATCTTCTTGCCAGGTTTGGTTTAGGTGGATCACCCACCCCAGAGCCGACTTGACCCTGATGGCAATGGCTTTGAAGAGGATCATGTCGTCTATATTGAACAATGAGATGGGCTTCAAATTCCTAATGTATTGAGGCTATGATGTCCTTCCTCACAGAGTCTTACATGCTGCCAGCCAGAAGACATAACATTGTACACTTTAGGAAGGTCTGGGCCCACCCCGTTCCACAGAGCCGAGTTTAGCATAGCCAGTAAATAGTCATGTCCTGGAGTTTTTTTGAATCGAAGGAATAAATGGAGTCAGTCAGTTCCTCCAGGGTCAGTGGCTGGTCCAGGCTCTCCCACTTGCTGTTGTCTAACAGCTCTGTGATAGAGTTCTGGGAGGCTGTGCTCCCTGTGGATTTCAGTCTGAAAAATCATCATAGAAGGAACTCCGGGTCCTCAATACACCCATCTGCAAGGACGTTACTGAGCCGTCTCATTCCTTGAAGCTGTGGATCACAGAACTCCCCCTATGAACCTTTTGGAAGAAGAAACATGAGCACATCTCATCCTCCTCCAGATTTTGGACCCTGGATCAGAAGATTATCCTAAAGGATTCAGCAGGGAAGAGCTGGGCCTGCTGGCTCTTCACCCCTTGTAACTCCTTCCACACACCCATCCTCCTCGACCGCAGAAGAAGTTGCTGCAACTCTGTCTGGAGTCGGCACAGTCACCTCTCTCACTGCCTTGCTTTCTGAACCTTTTAGTGGATGAAGGACCTCTTCCCATCAGTGCACAACAGGAATCAAAAAGGGTTTTTAAGGCTCTCCAAGTTGCATAATCCCTCCTTAGTTCCTCATTGTTCTTCGGGCTCATCGCCTTGATATTCAATTTCTAAGTCCCCATGCCTGCCTTCTTGTCCTCCTGTCACCTACAGGAGAAGCAGTGGTCGGAGAACCGCCTTTTCATCTTGGATGTGATCCTGGAACTGTTGGAGTCTGTGATTTTTATGTTTGGAGATCATTTGGGTGTTCCAGCGCTCTGCAGTCTCCGAGAGGATTCTGGGAGACAGAGGCATCGTGCGCAAACTTCATAATGAGAAGGCTGTGGAATGGGGCACAAGCCATTGTTCGTTGATTAGGGAGAGATTAAAATATCAAGGCAAGTGTGGAAGATAAGCACCGGCTGACTGTCTCTTGATGGCTACAGAGAGGGAAAGGTCTGCCGCTGGGCCCGGAGAGTGTTGCCCAGGTTTTCTGCAGTTTGGATGTGGACTTGGATGTGGATTTTTTAAAGTTTTATAGTTTTTTAAATTCTGTGTTTTTTGCCTGATTTTTCTTGTTTTTTTGTTCGGGAGGAGGGATTTGGGCGTCGATGTGCCTGTTCCATTTTTGTTCTTTTTTTTTGTGTGGGGTAGGGGGATTTGGGGGTTGATGACTGTGCTGCCTTTCTTTTCTTTCTTGGTTTCATGGCTACCTGGAGAAGAAGTTTCAAGTTGTATACTTTGATAATAAATTAACCTTTGATCCTTTAGAAGAACACCAGTGTGTGATGCATTGTGAGTTGGTTTCCTGGACGGTACTGGGCAGTAATATACAGCTCCGGAAACACATTAACAATCACCAGTAACCAACAGAGTCACTTGACAAGTGATGCCCTGCACCCCAGCCCATCAAACACACAGTTTACAGTCATATAAAATATGTCATTCTAGATATAAGCAAGCTTTCTGAAACTCCCATGAAATAAGAATACCTTACAGTTATGTAAATGGAGAACCTATCGTTCTCTGTATAAATATGGTGATTGTTTAAGGTAACTCATGCAGTACTAATAGACAATATTTATTTATTTTACACAGTTGAACATTGTGGTTTCAAAGCCAATCATAGCTTACAAGAATCAAAGCACTCAGTGGAAGTTCTTTGCACCTGGTTCTTGTTTATATCAATGGTTCCTTGATAACAATATACTGTCTGCCTTTGTCTCTAACTGCTCTCTTAACATTGTTTTTTTTCTTCCAAGCTTTACCAAGAGGGATTTCTCACAGGTCGGCGGCGGTTACTTAAAATGGCAGCTTCGAGAGCATTAGTCCATTGTTAATGGCCTATCAGCGGCTATAGCTGGAGCAGGCTATAGCAGGGAAAGTTCAGGCATAAAAGGGAGACACTGCCCAGTGGAGCGGTCATCAACGGAGTGATCTGAGGCAGAGCGGTAGAGTTTTGGCTCATTCGGGCTTCAGCGATAACGGGTCGAGGCAAGGTAAGTTACCTGTGAGGAATACAAACAGGAAGTATGTCTGTGAGACCGGTGTTCTGTACTGAATATCAGATGTGGGATGTCTGGGAGACTCCCAGCCTCCCAGACAGCCACATCTGCACCAGCTGCATCGAGCTGCAGCTCCTCAGGGACTGCGTTAGGGATGCAGCTCGATGACCTTCGTCTGGTCAGGGAAAGTGAGGAGGTGGTAGAGAGCAGCTATAGGGAAGTAGTCACACCAGAGCCTCGGGAGACAAATAAGTGGGTAAGTCAGGAGAGGGAAGGGCAGGAGTCAGATTCTAGAGAGTACCCCTGAGGCTCTCCCCCTTAACAATAAGTACTCCTGTTTGAGTACTGTTGGGGGAGACGGCCTACCTGGGGGAAGCATCAGTGGCCGTGCCTCTGGCACAGAGTATGGCCCACAGCTCAGAAGGGTAGAGAAAGGAAAAAGACAGCAGTAAAAGGGGACTCTAAGGTTTGGGGGTCAGACAGGTGATTCTGTGGACACAGGAAAGAAATGCGGATGGTAGTTTGCCTCCCAGGTGTCAGGGTCCAGGATGTTTCTGATCGTGTCCACAATATCCTGAAGTGGAAAGTTGAACAGCCAGAGGTTGTGGTACGTATTGGTGCCAACGACTTAGGTAGGAAAAGGGAGGAGGACCTGAAAACAGACTACAGGGAGTTAGGAAGGAAGTTGAGAAGCAGGACCTCAAAGGTATTAATCTCGGGATTACTGCCTGTGCCATGCGACAGTGAGTATAGGAGTAGAGTGAGGTGGAGGATAAATGCGTGGCTGAGGGATTGGAGCTGGGGACAGGGATTCAGATTTCTGGATCACTGGGACCTCTTTTGGGGCAGGCCTGACCTGTATAAAAAGGATGGGTTGCACTTGAATCAGAAGGGGACCAATATCCTGGCAGGGAGGTTTGCTAAGACTACTGGGGAGAGTTTAAACTAGAATTGCTGGGGTGTGGGAACTGAACTGAAGAGATGGAGGAAGGGGCAGTTGGCCCACAAATAGGAAAAACTTGGAGACAGTGCGAGAGGGAGGATGGGCAGACGATAGAGAAGGGATATACTCAGACCGATGATGTGAGATGTGTCTATTTTAATGCAAGAAGCATCATGAACAAAGCGGATGAGCTTAGAGCCTAGGTCAGTGTTTGGGGCTATGATGTTGTGGCCATTACAGAGACTTGGAAGGCTCAGAGGCAGGAATACTTACCTAGAAATCCAGGCTTTAGATGTTTCAGAAAGGACAGGGAGGGAGGCAAATGAGGTGGGGGTGTGGCACTGCTGATCAGAGATAATGTCACGGCTACAGAAAAGGAGGAAGTCATGGAGTGATTGTCTACTGAGTCCTTGTGTATGGAAGTTAGAAACAGGAAGGGGTCAATAACTCTACTGGGTGTTTTTTTGTAGACCACCCAATAGTAACAGGGACACCAATGAGCAGATAGGGAGACAGATTCTGGAAAGGTGTAATAATAACAGGGTTGTCGTAGTGAGAGATTTTAATTTCCCAAATATTGATTGGCATCTCCCTAGAGCAAGGGGTTTAGATGGGGTGGAGCTTCTTAGGTGTGTTCAGGAAGGTTTCCTGACACAATATGTGTATAACTCTACAAGAGGAGAGGCTGTTCTTGATCTGGTGTTGGGAAATGAACCTGGTCAGGTGTCAGGTCTCTCAGTGGGAGAGCATTTTGGAGATAGAGATCACAATTCTATCTCCTTTACCATTGCATTTGGAGACAGATAGGAACAGACAAGTTAGGAAATCATTCAATTGGAGTAAGGGGAAATAGGAAGCTATCAGGCAGGAACATGGGAGCATAATTTGCGAACAGATGTTCTCAGGGAAATGTACGGCAGAAATGTGGCAAATGCTCAGGGGATATTTGCGTGGCGCTCTGCATAGGTACGTCCCAATGAGACAGTGAATGGATGGTAGGCTACAGGAACTGTGGTGTACAAAGGCTGTTGAAAATCTAGTCAAGAAGAAAAGCTTAGGAAAGGTTCAAAAAATGTCAACTGTGCTTCTTCCTATGGATGCTGTCTGGCCTGCTGTGTTCCACCAGCATTTTGTGCGTGTTGCTTAAATTTCCAGCATCTGCAGATCTCCTCGTGTTTGCGTTTTGCCCATCCCAGTTAACTTGTTGCGAAAATCTTTCCAATACATTAAAGTTAGCCAAAACTACAACTAGAAGGCTAAATAAATGTTTTGAACCAATAAAGGGATTCATGAGCCGTGGTCAGGGCCACTAGTTGTCTCCTGTAAGTGTTAACATCTCTGGCTCATTAAATCCTTTCAACATTTAACAGCCTACTTGAAAGTGTTCCATTTCAGAAGATCAGCCAAGCTAGTTTGGTCTTTCCCAGGTTTAAATTTTACGTATTTTATTTTTGGTGCGCAACGTCTATTACATTTATATTTGTTCAGAGATCAGAACTATTGTCTGCACACCAAGTGTTTAACCAAAGTACCATACAGATTTCTCTACCTTCAGAGAAGAACCGTTTTATACAAGCTGTTTACACAAACCCCAATCTGTAGATCCAAATTCCCCCCCAACCTTTTAACTACTGATCCCTTTGTCATAACGCCCACATTTTCACCCATAAGAAAAAATTTAACAAGAAAATGTGAAAGTAATTTAGATTTTATTTCAGCCATTCCCATTTACAATATTACCATGTCCCCGAAGCCTTCAAGAAAATAAATGCCCAAGAGTCATGGGAAAAAGGTTAATCTTTAAAATATGGCAATAAGAAAATGATACAGAATTAAAAATGAGGCTATAATTTCAAATTATGTCATTGCAAAGTAAATATAAAATAGTATTAACACTTTCAAAGGACTGAACTGCTGTTGTAGACCCATTTTATAAATTCCACCTTCCCTGTTGGTGAAATGGCGGCCGGTATATCCCATCACTCCCCTGTCAACAGGTATTAGCTACTTACAAAATACGACTTAACACTGGACGTTTTCTTACTAACTGGTAACGCATTGTCGTTGAAACTCAATATTATCTAAACATTAGTACTTTTACAAAAAAAAATTTCCATCAAAACCTTACGTTAACGAACTTCTCTATATTCAGATTCTCATCAGATTTAAAAATTGCTGCACCTGAAGTTACATTGTGTACAGGTGCAGATTTAAATTCAAATTCATCCCCCAATGAAAATCCAAACACAACTAGGTTAGCATGATACAAATAATTACTTAAACACTTTACAGTAAATTCACTTAGTTCTTCAATGAGGAAATGTTGTAAAATGCACAAACTTAATGTGATTTTATCTCAAGAAGTTGGTTCGTATCTATTTCTTTCCAAATTAGATCAGATTAGATTAGATTAGATTCAACTTTATTATCATTGTGCCGAGTACAGATACAAAGCCAATGAAATGCATTTAGCATCTGACCAGAAATGCAAAGAATAGTGTTATTTACAAAATAACTGTGAATAAAAAAAAGTGCTACAGCACACAAATATAAAAGTACTGAGACAGTACAATACAGATGCAATACTGCTTAGCGCTGTGATGAGAGGTTCAGCAGGGTCACATCCTCAGGGAAGAAGCTCTTCCTGCTGGTGCGGGAGCGGAGGCTCCTGTAGCGCCTACCAGATGGGAGGAGAGTAAAAAGTCGATGGTTAGGGTAAGATGCATCCCTGATATTGCTTTTCGCCCTGCCCAGGCAGCGTTTATGGTAGATGTTCTCAATGGTGGGCAATTGGGTGCCGATAATCCGCTGGGCAGTTTTCAGCACACGCTGTAGTGCTTTGCAGTCCAATACAGGACAGTTGCAGTTGGGGAGTATGCTCTCAATGGTACAGTGGTAAAAGTCCGTCAGTATCCTGGGACAGAGGTGAGCTTTCTTCATGATCCGCAGGAAATAAAGGCGCGGTTGTGCCTTTATTACATATGTTTCATAAATTACATATATTTCTTGCTCATAGGGACAGACCTAGGTGCAGAATACATCGCAGTGTAGCCATCGTCTTTTGGGGGGCAGGAACAGCAGAGCAGAGCCCCTCCGAGGATCAGCAGACCCGATGTTCCCCATCCGATGTACAGGGAGGCGCCAAGTTCTCTCCTCTGGGCGTCGGTGACCAGCGGGTTGTAGAAATCCTTGATAATGGTGTTCGCTGACCAGGACACCGGGATCAGGGTCAGCACTCCAGACAAGATGAAGACAATTCCCGCTATAATTGTGACCTTTGCCTTCGTTGCCCCGTTTTCTATGCAGTTGGTGCATTTTCCTCCCATGATGGAGACGAGGATGCCAATGACTCCCACCACAAGGGAGATAACGGTCAAAGCTCTGGAAGCCTGGAGATCTTGCGAGAGCGCCAACAGGGAGTCGTAAACTTTACACTGCATCTGCCCGGTGCTCTGAACAATGCAGTTCATCCAAAGACCTTCCCAAATGATCTGCGCCACCACGTTGTTGTTTCCAATGAAAGCAGTCACTCTCCACATAGGCAGGACGCAGGCGAAGAGTGCACCCAGCCACCCGAACACACACAGGGCTATGCCCAGAATCTGGAGTCCCATTGATGCCATTCTCGAACATTGGCAGAATCAATCTGCGACTTTCAGGGTGAAAGAAATAGTACGGCTAACTGCTTAGAAGATCCAGAACAATCTAAAGACAATGTACATGCTGTGGCCTTTATATCTCCCCACCATTAGGCAGGCATTCAGTGCTGTCCACGTAACTGAAAAAGAAGGATTTCCCGTTGAACCAGATTCCATTATATTTTTTTCAGATGCTTCAGATGCCTCAGGTGCTTGCAAGAATGAAAGCACTCAGTGGAAGTTCTTTGCACCTGGTTCTTGTTTATATCAATGGTTTCTTGTTAACAACATACTGTCTGCCTTTGTCCCTAACTGCCCTCTTAACATTGTTTTTTTCTTCCATCTTCGGCAATTTATAATGGAGAACAAGTATAATTATTATATTCTAGTATAATAAATTTTCATATTCAAGTTCAAACTCAGTTTGAATTGACTTTATTACTTACATCCTTTAGATTAAATTAGATTCAACTTTATTGTCATTGTGCGGAGTACAGATACAAAACCAATGAAATGCAGTTAGCATCTAACCAAAAACGCAAAGAATACTGTTATTTACAAAATAACTGCGAATAAAAAGTAAGTGCTACAGCACACAAATATAAAAGTACTGAGACAGTACAATATGGGTGCAATATTGCTTAGCGCTGTGATGTGATGTTCAGCAGGGTCACATCCTCAGGGAAGAAGCTCTTCCTGCTGGTGCGGGAGCGGAGGCTCCTGTAGCACCTACCGGATGGGAGGAGAGTAAAAAGTCCATGGTTAGGGTGAGATGCATCCCTGATAATGCTTTTCACCCTGCCCAGGCAGCGTTTATAGTAGATGCTCTCAATGGTGGGCAATTGGGTGCCGATAATCCGCTGGGCAGTTTTCACCACACGCTGGAGTGCTTTGCGATCCAATACGGGACAATTACCGTACCACACTGAGATGCAGTTGGTGAGTATGCTCTCAATGGTACAGCAGTAAAAGTCTGTCAACATCCTGGGACAGAGGTGAGCTTTCTTGATGCTCCGCAGGAAATAAAGGCGCTATTGAGTTCAGGGACCAGGTGAGATCCTTGGAAATGTGGACACCAAGGAATTTGAAGCTTGATACACGCTTCACTACAGCTCCATTGATGTAGATCGGGACCTGAGTGTGGCTACTAGCATGCCTAAAGTCCACAATGATCTCCTTGGTCTTCTGGGTGTTAAGGACCAGGTTGTTGTCGGCACACCACACGGCCAGGTGCTGGACCTGGTCCCTGTAGGCCGTCTCATCATCCCCTCTGCTCAGGCCAACCATCGTGGTGCAATCTGCAAACATGATTTATGTACATGAGGAGTAAAAATCTTTATGTTATGTCGCCGTTTAAATGTGCAATGCGCAATTTATCGTAATTTGTAATAAATAGTATGTACAACAGGACAGTCAATATAACAGAGAAATACAAGTGTATCAGCATGAATTAATCAGTCTGATGGCCTGGTGGAAGAAGCTGTCCTGGAACCTGTTGGTCCTGGCTTTTGTGCTGCGATACAGTTTCCTGGATGGTAGCAGCTGGAACAGTTTGTGGTTGGGGTGACTCAGGTGCCCAATGATTCTTCAGGCCCTTTTTACACACCCGTCTTTGTAAATCTCCTTTACAGATACGCTGGGCTCTGTGCACCATTCTCCACAGAGTCCTGCAATTGAGGGAAGTACAGTCCCCACACCAGGCAGTGATACAGCCAGTCAGAATGCTTGCAATTGTTTATTGTTATTCAACCGTAGACACTTATACCGCCAAATGAAACAAAGTTCCACCAGACGAAGGAGAACAACAAAGTACAAATAACTCACACACACAACACGTTAAGTAAAATTACCAAAAATAATTTAACAAATAATGAAGTGCATTTATGGCACAAGTTAAAATGTAAACAGTATAATGCTACTGGTGCTTCGTATATAATCAGACCTGGGAGGTGGCAGGGAGTTTAGTAGTCTTATGGCCTGGGGGAAGAAGCTGTTTCCCATCCGAACAGTGCTTCTCTGAATACTATGGTACCTCCTGCTGATGGTAGGGGGAAAAAGAAATTGTTGGACAGCTGAGACGGATCATAGCACCACGGTGGCTTAGAGTTAGTGTGATGCCATTAAGCTTCAGGGCACTGGAGTTCAGAATTCAGTTCTGGGAAGTATTGTAAGTAAGTTTGTATGTTCCTTCCCATGTGCGCATGGGTTTCCTCCCACAGTTCAAAGACATGCTGGTTAGTAAGTTAATTGGTTGTTTTAAATTGCCTTATTATTCAGCTAAGGTTAAATTGGCGGGTTGCTAGGTGACATGGGAAATCGAAAGCACTGCATATTATAATTTTCCCTCAAATTCTCTTTTGAATAGATACATTATAAACAGAATCAAAATCAGAATCAGGTTTACTATCACCAGTATATGTCAGGAAAATTATTAACAGGGGCAGCAGTGCATTGCAATACATGATCATATAGAAAAATCAATCAATCACAAGTAAATATACTGTATGTATGTATGTATGTATGTATATGTATATGTAATATGTGCATAATATCCAAATCCTAATCTAAAGTATTAAAGCAAAGATATCATCATTTTCCCAGCGTTTTTCCAGAAAATTGCAAATTGCTTTTTAGCCAATTAAGAATTTATTGTTCTCTCACAATTGTAATATAATCATAGTCATACTTTATTGATCCCAGGGGAAATTGGTCTTCATTGCAGTTGCACCATAAATAATAAATAGTAATAGAACCATAAATAGTTAAATATTAATATGTAAATTATGCCAGTACATTATGAAATAAGTCCAGGACCAGCCTATTGGCTCAGGGTGTCTGACCCTCCAAGGGAGGAGTTGTAAAATTTAATGGCCACAGGCAGAAATGACTTCCTATGACACTCTGTGTTGCATCTCGGTGGAATGAGTCTCTGGCTGAATGTACTCCTGTGCCCACCCAGTACATTATGTAGAGGATGGGAGACATTGACCAAGATGGCATGCAACTTAGACAGCATCTTCTTTTCAGACACCACCGTGAGAGAGTCCAGTTCCATCCCCACAACATCACTGGCCTTACGAATGAGTTTGTTGATTCTGTTGGTGTCTGCTACCCTCAGCCTGCTGCCCCAGCACACAACAGCAAACATGATAGCACTGGCCACCACAGACTCGTAGAACATCCTCAGCATCGTCCGGCAGATGTTAAAGGACCTCAGTCTCCTCAGGAAATAGAGACAGCTCTGACCCTTCTTGTAGACAGCATCAGTGTTCTTTGACCAGTCCAGTTTATTGTCAATTTGTATCCCCAGGTATCTGTAATCCTCCACCATGTCCACACTGACTCCCTGGATAGAAACAGGGGTCACTGGTACCTTAGCTCTCCTCAGGTCTACCACCAGCTCCTTAGTCTTTTTCACATTAAGCTGCAGATAATTCTGCTCACACCATGTGACAAAGTTTCCTACCGTAGCCCTGTACTCAGCCTCATCTCCCTTGCTGATGCATCCTACTATGGCAGAGTCATCCGAAAACTTCTGAAGATGACAAGACTCTGTGCAGTAGTTGAAGTCCGAGATGTAAATGGTGAAGAGAAAGGGAGACAAGACAGTCCCCTGTGGAGCCCCTTTATACACTTAGTGACCACTTTATTAGGTACACCTGTTTGTTAATGCAAATATCTAATCCACGTAATATATGGCAGCAATGCATAAAACCGCAATTCAATGCAGACAGTGTCAAGAGGTTCACTTGTTGTTCAGACCAAACATCAGAATGGGGAAGAAGTGTGATCTAAATGACTTTGACTGTGGAATGATTGTTGGTGCCAGACAGGGAGGTATAAGTATCTCAGAAACTGCAGATCTCCTGGGATTTTCACACACAACAATCTCCAGCATTCACAAGAGTTTACAGGGAATGATGCGAAAATCTGAAAACATCCAGTTAGCAGCAATTCTGTGAATGAAACTGCCTTGTTAATGAAAGAGGTCAGAGGAGAATGGCCTGACTGATTCAAGTTGACAGGAAGGCGACAGTAACTCAAATACCCACTCGTCACTACAGTGGTGTGCAGAAGAGCATCTTGAATGCACAAAGTCAAGCCTTGAAGTGGGTGGGCTACAAAGTTCCACTCTTGTACCTTATAAAGTGGCCTCTGAGTATAGGAAGCACACCAACACAGAGCAAACTCTGTCGACTAGCACTGGGATAAGAATAGGAAATGTTACTCCATAAATTGAGGTTGGCTGCCTTGGTTTCTTCACAGTAACTTTGTGTATGAGCAGTGCATATTTCTGTGACATTTTGGTTAATTTATTGAACTAGTAACTCCAAGGTCTGACCATTAATGTAGAGATGTAAGCTAACATTACGCACAGGGCAGTTATGGAATTTTAATTCATTCTGATTATCAGGTCTTTGCTTTTAAAACAAATATGTCATTAATCTTGATAACCATGTGTCACAAACCTCTAAAATTACCTGATGAAGGAAATTTGTCATGCTTTCCTCATTTGAAATCATAAAGAGGCCACTGAAAATAGTTCACCACTCAAATAGAGCAAACCTCAAAGCAGAGAAAAAATAAAACTGGACAAACTATCTGGCATTGAATTAAGCATCAATTCATATGCAGGAAGGACATTCTCAGCCCAGTTGACTCTGGCAAAGTTCTCTCCACAGACATAGAGTGGTACACCATGAAAACAGGTCCTCAGGCCCACCAAGTCTAATTCAACGATAAAAAGCCTGATCTACCTTAGACTATTTTTATTTTCCCAAGATTCTCGGCAGTTGCCAACCTGATACTTGAGAAGAAGTGGAATACAAAGGTTTGTGCTCAAAGTACGTGGCCTATCAGCGGCGTCAACAGAGCTTTACCAAGAGGGATTTCTCACACATCGGTAGCGGTTATTTAAAAAGGGAGCTTCAAGAGTGTTAGTCCATTGAACGTGGCCTATTAGCAGCTACAACTGGAGCACCAATTGTGAGTTAAATAGCAGGGAAGGTTCAGGCATAAAAGGGAGACACTGCCTAGCAGAGCGGTCATAAATGGAGTGATCTGAGGCAGAGGGGTAGGGCTTTGGCTCATTCAGGCTTTGGTGATAATGGGTCGGGGGGAGGTAAGATACCTGTGAGGAATAGAAACAGGAAGTATGTCTGTGAGACCGGTGTTCTGTACTGGGTGTCAGATGTGGGAAGTCTGGGAGACTTCCAGCCTCCCGGGCGGCCACATCTGCACCAGCTGCGTCAAGCTGCAGCTCCTTAGGGACCAAGTTAGGGAACCTGAGATGCAGCTCGATGACCTTTGTCTGGTCAGGGAAAGTGAGGAGGTGATAGAGAGGAGCTATAGGCAGGTAGTCACACCAGGGCCTGGGAAAACAGAGAAGTGGGTAACAGTCAGGAGAGGGAAGGACAGGAGTCAGATACTAGAGAGTACCCCTCTGGCTGTACCCCTGAACAATAAGTACTCCTGTTTGAGTACTGTTGGTGGGGACAGCCTGCCTGGGGGAAGCAACAGTGGCTGTGCCTCTGGCACAGAGTCGCGCACTGTGGTTCAGAAGGGTAGGGAATGGAAGAAGGCAGCAGTAATAGGGGGCCCTATAGTTAGTGGTTCAGACAGGCAATTCTGTGGACACAGGAAAGAAACACGGATGGTAGTTTGCCTCCCAGGTGCCAGGGTCCAGGATGTTTCTGATCGTGTCCATGATATCCTGATGTGGGAAGGTGAACAGCCAGAGGTCGTGGTACATATTGGTACCAACGACATAGGTAGGAAAAGGGAGGAGGTCCTGAAAACAGTCTACAGGGAGTTAGGAAGGAAGTTCAGAAGCAGGACCTCAAAGGTAGTCATCTCAGAATTACTGCCTGTGCCACGCGACAGTGAGTATAGGAATAGAGTGAGATGGATAAATGCATGGCTGAGGGATTGGAGCAGATTCAGATTTCTGGATCATTGGGACCTCTTTTGGAGAAGAGTTGCACTTGAATCTGAGAGGAACCAATATCCTGGCAGGGAGATTTGCTAAGGCTATTGGGGAGAGTTTAAACTAGAATTGCTGGGAATTGGGAACCAAACTCAAGAGACAGAGGAAGGGGCAGTTGGCTCACAAATAGAGAAAGCTTGGAGACAGTGCGAGAGGGAGGATAAGCAGGTGATAGAGAAGGGGTATGCTCAGACCAATGCTTTGATATTTGTCCATTTGGATGCAAGAGGCATCATGAACAAAGCTTAGAGCCTGGATCAGGACTTGGAGCTATGGTGTTGTGGCTATTACAGAGACTTGGATGGCTCAGGGCAGAAATGGTTACTTAGAGTGCCAAGCTTTAGATGTTTCAGAAAGGACAGGGAGGTAGGCAAGGGAAGTGGGGGCTGATCAGAGATAATATCACGACTGCAGAAAAGGAGGAAGTCATGTAGGAATTGTATACTGAGTCTTGGTGTGTGCAAGTTAGAAACAGGAAGGGGTCAATAACTCTACCGGGTGTTTTTTATAGACCACCCAATAGTAACAGGGACATCGAGGAGCAGATAGGGAGACAGATTCTGGAAAGGTGTAATAATAACAGGATTGTCGTGGTGGGAGATTTTAATTTCCCAAATATTGATTGGCATCTCCCTAGAGCAAGGGGTTTAGATGGGGTTCAGTCTGTTAGGTGTGTTCAGGAAGGTTTCCTGACACAATATGTAGCTTACAAGAGGAGAGGCTGTTCTTGGTGTGGTATTGGGAAATAAACCTGATCGGGTATCAAGTCTCTCAGTGGGAGAGCATTTTGGAGACAGTGATCACAATTTTTGAAGTAAGAGGAAATATGAAGTTATCAGTCAGGAACTTGGAAGCATAAAATAGGAACAGAGTGAACGCAATAAACCCACGGCAGCCTACTTCGAATGAATAGCATGAGACCTTCCACCCTCCGTCTCTGCACTCTGATCTTAACTCTGCATACTTGGTTAACTTGCGCTCATGGGCTTCATCGATGTTGTCTTCCCAGGGGACAGTGGGTTCACCAATAACCGCTTCTCTACTGGTGTCAGACCATACGATTATATCTGGACGCAATGTTGTGAAAGCTATTTGCTCCGGGAAACTGCCTTTCCCATCCAGGTCAGCCTTGACACACCAATCATTGGCTGAAGAAAGTATGCTTGATCATGAGCCTATGCTGTACACCCTTGACTTGGAGCCTTCTTTCACAAATAATATGTGGTGTTCTGTGCAGCATGGGGCATGAGATAAGTTGTGCTGCAGTACTCTCTGCTCAACCGCTTCTGTTACAACTTTGAGAACGTTGTTATGTCTCCAAGCTGGAAAGATTGACTCTGCATGCACTCAAAATATGTTAAAGGGTTCCCTTCTCGCCACAAGCAGCACACCTGTCTGTCTTATCTTCATACCAGGTGCTGAGGTTGGCAGGTGTTGGGAGCAGATGGTACGCTGCTCTGCATAAAAAAGAAATGCGGAGCGGTTCCATCTGCCACAGAACATTCCAAGATAGGTGTCGTTCTTCAACACTTTCCCACCAGGTCCAAGCCCCTTGCTTGGCCAGGCCAGCTGCTTTAGTTAACCTCTTCTCCTCTTCTACCTCTGGTATTTCTTGTGTTACAAGCTCACGGCACTCCTTACCTGTAGAAGATGGCCACCACTTGTGGGGTGTCCATCCAAGTCCCTGGCGGCCTATAAGATGATGAGAGGCATTGATCATGTAGATAGTCAGCGGCTTTTTCCTAGGGGCAAAATGGCTATCACGAGAGGGCATAGTTTTAAGGTGCTTGGAAGTAGGTACAGAGGAGATGTCAGGGAAAAGTTTTTTACGCAGAAGGTGGTGAGTGCATGGAATGGACTGTTGGTGATGGTGGTAGAGGCAGATACGACAGAGTCTTTTAAGAGACTCCTGGATAGGTACATGGAGCTTAGAAGAATAGAGGGCTATGGGTAACCAAAGGTATTTTCTAAAGTAAGTACATGTTCGGTGCAGCATTGTGTGCTGAAGGGCCTGTATTGTGCTGTAGTTTTTCTACATTTCTAAGTAAATTATGCTATGGTGAAGCAGGTCCTCAGCTCAAAAGAACTCTGGAGCTTTTTGGTGCAATTTCATATGTTTAAGGTGATAAATAAATGTAATGTGCACAAATGTGAAAAACCAGTCATGGTGGGGATATTAAGGTTATGCCTTTAAAATCGGAAAATAATTGCTCATTGGAACTCTGAACATTGGGCCTCTGTACCTCCCTCTGCAATTGGATCCTTGACTTCCTAACCGGAAGATCACAATCTGTGCGGATTGGTGATAACATCTCCTCCTCGCTGACGATCAACACTCAGGTGTGTGTGCTTAGCACATTACTCTACTCTCTCTATACCCATGATGGTGTGGCTAGGCATAGCTCAAATACCATCTATAAATTTGCTGATAATACAGCCATTGTGGGTAGAGTCTAAGATGGAGACAAGATGGTGTACAGGAGCGAGATATACCAACTAGTGGAGTGGGGTTGCAGCAACAACCTGGCACTCAACATCAGTTAGACGAAAGAACTGATTGTGGACTTCAGGAAGGGTAAGACGATGGATCATAAGTGGAGACAGTTTCACGTTTCTGGCGTCAAGATCTCTGAGCACCTAACCTGGTCCCAACATATCGATGCAGCTATAAAGAAGGCAGGACAGTGTCTATACTTCATTAGGAGTTTGAAGAGATTTGGTATGTCAACAAAAACACTCAAAAACTTCTATAGATGTACTGTGCTGAGCATTCTGACGGGGTGCATCACTGTATGGTATGGGGGGAGCTACTGCACAGGACCGAAAGAAGCTGCAGAAGGCCGTAAATTTAGTCGGCTGCATCTTAGGTACTTGCCTACAAAGTACCCAGGACATCTTCAAGGAGCAGTGTCTCAGGAAGGCCAATATTAAGGACCCCCAGCACCCAGGGCATGCCCTTTTCTCACTGTTACTATCAGGCAGGAGGTATAGAGACCTGAAGGCACACACTCTGATTCAGGAACAGCTTCTTACCCTCTGCCATCCGATTCCTAAATGGACATTGATCCCATGAACATTAACTCACTTTTTTAATATATATTATTTCTGCTTTTGCACGATTTTTAATCTATCCATTATATGTTTACTGTAATTGATTTACCTAATTTTTGCTTCTTCTTCTATATTATGTCCAGCATTGAAATGCTGCTGCTGTTAACAAATTTCACGACATATACCGGTGTCAATAAACCTGATTCTGATTCTGAACTGGCTAGCAATGGGAAAGAACCGAACAAGAACCACTTGAATAACCAATGGGAAGTTAGGATGCTTGTTTTCACAAGATAAGTTATAATATTATAATCTGCAATAAATTATAATGTGGTTTGAAAGGAAATTAAATAACTTTACATTGACTCCAATAAGGCCTTTGACAAGGTTCCACGTGATATGCTTCAGTAGAAGGTTAGATCACCTGGAACCTAAGGGAAGCTGGCTAACTGAATTCACAATTGGCTTGAAGGTAGAAAGTGGAGGATGATGGTAGAAGATCGTTTCTTGGACTGGAGGCCTGTGGTTAATGATGTGCCTCAGGGGTCCATCCTGGACTCATTGTTATTTGTCATCTGTATCACTAACTGGATAACAATGTATAAGGCATGGATGGTATAAGGATGATACTCAATTAGGTGGTATAGTGGACAATGAAGAAGGTTATCAAAAATTGCAAGGGTGTCTTGATCAGATGAGTAAGAAGACCGAAGAATGGCAAATGGAGTTTAATGTGGATAAACACAAAATGTAGCATTTTGGAAATACAAATCCAGGTAGGATTTTCACAATGAACAGTGGAGCCTTGGGAGTACTGTAGAATGGAGGGACTATGAAGTACAAGCGCATGATTCACTGAACGTGGAGTCATAGGTGGTGAAGGCAGCTTTAAGCATACTGGCCGTCATACGTCAGGGCATTGTGCATAAAAGATTGCAGGGAGGTGTAGTAAGTGGCTGGTAAAGCCATCGTGTTAGAATTGTGTAGGGTACAGGTGAGGTCTCACTTGGAGTACTGTTAACAGTTTTGGTCCCTTTTTAAAGAAAGGATATACTGGCATTAGAGGCAATGAAAAAGTAATGCACTAGGCTACTTCCTAGGCAGTGCAGCTAAAGAAATTAGATAGATTATGAGGACACACAGTCCTCTTTTATTGTCATTTAGTAATGCATGCATTAAGAAATGATACAATGTTCCTCCAGTGTGATATCACAGAAACACAAGACAGACCAAGACTGAAAAACTGACAAAAACCACATAATTATAATATATAGTTACAACAGTGCAAAGCAATACCGTAATTTGATAAAAGAACAGACCTTGGGCACGGTAAAAAAAAAGTCTCAAAGTCTCTTGAAAGTCTCACCCTCTCACGCAGACAGTAGAAGGAAGAAAAACTCTCCCTGCCATGAACCTCCAGCGCCGCAAACTTGCCGATGCAGCACCCAGGAAGCACCCGACCACAGCCGACTCTTGAGTCCATCCGAAAACTTCGAGCCTCCGACCAGCCCTTCGACACCAAGCACCAAGCACCATCTCTGCCGAGCGCTTCGACCCCGGCCCCGGCTACAGGCAACAGGCAAAGCTGAGGATTTGGGGCCTTACCCTCCGGAGATTCTCGATCGCACAGTAGCAGCGGCAGCGAAGCGGGCATTTCAGAAGTTTCTCCAGATGTTCCTCCGTGCTTCTCACGTCTGTCTCCATCAAATCAGAATTGTGCACGGTACCCTACTTAACAAATCAGTATTCCTTGGAGTTAAGGAGAATAAGGAGTGATCATATTGAAACATACTGTATAAAATATGGAGGAGCCATGCCAAGTGTCTCATATAGTGGGAAACGTATATTATCTGTAAAGTAAGAGATTGCAGTAGGAATCTTATGTTTCACCAAGATTAAGGATCCCAGATTCAAGATTGTTTACTGTTATTTCCAGAACACAAGTGTAAGGAGAATGAAATAATTGATACTCCAGATCCAATACAGCACAATAAAAAGCATAGTAACATAAAGAACACAATAATAAAAAATCACAATAAATATAAATACATAAGATAGCTTATATACATTTATTTTATGTTTCTAATGTGATGCTAGGCACAGGAATATCTGTACATAAGGTGACTGTCAGGAAATGACAAAGTAATTGTTTTGACTACCCACTGTCTAGACTTCCTGTCCACCATAAAGCAGTTTCCATACGATGCAGTGATACAGCATGTTAGGATGCTCTCTAATGCACATCTGTAGAATGATGTGAGTATAGATGTGCATAGACATGTTCCTTTCAGAAAGTAGAGGTGTTGGTGAGTTTCCTGATTGTCTAGAATGTGTTCTGGGACCATGAGAGTTTGTGCAAGATGTGCACTCCCAGCAGTTTCCAGAAGTAGTGGTGCAAGTTCTCCTGAAGTTATTAGTAGGATTATATATATCTAAGGGTACTAATACATTAGAAGCAGTTCATATAAAGTTTACTGGAAAACAATATTTGAAATGGACAGGCAGTCTTATGGGGAAAGTTTGGGCAGATTGGACTTGCATCTGCTGGAGTTTAGAAGAGTGAAAGAGGCTTTGCTAGAGTGGATATGGAGAGGAAGGTTTCCTGCTTTGGGAAAATCTAGAACTTGGGATCAATGTTTCAGAAAATTAAGGATTTCCCATTAAGGACAGAGATGAGGTAAAATTTTACCTCTTGGAAGGCTGTGAGTGTTTGGAATTCTCCTTCTCAGAGGATAACAAAAATAATCTTTAAATATTCTGAAGTTGGAGATAGATTGATAAGCAAGGAATGAATGATCCACACAGGCTGCAGTCAGATCAGCCATGAACTTGTTAAATTTAATGGAACAGGTTTGAGGGCTGAACTGACCTGATCCTGTTCCTGATCCATATAATCCTGCCTTTGCTGTATGTATTACATTTATGAGGAATCTATAATGGGCACCTCCAAATACTGGAGAAGTGCTAACAAGTTATCTCTGCAAGATACTCTAAATCTATTGCCAAGGTAATTGGCAAACCAACATTAGTACAGTATCCTCTTCAAGGCCAATATACTAGCACTAATGCACTTACTTTGATCACTTTCTGCTCTGGTGGACAAGCAGCTGAAATTGGCACTCTACCCCAAGCTCATTTGCAACATGTGGTTTCAGTGGAAAGTATATCTTTATTAACTTCCTGTCTTCCTATAACAATGCAACATCCTCACTGACTCACTGATGCCTCAGGCTGCGGCCATTCAAAATGGAGAAGGAATATTCAGGGAGATACTGACAGACGTGGGCTATTTGCACACAGCAGGGGTGTGGAATGTCCCAAATTCCTAACATTACACTTAGCAAGCACCTCTTGAACCACCTTTGACAGAACCTGAAGAAACCACACAACCGCCTCAGACCCAACTGCTCAGTTGTTTTTTTTTCAGAATTTTTAAACTTGAAAAATAAACACAAAATACTCTGCAGATGCTGGGGCCAAAGCAACACTCACAACACGCTGGAGGAACTCAGCAGGTCAGGCAGCATCCATGGAAACGATCAGTCAACATTTCGGGCCAGAACGTTGACTGATCGTTTCCACGGATGCTGCCCGACCTGCTGAGTTCCTCCAGCGTGTTGTGAGTAAACTTGAAAAACAGTTCCTCCAAACCATTTCTGTGCCAATGATCTAGCTTACTGGTACTCTACTAGTACCTCAGAGCAATGATCTTTTCCCAGCATTGAGAACGGTAATAAAATCTGTGCTAAAAAGATGATCATAGAATACACTCAGCGGCCAGTTTAATAGGTATCTCCTGTATCTAAGAAAGTGGCCACTGAGTATGTTCATGGTGTTCTGCTGCTGCAGCCCATCCATTTCAAGGTTCAATGTGATCTGCATTCAGAGATGCTCTTCTGTGCACCGTTGATGTAACACGTAGTTATCTGAGTTACTATCATCTTCCTGTCAGCTTGAACAAGTCAGGCCATTCTCTTCTTACCTCTCATTAACAAGACGTTTTCACCCACAGAATTGCCACTCTCATTTTTTTTTTGTTTCTCGCACCATTTTCTGTGACCTCTACAGACCGTCGTTAATGAAACTCCCAGATCAGCAGCTTCTGAGATACTCAAATGACCCCTTCTGGCACCAACAATTATTCCACGGACAGTCACTTAGATCACATCTTTCCCATTCTGATGTTTGGTCCGAACAACAATTAAACCTCTTGACTCTGTCTACATGATTTTATGCATTGAGTTGCTGCCACATGATCAGCTGAGGAGATATTTGCAATGGCGAGCAAGTGTACAGGTGTACCTAATAAAGAGGCCACTGAGTGTATATTTCAAGAAATGTATTACTGACAGTATGATTGATGCAAATTCCTCCCCTCCCCAGTGCTGTGCCAGAAACTTGGATGAAGATTCAGTCTTTTGTGTTCCCACAGTGAGTTCACATGATCTGATTGTTACATGACCTGGTACAGAGTGAGTTGGAAAGATACTGAGCAGTTACCAGCAAGCTCTGTTGAGCTTTATATCACAGAAATACCACAGGTTTGTGGAGAGATGTACAGCCAAATAAAGGGGGGGTGGTTGTTTTACTAAAAATAAAACACCTTTACATGTATATTTAAGGCTTTTAGTCACTTGAACTAAATTGTTAATAGACAACACACATCAAAGTTGCTGGTGAACGCAGCAGGCCAGGCAACATCTCTAGGAAGAGGTACAGTCGACGTTTTGGGCTGAGACCCTTCATCAGGACTATTAATAGACATGCAGCTTTGCAGCTAAATTGATTGCCTTATTTTGTATACCGTATATACAGTAATTTTGGATGAAATCTCTATGTGCAAATTTGCCTCATCTTTGCTCAACGAATGATAAATATTACTAACACTGAAGGAATGTATTCAGACATTTCTTGAAACGTCTATTCCTTACTGACACTAGATGCTTTCCTGCCCACTTTGCACTCTTGGTCTAAAGTTGAAAATTCAGGATGGTGCTACTCAAGGGACTGTCTATGAAGAGGGAAAAATGTGCCAACTCTTCTGTACTCCTCACCTGTTATCATCAATCAACATCTGAGGGAGCAGCTATCATTTTCTCAAAATGTCAAATTTGAAATGACCACCTTTGCTTTTTTTAACTGGAACATGTCTTTTAACTGCTTTAGCTAGGTTTTCTTCTATACACCTGCCCTCACTCAAACCCCCACTCTCTCCCTCCCATCCGGACATATGATTCCCCTTGTTCTCACTTACCACTTCAAAAGATTCTGCATCCAATACATCGTTCTCTACAACTTCCAACATCGCCAATGGATTTCATACCACCTGCCCCCGCACCCCCCCCCCACGGGATAGCACTCTCCATGACTCCCTTATCCAATCATCCTTCCCTGCCAATCTCCTTCTTAGCACTTATCCGAGATTTGAAGTTCATTATGTATTGTCATTCTTCAGGACATGAATGTATAAGAGAATGAAATGATTGTTACTCCTATAAGACATAATCTACAGGTAACTGTAAATTAGCAGTGCATGGGGGGTTGCAGAAGAGCGCTGAGTGACTGTGGAGAGGAGTGGCTGATGTGGATGTAGTGGTGGGGGGTGGCAGGGTGGGTTAACGGGTGGAAGTGTAGATCAGACTGACGGCTTGGGGGGAGCATCTTTTTTGAGTCTAGTGGTCCTTGTGTGTATGTTATGTGGCCTCTCTCCTGATGGGAGAGGGACAAACAGTCCATAACTCTTGATCTTTGTTGATATTACTGGCCTTCTTCTGGCACCTTTCTGTATATTTGCCCTTGATGGCAGAAAGGCTGGTGCTGGTGATATCACAGTGTACTGAAACCAAGTGTGTTGAAAAGTCAGACTCCCATGTGAAGACGACGACCTGGGTGTATTCATAGTCATACTTTATTGATCCCGGGGGAAATTGGTTTTCGTTACAGTTGCACCATAAATAATAAATGGTAATGAACCATAAATAGTTAAGTAGTAATATGTAAATTATGCCAGTAAATTATGAAATAAGTCCAGGACCAGCCTGGAGGGTTCAAACAAAACATCGATGGCTCAACTGAGAGCCACCGCAAAATATAACATTCTCAAAGCTAGGACCCAGCGATGAGCTAATCAGGAGTCTGCTTAAATAATCACAGAACACAAAAAACCCGTGCCAGTCAAAATAAGCTTAAACAGAAAACACAAGAGCTTAAAACAAATACAAATGCTCTATAAATCTCGGAGCCCAATGCTGTATGGCTCCCCATATAGGTCCCAAGTGCTCATGACAGGTGATGCATTGGGCAGTTTTAATTAGCCATCGTAGAGCCCTCTTGTCCATTGCAGTGCAGTTTCCATACCATACAGTGATGCTCCCAACTGCACATCTATAGGAGATTGTGAGTATTGATGTGTGTAGTCCAGCTCTTTTCAGCCTCCTCAGAAAGTAGAGACGTTGTTGAACTCTGTTAACTGTGGATTATTTGTTTTATCACTATGAGCATGTATTCGGGGATCACTGCAACCATACACCACCTCCCTCACCACAGGCAGGACCCTAAACAGTCCTTCTAAATAAGGAACCTGTGAGTCTGTGTTGTTTATTGCACCCACTGCAGCCTCCTATGTATCAGTAAGACTGACACAGATTAGAGGACCACTTTGTCGAGTATCCTTGCTCTGCGCACAGCAACAGCCAGGATCTCTCAGTGACCTCCCATTTCAATTCCACTTCCAGTTCCCACACCGACATGTCTGTCCAAGGCCTCCTCCTACTGCCATGAAAGGCTAAATGAAGGTTAGAGAAGGGATATCTCATATCCTGTTCCAACCTGATGACATCAACTCATCCGCTGAGCAGAACTTTACCTGCTCAGGGGATGTCCCATCCACTGCTACCAACCTTATAGTTCCCACACCCCACACTTCCCATTTCTACCTCCTACCCAAGATCCACAAACCTGCCTGTCCTGGCAGACCTATTGTCTCAGCTTGCTCCTTCCCCACCGAATCATTTCTGCATACCTCGACACGGTTTTATCCCCCCTTGTTCAATCCCTTCCTACCTACTTTCGTGACACTTCTCACGCTCTTAAACTTTTCGATGATTTTAAGTTCCCTGGCCCCCACCGCTTTATTTTCACCATGGATGTCCAGTCCCTATATACTTCCATCCCCCATCAGGAAGGTCTCAAAGCTCTACGCTTCTTTTTGGATTCCAGACCTAATCAGTTCCCCTCTACCACCACTCCGCTCCGTCTAGCGGAATTAGTCCTTACTCTTAATAATTTCTCCTTTGGCTCCTCCCACTTCCTCCAAACTAAAGGTGTAGCTATGGGCACCCATATGGGTCCTAGCTATGTCTGTCTTTTTGTTGGCTTTGTGGAACGATCTATGTTCCAAACCTATTCTGGTATCTGTCCCCCACTTTTCCTTCGCTACATCGACGACTGCATTGGCGCTGCTTCCTGCACGCATGCTGAGCTCGTTGACTTCATTAACTTTGCCTCCAACTTTCACCCTGCCCTCAAATTTACCTGGTCCATTTCCGACACCTCCCTCCCCTTTCTAGATCATTCTGACTCTATCTCTGGAGACATCTTATCTACTGATGTCTACTATAAGCCTACTGACTCTCACAGCTATCTGGACTATTCCTCTTCTCACCGTTTCTTGCAAGAATGCCATCCCCTTCTCGCAATTCTTCCATCTCCGCCACATTTGCTCTCAGGATGAGGCTTTTCATTCCAGGACGAGGGAGATGTCCTTCTTTTTTAAAGAAAGGGGCTTCCCTTCCTCCACCATCAACTCTGCTCTCAAACGCATCTCCCCCATTTCACACACATCTGCTCTCACTCCATCCTCCCGCCACCCCACTAGGAATAGGGTTCCCCTCGTCCTCACCTACCACCCCACCAGCCTCCAGGTCCAACATATTATTCTCCATAACCTCCGCCACCTCCAACGGGATCCCACCACTAAGCACATCTTTTCATCCCCTCCTCTCTCTGCTTTCCGCAGGGATCGCTCCCTACGCGACTTCCTTGTCCATTCGTCCCCCCATCCCTCCCCACCAATCTCCCTCCTGGCACTTATCCTTGTAAGCAGAACAAGTGCTACACATGCCCTTACACTTTCTACCTTACCACCATTCAGGGCCGCAGACAGTCCTTCCAGGTGAGGCAACACTTCACCTGTGAGTCCGCTGGGGTGATATACTGTGTTCGGCACTCCCAGTGTGGCCTTCTATATATTGGTGAGACCCGACACAATCTGGGAGATCGTTTCGCTGAACACCAATGCTCCATCCGCCAGAGAAAGCAGGATCTCCCAGTGGCCACACATTTTAATTCCATGCCCCATTCCCATTCTGATATGTCTATCCACAGCCTCCTCTACTGTAAAGATGAAGCCACACTCAGGTTGGAGGAACAACACCTTATATTCCGTCTGGGTAGCCTCCAACCTGATGGCATGAACATTGACTTCTCTAACTTCCGCTAATGTCCCACCTCCCCCTCGTACCCCATCCATTATTTATTTATATACACACATTCTTTTTCTTTTTCTTTCTCTCCTTTTTCTCCCTCTGTCCCTCTCACTATACCCCTTGCCCATCCTCTGGGTTCCCCCCCTCCTTTCTTTCTCCCTGGGCCTCCTGTCCCATGATCCTCTCATATCCCTTTTGCCAATCAACTGTCCAGCGCTTGGCTCCATCCCTCCCCCTCCTGTCTTCTCCTATCATTTTGGATCTCCCCCTCCCCCTCCCCCCCCACTTTCAAATCTCTTACTAGCTCTTCCTTCAGTTAGTCCTGACGAAGGATCTCGGCCCGAAACGTCGACTGTACCTCTTCCTAGAGATGCTGCCTGGCCTGCTGCATTCACTAGCAACTTTGATGTGTGTTGCTTGAATTTCCAGCATCTGCAGATTTCCTTGTGTTTGCGACATCAACATCCATCAGTTCTTCAAACTCATGGTAACCACTCCCCTCTGCTTTTCTTGTTCCACCCCCTTTGATTCCCATCATTCAAATGGTCCTCTCATCCTTGTTTACCCCTCCCCCATCATGTTTCTCTAGTTCCCCGCTTCCTTTCCTTTATTTCAAGGTCTACTGTCCTATCCTATCAAATATCTTCTTTATCTCTTCACCTATCATCTCTCTTCTTACATCATTCCCTTTTATTGCCTCCCCCATTCACCTACCTATTTTCTGCCAGTTTGTGCTCTTCCCCCTCCCCCTATCTTTTAATTCAGGCCTTTGCCTCCTTCCTTTCCAGTCGTGATGAATGTTGACTATTCATTTCTCTCCATTGATGCTACCTGTCCTGCTGGTTCCTACGTTTTCTGTGTGCTGCACAAGGTTTCCAGAATCTGCAAAATTTGTGATCAACTCTGTCGGGAATATTTACATGCACCTGAAATCTAATAATTTGCCCCGTATATTTTGCTCTTCCTTTTCCAGTCTCCTTCCTGTTGTATTATTCTCCTGGCTCTCAGTATATGCATTCAGCCATAACACCAGATTGCCAGCTCATTTGCACTGCTACCGCCCATCCCTCCCTTCCCTACCCCCAAGTGTAAGCATGAATGCCTGTCATTTTTTTTTTCAGTGAGCACTACCTCACTGAAAAATTGTTTCCTCAAATTGTTCTCCAAATCCCTGGTGTTCTGAACATCATATAAGTGATTGTTCACGGCATTTCACTATAAAATGTAGGTAGTTTTTTTAAAAACTTGCTCATTTGCTTAGTAGCTTCTACATTTTGGGGTAAAAAAATTGCATCTCCTCCCCCACTACAGCAATTTGTGACTAACATACTAGTGCTACTAGTTTTTCCAGTTTCACAGAGAGTCATATTTCTAGTTTGAGTTTCGTACCTGGGCGCTGAGCAACACACACACACACACACACACACACACACACACACACACACACACGCACACACACACACACACACACACACACACACACACACACAATGTTGGATGGAAATCAGCAGGTCAGGCATCAGCAAATCAGCATCTATGGAAAAGAAAAAACAGTCAACATTTCAGGCCAAAACCTTTCATCAGGATTCAGGACCTTGTTAGGAGCTGAAGTACAATCTTTCACTATTTTGGTTCCTTTACTAGCCAAAGTCCTGTTTTGCTTGCTCTTCAACCTACTTTGCTTGACTCTTTGACATGCATTAACCTGGAAAAGCCTCTATCACCTGGTGCAATCTCCACCCAAAACCTTTTGCCTCCACAAATGCTGCTTAACCTGCTGAGTCCTTGCTGCATGTTTTTTTTTGGTTCCAGTTTCCAGTATTTCATGATCAGATTTATTATCACCATCTTAGAAGATGTAAAATTTATTGTTTTGTAGGTGCAGGACAGTACAAATATATAATAAAATTACATATTTTTAAATAGTGCAAAAAATGAGTACCACAATGGACCATTCAGAAATCTGATAACCAAGAAAAAAAAAGTAGTTCCTGAATCGTTGATTGTGGGTTCTCAGACTCTTCTACCTCTTTCCTGATTGTGGTAATGAGAAGACAGTGTATTGCTTTTGCCCTCTGTTACTTCCCCTTCCCATCACATATGCTATCCATTTTGGAAACGTTTACTAATACCCCAAGTAGATTTTAACTCATCAATAGCATATAACAATCAAGGGACTTTAACACTGAGCTATCTTATACTGTCCACTCATTTTTAGGATCTACATATCCAGTGCGGTGCTACATTTATTCTATCCTGACTTGTGGAAGTGAATGCTGGACCATTTCCCCAGCATTGGAAAAGAGACTAGAAGCAGCTGAATTATGGTTCTACAGGAGAATGTTAGAAATATCATGGACCACACACACACACCAAATGAAGAAGTTCTCAGAAGAGCCCAAGCAGTTCAATCACTCATACCAACAATAAGAAAAAGGCAACTCAGATTCCTAGGACACATCGTGCGGAAAGATGAACTAGGAAAACTCATACTCTCTGGAAAGATTGAGGGGAGCAAACCTAGAGGAAGACTTCAGCTTATGTAAATCAAAAGCCTAGCCAGGTGGCTACACATCGAGGAAATTTGGAAGTCATCCAAAAAAAAACGAAGGATAGATCTATATGGAAAACCATGGTCACCAAAAGTCCACATCGGATATGGTACCTAGACAGACAGACGTATCCTTATATTCTGCACAAACACATCTGTAATCTTAAAAAAGAAACTAATTTATCTGGCATTCAGGTGACATAAAACTACCAATATTTCATGTAATGGCCTTTAATCAAACATTGTTTTATATGAGGGGAAAGGACAAAAAGCAAATCTCTGTAAGAAATCAAATGACAGAGATGCAGGGGTAGTAGAACAGTGCAAGAAAGCATATGGGTCTAGATAACGTGTAAATTGCAAGATTAGCAGATCTTTTCAACTGATACTCACCGGTAATGGCTTTTCTCCCCTAATCCCACAGTTTTATTCAAGGACCTATCCCTAGCTCATTGCTGTTTCTGATCTAGAAACTACCTTATGGCTTTGACGCAAAATAAAAATAATTTTCAATCGATACACTGAATGTCACTGCTCTAGTTCACAACCATTTTTCAGTTCCACTATCTAACCTGTCAGACTACTTCTCTCTGACCCCTAAATCTGGGTGAATACCATCTTCCTTCATTTAAATATAGAAAAGACCAAAATTAGTACTTCAGTTCAACGCTATTTCTTTGTCACCAATTCTGTCCCAGACCACAGTACTTATGAAAATGAACTACTTGACATGGAGTTATAACTGAGCTCGATTAGCTTTGGGCCAAATATCCATGTCATTGGAGATAATTTCCACCTTTACTAGAGCCTATCCCACTTGTTGCCAAAATCTTTCCAATACATTAAGGTTAGCCAAAACTACAACTAACAGGCTAAATAAGTGTTTTGAATCAATAAAGGGATTCATGAGCAGTGGTCGGGGCCACTAGTTATCGCCTGTAAGTGTTAACATCTCTGGCTCATTAAATCCTCTCAACATCGAACAGCCTACTTGAAAGTGTTCCATTTCAGAAGATCAGCCAAGCTAGTTCGGTCTTTCCCAGGTTTAAATTTTACCCATTTTATTTTTGATGCGCAACATCCATTGCATTTATATTTGTTCAGAGATCAGAACTATTGTCTACACACCATGTTTAACCAAAGTACCATACAGATTTCGCTGCCTTTCAGTTCTCCGCCTTCAGAGAAGAACCCTTTTATTCTAGTTGTTTACACATACCTCAAAAGTAGGAACAGATTATCTGTAGATCCAAATTCCACCCCCATCCTTTTAACTATTGATCCCTTTGTCGTAATGCCCACATTTTCACCCACGAGAAAAAAAATTGACAAGAAAATCTGAAAGTAATTTGGATTTTATTTCAGCCCTTCCAATTTACAATTTTACCAAGTCCCCGAAGTCTTCGAGAAAATAAATGCTCAAGAGTCATGGGAAAAAGGTTAATCTTTAACATATGGCAATGAGAAAACGATACAGGATTAATAATAAGGCTATAATTTCAAATCACATCGTTGCAAAGTAAATATAAAATAGTATTAACACTTTCAAAGGACTGAACTGCTGTTGTAGACCCATTTTATAAATTCCACCTTCCCAGTTGGCGAAATGGCGGCCGGTATATCCCATCACTCCCCTGTCGACAGGTATTAGTTACTTATAAAATACGACGTAACAACGAAGGTTTTCTTACTAACTGGTAACGCATTGTCGTTGTAACTCGATATTATCTAAACATTGGTGCTTTTACAACAAAAAATAATTTTCGTCAAAACCTTACGTTAACGAACTTCTCTATAGTCAGATTCTCGTCAGATTTAAAAATCGCTGCACCTGGAGTTACGTGGCGTGTAGGTGCAGATACAAATTCAAATTCACCCCCGATTGAAAATCCAAACGCAACTAGGTTAAGACAATGAACTAATTATTTAAAAACTGTACAGTAAATTCGCTTCGTTCCTCAACGAGGAAATGTAATATAAAACGCACAAACTTAATGTGATTTTATCTCGAGAAGTTGGTTCGTATCTTTTTCTTTACAAATTACACATAGTTCTTGCTCGTAGCAACAGACCTAGGTGCAGAATACTTCGCAGTGTAGCCATCGTCTTTCGGGGGGCAGGAACAGCAGAGCAGAGCCCCTCCGAGGATCAGCAGACCCGATGTTCCCCATCCGATGTAGAGGGAGGCACCAAGTTCTCTCCTCTGGGCGTCGGTGACCAGCGGGTTGTAGAAATCCTTGATGATGGTGTTCGCTGACCAGGACACCGGGATCAGGGTCAGCACTCCAGACAAGATGAAGACAATTCCCGCTATAATTGTGACCTTTGCCTTCGTTGCCTCGTTTTCTATGCAGTTGGTGCATTTTCCTCCCATGATGGAGACGAGGATGCCAATGACTCCCACCACAAGGGAGATAACGGTCAAAGCTCTGGAAGCCTGGAGATCTTGCGAGAGCGCCAAGAGCGAGTCGTAAACTTTACACTGCATCTGCCCGGTGCTCTGAACAATGCAGTTCATCCAAAGACCTTCCCAAATGATCTGCGCCACCACGATGTTGTTTCCAATGAAAGCGGTCACTCTCCACATAGGCAGGACGCAGGTGAGGAGTGCACCCAGCCACCCGAACACACACAGGGCTATGCCCAGAATCTGGAGTCCCATTGATGCCATTCTCGAACGATAGCAGAATCAATCTGCGACTTCTTTAAGGGTGAAAGAAATAGTACGACTAACTGCTTAGAAGACCCGGAACAATCTGAAGACAATGTACCTGCTGTGGCGTTTATATCCCCTCGCCAGTGGGCGGGCATTCAGTGCTGTCCACATAACTGAAAAAGAAGGATTTCCCGTTGAACCAGATTCCATTATATTTTTTTCAGATGCTGCTGATACCTCAAGTGCCAGATGGAAAGTTTAGAAAAGCACTTGTGTCCTTCAGACATCAGTGTTTGCAGCTAAATATATTTTATACCAGTAAGATTTTTTATTGGCATTACCAGTTGTAAATAATATCCTACTTGAAGGACAAAAGAATTTCACCTCCACCCAGTAACATTCACATTTCAAGCTGTTTTAAATTCAACTCAAATCACCAGAGGCCTTTACTGCAACCTGTTTTCTGTTTCCTTTAGGTGGAGTTAATTAAAAACTGGTATTTATCATATCTTTGTGGGTTGTAATGAAAGGATTTATGCACAGAGTTCATGAGCATCAGTCGAAATTGACAAAATGGGGAAAAAGTGTAGAAGGTATGCATCCTATAAATGAAAGAAGGGACTCAATTCCTTTCTTCCCAGTTCTTCTAAATTCTGTATTCTTTTCTCCAAAGACAAGGGTTTCCACACAATTGCATTTGGGGTACCTTTCTGAACAATGGTTGTCCCCTCTTCCATAGCTGACAGAGCTTCCAGTCATGTTTCATCCATTCCCTGCATCTGAGATCTCAGGGACTTTCATTATGGACAGAGCAGGACTAGAGTTACCCTTGTGAGGGGATCCTGGAGTACCCCTATTAACTGTTTGGAGAGAGACATATATCATTGATGGTTTGTTTGGAAAGGAGAGAGAGACAGAGTTATTTACCACTGATATGTTGCTTTTGGAAAAGAGAGAGAGAGACGAAGATTAATGGTTGGACTGTCACTTTAAGGCATTGGAAGTAATTTTGGATTTTTTACTGAGCTTGGAGTTAGAGACAGCACCAAGCAGCTAGAAGGTTGCTATGGTGACCAAAGGCTGGTTGTTGATGTTACTTTCAAGGACATGTTGACTGCTTGTGCACTTTACAGACAAAGGAAGGAGGGACTCTTTGAGTGACAGGTGATGCTCAGCCTAGTGAAATAAATGGGAGGTCAGATGATACAGACCTCAGGACACATGATCTGGACACTGAATGAGCATTGTGCCTGCAGAGAAAGTGGGTTTTGGAGGATCGATCAGGCGGATTGATCCAAATTGCTATTCCAATGTAGGAGAAGGGGTTGACTGGTGGGGAGTTGTCTCTGTGTCCACCCTCGCCTGGGTGATAGCTCCACCACAGAAGACTGGTCCCCCTGGTTAAAGTCACAGTCGGTGTCTTGTAAAGGATTTCAGAGGACGACGAGAAGATCGACGGCATCAGCTCACCTGAAGACTCAACTCACTCTCTCTCTCTCTCTCTCTCTCTCTCTCTCTCTCTCTCCATCACTACTCAACTAAATACCACGAACTGAACTGAACTTTACTCAACATCGTAAGACTGTATCTTTTTACCCCTAGACTTAAAGAAGCTTGGCTTTTTTTCATACATATATATTCCACACTTACTTTTATACATAATCATTACTAACCTGTTTGATTTATCTACATTTATATTACTGTATTGCATAGTTACTAATAAATATTAATAGTTTATAGCAATACGAGACTCCAAAGTGGTTTCTATTTCTGCTGGTTCTTTATCCCCGTCACGGGGTACATGACACCCTTATCACTAACTTACACCTCATCAGTCTCTGCATTCAACTGATCATCCTTTGCAATGTTCACCACCTTCAACGTACATCCATCACCAGATCCATCCCCCTCTCTACTTTTAGCTTTCCAAAGGAACTGATTCCTTTGCAACCCTTTGGACAGCTCTAACATCTTTACCGCCCACAACCCTTCTCATGGTACCTTTTCTTTTTCCACCCTCCAGGAAACAAGATAGTCCCTTGTGAAGCAACAAATCACTTGCATGTCTTCCAGTCTTGTGCTAAACAGGGTGCTCATGCTGTGATTTCATTTACATTGGAGAAACCAAATATATACTGGATGATGCACAGAGTATTTGCATTCAATCTGCAAGTGCAATTCTGAGCTTTCTGTTCCCATCCACTTTAATTTTCTATCTTAGTGGACCAGCTCCTCATCTTTCATTTGGCTATGTTGCATCCAGCTGGACTGGACTCAATATCAAATTCAACTTAGCTAGTCTGTATCAGAACTGTCACCTTCTGGTGCAGATTATTCATTTGTAATATTCATATACTTTTTCTTTCTCCATGAGTTTGGTCAGAACGGCTAGGCATTTCAAGCAGCTCTTCATTCTGCACCTTCTATTTTCCATTTTTGTGTTTTTCCCATCGCTTTACCTGCCTAACAAAGCTCACTTTACAGCTTTTGCCTTCTTTATTCTCTCTCTGTTTGTCTCTTCTTCCTGCAATTCTCGCTCTTTCCATCTGCCTCTCTCTCCCTCTCTGCCTCTCACTTTCTCTGCCACTTTATTTGTCTCTCTGCCACTCCCTCTCTCTGTCTTTCACTCTCTACATGCCTCGCCCTCTTTCCCTACCTCTCACTCTCTCTTCCTGCCTCTTGCTCTCTCTCCTTGCCTCTCACTCTCCCTCTCTGCCACACCTCCCACACCCTCCCATTTCCCCCCTCTCCCCCTTCCTCACACCTCGCTCCCCCACCTCTCTCCCCACCCACATCTGTTCCCCCACCTCTTTTCCTCCCACCACTCTCTCTCCATCCCACCTCTCTTCCCACTGCTGCACCTCTCTCTCCCCCACCTCTCTCTTTCCCCACGTCTCTCTTCCCCCCACCTCTCTTCCGCACCTCTCTCTTCCCCACCTCTCTCTTTCCCCACCTCTCTCTTCCCCCACCCCTCACCCCCACCTCTCCGTGGAGAGAGAAGGAGAGTTAATGCTTCAGGTCAATTATGTTTTTTTCAGGCTATTGTTTGATCTTTATGTGTATATGACGTATAGGTATGCAAAATAAAATTTGTCAGATGCATTGAAAGTTCATAAAGTTAAGTCATTGTATGACATCCTTAACAACACATGTGACTGCACCTTCTTTGACAATCCCTTGGCGATCAAAGGGATTAAGTTTTGTTGATTCTAAAGTGGCTGGGATCCACATCCTCGTTCATGAATGAGAAAGAAAGTGCTTAATGGGGCAGGGCAGATTACACATAGTCAGCAAAGGAGTAGATTCGTTCTGCTGCTTACATTCTTTTTCTGTTTCCACCTTTATTCTTAGTGACATCCCAAATGCTCAGTTTTATTCAGTAGGCGTGGGTAGAGGATTCATATTCATTCAAGCAACACACATAAAAGTTGCTGGTGAATGCAGCAGGCCAGGCAGCATCTCTAGGAAGAGGTACAGTTGAAGTTTCGTGCCGAGACCCTTCGTCAGGACTAACCGAAAGAAGAGCTAGTAGGAGATTTGAAAGTGGGAGGGGGCGGGGGAGATCCAAAATGATAGGAGAAGACAGGAGGGCCAGGGATGGAGCCAAGAGCTGGACAGGTGATTGGCAAAAGGGATATGAGAGGATCATGGGACAGGAGGCCTTGGGAGAAAGAAAGGGGGAGGGCCAGAGGATGGGCAAGGAGTATAGTGAGAGGGACAGAGGGAGAAAAAGGAGAGAGAGAAAAAGAAAGTGTGTATATAAATAAATAAATAACGGATGGGATACGAGGGGGAGCTGGGACATTAACGGAAGTTTGAGAAGTCAATGTCATGCCATCAGGTTGGAGGCTACCCAGACAGAATATAAGGTGTTGTTCCTCCAACCTGAGTTCATTCATATTCATCCATATTCATTCAAGGAAGCTTTGAGAACATCCATGAATTATTTCCTTTGCCTACCTGTACAGAATGCGTGGCTTTGGACTCTGGTGCCAAGCATTGACATGGCTTGATGTGTTCAACCAATTGAATGCAACTAAAGCCTTCCTGCTAGGAATATTAATCAGAAGGAGGACACTGACATTCATACATAGAGACTGTCAATGGATTTGGCATATTTTGCAGAGACAAGTTTAGTGAGACCTTAACTGTTTGAGATGTCTGCTGTAAATAGTCACTGTCTCAAAGTTCAAAGTAAATTTACTATCAAAGTACATTTACTATATGTCACCATATGAATATTGACATTCATTTTCTTGCAGACATTCACCGGAATACAGAGAAATGCAATGAAATCAACTTTAAAACTGCATATAAATAAAGACTGACAATCAATCAATGTGCAAAAGAAGACAAACTTTCAAATACAGATATATATATATGTATAATAATTAAGTAAATAAATAATACTGAGAACATGAGTTGTGGAGTCCTTGAAAGTGAATGTATAGGTGGTGAAATCAGTCAGTGTTGAGGTAAGTGAAGTTATCCACGATGGTTCAGGAGCCTGATGGTTGAAAGGTAATGATTGCTTCTGAACCTGGTGGCGTTGACCTAAGGCTCCTGTGCCATGTTCCTATGGCAGCATGGCTGGGATGGTGGGGGTTCTTGATGATGGATGCTGCTCTCCTGTGGCAGAAATTCTTGTAAATGCACATGATGGTGTCTTTTTAATTTCCTTCACCATCAAGGCAAACATAAAGTTACACATTGCCTCCCCTTCACTCTCTGCAAAATCTACTTGGCCCTCAAGGTTGGTAAACTTGGCAATCTTCTCTAGAATGGGCACTCAGAGGAACTCCACCTCAATAGTTTCCTTCACTCCTTGGACAGACCCCACTTCCTTCCTCTACTTGATGCAGGGGATTTTCACATTGTCCTCATACCCCTGACGCTCTTGAATGGTAAGTGTTGCCTTCAGACCTTTCCTTGTAACTCTCACTTGACAAAGCAGTCCCCTAATCTGTGTCGGGTTTCACCAATGTAGAGGAGGCCGCACCGGTCCCTCCCCACGGATCTCCCACCCAGCACTTATCCCTGTAGGTGTAAGTGCTACACCTGTCACTACACCTCCTCTCTTGCCACCATTCAGGGCCCAAACTGTCCTTCCAAGTGAGGCAACACTTCACTTGTGAGTCTGTTGGAGTCATCTATTGCATCCGGTGCTCCCGGTGCGGCCTCCTCTACATCGGTGAAACCCGATACAGATTGGGGGACCGCTTCGTCGAGCACCTCCGCTCCATCCGCCACAACAGACGGGATCTCCCAGTAGCCACCCACTTCAACTCTGCTTCCCACTCCGTTCAGATATGTCCATACATGGCCTCCTCTACTGCCATGATGAGGCTAAACTCAGGTTGGAGGAGCAATACCTCATATACCGTCTAGGTAGTCTCCAGCCCCTTGGTATGAACATAGAATTCTCCAACTTCTGGTAATTCGCTCCCCCTCCCTTCCTCTATCCCTATTTCACTCTGCCCCCTCTCCCAGCTGCCTATCACCTCCCTCATGGTTCTGCCTCCTTCTACTACCCATTGTGTTTCCCCCTATTCCTTCTTCACCTTTCCTGCCTATCACCTCCCTGCTTCCCCTCCCCAACCCTTTATCTTTCCCCTTACTGGTTTTTCACCTGGAACCTACCAGCCTTCTCCTTCCTACCATCCCCCCACCTTCTTTATAGGGCCTCTGCCCCTTCCCTCTACAGCCCTGACAAAGGGTTCCGGCCCGAAACGTCGACTCATTGTTCCCACGGATGCTGCCCGGCCTGCTGTGTTCCTCCAGCGTGTTGTGAGTGTTGCTTTGACCCCAGCATCTGCAGATTATTTTGTGTTTACTAAGCTAAGTGTACGTGCGGGTCCCCCTATATGCAGCACACTTTACCAGGGGTTCTCTGGAACTGGTCATGCCTTCAGTCTGAAGAAAGCCCCTAGCAAATGAGACCACAGCTCTCACATAAACTATTCTTGTTCTTTTGAGTGCCTAGGACCAGAAGCTGGTGCCATGGTGTGGAAGCCAGCCAATGGGAGAGAGCTGCTATATCCTTCGAACCGGCCAATCAACAACCAGCACTGCGGAAGCAGCTTTCAGCCAGCAGTAAATTAACACTTCATGTTACACACTCGCTCTATGCTCCAACTGTTTCTTATATATATTCAACACTGTGTAACTGTTCCCTGCATCACTTGTCACTTCTGTAATTCTGGTATGTGTTTGCAATGTGCCTCTTGCTTTACCTGACACCTGGTTCCAAAGTTTAAAGTAAATTTATTATCAAAGTACATATACTGCCCAGAGATTCATTTTCTTGTGGGCATTCACAGTAAATGCAAAGAAACACAACAGAATCAATGAAAAACCACACACAAGACAGGCAAACAATCAATGTGCAAAAGGCAACAAACTCTACAAATACAAAAAGAAAATAAAAACAAATAAAATTATATATATTTATAGAGAACATGAAATTTAGTCAAAAATTTACAAGCTCATTGTCTGTATCAGAGAAGAAGATGGTAATCCTGGGGATGCCTGAAATGTTGGAACTGAGACCATCGTCTGGAAAGGAGGCAGATATGACCACAGAAGAGTAGTCCTGCTCAACTAACTCCTACCAGTAACCAAAGAAATACTCTGTAAATCTTTAACACATCAAAAGATACAGGGGAAAACTCCAGGAGAAATACAGGGAGCAGCCCCCACAAATGGTCTTTTCCAATTGCTAAGACCATTGGCCCTGACAGTCAGGAGAAGCTATGGAACATTTTTCTCAAATTTGGCGGTGCTCCAAAACTCATTGTCGTCTTATCTCTGCTTCGAGATGGCATGCAAACCATGGGTGTAACTAATGGATCCTCAACAAATCTAATTTCAGCACAGACTCTGGTCAAGCAAGGTTATATCTTTGCCCAACATATTTCAATCTTTCTTGTACCATTGCTGAACCACACCTCCTGCTGGAGTGGAGTTAATCGAGAGCCCAGTGGGAAACCGTTCAACCTTAATTGATTCCACTCGAGAACCAAGCCTCAGTTTTTGAGCTGTGGTACATATTCAACTGGAATTGGAACAGGTTTATTATTGTCAAATGTACTAAGATGCCATGGTAGTTTGGTGGTTAGTGCAATGTATTTGAGCGCCAACAATCACTGATCGGGGTTTGATTCCCGCTGCTGTCTGTAAAGAATTTGTATTTTCTCCCTGTGACCGTGTGAGTTTCATCCAGGTGCTTTGGTTTGCTCTCACGTTCAAAAGATGTGCAATTAAAGTTAGGGAGCCATGGACGTGCTATGTTGGCACCAGAAGCATGGATACAGTGGTGAAGGCTGATCCCGGCACATCCTTGGACCTTGTTGGTCATTGACACATATAACACATTTAACTGTATGATTCAATGTATATGTGACAAATGAAGCTAATCTAGTCTTTATACAGTGAAAAGTTTGTCTTGCCTACTGTTCATACAAATCAAAACATAGTGCATTGAGGTAGAACAAGAAGATAAAGTGCAGTGCAGGAAAACAATAAGGTGCAAGATCATAAAGAGGTAGATTGTGAGGTCAAGGGTCTATCTCATTGGGAATCATTATAACAATGTGATAAAGGTCGTCCTTAAGCCTTGTGCATGCTTTCAGCTTTTGTACCTTCTGCCTGATGGCAGAAGGGAGAAAAGAGAGTTTCCAGGGCAGGAGGGTTGGATCTTTCATTATGCTGGTTGCTTTACTGAGGCAGTGAGGAGTGCATACAGAGTCCATGGAGAAGAGGCTGGTTTCTGTGATATGCTGAGATGTGCCCACAAATCTGTGCAGTTTGTTGTGGTCACACGCAGAATGGTTGTGACATCATGCAGTTATGCATCCAGATAGAATGCTTTCTAAGGTGCACTAATAAAATTTTGTAGGAATCAACAGGGACGTGACAAATTTCTTGTGCATCCTGAGGAAGTAGAGGCATTGATGAGTTTTCCTGGCCATGCCATGTATGTGGTTGGACTAGCACAGACTATGGCGACATTCACTCCACGGTACTTGAAGCTCTCAAACTTAATTTAAGGTGGGGGTTTATATGGGAGGCAGGGTTTGAGGGTCAGCACAACATTGTGGGCTGAAGGGCCTGTACTGTGCTGTACTATTCTATGTTCTATTAACACTGTTAATGTAGACAGGAGCATGTGCACTGTCCCCTTCCTGAAGTCAATGACCAGCTCTCGTTTTTTTTGTTGACATTGAGGGATAGGTTGTTGTCACAACACAATGTCACTAAGATCTGCATCTCCTTCCTGTACTCTGACACATCATCAAACTTTTAGTTAGAGTTAAAGCAGAATTGGGCCATCCAGTCATGAGTATTCAGATGGTTGAGTAGAGGCCCGAGGACACAACCAATAGTGTTTCAAATAATCATGGCAGAAGTGTTGCTGCCTGTCTTTACTATCTGTGGTCTGTTGTGCGGAAGTCACGTATCCAGTTGCAAAGGGAAGCATTGGCTCCCAGGGTCTAGAGTTTGGTGATGAGTTTGCTTGGAATAATAGTATTGAAGGCAGAGCAGAAGTAGGTGTTTTTACTGTCCAGAGATGAGTGTAAGGCCAGGAAAATGGTGACTGCAGTAGGCCTGTTTCAGCAGTATGTTTGTATTTGAATTTGTCGTGTCAAATCCCAAACTTCCTGTCATCACCAGCTCATTCAGCAAAGCATAAACATTCACTACAGGGCTCTAGAAAGCACAGCATGTAAATTCCCATTTCTCAGGAGTCAATTCTCACCATTGAGATTTATTATCACTTTCAATGCACCAGATAATCTTTGGCCAACTGAAGGAAATCATGTTTAAAAATCAAGGCCTTAAAAGCTCATGATCTTGGACCGCAGTGATCTTTACCGCTCTAAAAAAATTTCTGAGTCACAGATTACGTATAAATCTCCTCAAAGAGATGACAAAAATCCGCAAGAGCCATCAACATAAAATGCTCCAAATCAAGTGGCAATTTAAGCACACTGAAGCCAGTGTCTTCTGCAGTGAGGTGCTAATTACATTTAGTCAGCTGCATTGGGTAGGTTGTGAGGCTAACATCAGACTCAAAAAGCAGACATTCTATTTTGAGCCCTGGTATGGGAGGTGATTACTAAGAAAACAAAAGGATTCAAGGATATTCTTGAAGCCACTTTGACAAAATGCAGCACCCCTACTACATCTGAGAACTCAAAGCGCTGGTATTGGGAAACTTGCATAAGAAGCACAAAGACACCCTGGGTAAATGCTAATTGGGCCATGCTAATTCTTGCAGTCTTTGTGGCTGTATAGCGCATACTTTCTCATAATGGTAACCTTTCCCAGTGTTCTTGAGTTCCTCAATCTCATCTGAGTTTCCCTATTTTCAATATTGTTTAACTCATGGTTACCGTCCTTTTTTAAAGCACTCAGACCCAGTATTACTGCCATTTTTGACCCTATGTATGTATTCTTTTCTTCCAGACAGAGCTGTTCCTTCTGATTCTGTAGTTTATCTAGCAGATTTTATACCTACATGTCATTATAGTCTTTTCCTTTCTAACTTTTCTAATCCATAGCAGTCTAACCCAATTATTAAAGTTTGGTCATGGTATTTACGTCCTTTATCTTTTCGTATTCAGCTAATGTTAGCCTGGCCTCTTTTACAATCATTATGCTAACTGTGACATTATCTCCTGCAAGGCTTACTCTTTCTTGTTGCACTGTTGTGCAAACTGTAATTCATCTCTCATGACAGTTACAAAAGATTTCATTCTTTCTGGCTTAACCTTCGTTTAAATGTTCCCACCACAATTCAACTTGTGAGGCATATCCTTGAAATTCTTGAGCCAACTGTTGCACAAATTTCTGTGAAGCCAACTCATAAATCTAAAACAGCAGTTAACTAAAAATTAACTAAATATATTTGTAATGCAACATGTTTTCAGATTGGTATGCTGTTAAACAATTATTTGTGTGCAAAACCCCCCCAAGATTCCAATTCAAATATGCAAGCATCCTGTCAGCTAAGGGAAAGTTTGTCCTTATATTGTGCCTTTCAGAACTCAGTATACTGTATCATGTGCTTTACAATTAGTACAATGCTGTTTATGTGGTCACTTTTGAAAAGGAGAAGACGTAATCATTGTGTGCAAAACACAATCCTTCACACAGACATGAGATAAAATGTTTGGTTTAAGCTTGTTGAGATTAGTCAGACATGCAATTAATCGGGCAAGCGAATGTATCCACACTTGATATGTAACTTATAAGTAGTGGAAAGGTTTTGGGTATCAGGAACTGAACCACTTGCTTCAGCACACCTAGCTTTTGACATGCTCTGGTAATACTTAAGGTGAATTTCTACTCATTGGGTTACCCTCACAAAACAGAGGTTATCTCTGAACTCCTCATCCTAAATCTCAGCACTACCTTCTGCAACTGGATCGTTGGCTTCCTGATCAACATACTATCAGTAAGGAAGGGCAGAAACACCCCCATCACAATTATCCTCAAACCTGGAGCCGCACAAGGCTGTGTCCTTAGCCCTTTACTTTACACTCTATGTATTCACAACTCTGTGGCCATATTCTGTTTTACCTCCATCTACAACTTCACAGATGTCATCACCATAGCGGGCTGAAACTCAGGCAACAACAGGAAGGAGATAGAGAGCCTAGGAGCCTGGTATCATCACAATAACTCTTCCCACAATGTCAGTGAAAGAAAAGAACTAGTCATTGATTTTAGGAAGTGGGACAGCGGTGGAGTTGTTTGAAAGTCAGGTTCTTAGGTGTAAATGTCACCAACAATTTGTCCTAGTCATATCACGTAGATAAAACCAAGAAAGCACACCAGCACTTCTACGTCAATATGCTAAAGAAATGTGTCATGTTATGATAACCGTCATTAATTTTTATGACGCACCATAGAAAGCATCCTATCCAGATGTATCACAGGTAAAACTCTCCCAAACACTGAGTACACGTACATGAAACATTGTCATAGGAAAGCAGCATCCATCATCAGGGATCCCCATCGCCAAGGTCATGCTCACTTATCACCGCTGCCATCAGGTAGAAGGTACAAGAGCCTCAGGATGCACTCCACCAGGTTCAAGAACAGTTACTACCCCTCAACAATCAGACTCTTGAACAAAAAGGTATAACTATACGTAACTTCACTTGCCCCATCATTAAAATGTTCCCACAACCAACAAACTCACTTACAAGGACTCTTCCGCTCATGTTCTCATTATTTATTGCTATTTATTTATATTTGCATTTACACAGCTTGTTGTCCTCTGCACTCTGGTTGATCTTTCACTGAACCTGTTATAGTTACTATTCTTTAGATTTATTGAGTATACCCACAAGATTGAATCTCAGGGTTGTATATGGTGCCATATATGTACTTTGATAATAACATTTATTTTGAACTTTATAAAGCATCCTGTCCAGATGCATTACAGCCTAGTGTGGCAGCTGCTCTGCCTAAGCTACAAGAGAGTTGTGACTACAGCCCAGTCGATCACAAAAATTAGCCACTCTTCCGTTGACTCTGCCTACACTTTCACAGCCGAAGGAAAGCAGCCAAAATCATTAAAGACTCCTCCCACCCTTGTCAATCTCCCTTCTTCTACATCCCATCAGGCAGAAGATACATTCCATCAGATTCAATGACAGCTTCTATCTTGCTGTTACAAGACACATGAACAAAACTCTTACCTGATAAAGATGTGCTCTTGACCTCTCAGTTTGGCTTATCATGGTCTTTGCCTCTTATTGGTCTACGTGCACTGCACTTTCCTTGTAACACTTTGTAACTCTGCACCTTCTTTTGTAATCTGTTATCGTTTCCCTTCGTAATATGATGTACTGCTATATAGAAATGTCTGCTTGAACAACATGCAGCACAAAGCCTTTTACTGTATTTTGGTACATGACAATGGTAATTCAATTGCCAATTACCCTTAATTATGCTGACTCACCCTACATATTGCCCCTCAGCGGAACGTCTGGGAGCGCTGCATACATTGATGAATCCAGCTTCTAACCACCATTCTCATGATCACGTCACCTAAATTGTGAAAATGCTTGTTTGACATCCAGTCTTGGATCAGCGGCAATTTCCTCCATATAACCGTTAGGAAAACATTCTCTTTCTCAAACTCATTTACTCAAAGGATATGGTGATGGACTTCAGGAAGACTAAGCCTGCCCTGCTCCCCGTTACTGTTGATGGTGAGGACACAGATGTGGTAAGGACCTGCAAATACCTGGGGGTGCACCTGGATGACAGACTTGAGTGGAGCACCAACACAGAGGCTGTGTCCAAGAAGGGTCTGAGTCACCTCTACTTCCTGAGGTCCTTTGGAGTATGCAGGCCTCTCCTTCACATGTTTTACCAGTCTGTTGTCGCCAGTTCAATCTTCTGTGCGGTGGTGTGCTGGGACAATGGCATCAACACAGGTGATGCCAACAAGCTCAATAAACTGATTAGAAGGGCAAGCTTTGTTATAGGAGTCAAACTGGACACAGTTTGGTAGACCAAAGGCCTCTATGGAAAATCTTGGCAATCCTGAAAAATGTTTCTCACCCTCTGCAAGCCATCTTGGAGCACCTTTAGTGATAGACTAAGACAAATGCGCTGCTCCAAAGAGCACCATATGAGGCCATTCTTACCCTCAGCCATTAGGCTCTATGAGTCAACTTATAGCTGGGGAAGTGATGACCCCCTCCTGTTAGACTGTTTGAGCTAACTTAGTTTTTATTCTTTCTTACTTCTCTTCCAATATTTGTATACTTGTACACTTGCAATGCTACAGTGATACTCTAATTTCCTTTGGGATCAATAAAGTATCTATCTATTTCCCCAGCCACCATCTCCATATCTCTTTCCATCAGTATCTGAAAGTGAAACAGACTCTACATAGTTCTGCTGTCATGTTTGTTTCTTAGTTAAAAACCCAATATTAGTTTATAGTTATATATCCAAATTTTCACTAATGCTGTCTGCTTCCGTTCCGAATCTATCCTAGTGTCAGGCCCTGTGTTTGAGAAACCCCTCCAAAGCAGTCCCACCAGGATCAAGAGCACAAGAGATTCTGCAGATGCTGGGAATCCAGATCAACACATATAAAATGCCAGAGGAACTCAGAAAGCCAGGCAGCATCTATGGAGGGGAATGCAATCAACATTTCAGGCTGAGACCCTTCATTAGGACTCAAAAGGAAAGGAGGGGATCGAGGCTATAACAAGAAGGTGAGGGAGAGGAGAAGGAGTACAAACAATATGTGAGACCAGGTGGGTGGGTGGGGGAAGGGTAATGAAGTAAGAATCTGGGTGCGGATTGCTAGAAGAGGTATCAGGCTAAAGAAGAAGGAATCTTCACAGGAGAGAACAGTAGACTATGGGTGTAACTTCCAACCTGATGGCATGAACATTGATTTCTCACTTCCAGCAATTTCACCCCGTCTCTCCTTCTCTCATTTTCCATTCCTCATTCTCATTACCTTCTCCCCTTTCTCTTCTAACCTCCCTCTGATTCCCTTCCACCTTCCCCTTCTTCCATGATCCACTGTCCTCTCCCATTAGATTGCTTCTTCTTCAGCCCTTTACCTCATCCACCTATCACCTCCCACAAACTTACTTCATTCCCCAACTTCCCCTTCACCTTGTTTTACCCATCGTCTTCCAGCTTGGACTCGTTCCCCTCTGTCCATCTTCTAATTCTGGCTTCTGTCCCTTCCTTTCCAATCCTGATGAAGGGTCTCGGCCCAAAATATTTACTGCTTATTTCGTTGTGTATATTGTGCCTGTGTTGCTGAGTTCCTCCAGTATTCAAAGTTCAATATGAATTTATTATCAAAGTACACACTGTATATGTCACCCTCTGAGATTCAATTTCTTGCAGGCGTAATCAGTAACTCCAATAACCATAATAGAATCAAAGAAATACCACACCCAATGCAAAAGGCAATAAACCATGCAAATATAAAAGAAAAAAAGAAATAATGATAATAAATAAATAGACAATAAATATCCAGAACATGAGAAAGAGTCCCTGAAAGTGAGTCCATGGTTTGTAGGCACAGTTCAGTGATAAGGTGAGTGAAGTCGAGTGAAGCCATCCCCTATGGTTCAAGAGCCCAAGGGCCAAGGGATTTTGGGTCTGTTGCTCCATTAGGATTAAAGATAATTTGCTTTTACTCCAAGTTTATGGGCTGATAGTCCTATGCAGGATCTGCAGAATTTTCTACAGGTAGTGCTAGTTGGGATGTTGTTCTCTTACATTTTTTCTGATTTGGTAGGAGTCCAAGCCAGTTCTCAGCACAAATCCATGTCCCTTATCCTCACTTATTACTCTGCGACCTGTTCTTTCCTACGTATCAGAGCCCCACCCTGATTCACCAACTACCCATATTCATGTGGGAGAATTTACAAAGGACAATTGTTCTACCAATTAACAGATCTTTTGGATGTGAGAGGATATTAAAAAACAGGGAAACCCAAGAGGCCCAGAGAGAAAGAGCATGAAAATTCTCTGGACTCTGATGAGGATTATAAACATCTGTTGATTGGAATTGGTTGAATAGTCAGAAGCACAATTCTGGGGATTTTAGCTTGAGAAAGATATTGACATTATATTTATAGCCTATCATACCACTGACTTTTTACTATTTTTGCAGAGAGTGTATTCGTGGTCTCTCTGTTACTTTGTAGAGTCTACTGAAGGTCATCAAAGGATCTCAACTGGATTTCCTTCCATGATTCCGGGTTTGAGATATAGGAATGTTTTTAGGCTCTATTGGTGCACAAGAGACAGTGGTGAATTTCATCAATAACAGCCATCATCATTATAGGTGGCTCTCAGATCTGGAAGGGAATTCATGTTTTCTATGAGTTCCTTATGGATTCCAATAGGTGCAGGCAAACAAGAGACAAGGTGAGAGAAGGGGAGGGGGGCAGATAGCAAAGAGGAGTGGTTTGATAGAGGAATCAGAAAATAAAATACTGGAGTACCTCAGTGGGTCAGGCAGCAGCGGTAGAGGCAAATGGACGACCAACATCGCTGCAGGTTCCAGAAGCCGCAGCCTCTTATTTCCAAGGTGGTAGAGAACCTTGGTCTTAATATACTGTTCAAAGCTTATCCTTTGCTTCTCTTCATTGAGGCAACCAACAGAACATGGGACTCAACTTGTGAATGGTATTTACCATTTGTCTCGTGCAGACAGTACCTTGAGCTCAATACTGAATATATCTCCACTAGCTCCAATGTATTAACCTCAGCTTATGTATTTGATGCCATAGTGTTTACTTTCTAACCCATGTTCCCAGACTCTCCTGGCTGCCTCTTGTTGATACATCGAGATACAGAACAGGCCCTTTGAACCACACCACCCAGCAACACCCCAATTTAATCCTCGGCTAATCATGGGACAATTTATGACAACCGATGAATCTACCCATTAGTAGATCTTTAGGAGGAAACCAGAGCACCCAGAGAAAATCCACAGTCACAGGGAGAACATGAAAATTCCTCACAGGCAGCAGCAGGAAATGAACCCAAGTTGCTGGTACTACTGCATAAAGCATTGTACTAACCCCTACCCTACCGTGCACCATGCCTCCCCTTGGGCACTAAATCTTTGTCACGTTTTAATCTTTATTACATAAAATAGAAGGTAAAGGTTTGACTAAAAACATCAACCTCATTTCCAGTTCCTTTTCCATGTTCCACATCTCCAACTAACTCTACGCTTAATCTGCAGTATAATAGTGCCACTTTTGGAGGTTCTACCTTCACCTCTGGAATTCTCCTCCCGAGCACATGGTCACTTGCGCAGTTTTACTGCGGCCATATCAAACTTTCAAAAATCGGGAAACAAGCAACACACATCAAAGTTGCTGGTGAACACAGCAGGCCAGGCAGCATCCCTAGGAAGAGGTACAGTCACTGTTTCGGGCTGAGATCCTTGTCAGGACTAACTGAAGGAAGAGCTAGTAAGAGATTTCGAAGTGGGAGGGGGAGGGGGAGGGGGAGATCCAAAATGATAGGGGAAGACAGGAGGGGGAGGGATGGAGCCAAGAGCTGGACAGGTGATTGGCAAAGAGGATATGAGAGGATCATGGGACAGGAGGCCCAGGGAGAAGGGGGGGGGGACCCAGACGATGGGCAAGGGGGACAGAGGGAGAAAAAAGAGAGAGAAAGAATGTGTGTATATAAATAAATAACAGATGGGGTACGAGGGGGAGGTGGGGCATTAGCAGAAGTTAGAGAAGTCAATGTTCATGCTATCAGGTTGGAGGCTACCCAGACAGAATATAAGGTGTTGTTCCGCCAACATGAGTGTGGCTTCATCGTTACAGTAGAGGAGGCCGTGGATAGACATATCAGAATGGGAATGGGATGTGGAATTAAAATGTGTGGCCACTGGGAAAAGTTGTTTTGGCCAAGTTGGAAAATGTGATTAGACACCAAGTTGTTCTGTGGATGTCTGCAAGGAGCGCATAATGCTCGATTAGCGGATTACAGTACTCATTTTCACTGCACTGTCTCTTCAAGGACAGCTAGAAACAATCATTACCAGTAGCAGCTACGAAAGGACGGCGAAGAAAACCAGCATCACCGCCTACATTCCCAGTCTCAGCAAGCCGCTCCCAAACAAAAAGTTCGGAGTTGTTCTACCAGTAGGGAATTGGTCATGTGATTCCTCTGGATTACCTTTGAAGGTTACAGGGAAATTGTTAAGCAAATCTTCGGCCCCATAACAATGAACCGGAAAGCCATGGCAACTCCCGCAGGCAGCGAGTAATTAGACACTTGCAAATGAAATTTAAATTAAGAGCAGTTTTTTAAAAAAAAGTCACCGCACGATTCACAACTCAATGAAACAAACTTTTAAATTTATTGTAATAGTACAAAACGTGCACTTAGTATTGAATAACTTGATTTCAAAACTACACTTCAAATCATTTGATACCCGATAGCACGCGGTAACAAGTGGAAAAAGAAACGTTAAAATTGTAAAGTTAAACAATTAACAAAATGAAATCTTAAGACGTGTCGAACGGGAGCAGTCTCATTTACAAATCGTATCGAACGAAAATATAGTTTTCAAATATAACCAAACCCTTTGTTTCCAATAATATTCTACATTGAAATTCGCTTTCTTCTAAAAACGAGCAGATCAGCGATGTTCAGATTAATCTTAACATTTCGCCAATGCGCTTTTAATTATCTTCCATTTAACGGAAGTTTTAACCATTATAGATAAGAAAGCGCGTGTCCAAGTCCAAACTTGAGATATTCACAGTTCAAATAAAGTAGCCCGACAATAAAAAAGTTCTCGCTTTCTCAAACATTGCCTTGAGATGTTGGTCTATTTCTTTACACGTAGTTTCTGCTAGCGGAAGACTTGGCTGCCGAATACTTCGCGGTGTAGCCATTGTTGTCTTTCGGGGGGCAGGAACAGCAGAGCAGAGCCCCTCCGAGGATCAGCAGACCCGATGTTCCCCATCCGATGTAGAGGGAGGCGCCAAGTTCTCTCCGCTGGGCGTCGGTGACCAGTGGGTTGTAGAAATCCTTGATGATGGTGTTCGCTGACCAGGACACCGGGATCAGGGTCAGCACTCCAGCCAAGATGAAGACAATTCCCGATACAATTGTGACTTTTGCTTTCGTTACCTCGTTTTCTATACAGGTGGTGCATTTGCCTCCCACAATGGAGATGAGGATGCCCAGGATTCCTACCACAATGGCAATGACGGTCAAAGCTCTGGAAGCCTGGAGGTCTTGCGAGAGCGCCAACAGGGAGTCGTACACTTTACACTGCATCTGCCCGGTGCTCTGAACAATGCAGTTCATCCAAAGACCTTCCCAAATTATTTGCGCCACCACGATGTTGTTTCCAACGAAAGCGGTCACCCTCCACATGGGAAGAACGCAGGTTATGATGGCTCCCAGCCATCCGATCACACACAGGGCTATGCCCAGAATCTGGAGTCCCATCGATACCATTCTGAATTCTGTTGCTGCAGGCAGTTAACGTACGTTGCTGTCTTGAGTCGTTCTGAGAGCTAAGCGGCAAACACAACGGTACTTATTAAACGCACATGGGCGGGTTATAGTATCCCAGCCCACAGAAGCCCCTCCCAATTAGATCATGGCTTAGTTGGGGGTTTCACCCATTTGTCATTGAAACCTTGACCATTCCACCGGGTATCAGTATGCTTTATGGGAAGGAAGGCTGAAAATGTTTAACAAACTCTTTTAAAATAGATATAAAGGTTTACGTGCAGCAGTGTTTTAGACAGCTCAAGCATCTTCCCAGCCGTTAATGAAATCAAGTTTGTCATCCGACTGATCTGTTGTTTACGGTATCTGCCAGTAACCTGTGTTGATTCAAAGCCACACCCAGAACCAATACCTCAGAAGGTTTCAATGAATCATCTAATGGGGGTGGGGGGGGGGGAGAGAGCAAAGGCGACCAAGGTTGATGCAAAGAAGTGTTTTAGCCGGGAAAAGGAGAGAAAAAAAATCAAAGAGAAAATGCAAGCGAAGATCGAGGACTTTTTTCACGGACGGTAACTTCAGGTAAATTTGACCTAAATTCGAAAAAAAAATGGCCAGACAGATGTAGATAACCTTTGGACCTCTGCGAACTCTTTGACTGGCTCTAACTGTTGGTGATTAATTACCGTGATTAATCAATAGCTATAGAATTCCTAAATGGCACAGTTAGTGGTGTAGCGGAAGGTCGGCTTGGTAATCGTAGTTATTCTCGCAAATCGTTTGGGTATCAGGAAGCATCAGGTTAAAAAGTGGAGTTTATTTTCCAGTTTAAGGGTATATTTAACTCCATAAATTAGTTTTGAAATGCTGTCATATCATACATTTGTTTCCAATTTGTGCTATCGAAGTAAAATTGATCAAGAAAACGAGTTAAATGTTTTGTTGTGAATCCTTACTGTTCTTTGAATACTGCGATATTGTTTATTTCTGTCGAGCCGTGGGCTACTGGCGTGAGTTATCAGTTTCGGGTTAATTGTCATCTGAATATGTACACTGAGATAAAGGTAGAATGAAAAACGTCAGACAGCATCGCATGACAGATAACGCATAAAATTATACATAAGTTATTCATAAATGATACAAGACAGTGAAGAGAGGGGAGAAACAACATAACAAAAAAAATCAGAGATAACATCATGGTAGTGCAAGAGGTGACGGTGTTCCGTTGCTGAAGTTAGGGTTGGAGAACATGACAATTCAGAGAAAGTAGCTACTCCTGAATCTGGTGCGGTGTGACTTCCAGCTTCAAAACCTCCTACCTGATGTTAACAGCGAATAGAGGGCATTAAAAGGATGGCGGGGTCTTTGATGGTAGATTTTGTCTTCTGTAGCGGCAGTAGTGGGGAGGGTTGTCCACTATTCTCTGCTGTTCCATGCAGTCCTGTGCGTTGGAATTTCAGTAACCAGAAAGAATATATTCAACAGTGCATCTGCAGAAGTTCGTTACAGTATTTGGTGAAATGCCAAATCTCCATAAGTTTCTAAGAAAATACAGGCTACTGGCACGCCTTCTTGGCGATTGCATTTGCAGCTGGTGGCAATATATTTTTTAAAAAATATATTTATTATAACAGTGTGTAATAGAATACATCTCTGAGCTTTGCCCTCCTGCAGGCAACTATGAAACAAAAAAAACATAATGGTGCCCATTCAAGAAAATATCAAACACCCAACGAACGAAAAAAGAACAAATTGCGCAAACAGCAAAAAGGGAGGGAACAACATATAAGATATTAAACATCAAACCAGCAGTCTAGTAGCATTCAGTTTAGTTTAGTTCAGCGCCTGCACTGTTAGCCAATGCAGGCCGCTGGGCCCAGTCCGCAACAATGGCTCTGATCAAACTGCTCAAAGCAGCAAAAGAAAAGATTATCCAGAATCCTGAAACACATCCAACATGAACCTCAAAGTCCCCCCAAAACGAGTCCACAGCCTCACCGACCAATCCAGCCAGATAAAGTGGAGTCCAGGACTCACGCACCTTCCTCCGACAACAGCTAATGAGAGGGAGAGGAAGGCCAGTCAAATGCAGACAGAAGGTGCGGAACACCCGCCCGTCCTCCGCTCTCGTCCTCGTTGACTTCAACCTTGCACGACGCCTCCTCAATCGGAGAGGAGCAATGGAGTCGCTTATGGGCTCTCACCTGGCCTCCAGGCTTCCAGGCTGCACACTTTGCACCAAACCTCATGGAACTCCCTCAGAGACAGATCAATAGCCTGTTTAGTTTACCCCCAAAGTACTTTTTCCTTCAGTTGGTGTCAACTGAGGGAAAAATTTACAGTGCAAAATGAGAGGCTGACTCCTGCTATGTATTTTCCAATGAAAATTTACTCCAGTATTTCTGATAAAGAAACGGGTATCAATCTGGATCATACATTAAACTACTGGAAGAACTCAGTGGGTCGAGCAGCATATGTGGAGAAAAAGTGGGGGCCGACGTTTCATTTTGAGAACCTGAGTGGGATTCGTGCTGAGGCATCATACAGATCCAGAAGAGAGGTCTCCATCTGAAATGTCAAACATCTGTTTGGCTTCACAGATGCTGCTTGACCCATTGAGTTCTTCCAGCACTTTATAAATGAAAATAATTCCAATATCTACATTCTCACGCGTCGGTTCATGTTCCGAAGTGAGTCTTTGATCAGTGACTTTCTGGCCAGATCTGTCTGTGCTAATTTTTTTGATTATCCGTTCCAATTACTTTAGAATACACTTGTACTGATTATACAGGCATGCCATTGGTAAAGTACACACCTACAGTTTTGTCTTTCTGGATTAGACCTTTCCCCAGAGAAAGTTGAAGGCGACATGTGAATATAAAGTCAAAACTAGCATTCAGGTGCACTTGGAGATCAGAATCAGAATCCTTTACTATTGCCAAGTATGTGGACACATACAGGGAATTTGATGCCGGTTTCCCTGAGCTCTTGCTGTACAGAATCAAAAACAAACAAAACAATAGTACAAATAATCATGAACTATATACAGTGAGGTATACCTGTGTATGTACAGGTGGACTTGGTTTATAATAGACTAAAATTCAAGTGTTCATAAGACTGGTGGCATACGGAAAGAAACCATTCTTGTACCTATTTGTCCTGGCATACAGTGATCTAAAGCATACAGGTGATGTCCAGGGTGTTCCAACTCCTTCCTTCTGGTAGGCACTTTAGATGACATTATCATACAAATCATTTCTCCCATCTTATTTATTTATTTATTTGTTTATTTATTGAACTACAACATGGAATAGGCACTTCCAGCCCTTCAAGCCATACTGCCCAACAACCCCTGGTTTAAACCTAGCCTAATCCACAGGACAATTTACAATGACCAATTACCGTACCAACCCGTACTGTACATCTTTGGAATACGGGCGGAAACCAGAGCACCTGGGGCAAACCCACACGGTCACGGGGAGAACATACAATCTCCTTACATGTTTTAGATACAGAGTCAAATAATTACTTTACAGCTGTGGTCAGCATTCCAATCTAAGGAACCCAGTTAGCAGCAAGTATTCACAAACAACATTGTCATATTCATTGAACTATCTCTGCCTATCTATTTTGTTATCCTGGCTCTGCTCTCTGATCGTGTCATGTCCATTGTGGTCAAACTACATTCCAATTTTATTTGGGAATTGCATGCACTGCACACTATCTTCTCATTGTTAGTGTTTGATTTTAGATATCATGTATATGATCCAATCACTGGATTTTTCATTGAACATTCCAAAATCTTGCTCCTTCCCGTGCATATCCTCTGGGATATATATAGTTAAGTTCAGTGCAAATCTGAAATTGTACTGAATAATAGGTGGAGCAAACACCCAGTTCAATGCATCAATTTGAAGTGTACTTAGTGACTGTGCAGGATTGCTAAGCTGTGTATAAATAAGTTTTTTTTAAATAACTGAAACTCACATGAGCAGCTGTACTGTCACAAGGTAGGTTCAATTCTACCTTGTGCCAGAAAAGCAGCATTCATACTATAATTGAACTTTCTTGGAAAGAAAGACTTCATTTTTAATTTCATTTTTTCCTGAAATTCATTAGCAAATCCAGCATTTATTGCTCTTGGGAAAGCGATGGTGATCTGCTTTCATTTGATGGTGATGGGGAGAAATCAGTCAAATAGGGTGAGAGGGATAATACATCAGCCATGATGAAATGGCAGAGAACACTCATTGAGTCAAATAACCTATATCTTATGCTTTCTGAATCACCACTGTCCTTTTGGTAAAAAACGATTTAACAATGCTTTTGCCCAGGGAGTTCCAGAACTTAAATAAAATTGCAATATACACTCACTGGCCACTTTATTAGGTGCAAGAGTGGAACCCGGTGTAGTCTTCTGTTGCTGTAGCCCATCCTCTTCAAGATTCCATTCAACATGTTTTGTATTCAGACATGTTTTAACACATGGTTATTTGAGCTACTGTTGCCTTCCTGTCATCTTGAACCAGTCTGGCCATTCTCCTCTGACCTCTGGTTACAAGGTGGATTCTGCCATTTACTGGATGTTTTTGTTTTCAACACCATCCTCTGTAAACTCTAAAGACTTGTGCATAAAAATCCTAGAACAACAGTTTGAGATACCCAAATCACCCCATCTGGCAACAACAATCATTCCATGGTCAAAGTCACTTAGACCACATTTCTTCCCCATTCTGATGTCTGGTCTGAACAGCAACTCAACCTCTTGACCATGTTTGCAGGCTTTTGTGAATTGAGTAGCTGGCACAAGATTAGCTGATTAGATATTTGCATTAATGAGCAGGTATCTAATAAAGTGGCCACTGAGTGTTTTTCAAGCCAGGATAGCACTCAACTTGAAAGAGAACTGAAAGTAATTTTGTTCCCATAGGCCTGACACCTGTAAGCTTCTTGATGATTTGGGAGGTGCTGTCAGACCATGCTTGTAGCAAGTAACTGCAGTGCATTATATGCAGTAGATGGTATACGCTGTACACTCCCATTGGTGGTGGGAATTAATGTTTTAGAGGATGTACCAGTTAAGTGAGTTGCGGTGTCTGGATGATATCAGGAATGTTGAGTGTTGCTAGAGCTGTACTCATCCAGATAAGTAGGAAGTATTCCATCACATTTTTGACATGCCTTCTAGATGGTATCCAGAGATAATTCATTCCCCCCAAGATCTCTCTCTCTCTCTCTCTCTCTCAGTCTGGCTATCCATCCCATAGGATGATGATGTTTCCTTTCAGTCAGTTAGTGGGGTGGTACCCCACCCCTCAGAAAGGAACAGCGTGTGCGTGAATGGATTTTAGGTGAGTAGGGGGTTGCACAGGTCCAGACCCACCCTCTCAACATCCCCTCCCGAATCCAGCGGCATGGTGGGGTCCAAGATGGCTGGGGGAAGTTCTGTTGCAGTGAACAGCCAGGCCAAGCTTCGATGCAAGGGATGCCCTTTCCACACTTCACGGCACGTGTTTGCTAGATGGCTGTTGACCCTACGAGATGGTTCGTCTGCCCTTTGACAGGTCTTGTTTTTCATCCTGCAGGGTGTCTAGCCACCCTCCTCACCAGGTAAGCCTGGTGGGGGATCCGGTTTAGTTGCCGACCACCTGACCATGTGACAGGTAGTACTGGGTTACATGGTACAAGTAGCACTCTAGACGAGTGACCTGACCTGAGATACTCATCCATTGACCTCCTGGTCAGTAATAACATCCAAGATGTTGACAGTGGGGAGCTCATTGAAGGGAATGTATTTGGATATATCAAGGGTGGGTTTTATCATCTCTCATTGGAGAAGGTTATTCCCTGGCACTTGCAGCTCACAAATGTCAGTTTCCTCTTATTATCCCCTACCTTAATGTTCTCTGTGTCTTGCTGGATGCAAGCTTGGATTGTTTTGTTTGCTGAGGAATTGCAAATGGAATTAAACATGACATATAATAAAAGAATATTCCCATTTCTGATATTATGGGAGTGTGGTCGTTGATGAAGCAGGTGAAGATGTTTGAGCCTAAAACTCGCTGTCATAGGTGAAAGATGGTTATTGTATATTTAAATAAGGTGTTAGGTGAGAGTGAACATGTTGTGTACCCTGGGCAATATCTTCCAAGAAGAGGAGAAATTATTATGAGAAAGAACTCATAAGGGAGTATGGCATTTGAAGGGGCTGCCAACCTCCTCAGTAATGAATAATAAATTCAATAAGTGTTTATATGTGTGTAGGCATGTATGGGTATGCATGATTTAGTGACTGCATCACTATTTTTCCTTAATATTCTAAGGGATATTATTGCGTATATATAAATCTCTAGAGGATATAATTCTGTGTTGTCAGCTATTAACATGGCAACAAACCCCTATATAGTAAGACCATAATAAAAGAGAAAGTTAATTGGCCTCTTGAAACTGTTCACCATTCAATAAGATATGGACTAATCTTGTCCTCAGCATCACTTTCCCTTTTATTCCTCTCAACACCCCTGTACTTAATGTATTTGTCAGTATCCACCTGAAATATCTTGTGATTTGACTTCCAGAGCTCTCTGTGTTAGAGTGTTGAAGGTTCACAACCCACTGAGAAAATAAATTCCTCCTCATATCCATCTAAAGTAGGCAACTCCTTATTCTGCTCTGTGTCTCCTAATTCTGGATGCCACCAAAGAGAGACATCATCTCAGCATCCACCCTCAAAATTTTACCTTTCAGTAAAATAATTTCTCATTGTTCTAAGCTCTGCTGAGGATATGGCCAACCTGCTTATACATCATTCCCTTCTTCCCAAGAATCATGGATGGCATGGTAGCATAGTGGTTAGCACAATGCTTTACAGTACAGGTGACCCAGGTTCAATGCCCACTGCTGCCTGTAAGAAGTTTGAACGTTCTCCCCGTGACTGTGTGTGTGTCCTCCCACAGTCCGAAGACCTACTGGTGAATAGGTTAATTGGTGGGACAGCTGGGCAGTGTTTGCTCGAAGGCCCATTCTGTAGTTCAATAAATATATAACTAATCTCCTCTGCACTTCCTCCATTGCAAGCACGTCCTTCCTTAAATATGGAAATCAAAACAGGAACAGTTTCACTAGCACCTTGTGAAGATGTATTAAAACTTCCCTGCTTTCATCGTGAATACCCTTTATAATGGAGGCTACCATCCCAATAGCCTTCTACATTACTTCCTCTGGGTGCGTGCTAACTTGTGTTTTGTGTCCACATCTCTATTTTCTAACTCCATTTAAATAATACTTCAACTATTCGTTCTTCTATCCGAAGTAAATACCTTGGCAATTTCCAACATTAATTTCCATCTTTTTGTTCGGCCACTAAATCTGTCCATATTCTTTTGCACATTCTTTATGACCTTCACAAAACTTGCTAATCCCACCACAAAAAGAAGGAGCTGCTGGTGGAATTCAGCTGCATCAAATGGACAATTGAAATTTCGGGCTGAGACCCTCAACATCAATGGTCCACATTTTCACAGATGCTTCCTGACCCATTAAGGTCATTCAGCAGCTTACCTTTTGCTCCAGTTTCAGTATCTGAAGTCCCTGGTGCCTCTACCTTTCCAATTCAACTGTGTACAATAAGGGAGGCATTGTATTTATCTAAAATAGCCATGATAATACTCTGGGCATTTTTCACCAATCTCTTCCTCTAGATGTGTCAAAGGGCTAAGCAAAGTTTAACTGCTTATAAATGCCAGAATGGAACATGATACTGCAGCTTTTCTGGCTGTATTGTGCTGAGCAGGAAGTTTTACCAGTACTTTTTTCTGTAAAGTTTGGCTGTGCAAGTAGCTTATCTGCTCTCCAGTTCGAGCAAAATGACACGTACGTGTTTTGCAAGACAATGTCAGTAAAAGTCTTATTGTTCCAAGTGAGACCAGTCGATGGTCAATTACAACTGGAAGAACATCATTTCATAGTCCTGCATTCTGTGAAGCAATGTACCGTTTCAAAGGGCCCCTGACATACAGGGCACAAACATCCAATGCAGAACAGGTTGAAAATAATGCTGATTCTAACACCTGTAACTGTGGACTTCTGAAACTTTTGATGAGAATTTTGTATTTTCTACAGTTATAAGGAGAAACTAGTAATTTTAGTTCAAACAGAAGTGACTAGGATAGGATTTAATTCAGGTATATAGTATATAATAATGGTATGAGAGGCCTAAGCAGGTTGAAGTTGATTGCCCAGCTTCCTCTGGGGGTAACCTGAGAACATAGGTTCAGTTGTAGGGTGATAACAAGGGAGTTGGGAAATACTCTTTCATCAAAAAAGCGTTAGGTATCTGGAACACATTCCAAGAAAGCATGGCCTAGTTAAATCATCAATTACATTTAATTCTTACCCGGAAGATCACTTCAAGAGCTGTAACCTACTGAGTTATGCACCAAAAGGAGGAATAGCTCCATTTTGGATGGCATGGAAACAATGTGCCACATGGTATCATTCTGTCTTATAAAATTCTGTGTGATTGGTGGATCTGATGAGTGAGCCTCGTGATTTAGAGGTGTAGGAAGGGTATGGAAAGCGGGCCCGTGTGGCTGGAGATTTGGAGACAGGAAGGGAAGAATTTCTTAAGTATATAGAGTCAATCAAGAGGAATGGGGACCAAGGAAGATTGACTGCATGGATTCAGAATGGGTTAGGAGAGGGAGCATATTCTGCCTGGAGGTCCATGTCCGGTGGTGCCCTGTAAGGTTCTATACTGGGAGCCCTCCTTCTTGTGATTTTCCAAAAATGTAAATGACTTGAATGAGAAAATGGGAGGGTGGGTTAGTAAGTTTGAACATGACATGAAGTTTGGTGTCCTGGATAGTGTAGAAAGTTGTAAGCTAAAATGAGACATTGATAGCACACAGAGCTGGTCTGAGAAGTGGCAGATGGAGTTCAATCCAGAAAAAAAAAGTGAAGCAGTATTCCTTGGAAGGTTGAACTTGAAGGCAGAGTACAAAGTTAATGGCAGGATTCTTAGTAATATGAAGGAACAGAGAGTTCCTGGCATACAAGTCCATAGATCCCACAAAGTTGCCTCACAAGTTGATAGGACAATTAAGAATGTGTATGTGTATTGGCCCTTGTTAGCTGGGGGATTGAGCTCAAGAGCCCCGAGGTAACGTTGCAGCTCTATACAACTCTGGTTAGACAACACTTGAAATATCGTGTTCAATTCTAGTCGCCTCATTATTGGAAGGATATTAAGCTTTAGAGAGGGTGCAGAGGAAATTTACCAGGATGCTGCCTGGATTAGAGAGCATATCTAATGAGGATAGGATAAGTGAACTAGAAATTTTTGCTTTGGAGCAAAGGGGAATGAGAGGAGACTAGATAGAGATGTATAGATGAGAAATGACACTGATAGAGTGAACTGTCAGTGCCTTGCCCTCGGGGTGGCAATGGCTAATAGCAGAAGGAATACTTTTAAGTTGATTGGAGGAAAGTATGGGGTGGATGTAAGAGGTGTATTTTATTGCACAAAGTGTTTAGTGCATAGAATGCACTGTTGGGGCAGTGATAGAAGCAGATATATTAGGGACATTTAAGAGTCGAGTGGATGATAAAAAAGTGGAGGGCTATGTGTTAGGGAAGTGTGAGATTGATTTTGGTGTAGGTTCAAATTTCAGAGTACATTTATTATCAAGGTACAAACAGTATACGTAACCATACACTAACCTAACATTTATTTTCTTGCAGACATTCACAGTAAGTACAAAGAAACAAAATAGAATCAATGAAAAACTGCACACAAAGACAAACAACCAATATGCAAAAGGCAACAAATTGTACAAATAAAAAAGAGGAAAAAAACCTAATCAGTAAACAAATAATAAACATTGAGAACAAAAGTTGTAGAGTTCTTGAAAGTGAGTCCATGAGTTCTGGAATCAGCTCATTGTTAGGATGAGTGAAGTTATTCACTCTGGTTCAGGAGACTAATGGTTGAAGGGTAATAACTGTTTCTGAACTTGGTGGTGTGGATTCTAAAGTTCCTGTATCAACTTCTGATGGTAGCAGAGCATGGAATGGATGGTGAGGATCCTTGGTGGGAATGCTGCTTTCCTGCAACAGTGCTCCATGTAGATGTGCTCAATGGTGAGGAGGGCTTTACCTGTGATGGATTGGGCTGTACCCACTACTTTTTGTAGGCTTTCTCATTTCCGAGCATTGGTATTTCCATACCAGGCCGTGATGCAACCAGTCGGTACATTCTCCACCATGGATCGGTAGAGGTTTGTCAAGGTTTAAGATGACATGCCAGATCCTGAGAAGTTTCTGAAAAAGTAGAGGTGCTGCTGTGCCTCCATTGAAATGATATTTGTGTGCTGGGCCCAGGACAGATACTCCGAAATTTAAAGTTACTGACCTTCTCCACCTCCAATCTCCTGATGAGGACTGGCGCAGGGACATCCACTTTCCTCCTCCTGTAGTCAGTAATCAGCTCTTTGGTTTTGATGTTGACTGAGAGGTTGTTGTTTTATCACACCATTCAGCTAGATTTTCAATCTCTCTCCTATATGCTGATTTGGCACCAGCTTTGATTCAACCAACAACAGCAGTGTCGTCAGTAAACTTAAATATGGAATTGGAAAAGTACTTAGCCTCACATTCATAAGTATAAAATGGGACTAAGCACACAGCCTTGTGGTGCATCTGTGCTGAATCTGATTGTGGAGATGTTGCTAATCCAAAATGACTGAGGTCTGTACGTGAGGAAATCAAGGATCCAGTTGCCCAAGGAAGTAGTGAAGCCTAATTCTATATAGTAGTTATATTATATAGTGTATTGTGTACTATATATAGTTGAGATGCATTCTCTATTGAGTTGGAGTTTACAGCTAAGCAGGGAGGAGTGTTATTTAATATTTCAGTAACATTCGAGTAATCTTGTAAATATATTGTTTGATTAAACATCCTTGGTTGTTTATATTAGTCTTTATATGTAAAAATCTGTGAATTGCATATGTCAATATGCTACCACATGATATGTGCATGCCTCCCTCAAAGCAGAATACAAAGTTAGACTAATATTTTGGACTCCCATGTTTTCCTTTGAATTAGTTGAATGTTCTGAAGTTACAAAGCATAACAAAGATCTTCCCAATCACCTTCAACTCCATACAGAGAGGACCAATTTTGTCTCTTGCCATCCTTTTGCTCTCAATACATCTATGGAAACCCATGGGATTCTCCTTCATCTTGTCTGCTAGAGCAACCTCATGACTTCCTTTAGCCCTTCTGATTCCCTAAGGTGTTCTCTTACATTCCTTATATTCCTTAAGTAGCTCATTTTCTCCTTGCTGCCTATACCTGCTATGCACCTCCTGTTTCTTAACCAAGACCTCAATATCTCTCAAAAACCAAGGTTCCCTGAACCTATTCACCTTGTTTTTTTATCATGGCAGGAACATACTAGCTCTGTATTCTCAAATTCATTTTTGAAGGCTTCCCACTTACCAAGTACACATTTGCCACAAAACAACCAAATCCACACTTGCCAGATTCTTTCTGATACCATTAAAATTGGCTTTTCTCCAATTTAGAATTTCAACCCGAGGACCAGATCTATCCTTGTTGATAAATATCTTGAAACTTATGGTATTATGATCACTAGATCCGAAGTGTTCCCCTAAACACACTTCCTCTCATCTGTCCGGTCTCATTCCTTAATAGGGGATCCAAAATCGTACTGTCTGTAGTGGGGACCTCTATCTACTGATTAAGGATATGTACCTTGGTAATACATTTACTTTTGTTGAATGGAACATTATGGGCATGCCACATTGGCACCAAAGTGTTTGGTGACACCGTGGGCTTCCCCAGCATATACCTCTGTATGCTGGTTGTTAATGCAAACAATGCATTTCACTGTATGCTTTGATGTCCATGTGATAAATATACCTGAATCTGATATGACACGCATTCCGCTACAAAATGTCACAGTTTTACTAGTTGATATGTTTGTGCTTTTTCATGCGTATAGTAAACTATACATTTCTGCAGCACTACCGAGACTTGTTATGGGTGAACGTGGTTCTAGAATAATTCCAAAATAATTTCCAGTACATCCGGGTATTTCCAACTCCTGCAAGGATTGGACATGTTTACTAACAAATATTTTGCATTTCTCACTGACCTTCAGCGTGTGTGCTGCCATTTGGAATTCCATCCCTGAATTCCTTTTGACATCTCCACTTTTCTTTTAAATTCTTCCTCAAAAATATTGATAAGCTAATCCAAGCCTTTGGTCATTCCTCTCGGTGGGGTTTCCAAATTTTAAGTATGTACCTGTGAAGCATTTTAAACGGTACCTTAGCATACGGGTGCAATAATGGTTGTCATATTTGTTTAGGTTGTCGGTTATATTAATATCAGAACTGCAAGTACTTCAGTGGTATGCTATAAATGGAACACATCCAGCAGTCCAACCATCCATGCAGAAAGTAAGCATTTCACATCAATTCTCACAATTGAAAGATGTTACAGATTAACAGTAAAAGAGTGCACAAAAATGGAAAGAAAGAATGGTCTGCAAAATGATTTGACCATGTTTTCAAATAGAGCACACCTTTGTATCAGGTGGAAAATACCATTTGATAGAGCTTGAGGCCGTGTTCATTATTGTACACTGTATTGGTAAAAGCAGGACGAGGTGTGAGTGAGGGCTAGTACCTGTAATAGGCATTGAAGCCTTTGCAAATGCAAATATAGACCCTGACACATATTTAAAAATGCTGCTGCAGAACTGACCGGAGGATGAACAGAATAAGGCCAGTTGGCCCATCATTTGATCACGGCTGATTTACTATCGCTCTCAATCCCATTCTCTTGCCTTCTCCCCATTACCATTGAAGCCCTCACTAACCAAAAGCCTATCAACTTCCACTTTAAATATGCCCAACGACTTGGCCTCCACAGCTATCTGTGGCAATGAATTCCACATATTCACCACCTTCCTCCTCATCTCTGCTGTAAAAGGATGTCCTTCTATTCGGAGGCTGTGTCCTTTGGTCTCCCAATATTGGAAACATCCTCCCGACATCCACTCTAAGTATTTTAATATTTGGTAGGTTTCAATGAGATTTCTGCCTTATTATTTTAAAATCCAATGAGTACAGGCACAGAACCATCAAATGCTTCTCATATGTTAACCCTTTCATTCCTGTGATCATACTCATAAATATCGTCTGGACCGTCTCCAATGTCAGCATATCCTCTCTTAGGCAGAGAACCTAAAGTTGCTCACAATACCCAAATGTGGCCTGACCAACACTTTACCAAGCCTCAGCATTACGTCCTTGATTTTATATTCTAGTTCTCTGGAAATTATTATGCATTTTCCTTTTTTACTACTGACACAACCTGAAAGTTAACCTTGAGGGAATCCTGCACTGGGACTTCCAAGTCCCTTTACACTTTAGATTTGTGAACTCACTCTGAATCTAATCAGTCCAAGTCCTTCTGCAGACCGCTGCTTCCTCAACACTGCCTGCCCCTCCATCTATCTTTGTATCATCTGCAAGCATAGCTACAATGATCACCCAGATCATTAACATAAATGTGAAAAGTTGTGTACCCAACACCGATCCCTACAGAACAGTCACCGGCAGCCAACCAGAAAAGGGCCCCTTTATTCCATTTCTTTGCCTCCTGTCAGTCAGCCAATCCTCTGTCTATGTTGATATCTCTCCTGACTCCATGGGCTGTTATTTAGCAGTTTCATGTGCAGCACCTTGTCAAAGGACTTCTGAAAATCCAGGTGAACATTTACTGACTCTTCTTTGTCTATCCTGCTTGTAATTTCCTCAAAGCATTCCAACGTATTTGTCAGGCAAGATTTCTCTTTAAGGAATCCATACTGACTGGGTTTGTCATCTACCTCCAAGCACTCTGAAGGCTGCTTCTTAATGGACTCCCAACATCTTGCCATCCACCAAAGTCAAGCTAACTGGCCTCTAACTTCCTGTCTTTTGCCTCCCTCCCTTCCTAAAGAGCAGAGTGATATTGACGATTTTATAGTCCTCCAGAACCATTCAAGTGCCTAGTGATTTTTGAAAGGTCTGTTCTGATGAAGGGTCTCAGCCCAAAATGATGACTGTTTTACAATTTTTTATAGGTCCTGTCTGACCTGCTGAGTTTCTCCAGCATTTTGTGTGTGTGTGTGTGTGTGTGTGTGTGTGTGTGTGTGTCTGTGTGTGTGTGTGTGTGTGTGTTTTGCTTTGGATTTCCAGCATCTGCAGATATTCTTGTGTTTGTAGTTCAGCTGCAGCCTGTCCCATCTGATTAGTTCTGTTCTTCCCCAAAACTAGTGCTTATGCCTCACGAATTCAAACCCACATCTCCCACACCAGTCTTTGAGCTAGGTATTTAACTCTCTGTTCATGTTCAAAGCAAATTTATTATTAAAGTATGTATACGTGTTAGTTAAGTTAAAGTCTGTCCCAAGCCTTATATGCACATCAGGCCATGCTTATGTTGGTTTCCGTGGCGTGAAGCGACCGAGAGTACGAGACTCCCCCCGCCCCCCCCCCCCCCTGGATAGGATGCCAGTCTATTGCAAGGTTAACCCCCAGCATTTTGCCGGTACCCATTTTCAGCTGGGTGGACTGGAGCAATGTGTGGTTAAGTGCCTTGTTCAAGGACACAACACGCTGCCTCGGCTGGGGCTCGAACCCACGACCTTCAGATCGCTAGTCCAACGCCTTAACCACCTGGCCAGGCAGCACATATATGTGCACAAAGTATGTATAAGTATTTCCTTGTGGACTTTCACAGTAGATACAAAGAAACACAATGGAGTAAATGAAAAATTGAACACAAACAAAGATAGGCAAACAACCAATGTGCAAAAGATGACAAACTGCAAGGACCAAAAAAAAAAATGGGTAATAAATAATATTAAGAACTCAATATTAATATTAAGAACTTTTTTTTTAGTCTTTAAGATGATGTCTTTTTTGAGACATTGTAAGTGTTGTTACTTCAATGTACTCATGTTATTTTTTTCTGTATAATATAACAATAAAAAGATTTGAAAAGAAAGAAAGAATATTAAGAACTCAAGTTGTAGTGTCATTGAAAGTGAGTTCATAGGTTGTGGAATCACTTCAGTGAGGTAACTGAAGTTATTATTAATAACAGAATGCAGACGTGCACCATGGTATTCCTTGGGGTTAGCGCGACACTATTACAGTTCGAAGTGTCAGAGTTTGGACTTCATTTCCGGTGCTGATCTATAAGGAATCTCTGTATGTCCTCACCGTGGAATGCTCAGGTTTTTCCTGGGAGCCCTGGTTTCTTCCCACAGTCCAACGATGTACCAGGTAGGTTAATTGGTCATTGTAATTTGTTCCGTGATTAGCTTAAGGTTAAATCGGGGTTGGTGGAACAGCATGGCTCAAAGGGCCCACTCTGTGCGATATCACTAAATAAATAAATATTGCCTGAGCCTCTGTTGCCAATGATCGAGTTTCCCACAGAAAGGGTGTGTTTTTCAAAGAATACATACTAATACAGGCCAGACCGTGGTGGTTTGCTGCTCCCGGTTCAACAGGGAGCTAAAAACCACTATCATCATTCTTTTATATTCTCTTGCTGCTCTTCTGCATTCTCCTTGAACTTTTTCTTGGCCTTAGTACTTAAAATTTCTCAACTTTGCTTTAATTCATCACTGACCTTCAGCATAAGTACAACCACATTGGATTCCATCCCTGAAAACCAATTTCCCCCGGGATCAATAAAGTATGACTATGACTATGACTATGAATTCTTTGGCATCACCACATTTCTTTTAAAAACTATCTCAAAAGTTAATGACCTAAGTCAAGTTTTTGGTCATATCTTTTTGGCTTGGTTTCCAATTTCTAAATGTGTACCTGTATAGTATTTTTTAAAAAAACATACTTTAACAATGTTCTAAGTATATTTATTATCAAAGTATGTATACATAATACAACAGGAGATTTGTCTCTTTACAGGCAACCACAGAACAAGAAACCTGAAGAACCCATTAAAAAAAATCCAGCAAGCACCCAATGTGCAGAGAGAGGGAAAAAAAGCAAATTGTTCAAACAATAAAAGCAAGCAAACAGCATTCAGAATAAAACAGCCTGGAGACACAAAGCCCAGAGCAGGCCTGTAGCCTCAGCCTCGGCCTCAACACAGCGAACATCGCAAAGCAGCGTGCGGAACTGGCCCGACCCTCGCCTTCTGTAACAATGCTGTGTAACATTTAATGTTAGCTTTATTTAGTTTGTTCATCATGAATTTTTAATCAGAGAATGTGTACTTGGGAAATTTGTGTATATAGCAAGAGCCAGGGTTCTAAACATCTTGTCCAGCATCACCTTGATTGAGGAGTGGTCATAGAGCAATACAGCAAGGATATAGGCCCATTCATAATATAAATCCCATTCTGGTCTGACTTTCCAAAATACATCACCTCGGACTTACCTATATTGAAATCCACTCCTCAGCTCATTTACCTATCTGATGAAGCTTATTTAGTAGCGAAATGGTTTCATTTTCACCTTCGGCTGTTTCTGGCATCTGCAAGCATGAATGCTTGAAACAGCAATCAGCAAAACAGTTCCAAATTGTCTTACTGTTTATTATCTAATAATAAACAGCAAGATTCTATTTTAAAACTTCACTGTAAACACAGTGGTGTGTGTTAATAAGCACATGGGTACATATGACTGATGCTAGTTAGAAACTGTTTGGCAACAGTCTCCTGTCCCAATAAAGTGGCATAGTGTCCCAAATAAACGAAAGGAATCCCAGCAATTTTCTCAATTAGTTTTTGTTCTTTAAGGGTTGTCCCAAATAAGCCCCAATTTACCTATGGTCCAATTAACCGGAACAAAGCTGTGCTGGCTCCTCCTAATCAGTCTCTGTCTATCCGAGTGCCGGTTGATGCTCTCTCTCAGAATTCCCTCCAGTAACTTCTCCACTACTGATGTCAGGCTGTGCAGCCTATGGTTTGCTGACTTGTCGTTGTTATCCTTAAAAAATGGAACAACATTAGTCACCTTGCGGTCTTTGGGTACTTCACCAGTGGCTGACAATGAAGCAAATATCTCCAAAAGGGCCTCTGCAATTTCTTCTCTTCCTCTCATGAAGTCTGAGGATGCACTCTGTCAGGTTCTGGTGATTTATTCGCTTTACCAGTGGATTGTATGTACATGCTGTTAGAGTGAGTTTTTTTTGCATAGATAATTTGTTTACACTTAAGTGACTTTGGCCACCAGACTTCTATTTGACAAAGTGCTGTGGATTGAGTCCACAACAATGCGCTTCCTAAAAAGGTGTGAATACCAGATGCTTCTGGCGCCATAGCTTGAACTGATGCTGTAGTTTTGAAGACAGTATTATCTATACATTATAAATATTAATTGTCTTCTATGTTAGCACGGGAAATGCCAAATACATGTATTGTAGACTTAACTTGCATTCCTAAAGGCTGTGAATACCAACCCAGACATGTTGGCATCAGAAGGAAAGGATGGTGTGATATTTTGTATGTAGCTTCAATAGGAAGCACTGTCTATGCATTGTCTATAACTTTTTAAGTAGAGATTGCCTGTGTGTTTAGTATATAAATATCAAGCCCACATTGAGCTAACAGACCTTTCTACCAAAAGTGTCTCTGTCCGTATGATGCCTGCTTGTTGTGTCGAATAAAGAAGCTGCTTTGTATCTACCAGTGACTCTGTCTCTCTGGTGATTTCATCCACGCTGCAACACACGCCTACTTCAAAAGGACAGAAAGGGAATTGCATTGTTTATCCATGCATTCGAGCATACCATTCAAAGTACAATCTGCTGAAGGATCTCGGCAGGTCAAACATCATCCTTGGATGCAAAGGGATCATTAATAATTCCATTTGATAGTTGACATTTCTGAATGTGTGTAGAGGACGCTTACACAAGGGTCAGGGCTAGAAATTTAAAAAGGAGCTTTCACTGGCTTTTGGCTTTTCTGGCGGCCCGATCGAATCGCGATTCATTAGCAAGGGCAAAAGTGGAGTAGTCATTGTTGGAGTAGACCAGTAGACCAGGGCTTTGGTTCAACAGGCTTGGGTGGGTGAGGTAAGTTTCTGGCACTGAGTTTGGCACTGTGGTTCAGAAGGGAAGTGGGGGGGGGGGTGGCGTGGAGAGGACTGCAATAGTGATAGGGAATTCCATAGTTAGGGGAGTAGACATGAGATTTTGTGGATGTGAAAGAGAAGCTTGGATGGTGTGTTGCCTCCCAGGTGCCAAGGTCAGCAATGTCTTGGACTGGTTCCACAGCATTCTAAAAGGCAAGTGTGAGCAGCCAGAAGACTTGGTACATATTGGCACCAATGACATAGGTAGGAAAAGGGAGGAGGCCTGAAGAAAGAACTTGGGCAGAAAGCTGAAAAGCCTCTGAACAGTAGCCAGGCTGTGGGCTACAAATTACGATGGAAGATAAAAATGCCATGTCATGAGGATTTCAATGTGCATGTAGATTGGGTAAAATCAGGTTAGCGATGGATCCCGAGAGAAGGTTTCTAAAGGTTTCAATAGGTACATTTAATGTCAGAGAAATGTATACAATATACATCCTGAAATTCTTTTTCTTTGCAAGCATCCACGAAAACAGAGGAATGCCCCAAAGGATGAATGACAGTTAAAATGTTCGAACCCCAAAGCCCCCCCCAGCTCTCCAATCCCATTCACAGGCAGCAGCAAGGCAACAACTGACCCCCACAGCAAAAAAAATCCGGAACCCTGAAGGCGTGCTCACCTTCCAGGCCACGTCCCTGGGATATCAAGAAGCGGCTGGTCGTGAGGCCACAAGAGCAGGTCCCATTCCCACAAAGAACCAAAGTCAGAGTGTAACTCCAGGTCAGGTTCTTCAAAAGGACCTTGAAAAGGAAAAAAAAAGAGATATTAAGATAGAAATAGAGCTGTTTCTGAAGAAGCAAGCAAAGGAGTCGCCATTTAGTGCCACCTTGACTTTGCTCTGCCTCCAGAAGTCCAGAAGGGATTTGTAAAATGCATATGAGATAGCTTTCTAGAGCAGCTTGCAGTTGAGCCCATCTAGGGAAAAGGCTGTTCTGGACTGGGTGTTGTGTAATGAGTCACTTTGATTAAGGAGCTTTAAATAAAGGAAACGTGAAGGAGGCTGTGATCATAATATGATAGGCTTCACCCTGCAATTTGAGAGGGAGAAGCTAAAGTCAGAAGTATCAGTATTACAGTGGAGTAAAAGGGAAATACAGAGGCATGAGAAAGGAACTGGCCAAAGTTGATTGGAATGGAACACCAGCAGGGATGATGGTAGAACAGCAATGGCTGGAGTTTCTGGAAGAAATACAGAAGGTGCAGGATTGATATATCCCAAAGAAAAAGTAGTATTCTAAAAGCAGGATGACGCAAATGTGGTTGACTAGGGAAGTAAAAGCAAAAGTGAGTGCATATAACAGAGCAAATATTAGTGATAAGTTGGAGGATAGAGAAGCTTTTAAAAACTAACTGAAGGCTACTAATAAAAACATAAGGAGAGAAAAGATTAAATATGAAAGTAAGCTAAGCAATAATATAAAAGAGGATACCAAAAGTTTTTTTCAGATATATAAAGAGTAAAAGAGAGGTAGGACTGAATATTGGACTGCTGAGAGATAGTAATAGGGGACAAGGAAATAGCAGATGAACGAAATAAGTATTTTGTATCCACCCTCACTGTGGAAGACACTGTCAGTATGCTGGATGTTCAAGACTGTCAGGGAACAGAAGTGAATGCAATTGCTATTACTAGGGAGAAGGTGTTTGGGAAGCTGAAATGTCTGAAGGTAGATAAATCACCTGGACCAGATGGTCTACATCCCAGGTTCTGAAAGAGATAGTTTAAGAGATTGTGGAGGCATTAGTTATAATCTTTCAAGAATCAATCAATTCTGTCATGGTTCCAGATGTCTAGAAAATTGCAAATGTCTCTCCACTCTTCAAGAAAGGAGAGAGAAGAAGAAAGGAAATTAGAGACGAGGCCAGTTAGTCAATGGTTGGGAAGATTTTGGAGTCGATTGTTAAGGATGTACTTGAAGATACATGATAAAATAGGCTGAAGTCAGCATAGTTTCCTTAAGGGAAAGTCTTGGTTGACCAATCTATTGGAATTATTTGAAGAAATAACAAACAGGATATACAAAGGAGAACTGATGGATGTCGTGTACTTGGATTTTCAGAAGGCCTTTGACAATATGCCACACTTGAGGCTGCTTAACAAATTAAGAACCATTGGTAGTACATGATAGATACTAGCATGGATACAACAATGGATGATTGGAAGAAGGCAAAGAGTGCGAATAAAGGGACCCTTTTCTGGTTGGCTGTTGGTCACTGGGGTACCCCACTGGGGTCTGTGTTGGGACCACTTCTTTTTACGTTATATATCAATGATCCCAGCTATGGGTAAATAGCCGGTCTACCTTGTGGACAGCCTCAGGAGAGACCACAGCCACAGGAGTAGCATAGACAGCAAATCCGAGTGGAGCACCTAAGGCGGCTAGATGACAATGAACAACCTTCTGGCGGCCCCTGCAGCCAAGCTGGTGCCAAACATATTGCTTCACTTTCCTTTAGACTACACTGGTGAGGCCGAGAAGGGAATCTTGACAACTGGGCATCTCAGGATCTCCATACCCTCCACCCAAGCTTGTGATGATGATGACGATAGCCCATTTTTCTTCAAGAAAGACGGATGCCAACCACCGTCAATGATTTGGGTGATAGAATTGATGGTTTTATGGCCATGTTTGCACATGATACAAAGAAAGGTGGAGGGGCAGGTAGTGTTAAGGAAGTAGAGAGGCTACATAAGGACTTAGACAAATTAGGAGGATGGGCAAAGAAATGGCAGATGGAATACAGTGTCGGGAAATGTATGGTCATGCACTTTGGTAGAAGAATTGAAAGGGTTGACAATTTCCTAGAGAGGAAATACAAAAAAAAAACTGAGGTGCAAAGAGACTTGGGACTCCTTGTGTAAGAATCCCTAAAGATTAACTTGCAGGTTGAGTTCGTGGTGAGGAAGGCAATTGCAATGTTAGCATTCATTTCGAGAGGGCTAGAATATAAAAGCAAGGATGTAATTCTGAGGCTTTATAAGACTCTAGTGAGGCCTCACTGAGAGTACTGTGAGCAGTTTTGGGCCTCTGATCTAAAAAAGGATGTGCTGACATTGGAGAGGGTTCAGGGGAGGTACATGAGAATGATTCTGGGAATGAAAGGGATATTGTATGAGGAGCATTTGATGCTCTAGGCCTGTATTCACCAGAATTTAGAAGAATAAGAGGGGTTCTTATTGAAACCTATTCAATGTTGAAAGGCCTAGACAGAATGGACGTGGAGAGGATGTTTCCTATAATGGGAGAGTCTAGGATCAGAGAGCACAGCCTCAGAATAGAGGGATATCCATTTTTTATGATGAGGAGGAATTTCTTTAGCCAGAGGGTAGTAAATCTATGAAATTCATTGCCACAGGTGGCTGCGAATAGCAGGTCATTGGGTGTATTTAACACAGAGGTTGTTAGGTTCCTGATTAATTGGGGTGTGAGAAGTTATGGAGAGAAAGCAGGAGAATGGGGTTGGGGGGGGGCGGTAAATGGATCAGCCATGATGAAATGTCAGAGCAGACTCAATGGGCCAAATTACCGAATTCTGCTTCTATCTCTTATGATCTGACCTTTACCTCCACAGATACTGCTTCACCTGCTGCGTTGCGCTAGCAGTTTGTTTATTGCTCCGGTCCCACAGCTGTAGCTGCTTGTGAATTCAATAATTCCACTGTTGCTTCACCTGTTTTCCAGAAAACCTGTCCAAGTACTTCACGTACTTGCACACAACAGCCAGGTTCATTACCGTGGCTTCATGTTGATGATTCCACATTTGAGGCTCATTTGTCTGGGACTGCTTGTGCACTGGAATCATAAGCCTCAGGTATCTATGTGGTTGTAGAGTTCTCACTGAGAAACGATGAAAACTTCACAAATAGGTCACTGTGGTTGGGTGGAGTAGCTTCTTGCTCAAGATTCAGATATTTTTTTCTGCCTCTCAACCAACTAAATGGGTGTTTAGTGATTGGCCAATAGTGCCAGGTTTGGATTGCAGTCTCCCTGGAGTTAGTGATTAGATTAGCTGCATGAGCATACTTCTGAATTTCCACAGAGACAAGAAAGTTGGGTTTCTCACCCAATGAGTTTATTTAATACTTAGGTGGTTCGACTTTTACACTTGAAAAAAGCAGTGATCCTTCGCACTTCTGGTGACTGTCAGCAGGAGTGGGAAGGTTTCCTGCTTATTTCCTTCCCAAAATATACTTCTATCATTAAATCTACAATTATAGAATCCAGGTCTTTCCATCGTCAGGTCCGTAGAACCTGTCAAATCATTATATTTCTTTATAATATTTAATTCAGACATTTCCTTCCCAGACATTCCACCAGGAATAATGACGGGAGGTTATTCTACAAAGCCCAGTACTCAATGACCAGTGTGAGGGGAGAGTGAATGTTTCTCACCAGCCATAAGGCAAAATCTTGGAATTCTTCTGAAGGTCTGGTGATGAGGCAGTCTGCTCAGGGTACTACTCGGAGGATCTATTATTTCCTTTCTCAGAAGGCCTCGAGGACATTTTGTGCAGACTGCTGCTGATTGATTTCTGGTCAAAGGTGCTCTTCTGCACAAATTTTCGAGGGAAGATAGTAAGTACGGCAGGTTTCAACCAAATGGAACATTACTTGCTCAAGTGGCAAGGGCCGTCATAAGACTAGAGGCAGGAGGAACCTCTATATATGGTGACATTTGGTGTTGGCATTTTCAGATCCCCCATTTTAACCCCTGCCTTCCCAACCCAGGCATATGTAAACTTTTTATGTAAAGTAATACAAATTGTGAGTTAGCTCATCTCTGTTCTGAATATTTACACTGACAGGAAGCACGAAGTATCAGCATCTTTTCATTATGCAATGCATTTCTTTTTAATAGACAGCTGAAGATATAATCACCGGAAGTGGCCAAATCAAACCCAAGAAAAGGAAGCAACTAACAATGAAGGGTTGTTAAATTACAGAGATTTGGGGAGTTGGAGGAGATTACAAAAATAGTGAGGGATGAGGATTTTGAATTTTAAATTTTAAAGTTGCGGCATTGTTTGACTGATAGCCATTTTAGAGCAGTTGTCACTGGGTGATAGGAAAATAGATGCTGGCTCATATAACATGGGACAATGATGTGCAAAAGAACCACTGAAGGTAATGAGCCTCTCATTCACACTATGCATATTTTTCTGGCTGGATTTATTGATCTATTTACAAACAAGAGAATATCTGCAGATGCTGGAAATCCGAGCAACACATAACCAAATGCTGGAGGAACTCAGCAGGCCAGGCAGCATTTATGGAAAGAAAGTACAGTCAACTTCTGGACAGACTTTTTTCCATAGATGCTGCCTGGCCTACTGAGTTCCTCCAGCATTTTGTGTGTGTTATCGATCTACTTATCTTTTTCTCAGTGATGTTCATCACCTTTTTAAAGTTACTTTACTAAGGGGTGAAGTTCTTCAATTTAAAACTTCTTCATCTCTTTCTTTTCACTCTGTTGTAGTTATTGATTTATCTCTCCGTGAGATTTTACTGACCTTGTGATCCTTTTCCGTACTCTGCAACACTTGCCTTTCTACAAAATGTTCTCCCAACCTGCTGCGTTCAGCTTGGCACCGAGCACCTGATTGTTGATGTAGACAGACTGGTTCTGTCAGTCTTTTGGTTTCATCACTTTCCAACCCCAATTGCTTAATTGTTATTTATTGGCATCTCCGAAGCAGCACACCCAGAGTGAGTCATTACCAAATAAGAAAGAAGCCAAACAACATAACATGAAACTCAGCTCAGAGGCTTGTTCTCATTACCTGAGCACTGGGGGAGGGGATTAGGACAAAGAGAGGAGGTCGCAGTGACTCAACATAAATGTGGGTCTCCTGTGGGTTTCATTTTCAGGAGAGAACTACTTTTAAAATGCCCTCACAAAACAGGGGCCCACAGTTCCACATCATGAACTGTACACATGAAAATGCTGCCAGCCCTTTCACTCCAGTCCACGGGAAGTATCCAGTTTAAGAGTTTCAGAATCAGGTTTATTGTCACAATAACATTTGTTATGCAATTTGTTGTTTTCAGCAACAATACAGTGTAAACAGAAAGTTACATTGAATAATGCAAAAGAGGTATAACGAGGCAGCATTCATGGACCACTCAGAAATCCGATAGTGGAGGGGTAGAAACTGCTGTATTCCAAAAATGCTGAATGTGGGCCTTCAGGCTCCTGTACCCCCTCCCGGATGGTAGTAATAAAGAAGAAGGCTTGATCCAGATGGTGAAGGTCCTCAGTGACTGGATGCATTGCCATCCTTGATTATGTTTCCCGTGGAAACTATTTCAGAATAAAATTGATTTATGATCAGGTAGTGAAAGGATTTCATTTCCATTCTTTACTTCATACTGAAGAGGTTTTCACTAATGTATCAATAACTCAGTGATCTGCTACTATAATAATTCATAGAATCAGAATTCCTATCAATTATCTCCTCAAGCTGTGGACTCTGAGTTCATGTACAATTGGAACATGTCTGGCCTCTTAACCTGACGGCATGAATATCGAGTTCTCTAGCTTTCCCTGATAACATTTCTCCTTTTTTCTTCTCCTCCTGATTTAACTGGCCCCCATTATCTCTTTCCCCTCCCCACCTTCTCAATCTATCCATCATCCACACACTCTTCCCACTGGCTCTCCATCCCAGCCATCCCTTCATTCTGTGGCTCATCCATTCCTATCAGATTACATCTTCTTCAGCCCTTTGACACTTCCACCTTTCACCTCCCAGTTGCTTACATCAGTCCTGCTCTCCCCTACACTGTCCACTTACCACCCCAATTCCTCAGTTTGATCCACCTATCATCCACTAGCTATTGCTCCACCTCTTCCCCCAACTTTTATTTAGACCATAAAACATAGGAACAATATTAGGCCATTTGGCCCATTGAGTTCGCTCCATCATGGCTGATTTATTACTCTCTCAACCCCACACACCGTGTCCCATTTGCCACTCCTTTGCCGATACACCTAAGCCCTTCTGCAGTCTCTGTTTCCTCAACACTACCCGTTTCTCCATATCTCCCCTCTTTCTTTCCAGTTCTGATGAGGGGACTTGAACCAAAACATTTCTATAAATGCTGCCTGACTGGCTGAGATCCTGCACTTCTTTGTGTGTTGCTCCAGATTTCCAACATTTACAATCCCTTGTGCCTCCAGACTAACTCTAGATTATTAACCACATTTCTGTTACTGAAATGTGAGCATGAATTTTAGATACTTCGTTGATGTCCTGTGGGGGTGTACCTTATTCTGATAGTAGAACATCACTTCCATTGTGATTGGTTAGATTAGAAGCTGCAGCTGCTTTTCCCATTGGATAGATGCATGTTGTCGAGTTTCAAATATCCTGGGTATGTAAAGTAGCATGTGGAAGGGGCTTGCTGTCGTTCTTCCTTTGTTTTAGGCAGTACTGTACACAATGATTTGGAAGATAGGCTCTGCGTGCTCTTTTAAGAAAGTATGTTTGTTGAATCACCTGTCCAGCTCTTGGCTCCATCCCTCCCCCTCCTGTCTTCTCCTATCATTTCGGATCTCCCCCTCCCCCTCACCTGATTCAACATTACAGTTGACCTCAAATTTTTCCTTTTTTGAACCCACATGTAACCACTAACTTCCTGCCCATGTATCTCTATTCTCAGCATCATATTTTAATCTGCATGCTGTACTAAAGTAAAGTTTTGCACTCGAAACAAATTAGGTGATCCAAGCCACATCTTGTTCTACACTTGCATTTCCAGAAGTCAGTGTATCAGCAGGAGAGGCCCTGGATCAACTGAAGGATGATTGGAAAAGGAATGGAAGATTACTCTAATAAAGCACCTTCAATAATGGCTGAATGTCACAGAGCAGTTTGCAAATTAATTTTGGAAAAGAATAGGTCAAGCAGATTGCATGCATCAAGTTCCTGATCTACAGCACAACACTCCACGCTCTATCCCAACAACCTATACAGTATCGTCAACTTCCCTTTGATTCTTTTTGCCATTAATTTATACTAAACTGATAATTTACAGTAGCCAGTTAACCTACAGACACATCTTTGAGATGTGGCAGAAACCAGAGAACTCAGAGAGAAACCTGCGTAAGTGTTCAGTTTGTACTGTGAGCCTGATCATCGATGCAGATAGAGGCAAGGAATGGTCTTCAACTTGAAACATTAACTCCTTCTCTTCCAAAATGCTCACTGACTTACTGAGATTTTTCAGCATTTCTGTTTCTTTTGTAGGACTCCATTGTTGCCTTAGCAAAAGTTTCATCATGCAATTCCTTTTGGCTGAGTAGTGGAAAATAGATTAGGGCTAAGGTGGAACAGCGTGTGGAAAGGCAGGCACTGTAGCTTTCAAGTCTTGCAGATCCTCTGCGATGAAGGACTCTCTTATTAGCTCTTACCATTGCAGAGAAAATAGGCTGCACTGTGAACTTCAAGGTTGGATGAGCTTAGAGGACTGGTGATTGGCAGGATGGGGAATTCTCTGCATCATATCATATCTAGTGAGATTAGTAAGTGGTCATACCTTTTTAACTCTGAATTACATGCTCAATCCCTGCTAAATTACTCCAGGTCATATCTTACAAACTTAACTGAGTTTTTTTTTGAGGAGGTGGCCAAAATGATTAATGAGGTGGGCCAGTGGATGTTGGCTCCATGGACTTTACTGTGGCGTTTCAAGTTCCCCTCACAGTACATTGATCAAGAAGGCTAAGATGCATGGGATCCATGGTGAATTGATTTTTTGGATTCAGAATTAGCTTGCTCATAGAAAACAGGTAGTAGTGGAAAAGTGATACTCTGGCTGAAGGTGCTGGGTTCTGTTGTTTGTGATATACATTCAGTGTCCACTTTATTTGGTACCCCTGTACAGCTGCTCGTTAAGGCAAATATCTAATCATGTGGCAGCAACTCAATGCACAAAAGCATACAGACTTGGTCAAGAGGATTAGTTGTTGTTCAGGCCAAACATCACAATGGGGAAGAAATGTCATCTACAAACGCTTGTAAGTGACTTTGATACTGGAATGGTTTGTTGGATCTAGACGGGGTAATTTGAGTATCTCAGAAACCACTGATCTCCTAGGATTTTCACGCATAACAGTCTCTAGAGTTTATTGAGAATGGTGCGAGAAACAAAAGACATCCAGTGAGTGGTAGTTCTGTGGGAGAAATGGCTTGTTAGTGTAAGAGGTCAGACGAGAAAGGCCAGACAGGTTCAGGCTGACAGGAAGGTGACAGGAACTCAAATAACCATGTGCTACAACTGTGGTGTGCAGCAGAGCATCTCTGAATGCACAACATGTTAAACGTTGAAGTGGATGGACTACAGCTGCAGAAGACCATGAACATACACTCAGTGGCCACCTTATTAGGTACCTCAAGGCTACTAAGTATGTATAAGTGATTTGGATGAAAACGTAGATGGGTTGGTTAGTAAGAACGCAGTCAACACAAAATTAGAGTTGTGGACAGTAATGAAGGTCATGGCCAAGGATCAGTTATAGTTATCGGCAGAGAAATGGCAGATGGAGTTCAGTCTGGGCCACTGTGCGTCACTTTGGAAGGCCAAACGTAAGGGGAAAGTATTCAGTTAATAGCAGGACTTGTAACACCACTGAAGTACAGCTGGGTATCAGGGTCCACGTCTACAGCTTCCTGAGAGTACCAAAGCAAGTAGATGGAGTGGTAAAGATGTCTAGCATGCTTGTGTTTGTTACTCGGGGCATAGAGGACGGAAGTCACGATGCAGTTATATCAAATGTTGGTCAAACCATATGGAGTATTTCTGCTTATAGGAAGGATAGAGAGGCTTCAGGTTAAAGTTGATTGTCATAGGCATACGTACACAGGGTTCAAATACCATAAATATTAGTGTTTCTGCAGCAGCAACACAGTATACTACAAGCATGACAACATAAGATAACAAACTTGAATTTACTTAAATTAGTCATAATGTAACACACATTAAAGTTGCTGGTGAACGCAGCAGGCCAGGCAGCATCTCTAGGAAGAGGTACAGTCGACGTTTCAGGCCGAGACCCTTCGTCAGGACTAACTGAAGGAAGAGTTAGTAAGAGATTACTTACTAACTTATTAACTCTTACTAACTCTTACTAACACTTCCTTCAGTTAGTCCTGACGAAGGGTCTCGGCCTGAAACGTCGACTGTACCTCTTCCTAGAGATGCTGCCTGGCCTGCTGCTTTCACCAGCAACTTTGATGTGTGTTGCTTGAATTTGCAGCATCTGCAGAATTCCTGTTGTTTTAGTCATAATGTACTTGGGTAAATAAAAATAAATTGAGAAAATGAAAACTAAACATATATTTTTTGGCTTGGGTGCAGAAGAGGCTTACCAAGCGGCTGCCTGGATTAGAGGGTATGAGATGCAAGGAAAAGTCAGACAATCTTGGATTGCTTTCTCCGGAGCATGAAAGCTGAGGGTAGATGTGATCGAAGTTTCTAAAGTTACGGGAGGCATAGGCAGCCAGTACTTTTTCCCAGGGTAGCAACATTGAATACTAGAGGGCATGGCTTTCAGGTAAGAGGGGTAGAAAGTTTAAAAGTGATACATGTTTTTTCACAGAGAGAGATAGGTGCCTGGAATGTGCTGACAGGATGGCCGTGAAAGAAACAATGGCCTTTGATGGGCACATAAATATGGTGGGAGTACAGAGATAAGTATGGGTAGGCAGAAGGGATTAGTTTAATTTGGCCTCATGCCGAGCACAGACATTACAGGTCAAAGAGCCTGTTTCTGTGCGACTGTTCTGTGTTCTGAGATATCCTGTGTTGTGTTTGTCTTCTTTAACACTCTGAATAATCTAACCCTCGGTCAGAGCTGTGACAGTTGTTACTGCGCTGAGATTCATGGTCGATGCTTTCCTTTGGCTTCTCTGACAATGGTGCAGGTATTAAATAGAAACCTGGATATGTTGGTATTTTGAATCAAAAACAAACAATTGTAGGAAAGTCATGTAAAAAGAACTCAAAAACAACAAAACAATGGGAAATTGTGGTTCCCTTACAATAATTTATTCTTACAAAAGGCTAAAAGAAAGTTGGAAAATTGAGTTTATTGTCATATTCACAAGTACATGTAAGCACAGGTACTTTGAAAAACTTACCTGCAGCAGAATCCACATATAAGGAGCATTCACAATAGAAACATAGAAACATAGAAACATAGAAAATAGTTGCAGGAGTAGGCCATTTGGCCCTTCGAGCCTGCACCGCCATTCAGTATGATCATGGCTGATCATCCAACTCAGGACCCTGTACCAGCCTTCCCTCCATACCCCCTGATCCCTTTAGCCACAAGGGCCATATCTAACTCCCTCTTAAATATAGCCAATGAACTGGCCTCAACTGTTTCCTGTTTCAACTGGCCCCAACAATAAATACATAAACGCAATTTTCACAAGAAAGGTCACTATTAGTAGGTGCCACGGTAGTGCTGCAGTTAGCACAATACTATTACAGCTCAGGGAGCTGGAGTTCAGAGTTCATTTATGACATCATCTGTAAGGAGTCAGTACTTCCTAACCGTGGAATACATGGATTTCCTTCAGGTGCTTCCGATTCCTCCCAAAATCCAAAGATGTAATCGTTAGTAGGTTAATTGGTCATTACAAATTGTCCCGTGATTAGGATAGGTTAAATCGGGGGTTGCTAGGCAGTATGGCTTGAAGAGCCTCTTCCACCCTGTGTTTATAAATAACCAACTAACTAACAAAAAAAAGTCCATTTTAGCTAGAGGTGTGGAATTAGCAGAATGATGTCGATTTTAAAAGGATGTGGAGTGCAGATTAGGAAACAAAGGCTATCAGAGGCTTGGGACATTTTAGTGTGCATGTCCCATTCAAACAAAGTAACTGGTACTCCCTCCCGGAATGAACGTGAATAGCCTCAGGGCACATGATTAAGAGATCAAGAGATCAAGGGCCTGAGATTCGGTTAACTCCAAAGGGGTTGTCCTGAACTTTAGTTTAATACTGTCAATGACTTAAGTTGATAAGGCTGAACTATTAAGACCCATACTGATGCATATATATTCATTTCTGTTCATCAGGCTACAGACAGAATAGAAATAGTCAACACTCTGGTTAAACATTGCACATTATACTATCTATTTTTGGCTGCTTATACTTTCAAATTCCCCAGCTATGGGTAAATAGCCCCACTGCCTCGTGGCCGGCTTCGGGAAAGACAAAGGCTATGGGAGTAAACCTAGACAAAAAATACAGAGAGGAGCATCTAAGGTGGCTGAATGTCACTGAACATCCTTCCAGCAGCTCCTGCAGCCAAGCTGGTGCCAAACGTATTGCTTCACTTTCCTTTGGACTAAACCAATGAGGGTGAGAGAGGGATCTTGACGACTGGGCATCCCAAGATCTCCATACCTTCCGCCCAGGCTTGTGCCCTGGAGAGGTCACTCTAGTGCCGCTGTTTGCAGCAACAGAACCAACATGGGAGGCAGCAGTTATGAGTGCAACATTCACATGCAGATACGGCAGCAAGATCTGCAGCTCCAAAATCGGACTGTACAGCCATTGCAGGCATTGCAGCTCTACAACGGACCGACCCATAGTGCATACTATATTTCCATTGTCCTTCGATACATTCAACTCAGGTGGGTGCCATCACCAATATTTTCAAATATCATGGGAAACATTACAGAATGGCTACAGTGTCAAAAGAGGCCAATCAAACCAGTTCTGTAAGAGCAATGCAGTTAGTCTCACTTCCTCAGCCCTCCTCTGCAAATTCAGATACTTACCTAGATTTCATCTGAAAGCCTCCATTATTTTTCCTCATCCTTGTTTATGTTCTTTTTCCAGTCACACTTAGTCTCTGTTCAACCCCCAGAGGTGAATAATTATTATTCCCTTTTATGATTTGAATGACTTTTATTACACCTTACGATCTTGTCTACTTGCAGGAAAACAATCAAACTTCTCCATTCCGTCCATATAATTAAAGTCCCTCATCTTTGGACTCATTTTGCTAAATCACTGTACACCTCCAAAGCCTTCAGATCTTTCAGTAAAGTGCTGTTCTGCTCAGAGCTGAAAACAGATGAGGCAAAATATTTGCTCTTGTACTCTAAGCTTCTATTAATAAAGCCTAGAATCAATCACAAATGCTTTCTAACCATTTTTTCAGCCTGCACTGCCAGGTGTAATAAACGAAGCACCCAATCCTCCTTCAAAGAACGGGATTTCCCTTCCACTATCAATGCTCCCCTCACCTACGTCTCCTCCATTTCCTGCACATTTGCCCTCACCCCATCCTCCTGCTGCCATAACAGGGATAGAGTTCCCTTTGTCCTTGAATACAACTCCACGAGCCCCTGTATCCAGAATATTATTGTCTGCAACTTCCGCCATCTACAATGGGATACTACCACTAAGCACATCTTTCCCAACTCCTTCCCCCACTCCCCGTTTTCCACAAGGATCACTCTCTATGTGACTCCCTTGTCCAATCGACCCTCATCAATATCATTGTTGTAACCCCACTCAGCAACCAACCTACCTCACTCCTATATGCCTCCCTTTCATCATCTGGAATTCTGCCAACAGTGAATTTATAGTGCTGTGGATATTCATCATCCATGGCCTGGGGGAAGGGAGGGGAGGCTCTTTTTGCTAAACTCAGCTTTCTATTGTAGCCACTGATACTTCTAGAGATCAAAGAGTTATTTTTGAGTAAATTGAACTTCCAATGAATATTCTTTCTTCAGCTTCTTGTTGTAAACAGGAGCTAGTCTTCAGTTCTTAATGTAAATGACAAGCAGTAGTTTGTCTGAAGTTAAAAGGAACCTTTGCAAACAAACAGTATTATCTGTAGAGGACAGGTTGCTGGCCCACAGCTTGAAGATGACTGCTCAAGAGATGCAGTATAAGACAATGAGGCCTGTATCAAACCAGATAAGACTGTCTAAGTCTCCAGAGATCAAGACAGCCAAGAGGTGGTCATGGGAGGCTGAGGAATGGTTACAGGATTGCCTTGATTCAGTGGAGTGGGCTGTCTTCAAGAGCTCATCTGAGGACCTGAAAGACTACGCCAGGGTCATTATGGATTTCATAGAAACAGCTGTGGATGAGTGTGCCCCCATGAAATTGTTCAGCGTTTTCCCCAGTCGGAAGCCCTGGATGAATAGTGGAATCTGGAAACTACTGAGAGCCAGATCAGAGGCATTGAAGTCTGGAGATCAAGAATGCAGGTATGATCTCCAGAAAGCCCTTAGATCCCGGACTGGACTGGAACCTATGAGGGATACTCGTCAGCTGTGGCAGGATTTGAAAGCCATAACCTCCTGCAAAGCTAAATCTTGTGATATAAGGGGCAGCAGAGTTCTGCTTCCAGATGAGCTAAAAGCCTTGTATGCTTGATGTGACCTCCAGAACAGGGAGGAACAATCACGCACCGCATGTCTCCCGATGTTCTGTTGGTCTCAGTATGTACAGGCTGCTTTCAAGAAAGTGAATCAAGGAAAGCATCTGGTCCAGACAGAGTACTTGGCCGAGTGCCGACCAACTGGCTGGTGTATTCACAGATATCTTCAACCACTTGGTCTGGCAGTGTGTGGTACCCACCTGCTTCAAGCAGGCTTCAGTTGTACCAGTGCCCAAGAAGAGCATGGTTACCTGTCTAAATGACTGTTGCCCAGTGGTACTTACATCCACAGCGATGAAGTGTTTTGAGAGGCTGGTGTTGAAGCACATCAGCTCCTGGCTGAATAGAGACTTGGATCGACTCCAATTCGTCTACCAAAGCAACAGGTCTACAGCAGATGCTATCTCATAGGCTCCTCATACAACCCTGGAATGTCTGGACGGCAAAGGTACATACATCCGGATGATCTTTATCAATTACAGCTTGTCACTTAACACCATCACGCCCTCAAAACTGATCAGTAATCTCCAAGAGCTGGTCCTCAATAACCCTCGTACAATTGGATCCTGGATTTCCTCACTTGTAGAGCGCAGTCAGCTCGGATTGACAAAAACATCTCCTCCACAATCTCCATCAGCACAGGATCACCACAGGGACGAGTACTTAGCCCCCTGCTCTACTCACTTTACACCTATGACTGTGTGGCTAAGTACAGGTCCAACCAAGTTTGCTGATGACACCACTGTTGAGGGGCTGTATCAAAGGGGGTGATGAATCAGCATACAGGAGGGAGATTGAGGAACTTGGCTGAATGGTATAATAACAACAACCTCTCACGCAGTGTCAATAAGACCAAGGAACTGATTGTAGAATTCAGAAGAGGGAAACCAGAGATCCATGAGCCAGTCATCATCAGAGGATCAGAAGTGGAGAGGGGCAGTAACTTTAAATTTCTGGGTGACATTATCTCAGAGGACCTGTCCTGGGCCCATCATATAAATATTATTGTGAAGGAAGCACAACAGCACCTCTACTTCCTCAGGAGTCTGTGGAGGTTCGGCATGTCCTCAAAAACCTTGGCAAACTTCTATAGATGTGTGGTGGAAAGTGTGCTGACTGGCTGCATTACAGCTTGGGATGGGAACACCAATGCCTTTGGGTGAAAAATTCTCAAAGGCATTTAGCCCAGTAAAAAGGCATCCGTTAGTCTTGCGAGACCATGGATCTGCGCCTGGAAAGTCTTCACTCTCCAGGGCGCAGGCCTGGGCAAGATTGTATGGAAGACCAGCAGTTGCCCATGCTGCAAGTCTCCCCTTTCCATGACACCAATGTTGTCCAAGGGAAGGGCACTAGGACCCATACAGCTTGGCACCAGTGTCGTCACAGAGCAATATGTGATTAAGTGCCTTGCTCAAGGACACAACACGTTGCCTCGGCTGGAGTTCGAACTCACGACCTTCAGGTCGCTAGTCTAATGCCTTAACCACTTGGCCACGTGCCCACATCATGGGTAAAATCCTCCCAACCATTGAGCATATCTACATTAAGCATTGCCTTAGAAAAGTGGCGTCAATCATCAAAGATCCTCACCACCCATGCCATCTCACTGCTGCTATCAGGTAGAATGTACAGGTACCTCAGGACTCGCACCACCAGGTTCAAGAACAGTTACTACCCCTCAGCCATCAGGCCCTTGAACAAAAGGGGATAGCTACACTCATTTAAGGACGCTGTTATATTGTTAATTCATGCATGTTATTTGTTGCTATTTATTTATATCTGCATTTGCACAGTTTGTTTACAGTTTAAAGCTTCTGTTTACGGTTGCTGTTCTATTGATTTACAAAGTATGCCCAAGGAAAAGAATCTCAGGGTTGCATGTGGTGACATGTACGTACGCTGATAATACATTTTAGTTTGAACTTTGAATTTAAGTTATTTAGTTCAAAGAAGTTTGCAAACCAGATTGATGCTATCACTTAGCTCATCAAATAGCTGATCTAACAATAGCTAATGATTTGTGTACTCAGAGTCAACATGTACAGCATTAACTTTGGGTGTTTGGGGTATTTGTTGTCAGGAACTTTTAGACCATTTGTGTGAATAGGTATCTGAAAAAATATCACCCGTCAGGTCACCTAAATGGCAGAATAGCAGTATAAAATAAGAGAGCAGTCAAGTTTGTCAGGATGGTCAAGGAACATCAAGGAAAAGAATAACAAAAGACGGGCTAAATTAGAATCCATTCCTCTGACTTTGATTCCTGTGACTGATGACTCTAAGCCTGCAGCTCTTTGATATGCCTTTTTAGCGTATAGGAATTGCACCTGTGCTTCGGAAATCCTTTGAGTTTTAGAAATCGTTGATAATTTGGAAACCTTTTCTAAGATGGAAAACCTCTGTGAACTTTAATTGTATTTTAAGAATTTTATCTATGTAGCACCCCCCCCCCCCCCCGGCCACCCTCAGGGTCGCTTGGCTCGCTGTCGTCTAGGGAAACAGTCTCGGCCCCGCCAAATTGGATAATTCGTTTGTGTGGATGCTGTGTGATGTACCCCACCCCGCCCAAATAACAGACAATACACCAGATATGATTTACAGTTTATAGATATTACTGGAACCATATAATTAAGAGAGAATAAAATATAAAAGCAAAATGAAAGGCGCCACACTTATCAAAGTTCAATCTCTTCGTGCACAAAACAGTTGGAGCTCAAGGACCTTTTTCTTCACCCTGCGACCCCTCGGACCACCTCGACCGGCCGCCTGGGACCAACAACTGTGGTCGACCAGACGCTCCACACAAGTCCGTCTCCGTCTCCTCGCCGAACGCCCTCCTCGGGGTCCGACCCCGTTAGCGGACATCACAGCACCTGGTCCATCCTCTGTCTCTCTCTCCCGCCTTCTGCCCCAAAACCCCGTGTATACAGTATCTTCAAATACACCAAAAACATAACAACTATTCCATTTGGTTAATAACCTATTTCTTATCACACTCTAAACCAAAACAAGCTGCTAGCGCAAACTTTCTCGGCGTTTAACACAACAAAGCCGCATTCCCCAGATTAACATAACAAAGACGCTATTTTCATTAGCCTCCGCAGTAACATAAAAATCGAAACCCCCCTTACATCTACATTTAAAAGGGTATCACTAAAAATAAATGAACTGAATCTGAACTACTTTGTTAGCTGGAAATACCTCCTTCTTTGTGTGGGGTGGGGGGGGGGACCCACTGCTCAAGTAGAGGGTATTGGCAGCTAAACTCACCATGAACATGAAGGATAAACAGTGAAGTGATCTAGCCTTTGAAGGGTAGGTGGCTACAGTATAACCTCCCTTTAGTGAGGGTACTTGTGGCTATCTATATTGGATAAGGCTTAAGACCTTCATTTGTGTTTAGAACTTTGTGGTCAGCAAACCCAATATCATCACATTAGATGGTGTTTGACCTGTGCCTGGCTACGTAGTCATGAGTGCCATAAAAGAATTGTAGTCTAAAATGGGCATCTTCAGGAGCACAACAACCACAGAACTGAAGTACAGACTGTACTAAAGAGCAGCTATATTTCATTTGGAATTTGAGGAGTTTTGGTATGTCACCAGAAACACTCGCAAACTTCTACAGATGTACTGCAGACATCCCACCCTGAAAAAACTCATTTCAGGGAGGTAGCACCATCAATTTGCAGGAGACTCCCGGAACTTCCGGGAGAGGTGGGATGTCTGCAATAGAGTAACTCCTTAGCAGTTAGCCAGCTAGTTTAAATAATGTTAACTACGCTAATGAACAAATGACACCTGTTAAACTCACCTCAACACATCTTTTACAGTCTTAACCCACCATGGGCAATAGAAAAGTCACTGTTGCAAACAGTGCAGCAAGCAACACTGTCACTATTTTTGACCCCTATTAGGCAGGGGTACACTTTAGGGTAGTCTGAGGTGACGTACGTTTTATATTTTCTTTTTTTAGAACACTCTGCCATGGCTCACTCTCTCTCTCTCTCTCTCTCGCTCTCTCACTTGTTCTCAAAAAAATCAATTTCCGGGATATTGTTTATAATTTGCGGGCATCAGGGAGCCACTATCAATATGCGGGAGACTCCCGGAACTTTCGGGAGAGCTGGGATGTCTGTGTACTGTGGAGAGCATTCTAAATGACGACATCACTGTCTGGAATAGGGGAGGGGGCTATTGCATGGGATCAAAGTAAGCTGCTGAGAGATGTAAAATTAGCCAGCTCCATCATGGGCACTAGCCTCCATAGTATTAAAAAATTCTTCAAGGAGCAGTGCCTCAGAAAGGCGGAGTCCATCATTAAGGACTCCACAACCCAGGGCATGCCCTCTTCTCATTGCTACCATCAGGAAGGAGGTACAGAAGCCTGAAGGCACACGCTTAATGATTCAGGAACAGCTTCTTCCCCTCTGACATCTGATTTTGAATGGACATCGAACCCAGAACACTACCTCGCTACTTACTTTATTTCCTATTATTTCCCTTTTTTGCACTACTTATTTAATTTATATATTTTCACTGACATATGTTGTGAAATTTGTTGCCGTCAAATCAGAAATGCCTAATTTCACTCAAGACTGAGCATTTAACATCAAATGGCATTTCAGTATGGATATTGTTTGAGGGAGCACTACAATAAAAAAAATGTTCAAAACTGTCTTCACCCTCTCTTAATTTCGAAGATCCCAATGCAGTATTGCAGCAAATTAGTTTTTCTCCCAGTGTCAATCAGTCTGTTGTGGATGCACTTGCTTTCTGAAAAGGTGACTCAGTTCCACTCGCTCCCTGCTCCTTCCCAAACACAGCAAAGTGTATTTCTAGCAACACACATCAAAGTTGCTGGTGAACGCAGCAGGCCAGGCAGCATCTCTAGGAAGAGGTACAGTCGATGTTTCAGGCTGAGATCCTTCGGGTCTCGGCCTGAAACATCGACTGTACCTCTTCCTAGAGATGCTGCCTGGCCTGCTGCGTTCACCAGCAACTTTGATGTGTGTTGCTTGAATTTCCAGCATCTGCAGAATTCCTGTTGTTAAAATGTATTTCTTTTCATTTAGGTATCCAATATGGAGAAAGCAATTATTCTCATTCTATTACCAGTCCTGTTTATAATCCCAAAGTGCTTTAAAGACAACAAAGACAATGCAGTTTCTTTTTTTTCTGTTGTGGTTACCATTGTGATCGATGAAAGAGAAAAGGAAATTGGAGAAAGCAGAAGGCTTTATTCAAACTTTCGAAGCTTGAAGCAGATTTCAGGCAGAGAATTGTAATTATGTGAGTTACAGTGAGTTCCAGCAATGCAGAACTTGCGATTTTAAAATTAGAATTCAGTGGATGAATTAGAAACAGTGGATGAATTTTCCTAATATTTTGGTTCCATTGTTAACTGTTTTAATCAGAACTAATTTGATGACTTTCTAGTCTCTCAGTAATTCATGAGTAATAGCCAGCATTTTGAACAGCCCTATTAAATCTGTTTAAACTTTCCTCATCCAGGGAGAATAAGATGCTCCTTCAAGTCCTTCATGTCAAAAATCTTAATAAAATGATCCTTAAGTCTCACCTGCATCCTTTCTTCATAAGTGCCAATAGTGATGACAAGGAAAAAATTGTCTGTGAAGCACTTTAGGTAAGTGGAGTTAAGTAAAAATAGCTATTTTTATTTCCATGTAAGCGGTTTGACCTTTAAGGAGAATAAAATTACCAGTAATTTTTATTGAAGCAAATAGACATTAAGAGACACTTTGGTAATTTAATCAAGCCACATATTCCAAATGCTTGCTTGATCATGAAACAAACATCCTGGACAATGCTCAGCATTGCTTTATTTGAAGCAATAGGCTTTGAACAGATTGAGGAAGCATTTACATAGCAGCCATAATTATCCATTGTGATTGCTATGCAGATATCCTGTAATTTACTCTCACAGGAAAGAACATCAGATAACGTGAGACACTTGTGAGAGTGACTTTTGTCGCTGAATCCGGGAAAGTATCACCAGCGGATGAATTTCTTAAAATGTGGAAGGTAGCTTTGAAAATGCACCAACGTTTCCTTCAGTCTTTCTTTGCTAGGGTGTGAGAGTGATAGAGGAAGGAGAGCAGGGGTGGTGAAATCTCTGATCACAGTCCATGCGACATGCTGACTATCACTCACCTTGTACTCAGTTATTAAAAGCTGGGTCCCAATGGTGCAGCCTGCAGCTCTCCAACCAGCATCTATTGTACAAGCATTTTTATTCGCCGCCTCGCCAGGGGAGGGAAGAGGGCAATCAGAGTTTGGGGGAAAGAGGAAACCTAGTGTGAGGGAAGAAGGGGGCAAGGCAGGCATCTAGGAAATTCAACAACCGATAAAAGAAAAATGTGGTGGCATGAAGAGAGAATCCTAGTAAGTGGAGTGCTTGGAGTGTTCTTTTGTCTTTACGGTGTAGTTTTTGCCAGGATACTGACTCGCCAGCAGTTGGATCTTCCAGATACAGGTTTATTTTCACTACATTCAATTGAAACACTGTGACTGCACACAGGTGATCTCCATTTAACTAATTATGTGACTTCTAAAACCAATTGGCTGCACCAGTCATGATTTCTTGTGTCATTTTAAAGAGGAGGGGGGTGAATACTTATGCAATAAATTACTTTGTGCTTTATATTTGTAATTAACTTAGATCACTTTGTAGAGATCTGTTTTCACTTTGACGTGAGTCTTTTTCTGTTCATCAGTGTCAAAAAAAAGCCAAATTAAATCCACTGTGATACAATGTTGTAAAACAATAAAACATGAAAGCTTCCAAGGGGGCTGAATATATTTTATAGGCACTGTACCAAAGACAGCAATGAACGTGAACTTGAACTGCCGTGCTGCAGTCCTCCAGGAATTGAGCGGGTCCTCAAAGATTCCTAGTAGGAACTCTGCCTGATGGTGTCTGTAGCTGTCTCCATGGCGAGAGTTAGGTCACACAGTTGTCACAAAGCCTCACCTGCTGAAGCAAGCTTCAACCAAAGTGATGAGAAATGGTTCAACGGTACTTAAAGGGGATCACAGTTGCTCCTGTGCTGCTGCTAGGAAGCATGCAAACTCAATCATCTGCATTCTCTTTTGACTGTATTTTCAGTGATCATTCCTACCCACCTCCACTGTCTATAAGTGTATTTCAGTGGCTCAACTGATTACTCCTGCCTCATTATTCTCCTCATGACCAGTTTCTCCAATGTGCCCCCCGGCCCACCTGGACATCTTTCCTCCCCTGCCCACCACTCCAATTCCCAACTACTCACTCTTGACCTTCCACCCATGAAGCCCACATAACCCTCTCCTTCAGACCAATCCTCTCTCCCTCTAGGAAGATTATTGCTCCTCTAATCCCAACACAAGGCTCTCTAGTGTGTTGTAATGTGGCATCTGTTGTATGATGAATCTCAAGGTTATACAGTGGCATGCAACAGTCTGGGCACCCCGGTCAAAATTTCTGTTACTGTGAATAGCTAAGCAAGTAAAAGATGAACTGATTTCCAAAAGGCATAAAGTTAAAGATGACATATTTCTTTAATGTTTTAAGCAAGATTACTTTTTTATTTCAATCTTTTACAGTTTCAAAATAACAAATAAGGAAAAGGGCCCGAAGCAAATGTTTGGGCACCCTGCAAGGTCAGTGCTTAGTAACACCACCTTTGGCAAGTATCACAGCTTGTAAATGCTTTCTGTAGCCAGCTAAGAGTCTTTCAATTCTTGTTTGGGGGATTTTTACCCATTCTTCCTTGCAAAAGGCTTCCAGTTCTGTGAGATTCTTGAGCCGTCTTGCATGCACTGCTCTTTTGAGGTCTTTTGAGGGGAGGAGAGGAGAAGATGGTGGCACGATGCAGCGCGCGCAGCCACTCCGAAATGATATCGTATTTGTGAAGTAGGATGCCGTGCACAATCCTGATTTGATGGAGACAGCCGTGAGAAGCACAGAGGAACATCTGGAGAAACTTCTGAAATGCCCACTTCGCTGCCGCTGCTACTGTATGATTGAGAATCTCTGGAGGGGAAGGCCCCAAATCCTCAGCTTTGCCCATTGCCGGGGCCGGGGTCAAAGCGCTCGGCAGAGATGGTGCTCGGTGCTTGGTGTCGGAGGGCTGGTCAGAGGCTCGAAGTTTTCGGACGGACTCAAGTGTCGGCTGTGGTCGGGTGCTTCCTGGGTGCTGCATCGGCAAGTTTGCGGCGCTGGAAGCTCATGGCAGGGGGAGCTTTTCTTCCTTCTACTGTCTGCGTGAGAGGGTGAGACTTTCAAGAGACCTTGAGACTTTTTTTTTACCGTGCCCAAGGTCTGTTCTTTTATCAAATTACGGTATTGCTTTGCACTGTTGTAACTATATATTATAATTATGTGGTTTTTGTCAGTTTTTCAGTCTTGGTCTGTCTTGTGTTTCTGTGATATCACACTGGAGGAACATTGTATCATTTCTTAATGCATGCATTACTAAATGACAATAAAAGAGGACTGCGTGTCCTCATAATCTAAATCTATCCACAGATTTTCGATGATGTTTAGGTCAGGGGACTGTGAGGGCCATGGCAAAACCTTCAGTTTGTGCCTCTTGAGGTAGTCCATTGTGGATTTTTAGGTGTGTTTACGATCATTATCCTGTTGTAGAAGCCATCCTCTTTTTGTCTTCAGCTTTTTTACAGACGGTGTGATGTTTGCTTCCAGAATTTGCTGGTATTTAACTGAATTTATTCTTCCTTCTACCAGTGAAATGCTCCCCATGTCACTGGCTACAACACAAGCCCAAAGCATGATCGATCCACCCCCGTGCTTAACAGTTGGAGAGGTGTTCTTTTCATGAAATTCTGCACCTTTTTTTCTCCAAACATACCTCTACTCATTGCAGCCCAAAAGTTCTATTTTAAGTTCATCAGTCCACAGGACTTGTTTCCAAAATGCATCAGGCTTGTTTAGATGTCCCTTTGCAAACTTCTGACACTGAATTTTGTGGTGAGGATACAGGGAAGGTTTTCTTCTGATGACTCTTCCATGAAGGTCATATTTGTGCAGGTGTCACTGCACAGTAGAACAGTGCACCACCACTCCAGAGTCTGCTAAATCTTCCTGAATGTCTTTTGCAGTCAAATGGGTGTTTTGATTTGTCTTTCTAGCAATCCTACAAGCAGTTCTCTCGGAAAGTTTTCTTGGTCCTCCAGACCTCAACTTGACCTCCACCGTTCCTGTTAACTGCCATTTCTTAATTACATTACGAACTGAGGAAACGACTACCTGAAAACGCTTTGCTATCTTCTTAAAGCCTCCTCCTGCTTTGTGGGCATCATTTATTTTAATTTTCAGAGTGCTAGGTAGCTGCTTAGAGGAGCCCATGGCTGCTGATTGTTGGGACAAGGTTTGAGGAGTCAGGGTTTTTATAAAGCTTTGAAATTTGCATCACCTGGCCTTTCCTAACAATGACTGTGAACAAGCCATAGCCCTAACAAGCTAATTAAAGTCTGAGACCTTGGTAAAAGTTATCTGAGAGCTCAAATCTCTTGGGGTGCCCAAACTTTTGCATGGTGCTCCTTCCCTTTTTTTCATTCTAAAATTGTACAAAACAAAAGTAATACACTAATCTTGCTTAAAATGTTGAAAAGAATGTTTCATCTTTAACTTTATGACTTTTGGAGATCAGTTCATCTTCTGCTCACTTAACTATTCACAGTAACAGAAATTTTGACCAGGGGTGCCCAAACTTTTGCATGTTGCTGTATATGGTATACATACTTTGACAATAAATGTACTTTGACTTTGAAATTCAACAACCAAACCTGCATACTGCAATCTTCCCCGAACAGGAAAAAGATCAGAATCAGGTCTATTATCACTGACTTTCACTCAGTGGCAACTTTATTAGGTACCTCCTGTACCGAGTAAAGTGGCCACTGAATGTATGTTGTGAGCTTTGTTGCTTTGTGACAGCAGTACAGTGAAATGCATAAGAAATTACTATAAATTACACAAGAATTATAAATAAATGGTGAAAAAATTGTAATGAACAGATAAGTAGTTTCCTTTGGTGATACTGAATGGAAAATACTTTCCAGAGGACTAGGAAAAAATGCTCCTGCTTTTTTCCGAGACAACGCCATAATATGATTCACACCCACATGAGGAGACAGACAGGGGATCAGCTCCCTCAGAAGCGTAACTGACTTCCGCTCTCTGTGATGTATTGAAACCTCTGAGCTATGACGTGAATGCATGATCTTCTGACTCAGAGGCATGCTTGTTGCAATGACACGTAAAAATGCTGTATCTGAGCAGAAACCCGAAACCTTCAGGTAAAGGAACAAAACTACATTTTGGTGCCAGTAACATTCTAAAGCTTATCCTATGATAGCAGGCAGAGAGAACTTTAATTTCCATGCTTTGTCAATCTTAAAAAATTGAATTAATTACACTGCGACTAGGTACAGAGTTATGTTTCTGCAGATGGTTTTCTTCATTCTTCAGCAGGCACTGCCTCAGTCTGGGGGGCAACTCCACGTTGAACAGAAGCTCTTCCCATTCATCTTCTTTACATGTCAGTTCAGACAGTGAGCCAGCAGACAAGTGGACTGAGAGGGCATCATTTTCATTCTTGGATATTATCACAAAAACAGATCTTTCAGTTTGTTAAGTGTGTTACTGAGTTCAAACCAACAGCAGATGTTTTCAATGCCTGATCAGAAATGTTGTACTTTATACTTTATTGTCGCCAAACAATTGATACTAGAACGTACAATCACCACAGCAATATTTGATGCTGCGCTTCCCACTTCCTGGATTACAAATCAACAGTAAATATTAAAAATTTAACTTATAAATCATAAATAGAAAATAGAAAAATGGAAAGTAAGGTCGTGCAAAAAAACCGAGAGGCAGGTCCGGATATTTGGAGGGTACGGCCCAGATCCGGGTCAGGATCCGTTCAGCAGTCTTATCACAGTTGGAAAGAAGCTGTTCCCAAATCTGGCCGTATGAGTCTTCAAGCTCCTGAGCCTTCTCCCTGAGGGAAGAGGGACAAAAAGTGTGTTGGCTGGGTGGGTCGTGTCCTTGATTATCCTGACAGCACTGCTCCGACAGCGTGCGGTGTAAAGTGAGTCCAAGGACGGAAGATTGGTTTGTGTAATGTGCTGCGCTGTGTTCACGATCTTCTGCAGCTTCTTCTGGTCTTGGACAGGACAATTTCCATACCAGGTTGTGATGCACCCTAGAAGAATGCTTTCTACAGTGCATCTATAAAAATTAGTGAGGGTTTTAGGGGACAGGCCAAATTTCTTTAGTTTTCTCAGGAAGTAAAGGCGCTGGTGGGCCTTCTTGGCAGTGAACTCTGCTTGGTTGGACCAAGTCAGGTCATTTGTGATATTGACCCCGAGGAACTTAAAGCTTCTGACCTGTTCCACTTGCGCACCACCGATGTAAATGGGGTCGTGCGGTCCTCTGCGCCTTCTGAAGTCAACAACCAATTCCTTCGTCTTGCTGGCGTTGAGGGATAGGTTATTGTCTTTGCACCATGCCACCAGGTTCTTAATTTCCTTTCTGTACTCAAACTCATCATTACCCGAGATACAGCCTACGATTTTTGTGTCATCAGCAAACTTATATACTGAGTTGGATGGAAACTTGGCTACACAATCATGGATGTACAGTGAGTACAGCAGGGGGCTGAGTACACAGCCTTGTGGGGCACCAGTGCTCAGAGTGATTGTAGAGGAGAGCTTGTCCCCTATTTTTACAGCCTGGGTCCTGTCTGTGAGGAAGTTGAAGATCCAGCTGCAGATCTGAGTGCCAAGGCCCAGGTTCTGGAGCTTAGGAATCAGTTTATTTGGAATGATGGTATTAAAGGCAGAGATGTAGTCAATGAAAAGGAGCCTTAAGTATGCGTCTTTATTCTCCAGGCGTTCTAAGGAGGAATGTACCAGCTCTGAATTTCTGTTCTGATTAGACCATAAGACATTGGAGCAGGATTACGCCATTTGGCCCATTGAGTCTGCTCCGACATTCCATTAAAACTGATTCATTATCCCTCTAAACCCCATTCTCCTGCCTTCTCCCTGTAACCTTTGAGCCCCTGACTAATCAAGAACCTTTCAAGTTCCACTTTAAATATACCCAATGACTTGGTCTCCACAGCCTTCTGTGGCAATGACTTCCGTAGACTCACCACCATCTGGCTAAAGAAATTCCTCCACATCTCTGTTTTAAGTAGACCGCTGCCCTATATTCTGTGGCTGTGCCCTCTGGTCCTAGAGTCACCCACTACAGGAAACATTTTCTAAACCAGGGTTTCCAAACCCTTTTTTATGCTATTATTAAGCAAGGTGTCCATGGACCCCAGGTTTGGAACCCTGGCTCTAAGCATTCACTCTACCTAGGCATTTCAATATTCGATAGCTTTTAGTGAGACTCTTCCCCCCCCCCACCACCATTCTTCTAAACTCCACCAAGTACAGACCCAGAGCTATCAAACTCTCCTCACACTTTAATCCTTTCATTCCCAGACTCATTCTTGTGAACCTCCACAAGACCACCTCCAATGTCAGCACGTCGTTTCTTAGATAAAGAACCCAAACCTACTCACAATACTCCAAATGGAGTCTGACCAATGCCTCATAAAGCCTCAGCACCACATTCATGCTTGTTATATTCTAGTCCTCTCAGAATGAAAGCTAACATTGCATTTGTCTTCCTTACCAGCAACTCAATCTACAAGATAACCTTTAGGCAACCTTACAAAAGAAGTCCCATGTCCCTTTGCACCTCTGATCCCATGTCACCTTTTCTAAGGATTTGATTTCTTTTTTTTAAACAACAGTCACCCCAACCCCCTCTGCCTACCTGCCTATCAAGTCAAGTCAAATCAAGCTTATTGTCATTTCAACCATAAGCTGCTGGTACAGTACACAGTAAAAATGAAACAACGTTCCTCCAGGACCATGGTGCTACATGAAACAACACAAAACTACTCTAGACTATGTGAGACAGCACAAGCTGCACTAGACTACGTAAAAGAACATAAAAACCGCACCAGACTGCAGACCTGTGCAGGACTACATAAAGTACACAAAACAGTGCAGGGCAGTACAATAATTAATAAACAAGACAATAGGCACAGTAGAGGACAAATTACAATATAATAATAAATGATGTAGATGTCAGTCCAGGCTCTGAGTATTGAGGGGTCTGATGGCTTGGGGGAAGAAACTGTTGCACAGTCTGATCATGAGAGCCCGAATGCTTCGGTACCTTTTGCCAGATGGCAGGAGGGAGAAGAGTTTGTGTGAGGGGTGCGTGGGGTCCTTCACAATACTGTTAGCTTTGCAGATGCAGCGTGTGGTGTAAATGTCTGTAATGGCGGGAAGAGAGACCTCGATGATCTTCTCAGCTGACCTCACTATCCGCTGCAGGGTCTTGCGATCCGAGACGGTGCAATTTCTGAACCAGGCAGTGATGCAGCTGCTCAGGATGCTCTCAATACAACCTCTGTAGAATGTGGTGGGGATGGGGGGGTGAGAGATGACTTTTCTCAGCCTTCGCAGAAAGTATAGACTCTGCTGGGCTTTCTTGGCTATGGAGCTAGTGTTGAGGGACCAGGCGAGATTCTCCGCCAGGTGAACACCAAGAAATTTTGTACTTTTAACGATCTCTACGGAGGAGCCGTCAATGTTCAGCGGAGAGTGATCGCTCTGTGCTCTCCTGAAGTCAACACCATCTCTTTTGTTTTGTTCACATTCAGAGATAGGTTGTTGGCTCTGCACCAGTCCGTTAGCCGCTGCACCTCCTCTCTGTATGCTGACTCATCGGTCTTGCTGATGAGGCCCACCACGGTCGTGTCATCGGTGAACTTGATGTGATTCGAGCTGTGTGTTGCAGCACAGTCGTGGGTCAGCAGAGTGAACAGCAGTGGACTGAGCACACAGCCCTGGGAGGCCCCCGTGCTCAGTGTGATGGTGTTGGAGGTGCTGCTCCCAATCCGGACTGACTGAGGTCTCCCAGTCAGGAAGTCTAGGATCCAGTTGCAGAGGGAGGTGTTCAGGCCCAGCAGTTTCAGCTTTTCAATCAGGAATGATTGTGTTGAATGCTGAACTGAAGTCTATGAACAGCATTCGAACGTACGTGTCTTTTTTGTCCAGGTGGGTTTGGGACAGGTGGAGGGTGATGGCAATGGCGTCATCTGTTGAACGGTTAGGACAGTACGCAAACTGCAGGGGATCCAGTGAGGGAGCAGCAGGGTCTTGATGTGCCTCATGACGAGCCTCTCGAAACACCTCATGATAATGGATGTGAGAGCAACGGGACGGTAGTCATTGAGGCAGGACACTGAAGACTTCTTCAGCACAGGGACAATGGTGGCGGCCTTGAAGCCCGTTGGAATGACGGTGCTGCTCAGGGAGATGTTGAAGATGTCAGTGAGAACATCTGCCAGCTGGTCTGCACATCCTCTGAACACTCTGCCAGGAATATTGTCTGGTCCAGCAGCCTTCCGTGGGTTGACCCTGCATAGAGTTTTCGTCACATCGGCCATGGTAAGACACAGCACCTGGTCATTTGGAAGAGGGGTGGTCTTCCTCACCGCCAGGTCATTTTCCATCTCAAAATGAGCATAGGGGTTACTAAATGCATCTGGGAGGGAGGCATCACCAGCACAGGCAGGTGGTCTCCTGTAGTTGGTGATGTCCTGAATGCCCTTCCACATGTGCCGTATGTTGCCGTTGTCCTGGAAGTGGCTGTGGATTCCCTGGGCATGTGCATGCTTTGCCTCTCTGATGGCCCGGCACAGTTTGGCCCTCGCTGTTGTTAGGGCTGCCTTGTCGCCTGCTCTGAAGACGCAGTCACGGGTCCCCAGCAGTGCACACACCTCCGCGGTCATCCATGGCTTCTGGTTAACACGTGTAGTGATGGTCTTGGCCACAGTGACATCATCAATGCACTTGCTGATGTAGCTAGCCACTGATGACGAGTACTCCTCTAAGTTGGTAGAGTGGCCATCAGTTGTAGCCTCCCTGAACATGTGCCAGTCAGTGTGCTCAAAGCAGTCTTGAAGAGCAGAGATGGCTCCTGCTGGCCAGGTTTTCACCTGCTTCTGAACTGGTCTGGAGCGCCTGACGAGCAGTCTGTACGCTGGGATTACCGTAACAGAGACGTGGTCTGAATAGCCAAGGTGGGGGCGGGGCTCTGCCCGGTACGCGTTAGGAATCCTTTTGGCACATTGTGTATCCTTGGACGTTAAGCTCAGCCATGATTCAGTGATTACCATAACATCATATTTGTCAATCTCTAACTGCACTTCAAGTTCATCTACCTTATTCCATATATTGTGTACATTCAAATATAACACCTTCTGTCCTTATCTGTTACCCTTTTCATTTGCATCTCATCCCAGTGACTGCAATTTTGCCCTATAGTCTGCCTGTCCTTCCTCAAAATCCCACTATACACTGCATTTACTTGTATACGAACTAACCCATCCTCAGCCCTATCACTCTGGTTTCCAACCCCTGCCAAATTAGTTTAAACCCTCCACAAGAGTTCTAGCAAACCTGCTCACAAGGATATTGGTCACCCTCGAGTTGAGGTGCAACCTATCCTTTTTGTATAGGTCATATCCTCCCCAGAAAAGGTCCCAAAGGTCCAGGAATCTGAAACCCTGCCCTGTTCACAAATTCCTCAACCATGCATTCATCTGCCAAATCATCCAGTTCTTACCTTCGCTGACATGTGGCACAAGCAGAAATCCAGAAATAACTATCCCTGAGGTCCTGCTTTTCAGGTTCCTACCGAACTTCCTAATTCTCTCTTCAGGCCACCCTCCCTTGCCTACCTAGGTCATTGATACCACTATGTACCATGACTTCCAACTGTTCACCCTTCCCCTGTGGACCCAATCTGAAACATTCCTGACTCTGGCATCTGGGAGACAATATATCATCTGGGAGTCTCTTTCATGTCCACAGAATCTTCTGTCCACTTGTGTAATAATTCTATCACTACTGCACTCCCCTTCACCCACCCCTTTCCTCCTACACAGGCCACTACTTTCTATTTTTCTTAAATCCATTTGCCCATCTGAATCTCTTAAATGTCCCTATTGTATCAGTCTCTACCACCACCACTGGCAGTGCATTTCAGGCACTTACCATCTTCTGTGTGCAGGATAAAAAAACTATCTTTCAAAATCTCTCTCTGATATTCCCCTCTTGACTTTCATCCACTCACCTTAAATGGATGTCCTCTGGTATTGGCCGTTGCCTTCTTTGGAAAAAGTCGCAGGCTGCCCATTCTATCTATGCCCCTCAGAATCAGGTTTTATATCACTGAGGTAGTATAGTGGTTAACACAACACTTTACAGTGCCAGCAACCCAGGTTCAAGCAATTTGTATGTTTCCCCGTGACCATGTGGGTTTCCTCCAGATGCTCTGGTTTCCTCCCATAGTCTGTTTGGAGGGTTAATTGGTCATTGTAAATTGTCCCATGATTGGGCTTGGATGAAATCGGGGGGGGGGGGGGGGTGTTGCAGGGCAACGCGGCTCGAAGGGCCTAATCCGTACAGTATCCCAATAAATTAACAATTAAACGTTGTGAAATTTGTTGTTTTGTGGCAGCGGTACAGTGCAATGCATTTTACTAAACTTTAAATTACAATATGAAATATATGTATATAATTTAATTAAATAAGTAACGCTAAAAGAGAGCAAACAAGATAGTGAGGTAGTGTTCATGGGTTGGTTCATTGCCCGTTCAGAGATCTGGTAATGGAGGGGAAGAAGCTGTTCCTAAAGGTCCTGTACATCTCCATCAAGTCGCCTCTCATCCTAATTCACTCCTAAAAGAAAGGCTCTAGTTCTTTGTTATGAGATCTCCAAAAAAGCGAAGTTTACCCTTACCCTCTCCTCCCCCTCTCCCCGATTCTCCCCCTCCCCTCAAATTCTTTAAACGTTGTTCCCAACAAAAGCCAGCATGTGTACATGACAGAAACAATAATATCACAGCTAACCTATCTTGTTATGTACTCAATGGTTCATTTTTATCTGTTTCTTCTGTGGCAGAGTATAACAGGTGATTGCCAACATTCCACTGTGGTTACTAAGAGCTTTCAGTTCTTTGTTGACAGTTATTTTGTTTTTCCTGAGCTACCTTCTTCCTGAAGGTATCGATTTCATCCTGAGTTATTATCATAATATTTCGACATGTACCGATTCCCAGAGCATTGCAGCGAGTCATATAAGCAAATGGAATGTATTACTACACATCCAAAACTATGACTATGTCAGTTCTCGTGGCTGTTGCGTCACTCTCTGTGTATTTCCAGTATTTTTTGAGGAGGATGGGGAGGGGTTCGCTTAGTCAGGTGGGCTGAATCTGTCTATTTCCCTCTAAGTCATCAGCTCCCTCTGGTTATCATTGCCGAAGTTATGTACAGGTAGACTGAAATTAGGGTCAGTTTTGCATTGAATCGGCCTCCCAACTCAGTTGAAAACCTATAACTGTGGAGAGGGAGGAAGGAGGAAAGGGCAAATGGATAGGAATGGGAGTTGGCTGGGTATATCTTCATGCCTGTGCTGTCGTTTGTGGTTGGCCTGTATCGAAACGTCATTTGCATAAAGGGACTGATAATAAGTATCTCTTCACCCACATATTGGTCCGGATGTTGAAGCGTATCATGACTTGCTAAAAAACATAAACATATCCTCCCTTTCTCCTTCACGCACCTGTTTCACTGGTTTCGCCCTGGCGAAGCAGAGGTATGAGGGTAACACAGAGATCCTGTAAGGGCTACGTTGGCTGCCTCACACATTCTTGCACGTTTTTTACTCTCAACAGCTCAGCTCATTTAAAAAAATACGAAAGGTATGCTGCAGAAAGACCGGAAGATTTTAAAATATTTTTCAGATAGTTCATCTCGACTGAAACTAAAATCCCCGAGATCTGCCTCAGGCACTGATTCCAATTATCAGTGTAGGTCTCACTGATTTTCTTGCGTTGCAAGGTAATTAGGTCATTTCCAGAACAAAACCAATGCTGTGGACATTCACCTCCAACTCAGAGTTATTTATGTTCCTGTTGAAATGCTCCAGGCTTCTCTGTTTCTATCTATTACCTATTTTCCCAAATCTTGTACACAGAGAACGATGCCACCAAAGGAAAACAACTCTACCACTGCCAAACTAGGAATTAAAACTAATTTCCAGTGCACATCAGAGTATGGGGCTGGATGAAGGGATGAAGGCTTCAGAGATCAGTCACACATTTTGTCAGTAAACTGTGAAATCCACTTTACATTCGACACTGAATTTCACAGCACCTATATCCTGGTGCTCAGCTTTGACGAGACACTTAGCAGAACCAGCCACATTAATACTAGCAACACACATCAAAGTTGCTGGTGAACGCAGCAGGCCAGGCAGCATCTCTAGGAAGAGGTACAGTCGACGTTTCGGGCCGAGACCCTTCGTCAGGACTAACTGAAGGAAGAGCTAGTAAGAGATTTGAAAGTGGGAGGGGGAGGGGGAGATCCAAAATGATAGGAGAAGACAGGAGGGGGAGGGATGGAGCCAAGAGCTGGACAGGTGATTGGCAAAAGGGATATGAGAGGATCATGGGATAGGAGGCCCAGGGAGAAGGAAAAGGGGGAGGGGGGGTGAAAAACCCAGAGGATGGGCAAGGGGTATAGTAAGAGGGACAGAGGGAGAAAAAAAGAGAGAGAGAAAGAATGTGTGTATATAAATAAATAACGGATGGGTTACAAGGGGGAGGTGGGGGCATTAGCGGAAGTTAGAGAAGTCAATGTTCATGCCACCAGGTTGAAGGCTACCCAGAGGGAATATAAGGTGTTGTTCCTCCAACCTGAGTGTGGCTTCATCTTTACAGTAGAAGAGGCCGTGCATAGACATGTCAGAATGGGAATGGGATGTGGAATTAAAATGTGTGGCCACTGGGAGATCCTGCTTTCTCTGGCGGACAGAGCGTAGGTGTTCAGCAAAACGATCTCCCAGTCTGCTTCGGGTCTCACCAATATATAAAAGGCCACATCAGGAGCACTGGATGCAGTATATCACCCCAGTCGACTCACAGGTGAAGTGTTGCCTCACCTGGAAGGACTGTCTGGGGCCCTGAATGGTGGTAAGGGAGGAAGTGTAAGGGCATGTGTAACACTTGTTCCGCTTACAAGGATAAGTGCCAGGAGGGAGATCAGTGGGGAGGGATGGGGGGGACGAATGGATAAGGAAGTCGCGTAGGGAGCGATCCCTGCGGAAAGCGGGGGGGGGCGGGAAAGATGTGCTTAGTGGTGGGATCCCGTTGGAGGTGGCGGAAGTTACGGAGAATAATATGTTGGACCCGGAGGCTGGTGGAGTGGTAGGTGAGGACAAGGGGAACCCTATTCCTAGTGGGGTGGCGGGAGGACAGGGTGAGAGCAGATGTACGTGAAATGGGGGAGATGCGTTTAAGAGCAGAGTTGATAGTGGAGGAAGGGAAGCCCTTTTCTTTAAAAAAGGAGGACATCTCCCTCGTCCTGTAATGAAAAGCCTCATGCTGAGAGCAGATGCGGCGGAGACGGAGGAATTGCGACAAGGGGATGGCATTTTTGCAAGAGACAGGGTGAGAAGAGGAATAGTCCAGATAGCTGTGAGAGTCAGTAGACTTATAGTAGACATCAGTAGGTAAGCTGTCTCCAGAGATAGAGACAGAAAGATCTAGAAAGGGGAGGGAGGTGTCCGAAATGGACCAGGTCAACTTGAGGGCAGGGTGAAAGTTGGAGGCAAAGTTAATAAAGTCAACGAGCTCAGCATGCGTGCAGGAAGCAGCGCCAATGCAGTCGTCAATGTAGCGAAGGAAAAGTGGGGGACAGATACCAGAATAGGCACGGAACATAGATTGTTCCACAGAGCCAACAAAAAGGCAGGCAGAGCTAGGACCCATACGAGTGCCCATAGCTACACCTTTAGTTTGGAGGAAGTGGGAGGAGCCAAAGGAGAAATTATTAAGAGTAAGGACTAATTCCGCTAGACGGAGCAGAGTGGTGGTAGAGGGGAACTGGTTAGGTCTGGAATCCAAAAAGAAGCAGAGAGCTTTGAGACCTTCCTGATTGGGGATGGAAGTATATAAGGACTGGACATCCATGGTGAAAATAAAGCGGTGGGGGCCAGGGAACTTAAAATCATCGAAAAGTTTAAGAGCTTAAGAAGTGTCATGAACATAGGTAGGAAGGGATTGAACAAGGGGGGATAAAACCATGTTGAGGTATGCAGAAACGAATTCAGTGGGGCAGGAGCAAGCTGAGACAATAGGTCTGCCAGAACAGGCAGGTTTGTGGATCTTGGGTAGGAGGTAGAAATGGGAAGTGTGAGGTATGAGAACTATAAGGTTGGTAGCAGTGGATGGGAGATCCCCTGAGCGGATAAAGTCAGTAATGGTGTGGGAGACAATGGCCTGGTGCTCCTTAGTGGGGTCACAATCGAGGGGTAAATAAGAGGAGGTATCCGCGAGTTGTCGCTGTGTCTCGGCAAGGTAGAGGTCAGTACGCCAGACTACAACAGCACCCCCCTTATTGGCGGGTTTAATATTAAGGTTAGGATTAGTGCGGAGGGAGAGGAGAGCAGAGTGTTTGGAAGAAGTGAGGTTGGAATGGGAACAAGGTGTGGTGAAGTCGAAACGATTGATGTCACATCAGCAGTTAGCAATAAAGAGATCCAGAGCAGGCAGAAGACCAGAGCGGGGTGTCCATGAAGAGGAGGAGGGTTGAAGACGGGAGAAGGGGTCATCGGTGGGGGTGGAAGAGTCCTTGCCGAAGAAGTAGGCTCGGAGACGGAGACGGCGGAAGAACAGTTCCGCATCACAGCTATTGAGAGCAGGCCAGAAAGAAACTGCAGTGGTAATTGATTCACACCCCAAGTTACACACCACCTACAAAATAGAAGTCTTAACTACAGAAATCAGAACTATAAAAGGGATACTGAATATCAAATGTTTTTTTCTATTTTTGTAAGTTCCAATGGGGGCTTTTTGACCTCAAAAATTAACTCTGTCTCTCTTTCCACAGATGCTTCCTGTCTAGCTGAGTGTCTCTGTGTTAGAAGACTCTCCACTCACCTGAAGGAAAGCTACATCATGTTTAATTTGCAGAATTAGTATTAGTGTTACAAAGATTTTAAATCCTGTCATTAGAACTGCGTCCAGCCATGCCACACTGCCCCCTAGTGGAATGCACCGGCTCCAATGCCTCTCCTGGCGGCTGTAAACAGGTGACTCTGCAGCTTGAGGCCTAGTCGTCACACATATAAGATAGCAAGCACCTATAAAACACCAGTAAAATACAACCACACAAAAAATATATATATATAGTCCAGACCCTGAGTCCATGAATACCTGCAGTCAACCACCGTACAGCTTGTCTTCTGCCAAATGGAACAGGTGACACCGCGGCTTGTGGCCTGGTCCTTGCTACGACTGAGGTCACGCTGTTCCCCCCGCCCCCATCCTTCCCTGCTCTCCGTCAATAAATCAGTGACTTGAACTTGCAGCATTCCACATTAACAATGTCCGAAAGGGTCTTGTGATCACAAGAAAAGCAACCAAGGCAGTCAGTGTTGCCTTTCTACATCTGCCAAGAGGGAGGTGGTGGAGTCCATTGTTCGCTCACAGAAGACAAGCTATATAGTGGAGGACTGCGGCGTTCATGGCTCAGGTCTGGACTACTTTCTTTTTGTGTGGCTGTATCTTACTGATATCTTATGCGCTCACTAAGTTGTGAGTGTTTGGTGCTGTGTGACTGTTGGTACTGCGTTTTGCACCCTGGTCCTGGAGCAATGTTGTCTCGTTTCACTATATTCATGGCTATTCATGTCTGGATGAATGACAATTAAACTTGAATCATTTTGAGTTGAAAACTAAGTTGAAGTGCCACAGCTATTAGACTGTATGCCTCCTTTAACGCAGGCAGCAGCACGATGCACAGCTCCTTTATTGCCTCCACCAAATGAGCTACTCCCTGATAGGGTAGTGATGCACTATCAATTACTTCAAAAGACTGGAAGTAGAGTAAATACTGGAAGGCTTTTATTAACAGTAAATGGACCAACAGCCATGCTGAGTATCTGTCCCGGACTGAGAGGAGGAGCAGTGGCACAATCGCCTTTATTCAGGAGTCTGTGGGAGGAGCCACGGGAGCAGTCAGCAGAGGGGTGTGTCCAGGCATGTCCAGACAGGCAACCCAGTTACAACAGGTTTACCACAGGTAGACTGCAGTACTTCACGTTCTTAATGTCCAGCAGGATCTTGCGATCATAAAAAAAACTATGTTTAAAAAGGACAACAGTACCTTTTGTTGACCCCAATAGAAGCCACTGCAATTGAAACTTTGCCTTCTTACCAGAACTGGAACCTGCTTCCAGACTAAAAAGTTAGTAAATAAGTAACTTCATACATAACCTCCCAAGCCATCCACCTACATACTGTCTGTTCTTTCAGTAGCAGAATCTGAGAATCCCACATACCACTCTTCTGGTCCGTGAACACTATCATATTATTCATCTTTGTTACTATTTGTCTTTAACTTGTAGTAAAGCAACACATTTCACAGCATATGACAGCGATAATAAACCGGAGTCTGATTCTGCCAGGTCAACATCCGCACAACTGCAGTGCAGATACCAAAACAAGAAGAAAAAGACTATGAAGTTACTAAATTGTTGCACAAGTCCATCCAGTTCACAAATGTCCTGAAGAGGAGGAAATCTGCTGGACTCACCGTCTGCGGTCTTTAGAGTTTGCAGCAATGAGATTAGGATCCAAATTCAAACTGAGATGAGGAGGAATTTCTTTATCTAGTGTGTGGTGAATCTGTTGCCACTGAGAATTGAGGAGGCCATGTCATTAGGTGTATTTAAGGTAGAGATTGATGGACTCGTGATTGGTAAGGGGATTAAGGATTACAGGGAGAAGGTGGGAGAAAGGAACTGATGAACAAATTCAGTCATGTTTGAATGGTGGAGCAGAATGAATGGGCAGAATGGCCTTTTGGTCCAGTGATTGTAAATGGCCCAGTGAGACAGTGCGAACAGCTCTGGGCGGTTAAGAAATCAGCAGAGCTGCACCTTATTTAGTGTGAATAATACTGGACAACCACTTGCCAACAAACCTTCACCTCATAAACCTTACAGGTAGATAAGGTAGTTAAGAAAGCTTATGAGGTGTTAGCTTTCATAAGTCGAGGGATAGAGTCGCGAGGCAATGACGTAGCTCTATATAACTGGTTAGGCCACACTTGGAGTACTGTGTCCAGTTCTGGTCGCCTCACTATAGGGAGGATGTGGAAGCATTGGAAAGGGTACAGAGGAGATTTACAAGGATGCTGCCTGGTTTAGAGAGTATTAGATTATGAGAACACTCAGTCCCCTTTTATTGTCATTTAGAAATGCATACATGCATTAAGAAATGATACAATGTTTCTCCAGAGTGATATCACAGAAAACAGTACAAACCAAAGACTAACACTGACAGAACCACATAATTATAGCATATAGTTACAGCAGTGCAAAGCAATACCATAATTTGATGAAGAACAAACCATGGGCATGGTAAATAAAGTTTCAAATGTCCCCATGTCGATCGACTCCCGAGTCCCCGATAGCAGGTGGTGAAGGGGAGAAACTCCCTGCCATAAACCTCCAGGAACCATCAACTTGCTGATGCCTTGGAAGCAGCTGACCACAGCCGACACTGAGCCCATCCGCCCAAAAACTTTGAACCTCCAACCAGCCCCTCTGATACAGCCTCCCGAGCGCCATCCTCTGCCGAGTGCCTTCGACCTATCTCCGGCTGCTGAAACAAGCCCCAGCCGCTGAAACAATTTCTGATCATATGGATTATGATCAGAGATTAAGGGAGCTAGGGCTTTACTCTTTGGGGAGAAGGAGGATGAGAGGAGACATGATAGAGGTGTACAAGATATTAAGAGGAATAGATAGAGTGGACAGCGAGCGCCTCTTCTCCAGGGCACAACTGCTCAATACAAGAGGACATGGCTTTAAGGGGTGGGAAGTTCAAGGGGGATATTAGAGCAAGGTTTTTTACTCAGAGAGTGGTTGGTGTGTGGAATGCACTGCCTGAGTCAGTGGTGGAGGCAGATACACTATTGAAGTTTAAGAGACTACTGGACAGGTATATGGAGGAATTTAAGGTGGGAGGGTTATATGGGAGGCAGGGTTTGAGGGTCGGCACAACATTGTGGGCCGAAGGGCCTGTAATGTGCCGTAATATTCTATGTTCTATGTTCTAAACGAACATGAAGAGCCAAGAACAGGGCCGACCTTCCGGCACAACCCAAAACAAATGGCATCAGGGAACTGCTCGTGCAGGGAACAAAGCCCTAACGGTGGTGGTGGTGATACACAGAATGCCACTCTGAGATTCATTCTCCCGCAGGCAGCCACGAAATGAAGCCGAAGCAGTGGGGGAGGCTTGTCTGTGACCACCCCTGCCATTGCATTCCCCAGCTTTCAAAGCTGTGCGCATGTTATTGAAATGCAAAGCAATTTTTACAGTCATAACAAGAAGTATTTCAACATCAGAGATGGAGCAGATAACACAGCAAAGGAAAATGCTGGGTCTTGTTATTGCTTTTCACTGTTCATCTCTACTCCATGATCCAATTAAACAATATTACCTACTACAGAATAGCATCGCCTGAAAGAGATCTGCCCTGCCGAACTGTTTCAGCCTCTGAGCCTTTAACTCCCAAAACATGTTTTGTTCATAAAATTTGCAAATATACAATGGAGGGCATTCACATGCCACTATTCACTCCACATACTAAAGCACTACATTTCCTTACAAAATTTGCATTTGTCAGCATGTCCCTCAGTCTTTCTTTCCAAGACATTCCACGAGTAATAGACCTGAGATGACCTTTCTGTACATTTTGCTTCTTTCTTCACAAGAGACCTCTTGCGATCATGGACGACTAGCATTCGGTTTGTTTTTGTGGGGGTGTGGGGTAGCAGAAGATGGGAGTGTGGCAGCCTCCTCCACGCCTGAGAAAGGAGTCGGCCAGTGGCACAGGTGGGTGAGCAGTTTTTGGGATGGCGTGCTCAATCTACCAGGGCAACATGGCCTCTCCTTGCTCACGATGCATGTCCTTCAGATTCCCAGAAACAAATGCTTCTCCTCTTCAAATGGTCATGGGTCAGATGTCTTTTCTTTTTAAATCTTTTTATTGAATTAGTACACAAAAAGTAAACCATATAGGCACTGATACACTGTTGCAATATAACTTTACAAGAGATATTAATACACAAAAAGAAGTTAGTACAAACAGTGCAGTTTAGATATAAAATAACAAGGTAATATAACAGTATACTAATTTTCATACATGTCAATAAGGAAAAGGAAAAAAAAACAAAAAAAAAACCCAAATAAAACCCACTATGCAACTAATCTAAAAAGCAAAGCAAAGCAATGGGCTAACTAGGAATCAAGTAGAGTTAAACAACTTAAAACAATCACGTCCTCCAACCCGACCTCCATTAAAAACAGTTAAAAAACAAGAAGGGGATGTAAATATGGACAGACAGAGAGAGAAAAAAAATTACATTAAATGAAAATGTTGAATAAAAGATCTCCAGGTCTGTTCAAATTTAACTGAAGAATCATAAAGATTACTTCTAATTTTCTCCAAATTCAAACATAGTATCGTCTGGGAAAACCAAAAGAACGTAGTTGGAGCATTAATCTCCTTCCAATGTTGTAAGATACATCTTTTCGCCATTAAAGTAAGAAATGCAATCAATCTACGGGCTGAAGGGGAAAGATTACTGGAAATTTTAGGTAATCCAAAGATAGCAGTAATAGAATGGGGAGAAATATCTATATTCAATACCTTTGAAATAATATTAAAAATGTCTTTCCAAAAGGTTTCCAGAGTAGGACAGGACCAAAACAAATGAGTTAAGGAAGCTATCTCCCCATGACATCTGTCACAAAGAGGGTTAATATGAGAATAAAAACGAGCTAATTTATCTTCAGACATACGTGCTCTATGGACAACTTTAATTTGAATTAGGGAGTGTTTAGAACAGGTAGAAGAAGTATTGACTAGTTGTAAAATATCCGCCCAGTCATCCGCCGAAATAATAAAGCCCAATTCCTTTTCCCAATCTGACCTAATCTTATCGAATGGAGCTTTCCTAAGTTTCATAATAGTATTATAAATAATAGCCGTTACACCTTTCTGACATGGATTAAGGTTAATTATAGTATCTAAAATATATGTAGGAGGTAACGTCAGAAAGGAAGAGAGTATAGTACTTAGGAAATTTCTAACTTGGAGATATCTAAAAAAATGTATTCTTGGTAAGTTATATTTGTTAGATAATTGTTCAAAAGACATAAGGGAACCATCTAAAAATAAGTCCAAAAACCGTGAAATACCATTAGTCTTCCAAATTTGAAAGGCACGGTCCGTGGAAGAGGGAGGAAAGAATATGTTGCCTAAAATAGGAATCGCAAGCCCAAATTGATTAAGATCGAAAAATTTTCGGAATTGAAACCAAATACGTAAGGTATATTTAACTATTGGGTTACAAACCTGTTTGTGGCGTTTCAAATCAAAAGGAAGAGAAGAACCTAAAATGGAGCCAAGTGCATAACCTTGAGCAGATTGTAATTCCAATACTACCCATTTAGGAATGGATAGTGTATCTTGATCAAGTAACCAAAATTTCATGTGTCGAATATTAATTGCCCAATAATAGAATCTAAAGTTAGCTAAAGCCAAACGTCCATCTCTCTTAGCTTTCTGTAGATGTATTTTACCCAATCTCGGGTTTTTATTTTGCCAAAATGGGTCAGACGGTCTCGGGAGTCAGTGGGGATGTTGCATTTCTCCAAGGAGGCTTTGAACACATCTCTGTATCTCTTCCTCTGTTTGCCTGGTAGTCTCTTCCCCTGAACGAGCTTCATGTCTGTTCTCTAAGTCTTGTTTTGGACATGGGGATGAGGTAGCCTGTCCAGTGTAGCCAACTGAGTATAGCTAGGGCCTCAACTTTAGGAATTTCAGCCTGAAACAGGATGCTGATGTTTGTTGGCTTAGCCCTTCAGTGAATCGGGAGGATTTTGTGAAGACAGTGTTGGTAGTTTTTACCCCCTTTGTCTTGAGGGCCAGTCCTCTGAAGTATACATAGTTGGGATAGGATCACTGCCACCTGGTAGACATGGTGGACATGCCTGGTAGAGCATTGTGGGCATGCTTTATTGGTGGTGGAATGCGTGGCAATAAAGGTTAAACGATTTATTATCCAAGTATGTTTACAGAATACAACTCTGAGATTCGTTCTCTCACAGGTAGCCATGAGACAAAGAAACACCAGGGAACCCATTCAATGAAACATCAAACAGGCAACGTGCAAAATAACAGAACAAATTGAGCAAACGGCAAGAAGCAAGTGCAGACCACATAGAGTATCAAACATCAAACCAGTCGTATTCAGTTTAGTTCAGTTCACAAGATCACAAGACAAAGGAGCAGAAGTAGGCCATTCGGCCCATCGAGTCTGCTCCACCACTCCACCATGAGCTAAACTATTCTCCCATCTAGTTCCAGTTTCCGGCTTTTTCCCCATATCCCTTGAAACCCTGACTAATTAGATACCTGTCAATCTCCTTCCTAAACACCCTCAATGATTGGGCCTCCACAGCTGTATGTGGCAACGAATTCCATAAATCCATGACCCTCTGGCTAAAAAAATTTCTCCTCATCTCTTTTTTAAACGGATACCCTCTAATCCTAAGACTGTGGCCTCTTGTCCTGGACTCACCCACCAAGAGAAACAACCTTTCTACATCTACTCTGTCCAACCCTTTCAACAGTCAAAATGTTTCTATGAGATCCCCTCTCATTCTTCTATACTCTAATGAATACAGTCCAAGAGCCGACAAACGCTCCTCATATGTTAGCCCCCGCATTCCAGGAATCATCCTCGTAAATCTTCTCTGAACTCACCGCAACACTAGCCAATGCACACTGCGAGGCCATTCTTTGCCAGAGTTTCCCAGTCTGCATCAATCGCCCCAAACCACTTAAAAACAGCAAAAAAAAAAGGTAACCAGAATCCGGGAAGATGTGCAACATGATCCTCGAAGTTTCCCAAAATGAGTCCACAGCCTTGCTGAATAAATACTGGCGCGGTGGATCCCGAGACTCCTGAACTATCCTCGGACAGCAGCTAGCAAGAGAGAGAGGAAGGCCTGTCAAACACAGGCAGACCGCATCTTCCGCCCATCTTCTGCTCCCCGCCCTCGTCGACTTCTGCCTTGCTCGACACCTCAATTGGAGAGAAGCAATGGAGTCGATCATGGGCCCACACCCCATCCCAGGCTACCAGGCCTCCAGGCCTAACACTCTGCTCCAAACCTCATCAAACACCCTCAGAGACAGCAAAGCACCAGGTTGCTCAATCAGCCCTACCACACGCCATCGAAATGTAAGTCACAGGTCCAATCACACGCAGCTTAGTAGTAGAATCGTACTTGAAAGAAGAAATACAAGAAGTAGCTTCATGAACTGTCAGCAGGACAAAGTCATTGGTCACGTTGTTCCATCTTGACACACACTCGTGGGCTGCCCCCAGCACATCCTTCGGTTTGGTTAGTTGTTAATGCAAATGATGAATTTCAATTTATTGGTGTACATGTGATGAATGAATCTGAATGGTGTCAGGTCTTAGGTCTTGATCTTCTAACACCCGTTTTCTCAATTGATCAAGAGAAGTGCTGTCACACTGGTGACACTGGTGAAATTTATCAACGGCTTCCTTTGCCAACAGACGACCTGTAAGATATGGGAAGTGGTTTGTTTTTGCAAGGGTCTGATAATATCATCGAAGGAGAGTGTGTGATGTGTGGGTAGCTTGGCAAGATCATCATCTTGCAGATACAGGTGTAAGGCCCATCGTCTCAATGGCTATGTGACCAAGTACGTTTCTGCCCCTTCCTGTCTACTTCTTATGAAGGGTCTCTGCCCGAAACACTGATCGTCTATGGCCATCTATTGATGCTACCTGACCTGCTGAATTCCTCTAACATTTTTTTTGTGTTTTGTCAAGGTGTCCAGCATTTGCGGAATCTGTTGTGTCAATAACTTGGAGATTGTGTATAGTTAGTTTTCATTCAAATGTTAAGTAGTCGACTGTTCCACATGAATCTGTATGCAGTCTATCTAGGAAGGTGCTAATGAATCCTTTAAAGGCTGTGAGGGCTGAGAACTGTTGGCAAATGGAAACATTTTTCAGTTTCTCTCAACAGACAAATTAAAACTTCACAAGAGCCAACATGTTTAAGAAACCAGAAAGACAAGGGACTGAGATCACAAGATAAATTTGATATCTGTCCCAACCCACTTTTATACTTCACACAGTTCACACACTCTGGTTTTTCCCTTTTTTTGCACTTCTTTGGGTTTCAGCAAAACTTCCTTCGGGTGTAACAGAGTTCCATAAAAACTTTCGTCAGTGTCTTGACATCCAAAAATATTCTCTCTCAACAATAAACAGCTCTCCCAACAATAAACACAAGAGATTCTGCAGATGCTGGAAATCCAGAGCAGAGAGAGAGGGAGAGAGAGACAGAGAGAAAGGAGAGAGAGAGAGAGTGTGTGTGTGTGTGTGTGTGTGTGTGTGTGTGTGTCCCTACAATCTTATGTAGTCTTCTGCACTGTAGCACACTGCTTTCTCTCAGGCCTAGCTCACGAGTGGTTCTTTCTGTCAACCAGCTCCACAGGATGATACTGGGAATGAATCAGACCAGAATCAGAATCTGGTTCAGTATCACCAGCATGTGTTTACTTTACATCAAACTTTACAACTCCTCCCTTGGAGGGTCAGACATCCTGAGCCAATAGACTGGTCCTGGACTTATTTCCTGGCATAATTTACATATTACTATTTAACTATTTATGGTTTTATTACTATTTAATTATTTATGGTGCAACTGTAACGAAAACCAATTTCCCCCGGGATAAATAAAGTATGACTATGACTATGACTATGTTGTGAAATTTGTTAATTTAGCAAATTTCACAACATATGTCGTCATTCAAAACAATCTCATAATCAAAAAGAAGAATCTGATTCATTTATTTTTAATCCATAATAGAATAATATCCATAATAGAATCAATTAAAGACCTAAGACCTGATGTTAAACCTTGTCTAAAAACAAGCTTTAAAACCTGACAACACACACAAAAAATGCTGGTGGAACGCAGCAGGCCAGGCAGCATCTATAGGAAAAGGTACAGTCGACATTTCAGGCTGAGACCCTTTGTCGCTCCTTCTGCAACTGGAACCACAGTGAATCCAGATCATCTCCTCCTTGCTGACAATCAGCACTGGCACATCTCAGGGATGCGTTCTTAGCCCACTGCTCTGTTCTCTCTATACACGTGACTGTGTGGCTAGGCACAGCTCAAACACCACTTATAATTTTGCTGATGACACAACTGTTGCTGGCAGAATTTCAGATGGTGACGAGGAGGTGTACAGGAGTGAGGAAGATCAGCTGGTGTCGCAACAACAACCTTGCCCTCGATGTCAGTAAAATCAAAGTTCAAAGTAAATTTATTATCAATGTGCATGTATGTCACCATATACAACCCTGAGATTCATTCTCTTGTGGGCATAATCAATAAATTCATAATAAAATGATAGCCATAATAGAATCAATGAAAATAGTCATAGTCATACTTTCATGGCAGATGCAATTTAATGTGGATAAATGTGAAGTTATCCACTTTGGTAGCAAAAATAGGAAAACAGATTATTATCTGAATGGTGGCCGATTAGGAAAAGGGGAGGTGCAACGAGACCTGGGTGTCATTATACACCAGTCATTGAAAGTGGGCATGCAGGTACAGCAGGCGGTGAAAAAGGCGAATGGTATGCTGGCATTCATAGCAAGAGGATTCGAGTACAGGAGCAGGGAGGTACTACTGCAGTTGTACAAGGCCTTGGTGAGACCACACCTGGAGTATTGTGTGCAGTTTTGGTCCCCTAATCTGAGGAAAGACATCCTTGCCATAGAGGGAGTACAAAGAAGGTTCACCAGATTGATTCCTGGGATGGCAGGACTTTCATATGAAGAAAGACTGGATGAACTGGGCTTGTACTCATTGGAATTTAGAAGATTGAGGTGGGATCTGATTGAAACGTATAAAATCCTAAAGGGATTGGACAGGCTAGATGCAGGAAGATTGTTCCCGATGTTGGGGAAGTCCAGAACGAGGGGTCACAGTTTGAGGATAAAGGGGAAGCCTTTTAGGACCGAGATTAGGAAAAACTTCTTCACACGGAGAGTGGTGAATCTGTGGAATTCTCTGCCACAGGGAACAGTTGAGGCCAGTTCATTGGCTATATTTAAGAGGGAGTTAGATATGGCCCTTGTGGCTAAAGGGATCAGGGGGTATGGAGGGAAGGCTGGTGCAGGGTTCTGAGTTGGATGATCAGCCATGATCATAATAAATGGCGGTGCGGGCTCGAAGGGCCGAATGGCCTACTCCTGCACCTATTTTCTATGTTTCTATGTTTCTATGTTTATTGATCCCGGGGGAAATTGGTTTTCGTTACAGTTGCACCATAAATAATAAATAGTAATAGAACCATAAATAATTAAATAGTAATATGTAAATTATGCCAGGAAATAAGTCCAGGACCAGTCTATTGGCTCAGGGTGTCTGACCCTCCAAGGGAGGAGATGTAAAGTTTGATGGCCACAGGCAGGAATGACTTCCTATGATGCTCTGTGTTGCATCTCGGTGGAATGAGTCTCTGGCTGAATGTACTCCTGTGCCCAACCAGTCCATTATGTAGTGGATGGGAGACATTGTCCAAGATGGCATGCAACTTGGACAGCATCCTCTTTTCAGACACCACCGTCAGAGAGTCCAGTTCCATCCCCACAACATCACTGGCCTTACGAATGAGTTTGTTGATTCTGTTGGTGTCTGCTACCCTCAGCCTGCTGCCCCAGCACACAACAGCAAACATGCTCGCACTGGCCACCACAGACTCGTAGAACATCCTCAGCATCGTCCAGCAGATGTTAAAGGACCTCAGTCTCCTCAGGAAATAGAGATGGCTCTGACCCTTCTTGTAGACAGTCTCAGTATCCTTTGACCAGTCCAGTTTATTGTCAATTCATATCCCCAGGTATTTGTAATCCTCCACTATGTCCACACTGACCCCTTTGGATGGAAACAGGGGTCTCCGGTACCTTAGCTCTCCTCAGGTCTACCACCAACTTGGGCATTTAACCAGTGTGAAAAGAACAACAAACTGTGCAAATATAAAAAAGAAGGAAATAATAATAATAAATAACTAAGCAATAAGTATCAAGAACATGAGATGGAGAGTCATTGAAAGTGAGTCCATAGGGTGAATTGAATTGACTTTATTACTTACATCCTTCATTTCCATGAGGAGTAAAAATCTTTACGTAACCTCTCCATCTAAATGTTCAATGTGCAATTTATAGAAATTTATAATAAATAGTATGTACAACAGGACAGTCAATATAACATAGAAATACAATTATTAGTCTGATTATGAATTAATTAGTCTGATGGGCTGGTGGAAGAAGCTGTCCCGGAGCCTGTTGGTCCTGGCTTTTATGCTGTGGTACCGTTTCCCGGATGGTAGCAGCTGGAACAGTTTGTGGTTGGGGTGACTCAAGTCCCCAATGATCCTTCGGGCCCTTTTTACACACCCGTCTTTGTAAATGTCCTGAATAGTGGGAAGTTCACATCTACAGATGCGCTGGGCTGTCCACACCACTCTCTGCAGAGTCCTGTGTACCGTTTGCCATAGGACTCTGCATTTGCCATTAGATTTCTGAATTGACAATGTTTTTTTTTGCTCTCTTTTTGCAATAGATATTTAATTTAATTTCTTATCTTTTTTTCATGTCATTATTTATAGCGTTTTTAAATTATGTATTGCAATGTACTGCTGCTGCAAAACAAATTTCAGAAAGTGAATTTAAACCTGATATTACTTACCTATACCAGTGATATTAAACCTGATTCTGAACTTGATTGTCTCAATTTTTAAATCATACAAATACTTTTTTTTATGTTCCTCTGTTTGCCCTACGTACCTCAGTGTAATGTGCCTATTATGTAGAGTCACCACTAGAGGATGCTATAATGGGAGTTGATGAAGTGTGTCTACAGGACCGTGAAATATTTCTGTAGCATATTTTGTAAAGGAGTATCAGGTTGAAAAGTTACAGAGTACTGCACCTTTTAAAGAAAAATAATAGTTGCTAAAAATATGAAAACTGCTGTAAATTCTCACAGGTTGGGCAACATGAGGGAGAGAGAGGAACAGTGAACATTTCAGGTTGATGAGTATTTTTATGTATCAGAGCTGACCTCTACAGTTGTTTGCCAAAGTCTTGTCAGCAGGCATGTCTGGACAGGCAGGAAATGGAAGGCCAAGGACACAGTGGAGGTGTTTGACTCAACGTCTGAGGCACAGGGATCTGATAGGGACAGTGGAATCTGGGCGGGCGAGGCTTGGCAGCTTCCCTTCAACCCATCGACTGCAGCCTTGCCAGGGATAGATGCAAACTTGTCCAGGAAGAGGTGCGAGCAGCTGTTGAGGAAGTGCGTACCACCAGGATGGTAGAAGTGGGGCAATAGGGAGCTTGGAGAGGGTGGGAGGGTGTGCTGAAGTGGAAGATCTCCTGCTCCAACATCTGGTGGACAGAACCTAGCGCATCAAGTTCACAATCAAGGCTGTGTGTGGCGCATAGTTTAGTCCAGTGAATAGGATTGCCAACTGTCCCGTATTAGCCAGGACATCCCATATATTGGGCTAAATTGGTTTGTCCCATATGGGACCGCCCTTGTCCCGTATTTCACCCGCTATGGTAGAGCATTTCTATGAAACCGTTTGTAAGCCGAAATGGTGTAAAGCGAAGAAGCAATTTATATGGGAAAAATTTTTCAGCATTCCCAGACCCAAAAGATAACCTACCAAATCATACCAAATAACACATAAAACCTAAATAACACTAACATATAGTAAAAGCAGGAATGATATGATAAATACACAGCCTATATAAAGTAGAAGTAATGTATGTACAGTGTAGTTTCATTTAACAGAATCGGGAAGATTAAGCCAAAACCGATTTGTAGAAAAAAATCAGCACGTACACGCATGCACACGTTACGTATGTGCACGTCACGCATGCGCACACAGGTGCCCGCGCAAGGCTTCATGGTCATGTGGTAGTCTTTCTCGGGGTAAACCCAAGTGTCCCGTATTTGACTGCTACTTTTGTCCCTTATTTGGGAGTGAGAAAGTTGGCAACCCTACCAGTGAGCCTTCAGCAGAGGAACATTAATATTGGCTCTCTGATATATTCATTACTTCCTGTTGTTTATGATCCTCGGTATTAATATTGGTTTTTTTATTGTCACATGTACTGAGATACAGTGAAAACCTTTCCTTGCAATACAGACAAATCATTCTGTCCAGATGTACATCAGTAATAAAATCAAAATAAAGTAGAATATACAGTAGTACCACAATTACAGAGGAAATGCATTGCAAGTAATCAAATAATAATCTTAGCATTCGAGTGATGACAACAGGATAGAAGCTGGCCTTGAGCCTAATGACACACGCTCTTGAGCTTTCGTGATGCCTGCCTAACAGGAGAGAAGAGAGAATGCCAGGGGTGGGATGGATCTTCGATTATGTTGGCTCCTTTCCTGAAGCAATGGGAAGTGTGGACAGAGTGAATGGTGGGAAGGCTGGTTTTGTGTGATGTCCTGGGTTGCGATCGTTGCTATCTGCTGTTACCCGCGGACTTGGACAGAGCAGCTGCCTTACCAAAAACACAAGAGTTTCTGCAGTGGCTGGAAACACGCACAAAATGCTGGAGGAACTCAGCAGCTCAGGCAGCATCTATGGAAATGAATAAACAGTTGATATTTCAATAGACAATAGGTGCAGGAGTAGGCCATTTGGACTGTCGAACCAGCACCGCCATTCACTGTGATCATGGTTGATCATCCACAATCAGTATCCAGTTCTTGCCTTATCCCCAAAACCTTTGATTCGGCTATCTTTCTTGAAAGCATCTAGAGACTTGGCCTCCACTGCCTTCTGGGGCAGAGCATTCCGCATATGCACCACTCTCTGGGTGAAAAGTTTTTCCTCAACTCCGTTCTAAAAGGCCTACACCTTATTCTTAAACTGTGGCCTCTGGTTCTGGACTCACCCATCAGCGGGAACATGCTCCCTGCCTCCAGCCTGTCCAATCCCTTAATAACCTTATATGTTTCAATAAGATCCCCTCTCAGCCTTCTAAATTCCAGAGTATACAAGCACAGTCGCTCATATGACAGTCCCGCCATCCCGGGAATTAACCTTGTGAACCTACGCTGCACTCCCTCAATAGCAAAAATGTCCTTCCTCAAATTTGGAGACCAAAACTACACACAATACTCCAGATGTGGTCTCAAGCCGAGGCTCTTCATCATGACTTAATAAGTTGCCTTATCAAGCTGTGATCTACCCGGAAGGATATCTTCTGTGACGCATCTGTAAAGGTTGGTAAGAGTCATTGGGGATGTGTTGAATTTCCATCAGGGAAAAGAGGGAAGTACAAATATAGGAAATTGTTTTTAAATAAATCACCTGAGGTTTTCAGGGGATACAGGAGAAAACTTAACAAAGAAATTAGAAGGACAACAAGGGGACAAGAAATGACACTGGCATGTAGAATTAAGGAGAATCCTAAAACTTCTTAAGTATATTGGAAGCAAGGGAGTAGCTAAGAAAGGAATGAGCTCCCTGAAGGACTGGAGAGGTAATCGACAACATGGAGCCAAGAGATAAGAGACAAGATTCTGAATCAATACCTCTCATCGGTATTCACCAGGGATACGGATGTGGAGGTTGTGGGGTGGTACACAGATATTCCAGGGCGGGTCTGTTTTAGGAAGGAATTGACAGAAATACTGGAGCACATTGGGGAAACTGGAGGAAAGCTAATCATTTCCCCTTGTTCAAACACGAAGCAGTAGGGGTAAACCTGGAAGCTACAGACTAGTAATCCTAACATCTGAGGTGAGGAAGTTGTTGGAGAATAAACTGAAGGACATTTATATTCATTTGGAAGGCAGGGATGTTAAAATGCTGAGGGAGATATATAGTATAGATAGAACCTTTTTTTCCCAGGACTGGAGATTCTCAAACTACAGAACACAGGTTTACAGTAAGTTCAGAGGGAGGAGATGTAAAGGAGGCTTAAGGGGGCACAAACAAGAGAAAATCTGCAGATGCTGGAAATCCGAACAACACACACAAAATGCTGGAGGAACTCAGCAGGCCAGGCAGCATCTGTGGAAAAAAGTACAGACGACTATACGGCCTGAAACGTCAACTGTACTTTTTCCATAGATGCTGCCTGGCCTGCTGAGTTCCTCCAGCATTTTATGTGTGTTGCGAGGTTTAAGGGGATGGTGAATACCTGGAATGAGCTGCCAGAGTCGGTGTTGTAGGCAGATACGATTACATTTAAAAGGTGCTTGGACAGGCATTTGAGTAGGAAATGCATAGGCCTAATGTAGACAAACAGGGATACAGGAGACTGCAGCTGGTAGAATGTGGAGCAGAGATGGGCATCATAGTCAATATGGGTGAGGTGGGTTGCACTGGCCCGTTTCTGCTCTGCACACTGCTCTGATTCTCTCAACATGTGAACCCATGTAGCTTTTCCTTGTGGGGTGTGAAGACTATTCCTGGTACCTATTCCACTCTTTTAACAACACATAACTGACAGTGTATGTGTCACTGCTCTTACCCGAATGAACAAATTTTAGTTTAATTACAATCCCTCACATTCACATAGTGCAAAGAACTTTTTTTTATCATTTTCATCTAGTCCATCAGCTCTTCCCTCACCTTCATACTGTCCATTCACTCTCACTAGTCCAAAGACCCTGAATTTCATTAATACATAATGAGACTTACAATGAAGATTAAAGATTAGTTTTATTTACCACATGCACAGGAGGGAGGAGAAGATGGCGGCACAATGCAGCATGCGCGGCCGCTCCGAAATGATATCGTATTTGTTAAATAGGTACCGTGCACAATCCTGATTTGATGGAGACAGATGTGAGAAGCACAGAGGAACATCTGGAGAAACTTCTGAAATGCCTGTTTCGCTGCTGTTGCTACTGTGCGATCGAGAATCTCCAGAGGGGAAGGCCCCAAATCCTCAGCTTTGCCTATTGTCTTTTGCCGGGGCCAGGGTCGAAGAGCTCGGCAGAGATGGTGCTCGGTGCTCCGTGTTGGAGGGCTGGTCGGAGGCTCGAAGTTTTCGGACGGACTCAAGTGTTGGCTGTGGTCGGGTGTTTCCAGGGTGTTGCATCGGCAAGTTTGCGGCACTGGAGGTTCATGGCAGGAAGTGAGTTTCTCTTCCTTCTACCATCTGCGTGAGATGATGGGACTTTCGAGAGACCTTGAGACTTTTTTTGACCGTGCCCGTGGTCTGTTCTTTATCAAATTACGGTATTGCTTGCACTTTTGTAACTATATGTTATAATTATGTGTTTTTTGTCAATTTTTCAGTCTTGGTTTGTCTTGTGTTTCTGTGATATCATTCTGGAGGAACATTGTATCATTTCTTAATGCATGCATTACTAAATGACAATAAAAGAGGACTGTGTGTCCTCATAATCCAATAATCTATTGTACATATGGTAAAATGCGTCATTCATGTAAAATCAAATCAGCAAAGATTGTGCTGGGCAGCCCACAAGAGGCACCAGACTTTCTGCGCCAACATATTGTGCCCACAACTCACTGACCCTCCCATACATCTTTGAACTGTGGGTGGAAAGCAGGGCACCTGGCAGGGACCCACACCACCATGGGGAGAAAATACAGGCAGCAGCAGGAATCGAACCTCAATCAGTGATCATTGGTACTGTTAAGTGATGTGCTAACCGTTATGCCACCGTGATGCCTACCTTCTAATAAACTCATCTTTTGCTTTATCTTTCTAAATGTTGCTTGCTCCACTCTGGAACATTGGCATGTCACGATAATTAGCCCACTGACTCCCACAGCTTTCTCTAACCACATTTCACTGTAGCTAGTTTCCTGTAAGAATTCCTTTAAAAACAATTCTGAAGGAAGGTAATTGAACTGAAACATTTCGTCTGTTTCCTTATACTTTCAGACCTGTTGTGGATCTTTCACTATTGGTGCCCACACTTTAAATATGAGTAGTGCAAGTTCTCTATGAAAACTGTAAAGTCAAAATCCCCAATGCCTCATTTAGTGGACAAAGCATTAAACAGAATCACTAGACCTGAAGGACCAGCATTCAAATCAAAAAAAAAATATATCAGTCCTAGAAATCTGAAATAAGTCCCAGATTCAGTTCCAGGTTTGCCTGCCCTGAGTTAGTTGGATTGTATTTGGGGCATTCATTACCTCTTTAGTAGGAAGAACATTAACTAGGTTTCTGCAATTCCATATGGTGTCTCATGTCCATCCAGGTCATTGTTAAGTCCATACAGAACAGATCTCTGCATTGTGAGATATTGGTCGGTGTATTAACTAGTGCATTCATTGATTTCAGCAATTCCTTAAGGAACTCAGATTTAAAAGAATTAGGCTGGGTTGGTTTTAGAAGTGAAAGTCACTTCAAGTGAGGAAGGATCATCATGGAGTATCGCACGTGTTTGATCTTTGCATACTCTTCCCTCAGGCACATTATAAAGAGCCATACCACTGAGCTGGCTAACAGAAACTGAGATGAGATAAGTGGAATGAACAGTCTGTTATTAACCATAAAGTAAACACTAAAATTACCTCTTAACAAACAGGTAATGTAACACTGTGTGATTGCCTAGGGCTTCTGGTGGACCCAGTTATGTTTATCTATGTTGATTTTACTGATGGAATGCTCCCAAATAAAATCTTCCCTACAAACAGTGACTACATCACAGTAAATGCTGAAATCACTTAGCAGATCAGACAGTGTGTTTGGAAGGAGAAACGTTAAAGTTCCAGGTCCAAGACTCTTTTTATCAGAATGCTCCATCGCTTGTTCACTCCCCTGTCTCTCTGATCTAGCCTCAATGCAAGGCAGGATATCTCCAAATAGAAAAATGTCCAAAGTTTGAGCCATAACTTAGCAAGACATTCTGCCATTGCACAGCCATTCTGGTACACTTGTCGGAGGAACTCAGTAGGTCAGGTAACATCTGCGGAAGGAAGGCGATAGTTGGCACTTCAGGGCGAGGCCCTTCATCTGGACTGAAAGTAGAGGAATGATGGATCTGCCAGTCAACTCATCCTCACTTGAATCCATCTGTTGCTTGCTAGCTCTTACTCCACACCGTCCATCTCATCCCTTTATTCTGGATCTCTGCACTTTACTCTTTCAGTCCAGATCATCATCATCATTATTATTATGCGTCGTGTTTTATGACGGTGATGGTCTTCTATCTGAGAAGTTCCAATAAGCTCTTCAAAACTTTTGCCTGTCTGTTTCTTGAGGTAACTCATGAATGTCATGCACTGTTGACCACAGTATTTTCTATAACTTTGCCCATCGCTGCAAGATTTTTGAAATTCTTTTTCCTCAGTACATGCCCCAGAAATTGCAGCTGCCATTTCCTGATTGATAATATCAGATCTCTTCTTATTCTGGCATTTTGCAACACTTCCTCAGTCGTTCAGATGAAGCATCTGGAAATGTTGACTCACAAACAAGAGAAAATCAGCAGATCCTGGAAATCCAAAGCAACACGCACAAAATGCTGGAGGAGCTCAGCAGGCCAGGCAGCATCTATGGAAAAGAGTATACAGTCGACGTTTCAGGCTGAGACGCTCCTTCGTGACTTGAAGGAAAGGGAAGAAGCCAGTGTGGGGGGACGGGAGGAAGAAGTACAAGGTGATAGGTGAAACCTGGAGAGGAGGAGGGGGTGATGTTAAGAGTTGGGAAGTTGATTGGTGAAAGAGATAAAGAGCTAGAGAAGGGGGAATCTGATAGGAGAGCATAGAAGACCGAGGAAGATAGGGAAGGGAGAGGAGCATCACATGAAGGTGATGGTAAGGAATTAGGTGAGAGAGGGAAACAGGAATGGGGAATGGTGAAGGGGGGTGGAATTACTGGAAGTTCAAGACATTGATGTTCATGCTATCAGGCTACCCAGACAGAATATAAGGTGTTGCTCCCACTATCTGAGTATGGCCTCATCACAGTAGTAGAGGAGGCCATGGACTGACATGTTGGAATGGGAATGGGAAGTGGAATTGAAATGGGTGGCTACAGAGAGATTCTACTTTTTTTGGCATACGGAGCATAGGTGCTTGGCAAAGCAATTTCCCAATCTATGCTGGGTCTCACTGATGTACAGGAGACCACAGTGGGAGCACCGGATACAGTAGGTGACCCCAACAGACTCACAGGTGAAGTGCCACCTCACCTGGACGGACTGTTTGGGGCCCTGAAGGGTAGTGAGGGAGGAGATGTAGGGGCAGGTGTAGCACTTGTTCTGCTTCCAAGGATAAGTACCAGGAGGGAGATCAGTGGGGAGGGATGGGGCGACGAATGGACAAGGGAGTTGCATAGGGACTGATCTCTGCTGAAAGCAGAAGGTCTTGGGGGAGGGAAGGATGTGCTTGGTATCCCGTTGGTGATGGCAGAAGTTACGGAGGATTATGTGCCGGATGCAAAGGCTGGTGGGGTGGTAGGTGAGCACAAGAGGATTCCTACCCCTGGTGCGGCAGCAGGAGGATGGGGTGAGGGCAGATGTACGCGAAATGGAAGAGATGTGGGTGAGGGCAGTGTTGATGGTGGAGGAAGGGAAGCCTCTTTCTTCGAAGAAGGAGGATATATCATTAGTTCTGGAATGACAAACCTCATCCTGAGAGCAGATGTGATGGAGTTGGAGGAACTGAGAGAAAGGAATGGCATTTTTGCAAGTGACAGGGTGGGAAGAGCTGTAGTCCAGGTAGCTGTGAGAATCAGGGTATTTATAAGTGATATCAGTAGATAGACCATCTCCAGAGATGGAGAAAGAGAGATCAAGAAAGGGGAGGAAGATGTCAGATGTGGAAATGTTGACTGTTGATTTCCCTCCGCAGATGCTGCCTGACCTGCTGAGTTCTTCCAGCAACTCTTAATTTTGCACGAGACTGCAGCATCTTCAATCTGTTGCGCCTGATATTCTGAGACAGATTTCTTTTTAAATGCACAATGGAAGTTAGTATTGGCTTAATACAAAAATACTAGCATATCTGTCAAACCTGCAATTCAGAGTGTGCCATTGAAGTGATGTTAATGAACCTAATTAACACCAATGGCCCTTCTTAAGAAAGGAATGACTATCAATACAAAAACTTCTGGAAATCTGAGACAAACTAAAAATACTGGTTACATAAAGTGGAGGTGTGACCAAAACAGTTAACATTTCAAGTCTTACCTTTCTGTAACAGTGTATGCCTTTATATCACAAGTCCTTTATGTTCGGGTATTGTCGCTGTATTTTAAAATATTAATTTCATTCATGAGGTTCAACCATAATGAATTCAGTGTAATATTACCTTACGTAATTACATCAATGCATTCAAAAGGCAGACCTAAACAAGACCCAGGATAAAGTGTTGGATTGGGTAGTGCTCAGCAAGCATTAGTCCACAACATAGTGAATGAAAGCATGCAGACAGGTTTTTTAAAACCTCACGTTAACTAGTAAAGTATTTTATCTTCAATATAAACACCAAATATTTCTTTTTTTAATATAATTATGAAATATTTTCCTATACGTACAAATTCTTTGCCATATTTTTTTAATCCTCAATCAAATGGGAGTAGACCAGTCACCCGAGGAGGTTCTTCCTTTGCCTGTAGCCTAACATAATGATAGGCAGGGTCTTGTATTGAAATCCTAATGTGATCTGAATCCCATGATACAAGTGCAAACACTTCTTCATTTTAACCTATTTTCTTAAAAAAAATTCCAAATTCTGGCTGATATTTAAATCCCACCACAAGAAAATCTGCGGACGCTGGAAATTCAAGCAACACACACAAGATGCTGGTAGAACACAGCAGGCCAGGCAGCATCTATAGGAAGAGGTATCGTCGACGTTTCGGGCCGAGACCCTTCGTCAGGACATCCTACAGCTGGGAGTGTTTTGTGGGGTTCGGTGGTTCCACTTACAATCGGACAATGTATACCGTAAACCTGAAATTTTTATTCTTCCCAGACGTCCACGAAACAGAAGAAAATTCTCAAATAATGAATGACAGCTAAACGTTAGGACCCTAGAGCCCCTCCTTCCCCTCCCATGCACAAGCAGCAGCAAAGCATCAACCCTCCCCTCCCTCCACTTATTCCAGCAAAAAGTATCAGCCCCCCACCCCACCCACCATGCATCAAAAGCGGAGCCCCCAAAAAGACCAGGGCCTACAGTAGAGTAGGGTGGTTTAGAATGAACTTTACTCAGTATTTAACTGATTGCTTATAAAATTTGGTAATAGATTCTGGGAAGTCTTTCCTTGCTCTTAATCCACATTGCGCCTGACTGAGGAGTGTGTGATGAGGTAACAAGGGAGGAGATCCAAGCTGTTTTTCCATGTGTCAGTATATGATGGGCAGACCCTGAACTGGAATGGCGTGTTTTAACTCTTATTTCCAGCGCTACCAGATCTCATCAAATGCTGAAAGCATTCAGCACATCAAGGGTTGTGATGAAAAGCCAACAGGGTGTCAGAGCAGCACAGGGAGAAGATCGCCAGCCCATGTAGCACCAGAGACCCAGGTTCAATCCTGGCCTGGGCTGCTGTAGGCGTGAAGTTTGCACATTCTCCTTGTGATTGTAAGAGTTTCTCCAAGTGCCTCGGCTTCCTCCAGTGTGTGAGTTGGTAGGTTAATTGGCCCCTGTAAATTGCTCCTGTGTGTAGATAGGTGCCAAAATCTGGGGGAAGTTGATGGGAATAAAAAATAGATTAATTGAGGATTGATGTATTGGATGGTTAATGACCAATATGGACGTGTTGGGTTGAAGGGCCTCTTTCTGTGCTGTACCACTCTCTTTCTCCTCAGATGATGCCTGAACAGCTGAATATTTTTGGCATTTTCTGTTTTTATCACAGTTCACCCTCCACTACGTTATGTTGGGCAGAGAGCCTGATAGCCAGAATATTGACTAGAAGTAAGATCGTGTATTTATTATGTGCCTTGTCATATGATGTGGAGGATCATGGTCTTTCCACGACAGAAGTTTTCTTGGCAAACTGTTCAACAGAAGTGGTTTGCCATTGCCTTCTTCTGGGCAGTATCTTTATAAGACAGTTAACCCCAGCCACTATCAGCAGTAAGAAAGTCATTACAAAAATCAGTCATTTTCAATCCTTAAAATGCATAAGTGTTTGAATCCTTGTAGTTTTACTGAGTAAGTCTTCGTGTCAATATTGTTCAGACTCAATCTCCACTCTACTTCTAATGAATAGGCTGAGTCACTCCCAGTTGTGCATCTCTGCAGGAACATCCCTCCCTTCCCTTAAACTCATTTGTTATGTCTGAGTTTAATCCGTCACTGAATGCTGTGGGCTATTCAACTGTCAGGACACATTACTTCCCGTATCTGTTTCTACCAAAGCTGGGCAATGAATCTAATCATTGACACTTCAAATATTGTGTTGCGTTCATGATCCCAAAAAGCTGAGAAACACATCAATAATTAGAGGAAAATAGCTCAAAATTATTGATCATCAAGGAAATGAAGTATGTTGCCGCTGATCTAATCACGGTGATCATGAGCCAAATTTGTTACTCACGTTTCGTTGTGGCCCATTCTGAAAATGAACATGGAACAAAGAACAAAGAAGAGCGCAACACAGGAGCAGGCCAGTTGTGCCAAACCAACTAAAAAACAAAACAAAAACACCCAAACAATAATCCTTCCTATGTACACACTGTCTATATCCCTCCATCTTCCTCACATCCATGTGCCTGTTCAAACATTTTTTAAAAGCCTCTAATGTATTTGCCTCTACCACCACACCAGGTATCACATTCCAGGCCACCATGACTCTCTGAGTAAAATAACTTACCCTTCACATCACCCCTCTCCCTTCAACACGTGCCCGCTGGTATTAGACATTTCAAACCTGGGAAACAGATACACTCTGTCCATTCTATCTATGCCTCTCATAACCCTGTGAACCTCTATCAGATCTCCCCTCAGCTTTCGATGCTCCAGAGAAAACAACCTAAATTTATCCTGCCTCTCATGTAGCACATGCCCTCTAAACCAGGCAGCATCCTGGTAAACCTCTTCTGCGCCCTCTCCAAAGCTTCAACATCTTTCCTATAGTGGGGCGATCAGATGTATGAACACCTATAGTCAAAGTCAAAGCAAGTTTCTTATCAAGGTACATATGTATATGTCACTATATACAAATTAAGATTTATTTCCTTATAGGCATTTACAGGAAAATAAAGAAATAGAATGGAAGTGATAAAACAAACTATACATGCACACAGACAGACAAAAACAATGTGCAAAAGAATATAAATTTTGCACATTATTTTTTCAGTCTTTGTCTATGTCATTCACTTTCAGGGATGCCACAATCCACATTCCCAGTATCATTTTAATTGTGCAAATAATGACTGAGAACATGAATTGTAGGGTCATTGAAATTGAGTCTGTAGGTTGTGAAATCAAATCAGATTTGAGGTATGTGAAGTTATCAATTATGGCTGAGGAACCCGATAGTTTTTAGGTAGTAACTTTTCCTGAACCTGGTGGTTTGGGACCCAAGGCTCCACGAACCTGCTGCCTGGTAGTAGAAGTGAGAAGATAGCATGGCCTGGATGGTGGGGATTCTTGAGGACACGCAAGAGGCAGGAAACATGTTCCCGACGTTGGGGGAGTCCAGAACCAGAGGCCACAGTTTAAGAATAGGTGGTAGACAATTTAGAACAGAGTTGAGGGAAAACTTCTTCACACAGAGGATTGTGGTTCTGTGGAATGCTCTGCCTCAGAAGGCAGTGGAGGCCAATTCTCTGGATTCTTTCAAGAAAGAGTTAGATTGAGCTCTTAAAGATAGCGGAGTGAAGGGATATGGGGAGAAGGCAGGAAAAGGGTACTGATTGTGGATGATCAGCCATGATGACAGTGAGTGGTGGTGCTGGCTCAAAGGACTGAATGGCCTACTCCTGCACCTATTGTCTACTGTCTATTGATGCTGCTTTCTTGTGGCAATGCTCCATGTAAGTGTGCTCAATAGTGAGGAGAGCTTTGCCTCTGATTGGCTGGGCTGTGTCCACCACATTTGTAGACTGTTCCAGTGCTGGGAATTGGCGTTTCCATACCAGGCTGTGATGCAATCAGTCAGGATACTCTCCACTTTGCATCTACAGAAGTTTTAGATGGCATGCCAAATCCATGCAAACTTCTAAGAAAGTTGAGGTGCTGTTGTGTCTTCTTTGTGATGGCACTTACAGTATGTGCTGGTCCCAGGACACATACCCTGATATGATAATGCCAAGGAACTTAAACTTACTGACCCTTTCCACCTCCAATCTCCTGATGAGGTCTAGCTCACAGACCACCAGCTTCTTCCTCCTGCTGTCAATAATTAGCTCTTTGGTTTTGCTGACGTTAAGTGGGAGGCTGTTGTGGCACTATTCAACCAGAATTTCAATCTCCCTCCTATAAGCCGATTTGTCACCACCTTTGATTCGGCCAACAATGATGGTGTCGTCAGCAGACTTAAAACTGTGGTGTACCTATGCTGATGGTGATTGTGGAGGAGATGTTGATGCCGATCTGTGCTGACGGGGGTCTGTAACTGAGGAGATCAAAGATCCAGTTGCACAGGGACATATTGAGGTCTAGATCTTGGAGACATGTGATTAGTGTTGAGGTGATGAAGGTGTTGAATACTGAGCTGTGGTCGATAAAGAGTATCCTGATGTTTGCAGCTTCAGTGTCCAGGTGTTCCAAGGCTGAGTGAGGAGACAATGAAATGGCCTCTGCTGTTGCCCTTTTGTGATGGAAGGCAAATTGTATTAGTTTGAAGTTACTCCTCAGACAGGAGTTGATATGCTTCATGATTAACCTCTCAAAGCACTTCACAGTGGATGTAAGTACTACTGGACGCAAGGCATACATTGTGCTCCCCAATTCTAAAAAACTGATGAGAAGTTTAGTATGCTAATATTTGCTGGGAGAATCAAAGTTCTCTGAAATGTACCAGCTGTGAAGCTGTGTGACAGAGGGGTGGGGGAGTGGTTGTGGAAGGACATGTATCTGACCACATGCATTTTAACTGTCCCTGGAGCTAAAGTATTCATTGTATTTCATAAAGCAGCCCTCAAATATTCATTTTTTTCTGACAAAAGGGCACTTCAATAGTGAAAGCTAACAAAACCACTTTCTTCAATGTTCATAGTGAATTTGTTATCAAAGTAGATATGTCACCCTGTGATTTGTTTTCTTGCAGGCATAAAGAGTAAATTCAAGAAACAACCAATGAAAGACTGGATGGATAAACAACCACTGTGCAAATACAAAAGAGAAAAATATAACAAGAAGAAGAAGAACAAGAAGGACATAAGGTGAAGAATCCTTGAAAGTGAGTCCATTGATTGTGGGAACAGTAGGTGATAGGGTGAGTGAAGTCCCCTCTGGACCAAGAGCCTATTGATTGGGGGGTAATAACTGTTCCTGAACCTGGTGGTGCAGGTCCTGAGCTCCTGGACCTTCTTCCTGATGACAGCAGCAAGAAGAGAGCATGTCCTGCGTGGTGGGAGGTCTTTGATGAAGGAGCTGCTTTCCTGTGACAACGTTTTGTGTAGATGTGCACAATGGAGGGGAGGGCTTTAGTGGCAATGGACTAGGACATGTCCACTACATTTTGTAGGATTTCCTGTTCAAGTACATTGGTGTTTCCATACTGGGCCGTTAAGCAACAAGTCAATAAACTCTCCACCACACACCTCTAGAAGTTAGTCAAAGCTTTCTTTAGGATGGCATTCATGCAGAAATGAGGAACTCACATTTTTCTTTCATTTCAGTTCTGACAAGAGGTTCTGAACCCAATGTGTTTTTGACCTGCTGAGAGGTTCCAGCAATTTCTGTGTTGATTTATGATAAAATTCCAGGACCCAATGACCTACTTTCTGGGGTTTTGAAATAAGTGGCTCAGGGGATTATAGCAGCTAAATCTCAAAATTCTAGAATAGTTCCCACAAACTGGAGGTTTCAAAGGTTCATTTTTTTAATTATCAAAGTATGTTTGAGATTTGTCTTCTCCAGATTGCCATGAAATACAGAAAAAACACAGTATTGTTGAAAGAAAAGATATCAATCCTGCCCACATGAAAAGAAAAAGAAACAACACCCCCCAACCCCACGCTCGCACAAAAACTTACAGCTCGGCAGCTAGAACATCAGACCCCACACCCCCAGCTTGCCAATCAGCAACAAGAAAGAATGGGTGAGAAGACACAAAAAAATGTAGAATTGAAAGAAAGCCGATATGAATTACAGTCCAATCCATAAGAAGTTTCTATAACATTCCCCAAGAGTATTGAGGAGAGAGCAAGCACTCGAACACTCGAGCCTTTCTGAGAAGAGCGACTCGGTGGCCCCTCCTAGAGGGGCTATTCAGACCTAGCTGCCCCTCCGAGAAGAGCAACTCAACCCCGTTGTCCCTCCGATGGAAATGGCTCGAACCCAGTGACCTCTCCAAGGGGAGCAATTCAAACCCAGTGGCCTCTCCAGGAAGATTAACCACTCGACCACTCGCTCTCCTCTGCATTTGCCTTGTTGTTTCAATCTTCCTCGATGCTTAGTCAGTGAGAGGTGTGTTTGATCATGGCCTTGCACCTCGTCCCTGAGCTTCTGCTCAAGGTAGCTCATGTTTGCACTTCTCTCCTGGAATTTTTCCAGGGACAGCAGAGTGCTAGTTCACTCAACCAAGCTACGGACTGTAAGTCAGAGGCTCCAACAGTCTGAATAACAAAATTATGATAAAAAGAATAAGTAGAAAAACTGAAATAATTGACTATCTGGAAAATGTCACCTGAGGAATCATTGTTTGTCTAGGCAAGTAGCAAATATTTAAGAGTTATTTAAGAAATGACTGGAGAGGAAACAGGAAACTACACACCAATTTGTGTAACATCAGTATTGGGGAGATACTCAAATCTAGTACCAAGAAAATGGCGTCCAGACATTGAAGAAATAATATGAAACTGTGGAGAATTATGGAAGGGAAATAGTTTGATAAATTTGATGGACATTTTTAGGTTTTTAACCAGCAGAACAATTGGGGGGGGGGGGGTTCTGTGAGGAGAACAGTTGTAGTGCGCATTTCGACTTCCAGCAAGGCCTCTGATTAGACGCCACACAAGATATACTTAAACAAAACGGTAACAAGGGAAATTAACTGGTGTGCATTGAGGATTGGTTAAGGAAAAAATAAAGTAAAAGGTAGGAATTAACACTTGGGTTGCAATGCTATGACTAGGAAAAGTTCGCAGGGGCGCCAGCTCTTTACTATTTATATCAGTGGTTTGGATGAAGGGATGATGTATAAGATATCCAAGTTTGCTGATGATACATAACTAGTCGACATTGTAGGCTATAAGGAGGGTATGACTGGACAAGGTCATAGCAGATTGAATGTAATCTAGAAGAATGTCAGCTCTTCCACTTTGGTGGAATCAAAAGAAAGGTAAGGAATTTTGTAATGGTCAGAAGCTGAAAGGTTTTGGTACTCAGAGAGGCCTGGATGTTCACTTTAAATTTCAATGTAAGATGATTATAAAAGTACATAAATGTCAGCATATACTACCTTAAAATTCATTTTCTTCCAGGCATTTACAGGAAACCAAAGAAATACAATTGAAATAATCAAAAACTACAATGACTGACAAACAATCAATAGGCAAAAAAAGACAAACTACACAAAATACAAACAAACAAATAAGTAAATACTGAGAACAGGAGTTGTAGAGTCCTTCAAAGTGAGGGTGTGGTATCAGTTCGGAGTTGAGGCGAGTGAAGCTATCCACACTGGTTCAGGAGCTTGATGGCTGTTGGGTAATAACTGTTCCTGAAGCTGGTGGTGAGGGACCTAAGGTTCCTGTACCTCCACCCAATGGCAGCAGTGAGAAGATAGAATGGCCTGGATGCTGGGGGTTCTTAATGATAGATGCTGCTTTCACATGGGAGCGTTCCTTGTACATTTGCTCAATGGGTAGTCAATAGAATATGCTCAATACAACGGGTAGTGAAAACTTCCCAACGCATCACTGGCACCTGCCTACCCACCATCAAGAAAGGTGCCAGTGCCAGTTATATCACAAAGGATCTCATCAACCCTGCTTATGGGCAGTTTGTCCCACTCCCATCAGGGAAAATGCAACGTAGCATTCTCGCTAGGACCACCAGACTCAAAAACAGTTACTTTCCTCAAGCAGTAAGGCTGATCAACACTTCCACCACTAACCCACTCCTCCATACCCCCAACCACCACTACTTAATCATTTCCTATCAGTCACCTTAAGGTCAGAGACCCCGTTGCCTAGCATCACATTATGAATGCGCAATCAATCTATGCATATGAGCTATCTTACATATTTATATTCATTGTGTTTATGTTATCATTATGTTCCTTATTGTGTTTTTTTGGTGCAGCATCAGATCTGGAGTAACAATTATTTCATTCTCCTGCTGAAGGATCTCGGTCTGTGCTCTTTTCAATAGACAATAGGTGCAGGAGTAGGCCATTCAGCCCTTCGAGCCAGCACCACCATTCACTGTGGTCATGGCTGATCATCCACAATCAGTATCCAGTTCCTGCCTTAACCCCATAACCTTTGATTCCGCTATCCTAAAGAGCTCTATCCATCTCTTTCTTGAAAGCATCCAGAGACTTGGCCTCCACAGCCTTCTGGGGCAGAGCATTCCATATATCCACCACTCTCTGGGTGAAAAAGTTTTTCCTCAACTCAGTTCTAAATGGCCTACCCCTTATTCTTAAACTGTGGCCTCTGGTTCCATAGATGCTGCCTGGCCTGCTGATTTTCTTCAGCATTTTTTGTTAAACAGTCTTAAATCTTGATTGGAGGGGAGGAAATTGCCTGTGATCGATTGGGCTGTATTCGCTACTTTTTCTAGATTTTTCTGTCCTTGGGCATTAGTGATTCCATAACAAGAAGTGATATGGGTATTACCAGTCAGGACACCTCCAGAAGTTTGTCAAAGTTTTAGATGACATGCCAAATCTGCGCAAACTTCTAGGAAAGTAGAGGTGCCATTGTGCCTTCTTTGTGATGGCACTTACCTGCTGATCCCAGGGCAGATCCTTTGATATGAATAAATACCAAGGAATTTTAAGTTACTGATCCTCTCCATTTCAGGTCACTGAAAATTACCATCCTGCTTTTAGCAATTGATTAGGAAGGCATTTTGGATGTTGATCTTTACTGCAAGAGGACTTCTGTTCTACACAAGGCCTGATGGAACGTCATATAATGGTGGTCAACCAAAGAGTGCGATGCTGAGGTGACATTTCAGGATTAATATTTGAGCTAAGGAATACCACAGAGGTTAAAAATACAGCATGTATCCGAGAGGGGAGGAGTTGAGTAAACATGGTTGATGAGTTGTGGTTGCCTGGCTTCCGAAATTCAGTGTCGGGGGATGTGGTAAGATGTTCCTGTGAAACATCCAGGCTCATTGTGTTGGGATAGGAATATTCATTCCTGAATCAGCAGGAGTGTGATTGAGGGGAGATCAGGGGTGGCAGGGTTATTACAGTCTTGGCTTTGCCTACTGCCTGATGAAAGGATGAATTAGGAGATGACGTGGCCAGCTTCCTGTCACTGGAGCAGCACAAGCACACAGTTTAGGTTTGACAAACGGTTCTCCCTCCTCCTCTCCACAGATACTGTCAGAATTACTGAAATATCTGCAGTATTTTCTGTTTTTTAATTAAAATTTGCAGTCAGTGGAATGTCATATGAGAGGCAGAGAGAGTTCAGATTAACCACAAGATCAGCGCAGAGAAAATTGAGAGAGTCAGCAAATAAATTGGATTTTACCCCAGTAAGAGTTAAGTTCATAGATATTAGAATCAGAATCAGGTTTAATATCATTGGTATATGTCATGAAATTTGTTGTTTGTTTTCAAAGATATCTATTATTCTTGGTCACAAATAAAAAGAGATTTTTATTCTTACTAACCCAAGCGAGTGCATGGAATGGGCTGCTGGCGGTGGTGGTGGAGGCGGAAATGAGAGGGTCTTTTAAGAGACTCCTGAATGGGTACATGGAGCTGAGAAAAATAGAGGGCTATGGGTAAGCCTAGGTGGTTCTAAGGCAAGGACATGTTCGGCACGGCTTTGTGGGTCGAAGGGCCTATATTGTGTTGTAGGTTTTCTATGTTTCTAAAATCTGAAGATGTTGGAAATCCAAAGCAACACACACAAAATGCCGGAGGAAATCTGCAGGCCAGGCAGCATCTATGGAAAAGTGTAAGTAGTCAATGTTTTGGGCCAATACCCTTCATCAGGACTGGAAAAAAAAGTTGAGGAGTCAGATTAAGAAGGTGGGGGTAGGGGAAGAAGAAGTACAAGGTGGTAGGTGATAGGTGAAACTGGAAGATGGGTGATGTAAGGACCTGGGAATTTGATTGATGAAAGAGATAAAGTGAGAGGAGAGGGTTGAAGACCATGGAAGAAAGGGAAGGAGGAGGAGCACCTGAGGGAGGCGATGGGCAGGTAAGGAGATAAGATGAGAGAGGGAAACAGGAGTGGGGAACGGTGAAGGGGGGAGGCAACCACCGGAAGTTCAAGAAATTGATGTTCGTGCCATCAAATTGGAGGCTACCCAAAAGGAATATAAGGTGTTGCTCTTTCAGCCTGAGTGTGGCCTTGTCATGGCAATAGAAACATAGAAACATAGAAAATAGGTTCAGGAGTAGGCCATTCAGCCCTTCGAGCCTGCACTGCCATTCAGTATGATCATGGCTGATCATCCAACTCAGAACCCTGTACCAGCCTTCCTTCCATACCCCCTGATCCCTTTAGCCACAAGGGCCATATCTAACTCCCTCTTAAATATAGCCAATGAACTGGCCTCAACTGTTTCCTGTGGCAGAGATTTCCACAGATTCACCACTCTCTGTGTGAAGAAGTTTTTCCTAATCTCGGTCCTAAAAGGCTTCCCCTTTATCCTCAAACTGTGACCCCTCGTTCTGGACTTCCCCAACATCGGTAACAATCTTCCTGCATCTAGCCTGTCCAATCCCTTTAGGATTTTATACATTTCAATCAGATCCCCCCTCAATCTTCTAAATTCCAACGAGTATAAGCCTAGTTCATCCAGTCTTTCATCATATGAAAGTCCTGCCATCCCAGGAATCAATCTGGTGAACCTTCTTTGTACTCCCTCTCTGGCAGGGATGTCTTTCCTCAGATTAGGGGACCAAAACTGCACACAATACTCCAGGTGTGGTCTCACCAAGGCCTTGTACAACTGCTATAGTACCTCCCTGCTCCTGTACTCAAATCCTCTTGCTATAAATGCCAGCATACCACTTGCCTTTTTCACTGCCTACTGTACCTGCATGCCCACTTTCAATGACTGGTGTATAATGACACCCAGGTCTCGTTGCACCTCCCCTTTTCCTAATCGGCCACCATTCAGATAATAATCTGTTTTCCTGTTTTTGCCACCAAAGTGGATAACTTCACATTTATCCACATTAAATTGCATCTGCCGTGAATTTGCCCACTCACCTAACCTATCCAAGTCACCCTGCATCCTCTTAGCATCCTCCTCACAGCTAACACTGCCGCCCAGCTTCGTGTCATCCACAAACTTGGAGATGCTGCATTTAATTCCCTCATCCAAGTCATTAATATATATTGTAAACAACTGGGGTCCCAGCACTGAGCCTTGCGGTACCCCACTAGTCACTGCCTGCCATTCTGAAAAGGTCCTGTTTATTCCCACTCTTTGCTTCCTGTCTGCCAACCAATTCTCTATCCACATCAATACCTTACCCCCAATACCGTGTGCTTTAAGTTTGCACACTAATCTCCTGTGTGGGACCTTGTCAAAAGCCTTCTGAAAATCCAAATATACCACATCCACTGGTTCTCCCCTATCCATTCTACTAGTTACATCCTCAAAAAATTCTATGAGATTCGTCAGACATGATTTTCCTTTCACAAATCCATGCTGACTTTGTCCGATGATTTCACCGCTTTCCAAATGTGCTGTTATCATATCTTTGATAACTGACTCTAGCAGTTTCCCCACCACCGATGTTAGGCTAACCGGTCTATAATTCCCCGGTTTCTCTCTCCCTCCTTTTTTAAAAAGTGGGGTTACATTAGCCACCCTCCAATCCTCAGGAACTAGTCCAGAATCTAAAGAGTTTTGAAAAATTATCACTAATGCATCCACTATTTCTTGGGCTACTTCCTTAAGCACCCTGGGATGCAGACCATCTGGCCCTGGGAATTTATCTGCCTTTAATCCCTTCAATTTACCTAACACCACTTCCCTACTAACATGTGTTTCGCTCAGTTCCTCCATCTCACTGGACCCTCTGTCCCCTACTATTTCTGGAAGATTATTTATGTCCTCCTTAGTGAAGACAGAACCAAAGAGGAGTCCACAGACTGATTTTTATTCTGTTCCCTTGGACATGAGTGACTACTACTCCATCATTATAAATCCTTACAAGTCACTGTTATACGTGCCAACAAGAGGTGACAAAGTGCAAATTATATTGTACTGACATTTATTTCAAATATTTTGGTGACAAAGGCAGCTCGGTTGTTTGCAATATTATCCCTGATTCCAAAACATTCAAGCTGCACTCCAAATTTGAGCTCAGCACTCGTCACTTGAGTACAATGCAAAAGAAGACTGCGCTGTCCTAAAGTGTAATATTTCTGCATGGTACTGGATACCAAGACCAGATGGATATGAAGGGTGATTGATAAGTTCGTGGCCTAAGGTAGAAGGAAAGGAGTTAACTTCAAACTTTCTGCATAATCACTCAAAGAGTTGAACTGCATATGCATGTAACGAGAGCTGTATAACTCATCTCCTTCTACCTTAGGCCACGAACTTATCAATCACCCCTCTGTGGACACTTTCTGGAGGTCCAAGATCCATATGCTCCATGACCGCTGGACTAAGTGTGTAAATGTAGGAGGGGACTATGTTGAAAAATAAATGTGCTAGGTTTTCTAATTTTGACTCTGTCTACCTTAGGCCACAAACTTATCAATCACCCGCGTACGTGCAGGTGAAGGTTAAAGATCTTGGGTATTATTTGCAAAGTTATCTACACATCCTGTCCAAAGTTAATCCCTCAGGTAATACAGTCAAACACAACCAATTTCTGCAGTCCTCTTAATACAAGTTGGTTGCCAGATTTTCTACATTACAGAAGCAAATTAACTTCAAAATATAGTCCACTAACTGTAGAATAATTTGGAATGAAGTGACGGATGGTACTTAAATATAACTCTTTTTGTATAAGATACAAATTCTCCTTGCTCCTTTGAAAATTTGCTCGAATTTAATTTCCAGGTCATCAGAAACTTGAAACACTGTAGTTTGCTTCCAACTCATTCATAACTAATCCAGCCTGTAGGGAAAAAAATTATTAACAATTCTGAAATTTGTTAGTGGCAATGATTTCCCAGTCAGTAAAATGGAGATCTGACTAAAACTTAATGCTGAAATAAAAAGATTGTGATTTGTGATTCAACAATGTGCACAATGGGTAACTTTAGTTTGCCTTATTAAAGTACATTGTGTACTTCAATAAGGCAAACTAAAATTAACATAAATACCAAATGAATACAACTTCAGAAAATGCTGTCTCATTTAGTCACCTGGCACTTTAGGCTCACACATGAAGAAGGCTAGTTAGCTAAATTATTTGGAATTTAAGTTACATTCTGTGGATGTGCAGTTTAGTTGCAGAAACTTGCAAAATTGGTTCTATCACGGGTACCAGCCTCCGTAGCATCCAAGACATCTTCAAGGAGCCATGCCTTAGGAAGTAAGCATCCATCATTAAGGATTTATCCCCCCCCTTGTTCAATCACTTCCTACCTATGTTCTTGACACTTCTCACACTCTGAAACTTTTTGATGATTTTAAGTTCCCTGGCCCCCACCGTTTTATTTTCACCATGGATGTCCAGACCTTATATACTTCCATCCCCCATCAGGAAGGTCTCAAAGCTCTCTGCTTCTTTTTGGATTCCAGACCTAACCAGTTCCCCTCTACCACCACTCTGCTCCGTCTAACAGGATTAGTCCTTACTCTTAATAATTTCTCCTTTGGCTCCTCCCACTTCCTCCAAACTAAAGGTGTAGCTATGGGTACCCGTACGGGTCCTAGCTATACCTGCCTTTTTGTTGGCTTTGTGGAACAATCTATGTTCCAAACCTATTCTGGTATCTGTCCTCCACTTTTCCTTTGCTACATCAACAACTGCATTGGCGCTGCTTCCTGCACGCATGCTGAGCTTGTTGACTTCATTAACTTTGTCTCCAACTTTCACCCTGCCCTCAAGTTTACCTGGTCCATTTCAGACACCTCCCTCCCCTTTCTAGATCTTTCTGTCTCTGTCTCTGGAGACAGCTTATCTACTGATGTCTACTATAAGCCTACTGACTCTCACAGCTATCTGGACTATTCCTGTTCTCAATCTGTGTCTTGCAAAAATGCCATCCCCTTCTCGCAATTCCTCCATCTCCGCCGCATCTGTTCTCAGGATGAGGCTTTTCATTCCAGGATGAGGGAGATGTCCTCCTTTTTTAAAGAAAGGGGATTCCCTTCCTTCACCATCAACTCTGCTCTGAAACGCATCTCCCCCATTTCACACACATCTGCTCTCACTCCATCCTCCCGCCACCCCACTAGGAATAGGGTTCCCCTTGTCCTCACCTACCACCCTACCAGCCTCCGGGTCCAACATATTACTCTTCGTAACTTCCACCACCTCCAATGGGATCCACCACTAAGCACATCTTTCCCTCCCTCCCCCCTGCATTCCGCAGGGATCGCTCCCTACGCAACTCCCTTGTCCATTCGTCCCCCCCATCCCTCCCCACCAATCTCCTTCCTGGCACTTATGCTTGTAAGCGGAACAAGTGCTACACATGCCCTTACACTTCCTCTCTTACCACCGTTCAGGGCCCCAGACAGTCCTTCCAGGTGAGGCGACACTTCACCCCTGAGTCGACTGGGGTGATATACTGCGTCCAGTGCTCCCGATGTGGCCTTCTATATATTGGCGAAATCCAACGCAGACTGGGAGATCGTTTTGCTGAACACCTATGCTCTGTCCGCCAGAGAAAGCAGGATCTCCCAGTGGCCACACATTTTAATTCCACGTCCCATTCCCATTCTGATATGTCTATCCATGGCCTCTTCTACTGTAAAGATGAAGCCACACTCAGGTTGGAGGAACGACATCTTATATTTCGTCTGGGTAGCCTCCAACCTGATGGAATGACCATTGACTTCTCAAACTTCCGCTAACACCCCACCTCCCCCTCGTACCCCATCCGTTATTTATTTATATACACACATTCTTTTTCTCGCTCTCATTTTTCTCCCTCTGTCTCTCTGACTATACCCCTTGCCCATCCTCTAGGGTTTCCCCCTCTCCCCCTTTTCCTTCTCCCTGGGTCTCCTGTCCCATGATCCTCTCATATCCCTTTTGCCAATCACCTGTCCAGCTCTTGGCTCCATCCCTCCCCCTCCTGTCTTCTCCTATCATTTTGGATCTCCCTCTCCCCCTCCCACTTTCAAATCTCTTACTAGTTCTTCCTTCAGTTAGTCCTGACGAAGGGTCTCGGCCTGAAACATCAACTGTACCTCTTCCTAGAGATGCTGCCTGGCCTGCTGCGTTCACCAGCAACTTTTATGTGTGTTACCCAGGACATGTCGTTGTCTCACTATTACCATCGGGAAGGAGGTACAGAAGCCTGAAGGCACACACTTATCGATTCAGGAACAGTTTCTTCCCCTCTGCCATCTGATTCCTAAAAGGACATTGAACCCATGAACTCTACCTCACTATTTTTTTATTTCTGGTATTTTGCACTAATTATTTTAATTTAACTATTTAATAGACATTTACATACTTAATGCAATTCAGTTTTTTTCTCTATATTTATCATATATTTCATTGTACTGCTGCCGTAACATTAACAAATTTCACGACATATACCGGCGACTTAAATCTGATACTCATTCTGATTCTTATTCTAGGTCTGTAACTTCATGAAGAAGAAAATGAAATCTTTAAAATTAAATCTCATTCACAGCTAAGGATATTGTTAAATATAGTAGAGATGTCAACTGCAAATTCATTGCCGACTTATAATCTGATTATATAAATACCTTGTCACCATATCATTAGGACGCTGTGGTTAGCACAATGCTGCTAAAGCTCAAAATGTTCGGGAGTTCAGAGTTCAATTCCTCACCTTTCTGTGAGGAGCTTCTATACGTCCTCCCTAGGACATGGAATGTGTGGGTTTCCTCTGGTGCTTCGGTTTTCTCCCACAGTCCAAAGATGTACTAGGTAGATTATTTGGTCATTGGAAGTTGTCCTGTGATTAGGTTAGGGTTAATCAGGTTTGTCGAAGGTTGCTAGGGTGACATGGCTCGAAGGGCCAGAAGGGCCCACTCCACACTGTGTCAATAAAATAAAAAACAAAAAGAATTCTTTGACTGTCAACCACACAGAATATTGTGGGTTCAAAAGGAAATTTCCATCCATCAATAACTGTGACGAAAATTAGAGATAAGCATCTCCACATGTTTCAATGAAGCCTTGCAATTGATTATCAGGAGTAACCTTGAGGATTATTTGAACAATTATAAATCATTACAGTAACAAAGAGAGATAAAATGATGTCAGATTGACTTTAATTTATTGAAGTGACTAAAATTTAAAGAGGAATGAAGAAATTCAAACATGCTTATTAAAGATAACAAAGTGTATGGCTGAGTGACATGGGCTGTTTGACTCAGATATAGTGGACTGAGGGCCTTCCTTTTCAATTTTTAAAAATATTTTGTCACTTCTGAACTTTGTCAGAATGTGGGAAGGACAGTGTCTTTCAGCCCTGGCATTAATACAGCTTGAGCAGACCACCACTTTGCTGTACACACATCCACTTTCAGCAGCGGTCAGTGGATATTGATCGAGCAGAAGTGAGATTAGTTAATTTAGAACCAACCACGGTCAAACCTAGAAACGTCTCTGGATAAAAATATTTTAAAAGATCATCGGTTTTAAACAGGTGACTGCTTTATTTCTACATGACTTTCAGGCAGAGATAGAAATTTTATCACTAATATCTTTTGCCTCAAGTCTTGTGTTGAACGATATAATGCACAGATTTAGTCTGTGAAATATCACACATCCAAGACAGCTGCTGGCCTTTTGTACCTTTGTGTGTTTAGTGTGTTTACACAGTTATATTCCTTTCTGTGGGCAGACAGGATCCTCAATGAACCTTTTTATCAAGAATACAGAGTATAATTGCTTTGATTGTTCTCTATGCAGGTCTTTTGCTGCCTGAAATTCTATAAAGGAACCAGTGACAATGCAAGAAGTGATCACAGTTTCACATGCTGGTGGTGGGGTTGGGGGTTGCACTGCAATGTAAGTAGTTTGGACCTAGGTTATGACCCAGTCAGCAGCACATACCTGAGCAGTGAGACCTTCCAGGGACTGATCCTCAAGCCTATTCTGTATCAGGTTACCAGCCATTCATCCACGCACATTCAGAATTAGAATCAGAATCAAATTTATTTTTCACCAGCATGTGTCGTGAAATTTGTTATCTTAGCAGCAGCAGTTCAAATGCAATACATTCGGCTCCACATTATCATAATTTGGAGACCAAACACCTAGCCTTGGTACGGAGGCACAAGGTAAGGCAGATCCTGGAATTTAAAGCAAAAAGAACAATCTTTAGGAATGACTCAGCAGGTCAGAAGGTGTCTATGGAGGTAACTGGGTCAAAGCCCTGGACATTTTGCTGGACTGCTGCAGGGTCTTGACCCAAAGTGTCGACTGTCCACTTGCCTCCACAGATGCTGTGTCACCCATTGAGTTCTTTCTGCAGCTTATTTTACGCCCTATGCATCCCCTTCTCCCCAGCGATATCAAAGGATGGTCTCCATGAATTACAGGAGTGCATGCACCTTAATTTCTGCCTATCGCGGCTAACCAGTATTTTATGATGAAGCAAGTCATGCCAAAACTGCCACTCCCACCGCTCTTTTTCAGGAGTTTGTATGTTCTGCCCGTGACTGTGTGTGTTTCCTCCAGGTGCTCCGGTTTCCTCCCACAGCCCAAAGACGTACCGGTTGGTAGGTTAATTGGTCATTGTGAATTGTCCTGTGATTAGGCTGAGGTTGCTGATTGGCCTGGCTCAGAAATAATTTTATTAAAATTAATTAGCACCCCATTCGGAAGCATTGTCCCCACTTCAGAGACAATGCTGGAAGTTCGACCTCATTATTAATCTCCTTGCTAAGGGTTGAAATTTGGGTACTTACCAACCTTCTGGTACAATTTTTCATCCACTTTCCACTTGGCCAAGACTCCTGCAGCAGGCATGCAAATGTCTTATCAAATAATATGCAAATCAAGGCTCGGTGATATTCTTAGGGTACTAACAGTTAAAGGTTATTACCATGAGATTGATTTTCTTCAGGTAGTTACGGGAAGAATAAAGAAATACAATAGAATTTGTGAAAAACTATACGTGAACAAAGATTGACAAACAATCAATGTGTGAAAGAAGACAAGCTGTGTAAATAAAAAGTATTGAGAATATGAGTTGTGTAGAGTCCTTGGAAGTGAGCCTGTAGATCATAGAATCAGTTCAGAGTTGTGGTGAGTCAAGTTACCCACGTCAATTCAGGAGCCCGGTAGTTGTAGGGTAACAACTGATCCCGAACCTGATGGTGTGGGACCTAATGCTTTCTGTACCACCTGCCTGATGGTGGTAGTGAGAAGAGAGCGTGACCTGGATGGTTGGGGACTTTGATGATGGAGGCTGCTTTCTTGTGGCAGTGCACCATGTAAATGTGCTCGATGGTGGGGTGGACTTTGCCTATGATGGACTAGGCTGTATCCACCACTCTCTGTAGTCTTATCCATTCCTGAGCACTGGTGTTTCCATACTAGGCCATGATGCAACCAGTTGGTATACTCTCCACTATGCATCCATAGAAGTTTGGCAAAATTTTTGGTGGCATACCCAATCCATGCAAAGTTCTAAGAAAGTAGAGGCGCTGTGGTACCCTTTTTGTGATGGTCCCAGTACAGATCCACTGATACACTAACACCTCGGAATTTAAAGCTACTGACCCTCTCCTTCATGGTTCCCTACTGAGGACTGGCTCATGGACCTCCAGCTTCTTCTCCTGTTGTCAACAATCAGCTCTTTGGTTTTGCTGATGTTGAATGAGAAGTTGTTGTGGTGGCATCGTTCAACCAGATTTTCAGTCTCCCTTCTATATGTCAACTTGTCACCACCTTTGGTTCAGCAAACTTCACTGTGGCACTGAAGCTGTACTTGGCCACACAATCATAGGTATAAAGTGAGTACAGCAAAGGGCTAAGCAAACAGAACAGTATCCAAAATAGTTGATGGCTCCATTGTCAGCTGGAAGCTGAACCATGTACGTCACTCATTCAGATTGCTGGTGGCTTTGTGTTAATAAGTATATTGAAAGCAGTGCAACGTGTCACTTTACACTCAATTCATTTCTTCGCTTTATCTTACTCACCAGAGGGTCTTGCATTTACATCGTTTTCCAAACATCACGTCCCTATGAATTACGTTATGAAAATCAATCAGAGAGTACTGTGATAATGAGTGGAAAATCTGTTTATTTAGAAACGTTGGCAAGGACAACAAAAGAGATTACTTCTGTTCTTCAGAGCAGTACCATGGGATCTTCGGTATGTCCTCAAGGAAAGAGACAGGGCCTTCGGTACAACATTTCAACTGAAGGAAGGTTTATCTCGGTTTATTCATTAGTAACAAAGATCAAGGATCGACTTTATTTGCCTTATACAGTACACTTACACGTATTCAGAATTTGCTGTGGTGTGGGGAGTACACGCAACATTCAACAATTCTAAAAAAAAGAATTACATGTACATAAAAAATAAACTTAGGGATTAAAGAACAGGTATGGAATAAAATGTTCATGAATACATAAAACACCAGCATTTATGCATGATGCGTGAGGATCTTGCCACATTGTGCTGATCAGAAAATGTGTTGGTTATCTCCTCAATGCGCTGTCAGGCGGGTAATCTGTCCTCAGTAGTACTCTAGAAGTGCCTTCTGTCACCAGGCACCGTGATCCCTGCCAGAAATGTCACAGATCTGAAACAGCCTGATGAAGAGCAGCTGCAACAAAAACGAAGCACAGGTCTCACCGAGCAGGAAGCACGATGGATACAAGAAATTTAGCCTCCATTAACATCCATAGGCCAAGTGAGACCTTATTAGATATGCTTGAGAAAGCTGGTTCTCCTGAAACGGACCGCCTCTGCCCTGTTTCCAGGTTCTTGCACGAACACCTGCTGCCTGCTGGCTGATGGCCAGGGTACTTTTGAGAACATATTACATAGTTGACAGTCAGTGATGCACACATACCAAGGAGTTTCCCATCACTTTTATTTCCTGCTTGATGATATTAAGTCACTGGGTCACTTTGGGAACAACCAGGAGCTATTGTGAACCTGAGTTTATGAATCATGGCTGTGGCAGTCAAACATTTTCTAACACGTAGTGAATGTTGGTGAATGGTTCCATGCGAACAAGGCACATTCCTCCTAAAATGCTGAAGGCATCCTCTGACAAGCCCAGCCATGCCTGACCAGTTCAGTTACAAGTCAACACAAGAAGGATCATCAATATCACTGTCACTCTTCCAAAGCAAACATTCAAAACCTAGGCCATAATTCAGGCCCATATTTCATTAAAAGTGGCAGCACAGGTTGATAGGGTCACAAAGAAAGCTTTTGGCACGTTGGCCTTCATAAATCAATGTATTGAGTCCAGGAGATGGGATGTTACATTGAAGTTGTATAAGATGCTGGTGAAGCCTAATTGGGAGTATTGTGTGCAGTTTTTGTCAACTATCTACAGGAAAAACGTAAACAAGGTTAAAAGAGTACAGAGAAAATTTACAAGGATATGCTGGGTCTGGAAGACTTGAGTTATAAGGAAAGGTTGAATAGATTAAGATTGTATTCTTTAGAACATAGAAGATTGAGAGGAGATTTGATGGAGGTATACAAAATTATGAGGGGTATAGATAGGGTAAATGTAAGCAGGCTTTTTCCACTGATGTTAGGTGTGACTACAACCAGAGGTCATGGGTTAAAAGTGAAAGGTGAGAAGTTTAAGGGGAACATGATGGGAATCTTCTTCACTCAGAGGGTGGTGAGAATGTGGAATGAGCTGCCAGCACAAGTGGTGCATGCGAGCTCGATTTCAAACGTTTAAGATAAGTTTGGATAGATACATGGATAGCAGGGATATGAAGGGTTATGGTCCCAGTGCAAGCTGATGGGAGTAGGCAGTTTAAATGGTGTCAGCAGGGCTGGATGGGCCAAAAGGCCTATTTCTGTGCTGTACTTCTAGATGACCCTAGGTGGCATCCTTGCAATACACACCATCAAGGATCCTCCGATGAATTGTGGTCTGAATGTACTAGGCTTCCAAAGTGAAGAAGGTAGATGGGAATGGGAGATTTAATTTGATAGGAGGAACAGATGGTTGCAGGCGCGAAGAGGCAGAGGGTGATCTGTCATTTCCTATGGCCAGCAGCTATGTAAAGAATGTATTCACTGCCCAATCATTTGTGCAATGCTGTTTGATGATAAAACCAATCTTCTCTGCAGTACATACTTGGCAACCCCAGTTACCTCTCCATGATCCTGTCACATTCAGATAGTCAGGCATCTTTTACAAAGGTAACTTACTGACAGGACAGGTTAATGAGCCACTCAGCAAACATCCATCAGCCCAATTTGTCACTAGAATGAAAGCTCCAATGTGCACCAAACAGAATCATTTGCTGTTAAACATAAATCACCCAAGTGATAACTTAAATTGAGGCAGCTTTGATGGGAAGAAAAACAGGATTAACATTTAAGGTCAAAGATTTTTCATCTGAAGCTGTGTTCATCTTAAAACTAAAGCATTAACTCTGGCTTTCATTGTACAGATGCAGTCTGACTTCTTGGGTGCTTTCAGCATGTTCTGTTTTTGTTTCAGTTTTACAACATCTGCAATTATTTTTTTAAAAAATTTCAGTCATTAATAATGCAACGTGCCTTTTTTTCTTACTGCATCTCTTCCAAGAGGGGCGCTCACAATGGTATTGGTGGATCAAGCACCAGGAAGCCATGAGAATTGTCGACCCTCCAGAAACTAATGGCAGGCTAGCCCTGGAAGCTGAGGACAATGAAGACATGACTGAAGATTGTGGTTACTACCAGCTCTCACAGAACACAGCAGGGGTTGCTGAGGAAGCCAACATACCACTACCTCGTGAGACAGCAATGGTTGTACTATTAGAAATCCATTGTCAGTCCCAGGGACAACCATAATTTACTGGAGGAACTAAGCAGGTCAAGCAGCATCTGTGGGAGGAAATGAATTATCAATGTTTCAGGTAAAAAAAAACCTACATTAAGTCCTGATGCAGGCTTTCGCCCTGAAATGTTGATAATTCCTTTTCTCTCTCAGATGTTGCTTGACCTGCTGAGTTCTTTCAGCAAATTGTTGCTCCAGATTCCAGGATCTGCAGTCTCTTCTGTCACTCCCAGAGGGCCTGAAGGTTCAAAGCTCCAAATCGTTGCAGAGAGGTTGGACTGCAGGAGATAATTGCCACCTGGAACGTTCCATTTGCATGATTCAATAGCCAATCAAGTGGGTCAGTCTCAAGAAAATGTAGTCAATGTTTGTACAGTAGATGTCTGAGTTTCTATCAAAGCTGAGGTGTATTGGGAGTGAAGACAGCAAGCAGTTAATGCCTGTGTAATGGAAAGGAGAATGAGAAGTGATACAGTGACACCTTGTGAGTGGTGCTGAGCAAAGTTGCACCGAGAGGGACACTGTTGCTGTGTACGTCCTGGGTGTTGGAAGCACAACCGGGAAATGTTTGATGACCTCAGGGCAACCATCCCCCACCTTCCAGCCAATCTGTAGCAAAACAGTTCAAAGTCCAAATTCAGGGATCTGCAGCCTCCTTTACGACATGTATTCAGTTTGTAAATCAGCAGGTTTAACCTGTTAGGAAGTGCTTAACAAGGTTAGGTGGGCATGCCACTGCTTAAGTAATTTGCCAGCATGGCCAACCACATCATAAATAAAATCAATCATGCCTCTCCCTCCTCGCCGTCCCAGCCTGATGGCAATGTTCCAGATTATAGCCTGCAGACACCCTAGTCACACATCAATTGTTCCTTAACATTTAACATGGAGTTAAAATTGCCTCAGTGATTTATTCACAATTCAGGAGGTGCATTAGTTGTGCTTTAGTACCTCATCCACGTAGCTCATATATACATACATAAGCATGGAAACAGGCAGTTCAACTAAAATCACACTGAAATCAAGTTCTAGAAAAAAAATCCAGCAGTCATCAAATAGCCTCTTCTCCTAACCCTGGGTTGGTGCTGGTGGTTTTGAAGCTGACTTCCTGTAGCTCCAGTTTGTATTAGCACACTCCAGACATTCAAAAGAAACCGTAGAAATGTAAATTGAGAAAAAGAAACCCCAGAAGCAGTGAGACGGTCCCTCAGTATCTGAAGGGGTTTCCAGTTCTCCACACGTGATGAGCAGTTGAAGTTTTATCCATTCTACTGTGAAGACCACACCAAGCAGGCGAGAGAACAGAAGCTGCTTTACTGTTTTGGGTGCACTATGTGACGGATCATTGTTGTGCTCCAGTGAACAGATGTCAACTAACATGCGCAAACCAAGATATGTGTTGCAACACACATCAAAGTTGCTGGTGAACACAGCAGACCAGGCAGCATCTCTAGGAAGAGGTACAGTCGACGTTTCGGGCCGAGACCCTTCGTCAGGACTAACTGAGGGAAGAGTTAGTAAGAGATTTGAAAGTGGGAGGGGGAGGGGGAGATCCAAAATGATAGGAGAAGACAGGAGGGGGAGGGATGGAGCCAAGAGCTGGACAGGTGATTGGCAAAAGGGATATGAGAGAATCATGGGACGGGAGGCCCAGGGAGAAGGAAAAGGGGGAGGGGGGAAAAAACAGAGGATGGGCAAGGGGTATAGTCAGAGGGACAGAGGAAGAAAAAGGAGAGAGAGAGAGAGAAAGAATGTGTGTATATAAATAAATAACGGATGGGGTACGAGGGGGAGGTGGGGCCCTAGCCGAAGTTAGAGAAGTCAATGTTCATGCCATCAGGTTGGAGGCTACCCAGACAGAATATAAGGTGTTGTTCCTCCAACCTGAGTGTGGCTTCATCTTTACAGTAGAGGAGGCCGTGGATAGACATATCAGAATGGGAATGGGATGTGGAATTAAAATGTGTGGCCACTGGGAGATCCTGCTTTCTCTGGCAGACAGAGCATAGGTGTTCAGCAAAACGATCTCCCAGTCTGCATCGGGTCTCGCCAATATATAGAAGGCCACATCGGGAGCACCGGACGCAGTATATCACCCCAGCCGACTCACAGGTGAAGTGTCGCCTCACCTGGAAGGACTGTCTGGGGCCCTGAATGGTGATAAGGGAGGAAGTGTAAGGGCATGTGTAGCACTTGTTCCGCTTACAAGGATAAGTGCCAGGAGGGAGATCAGAGGGGAGGGATGGGGGGGACGAATGGACAAGGGAGTCGCGTAGGGAGCGATCCTTGCGGAAAGCAGGGGGGGGAGGGAAAGAAGTGCTTGGTGGTGGGATCCCGTTGGAGGTGGCGGAAGTTACGGAGAATAATATGTTGGACCTGGAGGCTGGTGGGGTGGTAGGTGAGGACCAGGGGACCCTATCCCTAGTGGGGTGACAGGAGGATGGAGTGAGAGCAGATGGGGGAGATGCGTTTGAGAGCAGAGTTGATGGTGGAGGAAGGGAAGCCCCTTTCTTTAAAAAAGGAGGACACCTCCCTTGTCCTGGAATGAAAAGCCTCATCCTGAGAGCAGATGCGGCGGAGATGGAGGAATTGCGAGAAGGCGATGGCATTTTGCAAGAGACAGGGTGAGAAGAGGAATAGTCCAGGTAGCAGTGAGAGTCAGTAGGCTTATAGTAGACATCAGTAGATAAGATGTCTCCAGAGATAGAGTCAGAATGATCTAGAAAGGGGAGGGAGGTGTCGGAAATGGACCAGGTAAATTTGAGGGCAGGGTGAAAGTTGGAGGCAAAGTTAATGAAGTCAACGAGCTCAGCATGCGTGCAGGAAGCAGCGCCAATGCAGTCGTCGATGTAGCGAAGGAAAAGTGGGGGACAGATACCAGAATAGGTTTGGAACATAGATCGTTCCACAAAGCCAACAAAAAGACAGACATAGCTAGGACCCATATGGGTGCCCATAGCTACACCTTTAGTTTGGAGGAAGTGGGAGGAGCCAAAGGAGAAATTATTAAGAGTAAGGACTAATTCCGCTAGACGGAGCGGAGTGGTGGTAGAGGGGAACTGATTAGGTCTGGAATCCAAAAAGAAGCGTAGAGCTTTGAGACCTTCCTGATGGGGGATGGAAGTATATAGGGACTGGACATCCACGGTGAAAATAAAGCGGTGGGGGCCAGGGAACTTAAAATCATCAAAAAGTTTAACAGCGTGAGAAGTGTCACAAACATAGGTAGGAAGGGTTTGAACAAGGGGGGATAAAACCGTGTCGAGGTATGCAGAAGTTCAGTGGGGCAGGAGCAAGCTGAGACAATAGGTCTGACAGGACAGGCAGGTTTGTGGATCTTGAGTAGGAGGTAGAAACGGGAGGTGCGAGGTGTGGGACCAATAAGGTTGGTAGCAGTGGATGGGAGATCCCCTGAGCGGATAAAGTCAGTGATGGTGTGGGTGACAATGGCCTGGTGCTCCTTAGTGGGGTCACGATCGAGGGGTAAATAAGAGGAGGTATCTGCGAGTTGTTGCTGTTCCTCGGCAGGGTAGAGGTCAATACGCCAGACTACAACAGCTCCCACCTTATCGGCGGGTTTAATAGTAAGGTTAGGATTAGTGCGGAGGGAGTGGAGAGCAGAGTGTTCGGAAGAAGTGAGGTTGGAATGGGAACAAGGTGCGGTGAAGTCGAGACGGTTGATGTCCCGTTGGCAGTTAGCAATAAAGAGATCCAGAGCAGGCAGAAGACCAGAGCGGGGTGTCCATGAAGAGGAGGAGGGTTGAAGATGGGAGAAGGGGTCATTGGTGGGGGTGGAAGAGTTCTTGCCGAAAAAGTAGGCTTGGAGATGGAGACAGCAGAAGAAGAGTTCCGCATCATGGCGAACGCGGAACTCGCTGAGGTGTGGGCGAAGGGGGACAAAGGTGAGGCCCTTACTGAGGACAGAGCATTCTGCCTCAGGCAGTTGAAGGTCGGAGGGGATGGTAAAGACCCGGCATGGATGAGAGCTGGGATCAGAGGGGGGGAGGGGGGTGGCTGGGGGTGTCAGTGGAGAGGGGAGAGTTGGGGTGAGAGGAAGATGGAGCCTCTGAGGGCCCAGGAGCTGACAGTGGGATCTGAGGGAGACGGGGTTGCAGGGTGGTGGTGGGGGAAGGGGAGACGGGAGTCACAATATCAGCACGAGAAGACCCGGCCTGGAGTTCAAGGCCTGAGTCGCGGCTGGTGGTTGCGCAATCGCTTTGAAGGTGTCCACGGTCATTGCTGGAGTCCGGGTTTTGAATATGCCCTGAGGTGTTGGAGCCGGCGATTTTCTCCCTCTGTCCCTCTGACTATACCCCTTGCCCATCCTCTGGTTTTTCTCCCTCCTCCCCCTTTTCCTTCTCCCTAGGTCTCCTGTCCCATGATCCTCTCGTATCCCTTTTGCCAATCACCTGTCCAGCTCTTGGCTCCATCCCTCCCCCTCCTGTCTTCTCCTATCATTTCGGATCTCCCCCTCCTCCTCCCACTTTCAAATCTCTTACTAGCTCTTCCTTCAGTTAGTCCTGACGAAGGGTCTCGGCCGGAAATGTCGACTGTACTACTTCCTAGAGATGCTGCCTGGCCTGCTGCGTTCACCAGCAACTTTGATGTGTGTTGCTTGAATTTCCAGCATCTGCAGAATTCCTGTTGTTTGCGTGTTGCAGGTGACTTATGCTGCTTTGGGCATGAATAACAAGAGCAACGGTTTCAATGCAGTGCCACTTCCCAAAACACTTTGTAAGTGTATCATCGAACCATGTTTACAATTAGACCACAAAAGAAGTCAAATAACTAAGAACTCAAAAGAGGAGGTTTTAAAGAAATAAAGAGAGATAATTAGAAGGCGGATGAAAGAGGTTAGTATCTTCCTAGCAGATGACACGGATGACATTAGTGCAGCAAACAACATCAGGGCCCAAGTTAAAGGAGAACAGATATCTGGAGAGCGGTGTAGATGAGAGGGAGATGGCACAAGTGGTGGCCACATATGTAAGCTATACCCAGGCACCATTTCCATAGCTAGGAGAAGGGAACATGGTCCAGATACTGTTCACATATGCAGATATATGAATATTTCCCCATATGTGCAATCATTACTGGCAACATATCTCAGCTGGATCATATTTAACATTTATATTTTACTTCTGCAACCGAATCCTCAACTTCCTTATCAGGAGACCACGGCTGGTGCAGGCAGTCAGCCCAAGTGCACGCAAAGGATGTGCACTTAGTTCACCCCATACTCTCTCTACACTCATGACTATGTGGCAAAGTACAGCTCAAACACCATCTCTAAGTTCACTGATGACTGTACTGTTGTTGGTAGAATCTCAGGTGGCAAAAAGAGATGTATATCAGTGCATCTGATTGGCTTGTTGAGTAGTTGCACAACAACAGCTTATGCTCAACCTCAGCAAGATCAGGAAATTGATCTTGGACTTCAGGAAACTGGGAGAACAAACACCAGTTGTCATTAAGTGGTCATCAGTGGAAATGGTGAGCAGCTTCAAGAGTTAAGTGTCAACATCTCAGAGGTTCAGTCCTAGGCCCAGCACATTGACGCAATCATGGAGAAGGCAACTGTACTTCATTAGGAGTTAGAGGAGATTCGATATGTCACCAAAGCCTCTTATAAGGTTCTATTGATGTAAGGTGGAGAGCATTATGACTGGTTATATCACAGCCTGGAAAGGAGGCTCCAATGCACTGGATCACAAGAGGCTGCAGAGCATTGTAGGTTCAGCCAGCTCCATCATAGGCACCATCAAAAACATTTTCAAAAGGCATCCGTCTTTAAGGACTCTCACCATCTGGGACATGTCCTCTTCTCATTACTACAATCAGGGAGGAGGTTTGGAAGCTTGAAGACCCACACTCAATGATTCAGAAACAGCTTCTAAATCCTCTGCCTTCAGATTTCTGAATGGTCCATGTTCCATTTGTTGCATTATTTATTTATTTTTGTAATTTATAATAAATATTACCTCCTTGCACTGTATTGTTTTTTACTGCGGCAAAACAATAAATTTCACATAATCGAAGCCAGTGATACTAATTCTGAGTCTGACTGTCTCCTCCAAGCAGTTCTTGATATGCCACCTAATACCTTCACTGATCCACTAGCTGACTCCTCATCCCCCACTTACCACCAATACACTCTTCCCACCCCACCAACATGAGCTATGTTTAAAAATTTTCCATCCCATGCTCACTCTGAACAATGTCTCATTCATCCTTATCTGCACACATCCTTATCACTGATCTTGGCTACTCTCACACAATGAGCATACTCATCCACCAATTCCACTCCCCACAAACGCTGTCCTGAACCCTTCACCAAACCCCTTGGACATCCTCTCACCCCATCCATAACAGAACTCATATTCAGATTTACTCAGTCATACAGCACAGAAACGGGTCCAAGCTGACCAAAGTGTCCATTGAAACTGGTCCCATTTGCCCATGTTTGGCCCATTTTCCTCGAAGCCATATTCCATTTATTTTATTTAATGTGCACTCTGCAACGGTGAACAATATAGATAATAGCATTGCAATGTATAAGACCTAAACAATAAATCTACGTTCTCCTACAGGAAGAAATATTCTCTCCTGATTTACCCTCTCAAAGCCCTTCAGGATTGTATATATTCATTCAAGTCCCCTCGAACTATTATAAACTCCAGCAGGTACAAGCCTGGTCTGTTCAACCTTTCTTCTTTAGACAAAGTGTGCCACAAGGCATGAAAAGGAACAACAATAACCAACCTGGATAGGATGTGTCTTTATAGTGATGGATGCTGCCTTCTTGAGGCATTGTCCCTTGACAATAGTCTCGATGGTGAGGTGGATTGTGCCTGTGATGGAGCTGGCTGAATCTACAACCTTTTGCAGCTTCTTGCAATCCTGTGCTTTGGAGCCTCCATAGCAGGCTGTGTTGCAATTAGTCAGAATGCTCTCCACTGCACGTGTATCGAAATTTGTGAGAGTCTTTAGTGACATACCAAATCTCCTCAAGCTCCTGATGAAGTACAGCTGCTGGCGTGCTTTCTTCCTGATTGTGTCAATGTGCTGCACCCAGGATAGATCCTCTGAAAAGATGACACCCAGGAACTTGAAGCTCTTCACCTTTCCACCACTGACCCCTCAATGAGAACTTGTGTGCGTTTTCCCAAATTCCTTTTCCTGAAGTCCACAATCAGATTCCTGGTCTTGCTTACCTGGAGTGCAAGGTTGTTGTTGAAACACCGCTCAATTAGCCAATATACCTCACTCCTATATGCCTCATTGGCACCTGAGATTCTGCCAGCGGCAGTGGTGTCAAGGAATGGAACCGTCTTGTAACTTCAGGATTGCCTGCTAGGCCCTATTTTGCCAGAGAAACAACCACACAATCCTACATTGCAACAGATAGAACCAGAAACAGCCACCTGCAAAAACCACAACCTCATAAACCCACACCAGGACAGCTGATGACAACAGTTGGACAGACCACCACCTAATGCACTCCATTATCTCCATCACCCTGGCTCCAAACAACGGTGGAAACACTGCCATACAAAAATAAAACATTAAATGTTATCAGTGATGGTGAAAGAAAATCCTCCCAGACCGCACCTTACGTACAACCTCACTGCCCCCATGTTATTGAAAGCACAGCGTCCACATTTCTGAATTGTCCTGAAGTTCACCATAATTTCCACCCACGAGGAGACTCCTAGCTCCTCCAACAGAAAACACCTGGACCAATTTGATGAGAGTAACCATGAAGGTAACACATTCTTAGACTAAAAGCTCATCATGTTACTCCGGTGAAAGCAAACAGCATTACAAGAGCACGAAAGCAGAGGTGCTTGACCTAGCCTGTATTGTGCTGTTGGTTTTCTATGTTTCTATGTAAAGAAGATGCGGGGTAGAAAGAGTACAGGAGGCCCAGCAAGTCACTGATAACCATGGCTTGTATGGATTTTTCACCACTGTCAAAGTTCAAACATCTTACTCAGAGCCAAGAACAGGGGTGAAATTATTATTGATAGAGAGGCAGCCACCAACCACTGGAAGGAATGCTGTCTGTAAAAATTCCTCAGAAACATCAGCAGCTTTAGAGCATTCATTACTTCCTTATCACAGACTAACCACAACGGCCACGTGTTTACATCACATGTGGATGGCATCATCAATGCACGTGATTCTCATTTACAGCTTTACATGCAAATAAACCAAAATACTTGCCCCCTTTGAAAGAGTGACAGACTGGGATTGTAAGAGCAACAAGCTTTGTAGATATTTCTTGAGTTTAAGAGTTTCCTCTTCACTAAAAAGCTCCATATCTGCTTCTGGAATAAATTTGTCACCTCTTATTTTGCAATATATTTTACCATGTCTCGCACTACAGTCGGTTAGCTAATGATACTCTGACCTTTTATCCAATTTATATAAGGTATCAACCAGTTCTGCACACTTCTACTGTTTCATCAATGCTCTGCTGACATCTATCATAATTGTCTGTCTGCCTTAGTACTCCCATTTTTTGTTTTTCTTTCACTGCTTTGTTGCTTCTCAATGAGCTGTCAGGAACTGAATCATAATTTTGCCTTTGTTTCAACTGCTAACCCTCTCCTTCAAGATCAGTTGCAGTGAAGTCAGTCATATAAAAAGTCATTAGTATATCAGTCTCCTGGACTCTGGAGCTACAGTCTGCTGGTGTGGGTTGAGCATAATCTGTGGGAGAAAAGGGATTGTCTTATGTTTCAGGATGAAAGTCTGCATTTAGTTCCTCCAGCAGATTGTATGTTGCTATCTACTGGGGTGTACCCTGTGGCATTAAACCAATAATCAGGTAGGAATTGAGCTAAATAATGATTATTTGTAACTCTTGGACACACTTGGAAAACAGCTCTTCAAAGTTTCCTTCAGTATGAGTTCAGGTCATTCAGCCACATCATTAGAGGCTGGAGATATTATGGGGGAATCAATGAATGTTTGATATCAATGCACTTCATTAATTTTCAAACAGTTATGATATGTATTGAGGCCCATTATCTGACACCAAGTCTTTAGGTAGAACATCTGATCCTCAATTGAATATTTCTTCATGATTGGACTTATGAATTTCAATCCATTTAGAATGTGTCAGGAACCAGAAAGTTGCTGTTGCCTTTTTGACAAAATCAATATGGGATCTCTGAAATGACCATGCCAGCCACCATGTTTGTTACATTGTCTTTAGTAGCTTCATATTGCACTTTGACAGCCTGAACACATTGACACATCTAAACCTTCTATATCTAGAGTACTTGTGCTATCTTAACAATATTGAACTTCCATCTGTATAATTGTTGCTTCCTCCCAGTAAATTGCTGGGATGTGAATTATGAGTCTTGTTTTGTCTCAGCTGCTGCCCTCCATTCTCACCTGTAAGCTGGGATATTGCAATGTCAACTATGTAAAAAGTTATCAACTGTTCCGATTAATTCCTGATGCATTTTGCAATACTCATTAACTGGTAGAAATAGCCTGGCAATAGCCTTCATATTTTTAACATTGTTATGTTCTGAGTGTAATTCATCCTATCAGGTCATTCTATATCCACCTAACAGACGTCGCTGACCACTCAGCAGTTAAATTCTTCTCTGCAAAATGGTTGCATATTCACATTAGGGTCTCTGTCAAAACTGGTCTAACCCATAAAAACGTGCTCAAAGACTCATTTCAGAAACACACCATTCTATGTTGACCCAGTGACTTCCAGTTATAATGTAATATGTATTGTATTTAACCTAATACCTCTACTTCACCAGAGTATGCTTAGAGACCAGCTGTACATTCTTTCAAAGGTAACCAGCTGAATTTTCTGCTGTGTATTCTCCAGTATCAAACACCAAACTGCAAACATAGCTATATTAATTTCTAAATCCCATCATGTAGTAGCATTTTTATCTACTTTCTACAACTCTCTTTGAATAGAGCAGATGTTGTACAATTCCAAAGAAAGCTTATTAACCCAAAGCCATTATTATTATTATTATTTGGAGATGGAGCACAGTAACAGGTCCTTCCAGCACAACAATCCAGGGCTGTCCAATTACACCCATGTGACGAATTAACCTACTAACCTGTACCTCTTTGGAAAATGGGAGGAAACCGGAGCACCTGGAGGAAACCCACACAGTCATGCAGGAGAGCATACAAACTCGTTACAGACAGTGGTGGGAATTGAACTCTGATCACTGACGCTATAACATCGTTACGCTAGCCGCTATGCTATCTGAAGCTGTTCCTTTTCCATTAGTTTTGCCTGGCCTGCTGAGTTTCTCAAGAACTTTCTGTTCATATTTTAGATGGTATTATAATGTCAGCATTATGCAGATGCTCCCTCTGTATTTTCTAGCAAATTTCCACACAGTGACAGTATTGCATTGGCAGCAACTGATTAATTCAGGGGTCCACAGACCCTTCAGTTAATGGTCCAGGCCCATGGCATAAAAAAATATTTGGGAGCCCTTGGATTAATTGTTCTAGGGTTGGATTTATATCCAATCATTATATGTCTCTGCCTTTGTCACAAATAATACTTCGCTTTATCAAATGATCAGCCCTACAGTGAATGACATCTATTGCTTCTACAGCAAGAATAAGCACTACTTTCACTCAGGTAAACTAGGCTTGTTTGTAGTTTTTGCTGCATCTTTCTATTTTTTGCAGCAGGTGATGGATGAATATCCTTGGAACCAGGATGTGGTTGCACTGGAGAGAGCACAAAGGAAATTCACCAGGATGTTTAATTTAATTTCAATTAAGTGTGTGTTGTTGAGATTGGAAGACCAGCTGTGGGGGGAGGTTGGACAGGATGGGTTTGTTTTCTCTGGATTGATGGAGATTGAATGGTGATCTGGTGGAGGTATACAGAATAATAAAAGGCACAGATAGCGGACATAGTCAGAATTCTTTTTCATGGTAGGGAGTGCCTTGGTGTAAGTTGAAAGGAACAATTTTACAAAGAATTTAATAGAACTGAATGGTTAATACCTGGAACTAATTGCCAAAGGAAGTGGTGGAGTCAGATACAATTATTACATTAAGAGACTCTAAACATGCCCCTAAATAGACAAGGCATACAAGGATACAGACCTAATACAGGCAAATAAGAGTAGGGTACCTGAGCAAAAAGAACAGCATTGGTGTGGTGAGCCAAACAGTCTGTTTCTCTGCTGTGCAAGTCCATTTTACAATCAAGGTTGCAAAGCTGCAAGTCAGGTCTAATGTGACTCCATGTACGCTTACCAGTTTGGATTGGATCTGTTCAACTTAAAAGCCAAACACAAATTTGTCCCACAGCATGCTTCAGTAATTCACTAATGTTTCAAGGTCTAGATAAATTCTTTAACACAACAGTAAATTCACTGATTCTCCTACCTCGTATGTCAAATTTGTAACTTTCTGTTTATTCAAATGGTTGATAATTAAAGTAACCCTCCAATATTTTGTGTTCGTCCATCGTCAATGTCAATAAGGACCTTGACACCATTGTGACGGTGTCGAGACTAATGCGTGATTTGGATTTAAGTGAGGGAGAGTTGTGCAGCATCAGCCTCACTCTCTCTTCCCAATTCTGATCTGGATCCTGTGGTAAGACAGAGTCGAGACGGCTGGAGATGGGACTAGGCGCCGTGGATGACCAGGACTTCTTCTGTGTCTTGTCCTGCTCTACATGTTCCACGACACTTGCAGAAACCGCCTTCTTGACCATTGGACCTTCCATAGGTCTCGTCCGCTCAATCCGCCGGAGTCTGTCTTCACATGCTGAGATAGACAGCTCCCTATCTCACCGAGGGTTTGAGACCCGTTGGCTAACCTCACCTGGTTTAGCCGGCTTGTAGAAGCCATTGCCCGGGGTGTGACTGCTGTCGGGGAGCCACAGGTGAGAGCTGAGTGCCAGGTGGGGACCAAAGGTGAACAAACCGCCTTGAAAAGGACGCGACATGTTCCCCCACCAGAGGTGCTACCCCTCCCTGACACCCCATACACCAGTGTCTATCATACATCTATTAAAGGAAAGAAAGAATCATCCTTGGCTTCATAGTGTTACCAGATTAGTAGGGTTGTTATGTTTCAAAGCGTATTTCCATCAGAAGAATGACCTTTTTACAATGTCGTGAAAGTATTCTATGGCTCCATATTTTGAATATGATCTATGATTATTTGCCTTCAAGAACATTCCATTCTTTCCACTTATTGCAAAGGAATTTCATGCTCAATTGCTTGGCTTCAAATTGTCAATATGCCCTGTCTGTACTTCTTTCCCATTATCCAATTCCCCACTCAAGGAATGCTTATGATGCTTAATTCCCATTTGTATTTAATTCTCCACATTTGGCATATCTATCGAGTCAAGTTAAGTTTATTGTCATTTAACTATATACCTGTATACCATCAAATGAAACAGCATTTCTCTGGGCCAGGGTGTAAAGAACAATAGCGCACATAACACATATGTAATACACAATAACTTTGGAAAGTAAGGATAAAATCTACAAATGAAATAATGGATAAATTAAAAATTATAGGATACAGAACAAATTAATTGGTGACACTTCAAATGCGATGTCGCAGCGAGTTCAGAAGCCCAATGGCCTGAGGGAAGAAACTATTTCCCATCCTGACTGTTCTTGTCTTTATGCACTGGAGTCTCCTGCCTGATGGTGTAGTGTCAAAGAGGATGCTGGATGGATGCATGCTCTCTGCAGAAGTGCTGGATTGTAAGAAGAATCCATCTGCTATACTAGTGTATTTTGGGAAAGGAGATTTACAATTATTTCTTGACCTGGCCTGTAGACGTGTTGGCAGACCCATCAGTGTGGTTGGCTCCTGATCACAACAGATGTCAATATTGCAGTGATATCCACATTTTACGTGCTAATGTGTAAATATAAAGACAATACATGGTATAGCCATAGGTGCTGGTGACAGTGAAAATATATCTTAATTGTATCATATGGGGTCGCAATCATGTAGACCACTTGACCTGAACTGGGGTGTTGTTTAATCTGTATTATTCCTGACAAATGCAGAATACTCCTTTATAATCCTGTCTCATGTCCGCTACATGGGCCATTACCTGAGATATTGAAATGAAAGCTACAAACAACAAAGTGGTTGTGTCAAGTTGTGTAGCTTCAACAGTTAAGTTGCACTTATCAGACTTTACAAGAGTCACGTGTTTACATGCCAATTATACAACTTTCTACCCATAATGTAGCTGCACGAATGACCACTCTGTCAGACATGTGCCACCAGTACTTTGAAAAAGTTCTCCAATTTAGTGGTTAGTTGAATCACCCCTCACAGCTATTACAGCCGTAGTATTTTTAGATAGGTCTCTTTTAGCTTTACACAACGCGATGGAACAAGATTTGCCTATTCCTCCTTGCAAAATTGCTTAAGCTGTGCCTGTTTAGTTGGAGAGTGGTGATGGACAGCAGTCCTGAGGTCTTGCCAGAGATGGCCAATCAGGTTAAGTTCAGGACCCTGACTGGGCCAATCAAGCACATCAATTTTCTTCATTTGAAGCCACTCCATGGTTGGTCTGGCAGCGTGCTTTGGGTGGCTGTCCTGCTGGAAGAAGAACTTCCTCCCCAGTTTGTTTCCTGGCAGAGACTCAGGTTTTTATTCAGGATCTCTCTGTATTTAGCAGCAATCAGTTTCCCATCAATCCTGACCAGATTTCTAGTCCCTGCTGTTGAAAGGCATCCACATAGCATGATGCTACCTCCACCATACTTTACAGTAGGGATGGTGTTACCAGGCTGATGCACAGTATTAGATTTACGCCACACGTAATGCTTAGTGTTGAGGCTAAAAAGTTCCACTTTAGTCTCATCTGAGCACAATACCTTCTTCTACATCTTTGCAGTACGTTCTAATTGATGCTTTGCAAAGTCTTTGCGGGCAATGATATGCTCTTTTATCGGTACGTGCGGCATAAATCGAATACTGCTTCAGATGAAGAAAGTTGATGCTCTTCAGTTGTCCTGTCAGTCTTGTGCTGACATTGGAGAGGGTCCAGAGGAGGTTCATGAGAATGATTCAGGGAATGAAAGGGTTAATGTATGAAGTGGGTTTGATGGCTTTGGGCCTGTACTCATTGGAGAACTGGGAGCGGATTGAAACCTATCAAATACCAAAAGGTCTAGCGAGTAGAGGTGGAGAGCATGTTTCCTATAGTCGGTGATTGTCGGACCAGACGCCATGGCCTCGGAATAAAGGTAGAACTTAGAACAGAGTTGAGAAGGAATTTCTTTAGCCAGAGGGTGGTGAATTCATTGCAATGGACAGCTGTGGAGGCCAAGTCATTGAGTATATTTAAAGCAGAGGTTGATTGGTTTTTGGTCGGTCAAAGCATCACAGATTACAGGGAGAAGGCAGGAGAATGGGGTTGAGAGGGATAATAAATCAGCCATGATGGAATGGCAGAGCAGACTTAATGGGCCAAGGATCTAATTCTTCTAGTATGTCTTATTCTCCTAGATTCCCCTCTTGTTTAAGATAGGGGTTGCTCGAAAGGCCAAAATTATAGAGTTGGAAATTAAAAACTAAATCTGAAGATGTTGAAATCTGAAACAAAACAGAAAATGCTAAATAAATTCAGTGGGTCAGGCAGTATCAGTTAAAAGGCAGACAACATTTTGGGAAAAGGTCAAATTTCAAAGTAAATTTAATATCAAAGTACATATATGCCACACATACAACCCTGAGATTCAACCTGAAACACTGTTTCCCTTATCAAAGATTGCACCCCTGCTCTGTTTTTCTAGAATTTTCTATTTTTGTTTCAGATTTATGAAGTTGAAGAATGTCAGATACAGGAATTGATATGATTGATAATTTTAAAATAAAGGGAACTTTAGAATGATCTGAAGCCATTTCAGTTTATAGGAGAACGGAACTTATTAGAGACACCCCCTAACCCAATGCACAGCTTGTACTCATGAAAGTATTTGGGAGACCATAGAAACCATAGAAACTACAGCACAGAAACAGGCCTTTTGGCCCTTCTTGGCTGTACCAAACCATTTTCTGCCTAGTCCCACTGACCTGCACATGGACCATATCCCTCCATACACCTCTCATCCATGTATCTGTCCAATTTATTCTTAGATGGTAAATAAGAACCTGCATTTACCACCTCGTCTGGCAACTCATTCCACACTCCCACCACTCTCTGTGTGAAGAAGCCCCCCCTAATGTTCCCTTTAAACTTTTCCCCCCTCACCCTTAACCCATGTCCTCTGGTTTTTTTCTCCCCTTGCCTCAGTGGAAAAAGCCTGCTTGCATTCACTCTATACCCATCATAATTTTATATACCTCTATCAAATCTCCCCTCATTCTTCTATGCTCCAGGGAATAAAGTCCTAACCTATTCAACCTTTCTCTATAACTGAGTTTCTCAAGTCCTGGCAACATCCTTGTAAACCTTCTCTGCACTCTTTCAACCTCATTTATATCCTTCCGGTAATTTGGTGACCAAAACTGAACACAATACTCCAGATTCGGCCTCACCAATGCCTTATACAACCTCATCATATCATTCCAGCTCTTATACTCAATACTTTGATTAATAAAGGCCAATGTACCAAAAGCTCTCTTTACGATCCTATCTACCTGAGACGCCACTTTTAGGGAATTTTGCATCTGTATTCCCAGATCCCTCAGTTCTACTGCACTCCTCAGTGCCTTACCATTTACCCTGTATGTTCTACCTTGGTTTGTCCTTCCAAAGTGCAATACCTCACACTTGTCTGTATTAAACTCCATCTGCCATTTTTCAGCCCATTTTTCCAGCTGGTCCAAATCCCTCTGCAGGCTCTGAAAACCTTCCTCACTGTCCACTACACCTCCAATCTTTGTATCATCAGCAAATTTGCTGATCCAGTTTACCACATTATCATCCAGATCATTGATATAGATGACACATAACAATGGACCCAGCACTGATCCCTGTGGCACACCACTAGTCACAGGCCTCCACTCTGAGAAGCAATCCTCTACTACCACTCTTTGGCTTCTTCCATTGAGCCAATGTCTAATCCAATTTACCACCTCTCCATGTATACCTAGCGACTGAATTTTCCTAGCTAACCTCCCATGCGGGACCTTGTCAAAGGCTTTACTGAAGTCCATGTAGACAACATCCACTGCCTTCCCTTCATCCACTTTCCTGGTAACCTCCTCGAAAAACTCCAATAGATTGGTCAAACATGACCTACCACACACAAAGCCAATAAGTCCCTGTCTATCCAAATGCTTGTAGATTCTGTATCTTAGTACTCCCTCCAATAACTTACCCACTACCGACATCAAATTTACCGACCTATAATTTCCCGGATTATTTTTCGATCCTTCTTGAAACAATGGAACAACATGAGTCATTCTCCAATCCTCCGGCACCTCAACCGTAGACACCGACATTTTAAATATATCTGCCAGGGCCCCTGCAATTTCAACACTAGTCTCCTTCAAGGTCCAAGGGCATACCCTGTCAGGTCCTGAGGATTTATCCACTTTAATTTGCCTCAAGATAGCAAGCACCTCCTCCTTTTCAATCTGTACAGTTTTCATGATCTCACTACTTGTTTCCCTTAATTCCATTGACTTCATGCCAGTTTCCTTAGTAAATACAGATGCAAAAAACTCACTTAAGACCTCCCCCATTTCTTTTGGTTCTGCACATAGCCGACCACTCTGATCTTCAAGAGGACCAATTTTATCCCTTACAATCCTTTTACTCTTAATATAGCTGTAAAAGCTCTTTGGATTATTCTTCACTTTGACTGTCAAGGCAACCTCATGTCTTCTTTTAGCCCTCCTCATTTCCTTCTTAAGTATTTTCTACTTTAAAGCCTCTTTTCTACAGAGGCTGTGCTTCCTAAGGAAGCTAAAGCACGCTCTCTTCCCCCATCACCTGCTGATCAACTTCTATCGGACAACTATAGAGAGCCTCCTGACGTATTGCCGTGCAGTGTGGTTTGCCAGCTGCACAGAACAGAACAGGAAGGACTTGCAGCGGGTGGTGAGGGTAGCAGAGCGGGTTAATGGCACGACATTACCCTCCCTCAGAGACATTTATACTGGCTGACTTCAAAAGAAGGCTACTTGTATTTCAAAGGATCCCATTCATCCTGGACATCACCTGTTTTCCCCTCTACCTTCTGGGAAGAGATATAGAGCATTAAGGATGAAAACAAAGAGACTCCTTAACAGCTTCTACCCACAAGCAGTGAGATGTATAGCACCCCCTTCTCTTCTCCTGCCCCCCTCCTAAGACGGCGGCAGCTAAATGCATCACACTTCCAGGAATGGCAGGTGTGCAATAGTCCTACCCCACCCCCCCCATCCATATATTATTAATTTTGGACTGCACTCCTGAGGTTTTAGAGTTTATTTTATGTATATATTCTTTGTCATGCTGCAAAATATTGAGCTGCTAAACTGTGTTTCATTGCTCCACAACAATGACAATAAAGATATTCTTCTTCTTCTTCTTCTTGCACTTTTTAAACTCCTCAAGCACCTTATTTACTCCCTGTTTCCTATACATGTGATACAACTCTCTCTCCTTCCTTATCAGAGTTGCAATATCCCTTGAGAACCAAGGTTGCTTATTCCTATTCACTTTGCCTTTCATCCTGACAAGAACATACAAGCTCTGCATTCTCAAAATTTCTCCTTTGAAGGCTTCCCACTTACTGATCACATCCTTGCCAGAGAACAACCTGTCCCAATCCACGCTTTTTAGATCCTTTCTCATTTCTTCAAATTTGGCCTTCTTCCAGTTTAGAACCTCAACCCCAGGACCAGATCTATCTTTATCCATGATCAAGTTGAAACAAATGGTGTTATGATCACTGGAATCAAAGTGCTCCCCAACACACACTTCCGTCACTTGTCCTAACTCATTTCCTAATAGGAGATCTAATATTGCATCCTCTCTAGTTGGTACCTCTATATATTGATTTAGAAAACTTTCCTGAACACATTTTACAAACTCTAACCCATCTAGACCCCTAACAGTATGGGAGTCCCAATCAATATATGGAAAATTAAAATCCCCTACCACCACAACTTTATGTTTCCTGCAGTTGCCTGCTATCTCTCTGCAGATTTGCTCCTCCAATTCACACTGACTATTGGGTGGTCTATAATACAACCCCACTAATGTGGCCATACCTTTCCTGTTTCTCAGCTCCACCCATAAGGATTCAGTAGACAAGCCCTCTAATCTGTCCTGCCTGAGCATTGCTGTTACATTTTCCCTGACAAGCAATGCTACCCGCCCCACCAATTTTCATTCCTCTGCCTCAATCACATCTGAAACATCAGAACCCTGGAATATTAAGCTGCCAGTCCTGCCCCTCCTGTAGCCAAGTTTCACTAATTGCTATAATGTCGTAATTCCACGTGTCAATCCACGCCCTCAACACGTCTGCCTTTCCCGCAATACTCCTAGCATTGAAATATATACACCTCAGAAGATTTTTACCACCACTCACAACCTTTCTATTTGCAGCTTTGCTTGAACTTTTAACATCATTTATTTTCACCACAGCCACACTGTCAGCTCTGGCACTCAGGTTCCCATCCCCCTGCAAATCTAGTTTAAAGCCTCCCCAATAGCATTAACAAACCTCCCTGAAAGGATATTGGTCCCCTTGTAGTTCAAGTGTAACCCGTCTCTCTTGTACAGGTCCCACCTGCCCCGGAAGAGGTCCCAATGATCCTGAAATCTGAAACCCTGCCCCCTACACCAGTTCCTCAGCCACTAGTTCATCCTCCAGAGCATCCTATTCCTACCCTCACTGGCACGTAGAACAGGTAGCAATCCTGAGATTACCACCCTCGAGGTCCTGCTTTTCAACTTCCTACCAAGCTCTCTATACTCACTCTCCAGGACCTCCTCACTCTTCCTTGCTATGTCATTGGTACCGATGTGCACCATGACATCTTGCTGATCACCCTCCCACTTCAGAATGTCATGCAATCGATCAGAGACATCCTTGACCCTGGCACCCGGGAGGCAACAAACCATCCTGGATTCTCTGTCACAACCACAGAACCTCCTATCTGTACTTCTAACTATCGAGTCCCCTATCACTACCGCTCTCCTCTTTTTCCACCCTCCCTTCTGCACTGCAGAGCCAGACTCAGTGCCAGAGATCTGGCTGCTGCAGCTTGTCCCAGGTAAGTCATCCCCCCCAACAGTATCCAATAAGGTATGTTTGTTGTTGAGGGGAATGGCCACAGGGGAACCCTGCTCTGCCTGCCATTTCCCCTTCCCTCGCCTGACAGTGACCCAATTTCCTGTGCTCTGCTCCTTTGGTGTAACTACCTCCCTGTAGTTACTATCTATAATCTCCTCATTCTCCCGAATGATCCGGAGGTCCCCCAACTCCTGCTCCAGCTCCCTAACGTGGTTTGTTAGGAGCTGCAGCTGGATGCACTTCTTGCAGGTGTCATTGTCAGGGACACCGGAGGACTCTTTGACTTCCCACATCCTGCAACAGGAGCATTCCAACATCCTGCCTGGCATTCTCTCTACTCTAAACAATCTGGACAAAAAACTTACTGGAACCTACCCTGGCCTCTGCCTGTTCTCGCCGAAGCCTGTTGAGCCAAAGCCATCCCACTCTGCTCCCTCTCACTCCGCTGCCTGCTCACAACACTGCCCGCTGTATATGGTGGTCTGTTTTTAAACCTTGGCGCGCTACGTCACGCGCCTGCGCAGTGCAGACCCTTCTCCCCGAGCAGTGTTTAATAAAATGACTTTTTGTACCCGATTTCTTCACGCCCTTCTTCTCAGCTGCTTGCTTCAACCGCTGGGATGAATTTACCAGCTGCCATCTGGGAGCTCAGTTTGTATCCACATTTCTTCTTTGCGGACTGTTCGGATTATGAAGAGTTCACATGAACAGAACCTTCCTGTAACCTGGAATGATCTGTATAATAGGTGGATGTAATATTGTCAATGTTAATTTTGTTCCATTCTTCTGTAACTGATGAGGTAGGGAGGTGGGTTGTTTATGGTGTGCTGCTTCCATCATTTCAGCTGGCTCTTGACACATAAGGGCATAGATTACTACTGGGTACCCGAAAACATAATGTAGGGTTTATGTTCCTATATCGATGACAGTATGCATTGCTTCGTGGAAATGTCAAATCATGAAAGCAGTACTCCTTAAAAAAGGACCCCCCCCTACCCCCAAGGAGCACCAGGCCATTGTCACCCACACTTCTGGAGATACTAACCCCTTGAACAGGAACCCCTAAGGAGCACCAGGCCATTGTCACCTGTGCCATCAATGACCTTATTAACTCTGGGGATATGTTTTCTTCCCCCCGATCTCATCCACAACCCCAACAGGGATAGGGTTCCTCTGGACTTCACCTTCCGCCCCACCAGCTCTACATCCAGCACATAATTTTCCGTAACTTCTGTTATCTCCAAGAGGATCCCACCACCAAGCACATCTTTCCCTCCTCCCCACTTTCTGCTTTCCGCAGGGATCATTCCCTAAGCGACTCCTTTGTCCATCCGTCCCTCCCCTCTGATCTCCCACTTGGTCCTTATCCTTGCAAGCGGAACAAGTGCCACATCTTCCCCTACACCTCTTTGCTCACTATAATTCAGGGCCCCAAATAGTCCTTCCAGGTGACCTCACTTGAGTATGTTGGGATCATCTACTGTATCCAGTGCTTCCAGTGTAGCCTCCTATATATCGGTGAGATCCAACGCAGATTGAGGGAATGTTTTGTTGAGCACCTATGCTCTGTTTGCTAGAAAATGCAGGATCTCCTGGTGGCCACCCATTTCAATTCTACTTCCCATTCCCAATCCAACATGTCAGTCCATGACCTCCTCGTCTGCCACAATGAGGCCGCACTCAAGTGCAGAAGCAACACTTTATATTCTGTCTGGGTAGCCTCCAACTTAATGGCATGAACATCAATTTCTCGAACCTCCGGTAATTGGCCCCCTTCACCACTCCCCATCCCCATTTCCCTCTCTCACCTTATCTTCTTACCTGCCCATCACCTCCCTCTGGTGCTCCTCTTCCCTCCCTTTCTTCCATGCCCTTCTGTCCTCTCCTGTCAGTCTCCCCCTTCCACAGCCCTTTATCTCTTTCGCCAATCAACTTCCCAGCTTTCTACTTCACCCCTTCCCCTCTCCCGATTTCACCCTTCACCTACCTTGTACTTCTTCTTCCTCCTCTCCCCTACCCTCTGACTTTTCATCTCTTTTTTCCTGTCCTAATGAAGGGTCTCAGCCTGAAACGTTGAATGTTTACAGTCGACGTTTCAGGCCGAGAACCTTCGTCAGGACTCGGCCTGAAACGTCGACTGTACCTCTTCCTAGAGATGCTGCCTGGCCTGCTGCGTTCACCAACAACTTTGATGTGTGTTGCTTGAATTTCCAGCATCTGCAGAATTTCTGTTGTTTGCACTGAATGTTTACTCTTTTCCACAGACGCTGCCTGGCCTGCTGAGTTCCTTCAACATTTTGTGTACGTTACTCCTTAAAGTTGTTCAGCTCTCTACTTACCTCGTTTTTGTTTTCATCTTATGGAGTTGGGAAGACCAGAACTTATTGCCTAAGCTTTCAATTTCCTTGCCCTGGCACAGTTTTCTACAACTTTTAAATCTTTTTGCAACCTCTTTGCTTTGTGAAACACCCAAACCCATCCATTTTAGCTTCTCCAGTCTTACCTTCCAGGTAAAATCCCTCAGCCCTGGAACTACTTCTGCAACCCTCTCCAAATTGTGCTGTCTTGAAATAATGTTCTAATTGTGACCTAAACAGAGTTTTATAAAGTTCCAACATTACTTTCCTGCTTTTGTATTCAATCCATCTACTAATAATATATAGCTACAGGAGCATTCCCTTGCTGCTGATCCACATTTCAATAACATCAGAGCTGATCTTTCACCTTGGCGCCATGTTCCTGTGCTAATTCCTTGATTCATGTAATATCCAATAATCTATCAATCCTTGCCTTGACCATACTTAGCAACTGAACTTGTATGGTGGAGAATCTGACCCCTTTGGTAGAGAGCTCCAAAGAGACACTTTGTCAGTGAAGAAATTTCTTCTCATCTCATTTGTAAATGGTCTTTATTTTGAGACCATGTAACCCTGACTCCAAACATCCTATTCAACATCACCCCAAGATTACTGTCAAACTCCATAAGAATTTTGTATGATTACGTTTCATTCTTCTAATTCCAGAGAGTATAGGTGCTGGATCCCATTTGTTTTATTAATTCCTCTTTCAAAATGTTCTACCACCTCACAACATATTTTGCCAAACCTTATGCCTCCAAGACGCAAAAGATGAACTATTGTAACACACAAGGTGCTGTTGGAACATCACGGCCAACCAGCACCTATGGGGGTAAACGGACAGTTGACATTTTGGATCATGGCCATTCAGCAAGAGTGGAAGGAATCTTGAGATGGCCAGTATAATAATCTGGAGAGAAGGACTTAGCAGCAAGAGCTAGGAGGTGATAGATGGATCCAGTGAGGGAGCTGATAGGCAGATGAAGGTAGGGATGATGTCAGAAGCTGGGAGGTGATAGGTAGAAGTGTTAAAGGGCCAAAGATAATGGAATCTGACAGGAGGGAAAGGTGGAGCATAAGCCCATAAGATATAGAAGCAAAATTAGGCTATTTGGCTCATTGAGTCTGCTCCACCATTCTATCATGGCCGATCCAATTTTTCTTAGCCCCAATCTCCTACCTTCTCCCTGTATCCCTTCATGCCCTGACTAATCAAGAATCTATCAATCTCTGCCTTAAATATACATAAAGACTTGGCCTCCACAGTCATCTGTGGCAGCAAATTCCATAGATTCATGACTCTCTGGCTCAATAAATCCCTCTTCAACTCTGTTCTAAAAGGACACCCCTCTATTCAGAGGCTGTGTCCTCTGGTCTTAGGCTCTCCCACCATAGGAAACATCCTCTCCACACCCACTTTATCAAGGCCTTTCACCATTTGATAAGTTTCAATTAGGTCACCCCTCATTCTTCTCAATTCTAGTGAATACAGACACAGAGCCATCAAACACCCTTCATATGACATGCTGTTTGATTCTGAAATCATTTTTGTGAACCTCTCCAGTTTCAGCACATCCTTTCTAAGATAAGAGGCCCCAAACTGCTCCTCACAATACTCCAAATGAGGCCTCAACATAACATACTTGCTTTATATTTTAGTCTCTTGAAATGAATGCTAACATTGCATTTGCCTTCCTCACCACAGACTCAACCTGCAAATTTACCTTTACGGAATCCGGGACAAGGACTCCCAAGTCCCTTTGCAACTCAGATTTTTGTATTTTCACTCCATTTAGAAAATAGTCTTCTATTTATTTCTTCTATCAAAGCGGATGTCCATACTCTTCCCAACACTGTATTCCATCTGCCACTTCTTTGCCTATCCTCCTAATCTGTCTAAGTCCTTCTGTAGCCTCTCTACTTCCTCAAAACTACCTGCCGCTCCACCTATCTTCGTAATGTCTGGACACTCTGCAACAAAGCTATTAATTCCAACATCCAAATCATTGACATTTAAAGTAAAAAGAATCGGTCTCAAGACTGACCCATGTGGAACACCACTAGTCACAGGCAGCCAGCCAGAAACGGCTCCCTTCATTCCCAGCCTTTGCCTCCTGTCAATTAGTCACTAAATTATCCATGCTGAAATCTTTCCTGTAATACCATGAGCTTGTAACTTGTCAAGCAGCCTCATGTGTGGCACCTTGTCAAAGGCCGTCTGAAAATCCAAGTACACAACCTCAACTGATTCTTCGTTGTCTATCCTGCTTGTTGTTTCTTCAAAGAATTCTAATAGTTTTGTCAGGTAAGATTTTCTCTTGAGACAAAACTGTTAGAACTGAAGAAACAACAAGTAGGATAGACAACGGAGAATCAGAATAAAGGGAGGGAGGTTGATAGGGGAACAAGTGTGAAGAGTGTGTGAGTGATGGGCAGATGGAGAGGGTGAGGTGTAGAAAATGTGACTGGAAGAGAAAAGGGAATACGTTAAGAGGAGAGGCAAATTGAGAATTCACATCACCAGGTTGGAGACTGTCCAAGTGGAATATGAGATGTTTTTCTTCCTATTTTTCTTTAGGCTTGACCTGGCAGTGGAGAAAACTGTGAATAGACTTGTTGATGTGGGAACATGGAATAGAATTGAAATAGCTGGCCAACAGGAGTTCCCAGCTGGAGGGACAGGCAAAGCAGAGGTCCTCAATGATATGGTCATCCAGTCTATGCCTGGTCTCACCAATGTAGAGAAGGTTGCACTGCATGCACTGGATGCAATAAGTAACACCAATGTACTTAAATGTTGAGGACTGCTTCACTTGGAAGGACTGCCTGGGGCCCTGGGCAGTGGTATAGCAGGAGGTGTAGGGGTAGGTGTAAACTTTGCACAGCTATAGTCGAGTGCGTGGGAAGGAGGGGGATGGATGGGGAATGATCTCTGTGGAAAACAGAGGAAGCAAGGGTAGGGCAAGATGTGCTGGTGGTGGGGTCCCACTGTAGGTGGCAGAGGTTCAGAAGAGTGATTTGTTGGAGATGTAGGCTGGTGGCGTGGCAGGTGAGAAGTAGGGGAACTCTATCCTGTTTCTGCCTTGGGGGGGTGGGGAGAGCTGGGGTGAAGTAATAAACTACCGTGCTCCATTACAGTCCTTAAAACACAATAATACTCCAACAGGCTTGATAGAATGGTGCATGTTGGAAGCATTAAAATGCTAAATTAGAATTTGTTCCTCAAAATAAGTAAAAGGAAATATGGCATTAGGCCACAGTAAATATTTATATATCACCTCTAAAACTTCATAAAAATGCTACTATTCAATATCTTAAAAAATTGTTCTGGTAACTTCACCTATTTCCCTCTATCTCCTTTATTGCCTACACTTTCACTAACTTTCTCTGCAAAATGTAAAGAAGGTTAAAGCGAAGTCACCTTGCACTCTACAGTTACCGGAAGTCAGGAATGATATTCATGTGGACCAGTTGAAATCTTCAAAGCACCAATCAATACATTTTGTTAGATAGGAAAAGAGCAAAGGTTTCTAAGCAGGTTTTACGTATAGTTCAGGTCTAACTTCTGCTCTGAGGTACATCATATTACAGTTATACTAGCAATTGCAACAAACATTTTGCTCTATGTTCAGCACAGTCAGAGAAATGATTGGGCAGACGTTTTTGGTGACATTTTTAGACATTTTCAGGTGGTCAGCTTTTTAAAGCTTACAGTTAAATCCATTAATTGTATTTTGCCCAAAAGAAGACAAAACAATGAAAAGAGAAGAGACAGCAGAGGGTCAGGTACCACAGGAATTGCAAAGCTGAACAGTGATGGTCACATTTTATAATTATTTAGTTGTAATCTTTCTCCCCACCCCCAACAGTTTCTCTAAACAGGGAACCACAACATCTTGGACACCTTCCATGCAACAGGTCAAGGGTGTTCTTTCCAATTTTGGCACAGACATTATAATTTGAATGCCACTTCCCCATCTCGCTCCCTTTGTACATTCTTGGATTTCTCTTGAGATTTTTTTTAAGTATGTCTGAAACATTCAACAGCTGACATTTTTATTCTGTGAAAACCTTCTCGTTGGAGAGTAACTAGACAAACTTTATTTTGTTCCCTCCTGTGCTCTGTATAGTATAATCTCACTCTCAGTCCTGCCCACTCATCACCTCATTGCATGGCTCCTGCCCATTAACGGGGTACAGCACACAGCTCGCTCCTTTCCTCTGTTACCAAACTCAGCCCTATCCAAGCAGTAAGAACCAATATTACCTAAAACTCCATTTATATTTGGCCAGTGCCAAATTAGAGAAAATAATAGACGTTAGTTTACCGATGTTATTTTACCTGAACAAGAAACAACTGATTAAAATGGTGGTTCGGCATAAACAAAGCAGCAGTAAGGTACTGCCATGTATTAAGGGGGAGGAAAAAGACAATCCATCAGATCTTTGTAGGTGGACTCTGGACCAACAGTGACCTGATCTCATATATCTGTCTGTGAAATGTTTTAATGTGGAATGGCCCCTCCACAACGGCTAATTTACAGCCTTGGGGATGGCTTCGCCAAGTGGCAAGGTGAATTTCTGCAAGGACTTAACACTTTGTCTGTCTGTCCCTCTCTACCCCCCACTCGACATACACCTACATACACACACACACACACCACAGGTACTCCTTTTTTCACTCCTCTCTAATCTGTAGCCTCCCTAAATTGAAAGCCAATACCATCTTTTGCCTGCTGTCTACTTTGTCAGGTTAAGTGTATAACATTGGCAGAGATTACAATGAATGATGAATGAAAAGCACTTACATAATCTGGTAAAGATAAAGATTAGATTTATTTGTCAAATGTACATCAAAACATACAGTGAAATGTGTCATTTGCGTCTATGACCAAAGAGGTCTGAGGATGTGCTGGGGGCAGCCCATAAGAGGTGCCATGCCTCTGATGCCAACACAGCGTGCCCACAAACTTACTAACCCTATCCCGTATGTTTTTGGTAAGTGGAGAAAACCAGAGCTCACAGAGGAAGCCCACATGGTCACTTGGAGAATATAAACTCCTTACATACAGCTACACAAATTTGACCCCAATTTTCCGAATGCTTGCTACTGTAGTGTCAGATAAAGCAGCATTAGGGTGATTCGCTACTCCTTAATGTCCCTGGTTTATTCAAGGAACTTAAATTCTTTCAGCATCAGCAGACATCTACCCACAAATTGCAAGCCAATGTGTCCTAATAAACTCACACTGTTAGTTGGCAATAGGGCAGTAGGTCTATATCAACACAATATGCTCTGGTCACTGCAGGGTGGAAATGATAGCAGAGGGTGCAGAGGAGGTTTCCTAAGATGTTTCAGAGCTTAGCGGTGAGGAGAGTTTGACCAGGCTGGCATCTTTTAGATCAGTGGATTAATGGATCATCTGCACAGTCCGGGATTTCAACCCCATTTTAGGTGAAACTATTTAAGAGAACAATATTAAAATAGCTTAAATGTCTTTGAATTCCTGCTGAATGTTGTCCTCCAGTTATTTCTAACTCATTCTTTACAGGATTATACAATCTTTGAGCCACCTACTTATCCAATTTATATTCAGAATAGGTGCACAAATCTGCCTCTGTGCTGATGAACAACAAATGCCAAAACATTTGTGTTTTTCTGGCAGTCATTGCACATTATTGAAATCAAACCACACCCACCTGACCCAGCATTACTGCTATTTTAAATCATACGTATTTCATACCATCACCAAGTGATCAACAACAAATGTTACCAGTCCATCGAGGTTGTCCTATCCAATCTTTTGTAAATGTATGGGTATCCTAATATCTGTGTGCAATTCAGAATGCGATAACAGCATAGGCTGAGTATGATTGAATTTAATAACAGTTGGATCTAAACATTATATGTCAAGTACTAAAGCACCTTATTGATGGAGTACTGAACTATTCTGCCAAACTACGCTATCCACAACTGTTTGAATAGATGAAATTTTAATGTAACTGTGCTAAGACTTCCATATTTTAATTAAACTATATTCTTAAGAAATTTTAAAATGGAGGATTTGTACTCAGAAAGCCAAAAGGATAACCATGGTGGGAAAGTGGGACGTCATTCTGGAGGTTCTCTAAATAGTCTTGGGGTTGAGAATTATTGTTAGGGTAAATTGGACAGAGTCTAGCTCCATATCCAACTGACAATCTTCACTTGCTTTCATGCTAGTTCCATAGGTTCCAAGTATCCGCATGGTCCTATGCCAGGTATGCTGATTCTGCCACAGATGGTGTTTAACAGTGCAGGGGTTGGAGCGGGAGATTAGGATGTTTTACATTCATTCCGCTGTTTACCAATGCCTTCTATGCCTTTCCAAATATTACTCCTCTGCCACAGCCCAGGAGGCCTATTGTGCACAGTTTTGGTTACTCTTCGATGCTTTGTGCGTACAAGGGCAGACTTGGTTTTAAGCTGGAAAGAGTACAAAGAAGATTGACAGTAGTTTCCAGGATTCAATGACCTGAGTGAAAGGGAGAGGTAGAGCAAGCAAAGGCTTTATTCCTTAGGGCACACAAGACTGAGGAGTGACTTTATAGAGGTGTATAAAATCATGAGAAACAGAAAGCATAAATACACAGTCTTTTTCCATGAAAAGGGAAGCAAAAATAAGAGGAAATAGGTTTAAGCTGAGGCTCATAAATAGAATGAGCTCCTAGAGGAAGCAGTTGAGACAAATACAATAACAGCATTTAAAAGACACCTGCTCAATTCAATGCATAGGAAAGGATTGGAGGTATATGAGTCAAATGTAGGCAAATGGGATTATCTTAGGACACCTTGACTTAATGCTGTATTATCCTCTGAGTCTAGGTGTCTGCAAAGATGTTATAATTTCAGAATTAGAATCAGGTTTATTATAATTTATGGTTTTCTGGTACAGTGCAAAGATATAACACTTCCATAAATTACAAAATAACTATATATTGCAAAGAAAGAAATGACTAGTTCTGTTCATGAACTATTCAGAAATTTGGCAGAGGGGAACAAGCTGTTCCTAAATTGTTGAATCTGAGTCTTCTGGCTCCTGTACCTTCTCGCTGTTCGTAGTAACAAAAAGAGGACATGTCTCATACGTTGAGAGTCCTTAGTGACTAGTCAAGCATAATGCTTTTTCAGCATTTACCCTCCCAGAAATCTCTTCCCATGACTGGCATCAAAGACAGTGCTTGTTTTTGGGAGCTTGGGTCTCAGATACGCAGACAAGTTGGCTACCCAGCAGAACTGGTTAAGATTAATCAGTTCCAATGTCAGGATGAATTGACGTGGAAATTACACTGACAGTGGTTCACCTATCATGCCAATGCAGGACTCTGCAATGGCAGCATTGGTAGTACCTCTCTTCGATGCTTTGTGGTGTGTATTATAGGTGGGCCATGTCTCTGAATGGAGATTGCCGCAGACTCGTTGACATGAACTTGATGTTGAGTTTGAAATTTCAGCCTTTGATGTAATATATCCTGAAAGCCCAAAGCTGTGCTGGAACTTTAAAAGCAGTGGTGATTAATGTCAGAGCTTGCAGAGAGATAGCTCCTGAGATATGAAAAGTGATTTACATTTTCCAGGGACCTACCATTGATCTTGAATGTAGGAAGGTTATGCTGTATGGCAGGGGCAAATTGGCCAAGGATGTTTAATACAAGCTTCAGTTTAATAACATCCTCCTTTCATATGTTTCAACATTTGCACAAAATCAGGTTTCATCCACAAACTGTTCAAAGGTTCATTATCAAAATATGTATGCAGAATACAACTCTGAGATTTGTCCTCTCCAGATAGCCACAGAATACAGAAATCCATATAAGTAGTTGAAAGATGGACATCAATCCGCCCGCACACAAAAAGAAAAAGGAACAAAAACTTGCAAATTCCAAATACCCCCAACGCCTCCCTCTCACTAAAACTAGCAGATCACGAAAGCCCACAGCCTGCCAATCTGCAACAAGAAAGAATGGGTGAGGACATGAAAAAAAACATAGAACTGGAAGAGGCCAATATGAACTACAGTCCGATCCATAAATCTGTAACTTGATAATTGAAGGTGGAGAGGAGTGGCAACAATTAAGATCGAACAGTTTCCCTTTCATCCTGTACTGTATGTCGATTAATTTCACTCCAGCAGAAAGCTTTTTGGAGTTGAGAAGAAGCATTGCAGTAAGAGATTGAATAGAATCAGAACAATAACACAATGTTACTGTAATTACCCCAACAGTACACTTTACAGCATGATTTCAGTTACTCTGACTTGCCTAGAAATTGAAAAGGCCACCCAAAATTTGCAAAACAAGATACCTGCAGCAGATGGAATCTATGGTGAAGCACTAAAACCTGGCAGGGAAGTGAAGACCATGCAAGGAGATCTCAAAACCCATCATATTGAAGTAAAAAGATCTCCAATCAAAGAAATAGCAGAGGGGTCTCCTGTTTCCTGCTACAGCTATTGTCAATGCAAGGTCCACTTCAAGGCCCAGAACCCTTCCCAGAACTGCAGTATAGATTCTCCTTAAGAAGTGTAATAGACATAATCTTCCCCATGCAATAAATCCAAGAAAATATGGACATCAGCATCTACTGTTGTACATGGCCTTTTACAACTTCATTGAAAGACATTATGGAAAACTCTTGTCAAAATTGGCTGTGCACAGAAGTCACTGCCATTTTATGCCTGCTTTACCCTGACCTGCAAGTTTTGAACTTCACCAATGGGTTCATCGCGGTCCTACTTCATGATAATCTAGAGCTGGAAGCACTTGGATTTGAATTCCTAAAAAGGTTCATCCAATCTCCTGCTTGAAATTTACAGAACAGTCATCAGGAAATATAGTGAAGTGACATAGGCAGATAGTATTTCTGAAAAAATTATTATTTTATAAAGTCAACAGAAGCAATTAAAACTAATACCCTGTGAATACATCTGTGCAGTGAAAAAAATACCCTCAGAACTCATAGAATATTTATTTCAGAATGAGCTGACCTTTATACATTCACTAAAAATAACAAATTTGCAAGTTTGTGCCAGCTCCTACAAACCTGTTTTTAGTGTTGCTTTAATAGCTGTTGAGTAAACAGTGCTTAGTTTTGAATGGAAACCACCCTCACTATAGGTATCAAAGTTGTCTGACCTTCAACTTCAGGGACATGTTCATGAAGCTAATATTATTAAGCCCTTAAACCACAAATGTTCCTTGTTCAGCCATGCAGGGAACATTCACATTATGGGTGTTATATAAATTTGGCAAAGTCATAGAACTGGAACATTGGAAATGTTTTGCAAATTCTCTCTTGTAATCACCGTGTTAACAACTTATTTGTAAGTATGGGATGGAGGAAATCTTTTGAACACACTTTCGATGGGTCTGTGAGCAAGTGTAAGATTAATTTTCACATGGCCAACGTTTTTATAATTTAATTCCCTATACTAATCAAGCTGGCCTTGAACTCCTGTTTTTGTTCCTCATAGCCTGTTTAGTCAGTGCAGGTTTGCAATTACCAGGGAAGCGGAGTGAAGGGGAAATACAGACATCCTATATTACACAATATATTTTGGAGCATGCTCCTATTAAGCAAATAATGCTAAGCTGTTATTCTATGGAGCAAGTCATACCGAATGATTTATCATGGAATATATCATGCTACAGTCTTCTTGAGAGTGACTTTCCACCGCGCAACTGATGAGATGACTGATGATCACCAAAATATTATCCAGGCATTAGCAAGCTAGCAATGGATTAGAATGAGATCTATATGATTTCCATTTCAAAGTGGACCAAAGCACAGACTGTTGGCTATACATTCATTAGCCATACTTCAAAACTGTGCAAAATAATGGAAATGATTACCAGTAAACTTGGTAACTATTTTTATACAAATATCATTGTCAATGTGCCCTGTCAGCCTTTTAGACATTTACGGAACCCAAGTCTCATGTTGAGTAAGGAAATCACAAAATAATTTCGTTTGTGCCTTCAAAAAAATTGAACAGGTTCAAATGGAATACATTTGGTTAAGTTCATACTTGGTGGTTTTGGATAGATTTGGGTGAATTGTTAAGAAACATGCCAAGGTACATACACAATACACATCTGCTAAAGGGTTTGGACCAAAGTAGATTAAAATTCACATCAAAAGCAAAATTGATAAAATTTGCTTAAGATTGCTAAACTGGGGAAAAGATATGAGTTCAGAGAAGGAAGCTTAAAAAAATAGGAAAATGATAGCTGATGAAATGTTTACAAAACTACATAAAGCACTGTAAATCACAGCTGAAACAGATGACATGTTCTTCATCAATGATTTTGAATTAGCTGTGAACCAGAGTCAATGGGATTTATGAGTTTTAGTAGCTCAACGTTATGATCCATGACTATTTTAGTATGCAGCCAAACAGCAGGGTAATACATGTACAACAGAAAAGAATACAAGAGAAAACAATGTTCAGACTGTATAGTTCTCCAATTTTCAGTAGTCTCCAATTCTGATGCTCAAAACAAAAATCAGGTGCTCTAGATACAGAGACAATGGACAATTCTTGATATGGGATACTTGGACCATATGAAATGCTGAAAAGCCTTGGGGCTTTCATCCTTGAGTGGAAGTCACTGAGGGTCACCTTAAGGAGGTACATTATGGTAAATGGCTAGAGAAAACTCAACAAGCCCAAAAGATCTCATGAGACCATTTCAAGGGGACGTATATCAAAGTTAACCAAAAATAAATGTAGCCATTATTAAAGTACTATTCAAATGGAATTCAAGATTAAATTTCTGCGTTAGAGACGTTCCTGTAACGGAGTAACTATAAACTCTTTCTGGAGCACCAGCTACAGCGGTCTGTACGGTCCTTTTTATGCCTAATCATCTTTTGCTCCCCAGGTTCAGCTCTAATTACGCAATGAGGTTGATAGTACATCCAATGCAACTTTTGTTCGTCTCTTCAGAAAGCGAAAAACACAATGACGCAGTTCGTATTGAAATAAAGCTCCGGTTCATTTGTTTACCTATGCTAGTAATAGGAAGGCAAACAGCGATTCTCACACCCTAAACAAAATGTGTTTATTTTTTCAGTTTTTTTGTTCAGGAATGCGCTCCCGTTTACAATAAAGTTTGTATCAGTATAGAATAGATTAGTATATACAAGCTACTATTTATTTATTAGTGCACTCGGCTCTAAAATCAATGAAAATGAGACTAAGTAAGAATTGCATCTCGGAACCTAAAACCTGTAATAACGATTTCCTTTTAAATATTCTCACTGCGCTACCTTACTCCGTTTATTTTCAAAAATGCCGGAAAGTATTTTTGGTTTCAAGAAAAGGATTCAGAGGTCAGGAACGACTGCGCACGTACGGTAGCTGAGGCAATGGGCAGTAAGGTTACAGTCCTCCGGGGACACAGCAGCCAACCCGCACCTGCAACAGGAGTAAGGTGGGGGAGGGGCGGCGAGGAGGACTTTTATTATTAAAAACAAATTTTCGGGATCTCGTCCTGGGTCAGACTGAGACGAGGGTTTCAAAATGTGCCAGAGGGTTGGCAACAGGTGCTGCGCATTAAAGGGTGGGAGGGTTTCACTTCCGAAATGGAACGAGCAGAAGCTGCTCAATGATCCGTTAGCCCTACCGGCTGCACCTGAGCTCCGGCTGACTCCGCCCCGGCCGCCCAGCTGCTGATTGGTAATCGCGGTCACAATGCGGAGACTGCTCCAATTGGAAACCTTCTCTCGCTGCAACAAGTGAAGCAGAGAAGGAGCGCGGCTGGCGAGCACCATAGTTTCTGGGAAGTTTGCTAAGAGCAACGGTTTCGAAGACAAATGGCTAATGCTGGACTTGAAATCCTGGGATTATCCCTGGGAGTGATCGGATGGCTGGGAGCCATTATAGCCTGTGCCCTACCTATGTGGAGGGTGACCGCTTTCATTGGAAGTAACATCGTGGTGGCGCAGATCATTTGGGAAGGTCTTTGGATGAACTGCATTGTTCAGAGCACCGGGCAGATGCAGTGTAAAGTGTACGACTCCCTGTTGGCGCTCTCGCAAGATCTCCAGGCTTCCAGAGCTTTGACCATCATCGCCATTGTGTTGGGAGTCCTGGGCATCCTCATCTCCATCGTGGGTGCCAAGTGTACCAACTGTATTGATGATGAGGCGACCAAAGCCAAGGTTATGATTGTGGCTGGAATTATCTTCATACTTTGTGGAGTGCTGATCCTGATCCCGGTGTCCTGGTCAGCGAACACCATCATCAGAGATTTCTACAACCCGCTGGTCACCGAGGCCCAGAAGAGAGAACTTGGCGCCTCCCTCTACATCGGATGGGGAACATCGGGTCTGCTGATGCTCGGAGGGGCTCTGCTCTGCTGCTCCTGTCCCCCGAAGGATACCAAGTACACGCCTTCCAGAGTGGCCTACTCTGCCGCCAGGTCCACAGGTCACAGTGGGTACGACAGGAAGGACTATGTGTGACAGGGCCATTAGTCAGCGGCCGCCCTCCGGGGTTTCACAGCATGTTTGAACCCCTGAGGACGCCACTGTGGAATGATTTTATTGTCCTTTTATATTGAATTCTTTTTTTCCGTTCAACGTATTGTTAAATTCATAAGACAAAAAGTAACTTGGTGGTGAGTGTGCATGCATGTGTATGTATTAGTCTAACGTATTTCACCAGATATAGTAGCAAAGTATTGTTTGATTGTGATTTTTGTATTTGTTCCGTGATTCCCTGCCGGTTTTCCCCTTTTGAGTTGTTTTTTTTTAAGCGGCCCCTTACTCTGTGAATCCGGGACAATGCCGATAACCCGGGGTTTGTGCCTTTACGTTGGATATCGGCGTCTCATGCAGAAAGCGACGTTGCTGCAAGTGCATTATAGATACACTGGGGGTGGGGGGCGGGGGGATTGCGTGAAGTCGCAAATCCAATGCTTTCTATGTACTTCCAGAATGTATACTTTAACAAATGAGTTGCAAGAAAATAGTCTGAAGGAGGGCTGTACGGAGGGATTCGTTTCAGTGCAAATATACTCACGCTTGTAAAATGCATGTTAATGAATAAACTTTTCAGAAAGACGTGAACCTCAGAATTATTTTAAACGGGAGAAATTTGTGGAACTTGATGACCTGTGATTATTAGGTTGGGGGGGGGGGAGAGCTCAGTTTTATGGAACATATCGCAGTCACACGGAGATATTTGTGTTTCTTGAGCTCTGTCTCCAGAGAACCAAAATAACTATAAATTAACTTACAAAGGCGTTTTTTTAAAAAAAATATTTTGCTGGGATGCATCTCTTTTTGCTGAAAAGGCTGCAGGTATTAATAACCTCTAACCACTAGTTAGTCACTCCACCCAGTCAGCACTTCTTTCTCCCTGTATCCATCCCTATACATTCCATGGTGATGAATCCACGTTTAGAAAAACTGGGAGTCGAAGTTTTTTTTCGCAATTTACTTAAGTGTTGAAGGGAATGCTGCCCTCCTTTCCCGAAGCTCAGTCCTTTCACCCTGCCCCTCCCCAGACCTTAACCTTTGCCCTAATTTCCATTCTTGTTCAGCATCTATTTTTCATGTTTTTACTTTTTACCATCTTGATTTATTTTTTCCCTTCGACCTTTTTAAGCTCCCTTTACTCTGTTTTACCCCATACTCCTATCTGTCTTACTTTTCACCTCAATTTACTCGTCAAATTTTGTCCATTTTTCCCTTCATATTAATCCTCTCGTTTAATTCATGGTTCCACTTTTACATCATCTCCTATGTCCAGCTGTCTGTGTTGTCTGCTCCCACATGTTGTGATGTAATAAGGGTTTTCAGCTAAAACATTGATAATTCCTTCCAGATGCTGCCTGTCTCACTGAATTCACCCAGCAGGTGGTCATGGCTCCAGATTCCAGCATCAACAGCCTCCTGTCTCTCCATTGTTTCTCTTTCATTTGTAATCTTCTCTTGGCTACTCCATTATTTATTCCCCACTGCCTCGCCTCTCCAATTCATCTTTGTTCTCTTTTTATGTATTTGGGGATACAGAGCAAAACGGGCCCTTCCAGCCCAACAAGCTGCACTGCCCAGCAACCCACATTTTTAACACTACCCACCTTTTTAATCACAGAATAATTTACAGTGACTGGTTACCCTCCTAACCAGTAGGACTTGGACTGTTGGAGGAAACCAGATCACCCAGAGGAAACCTACGCACAAGGGGAAAGTACAAACTCCTTTCAGACTGCACTGGAATTGAACTCTGAATTGTAATAGGGTCGCACTAACTGCTACACCACCCTAGCACCCCCTATTTGAGTCTCCTACATTGTACTTTCTGTTCAGCTTACCACTTTGTCTTCTCAGTCCTCGTTTCTCATTGCATTATTTGTACACAGAATTTTTCAGTGCCGAGTTGGGGCTTTCAGCCCAACCAACTTGCACAATTGTTCTTAAAAACGCAAACAAGGAAATCTGCAGGTGCTGGAATTTCAAGCAACACACACAAAAATTGCTGGTGAACGCAGCAGGCCAGGCAGCATCTCTAGGAAGAGGTGCAGTCGACGTTTTGGGCCGAGGCCCTTCGTCAGGACTAACTGAAAGAAGAGCTAGTAAGAGATTTGCAAGTGGGAGGGTCTCCTGTCTTTTCCTATCATTTTGGATCTCCCCCTCCCCCACCTGTGTTCACCAGCAACTTTCGTGTGTTACACAGTTATTCGATGAGCTAGTGCTCTTTCCATCATTCCACACTGTTGGTATTTCCAGTGTCTTTATCCCTCTTGCAGTTACCTGGCCTTTATCTACTATCTATTCCTCTTAATTTCTGTAGTTTGCCTTGCTTTGCTGTTCCCATAGATCATGAATTTATTGTTACAGTTCGGCATTTCTGTTTTTGCTTTCTGCTTTTACTTCCTTGTAATCTCTGCCCAACTTCTCCCTATGTAGCCTCTCTTTTCAGTTTCACATCTTGCCATAGTCATTCTCATTTTTTCTGTTTCTCCTCTTATGTGCTATCTTTGTTCTCTCCATCCTTTTCCCTGCACTTATTCCATACTTCCTATCTCTTTCCTTTCCTGTCTGGTTCCCTCTGTATTCCTGCCACTTCCATCTCAAGTCGCTCATTTCCGTGTTAAATTCCTATTCATTGCCTTTCCCTTCCAGTTCCCCATTTTCCTTATTGTCTTGCTGTTTTGTTTTAATTTTCCACTGTCTCTTTCCTCTAGTTTCCCTCTTCTTTCTCCTCACTCTCCTTCCATAATGTCTCAATCCTAATTTAGCCTTTTACCCACTGAATTTCTCTTCACCTGTTCTTTTGTGTTTGGTTAATTTCTGCTCATGCTCTCCAGTCAGACAATCTTTTTATGACATCTTAAATGTAAAAAAAAAATGGGGTTGCCTTGCTGGTGTATAGTTTTGCACAACAGTGGAGAATGGAGTGGCAATACATTTGCAAAACTGAGGAGATGTGTGTGTGGGATTCCTGAAAAATCTTGGTGCTGATAGACATCTTGGAAGTGACTACAGCAAGATCATCTTGGTCATTATATATTTGTTAGGAAATTCTTCTATTTTAGCACAAACAAAATTTAGCTGCAAAAAATGCTTCATCCATCATGCTTCTAGTGCCAATGTAGCATGCACACAATTTACAAAGCCTAACCCGTTATCTGTTAGGAATGTAGGAGGAGACTGGAGCGAATGCCCAGAGGAAACGCAATCACAGGGAGAACACAGTTCTTACAGAGAGTGGCAGGAATTGAATGCTAATCCTCAACACTCTAAAGCATTGCGCTAACCACTATACCACCAATGTACACTGTGTGGTTGGAAATATGAAGATGAATGAAGCTGTATAATATTCTTTGTTCTCTTCCTGTTCAGAAGTTCTGAGTGCAACACTCTATCAAAATAAATTAAGTGAACTGTTGTATGGCATCTTGCAGTTGACATATAGCTATGGTGTGATGTTGGTAGAGGGTGTAATACATGCATGTAGAAAGGAGAGATTTGAATGATGGATGGAAAAAGTTAAGATTGAGAATATTTTTTGTTTAGGATCTCACTGCAAATAGGTTGGATTACAGATCATTTCCCCAAGTCAGGGCTCTTCATGATTGATAAGTCCAGTTTTGGAGGAAAAGTCTTTGTGTCCCATTTGTACAAGGTGATCCTGTCATTAAGTTCAGTTAAGCTATGATCAGTATTTAAAAACAAAACTCCAAATTATGTGCTCAGTTTGTTACTTAACTCCAGATTCATCAAAATGTATGGCATAGTAGTTTCTTGCCTTGCCTTCTCTCACAACTTTGTCTACATCTGTGTGAAATAGTTATCCATTGTTCCTCTGACAGATACTACAGTTTTTTTAATTTAAAAAAAGTCTACTCAATCATTTAGGTCAAAAGCACATTCATCTTCACTGAGAAATCCCATCAAGCCATATTAAAAATACATGTCCGCACATCTATTAACATTTCACATTATGTACAATTTTGACCCTGCATTTTGAGTGAAGCTCTGTAAATTACACCTTACACCTCGGACTTCAATTACTGCACCGAGTCTTGTCATCTTCAGAAGTTTTTGGATGACTCTGCCATAGTTGGATGCATCAGCAAGGGAGATGAGGTTGAGTACAGGGCTACGGTAGGAAACTTTGTCACATGGTGTGAGCAAGAATTATCTGCAGCTTAATGTGAAAAAGGCTAAGGAGCTGGTGGTAGACCTCAGGAGAGCTAAGGTACTGTTGACCCCTGTTTCCATCCAGGGGGTCAGTGTGGACATGGTGGAGGATTACAAATACCTGGGGATACAAATTGACAATAAACTGGACTGGTCTAAGAACACTGAGGCTGTCTACAAGAAGGGTCAGAGCTGTCTCTATTTCCTGAGGAGACTTGGGTCCTTTTAACATCTGCCAGACGATGCTGAGGATGTTCTATGAGTCTGTGGTGGCCAGTGCTATCATGTTTGCTGTTGTGTGCTGGGGCAGCAGGCTGAGGGTAGCAGACACCAACAGAATCAACAAACTCATTTGTAAGGCCTGTGATGTGTGGGGATGGAACTGGACTCTCTCACGGTGGTGTCTGAAAAGAGGATGCTGTTCAAGTTGCATGCCATCTTGGTCAATGTCTCCCATCCACTACATAATGTACTGGGTGGGCACAGGAGTACATTCAGCCAGAGACTCATTCCTCTGAGATGCAGCACAGAGCATCATAGGAAGTCATTCCTGCCTGTGGCCATCAAACTTTACAACTCCTCCCTTGGAGGGTCAGACACCCTGAGCCGATAGGCTGGTCCTGGACTTATTTCATAATTTACTGGCATAGTTTACATATTACTATTTATCTGTTTATTACTATTTTCCTATTACTATTCTATTACTATTTATTATTTCCATGACTATTACTATTTACTAATAGTAGTATTACTATTACTATTTATTATTTATGGTGCAACTGTAACGAAAACCAATTTCCCCCGGGATCAATAAAGTATGACTGTGACTATGACTAAATGGGGATTTTATTGAAGCTTTTATGAATGAATCCTGATTCGTGGTGAAATATGGTCTGGTTAACATTGAAAACTCTCATGGAGTGTAATGAACTCAAAGTTCAGTGATCTGTCAGAGCAGATTACTCCCAGGTTTGAGTATGCTCTCTTCAGGAAGATGCTCTCCTGATGTTGGTAGCAATGAAGTGAATATGAAACCAACAGAATTTGATATTCAAACCTATATCATCTATCTAGCTAGTCAGGGTCCCTTGTGAGTTCTATAATTCAACATTTGAGAGTTCTTGAAGCAGCTAGGATAACTAAAGTGAAAAATATTTCCTTCCCAGACCCAACATCCTTATTTCCATTTTGATCAACAGACAACATTCATCCCTGAAAACTGTTGCCAAGAGGCAATGCTTGTAGTTCACTGATTGAACAGATCCCAGCATTCCCACCAGCAGAAGCACTGTCTGAACCCACCACTATTCCACTTTATAAAGAAAAGTGACAAATATGCTTGAAGACATGGGAATTACATAATGGATCCCATTAGTATTCAATCCTGGTTCAAGCTATGTAGGTCATCATTCAGTGTTGTTACACTCAACCGAGACAGAAGATTGTATATCCAAATATCGGTAGATATATTTGATCACATAAACTAGGCTGAGACTTAAGTATTGCAAATTAGGTGTTGCATAAAGAGGCAACAGTTCAGGCTGAGACACTTAACAGGACTGGAAAGGAAGGGGGAAGAAGACAATAAGAAAATGGGAAGGGGAGGAGAAGGAGACAAGCTAAGGGGGAAGATAGGTGGATGGGAGGGGAGGGAATGAAGTGAGAAGCTGGTAAGTGATAGGTTCAAAAGGTGAAGGGCTTCAGAAGAAGGTATTTGGTAGGAGAGAAGAGTGAACCATGGGAGAAAGAGGAGGAGGAGGGATATCAGAGGGAGGTGATGGACAGTTGAGAGAAAAAGGGATAGAGTGGATCAAGAATGTGGAATGGTAAAGAGATGAGGGGATAGAGGAGAAAGTACCGGAAGTTTGGGAATTTGGCGTTCACGTCATCAGGTTGGAGGCTACCCAGACGGTACATGAAGTGTTGCTCCTGCAGCCTGAGAGTAGCCTCGTTGAAGCAGTAGCGGAGGCAGTTGACTGGCATGTTGGAATGTGAGTGGGCAATGGAATTAAAATGTTTGGCCACCAAGAAATTCTAGTGATTTGTCCTGTGACTAAAGTGCACTACCTAAAGTATATTATCTGCTTGTTATCACAAAGTGACATTTCTGTACAGGAATTGATAGTATGTTACATACTCAGTGCTCACTTTATTAAGTGGCCACTGAAAGTGTGTTCATGGTCTTCTGCTGCTGTAGTCCATCCACTTCAAGGTTCAATGTGTTTTGTATTCAGGGATGCTCTTCTGCTACCACTGTTGAAACACATGGTTATTTGTCAGCTTGAACCAGTCTGGACAATTGCTTCGGACCTGTCTCATTAACAAGGCATTTTCACCCACAGAGCTGCTGCTCTCCGGATGATTTTCAGTTTTTTTTTTTGGTTTTCACACCTCTGGAGATCGTTGCGCATGAAAATCCCAGGAGATCCACAATTTCTGAGATACTCAAACTACCCAATTTGGCATCAACAATCATCCATGGTCAAAGTCACTTAGATCACACCCTCGTTCTGCTGCTTGGTCCGAACAGCAACTGAACGTTTTAACCATATCTGCATGTTCTTCTGCATTGAGTTGCTGCTACATTATTGGCTGATTAGTTATTTGTATTAATGAGCAGGTGTACCTAATTAAGTGGCCACTATATGTAAATGCTATGTGTGACTATAGATTGGTTGAAAAGTGCCTCAAAATGTGAAAGAGATTTCATAAATCTAAGCTTTTATTCTAACTGGGTTTTATTCATTGTAAGAAAACAGATATTAGAACAAATTTTCTAAATTTCTCTGTCATAAAGTTTGAAAGATATCAGCTTATACACAGGCCCACTGAGCCCACACCAACCAACAACCACACATTGATGCTAATCCTACATTAATCTGTTTCATTGTTCTTCCTATGTTCTTGTGAACTTTCCTCAAATCTATCATCGTATCGCCGTCCATCACCTATCACTTCCAAGCTCCTCACATCATCTAAAACAGGACCAACAGGCTCCAGGACGGCTTCTTCCACCAGGCCATTAGACTGATTAACTCTTGCTGAATTGAGTGTATTTCTGTGTTACATTGACTGTTCTATTTATTATAAATTACTATGATTGCACATTGCACATTTAGACAGAGATGTAATGTAAAGATTTTTACTCATGTATGTGAAGGATGTAAGAAATAAAGACAATTCAATTCAATTCATTCCCCCTCTCCCACCAACCAACCTTCTCCCTCACCTGGTCTCACCTATCACCTGCCATCTTGTACTCCTTCCCTTCTTCTCCCCTGCAAACTTCTTATTCTGGCTTCTGCCCCCTTCCTTTCCAGTCCTAAGGACATGTCGGCCAGTAAATTAATTGGCAACAGTCCACTATCCCAAGTGTGTAGGTGAGTGGTAGAATCAAAGTCAAGTTTATTGTCATATGCACATGTATGAGCATGCACAGGGGCAATGAAAAACTTACTTGCAGCAGCATCACAGAATAGCTGTTTTTAAACCTGCTTGTAGGATTTCAGGCTTCGGTACCTCCTGCTCAATGAAAAGATGGCACGACCCAGATGGTGAGGATCTTTGATGATTGGTGTTGCCTTCATCAGGCTGTGCCTCATGTAGGCACTACCAATGATGAGGAAGGATGTGCAAATGACGTTTTAGATTGCTCTTTGCAGTTTCTTATTTTCCACGAGAATGTAGGGAGAATTTTTGAAAAATAATGTAGAAATAGTGTACTGGGGCTGGTGTAGATTCAGTTGGTCTGTTTCATTCTAATTTCTATCCACACTAATATGTTTTGTGTGGTATATTTGCTTGGTACTAGCCTCCGTAGTATCCAAGGCATCTTCAAGGAGCGGTGCCTCAGAAAGTCGATGTCCATTATTAAGGACCCCCATCACCCAGGACATACCCTCTTCTTATTGTTACTGTCAGGAAGGAGGTACAGAAGCCTGAAGGCACACACTCAGTGATTCAGGAACAGCCTCTTCCCCTCTGCCATCCACTTTCTGAAGGGACATTGAACCCATGAACGCTACCTCACTTTTTAAAAAAATATGTATTACTTCTGATTTTGCACTATTTTCAATCTGATGCACATACTGTATGTGTATATATATATTTTTTTAATTAGTTTTTCTTTCTATGTTATCATTTATTGCATTCTATTGCTGCTGCAAAGTTTAACAATTTTCACAACACATGCTGGTGATAATAAACCTGATTCTAATTCTGTTTCCATTTATCTACAGTACATAATACCTTTACAAAGGACTTCAATAAACTGGTCAAGCATAAGTCCCATTTCACAAAACCATGCTGACTTTGCCTAATTAACTTAAGTTTTCCTGTGTCCTCCCATAATGTTTTAAATAATGTGATATTTATGATGTACTATAAGAATTAATGGAATGAACACAAAACTCATAATAATAATTATGTGCAGCCTTACCAGCTAGTACTAATTAGATAACCTTTTGGTGATTTTTCATGCCTGAGGTTTACAGTCATCACAAGTTTCTCACAACCAACTTTCATAGAAGTTACCAGCTAAGAACCGAAATTTAAGCTTGTCTACAAATGTACAGTCCCAAGCCCCAACCTTTACCTAGGGTAGTTAACTTAGGAGAGGAATGGAAGTGGATTTCCCTAGTTTGAATGATCAACAATTCCAGATCAGGTCATACTCTGAACTAACTGTATACTACTTGGTAATGATGTTGGAGATATCTGTTTACCAGTGTTAAATGGCAATGTTACATGCAAATTTTATTCTTTGTTACATTCAAATCCTTTACTCATTTCTTTAAATACATCATAAATCTATCATCACTCATGTCCATCTTTCTTAAAGGAAAAAGAAAATTGTGGCATATGATAATTTTTTAAGCTGCATAAAAATATCCATATGAAAGGTACTTAATTGCAAATACTTCCTCTGAATTTGCAAAGTTATTCCACGTCAGGGTGCTGATTAATAATCCACCCTCAGTCTTGTTTTGGAAAACTCTAGGTAAATCTGTTTCTTTATATCCGGATTGTCAAAGTCTTCCAGGTTATTAGCTGCAGTTCTATGTGCTCTGAAGGCTCCAGGCTTTGTGCAGGAAATGATTTTTTGAGTCTGAACTCCTGCAAGAGACTTGCCCAAATCAATTTGTCTATGATTAGATTAGGGTTAAAACAGGGTGCTGGGGGGAGGGGGGAGCCATTCAGGGACATTGAGTGAGGTAGCAAACAAGTTGTGCTTATCATGTGACTGTATTCTGTTTATCTATCATTAATAGCACAATTTGTTTCTGTTTAGGTTATTCATTTGTGTGTTATCCATCACCAATCGTTAATAAGAATCTGCCTCAATACAACGGCAATTGGCAAATTATATATACATTTTAGTAGTGTAGAACTTAAGTCATGCCAATGGTAGTAATATGAAGATGTCTATTATGAGATTATATTTGCTTCTCATTAGCATAACCATCTGTTATCGGTATGGTCTAAACCTGCATTGCCCTTTACAACTGAATTTGCATGAATGAGAAACAGTCTTACCAGCTTCTCTCCTGAAACCCAATGCACTTATTTCAAGGTAGATAGGGGCAGGTTTCTGAGACAATACATAGCAGTCATAAAGAACTATGAAATATCTTATATCATAAGATTGCAGTTTATTGTAAATATTAAGTAAAATCAGTAATGGATTCACTGTGTGGATTCTCAAAATAAACACCAAATATTTCAAACTAATAAAACAGTCAATAAAAAATGAGGACAAACACGAGGAATTCTGCAGATGCTGGAAATTCAGGCAACACACATCAAAGTTGCTGGTGAACGCAGCAGGCCAGGCAGCATCTCTAGGAAAAGGTACAGTCGACGTTTCAGGCCAAGACCCTTCGTCAGGACTCTTCAGTAAAAAATGAGGAATAATTTTGAACTGTGAACACAGATGGTGTGTCACCTTCATTCTCTTTTATATGTGATTCAAGATTGTTTAGTGTCATTCATCAGTATGGAGAACAAAGTGACTGTTATTCCAGATCCGATGCAGCATAACAAAAAAACACAATAAGCATAAAGGACATAATAAATATAAATACATAAGATTAGCTTATATACATAGACTGATTGTACGTACATAAAATAACGCTAGGTTCAGGAGTAGGAAACAATAAATTAGTAGTGGTGGAGAATGTGTTGGGTTGGGTTAATGGATAGAGCTGTTGATTAGCCTGATGGCTTGGGGCAAGGAACTGTTGCTCCAAGTGTGACACAAGGTAACACAGCTCTTTATCCATGTATATTCCCTCCAAATGTTTCCTCAGCAAAGATTGAAGTTGTTAGTTTGCATGTGCATAACCAGTGCATAACTTTAACAAAGGCAGAAACTCAGCTTATGTCTGTGAAGCATGATTGTTTTCAAAATTTATTTTACCTTAATTCATATTGCATAAGAGTCGTGCCAACTCATGGCTTCCTGGTTGATCTTTCCAATCACATCTCTAGCACAAAACTGATGGTTTGTGTCAGAAATCCCAGTTCAACCCTAATTAAGTGTTGTAATATAGTAGGGTCAGTACCTACTTTAGATGAATCATTCTGCACTGTTTTATAGTGGATGTTACATCAGTGTACCAAGTGTCAGTATCACGCTTCCTTCCATATAAGCCTGGTGACCTGAATGTGAGAAGAGACTACAGCCAGGCCAGTAGTTTTTGTCTTGCTTCATGTAGCACCATGGTCCTGGAAAATGTTGTCTCATTCTTACTATGTTCTGTACCAGCAGCTATGGTTGAAATGACAAAAAAAAGTGACTTGACTTGAATAATTACAGACCCCCTCCTTCCCTGCCCCACACATTACTAATCATTACTCATAGAAACCACAAGGAAAGGGAGGTAGTTACGACACCCTAATACATTTGCAATCTAGTTACCATTTTAACAGCAAAACAGTTGTGACTAATTTGGGTAAGGGAAAAAAATAGATTTGTGCCTTCCGGGAACATGAATGTTGGATACCTCACTGCAGCCAGAAGCAAATAACTAGAACTATATATCCTTCCATTCTTCAAATGTTGTGCTAAATATTGTTTTTTACCCTACCCGTTTTTTGTCCCCATTCCCCACCCTCCCATAGAAGTGTCAGAGGTGAATTTGAGGGCAGTGTGGAAGTTCCCACCTGATCCCATCACTTGTCATATCTTCCCATCTCCCTGTAGGGTCTACTCAGTTTGGGATTCCCTGATCCACTCTCCCTTTTCAACCAACCCCTCCTCAGTCCATGGCATTTTACCTTGCATGGGAAGTGTACAATGAACTCCTCCCTCACCACCAACCAGAGACCCAAACAGTCTTTCCAAGTGAGGAAAATACCCACCTGTCCCACTTCAAACCTCGTCTGCTGCATTCAGCACTCACAATATGGCCTCCCCTACAAGCCTAGACTTGGTGACTGTTTTGCAGAGCACCTGCATTCTGTTCAGAACAACCAACATGAGCTTCTGGTTGTGTGTTATTTTTAACTTGCCTTCCCATGCTCAGACTGACCTGTCTGTCTTTGGCCCTCTCCATTGCTATGGAGAGGTCAAATGTAAATTGAAAGAATAACATCTCGTAGTCCATTTGGGGAGTTCACAACCCAATGGTATGAACAATGACTGGTCCAGGTTCAGATAACCTACACCTCACCCCCATGTTCACCTCCATACATGCTCATCTGTGCACCTAGATTTCTACTTCCTTCCCATCTCCTTCCCACTCCTGATTCATTTGCCTACCATTCCCTCCCTTTTTGGTTTCAGCTTCCTGTGCACCCCTTTTCACTGCCCCTCATACAGGAGAATTTATTTATTCATTTAGCCACACAACGCAGAATAGGCTCTTCCGGCCCTTGGAACTGCACCACCCAGTGACCTCCCAACAACCCCAGTTTAACCCTAACATAATCACAGGACAATTTACAATGATCGATTAGCCTATCCAGTGCATCTTTGGACTGTGGGAGGAAACCACAGCACCCGGATAAAACCCACGCATTCCATGGAGTAGGCGTACAGAGACTCCTTGCAGAGGATGCTGGGATTGAACTCTGAAATTCAATGTCCTGAGCTTTAGTAGCACCGCACTAACCATGGTGCCTAATGATAACCGCTCCCCTTCCTTCTCAGTGCTGATACAGGGTCTCTACCTGAAACATCGACTTACCCCTTTTGCCTCCATAGATACTGCCTGACCCATGGAGTTCTTCCAGTGTTTTGTTATTTGTTTCAGATTCCAGCATCTGCAGAGTCTTTTGTAAAAGTAACAGGCCCAACAAGCCAACTTGAAAAACTGTCACTAAAGAAGACTGTGAGTAAGATCTGCTCTTATTCATAAGTTGATAAATTTTCAACGCTTTAATGTCTAGTTTATGTTCAGTCATTTTTTTTTCATTGTAGATTCTAGGCTATCAACTTCAGTGAAATATTCAGCATAATTGCGGTGGACAGTCGTAATGGATACAACACGATGAGGTAACTTTGTCATTGTACAGCACTTGGGCCTTTATTCAGTTGTATGCTGGGACATGGATGATTGTGAGCTTCTTGTATCATGTGTGATTAATCCTTTTTTCCACACCTGCACGATGTGTGCGCAGATAAAATGTACCCTATAACTGAGGTATCCCATCAGTAAGTACAGACATGACAATCTGAAAGTACAAGGAAAGTATTTTGTCCTATCAGTTGTGTTACTGAGAGTGTTACCTTCTGTTTCAAAGATTTGCTCCCTTTTAGTGATTAGAACTTTTTTCCAGGCTTATTATCACTGATACATAGATAGATAGACATACTTTATTGATCCCGAGGGAAATGTCGTGAAATCTGTTGCTTTCAGTACAGTGCAATACATTTAAAAAATCCCTTTTAGTGCAATTGCGCATCCAGTAATGCATGGGAGAAAATTCTGTTTTTCACACACATCATTGAACAATAAGGTGATGTAACCTGCAGTGCATAATGCTTGGCAGAGATGAGAAAACCTACATGATCAACATGGGTTTAACAATAAGTAAAAATCCAGGCTTTTTCTCAAGGGTATTCGCTGTCATGGAGAAGGCAGGTGGAATAATTTTAAGGACCAGTGATGCTACACCATTCAATAACTACTTCAATGATATTCTTTGCTGCAGGTATACAAATACATGGTTTAAAAGATTGCTGTTTAAATATTATATGTTGATAGCTTGCTGAATAATCTCCATGATCTTAATTGCAAGGAAACAAGAATTTGCGGTCTTTGAGTAAGAAAGGAGGTCTTAAAGGAAGCCAGGTTGCTGTGGGAACTTTGGTAACGTTCCTTGCTTTGTCTGTACCGATTCCCTGTAGAGTCAGATTAGAAACTATCTTTCTGCGTTATTGGGAGGTGAGATGGGCAGACTGAAAGCGAATCAGAGGAATTTGTGCAAAGGCTTTGTGGTATGCAATTTGATGCTTGTCAGTTTGCACATCCAGGAACTAATAGGGTCTTGGTTTTCTGTCAATGATTAACAGCAGGATAGTGGATTTGGGACATAGTTATTGGTCCCAAATGGAACACGTAAGTTAGGCAAGGAGATATTTCTGTGCTCAACCTGTCAAGCCACTCTGTTATAATTATACTTGTCAGTTTAAAGCTGTACTAGTGTAACACTAAGATAATTGCAAACAAGAGAAAATCTGCAGATGCTGGAAATCCAAGTAACACACACAAAATGCTAGAGGAACTAAGCAGGCCAGGCAGCATCTATGGAAAAAAGTACGGTTGACGTTTCAGCCTGCCAAGTTCCTCCAGCATTTTGTGTGTGTTACTAAGATAATTAGATTGTTTTGATCTGACAGAGTGGTAATGAAAGGGCACTCACATCGTGGATGATACTTGACATTGTCGCGGGTGGCCATTCCAACAAGGACTCTACACATTAATGGGAGATCTGTATTTGTACAATCATAGATGGGATCTTGTAGGGTGTAGTATACATTCATCACAGACACCATGATTTGATAGGAGCTATGTTATCGAGGATCACATTTGTAAAAGAATAAGTGACTAGAGAGAATATGTTTCTTGTCTCCAAGAGATTCGTCCTTTAGCTGAGTGAATTCTCAGCCATTTCCTTATAGTTGTTGGTGAGTTAACAGTGTTACATTGTGGCATGAGTTGGAACTCATTTGCTGAGTAACTATTAACAGACAATCTTGCACTTTTTCAACTCAGTCCAAAAGGTAAATTGATCACTTGATTTGCAGATATTCTGAGTAGTTTGTGAGTTTCTGTTTCTGTAAGCTAAGAGCTGCTTCCAAAGTCTCAGTTCCTGCAGTTCCCGAGGAGATATTGAATTGTACAGAGGGATAGAGAGTTTAAAAGAAGCAAGCAGAGTCAGTTGGCACATTTTGCACACCACAATTCCCAAGGGTACATTGGATTGCTCATAATTAGGCACTTGACAAGATCCAGTGAAAAGAATTTAGATTTAAGTGGAGCGGCCATTGTGTGAATGGGCCAGTAATGAGTGGGGCATTGAGGCTTTGGCTCATCTGGGCTTCGCAAGAGGAGATGTAGGCTGTAGGTATATATTTTTATTCTTTCTTTCTTAATGTACATCTAGAGAAGTAGAGATGCCAGGTAGGACAGTTGAATGCTCCTCTCACAGGATATGGGAAGGCAGGGAGACCTCCAATGTCCCTGGAACTGGATGAACTCCAGATCATTTGGAATTACTGACAGGCAGACCACAGTTTTTGTGGCTTCTGAGATGTGTGTCAGACATAGCTATAAGCAGCTCTGGGGCCTCATAGGAGACTGTGTTGGCTCCCTTCCTGTTTACCCTGTATACCCCGGACCTTAGATACAACACTGAGTCATGTCATCTACAGAAATTCTCTGATGAGTCAGCAATAGTTGGGTGTATAAAGGGAGGACGGGAGGATGAATACAAGGCCCTGGTGGAGGACTTTGTCAAATGGTGCAAATTGAATCATCTGCAGCTCAACATCAGTAAGACAAAAGAGACGGTGATGGACTTTGGGAAGACTAAGCCTGCATTTCTCCCTGTTACTATCGATGATGAAAACATGGATGTGGTGAGGATATACCTGGGGGTGCACCTGGATGACTGACCTGAGTAGAGCACAAACACAGAGGCCGTTGACAAGGGCCAGAGTTGCCTCTACTTCCTGAGGATACTGAGGTCTTTTGGAGTATGCAGGCCTCTTCTTCACCTGTTCTACCAGTCCATTGTTGCCAGTACAATCCTCTATGCAGTGGTGTTCTGGGGCAATGGCATCAACATGGGTGATGCCAATAGGCTCAAAAAATTGATTGGAAAGACTGGCTCTGTTATAGGAGTCAAACTGGACACACTGGAGACTGTGGTAGAACAAAGGACCCTCCAGAAAATTCTGGCTATTCTGGACAATATTTCTCACCCTCTGCATGCCATCTTGGCTGAACAGAGGAGCACTTTTAGTAACCGACTAAGACAACTGCGCTGCTCCAAAGAGCGCTATATGTGATCATTCTTACTCGTGGCCATTAGGCTCGATAACCTCTAGCCAGGGAAGTGACGACCCCCTCCTGCTAGACTGTTTGAGGTAACTTATTTTTTATTCTTTCTTACTTCTCTTCTGATATTTGTTTATCTGTGCACTTGTAATGTTACTGTGACACTGTAATTTCCTTTGGGGATCAATAAAGTATCTATCTATCTTATTAGAAAGGACATACAGGGAGATAGTTATACCCAAGGTGCAAGACAGGGGGGGGAAAGGGGATGGGTAGCCAATGCAGTGTACCCCAGACCATTCCCCTCAATAACAGGTATACCTCATTGGGTAATGTTGGAGGGGGGTGGGTGAGGGAAATGACATAGCAGAGGAAAGGTGGAAAGTCCTGATGAAGGGTCTCAGCCCAAAACGTCAACTGTTTACTCTTTTCCAGAGAAGCTGCCTGGCCTGTTGTTTTCTCCGACATTTTGTGTGTGTTGCTTGGATCTCTAGCATCTGCAGATTTTCTCATGAAAGACACAGTGGTCAGGTCTCTGGCACTGAATATGGCTCATTGGCTCAGAAAGGAAGGGGGGGATCAGAGGCAAGCTCTAGTGATTGAGGGAACAGAAAGGAGGTTCTGTGGATGAGAAAAGATTCCTAGATGTTATGCTGCCTCCTAGGTGCCACGGTTTGGGTAATCTCGATCTAGTCCACAGCATTCTTAAGTAGCAGGGTCAGCAGCTGGGGGTGGTGGTCCACAACGATACCAATCGAGGGGTGCCGAGGCTCTGCAAAGTGAGTTCATGGAGCTGAGTGCTAAGTTAAAGAACAGGACCTCCAGGGTTCTGATTTCAAGATTGCTACTTGTGCTATGTGCTCGTGAGGCCAGAAATATAGTTCATACGGTTTAAGAAGATCATACAGTTCAACATATCGCTAAGTAGATGGTGCAGAAGGGAAGGCTTCAGATTTTTGGATCATCATGCTCTCTTCCAGGGAAGGTAACACCGGTATAGAAGGGACTAGTCCCACCTGAACTGGAGGGGGACTAATATCCTTGCGGCAAGGATTGCTTGTGATGCACGGTGGGGTTTAAATTAGAGTTGACGGTGGATGGGAACCAGAGTGCCAGAACAGATACTGGAGTGGTGATTGTGGAGAAAGATGTTGTTAAGCCTACATACAAAGTCAGGAATCAAAAGGTTGAGCATGGTAAGACTAATGTTCTGAGTTGTGTATATTTCAATGCAAGGAGGATTGTAGGAAAGGAGGATAAGCTTAGGGTATGGATTAGCACCTGGAATTATGACGTTGTAGCCATTAGTGAGATTTGGTTGCAGGAGGGGCATGACTGTCAGCTCAATGTGTCAGAGTCTGTTTTTAGTGACATGAAGGATTAAATTGAGAAGGAGTGGCATTACCAGTCAGAAAATATGACATCAGTCATCAGATAGGATGGATTGGAGAACTTGTCCAGTGAGGTTTTATGGGTAGAACTGAGGAATTAGAAAGGTATGACCACATTCGTGGGATTATATTATAGACCAATCAATAGTCTGCTAGATTTAAATGAGCAAATTTGTAGAGAGATTGCAGAATGCTGCAAGAAACTTAAAGTTGTGATAATCAGGATTTCAACTTTCCACATATTGACTGTGACTCCCAAGCTGTAAAAAGGCTGAATGGGAAAGAGTTTGTCAAGTGTGTTCAGGGAAGTTTCTATAATTGGTAGATAAAAATCCCAGCTAGAGAGAGGACTAGATCTCTTGTTAGGGAATGAGGCAGGGCAGGTGACAAAAGTACGTGTAGGGGAACACTTTTCTTCTTGTGATCATGATGTCATTAGTTTCAAGGTAATTATGGAAAAGGAGAGGGCTGGTCCTCGTGTTGAGATTCTAAATTGGAGAAAAGCCAGTTTTGAAGGTATCAGAAAGGATATGGTAAATGTGGATTGGGACAGATTGTTTTCTGGCAAAAGTGTACGTGGTAAGTGGGAGTGAAAATCTGAGGGCATAGACTTTGTATGTTCCTGTAGGAATAAAAGACAAGAATGGCAGGTTTAGGGAACCTTAGTTTTCCAGACATGTAGAGGCCCTGGTTAAGAAAAAGCAGGAGATGCGTAGCATGTTTAGGCAGGCGGTGACAAATGAGGTATTTGAGGAGTATAAGAAATGCAAGGGAACACTTAAGAAGGACATCAGGAGGGCGAAAGGAAGGCATGAGTTTGCTCTAGCAGACAAGGTGGAGGAGAATCATAAGGGTTTGTACAGATATGTTAAGTGCAAATGGAGAGCAAGGGATAAAATTGGTCCTTTGAAAGATCCGCGTGGCCATCTGTGTGTGGAGCTGAAGGAGATGGCAGAGATCTTGAATGTATTTACTCAGGAGACAGGTACAGAATTTACAGAAGTAAGGCAAAGCAACATTGAGGTCATGGACACTTCACAGATTACAGAGGAGGAGGTGTTTGCTGTCTTGAGGCAAATTAGGTGGACAAATCCCCAGGAAGGTGTTCCTTTGGTCCCTGGGGAGTCTAATGCAGAAATTGTAGGGGCTCTAGCAGAGATATTTAAAACATCCTTAACCACAGGGGATGTGCAGGAGGATTGGAAGGTAGCTCATGTTGTTCTGTTGTTTAGGAAAGGCTCTAAGAATAAGCTAGGAAATTATAGGCTGGTGAGTCTGACATCAGTAGTGGAGAAGTTATTGGGATGTATTCTAAGTGATCGGATAAATAAGTATTTGGATAGAAAAGGACATTAGGGATTGTTAACATGGCTTTGTGCATGGTAGGTTGTGCCAAACCAATTTCATAGAATTTTTCAAGTAAGTTACCAGGAAAGAGTGGATGTTGTCTACATGGACTTTAGCAAAGTCTTACATGGGCAGTTGGTCAAGAAGGTTCAGTTGCTTGGCATTCAAGATGAGGTAGTAAATTGGATTAGACATTGGCTTTGCAGGAAAAGCCATGGAGTGGTAGTCCTGAAGAAGGGTCTCGGCCTGAAACATCAATGTTTATTCATTTCCACAGATGCTACCTGACCTGCTGAGTTCCTACAGCATTTTGTGAGTGGTAGTAGGTAGTTGTTTTTCTGCCTGTGGTGTGCCATAGGGATCGGTGCTGGGTCCGTTGTTGTTTGTCATTAATATCTATGATCTGGATGATAATGTGATAAACTGTATTAGAAAATTTGTGGATGATACCAAGATTGGGGTGTAGTGGACAGAGAGCAAAACTATCACAGCTTGCAGTGGGATCTGATTCAGCTGGAAATATGGACTGAAAATAGCAGGTGGAATTTAATGCAGACAAGTGTGAGCTGTTGCACTTTGGGTGGACCAACCAGGATAGGTCTTACACGGTGAGCGGTTGGGGCACTGAGGAGTGTGGTAGAACAGAGGAACCTGGGAATACAGCTCCATAATTCCTTGAAAGTGGCATCACAGGTATTAAAGGAAACTCTTGGCATATTGGTCTTAATAAATCAATGTATTGGATACAGGAGTTAGGATGCTATGTTGAAATTGTGAGGCCTGATTTGAAGTTTTGTGTGCAGTTTTCATCACCTTCCTACAGGAAAGATGTAAATAAGACTGAAAAAGTGCAGATAAAATTTACGTGGATGCTGCCAGGACTTGAAGACTTGAGTTATAGGAAAAGGTTGAATTGGCCAGGGCTTCATTCCCTAGAATGTAAAAGATTGAGGGGAGATTTGATAGAGATATGCTAAATTTTGAGGGGTATCGACAGGGTAAATGCAAGCAGACTTTTTCCACTGCGGTTGGATGAGAGTTCAACTGGAGGTCATGGGTTAAGGGTGAAGGGTGAAATAGTTTCAGGGGAACAGGAGGGTGGACTTCTTCATGCAGAGGGTGGTGAGGGTGTGGAATGAGCTGCCAGCGCAAGTGAGGGATGCAGGTTAGATTTTCAAACTTAAGAGAAATTTAGATAGGTATATGGGTGGGAGAGGTATGGAGGGCTATGGTCTGGGTACAGGTCAATGGGACTAGGCAGATTAATGGTTTGGCACAGACTAGATGGGCCAAAAGGCCTTTTTCTGTGCTGTAGTGTTCTATGACTCTTCCTGTTATGGTCAACTTTGAAGCAGCCACTATGGTTGTCCCTTATAGTGCTCCAGATTGAAGGAGTGAGACTTTTGTGGAGTCAGAAGAAAGTTAAATACTTTTGTGTAGCAGATAGAGCCCGCAGTAGTTATCAAAAATGGATTTCAATCAGAATCAGAATCAAGTTTAATATCACTGGCATATGTCATGAAATTTGTTGTTTTGTGGCAGCAGTACATTGCAATACATAGTAATAAAAACTACAAATTACATAACTATATATAAAAAATAAATTAAATAAGTCATGCAAAAAGAGGGGAAAATATTATTAGGAAGTGTTCATGGGTTCATTGCCCATTCAGAAATCTGATGGTGGAGCAGAAGAAACTATTCCTGAAATGTTGAGTGTGTGTCTGTTAGGCTCCTGTGCCTCCTCCTTGATGGTACCAATGAGAAGAGGAGATGTCGTAGATGATGGGGGCCCATAATGATCGATGCAACCCTCTTGAGGCATCACCTCTTGAAGGTGTCCTGGATGCTGTGGAGGTTAGTGCCCATGATGGAGCTGGCTGAGATTACAACTTTCTGCAGCTTATTTCTATCCTGTGCAGTGGCCCCTCCATACCAGACAGTGATGCAACCAGTTAGAATGCTCTCCATGGTACATATGTAGAAATTTTCTGGTGTCTTTGGTGACATACCAAATCTCCTCAAACTCCTAATGAAATATAATTACTGTTGTGCTCAGAATAGATCCTCAGAAATGTTGATACCAAAGAATTTGAAACTGCTCACTCTTTCCTTTGTCTCCTTTTTGGTCATAATTAGAGTCTGAGGTCCTTTGGAGTGTCTTCCTTTTCCCATTTGAGGAATCTTTGACTGAAGTTCCGGCTGAGCTACAGATAATGCTTGTGAATGCGTTTCTGGAGATTGCCTTCTAAGTCACCAGCTCACTCATTGAGGCAGAACAGGCTTTACACAAAACATCTGTAAAACATAATTCTTCCTTGAACCTGCCTCTGCTGCACCATACAATCCCTCAACTTTCAAAGAGAATCTGGAAAATGTGGACTACTTTCTAATCCAAGTCACCTCTCAGCTAAATGAGACTTCAGTGATGACATTTAATACACCATCAGAGCCTTTGGACTTCTAAGGAAAAGAGTTTGAAATTTATCCAGGTCTGCCTGATAGAAATTATGCCTGCTGCCCATTTTGTTTCCGAGACAAGGACTACCTATAGCAGCCACCTCAAAGCACTGTACCACCATCAACGTTGTCTCCACAGTAACTTCCAAATTTATTGGCAAGGTTAATGAAAAAGTAGTTTCCATCAATAGTGTGAAGATGGGCATAATTAATTCTTTCTCCTGTGAAGTCTGTAGCAAGCAAAGTATTGTGAGGATTGCTGACTTGGGATCTCCCTTTCACCCATCAAGGATATTTAGCTGGAGCACTGTGTACGCAGAGTCCTTAGCATTATCAATGATTGCTCCCATCCGTCCAACAGTCTCTTTGACCCCCTACCATCAGGCAGGAGGCAATTAGGACAAGAACAATTAGGATGAGAAATTGCTTCTTCCCCCAGGTTGTAGGACTAATGAACTCCTTGCCACCACCCAGGTCTCATCACGTGTGAAGTGGCAGTAGTGTTAACTCATACACCTCATATACCGTCTGGGTAGTCTCCAGCCCCTGGGCATGAGCATTGAATTCTCCAACTTCCGGTAATTCCCTCCCCCACCTTTCCCCCCTCCCAGTTTCACTCTGCCCCCTCCTCCAGCTGCCTATCACTTCCCTCTTAGTTCCGCCTCCTTGTACTACCCATTGTGCTTTCCCCTATTCCTTCTTCACCTTTCCTGCCTATCCCCTCCCTGCTTCCCCTCCCCTACCCCTTTATCTTTCCCCTTACTGGGTTTTCACCCGGAACCTACCCACCCTCCTTCCCACCCTCCCCCCACCTCCTTTATAGGGCTCCTGCCCCCTCCCTCTTCAGTCCTGACGAAGGGTCTCGGCCCGAAATGTTGACTGTTCATTTCCACAGATGCTGCCCGGCCTGCTGAGTTCCTCCAGCATGTTGTGCGTGTTGCTTTGACCCCAGCATCTGCAGAGTATTTTGTGTTAGCGTTATACTGTTTACTTTTTTAAACTTGTGTCATAAATGCACCTTATTCCTGTTAAAAATTGCATTGGCAAGACAAGGTGATACTTTACAAGCAGCAAACAAAACTATTAAATATTCTATTAATTACACTTTTTCTGGACTACAATCACTGCAATCCGCAGTCTCTAATTTCTTTTTGGGAGTTGTGCCTTTGGACAGTCTATATGACCTGGTGTATTTGCAGTATCCTGAAGGATTTAGTGAACTAGACTCTCAGGAATGCAGGTACGGCCACTGTGGCCATTGCTGGAATGGACTTGGGGCCAGATTGAATTGTCAGGGCCTGGGCCCAAGATTGAAAAACGAACCAGTGATTGGCCATTGCTGTAGTGGACTTGGGGTCGGGTCAAAGCAGCCAGGCCCGAGCTGAGAGCAAGAAATGAACCGATGTTTGGCCAACTTAAGCACTGAGCCAGATTTAAAAGATTGAGGCATCGAGGCCAAGGGCAAAGGACAAACTGGTGTTCATCTCACTGCTCCCAGAGGTTTCCGCTCCTCAGCGCCAAACCGACCCTGCAGCTATGGCCTGCAACCATCGCACTTGCCTCAACACTGAAGTGGTTCTGTGGCTGTGGACTCACTTGCAGGGAATCTGTGGTTTATGTTCTATGTGTTACTTCTCTACTTTTTAAAATTGATTGCACAATTTGTTCTTTTTTTCTCACATTGAGTGTTTGATGGTCTTTGTTCTATGTTTTTTTAATGGATTCTATCGCGTTTCTTTGTTTGGTGGCTACCTGCAAGAAGACAAATCTCAAGGTTGTATATAGCATACATACTTTGATAATAAATGTATTTTGATCTTTGGAACTTATTATTTGTTAATTTATTAATGGTAATATTACTTCATGTGTTCCGTGTGAGTTATATGTACTGTGTTGTGCACCTTGGTCTGGAGGAACGTTGTTTCATTTGTGTGTATGGTTAAATAACAAAAAACTGAACTTGAAGCAGTTAGGAAAATATTAATGAAAAAGATCCAGCAATGGTTTGATCAATAGTCAACCTAGATAAGTGTGAGGTGGTTCATTTTGGTAGGTCAAATATGATGATAGAATATAGTATTAATGGTAAGACTCTTGGCAGTGTGGAGGATCAGAGGGATCTTGGGGTCCGAGTCCATAGGACACTCAAAGATGCTGCGCAGGTTGACTCTGTGGTTAAGAAAGTATATGGTGCATTGGCCTTCATCAATCGTGGGACTGAGTTTAGGAGCTGAGAGGTAATGTTGCAGCTATATAGGACCCTGGTCAAACCCCACTTGGAGTACTGTGCTCAGTTCTGGTTGCCGCACTACAGGAAGGATGTGGAAACCATAGAAAGGGTGCAGTGGGGATTTACATGGATATTGCCTGGATTGGGGTGCATGCCTTAATGAGAATTGGTTGAGTGAATATGGCCTTTTGTTACTTGGAGCGACGGAGGATGAGAGCTGACCTGATAGAGGTGTATGAGGTGACAAGAGGCATTAATTGTGTGGATAGTCAGAGGCTTTTTCCCAGGACTGAAATGGCTAGCATGAGAGGGTAGAGAGGAGATATCAGTGGTAAGTTTTTTACGCAGAGCGTGGTGAGTGCATGGAATGGGCTGCCGGTGACGGAGGTGGAGGCGGATACGATAGGGTCTTTTAAGAGACTCCTGGACAGGTACATAGAGCACAGGAAAATAGAGGGCTATGGGTAACCCGAGGTAATTTCTCAGGTGAGGACATGTTTGGCATAGCCTTGTGGATTGAAGGGCCTGTATTGTGCTGTAGGTTTTCTAGGTTTCTATGTTTCTATTTGGTTGTTTTAAAGCAGATACTTGAAAAACTCACCAGACAGCAATTCCTCATTGACACCAACAAAGATCTACCAAACAATTTAAAATGAGGAAATACACAACGTCTAAACAGAAAAGTGAAGGTTTCATATGAAGAGTCAAGAGGAGAAACCAAAAGTGTAGTTAGAGCTTAAGAAGTTGGTTTTTCAGCATATAACACACCTGATTGAGGATAGTTTATACAACTGCAGAGGAACAATAGCATAGGTGTATCACCAGACTGCAGTTTTGTTCAATGAAAACAAGATCATCAGGTGAGAACTGAAATGTAAACCACAATTAAGCAATATATTTACATGCATTCAACTGTAAGCAGCATCATTCTTCCTGCAACACACATCAAAGTTGCTGGTGGACGCAGCAGGCCAGGCAGGATCTCTAGGAAGAGGTACAGTTGACGTTTCTGGCCGAGACCCTTCGTCAGGACTAACTGAAGGAAGAGCTAGTAAGAGATTTGAAAGTGGGAGGGGGAGGAGGAGATCAAAAATGATAGGAGAAGACAGGAGGGGGAGGGATGGAGCCAAGAGCTGGACAGTTGATTGGCAAAAGTGATATGAGAGGATCATGGGACAGGAGGCCCAGGGAGAAAGAAAAGGGGGGGGGGAACCCAGAGGATGGGCAAGGGGTATAGTGAGAGGGACAGAGGGAGAAAAAGGAGAGAGAGAGAGAAAGAATGTGTGTATATAAATAAATAACGGATGGGGTACCCTGTCCCGTGATCCTCTCATATCCCTTTAGCCAATCAACTGTCAGCTCTTGGCTCCATCCCTCCCCCTCCTGTCTTCTCCTATCATTTCGGATCTCCCCCTCCCCCTCCCACTTCCAAATCTCTTACTAGCTCTTCTTTCAGTTAGTCCTGATGAAGCGTCTCGGCCCGAAACATCAACTATACCTCTTCCTAGAGATGCTGCCTGGCCTGCTGCGTCCACCAGCAACTTTGATGTGTGTTGGTTGAATTTCCAGCATCTGCAGAATTCCTCGTGTTATCATTCTTCCTGGACAGTTTTATCCCTCCTATTCTTAGTAATGTTAACTCCTTGCCAGGAAACTGTTCTAGAGAATCCAGCTCCCTCTTTTCACTTGCTCATTAGTTATTCAGTGAACAGAGACATGGAGAGCAGATTTTCTGATTCCATAGGCTGCTTTTGGATAAACCTGTGTTAGACATTAGGGAAACAATAGTTTGGGAGTTGTTCCACTAGACCCTTACCACGCTATGCCATACTTCCATAATCCATGAAACATCTTCAATGAGCGGTGCCTCAGGAGTGTGACATCCATCATTCAGGACCCCCACCACCCAGGACATTTCCTCTTCTCATTGTTACCTTCAGGAGGGAGGTGCAGTAGCCTGAAGGCACACACTTAGTGATTCAGGAACAGCTTCTTCCCCTCTGCCACCCGATTTCTAAATGGACATTGAAATCATGAAAACATCTCACTACCTTTTTTTAATTTCTGTTTTTGGCCTACTTACTTTAATTTAGCTATTTAAGTTACATGAACTATTAAGTTCATTTATCATGTATACCATTGTACAGCTGCCGCAAAGTTAACAAATTTCACGACACACATAAAAGTTGCTGGTGAACGCCGCAGGCCAGGCAGTATCTCTAGGAAGAGGTACAGACGATGTTTCAGGCCGAGACCCTTCGTCAGGACTAACTGAAAGAAGAGTTAGTAAGAGCTTTGAGAGGAGGAGGGGGAGATCGATCTCTCCCTCCCCCTCCCACTTTCAAATCTCTTACTAGCTCTTCTTTCGGTTAGTCCTGACAAAGGGTCTCAGCCCGAAACGTCGACTGTAGCTCTTCTTGTAGATGCTGCCTGGCCTGCGATGTTCACCAGCAACTTTGATGTGTGTTGCTTGAATTTCCAGCATCTGCAAAAATCCTCATGTTTGAAATTTCACGACATATGCTGGTGATATTAAACTTGATTCTGATTCTGACTCTTTCATCAGAATTGCATGCACGATTATAGATAATGAAGTGGTATTTTTTTATATAAAAATCCAATGAAAGTGAAATACACCACTCAATGCATTGAAGAGTTGGAAGCATGAGAAAGGAGACAATATAAGCAGGAGAATATTGATATGGCATGATAGTTCATGAAAAGATCGGGTTTCAAGACAAGAAGTTAGTAATATTTTGGGAGGTAGATAGTTGATGCAGGAGGCTCCAAAAGGATGGAGATAATGAGAAATGATCATTTGGGAAAGTTGGTAATTGTGGTGAAGAACAGGAAATCAAAAATGGCTTCATAACATTTAAATACAGAAGTGTTAAAACCAAGTCCAAGTGGTCTGACAAACAGGACCTGAAAACCGAAGCAGAGTTCCGTATTGTTGCCCAGATTAAGACAGGCAGACATTGTGGTTAGTGTTTTCTGAGATCACAGTTTGGATCAGGTGTGGCGTGAGGTTTCACCTTGTTTAGTTAGTCAGAGTGAATAGACTGGGAGGTCTTTTCAGATATTAAAATAAAGATTATGTCTATCTAAGATAGATAGTCTGACAGTGTGCCTGAATCTCCCTGGGCTTTGAGGATGCTTCCACTAATTCAGAATCAGGTTTGTCTGAATCAGTGGGTTCTGTGGGTTCTCAGGCGTCTACAGACTCTGGCAGAGTTGAGGCTGGTGATAATTGACAGAACACAGTTCTGGAATTGGTACATTCTTTCAACTCTTTTACACTGGGCTTATATGTGCTCATGAGAAGGCGCATATAGTTCTCAATGATGTAGTGAATGGTTCTTTATTATTCCTATTCATCGGGGCCAGAAATTGTTACACGCTTTCATGGAGACTCAGAGATATCCTTGAATCATTTCTTCTGTCCAGCTAGTAATCTCTTGCATGATAGAGTTTATAACAGAGTGCCAACTTCAGGGGCCCAGTATGGGATTAGCAAAAATGTGATACTGTACGTCCATTGGAGATGGCAAAATGTGATGAGACTCGAAAGGATACTGGCTTTGGTCTGCTGCATTCGGAAGATTTTGCAGAGACAATGTATCAATTCACTGTTCTGAGATGCCTACCATAAATCCACATCTTGAAGCATAGAGACCAGGGTTTGAAGCTTTCCACTGTATGTTTGAGGAACAGAACTAATTTCCTCAGACTGTCAAAGACTGGGACTGACACTGAAGGTGATGGTGAGAGATGCTCCCGAAATATAGAATGTCTGATTTCCAGGGACCTCTAATGTTGAAGAGTAGTATTGTGCAGGGAAACGAGATTGGCCAAGAACAATCATCTCTTTGGAGAATGAATTGATAGTAAATTGGAGCTCTCACTCTGAATTTTGTATGTGTCCTGTTGCTCAGTGCAATGACCTTCGTCTTGGAGTGGAGATGACATGCTTCATTTGTCCTTTGGAGGTGATATACTTCATTTGTCCTGTAGATTCACTCCACTCTATCTTGTTGGAAACAGGCTATAGTATTGAAGCAAGAGAGATTAAGAAAAGTGTTGGAGGTGATGATCCATTCTTGCTTGTCACTAGTACAGTACTGTGCAAAAGTCTTAGACGCATGTACTGGGGTGCCGAAGACTTTTGCACAGGACTGTAGTAATTTTATATATTGCACTGTACTGCCGCCACAAAAAAAAACAAATTTCATGACATATGTGACTGATGATATACACCTGATTCTGATATGGGTCTCTATTGTGGACTGAGAGTGGGAAGTGGGCAGGGAGAGAGGAATCATGGTTGAGAAAAAGGGAAAGGAGAGGGGAGAGAGTGGGAAGCACCAGAGAGACGTTCTGTAATGATCAATAAAGCAATTGTTTGGAATTAAATTACCTTGCCTGGCGTCTCAGGGTTGGGTGTGTTAGCCCTCATGTCAACTCCACCCCGGCATTTCTTCTCTGCCACCCATCCCAAACCCCTCCTGTGGTGCTCCACCCTCACCATTCCCAGTGTCCTGTGCCTGTGCTCCTGACAGATTTACAAACCTGCTGTCCACTCCGCATTGACAAATACAGTACTGTACACCGTAACTATGCGTACATGCCCAAGACTTTTGCACAGTACTGTAGGTAGTGAGTCTGGATCCGTTGCAGACATTAATTAAAATCAAATCTTGCACCTCACTGTGTCACACATGCTTTTTGGGAAACAATCTGTGAAGGCTTTCAAACTCACTAGGCATACCCCACTGTTCATCTCGACTGATGGAAGCAAAGGCTTTTGTGAGATTGAGAAAGGTTGTGAAGCGGACACACTGTGAAGATCCTGCCCATCATTTCTCTAGAAAGATGGCTGGAGTCCACAATATGATTCAAGGAAAACTACTCTGGTCACAGGTAGGAAGCAGTTCAGGACAATCCTGCTGGTGACACTCTTCGTGTCAGGCAGCAGGAAGACCTGTTGCAGAGACCACACTCATATTTGCCTCCTCTCATGAAGATGGTTGCATTAAGTATCACACATCAAAGTTGCTGGTGAACGCAGCAGGCCAGGCAGCATCTCTAGGAAGAGGTACAGTCGACGTTTCTGGCCGAGACCCTTCGTCAGGACTAACTGAAGGAAGAGCCAGTAAGAGATTTGAAAGTGGGAGGGGGAGAGGGAGATCCAAAATGATAGGAGAAGACAGGAGGGGGAGGGATGGAGCCAAGAGCTGGACAGGTGATTGGCAAAAGGGATACGAGAGGATCATGGGACAGGAGGCCTGGGTAGAAAGACGGGGGGTGGGGGGGAACCCAGAGGATGGGCAAGGGGTATAGTCAGAGGGACAGAGGGATAAAAAGGAGAGTGAGAGAAAGAATGTGAGTATAAAAATAAATAACGGATGGGGTACGAGGGGGAGGTGGGGCATTAGCAGAAGTTAGAGAACAGATGAGAACAGAACAGATCCTGAGAGCAGATGCGGCGGAGACGGAGGAATTACGGGAAGGGGATGGCATTTTTGCAAGAGACAGGGTGAGAAGAGGAATAGTCCAGATAGCTGTGAGAGTCAGTAGGCTTATAGTAGACAGCAGCTGTCTCCAGAGATAGAGACAGAAAGATCTAGAAAGGGGAGGGAGGTGTCAGAAATGGACCAGAAATGCTCTCAGCATGAGGCTTTTCATTCTAGGACGAGGGAGATGTCCTCCTTTTTTAAAGAAAGGGGCTTCCCTTCTTCCACCATCAACTCTGCTCTCAAACGCATCTCCCCCATTTCACACACATCTGCTCTCACTCCATCCTCCCGCCACCCCAATAGGAATAGGGTTCCCCTGGTCCTCACCTACCACCCCACCAGCCTCCAGGTCCAACATATTATTCTCCGTAACTTCCGCCACCTCCAACGGGATCCCACCACTAAGCACATCTTTCCCTTCCCCCACCCCCCCGCTTTCCGCAGGGATTGCTCCCTTCGCGACTCCCTTGTCCATTTGTCCCCCCAATCCCTCCCCACTGATCTCCCTCCTGGCACTTATCCTTATAAGCAGATCAAGTGCTACACATGCCCTTACACTTCCTCCCTTACCACCATTCAGGGCCCCAGACAGTCCTTCCAGGTGAGGCAACACTTCACCTGTGAGTCGACTGGGGTGATATACTGCGTCCGGTGCTCCCGATGTGGCCTTCTATATATTGGCGAGACCCGACGCAGACTGGGAGACCGCTTTGCTGAACACCTACGCTCTGTCCGCCAGAGAAAGCAGGATCTCCCAGTGGCCACACATTTTAATTCGACATCCCATTCCCATTCTGACATGTCTATCCACGGCCTCCTCTACCGTAAAGATGAAGCCACACTCAGGTTGGAGGAACAACACCTTATATTCCCTCTGGGTAACCTCCAACCTGATGGCATGAACATTGACTTCTCTAATTTCTGCTAATGCCCCACCTCCCCCTCGTACCCCATCCGTTATTTATTTTTATACACACATTCTTTCTCTCACTCTCCTTTTTCTCCCTCTGCCCCTCTGACTATACCCCTTGCCCATCCTCTGGGTTTCCCCCATCCCTTGTCTTTCTCCCTGGGCCTCCTGTCCCGTGATCCTCTCATATCCCCTTTGCCAATCACCTGTCCAGCTCTTGGCTCCATCCCTCCCCCTCCTGTCTTCTCCTATAATTTTGGATCTCCCCCTCCCCCTCCCACTTTCAAATCTCTTACTAACTTTTTCTTCAGTTAGTCCTGACGAAGGGTCTCGGCCTGAAACGTCAACTGTATCTCTTCCTAGAGATGCTGCCTGGCCTGCTGCGTTCACCAGCAACTTTGATGTGTGTTGCTTGAATTTCTAGCATCTGCAGAACTCCTGTTGTTTGCTTTAAGTATCTGCTGCTTCTGAACATTTTGTTCCTCTTCCTAAGGATCAGAGATGACGCTGTGCCTTCATTTGTAATTCCTCTCCACCAAGATTCAGGGCTTCAAAGATATTAATAATTGTAGGCATGTGGTTTTTCAATTAACATCTGGCCTTTTCAGTTCATCATTGGTCTAGGGTGCAGCCAAGTCCTGACTGAATAGTTTGCTGTGTAATGTAATGCCTGTATGAAGTAAGATGGCGGAGGTGTTAGATGTGGTAGTGCAGGTACAGATACGTTATCAGCTACATGTAAATGAGGTGTACCTTATGCCTACAGACAACGTTACTGAGCACCTCTAATGCACTGTACAGCCAAATAATGTTTTGAAGTGTAACTCACTTTGTGTAATAAATGCAGCAACCAATTTTATGTGCAGGAGATTTCCACAAACAGCAGTTTGGTCTCAGTCCTGATCATGCGTGCTATTTGTATGGAGTTACCATTTTCTCCCCGTGATCACGCAGATTTCCTCCTGGTTACCCCAGTTTCCTCACATTTCAGTAGATTGATTGGCCACTCCAGGTTGCCCCTAGTGTGTAGGTAAATGACAGAATCTGCGGGGAGCGGATGGAATGTGGGGAGAATGGTCTCACTAGTTAAACGGGTTGGTCAGTGGTTGGCATGGGCTTTGTGGATTGAAGGGGCTGTTTTTGTGCTATATCTCTCTCTGATTATATGAAGATTTAAAATAAAACCAGAAAATGCTGGAACAGCCAGCAAGTCAGGCAGCATCTGTGGAAAGGGAACTAAACAAAATTTCAGGTTTGGGACCTTCTGTCATAGCTAGGAAAGGGAGACGTTGCTTTTAAGTTGGAAAGGGCAGGGGAGGAATGGACGAAACAAAAATGAGGTCTCTTATAAAGTGCTCAAAGGGTTGCTGTGGTGATAAGTTGGTGTTGAAACCAGTTGGTTGATAGACTAACAGAGGGAAAAAATGGCACCTTGTTTCACACATACATACAATTCTTAGTTGAAATTACTTGAAAATGATGAGAACCCAAGGAAAGTTTTGCAAATTTTGTGCTCAGGACTTGAAGGCAGTATTAATACTTTCACCACCAGTGCTTGAGTCAAATCAAGAGTGAAGACAGCAGTCTGGATTTTTCTAGTATTTACAATATATGGGTCAGCACTGCATTGCATAGTGCATTTAACATAAGCATCGAAGATGTTCCCTGCCAGTATTTCAACTGTTCATATTTGTAATCAGTTTTCTCTCCCTCTCATCAGGGAACTAACTCCAGCTTCCACAGTGCTGTAGTGGTGGTTGTTGTTTTTTCCTAGCATTCCTTCGGGGGCAAGGATGACCTGTTTCCACTTCAGCTCTGAGAAACAAGGGATCCCTGTGCATAAACTTTAACATGTGGCAGTCATTGCAAACAAGCTACAGAAAGTGATGGATATAGCCCAGTCCATCACAGGCAAAGCCCTTCCCAAAACTGATCTCATCTACAAGAAGCACTGCTAGAAGAAAACAACATTCATCATCTTAAACACCCACAATACAGGCCAAATATCAAAAGTTCAAAGACCAAAGTAAATTTATTATCAAAATACATATACATCACGATATACAACCCTGAGGTTCATTTTCTTATGGGCATTCACAGTAAGTACAAGAAAACAGTAGCATCAATGAAAGACTGCATCCAACCAATGTGCAAAAGACAACAGACTGTGCAAATACAAAAAGAAACTAATAATAAAAAATAAGCAATAAATATCGAGAACATGAGATGAAGAGTCATTGAAAGTGAATCCATAGGTTGTAGGAACTTTTCAATGATGGGGTGAGTGAAGTTAAGTGAAATTATCCCCTCTGGTTCAAGAGCCTGATGGCTGAGGGTTAATAACTGTTCCTGAACCTAGTCTGGGTCCTGAGGCTCCTGTACCTTCTTCCTGATGGTGGCAGCGAGAAAAGACCATGGCCTGGATGGTGGAGGACCGTTTTCCTGCAACAGCGCTCCATGTAGATGTGTAGATGTGGCGTGGAAGGCATTATCCATGAGGCTGTGTTCACTACTCTTTGCAGGATTTTGCAATCAAGGGCTTTTGTGTTTCCATACTAGGCTGTGATGCAACCAGTCAATATACTCTCCACCACACATCTATAGAAATTTGTCAACATTTTTGATGATATGCTGAATTTTCGCAAAATCCTAAGCAAGTGGAGGCAGTGCTGTGCTTTCTTCATAATGGAAATTACATGCTGGACCCAGGACAGTTCTTCAAAAAAACACCCAGGAATTTAAAGCTCAGTACTCCTTAAACAAAATTCCAAATTCCAAAAATCCTGAAATCTAATAGAATTCAGTGCTGACAAGATGTCACAAATGGAAAATTCCACAAGACGCTGGGAAGGTTCCAGGTGATGTTGAGGCCTCTGTGCACCACAAACAGTTCTGAGAAGTCGCCTCAGATATGTAATGAGCAGAAGTTAACAAAAAATGGAAAAAACACCGCAGAAAGTGAAAAATGAAGATCTCGATCGTGTATCGTCAGCATCAGAGTGAACATATGCTACTTAACTGTATGCTGATCATGAAACAAGCAAAGATCTATCACAATGAACAATAAATTTAAGGTAATTGTGAATATTCAGCAGGCTAGTTGCAGAAATGTAAGAAAAGGCACAGCAGTAAATTCTTAAAGCGTCTGCTGATCACGAAAATCTAGCACTAGAAGAACTCTACAATGCTGTTTGTTTTTATACCTTACGTAAAACCTAAAGAAAAAGTAACATACAAATAAAGTGTACTGTAATCTTTAATCAAAACTCAGCATTGTAGGCGGAGACTGAAAGTCTGCCGTTGTTTGTTGTTATTCAACAGCCGATTCAGGCGTTCTCCTGATGCTGCAGTGCTGCTTTTGTTACCCTGCACACATTACATTTTCGTTATGTTAACGGATGTAATAACTTTTACTTTAAGTAATCCAGTATGTGTGATAGACAAGTGTAAGACAAAGACTGGTTACTGGTAGTACATGAATTCAGAGTCGGAAATTATGGTAATCCCAAGATATCTCAATATATATTTCAAAATCTGAAAAAATCCAAATCCAAAATACTACCAACCCCAAGCATTTTGGATAAGGTGTAATCAACCTGTATATGTTGATGGTAACTGGACAATGATTTCTTCAAGCAAGCCTGATTGAAGTTCCTGTAGTCAGGATTATGAAAGAGAACTCCCTTGGTAAGTAGAGTGCTTGGCACTTAATCATCATATGTTCCAGGTCGGGAGAAACAAGAATGCAACAAGACCATTGCATCCAAGCAGCGCAAAGCGTTTAACATGAAACACAGACAATCACCTTTTACCTTCTCTGAATCTGCAATCTAGTGCACCCTGTGTATCAAGAAGTCCTCGGGTCTTAACAACGTATCCAACATGTCTGGATTGAGCCATGTCTCCATGAAATAGAGAGTGCAGTAATTCCTCATTTCTTTCCAATACAACAATCTTGCCCTTAGGTCCTCAATCTTGATCTTCAGTACATAATGCTGGTTAAGGGAAATTTCATGCCCCCCATGTTTTAGCCTGGCTTGGAGTCCTCCGCTCCTCCCTCTCATTTGGCCATGGCGATGTATTTTCGGCTGCTTAAAGCTGCTCCACTACCATGTTTGAGAGTTCAGTCTGCCAAATCCTTAAGGAAGTCCTCACCTCCAACCTTCTGACTGTCAATACAGGAGCCCCTCAGGGCTGCATACTGAGTCCCCTCCTTTACTCCCTGTATACCCATGACTGTATCACCACCCACTGCTCCAATCTGCTAATTAAATTTGCTGATGACACTACATTGATTGGCCTTATCTCGAATAATAACAAGGTCACCTACAGGGAAGAAGTCATCTCTCTGACACAGTGGTGTCAAGAAAACAACCTCTCCCTCAATGTCGTAAAAACAAAGGAGCTGGTTGTGGATTACAGGCGGAATGGAGGTGGGCTAACCCCTATTGACATCAATGGGTCTGGGGTTGAGAGGGTAAACAGCTTCAAGTTCCTTGGCATCCACATCACCGAAGACCTCACGTGGTATGTGAACACCAGCTGTGCGGTGAAAAAGCCACAACAGTGGCTCTTTCACCTCAGACGGTTGAGGAAGTTTGGTATGGGCCCCAAATCCTAAGAACTTTCTTGAGGGGCACAACTGAGAGCATCCTGACTGGCTGCATCACACTCTGGTATGGGAACTGTACCTCCCTTAATCGCAGGACTCTGCATAGAGTGGTGCGGACAGCCCAGCGCATCTGTAGTTGTGAACTTTCCATGGTTCGGGACATTTACAAGGACAGGTGTGTAAAAAGAATGCGTAGGATCCTTGGGAACCGAAGCCACAATATATTTCAGCTGCAACCATCCAGGAAGCAGTACCACAGCATAAAAGCCAGGACCAATAGGCTCCGGGACAGCTTCTTTCACCAGGCCATCAGACTGGTGAACTCACGCTGATTTGAGTGTACTCTATATTACATTGACTGTTCTATTTATTATAAATTACTATGATTGCACATTGCACATTTAGATGGAGACATAATGTAAAGATTTTTACTCCTCATGTATGGGAAGGATGTAAGAAATAAAGTCAATTCAATTCAATTCAAATCGAGAATTGACAGTACAAAGGAATGTTACCTAATGGGAAGTTATAGGTTACAGACTGCAGTGAGAGTGGTTCAGAAGAAGTGTATTTAGAAGTTTTGTAAACTGCCTGTAACATATTGCCATAGTTCACCAGCACCATCTTACATCTCTTTTCATGCCTCTTCTCAGTACTACCATTGGGCAGGAGGTATAGGAAGCTTGGGTCCCACACCACCAAGCTCATCAACAGTTATTACTGTTCAATCATCAGGATTCTAAGCCAACATGAACAACCTCACTCACCTCAACTCTGAACTGATTCCACAAACAACAGACTCACTTTCAAGAACTCTACAACCTATGTTCTAAGTATTATCTATCATTTATTTATTTATTTTTGCACATTGGTTGCTTGTCAGTCTTTGTTTATGTATAGTTGTCATAAATTATATCGTACTTTTTCATTTTCCTGTAAATGTCTGCAAAGAAATGAATCCCAAGGTAGCAGTGTATGGTGAAGTATGCATATTTTGATAATAAATTTAGTTTGACTTTTGACTTTGAGTTGGATTTGAACAAATGAGTCTTTGGTCCAACAGATATGAGTCCATGGAAAACAGGCTTTGCTCTAGGGATTTAGCTTGCATACACTCATAATTGGATACAAATGCTTTTGTCCAGACTTCTTCTTAAAGGCTCCTCCCTGACACTGCCGATCATAAACTTCTCCCTGCCCTCAGTCTCCCTCCTTTACAGCACCCTTTTCAAACACTTCTCCCTCATTTTATTGACCTTCATATCCTCTGTGTAATTCTTCTTCACCCTGCCTTCCCTCTCAGTCCCTTCCTGTTTCACTCACACCCTTTTCCAGCATCCTTGCCTTCTCCATTCTCTCCCCCTTTAGTCACACATTTCCATTAACTTTCTCTCAGAGTTATATAGCATGGGAATGGGACCTTTGGCCAGACTCATCTATGATGCCCATCTAATCTGCAAACCATTGAAGGAACTTAGCAGGTCAGGCAGCATCTATCAAGGGAAATAGACAGTTGACGTTTCAGGTTGAGGCACTAAAGGACCAGTCCAGATGAACGGTCTGAACCTAAAATATCGACTGTCCTTTTCCCTCCATAGATGCTGCCTGTCCTGCTGAGTGCCGCCAGTGTTTTGAGTGTTGCTGCAGATTCTAACATCTGCAACCTGTTTTGTTTCCACCTTTGCCATCTAGGCCCATTTGTCTGCATTTATCCCCCATCCAAACCTTCCCTATCCATGTAACTGTCCAAAAGTATTTTAAATGTTATTATTGTACCTGCTTGTTCCTTAAATGCATTTTTCTCGACATGAAATTTCCATTCAGATCCCTGTCCCACCTTAAACCTGTGCCTTCTGGTTTTGATTCCCTTTGCTTGAGACAAAGTCTGTGTGCTTTCACCTTGTTAATGCCTCTAATAATTTTATACACTTCTGCTAGATCATCCCTGAGTCTCCAAAGGATAAAATCCTCCTTTCACATCCTGCTCTCACCATCAGTTCACTTTGCCCTTCTTACATAGAACATGGAACATAGATACCCACAGCACATTACAGGCCCTTCTCCTTCGTCCATTCTTCGTGCTTCTCCTTCGTCCATTCAAACAACTTGCCATACTACTGCATACTACTTCAACTACTACACAGAGTCTTGTCATCTTCAGAAGTTTTCTGATGACTCTGCCATAGTTGGATGCATCAGCAAGGGAGATGAGGTTGAGTACAGGGCTACAGTAGGAAACTTTGTCACATGGTGTGAGCAGAATTATCTGCAGCTTAATGTGAAAAAGACTAAGGAGCTGGTGGTAGACCTGAGGAGGGCTAAGGTACCGGTGACCCCTGTTTCCATCCAGGGGGTCAGTGTGGACATGGTGGAGGATTACAAACACCTGGGGATACGAATTGACAATAAACTGGACTAGTCAAAGAACACTGAGGCTGTCTACAAGAAGAGTCAGAGCCGTCTCTATTTCCTGAGGAGACTGAGGTCCTTTAACATCTGTTGAACGATGCTGAGGATATTCTACGAGTCTGTGGTTGCCAGTGCTATCATGCTTGCTGTTGTGTGCTGGGGCAGCAGGCTGAGGGTAGCAGACACCAACAGAATCAACAAACTCATTCGTAAGGCCAGTGATGTTGTGGAGATGGAACTGAACTCTCTGATGGTGGTGTTTGAAAAGAGGATGCCATCCAAGTTGCATGCCATCTTGGACAATGTCTCCCATCCACTACATAATGTACTGGGTGGGCACAGGAGTACATTCAGCCAGAGACTCATTCCACCGAGATGCAACATAGAGCGTCATAGGAAGTCATTCCTGCCTGTGGCCATCAAACTTTACAACTCCTCCCTTGGAGGGTCAGACACCCTGAGCCAATAGGCTGGTCCTAGACTTATTTCCTGGCATAATTTACATATTACTATTTAATTATGTTTGGTTTTATTACTATTTAATTATTTATGGTGCAACTCTAACGAAAACCAATTTCCCTCGGGATCAATAAAGTATGACTATGACTATAGCCTCTGACCCTTCCTGTTTGACTTTCATTTCCTCAGCACAGCTCCCTTTCAACAGCCTCTTCCTTCATTCATTTTTCTACCCAATAGGGTAGCAGGAATGACACCCTTTATCACTCACTCTACCCTGCTCCCTCCCCTTCACTTTCTGCCCCCTTTCAGCCTACTCATGCCCCCGCTTCCCTACTCAACTTCCTGCACTTAAGTTCAAAGTTCAAAGAAAGTTTATTATCAAAGTACATATATGTCACCACATACAACCCTGAGATTCACTTTCCTGTGGGCATACTCAGCAAATCTATAGAATAGAAAGTTCAATGAAAGATCATCAAACTAATAATTCATAATGAGATTTCCCTCTTCTCCCTGTGACAGGAGGCTTTGCAGGTGACCTCCCATGTTTTCTCATTTGACAAGAGCCCACTTCACAGCAAGCCCAAAATAGAAAATGAGTGCCAGATACAGCATGGAAAAGGCCCTTCAGCCCAACAAGTCGATGCAGACCACCCGTCATAAGATATATACCCAGTGGTACATTACATTGTTACATGCAGCACACACAAAATGCTGGAGGAGCTCAGCAGGCCAGGAAGCATCTGTGGAAAACAGTAAACAGTCGATGTTTTGGGCTGAGACCCTTAATCGGGACAGCCTGGCCTGCTGAGTTCCTCAGAGCATTTTGTGTGTGTTGCTTTGGATTTCCAGCATCTGCAGATTTTCTGGTGCTTCTGGTTTACAGTGTTACTTGCTGAGTGGGATCTCAGGGATGAAGATCGGAAGTTACATCGCTTAAAGTGGCCATTCAGGCATGCTCCAGCATGAGGAACTGGGACCCCTACTCTTTGTGATATTTATAAATGACCTGGATGAGGAAGTGGAGGGATGGGTTAGTAAGTTTGCTGATGACACAAAGGTTGGGGTGTTGTGGATAGTGTGGAGGGCTGTCAGAGGTTACAGCAGGACATTGATAGGATGCAAAACTGCACTGAGAAGTGGCAGACGGAGTTCAACCCAGATAAGTGTGAGGTGGTTCATTTTGGTAGGTCAAATACAATGGCAGAATATAGTATTAATGGTAAGGTTCTTGGCAGTGTGGAGGATCAGGGGGACCTTGGGGTCTAAGTCCATAGAACACTCAAAGCTGCTGCGTAGCTTGACTCTGGTTAAGAAGGCATATGTTGCACTGGCCTCCATCAATCGTGATATTGAGTTTAGGAGCTAAGAGGTAATGTTGCAGCTATATAGGACCCTGGTCAGACCCCACTTGAAGTACTGTGCTCAGCTCTGGTTGCTTCACTACAGGAAGGATGTAGAAGCCATAGAAAGGGTGCAGAGGAGATTTAGAAGGATGTTGCCTGGATTGGGGGGCATGCCTTATGAAAACAGGTTGAGTGAACTCAGCCTTTCCTCCTTTGAGCGACAGAGGATGAAAGGTGACCTGATAGAGGTGTATAAAATGATGAGAGACATTGATTTTGTGGACAGTCAGAAACTTTTTCTCAGGGCTGAGATGGCTAGCATGAGAGGGCACAGTTTTAAGGTGCTTGGAAGTAGGTACAGAGGAGATGTCAGGGTTATGTTTTTTTATGCAGAATGTGGAATGGGCTGCCGGTGACGATGGTGGAGGCAGATACGATAAGGTCTTTTAAGAGACTGCTGGATAGGTACATGGAGCAACCCTAGGTAATTTCTCGGTTAAGGACCTGTTCGGCACAGCTTTGTGGGCCAAAGGGCCTGTATTGTGTTGTAGGTTTTCTATGTTTCTATGTGCATTTCTCTTCATGCTTTTTATGAGCCTCCTCTCTGTCCAATCTGAATTACGGTCCTGCATTTCTTTTCTCCCTGCTGTGCCCAACACTGGCAGGCCTGGACATCTCCAGACCATGATCCCTGCTGTTGACCTCAGTGGCTCTAATGATCCAGAGCAGATTCAAAACCCGCACTTCACCGCCATCTGCCCAACACTGGCAGGCCTGGACATCTCCAGACCATGATCCCTGCTGTTGACCTCAGTGGCTCTAATGATCCAGAGCAGATTCAAAACCCGCACTTCACCGCCATCTATGTGGGTTCCAACAACCTCAGACACCTCCAAAGTGCCGGTTGCACAACTTGCAACTCTTGACTCCAGCCTTGACCTCCAGGCTGGGTCTCCGTGCGCTGCCGCGGGAACCCCCATCTCCCCTTCAGCCCTCACTAATCCGCAATCCTGTCTCTCTCAGGTTCCACCACCAGCTCTTGGGTCCTCGGAAACTCCATCTTCCTCTCACCCCACCATCTCTGAACACCCCAAATCTCCCTTCCCCACAGACAGTGCCAACCCCTCCCCCCGCCCCCCCCCCTGATCCCAGCTCTCATCCAAGCCGGGTCTTCACCATCCCCTCTGACCTTCCCCTCTCTGAGGCAGAATGTTCTGTCCTCAGTAAGGGCCTCACCTTTGTCCCCCTGCGCCCTCACCTCAGTGAGTTCCATGCCCAGCATGACGCTGAGCTCTTCTTCTGCCGCCTCCGACTCCGATCCTTTCTCTTTGGCAAGGAATTTCCACCCCACACTGATGACCGCTTCTCCTGTCTTCAACCCTCCCCTCCTCTTCCTGGACTGCCTGCTCTGGACCTTTTCATTGCCAACTGCCAATGGGCCATCAACCATCTAGACTTCAACACTCCTCTCTACAATTCCAGCCTCACTTCTTCCGCATGCTTTCCTTCCACTCCCACCATCAAACCCACAGATAAGAGAGGTGCTGTAATAGTCTGGCATACTGACCTCTACCTTGCTGACGCCCACAGCCAGCTCTCAGACACCTCCTTTTACTTACCCCTTGAACAGAACCGCACTAAGGAACACCAGGCCATTGTCTCCCGCACCATCACTAACCTTATTGACTCTGGGGATCTCTCATCCACCGCCACCAACCTACTTGTCCAGGTAGACCCATTGTTTCAGCTTGTTCCTGCCCACTGAACTCATATCTGCATACCTCAACTCTGTTTCATCCCCCCTAGTTCAGTCCCTTCCTTACTACATCCATGACACCTCACACAGTCTGGATCTTTTCAAGGATTTCAGGTTCCCTGACCCCCACATCATCTTATTTTTACCATAGATGCCCACACCCGCCACACCTCCATCCCCCACCAGGAAGGCCTCAAAGCTCTTCATGTTTTTTGTGGACACCAGACCAAACCAGTTTCCCTCCACCACCACTCTCCTCTCAATGATTTCTCCTTTGGCTCCTCCCACTTCCTTCAAACAAAAGGTGTAGCTATGGGCACTCGTATGGGTCCCAGCTATGCCTGCCTGTTTGTCAGCTACGTGGAACAGTCTATGTTCCAAGCCTATTCTGGTGACTGTCCTGCACTTTTTCTATGCTAGATCGACAGCTGCATTCCTGCACCCATGCTGAATTTGTCAACTTCATCCACTTTGCCTCCAACTTCCACCTGCCCTCAAATTTACCTGGTCTATTTCTGACACCTCCCTCCCCTTTCTCGATCTCTCTGTCTCTATCTCTGGAAACAGCTTATCTACTGATGTCTCTTACAAACCCATGGATTCTCACGGCTGCCTGAACTATACCTCCTCCCACCCTGTTACTTGTAAAAACATCATCCCCTTCTCTCAGTTCCTCTGTCTCCGCCACAGTTGCTCTCAGGATGAGGCTTTTCATTCCAGAAGAAAGGAGCTGTCTTCCTTCATCAAAGAAAGGGGCTTCCCTTCCTCCACCATCCATGCTGTCCTCGACTGCATCTCTTCCATTTCAGGCATGTCTGCTATTACCTCATCCTCCTGCCACTCTACCAGGAATAGAGTTCCTCTTGTCCTCATCAACCACCCCACCAGCCTCCGCATCCAGCACATAATTCTATGCAACTTCTGCCATCTCCACTGGGATCCCACCACCAAGCACATCTTTCCCTCCCCCCCCCCCACTTTCTACTTTCCACAGGGATCGCTCCCTACACAATTCCCCTGTCCATTCATCCCTCCTCACTGATCTCATTCCTGGCACTTATCCTTGCAAGTGGAATAAGTGCTACACCTCCTCCCTCACTACCATTCAGGGCCCCAAACAGTCTTTCCAGGTGAGGTGACACTTAATTTGTGAGTCTGCTGGGGTCATATATTATGTCTGGTACTCCCGATGTGGCCTTCTGTATATCGGCGAGACCCGATGTAGATTGGGAGACTGCTTCGCCAAGCACCTATGCTCCATCCGCCAGAAAAAGCAGTATTTCCTCATGGCCACCCATTTTAATTCCAGTTTCCATTCCCATTTCGATATGTCTATCCATGGCTTCCTCCACTGCTGCAATGAGACCACGTTCAAGTGGAGGAGCAGCACTTTATATACTGTCTGGGTAGACTCCAACCTGATGGCATGAACATCAATTTCTCGAGCCTCCGGTAATTGTCTCCCCTCCACCATTCCCCATTCCCATTTCCCTCTCTCACCTTATCTCCTTGCCCGCCCATCGCCTCCCTCTGGTGCTCCTTCCCCTTTTTCTTTCTTCCATGGCCTTCTATCCTCTTCTATCAGATTCCCCTTTCTCCAGCCCTGTATCTCTTTCACCAACTTCCCAGCTCTTTACCTCATCCCTCCTCCCTCAGGTTTCACCTATCACATTGTGCTTCTCTCTCCCCTTCCCCCACCTTTTATCTCTACCCCTCAGCTTTTTTTCACCAGTCCTGCTGAAGTGTCTCAGCCCGAAACGTCGACTGTACTTTTTTTCCATGGATGCTGTCTGGCCTGCTGAGTTCCTCCAGCATTTTGTGTGCGTTGCTTGGATTTCCAGCATCTGCAGATTTTCTCTTGTTTTCCCCTTTCTCCCGTGTCTGTATATCAATTCCTCTCGCAAGGTTTTATGCAACTCCATTGAACTATTGCTTTTGACAGAAATTCCACCACCCCAGCCACAATTAAAGGTTATTATCTGTTCTCTCTCTCTCTCTCTATTTATCCTTGTCTGAAATGTGCCCTCACACAGAAATGTAAATTTGCATTCTTGACTGTTTGCTTTACGTCCGAATTCACCCAGGTTCCTCTCTGCTACCCCCACACAGTGAAGGATCTCTGTCAATAAAAGCTGCTCTTTGTAAACCTCTACCCTGAAACCAGTTTGACACGTGACTGAAACTCAGGTAGACAAGTGTGAGGGATGCAACTTGATACCACTGGTATTCAGAGCCCTCCCACAGCACTGTTACAGGCACACAACTCCCAGGGCCTATTGCAGCTGCAAAATACCAGGCACTGAAGAACACAACATTTAACTCCTTCAGCACATCCCCAGTTTTTATTTCCCAGGTCAATATTTGGAGTGCTTAATGTAAGCTTCATTTCTGTGGTAGGAAAGGTAAAAGGAGGGCAGGCTACTCAGTCATAAAATTGCATTATTATAGACCAGGCCATGCTCCCTTCTTTTTGCCATCGGACAGGAAGTACAGAAGCCTCAGGTCACAAACTGCCATTTTCGGGAATAGCTATCACCCATTAACTACCAGGATCCTGAACCAGCGTGGATAACTTCACTCACTTCAACACTCTACTGATTCCACAATCTATGGGCTTACTTTCAAGGAATCTACAACTCAGGTTCTTGATAATATTTACTTATTTATGTATATCTATTGCACAATCTGTCTTCTTTTGCATATTGGTTGTTTTACAGTCTTTGTTTATGTATCGTTTTCATAAATTCTATTGTATTTCTTTATTTTCCTGTAAATACTTGCCGGAAAATGAAACTCAAGGTAGCTATATGGGTGACATATACGTACTTTGATAAGAAATTTACTTTGATCTTTGAACTTCAGTGTAAAACTAGGTGATGGATAGTCTGCAGAGACTTGCTGGGCTGAAGGGCCTATTTCATTGCTGTATCTCTATACGACTCCTTCCTGACCCCTCTTTTGCTATGGGCTTGCTGTAAAGTGGGCTGTTGTCAAATGAGAAAACATGGGACGTCATCCGCAAACTCCTGTCACAGGGAGAAGAGGGCAATCTCATTTTGAATTACTGGTTTATTATTGTCAAATGTACCAAGATACAGTGAAAAGCTTGTCTTGCATACTGTTCATACAGATCAAATCATTACACAGTGCAGTGAGGTAGAACAAAGTAAAACAATAACAACGCAGGTGAAGTGTAACAGTGCATCCGACATCACAATGTCTTCAGTGTTTTAATAATATTGACTTCTATTAATTCTTTCCTTCAGAGTCAGATTTATTGTCTCCGACTTAGATGACATGAAACTTGTTGTTTTGTGGCAGCATTACAGTTTTTGTGGCTGCAAATGACTCTTGCCTGTTTGTGTAGAGCAAATCTGGTGGTGCTCATTCTCCAAACTTTGCAAGAAAAGATATTACTTACCTGCAATGGATACGTAAATGGCAGCCAAAGGTTGCTTGATCATTGAGGATATCACTTAGTGTAGACAAATCCACAAATTCCAGAAAGGACCATTACAAGGTGATTTAATGTGAGAACTCTGAAGTGGTCATTCCATACAATAAGTCAGGACAATTCTAGCATTTCACTACACCCTGCCAGTAAAGGTCCTGAAAAATATGAGCAACTTCCATGTCTTGTGAGCCAGCACAATAAGGGGAGATATTGATGGTAGAATTCGCCTCTGCCTTTAGCGTATCAACACAACCTTTGGATGTCTGAAGAAAAGAAGATCAAGACCTCAGACCTGCTAAACGGTGATCCCTGCTCTTCTGTATGTTTCTGAGTTATTGACTGACTAGAGCAAAGTTCAAAGTAAATTTATTATCAAAGTACTCATATGTCGCCATATACAACTCTGAGATTCAACTTCTTGCGGGCATACTCCGTAAATACAAGAACCATAATAGAATCAGTGAAAGACTGCACCCAAGAGGATGGACAACCATTGTGCAAAAGACAACAACTGTACAAATACAAAGGGGAGAATGTAATGAGAATAAATAAAAAAACAATAAATATGGAGAACATGAGATAAAGGGTCCTGGAAAGTGAATCCATATATCGTGGGAACAGACACTGATAAAGTATCTATAATGTTGTCTCAACAAAATCTTCCAAGTTCATTGGCAAGGTAGACAAAGCATGGTCAGGCATCCAAGGCTCTCTTATTTGCTTATGGTATAGAAAAAGGTCTTTTAGCCCATTGAGACCACAGCAATTCTCAGGACAATCCACTTCCCTAGATAATTTTCCATCTAGCTCATTCACCCCATATTCCCATCAATTCTACCATCTACAATGACTGCACAAGGGGTGATCTACAGTGGCCAATTAACCTATCAACCCACATAGGGGATGGAATTGGAGAAGCCGGAGAACATGTGCAAACTCTACACAGATGGCACCAGAGATCAGGTTTGAACCTGCCTACTGGAACTGTACCATCTGCTCACTGTGCAATCCTGTGTCCTTTCCAGCACCCTTGACATCGGCACTGAAGTCCTTATTGCAATCGGATGCACAACTGTGTCATTCACGTGCCCAAGACCAGACTCCCAACACTCGGTTCCAAGCTCCATTGTGACTAAACCTTATTAAATAGACAAAATAAGCGCTTCAAGGTTTTTCTCAAAACCTCCTTGGGAACATGCAACATCCCCAAGCCCATCACCACTCACAATGGAGAAAAGCAATCAGAATGGCATTGAGACCCTTGCTTTGAAGTCCAGCAAAAGTGCCCCATCTGTTCACCTCATCAAGTACCCCTTGTACTTTCCATGGTATAGTAGTAGAGTAATGTAACAGATATTTCACCAGTAATTTATTAGTATATTATCTAGATAGAGTGAGTGAATTTGAATGTGTCAGTGTGAAATATGTGGAGAATTTCTTCACTGCTTTTCATGTTTTGCTGTTAGAAACCCAAGGCTCATGGCTTGTCTGTGGTGTTTCCATGGAATTACTGCAAAAGCTATCCCATATAAATGTACTTCCTAAGAGATGGATGGAAACATAAACCAGATAACAGGAAGCATAATTCATTGAGTCTTTCAGCGGTTTGCTGGTTATCTTCAAACAAATGCAAAGTAAATCAGTATGTAAAAAAAAGAGGAAGGTGATATATGTACTTTGCGATATGAGTCTCTACAGCCTCCTAGAAGTAAAAGTTCAGGCTTCAGAAAGACATTTTACAATCTTATTTTCCCTCAAACGTTTTATGTTCATGACCTAAAAAGATTTGTAGCTGAAAGAACACAGAGTGGTTAAAGATACACAGAGGCTTTCTTGTATCTGAACAGAACAGGTTTGCAGGCAATTTTCCTGCTGTTACATTAGTGAGACAAAGTATTTGTCTAGAAGGTTGTGGAGAATGCAAGCCCCCCCTCCCCTTCCCCTGCCGCCGGTATGGTCATCCATGATGCAACAGTGGAAGAAGTTGAATTACCTCACCAGGTCAGTCAGGGTCAGGGATCTTTCATAATAATACTAGTAACCATTTACAAGCAACCATACCCTCTCAGTGACATAACTATGGCATGAAATACTGGAAATATTCAACAGGTCAGGCCACATCTTGGAAAAACAAAGTTAATGTTCCACATTGAAAATCTTTCACCGGATTTTTATCTCAATACATTTGACATTTTTCTACACTACCAGCCCCCCAATACAAATCACTGCAATGTGACTGGGTTTAATTCTGCCAGAAAAATTGGAATCTCCCAGTCGCCGCCCATTTTAATCCACTTTCCATTCCCATTCCAATATGTCTATGATGAGGCCACACTTAGGTTGGAGGAACAACACCTTATATTCCGTTTGGGTAGCCTCCAACCTGATGGCGTGAACATTGATTTCTCGAGCTTCCGGTATGTAATGCCCTCCAAACCCCCTCTCCTTCACCATTTCCCATCCCCTTTTCCCTCTCTTGTTTTATCTCCTTGCCTGTCCATCACCTTCCTCTGGTGCTCCTCCCCCTTTTTCTTTCTTCCATGGCCTTCTATCTCTATCACCAACTTACTTCCCAGCTCTTTACTTCATCCCTCCCCTTTCAGGTTTCACCCATCACCTTGTGTTTCTTTCTCCCCTCCCGCCACCTTTTAAATCTACTCCTCAGCTTTTTTTTCTCCATTCCTGCTGAAGGGTTACGGCCCGAAACGTCGACTGTACTCTTTTCCTTCGATCCTGCCTGGCCTGCTGAGTTCTTCTGACATTTTGTGTGTGTTGCTTGGATTTCCAGCATCTGCAGATTTTCTCTTGTTTGAATTTAATTGTTATCGTGTATGAAGATAGTATCTTGTGTGTTATACAAGCTTTCTTTTCTGGATATGCCAGGACACTTCAGATACTGAGAAGGTGCTAGGAACATCAATGGGACAGTCTGCATCTACGGAGGGAAATGAACACTGGACAAATCAAGTCAAGACACTTCACCTGGATTTGAGTTCAGATGGGTCTCAACTCGAAAAGTTGACTATTTCCCTCCTAAGATGATACCTGACTTGCTGAGTTTCTCTGGTGCTTTGTGTGTTGCTCCAGATTCCAGCATCTGGGTGTCTTGAGAAAGAGATATGCCCCTGAGAACCCTTCTACTATTTGAATCCTTTGGCCTGAATCAGAATCAGGATTAATATCATTGGCAAATGTCATGAAATTTGTTGTTTTGGGGCAGCAGTACTTTAGAATATAGTAGTAAAACAATATATAAAATAATAATATACTTATTGCAATTAATAGCTTTATATATAATTAATTTATAGATATATAGACATCTAGATAGATAATTAATTAAGTCATGCAAAAAAAGATACTGAGGTCGTGTTCATGGGTTCATTGTCCATTCAGAAATCTGATGGTGGAGGGAAAGAAGCTGTTCCTGAAACATTGACTGTGTGTCGTCAGGCTCCTGTAGCTTCTCCTTGATGGTAGCAATGTGAAGAGGGCATGTCCTGGGTGATGTTTAAGTAATTGCATCCCATAGGCTACTCAGGGAATAAGTTGTATACCAAGAGGAAGAGAATGCATAGGGCTGGATCTGCATGAGTTTATTCTCTTTCAGCACTTGACTGAGTTCATCAAGCCCAGGTGGGGGCAGGGGGGGGGGTGGAGATTGCAGTGGAAATGAGTTGGGAGAAGTAAAAAGCAAAATAAAATTTAATTTTGTTCCTTCTTATCACTACTTGCTACCACTAGTGCTGTTATGTAAGTATAATTGTGCACTTCACTTGGCAGAGTGATTATAAACTCGCCAACCCTGTTCACGGAAGTCAAACGTAAGCAGAGTTAAGAAATGGTAAAAACTGAAAATGAATAGCAGTCAAAGTCTCCTTGAAATAGTTGAATAAACAGGTAAAGATACTCTCCTATTCAGTGAAGTTATTCAGAATATGTCAACTAATGACGAGTGATACTTTGGCTGGGCTGTGTTGTAGAAAATCCCCGATCTGACAATGGAATCCTTGCTTCACCATTTAGGCCTTTAGCTTTGGAATGTTGCCAGCTGCTCGCCTAAGTGTCCCTCAAAACTGCAATCTATGGGAACCAGACCACCCTTCAGCTGGTGAATACCAAGGGGCTTATACACTGCTTAAATTGAGAAATTGTGTAATACTAGGCTCCCAGTACAATTTTGGTCTGGGCTCCCTCCCCTCCCCTCCTTCTATCCTGACTCTGTATAAACTGGTACCAAATTAGGAAGAGAGAGAGAGAGGGAGAGCAGCAGAGACAGAGACAAACAGATGAACTGACATCACAGGCCTGGGCCTGAAGTCAATGATATGGTAAAATGGTGGCCATAATTGCTACCTTCAGTGAGATCGAGAGTCAGCTAGTTGGGGTGGGGGCATAGGGTGGAACAATAGGAGGCAGGTTAGACTAACTCCTGTGGCTGGATTGCGTCGAGCGTAGGGAAGGGTCTTTTCCAGCCCAGATGTGAGGGGAAGCAAAATGGCCCCACACCTCCCCCAATCACAACATCATCAGGCTCGAGTGACTCCCCACTCACTCCCTGGTCCTCACTGATGTACGACAGCTTAAGGCTGCAGTTTCTCCACAGGAGCCAGAGCAGATGTACTTACATATATAAACAAGTTCCTCCCACTGCTCCCAACTAGACACAATTAATCACTATTAATAAAATGTCAGTATTGCTCTACAACAATTTTGACTGTCTTGTTTGCAACTCAGCTGTAATTGTTTGATGTTCACCTGGCAACACAGATAGGGTCTTATATGGCCCATTTAACTTCAAAGTTCAAAGTAAATTTTATTATCAAGGTACATATATGTCACCATATACAATCCTGAGATTCATTTTATTGTGGGCATGCTCAATAAATCTATAGAATAATAGTCATAACAGAATCAATGAATCAAACTTCCTAGTTCCTATAGTTTAAAACTCCTACATTATTGCCTGCCCTTGTGGGTCATTGTTTGTCTCCAATGTGTCTTTAAGCAGTGCTCTTAATGATGCAGGTGGAAAGTAGAGTCAGCATTACAAAAGCATCTGTCTCGCTTTTTGGTAATATGAAGACATGTATCTAGTTTCTTTTTAGTTGTTTGCCCCTTTCACAAATCCATAAAGCCGCCACAGAGTGTGTCAAGTAGGAGCTTCTTCATCACTTGTTTTCTTTCCTTCTTTCTAAATTATCTTGCATTTGTACCAATTCACAAGATACAACAGCATTAGCTCCCAAATCACAATGACAATTTGCAAGGATGCGAGCATCTTAATTCAATAATCATTTGGTAAGCAAGTCGTGCTGCACAGAAGCAGGTCATTCATCCCACTGAGTCTGCACAAACCATCAAACACCAAGTTACACTAACTCAGTACACCCCAACTCGCCTATGCCAGCCACTGTGCCCACCAGGCTAACCTTATTTGCTCACATTTGACTCACGTTACTCTAAACGTCTCCTACGTACTTACACAAATGTGTTTTGAATATCGTTATTTTTACCTGCCTCAACCAGTTTCTCTGGCTACCCATTAAATATCCACACCATCCCCTGCACGAAGAAGTTGCCCCTCCGGTTCTTTATAAATCATTCACCTCTCACCTTAAACCTAAGCCCTCTAGTTTTAATCACAAACAAGGGAAAATCTGCAGATGCTGGAAACCCGAGCAACACACACAGAATGCTGGAGGAACTCAACAGGCCAGGCAACATCTATGGAAAAGAGTACAGTCAATGTTTTGGGCCAAAACCGTGACTGTACTCTTTTCCATAGATGTTGCCTGGCCTGTTGAGTTCCTCCAGCATTCTGTGTGTGTGTCTCTCTAGTTTTAAGGTCCCCTAGCCTGGGCAAAGGACTCTGTGTGTTCACACTACTTTTCATTGACATGCCAGAAGCAATTTACAATGGTCAATCAACCAACCAACCATCTTTACTATTTGGGAAAAGTTATGTATTCATATGGGGAGCATACAGACTCCAGGCAGAGGATATTTCCTTTGTTCTACCCATCCCTGCTCCACTCTCTCTGCTGCTGAAAACTTGTTTTCCGTTTCCCAGTTCTGGCGAAGGGTCTCAGAACTGAAACAATAACTTTCTCTCTTTTCACAGAAGCAGCCTGACCAGCACTTTCTGCTTGAGTTGAATTGAACCTAGGTTGCTAAATCTGTGAAGTAGCAGCTCTACTTGCTGTGCAATTCTATCACTCAAAACAACTCTTACTTAAATATAATCCTACTGCACAAATTCAAAGCTGCTCCCAGTCTGTGTTACCCTTTTTGATTATAAACCTGATTGCTATAATTGCATTAATTTAAACCTGGGGGCACTCTAACAGGTCCAGGCCTTCGTCAGTCTGCGGCACACCTATTGCTGGAACTTGACCCTATTGCCCTCTCATGGTAGAAGCTTGCATTTACTCCAGCTCCCCCATTCTTTCTGATCCAATCTAATTTGACATCTGACACTGTGAATGCAATTTGTGTATTCGGAGACTATTGCTTCACTCTTGTGATGTCACCTGTGGCTCTATCAAGGATTCTGATTGGACAGTGTTGTGGCGCAGTGCTGTAATTTAGCCTGTGAGGAAAACAAACCTTGGGACAAAGGGCAGGGCAGCCAGGTTTTTCATAAAATAACAAAATCGACGGATTTCTGTGGAGAGCCTTGAGGCAAGAGAAACAATGCACGAACAAGGTGGTTAAAAGCTTACATTGGAGTTTATATTTCTGAAATTATGACTGTCACAGGTAAACTCAGGAAGAAATTTGTATATTCCATTATATCAGGCTTCTCCAGTTCATTGCATCGTCCAATCATCTCCCAGACTGTTAAATCAAACATTTTAATGAAAAAAAATTTAAATGATACGTTCTGAGCTGAGAAATTGTGAAATTGGATGTAATGATTAACTGCAGATTCACAAAAATAAACATAGCTGTAAATTTTAACTTATGGGAGTATTCAAACTATGCAGTGAACAATCTGCTCTCTCCCATTCTCCTCACATCCAGGACATTTTATTCTTTCAGTCTTGTTTAAATACCTTGAAACTCAAGCTCACAAAGTCAACTTGAGTATATCAGAACTATATACAGTATATTAGGCAAAGGCCATTTATATACAGGGAGCTTGAAGCGAGTCATGCGTAGGGCACAAGTAAATATTTAAAAGGATGGATGGAGGTTAAAAAATCTCCGAGGGATGGGCAGAGGAGGTTTAAGGTATTCATGTAAGACCTCCAATGTCTCCTATTTCTCATGAAAAAAAAATCAATATTATTGCTGACATCAGTTTTGACTGATGTAATCTGAGCCTTAAGACCAGCTCAAATTGCAGGCGTACCTAATGAAGATATAAGGATGCTGCTGTAGATCACAGCTCCTCTGGACTCTGGAGCCCCTTAGACGTGGATCTCAGGTAAAATAGGAAGAGAAGTGGGAAGAGAAATATGAAAAACCCTAATAAACTGTGCGAAAGATTATGTTGGGGCACGGTGGATTTGTGAACATGGCGGCCCAGTTATCAATAAGGGGATCATGACTTTTTCTTTAAGGACTCAGCCAGATGCTGTGGGTCCCAGTCTGCGGTCTGCAAACCCCTTGGTTGATGGTAGGGATCCATGACTTAAAAAAGGTTTGGAGAAACATAATACTTGCAACAAAAACAAGCATCAATTGATCATAATCAGTCAGGTACTGAATATGGAAGGTCATGGTGTGGTTATACAAGACTGTGGCGTGGCTTGGAATATTATCTTCAGTTTTGGCCACTCTGCTACAGGAAATACATTATTAAACTGGAAAGAGCGCAGAAATACTTGCAAGGGTGTTACTGGAACTCTGGACACAGTTATAGGGGGAGGTTGGCCAGTTTAGGACTCTTTTCCTTGAAGCAAGACACTGAGAGATTATCTTATAGGTTTGCATAAAACAATAGCATGCATAGGTAGGGGAGTGCACAATTTGTTTTCCAGGTTTGGGGAATCAAGAACATGAGGGTATGGGGTTAAGATGAGAAGGTGTCAGTACCTCCAGTTGAACTGTCTTTTTGTGTGTTTCCCCCTAGCTGTCAATCTGTGGTTTTGTATTGCCATGTGCTCCTGTCCCTGCTCCTGCTCTACTCCGGCCCCTGTATTACTGAGTACTCCGCCTCTCACCTGTTTCTCATTATTACCTGTACTGCTGTCACCTGTGTCTCATTGTGCTCCACCTATCATCTGCCTCTGTTTATTGCTCAGTGTATTTCAGTCCTGTGTTTAGACCTGTTTGTTGCTAGATTGTGCCAGTGAATTTTTCTGAGCCGTTCCAGCATGCATATCTGTACTCTGTCTGAATATCGACTCTGCCTGTTTCCTGATTCTGGTTTTTGGATTTCTCTGGATGTTTTGATCTCTGCCTGAACTTTGATGCTGACTTTGTTTGCACCTTGGGATTTGTTACTCAATTAATATCACTGTGTGCACAGTCTGTGATTGGATACCAGGAACTTGAGGGGCAACTTTTTTTTTAAACACAGAGGGTGGTACCTATGTGGAGTGAGCTGACAGATGGAAGAGGTTGAGGCAGGTACAATAACAACTTTTAAAAAATGATTAGACAGTTGCATAGATAGGAAAGATTTAGAAGGTTATAGGTCATACAAAGGCAAATCGGATGACCTTGAATGGGCACCTTGGTCAGTATAGACATTATGGGCCAATGGACCTGCTTCCATGTTGTATGATTCTTGAGGGGCTGAAGGGCACAAAATTTGTGATTTTTGATGGGCTTGATGCTAATATGACTCACAAGATGAGTTTATGGCATCTCACAGACATTGAGGAAAAGCGATGTTGTTGTTGTTTAATAACACCCCTCCTCCTGAAGGCAAGATGAGCTTTGCCAATGTATAGATAAAATCAGCTAACCTTGTTAGATATGGGCAAAACTGGGATGGGTTTATATCAAGTGTGTGTGTTTTTTTTTAAAAAAGTGCCTTTCTCATTAACAGATATTTGATCAGGGAGCCACAGAATGAAAGTGATGGCAAAGGGGGGCACAATAACATAGCGGTTAGCGTAATGCTATTATAGTGTGAGTGATCAGGGTTCAATTCTCACCACTGTCTGTAAAAAAAAAAAAAAAAAAAAAAAAAAAGCCTGTACATTCTCCCTTTGGCTGCATGGATTTCCTCCAGGTACTCCAGTTACCTCTCACATTCCAAAAACATTGGGGTTAACAAGTTGTGGGCATGGCAACACTTTGTGGGCTGTACCCAGCACATCTTTGGGCTGTGTTGGCCTTTGATGCAAAGGATGCTTTTCACTGGATGCTTCAAAATGAAACTAATCTTTATGCTTTTCTTTAAAACGTTGAGTTGAGGGGCAAGGGGAATATGAGGACAAACATTTTTAAGCGGGTAATGACAAGGTCTAGATCTCATTGCAATGAGTGTTGGAAACAAGACAAATTTCATTTTCATAGAGTCAAAAGATAAAATAAATTTTTGAGGATTGAAGAATAGAGCAGGGGAGTGGAACTAATCGCATTACCCTGCTGTATGAAGAAAAATAGAAGATTTGCATCAAAATTCATGAACACCACTCTGGAAGTTCTCTTACATGGAGGTGGCTAGAAGGAGGTAGCTTCTCCCACTACTGGGAAGGGCAAGAATACCAAGCCAGGCTGCAGGTCAGTGCTGATCGAGCAAGTGAATAGGATGGCCATTGAATACAAGACCTACTGGTAGTTGCAATTCTGTAAGAAATTCATTGACCTGACCATAGTTGCTCAGTAAGACATAACCTCACACCTTTCCAAGTCTTTAGTTAGCACTGCATCATCACAACTCCAATCTCCATTGCTTTCCAACATCCTTCCTCAATCATTGAATCTTCTCTGCTGTAACTGCATATCTTCCACTGTTAATCCCATTGGTTCACATCTTTTTCCCTCCACAATCATACTTTTCTATCCCTGTACACAAACCTTTGCAACTTCCTGGCAGGTTCATACAGGAATATTCTTCCTTTCTTCAAGGTGGGTTTTAGCTCATTGCAATGAACCGATGAGCACAAAAGCTGGGCAAGCATCCCACAAATTCTGCTACACGAGGTACAGTCCTGAGAATGCAAACTGGCAAGTACCACCAATGCTTAATGAACTCCTCCCCCTTCATGGGATCTGTAGTGCAGGACTCCCCCTGGAACTTCTGTCAGGTCATTGTCAGGCATTAAAGCAATGGAGCAACGTCAGAAGGAAGTGAGAAGATAGTCAGATCTATGGACAATGCAGTGGATCTAATCTGCAGAGTTTATGTTGGCAGCTCAACAGTGAGTTCTTAGATTTGATCACTTTTAATTCTAAGTATGGAGGAAAGATTGGGTGTGAGATAGCCAGTGTTTTTTTTTTCTTTATTTGTGCTTATTAGTCCAGGTTTTAATGTACAGTGAATGGAAGTGGTACCTGGCTAAGGGATAACAATTTACTAACTCCTCCATCAAACCCTCACCCAGTTCCTCCCATGCCACATGTTCACATGACCTCATGTTCCAAAAACAGGTTCCAATCTGCATCTCAGCCCATTGAGAGAACTCAACTTTGTCCATATCTTAAGGACCTTCAGTAGATAATCAACATCCTGCAACTCTCCTCTTAGGATGAAGACAGGAACCCCAAGGTTTGTTACCAGATTAAAGATCGGACTAGCTTTTTTATTTGTCACATCTTTATCAAGATATAGAGTAGAATGCATCATTCATGTCAAATCAAATCAGCAAGGGTTGTGATGGGCAAGCGAGTGTCACTACACTTCCAGAACCAACAAAGCATGCACACAACACACTAATCTTATCATACATCTTTGGAATATGGGAGGAAACTGGAGCACCCAGAAGAAACCCACGGGGAAATAGGAAGAATGTACAAACACGTTACAGACGGCGGCAAGAATTGAACCCTGATCTTAAATTGGTTCTGCTAACTACTACGCCACCATTACCATTAGCATTCAATCTCCTTTATTCATAATTGAAATATACAGCAGTTGGTAAGTTTTTTTTTATTGACCACTGATGATTTGCAATGATGCTTGTTTAACCATAAGTGAAGAGAGTTATAGCTAGGCTGAAGTTCAATTAAAAATAGTCAAATGTTGGCAGCTTTTAGAACGAGCAAACAGAGTATTCCAAGAAGTGCAATTTAGTTGAAGGGTCCTAATCGAGGCACATATACTGTATTTATTTGGGTCTTACTGAGCAGTCTTTTGGCAAGTTCTCCAGTCGATTATTTTTTTCCCAAGTCAACATGCATAATTTTACATAGTTCCAGCACAGCAGATCATAAAGAGATCCTGCAAGACATTGCACTGGAAAGCTGGATAACTTCATATTGAATTTCTCTTTTTCAGGGCAAGGTAATTAAATTTGGAAATGGCACCAAACTAGGAGGGGCAATAGGACTACAGCAGCCAGCTCAGAAACCACAGACGATTTGAACCTATTATACCTTAGATGTGGCAAAATAATCACACTGGTGTTCAATGTAGACATGTCTAAATTATAGCAATTGCAATAAAAATGTGATACCCACCCACCACAAAAAATGTTGAAATAATTAAGAAAAAACTGCGGGAGTCTTAGCATATTCAGCATTTGGCAGATCAGCTATTAGCAAAATGGATTAAAAAGTTAAATTATCTAGCAAAATCTGTATCAGAAGATGTCTTGATTAATTCAAAAGCAACAAAAATACTGTAGATGCTGAAAATCTGAAATTATAAACAAGGACAATTGGAAATACACAGTGACTCAGTGCCTGTGGAGAGAGAAACAGAGTTATTGTTACAAGTACCTTTACTGAATAGACTGTGTAAAGGAGAATGAAAAAAAGAGTTGTGTTAATAAAACACCCTAAAGTTATCTCAGGTTCCAAGTGCTTTGCAGTCAAAGGTAATTTTTAAGTGTATTTTCTACTTAGAATGCATCAACCCAGCAAAATGGATTCTTCCAGAAATGATGCCATCCCTGAATTTCTAATGGCCTTGGCTACAAAGTGATTCTGTATCATAAATATTGGAATTTGTAAGGTCATCATAGTCATAACAAGCAACACACATCAAAGTTGCTGGTGAACGCAGCAGGCAGTCAGTCCTGTCGAAGGGTCTCAGTCTGAAACGTCGACTGTACCTCTTCCTAGAGATGCTGCCTGGCCTGCTGCGTTCACCAGCAACTTTGATGTGTGTTGCTTGAATTTTCAGCATCTGCAGAATTCCTGTTGTTTGCGTTTTAATAGTCATAACAAGCATGTTTCTAAATGTGCACATGTTAGAAACTTATTGGGCTTTTCACAAACAGAAGAGTAAGAACCCAATAAGCTGACAAGAGTTGATGTTCTAATTTGGCTTGGAGTCCAACTCTCCCATCGTTAGATGGAGTTTTACAATTTTCTTTAGTTCTTCGTTCCTCATTCGCTGGTATATGGTATTTGCAACTTCAAATTAAAGATCAAATGCAGAGCACTGTAGATGGAAATTTGATTCAAATCTTTACTCTCTCCACAGATGCAGCTTGATGTGCTGAGCAATACCAGTGTCATTGTTCCTGGTTTTTGGTGCCCTGGGAACCTCAATGCTTCACAGATCTTGTGATGCTTCATGTAGGTCCTTCCAGTCTCAAACAAGGTGCAATATGCATGTGGCAACCACGACCATGGGTATGCATACTCAGCCACCTCTTTGGGAGTACATCTCTAGCTTCGGGGTGGTGGGAGGGAATGGGAGAAGGCTTTTTGACTTACTAACCCGGACCACCTCCAACATCATAGTGCCCTAGTCATTTACATAAATGACCATGGACTCCAGATAATTCAGGAGACACCTCAGGTCCAGTATTATTTCCATAGTAAGAGTTTATAGCTGCTCGACTGGCTCCGTAGCAGGTCATGGGCAAATCAGCACAACTGATAAATCTTTTGCAAATGCATATATTTATAGAAAGGATCCCTGTGCAGTCCTCACAGAAACAGTCCTGTCCTCATTTCAAGGACGTCTTCCAGAATCTGAATGAGGCTTAATATCACCAGCATATGTCATGAAATTTGTTGTACAACATTGCAATACATAGTAATAAAAACTATAAATTACAATAAGTATATATTAAAAATAAACAATTCATGCAAAAACACAGGAAAAAAATACTGAGGAAGAGTTCATGAGTTCATTATCCATTCAGATATCTGATGGTGGAAGGGAAGAAGCTGTTCCAGAAATGTCCAGTGTATTCAGAATGTATACGGGATTTCCCAGGACCACTTGTCTCCAGAACTCATCACAATCTCGGACCAAGGGACCAAACAGTCGTGAGATTGCAGGTGAGTAGAGCTAGATTTAAAGAGCGAGCAGGGCCTGTTGAGACTTTCATCTCAGTTGAGATGGAAAGAGCTGTTACTTGTGGTGGAAAGTACTAGATTTAAGTAAGTGAGCAGGGCCTGCCAGGATGTTCTGCTCAACATGAGATCAATTGGGTTATTGGGCAATTGGCAAGGACCAATAAAAATAAGCTAGGTATGAACAGAGTGATCATTGAGGGATTGGCCATTGTGTGAGTGGGGCAGAGTTAGAATTAGAGTGAAGACCCGAGGTCCCAAGGTCCCAGATGCCATTTTTGAAGCAGACAGTGAGTGGGCCAGTGTACGAGTCTAAGGCTTCGGCAAGGAGACACAGAAGAGTAGCAGGTAAAGTTAAAATATTTTTAATATTCAGAGACTTATGGAGAAGAGGAGTTCGTTGGGTAATAAAATGGATGAGTTCACGGCGCTAGCCAGGAGTCAGAGAACATTTCGCGAGTGCAGTGTTATGTGTTTTACTGGAACGGGGTTGCACGAGGACATACCCGATCAAAACTTTTCCATGGACGGCTTTCAGACCGTTCCGGCTGACCGGAAGTGCACTGAGAGCGGTAACTGTAAAGGAGTTGGGTGCTTACTGTTCTGGTTAACAACGGATGGTGCAATCCGGGTCATATTACGATCGAGAAATGTGTTTGTAGACCGGATATTGAACTTTTTGCTGTTGGACTCCGGCCATATTCCACCGAGATACAACACTGGGCGTCACGGGAGGTTGTGCCTGCCTGTGGCCATCGAACTTTGCAGCTCCTCCCATGGAGGGTCAGACACACTGAGCCAATTGGCTGGTCCTGGACTTATTTCCATCTGGCATAGTTTGCATTTTGTTGTTTGATTATTTGTGGTTTTGTATTGCTATATTTATGCCCTATTCTTGGTTGGTGCAGCTGTAACGAAACCCAATTTCCCTCGGGATCAATAAAGTATTATCTATCTATCTATATAGTAGTTACCTAAAAATACCACATTACAACTAATTAAATAAGGTAGAGAAGCAAGAACAAGTGATGTGTTGTAGTTGCACGTTGTGGGAGCTGGTGGAGTCCACTGTGGTCCCTGGTGAGCACACCTGCTGCAAGCGTTAGTTGCTTGAGGAACTCGGGTTCAAAGTTGATGACCTGGAACCTGAGCCTCACACACTGAGATGCATCAGCGAGGGGGAGTTACCTGGAAAGTGTGTTTCAGGCGGTAGTCACACCCTTTAGATTAAATACTTCAAATTCGATCTGTGGTCAGGGACAAGAGAGAGTGGCAGCAAGTGAGACAGGTAGAGGGATCGAAGAGGTAGTGATCGAAGGGCTTCAGCCCTTGAACCTGCCCAATAGGTCTGAGATTGGTGCTCCCTGTAAGGGTGGAAGTGGAGTCTGTAGGAGGGATGAACAATGGAAGCATAATACCATGGTTCAGGGAGACATTCAGGGGGAGGGGAGGGGGGTGGAGAGAAATGTAGTTGTAATAGGAAATAGTAAAGTCAGGGGAATAGAGACAATTATCTGTTGTAAAGATCAAGAGCCCCATCGACTGTGTTGCCTACACAGTGCTGATGTTCAGGACATCACTCCCGGGAGGGGGGAGATGGCGGTGCGACGGCAGCACGCGCGGCCACTTCGGTGATGAATATCTGTTATCTGTCAAGTAGGCGACCGTGCACAATTCTGATTTGATGGAGGCAGACGTGAGAGTACAGAGGAACATCTGGAAAACTTATGAAATGCCCGCTTCGCTGCCGCTGCGACTGTGTGGTAACCAACATCCTCGGCTTTGCATGTTTCAGCGGCCGGGGAGAGGTCGAAGGCGCTCGGGAGGCTGTATCTGAGAGGTTGGTCGGAAGCTCGAAGTTTTTGGATGGATGGACTCAGTGTCGGCTGCTTCCAAGGCATCGACAAGTTGACGGTGCCTGGAGGTTTATGGCAGGGAGTTTCTCCCTTTTGCTGCCTGCTATCGGGGACTCGGGAGTCAATCGACTCAGGACTTTGAGATTTTTTTTTTTACTGTGCCCATGGTCTGTTCTTCATCAAATTATGGTATTGCTTTGCACTGCTGTAACTATATGTTATAATTATGTGGTTCTGTCAGTGTTCGTTCTTTGGTGTGTCCTGTTTTCTGTGATATCCCTCCGGAGAAACATTGTATCATTTCTTAAGGCATGTATGCAATTCTAAATGACAATTAAAAGAGGACTGAGTGTTCTCATAATCTAATCTCATGTGATCTGCAAAGGAATTTGGAGTGGGAGGGGAATGATCCAGTTGTCGTCCACATAGGTACCAACGGCATGTGGAAGCACAAGGAAAGAAATTCTGCTGAGGGAATTTGAGCAGCTAGAGATTATATTAAATCATAGAACCAAAAAAAATGATAATGATCACTAGATTGTTACCTGACACACGAGCAAATTGGCACAGGGTTAATAAGATCTGAGAAGGAATCTGAATCAGGTTTAGTATCACTTATGTTGTGAAATATGTTGTTTCTTGGCGGCAACACATTAAAAAACTATAAGACATATAACAAACAAATAAGTACACAAAAAGAGAGTAAAATAGTGAAGTAGTGTTCATGGGTTGGTTCATTGTTCGGATATCTGATGATGAAGGAGCTCAGAGCTTGTTGTGGGAGAAGAGGGTTTGAGTTTGTGGGACATGAACACCAGTATTGGGGAAGGAAGGGCTGTTCCAAAAGCCCAGGGTCCATAGTATGAATCATGCTGGGACCAGGGGGCTGGTGAATTGCATAACCAGGGCAGTGATAGGATTTAAACTAAATAATAGTAGTTGGGTTCAACAGCTTGGAAAAGTATGGACAAAGTAACGTTGATGAAGAGTGCAGGAGAGGTTACTGAAGCCTCCAAAGTAAAGGATTAGATAAAAAGTTTAGAAAGGGATAAGAAGTTCACCAGGTGAAGTGGTGACAAAATTGAAAAGAAGAGTAGTAAATATAGGACTGAAGGTGTTATATTTAAAACACACACAGTTTTACTAAGGAGAAGGTCCTTGGGAAGCTGAAAGGTCTGAAGGTAGATAAGTCACCTGGACCAAATGGACAACACACCAAGGTTTTGAAAGAAGTAGCTGAAGAGATTGTGGAAGCATTAGTAGCAATCTTTCAAGAATCACTAAATTCTGAATGGTTCTGGAAGAATGGAAAATTGTAAATTGCACTCCACTCCAAAAAGGGAAGGAGGCAAAAGATGGGAAATATTAGGCCAGTTAGCCTGACTTCTGTGGGTTGCAAGATGTTAGAGTCCATTATTAAGAATGTTTTGGGGGTTCTTGAAGACACATGTTAAAATAGGCCAAAGTCAGCATGGTTTACTTAAGGGGAAATCTTGCCTGACAAATCTGTTGAAATTCTTTGAGGAAATAACAGACAGGATAGGCAAAGGAGAGTCAGTGGATGTTGCTTACTTGGTTTTTCAGAAGGACTTCGACAAGGTGCTACACGTGAGGCTGGTAAATAAGATAAGAGCCCATGGTGTCACAGGAAAGATACTAGCATGGACATATGATTGGCTGAATAGCCTATCAAGAAGTGGGAATAAAGGGAGCCTTTCCTGGTTGGCTACTGGTTACTAATGGTGTTCCGCAGGGCTCAGTCCTGGGACTGCTTCTTTTCACGTTATATGTTAATAATCTGCATGATGGAATTGATGGCTTTGTGGCCAAGTTTGCAGGTAACACAGACAGACATCCCACCTCTCCCGGAAGTTCCGGGAGTCTCTCGCATATTGATAGTGGCTCCCTGATGCCTGCAAATTATATATAATATCCTGGAGGGAGGAGAAGATGGTGGCGCGACGCAGCGCGCGCGTCCTCTCCGGTGAATGATATCGGTATTTGTAAGTAGGATGCTGTGCACAATTTGGATTTGATAGAGACAAACGTGAGAAGCACATTGGAACATCTTGAGTAACTTCTGAAATGCCCGGTTCACTGCCGCTGCTACTGTGCAATCAAGAATCTCCGGAGGGGAAGGCCCCAAATCCTCGGCTTTGCCTGTTGCTGGTGGCCGGGGCTGGGGTCGAAGCGCTCGGCAGAGATGGTGCTCGGTGCTGGGTGTCGGAGGCTCTAAGTTTTTGGATGGACTCAGAGTCAGACCGTGGTCGGGTGATTCCAGGATGGTGCATCGGCAAGTTTGCGGCACTGGAAGCTCATGGCAGGGAGAGATTTCTTCCTTCTACTGTCTGCGTGAGATAATGGGACTTTCGAGAGACTTTAAGACATTTTTTTTACCGTGTCCATGGTCTGTTCTCTATCAAATTACAGTATTGCTTGCACTGTTGTAACTGTATGTTATAATTATGTGGTTTTTCTCAGTTTTTCAGTCTTGGTCTGTCTTGTGTTTCTGTGAACTTTCTGGAGGAACATTGAATCATTTCTTAATGCATGCATTACTAAATGACAATAAAAGAGGATTGTGTGTCCTCGTAATCTAATCTAATCTAATCTAGATCGATTTTTTTTTGAGAGAGAGAGAGAAAGCACCATGGCAGAGTGTTCCAAAAAAAAAGAAAATATAAAACGTACGTCACCCCAGACTGCACTAAAGTGTACCCCTGCCTAATAGAGGTCAAAAATAATGACAGTTTTGCTCGCTGCACTGTTTGCAACAGTGACTTTTCTATTGCCCATGGTGGGTTAAGACTGTAAAAGACATGTTGAGGTGAGTTTAACAGGTGGCATTCGTTCATTAGCATAGCTAACGTTATTTAAACTAACTGGCTAGCTGCTCAGGAGCTACTCTATTGCAGACATCCCACCTCTCCCGGAAGTTCTGGGAGTCTCCCGCAAATTGATGGTGCTACATCCCTGAAATGAGTTTTTGCGGGGTGGGATGCCTGCACAAAAACAGGTGGAGGGCTTAGTGGGAATAACCTAACCAGCAGAGAACTTCAAGAAGGCGACTCACCACCATATTCTCAAGGAGCAATTTGAGATTAAGATTATATACTGACACGCACATCCTGAAAAAATTAATGAAAATCAATAGACGTAGCTAACATTGGCCTGAAAACATTTAATACTTGATCCCATTTCGCAGCTGTTGATTGTAGGCCACCTGAGCACTGACATGATGACTTTGTTGAAGCTAGTGCCATCTAGTGGCAATATTTGTTGATACCATTAATCCAACATTGTCAGGAGTTAGATGGTAAAAGATAAAGATTAGCTTTATTTGTCACATGTACACCCAAAACATGCAGAGAAATGCATCATTTTGTGTCAATGACCAACATGGTCCAAAGATCACCATGCTTCCTGCACCAACATATTTACTAACCCATACATCTTTGGAATGTGGAAGGAAACTCGAGCACCTGGAGGAAACCTACACTGTCATGGGGAGAATGTACAAACCCCTTACCAAATGCGGTGCGAATTGAGCCCCAGTCGCTGGCGCTGTAAAGTGTTATGAAAGCCACTATGCCACTGTGTTGTGTGGGACATGCAGAATTATAATCAGGTATATTATTACTGACATATGGAGTGAAATTAGTTGTTTTGTGGCAGCAGTGTAGTACAAATGCATAAAAGTGACTAAGTTATAAAAAAAATAAGTAAATAAATAGCACAAGCCAAGAATAGTGAGGTACTGTTCATGAATTAGATTAGATTAGATTATGAGGACACGCAGTCCTCTTTTATTGTCATTTAGTAATGCATGCATTAAGAAATGATACAATGTTCCTCCAGAATGATATCACAGAAACACAAGACAAGACTGAAAAACTGACAAAAACCACATAATTATAACACATAGTTACAACAGTGCAAAACAATACTGTAATTTGATAAAGAACAGACCATGGGCACGGTAAAAAAAAAGTCTCAAGGTCTCTTGAAAGTCCCATCATCTCACGCAGACGATAGAAGGAAGAAAAAAAAAACTCTCCCTGCCCATGTTGGCAAATCCATGAGCAGACACTCTCTGGCTGCTTTTTTAGGTACAAGAGTGGTACTGAAGAGGGTGGGCTTCCGCTGCTGTAGTGTAGCCCATCCACTTCAAGGTTTGACATGTTGTGCATTCTGAGATGCTCTTCTGTACACCACTGTTGTAACACGTAATTATTTCAGTTACTGTCGCCTTCGAGTCAGCTTGAACCAGTCTGGCCATTCTCCTCTGACCTCTCTCATTAACAAGGCATTTTTGCCAACAGAACTGCTGCTCACTGGATGTTTAATTTGGTTTTTTTTTGCACCTATAAACAAAGAGATTGTGAGCATGAGAATTCCAGATCAGCAGTATCTGAGATACTCAATTTACCCTGTCTGAAACCACCAATCATTCCACTGTCATAGTCACCTAGATCACAGTTCTTTCCCATTCTGATGTTTGGTCTGAAAAACAACAGAACCTCATGATTATTCTGCATGCTTTTATGCACTAAATTGCTGCCACGTGTTTAGCTGATTAGATATTTGCATCAACAAGCAGGTGTACAGTTGTACATAATATCATTAATGTTAATTTATGTTCATGTTAATTTATGTTTGCCTTCATCTGTGTTGCTGCTTCAAAAAGCTAATTTTCATACCAAATTATATCATGTGTATGCTTGCTTATCACAACAATATACTTGAAGTTGAACAGTATGATAATGGATTTTCCAGGCACTTGATAAGTTTAAAGGGAGCAAAGGGAATACAACAAAAGGAGTTTCAAGGGAACATTGGAGTTAGGATCACAGTGAGTTTAAAGGGAGAACAGGTTCAATAACAGCTACCTCCCTTCAAACATTTGGCTCTAGAAGCAACCTCCACAATCCCAATCACTACCTCAGTATAACAACAGAATCAGAATCAGTTTTGGTTTAGTATCACCAGCAAATGTTGAGAAATTTGTTAACTTAGGAACAGTGGTACAATGCAAAACATGAAATATAGAAAAAATTGAATTAAGGAAACATATATATGTATATTAAATAGTTAGGTTAAAATAAGCAGCACAAAAATGGAAATAAAGAAAAAGTAGTGAGATATTTGGGTTCAATGTCCATTTAGAAATTGGATGGTAGAGGGGAAGAAGCTGTTCCTGAGTCACTGAGTGTGCGTGACTTCAGGCTTCTGTACCTCCTGTCTGATAGTAACATTTAGAAGAGGGCATGTCCTGGGTGGTGGGAGTCCTTAATGATTTACGCTGCCTTCCTGAGGCACCGCTCCTTGACAATGTCTTGGATACTATGGAGGCTAGCACCCATGATGGAGCTGACTGATTTTACAACTCTCTGCAGCTTACTTCAATCTTGTGCAGTAGCCCCCTCCCCCCATACCAGACAATGATGCAGCCAGTCAGAATGTTCTTCACCGTACATCTGTAAAAGTTTTAGAGAGTTTTAAGTGATAAACCAAATCTCCTCAAACTCCTAATGAAATATAGCTGTTGTCTTGCCTTCTTTATAGCTGCATCAATATGTTGTGACCAGGCTAGTTCCTCAGAGATATTGACACCCAGGAAATTGAAATTGATCACTCTCTCCACTTCTGATCCCCCTATGAGGATTGGTTTGTATTCCCTCTTCCTACTCTTTCTGAAGTCCACAATCAGCTCTTGGTCTTGCTAACACTGAGTGCAAGGTTGTTGCTATGATACCACTCAATTAGCTGGTAAATCTCACTCCTGTATGCCCTCTTGTCACTGTCTGAGATTCTGCCAACAATGGTTGTATCATCGGCAAATTTATAGAAGGCACTTGAGCTATGCCTAAACACACAGTCGTGGGTGTAGCAAGAGTAGAGCAGTGGGCTAACCCACACCTCCCTGAGGTGCACCAGTGTTGACTGTCAGCAAGGTGGAGATGTTATTTCCAATCCGTACAGATTGTGGTCTTCGGTTAGGAAGTTGAGAATCCAGTTGCAGTGGGAGGTACAGAGGCTCAGGTTCTGTAGCTTTTCAATCAGGACTGTAGGAATGATGAGCTATAGTCAATAAACAGCATCCTGATGTTGGTATCTGTATTGTCCAGGTGATCCAAAGCTACATCGAGAGCTATTGTGATCTTGCCTGCCATAGACCTATTGTGGCGATAGGCAAATTGCAGTGGATCCAGGTCCTTACTGAGACCATAAGATATAGGAACAGAAGTAGGCCATTCAGCCCATTGGGACTGTTCCACCATTCAATCATGGGCTGATTGAATGCTTCCAGTCATCCCCACCCCCCTGCCTTCTCCCCATACCCTTTGATGCCCTGGCTAATCAAGAACCTATCTATCTCTGCCTTAAATACATCCAATGACTTGGCCTCCACAGTTGCTTGTGGCAACAAATTCCACAGACTTACCACCCTCTGACAATCTCTCCGCATCTCTGTTCTAAATGGACATCCTTTAATCCTGAATTCGTGCCCTCTTGTCCTAGACTCACCTACCATGGGAAATAACTTTGCCATATCTAATCTGTTCAGGCCTTTTAATATTTGGAATGTTTCCATGAGATCCCTCTCATTCTCCTGAACTCCAGGGAATACAGCCCAAAAGCTGTCAGACATTCCTCATACAGTAACCCTTTCATTGCAGGAATCATTCTCGTGAACCTTCTCCGAACTCTCTTCAATGTCAGTACATCCTTTCTAAAATAAGGAACCCAAAACTGCACACAATGCTCCAAGTGTGGTCTCACAAGTGCCTTATAGAGCCTCAACATTACATAGCTGCTCTTATATTCTATACCTCTAGAAATGAATGCCAACATTGCATTCGCCTTCTTCACCACTGACTCAACCTGGAGGTTAACCTTTAGGGTATCCTGCACAAGGACTCCCAAGTCCCTTTGCATCTCTGCATTTTGAATTCTCTCCCCATCTAAATAATAGTCTGCCCATTTATTTCTTCCACCAAAGTTCATAAACATACACTTTCCAACATTGTACTTCATTTGCCACTTCTTTGCCCATTCCCCTAAACCATCTAAGTCTCTCTGCAGGCTGTCTATTTCCTCAACACTACCCGCTCCTCCACCTATCTTTGTATCATCAGCAAATTTCACCATAGTCCCATAGTCCCAAGATTAATCCCATAGTCCAGGTCATTGACATACATCATAAAAAGCAGGGGTCCCAACACCGACTCCTGTGGAACTCCACTGGTAGCTGGCAGTCAGCCAGAATAGGACAGGTGTTGATTCTAGCCATGACCAACCTCTCAAAGCACTTCATCATCATAGATGTAAGTGCTACTGTACGATACTTGTTAAGGCAGTTCACACTGCTTTTCTTGGGCACTGGTATAATTGTTGCCCTTTTAAAGGAGGTGCGAACTTCCAACTGTAGCAATGAGAGACTGAAAACACTATGAACTCTTCACACTACAATGGATTTAGTTTTGTTTTTTGTTCTCATGGTGTTCTTTCTTGGAAAAATAGTGTATAATTTATGCTTAATTGATGTTTTTCTCTTGTGAATGTTGTGTATCTAATGCCAAGTGCCCGTGAAACTGCTGAAAGTGTGATTTCCATTGACCTGTACTTATGCATATTGCACTGAACTTGACTTTGACTTAGAAACTGAGGCTCAGTGAGTTTAAAGGGAGCACAGGAACTGAGGAACCAGTTAATTTCAAGGAATGCAGGAAGCGTGACTGCAAAATGCGAGAAGCTTCTGGAGCTGTAGCTCCTCAAACCTCTGCCTCCGGAAGAAGGCAGATCTTGGCTATCTGGACAACTGGTATTGGTTTTGGTGTGCACCTGCCGCATAAATCCTCATCTGTCTGGAGTGACTTGAATGACTCTCGCCAAGATCCATGAGTTTCGAAGCGCTGAGCCGTCAACTATAAGCACAGTGTCTCCTAGGAGGAAATTGGGTTTTATGCCTGATCATTTCTGACATTCCTGCAGCTGTGGTAAGTACTCTTTGACTCACTGTTTCCAAAACAGGTTTGACATGTATTGGACCTGCTTCCATCTACGACAACATAAATGTCTTCCTTTTGAAACTCTCCTGGTGCTAAGTATAGTGAGGTTTTCAGAAGCAACAGATGATTGGGTGTCAGTACTTTCAAATCATTGGGAATTGAAGATGCTTTGGTAATTGGATGACCATTGATAATAGTCGCTACTTCACAAAGGACTGTAGGGAAACCCTCTTCGTCAAGATTCTGTTTCTTCATGGTGCAAATGAGGACCTTTCGCACAGGTCTGATCAATCTCTCCCATGTTCCTCCATAATGTGGAACAGCAGGGCAGGGGTGGAGGGGGGTGTTTAAAATCCACTTAATTTCTTTCTGAAGAAGGACATCACTGATTTGTGAATGATTCCACTTCTCAATGGCTCCTCTCCACTCGCACTCAGCTCCAACAAAGCTTGCCGCATTGTCAGAGCACAGTTCATGAAACTGTTCTCATCTTGCTATAAAGGTTCGAAGTGCATTAACAAAAGAAACTGTGTCCAAAAAAGATAGCAATTCAATGTGAACAGCTTGTATAGCTAGACAGGTAGATATGACCTCATACCTCTTCACAGTACGCTTCTGCTCTTTGCCTCAGGAGGTCCAAAGTAGTCTACTCTTACACATGTAAACAGAGATTCATCTGAAAATCTATTTCTTTGGCAAGACCCAATGATCTCCATTTCAGCCTTTCTGAGCTCTTTCACTGAGAGACAACCTTTGGCCTTCTCAATCTCTCTCTTCAAAGAATATCCCTGTTGTTCTTCATCCAAGTCAGAATGAGCAAGAGCTATGTTCATTTGCTTCCTCTTCCAACTAAGAAACAAAAGCAATTTCTTAAATCTAAGAATCCAGGCCACTGTCTTCCTCAAATGGGTCCAAGATGAGAAGTGATGGATTATATGTGTTGCCACATTCTCCTTCTCTTCTATCTGCATGGCATTTATTGTAACACTCCTCCTGACCTCTGGATCATCTAGCAGGAGTTCTCCAGAACAATCAGGATTCACAGGCCATTCCCTTTAAGGCTCAAGAAGACCATGAGGCCCTGACACCCATATTTTATTCTTCAGGAATGTTTGATGAAAACATTCAAATCTTAGGAGGCAACATCTGTCGGGTTGCTTGAAGTGTTTACATACCTCCATTGAGATGCCTGTCAGACCTTAAGAATTTCTGAAACTGTTTGTAACAAAGGTTTGGAACTATATCTTGATATACTTCAACACAGAAGTACTATCAGTCCAAATCACTGAGTCATGGAGGTGCATGTGCAACTCCTTCCTCCACAATGTGTCCATACAGCTTCCTATTGTAGCAGCAGTAAGCTCCATATGAGGGAAGGAAACTGACTTCAACAGAGCTGTACACCTGAGAACATGTGTTGTGCAACAAGAGGTAGGTCGCTGCTCCATAGCCAGTTTCACTTGCATCTGTAAAGAGGTGTAACTGTGTAGCAGTAACTCCTCCAAAATCCAGGGGTTTCAACATCTAACAGCCTTGAATTCTTCCAACAGGCAGAGTTCTTCCAGCCAGTTTGTCTACTTATCAGCAACTGATGTTGGTATAGTATCATCCCAGCCAAGCTCTTTCTTAGAGATCTTGTAGGATCTTCTTAGCAGATAGAAACATTGGACTCAGGATTTCTAAAGTATCGTAAATGGAAGTAACTGTGGAAGGAATCCCCTTCTGGTGAGTGGTCTATCTTGGATCATGATCTTAAAGTATCAGACTGAAAATGCTATCCCACACTCGGTGCTCTCTCCATGTTGATTTAAATCCAAATCCTCATGTCTTTTGCTCCCTCCTCTTCTGAGATCACAGATAGCACACTGTGTCTGTTGCTTAGCCATTTTGTGACTCGAAAGCCACCTTTATCACAAGTGTATGATAGCAAGATACCGCTTCTTCCTCAGAGGACACTGGCACAAGGTGGTCATCAACAAAGGGCAATGCAAAACATTATCCACCGCCTTGCAGCTGAACTGTTCTTCGTTACTTTCTATGAATTTCCTAACAGTTCGGTGACGAAGTTACTCCAAAGAGATGTACCATCACTCTAAAGTCCATCATATCTTGGCTGAGGTCACCATGAGGCCAGCAGAGAAACCTCAGTGGATCTTTATCTTCTGCTGATACTTTAACCTGATGAAACATTGATTTGAATTGAATTGACTTTATTTCTTACATCCTTCACATAAATGAGTAAAAATCTTCCATTACATCCCCGTCTGAATGTGCAATGTGCAAATTATAGTACTGTAATTTGTAATAAATAGTATGTACAGTAAGATATACAACAGAACAGTCAATATAGCATAAAAGTACAATTGTGTCAGTGTAAATTAATCAGTCTGATTGGCCTGGTGGAAGAAGTTGTCCCGGAGCCTGTTGGTCCTGGATTTAATGCTGTGGTACCATTTCCCAGATGGTAACAGCTGGAACAGTGACTCGGGTCCCCAATGATCCGTCGGGCCCTTTTTACCCACCTGTCACTGTAAATGTCCCAAATAGTGGGAAGTTCACATCCACAGATCCGCTGGGCTGTCCGCACCACTCTCTGCAGAGTCCTGCAATTGAGGGAGTACAGTTCCCACACCAGGCAGTGATACAGCCAGTCAGGATGCTCTCAATTGTGCCCCTGTAGAAAGTCTTTAGGATTTGGAGACTCACTTCAAACATCTAAGGTGAAAGGCGCTGTTGTGCATAGACCAAGTGAGGTCCTTGGTAATGTGTATACCAAGGAACTTAAAGCTGTTCACCCTCTCAACCCCAGATCCATTGATGTGAGTAGGGGTTGCCCTGTCTTCGTTCCTCCTGTAGTCCACAACCAGCTTCTTTGCTTTTGTGACATTGAGGGAGAGGTCAGGGTGAAGACTTCTTCTCTGCAGATAAGGCCAATCAATGTAGTATCAACTGCAACTTTAATTAGCAGATTGGAGATGTGGGTGGCAACAAAGTCATGGGTGTACAGTGAGTAAAGGAAGGGGTTTAGGACACAGCCCTGGGGGGGGGGGGGGCTCCTGTGTTGAGGGTCACACTGGCAGAGGTGAGGGAGCCCACTCTTACCACCTGCCAGCAATCTGACAGGAAGTCCAGGATCAAGCTACACAAGGCAGGGTGAAGGCTGAGGTCTCTGAACTTCTTGTCAAGTCTGGAGGGAATTATGGTGTTGAATGCTGAACTGTAGCCCAAGAACAGCATCCTCAGATAAGCATCCCTCTTCTCCAATAATTGCCAATCTTCTTCGGTATTTGCCATGATTACCACTGGTTCTGTACTGAATCTGCATCTTTCCAACTAATGAGCCAGTAAGATCTGGTCCCTGTAAAAGCTGAGCATTAAATGATATTCCCTCCACAGTCAAACACAACACGAATGTTCTCTTTTCTGGAGTGATAAACAGCATGATGTGGAATATACCAGACTTTCCCATCTCTGCATGAGGACCCCACGCACCCCTCATACAAACTCTTCTCCCTCCTGCCATCTGGCAAAAGGCACTGAAGCATTCAGGTTTTCACAACCAGACTATGTAAATTTCTTCCCCCAAGCCATCAGACTCCTCAATACCCAGAGCCTGGACTGACACCAACCTACTGCCCTCTAATGTGCCTATTGTCTTGTTTATTATTTACTGTAATGCCTGCACTGTTTTGTGCACTTTATGCAGTCCTGGGTAGGTCTGTAGTCTAGGGTAGTTTTTGTGTTGTTTTACGTAGTTCAGTGTAGTTTTTGTATTGTTTCATGTAGAACCGTGGTCTTGAAAAACGTTGTCTTGTTTTTACTGTGTACTGTACCAACAGTTATGGTCGAAATGACAATAAAGAGTGACTTGACTTGAAATCCCTCTTAAACTTCTTCCTTTGATCTAGAGCATGCTGTTCTGCAATTTTCCTGTTATTTGGGATGTTTACGTCCTTCTTTCTCAAATGTAAACTAATCTAGTAGTGGCCATCCACCAACTTTGCAGAATTTGTAACAAGCTCCTTGAACTTATGGTCCTCTCTTGACAAGGTTGTTCATCTTGACTGCCTTCAGGGAAATCTGCCTTGAACTGCCGCTGCCAAAGTTCATTCAAGTTCAAAACTGAGATCCTGGTATCTGTCAACTCAGGCTGTGCACAGTTTCTCCCATCACCATTGTCTCCTTTCAGTGGTCCATTCACAGTTCAACCCATCATTATTCTAATTACATAAGGTTCATTATTGTCTCTTTAAATCACTTGCAATGGCTCCAATGCTTTAAGCCCATTCATCCGTATCAGCTACTCAATTTCCAAATCTATCTCTGGCAAGTGGATATGTCTCAGTTGAGACCATCCCTGGAGATCCCTCTGATGTGGAATGTTCTCTCCATAGACAGGCATACTTTCCTGTGTATCGATGTTAGGTAGTTCACAATAGTTTTTACCATCGAATCCAGCCACTTCCAGTCCTGAAACAATGCAGCTACTCATAACCTTCTCTTGATCCACAGTGCATAAGAGAATGCATGTCCTTTTTCCTGTGAGGTTGGGCTTGTTCATGAGGTTTACTGTGCAGAACACTGGTTTACTTCCTTGGTCTAGGAAAACGCAAGTCTTGTTACCCTTCTTAGACTTCACTTGTACTGGAATTATGGGAAGTTTACAATCATGATTGTCATCTCCTGTAAGGCCTTTGAATACCAGGGCACTACTCAATGCTGGTCTCATTCTTTCACAGTTCGCTTTGATTCTGCTCAATTTTCGTTAGAGTGAATACGAAGTATGCTGGGATGCCTGCCACCACATACCTTGCATGAAAGATGCTTCCTGCAATCCTTGCTGATATGTCCTCTACCCAGACAGCCAAAGCAGACACCATTTTCCATTAGGAAGGCAATCTTCTCATAGAAACGTAGAAACATAGAAAATAGGTGCAGGAGTAGGCAATTGGGCCCTTCGAGCCTGCACCGCCATTCAGTACGATCATGGCCGATCATCCGACTCAGAACCTTCTCTCCATAACCCCTGATCCCTTTAGCCACAAGGGCCATATCTAACTCCCTCTTAAATATAGCCAATGAACTGGCCTCAACTGTTTCCTGTGTGCAGAGAATTCCACGGATTCATCACTCTCTGTGTGAAGAAGTTTTTCCTCATCTCAGTCCTAAAAGGCCCCCCCTTTATCCTTAAACTGTGACCCCACGTTCTGGACTTCCCCAACATCGGGAACAATCTTCCTGCATCTAGCCTGTCCAATCCCATTAGAATTTTATACGTTTCAATAAGGTCCCCCCTCAATCTTCTAAATTCCAATGAGTACAAGCCCAGTTCTTCCAGTCTTTCATCATATGAAAGTCCTGCCATCCCAGGAATCAATCTGGTGAACCTTCTTTTGTACTCCCTCTATGGCAAGAACATATTTCCTCAGATTAGGGGACCAAAACTGCACACAATACTCCAGGTGTGGTCTCACCAAGGCCTTGTACAACTGCAGTAGTACCTCCCTGCTCCTGTACTCGAATCCTCTTGCTATGAACGCGAGCATACCATTCGCCTTTTTCATGATGAGCCTTTTCTCCAGCTGAGGGCAAGTACCCCCTGTGTGTTCACCCTTACAGAAAAGACAAACCCTTCCGGCTGACAAGACCATTTCCCTTCCATTAATTCCAGGGTCAGTTTTAGCTTTACTTCTCACTGTGGCCACAGTAGTGGCAAGGCTGCCTTCCTTAGCCTTAGAACGAAATTGTGACTTAATTTTGTTCACAACTTTGCTTATTGCAGGTGATGTAGCATCCTGTATATTCCCAAACACCAGGTCTGCAGCAATCTTTGCTTGCCTTTCAATAAAATCAACTATGTCAGCAAAGCTAGTTTTACGGTTGTGCCTTTCTTGCAGTTCACAGACCACCATTCTCCATTTATCCTTAACCATATACAGCAATCTCTTTATGACAATCGGAATTTCTTTCATAGTATTGTAATAGCCTCTAAGAAAAAGACTGTAGTCTTGAAGAGCTTTCACATCCTCAGATTTGATAGCTACCCAATAAAGTTGTTATTTCATTTTGCTTCCTCATAATATCCATAATACTGTTTTGACCTCTATTTTCTGAAACAAGAGTGTTTCCATGCTATAAGTGAATGTCCCTGTGAGCCCTTTGAGCTATTGAATATGATGTAGGTTCAGACTGCCACATTAGGGCAGGCTGATGGCAAACACCCTGAACTACATCTTGGGTGTCTTGTTCATGCTTCACAGACACTTGAGGAACAAATGAATCAGATTTGACATTGGTTGTTTTGTCTTTCTTTCTGCCTTTTCAATATATGAATTCACACCGCAGGAGTGTCCTTTTGGAGCACCAGAACACTAGAAGTCCTCAGCACATTATCTTTAGCCAGATGTATGGCAATTTCTTCCTCCAAGTTAAACTGTTCCTTCCTTCTCCGTACTTCTATAGCGATAATCATTCCTCTCGCTCCTCCAACGCATGCTTGTCCTTCAATAATCATCGACCTACACTAATGCAGCTAAATCAGCCTCTGTTTTAATGTGTGCAGAGACTCCAATAATTTCCCAACCACTGAGGTTAAGGCTAACTCGCCTATAATTTCCTTTCTTTTGCCTTCCTCCCTTCTTAAAGAGTGAAGTGATATTTGCAATCTTCTAGTCCTCTGGGGACCATGCCAGAATTAAGTAATTCTTGAAAATCATGACTAATGCATCTGCTATCTCTTCAACAACCTCCCCCGGGACTCTGGAATGTAGTCTGTCTGGTCCAGGTGACTTATCCAACTTAAGACCTTTCAGTTTGCCTCGCACTTTTTCCTTTGTATTAGCAATTGCACTCACTCCTGCTCCCTGACACTTACGGACTCTGGCACCTTGTGAATACTGAATGTGAATTGTGAATATTGTGAATACCACAGTGAAGACTGATGCAAAATACCCATTAAGTTCATCTGCCATTTCTTTGTCCCCATTACTACCTCACCAGCATTATTTTCCAATGGTCCAATATCAACTCTCGCCTCCCTTTTACTCTTGATATAACTGAAAATAAACTTCCAGTATTCTGCTTTATATTATTGGCTAGTTTGCCCTCATATTTCATCTTTTCCCTTCTTATAGCTTTTTTAGTTGCTTTTTCTTGGATTTTAAAAGCTTTCTAATCATCCAACTTCCCACTCACTTTTGCTATCTTGTATGCCTTTCCCTTAACTTTTATGCAGACCTGAATTTCCCTTGTCAGCCACGGTTGCCTACCCCCGCCACTTCAAAACAACTTCTTCTGTGGGACATAGCTATCCTGCACCTTGTGAACTATTCCCAGAAACTTCAGCCATCTCTGCTCTGCCATCATCCCCACCAGTATCCTCCTCCAATCCACCTGGGCAAGCTCCTCTCTCACTCCTCTGTAATTCTCATAATTCCATTGCGATACCAATGCATGTGACTTATGCTTCTCCCTCTCAAATTGCAGTATGAATTCTATCATATTATGATCACTGCCTCTTAAGGGTTCCTCTATATTAAGCTCCCTAATAAGACCTGGGTCATTACAAAGAGTAGGCTCAAGCACAAGCTGCTCCTAATATTCTACGTCACCTCTTTTTAACGATGTAATTCCATCTCTTGCCAACAGAACCACACCACCGCCTCTGCCTTCCTGCCTGTCCTTTCAATACAAAGTGTATCCTGCAATGTTAAACTCCTAACTATGGCCTTCTTTCAGCCACACTCAGTAATGCCTACGATGTCATACTGACCAATCTCTAATTGCATGTGGGTTCGTCTACCTTATTCCAAATGCTACGTGCATTTAGATATAGCATCTTCGATCCTGCATTCTTTGCCCATTTGAATTTTGCCTCTGTGGTACAACTTGCTCTTTGCTCTGTCTGCATTTGTACCCAGCCATTGGTTTGTCCTTCCTTACATTCATGTTACATCCATCATCTACTTGTAAACCTGCTGGCTCATCTTCAGCTCTACCATCCTGGTTCCCATCCCTCTGCCATATTAGTTTAAACCACTCCCAACAGCTCTGGTAAACCTGCCTGCAAAAATATTGATCCCCCTTGGATTCAAGTGTAACTTGCCCCAGGAGAGGCCCCAGTTACCCAGAAATATGAATCTCCTTCCCCTGCTCCAATTCTTCAGCCACACATTTATCTGCCACCTCATTCTATTCCTATCCTCACTGTCACGTGGCACAGGCAGCAATCCCAAGATTACTACCCTTGAGGTCCTGCTTCTCAGCTTCCTTCTTAACTCCCTGTACTCTGCTTTCAGGACCTCCTCCCTTTTTCTACCTATGTCATTAGTTCCAATAAGTACCACGACTTCTGGCTTCTCACCCTCCCTTTACAGGATATTGTGGACATGTTCAGAAACATCACGGACTCTGGCACCTGGGAGGCAAACTACCATCCATGTTTCCTTCTCACATCCACAGAATCACCTATCTGTCCCCCTGACTATAGAGTCCCCTATTACTGCTGCCATCCTCTCCTGTTCCCTGCCCTTCTGAGTCACAGGGCCAGACTCTGTGCCAGAGGCACGGCCTCTGTTGCTTTCCCCAGGTAGGTTCCCCTTCCCCCACCCACCCCGACAGTACTCAAAATAGAGTACTTATTGTTGAGGGGGACGGTGACAGGAGTGCTCTCCACTATCTGACGTTCTCCCTTCCCTCTCCTGACAGTCACCCGTTTATCTGCCTCCTGTAGCCTTGGAGTGACATGCTTCCAAATAACTAAGTTCCAAGCCGAGAAAAGTATGTTCATTCCTTTATTACGAAACCAGCAAAGCTGAATTATCTTAAAGAAATGGAAAAACTAATATAACTAAATTCAGTGATACAGCAAAATAAAAGTAATTAATGTTCAAATTAGCATAATTAATCAAAGTAAGTGGTAAATCAGAAGGCAGAGCTTAGGAGGGTTAATGGTGCCTAACGGCCACTCATTTGCTTGCATCTTCGGAAATAGCTCTATTTCCATCTTTAATATCTCTATTTTTCCCTGACCTAGAGTTACATGTTGACTATGGTTCTTTGCGGGAATAGGACCCACTCTCGGGGGTTTCACAACCGTCCGTTGTTGTTCGGCACGCCAAAGGCTTGGTGGCCTAAGGGTCCAGCTTGGATTCGGAAGCCTAGGATCTTGGGGCTCTGGAGATGGGCGGATTGAGGGTCGGTGTCACAGTATGGGACCCGTGTGTCGTCAGGGGAGTCGGGATATGAGACTATGTACCTGAAGACCCAGGTTCTTTGAGATCTTCAAGCACAGAGCTTAAAAAAAGCGACGTGGCAGACTTTTAGTATCGTAATCCAGCCAGTTGATTGTTATGTCTCCCTGCTCGCTGGGAAAATGGAGACACCTTTTTCTCCCTTATTAGGGAGAGAAAGAACCTGCGGTTTGTCAAATACTGGGTGAAACACGAAGTCTTTGGGGTAACTGTAAGTCTGAGTCTTTGCTATTGCTTTGCTCACGCTTGAGTGTTGGGTGGCGGTGCCAATGCTTTTTTTTGCCGGTGGGGGAGGGGGGAACTGGGGGGGGGGACTTTGGGGTTCTAACATTTAATTGTCGTTCATTCTTTGGGGCACTCCTCTGTTTTGGTGGATGGTTGCGAAGAAAAAGCATTTCAGGATGTATATTGTATACATCTGACGTTAAATTGTACCTTTGAAGTGGTCAACAAGAAATAATCACCACCAGCTCAATCCCCCTCAACTAAACTAAAACTAAGACAAAGCAAGAAAACATAAGTATACTCATTTGCTCCTAACATGCCCCAACCGGTATGACAAATAACCCATAATAAGCACCCAACACAAGATACAATACGGACAGACAGAAATTAGATACATGGCTCCTACATCGCTAAAGTGAGTGTGGGAATCAGGGGCATTCACAGGTTATTAGGGAAACATAGAAATTAACATCTAGTGAGCCAGATGTCAAACTATCTAAACAATTGCAAACAAAATGCTGGTGGAACGCAGCAGGCCGGACAGCATTCATAGGAACCCTTCGTCAGGATTCGCCAGCATTTTGTGTGTGTTGCTTGTATTTCCAGCATCTGCAGATTTCCTCGTGTTTGCGTATCTAAACAATTGGATGGCCAGTCATCTGTGTTTTCCTGTATCAAGTGAATCAAAAGCCAAACCCAGAAGATGCTAAGCATCTGAGATGAGAAATAGGAACCACTAGAATTTGCTGAACCATTGACAGCAAAGGAGGATACACTCAAAAACTTCTATAGATGTACCGTGGAGAGCATTCTGACAGGCTGCATCACTGTCTGGTATGGAGGCGCTACTGCACAGGATCAAAAGAAGCTGTAGAAGGTTGTAAATCTAGTCAGCTCCATCTAGGGTACTAGCCTACAAAGTACCCAGGACATCTTTAGGGAGCACTGTCTCAGAAAGGCAGCATCCATTATTAAAGACGTCCAGCACCCAGGGCATGCCCTTTTCTCACTGTTACCATCAGGTAGGAGATACAGAAGCCTGAAGGTACATACTCAGCGATTCAGGAACAGTTTCTTCCCCTCTGCCATCCAATTCCTAAATGGACATTGAAGCTTTTGGACACTACCTCACTTTTTTAAATATACAGTATTTCTGGTTTTGCACATTTTTCAATAATCTATTCAATATACATAATTGATTTACTTGTTTATTTATTATGTTTTTTTTCCCTCTCTGCTAGATTATGTATTGCATTGCTGCTAAGTTAACAAATTTCTCGTCACATGCCAAAGAACCTGATTCTGAGATGGTAGTGAGGGGGGCAGATTGGGCATGTTGTGGTGACAGAATATGTTCCAATGGGGGTGAGTTCTGATGAAAAGCCATCCACCTCAAACATTAATGGCATTTACACTGCACAGATGCTGCCTGACCAACTATTTCCAACATTTGCTGTTTTCAATTCAAGCAAACAGAGGCATGCTTTGCCCTGTAAATGCCATAGCTTTCCTGAAGAAAACACAAGGACATCAGCGTGACACAGTTCTTAAAGCAAGAGATAAGAGACTGCAAATGCTGGTATCTGGAGCCACAGGCAGTTTACTTGTGGAATTCAGCGGGTTAACATAGAAACATGGAAAATCTACAGCACAATACAGGCCCTTCGGCCCACAATGCTGTGCCAAACATGTACTTACTTTAGGAATTACCTAGGGCTACCCATAGTCCTCTATTTTTCTAAGTTCCACATACCTATCCAGGAGTCTCTTAAAAGACCTTATCGTATCTGCCTCAACCATCGTTGCCGGCAGCCCATTCCACGCACTCGCCACTCTCTCATAAAAAAACTTACCCCTGACATCTCCTCTGTACCTACTTCCAAGCACCTTAAAACTGTGCCCTCTCCTGTTAGGCTCTTCAGCCCTGGGAAAAGCCTCTGACTATCCACACGATCAATGCCTCTCATCATCTTATACAAAATAGTAAATGAGTGTAAGTAAGTGGTTAAGCAGCATGTGTGGGGAAAGGAAATGCCTACGTTTCAGGCTGAAACCTTACACCAGGGCGGAGGGTGGAGATGGCCAGTGTAAAGAGGAGAGGGGGAATCGTGAAACAGATCTAACAGTTAATAAGACCACCACCTTATATTGCCAGAGACTCGGGTTCAGTCCTAACCTTGGGTGCTGTCTGTGTGGAGTTTAAATGTTCTCTTCTTGATCGTGTGGGTTTCCTCCAGTAGCTCTGGTTTTCTCCATATCCCAAAGACGTGCAGGTTGATAGGTAAATTGCCCGAGTTATAGAATCTAGACGAGTTGATGGGAATGTGAGGAGAGTAAAAATGGTATTTACAAATAATTAATATACTGTTTCTGGGGTTGATTGATTAGTGAACCTTATGGACCTGTTTCCATGCTGTATCTTCCTATGACCCATGTATCCTCTTTGTACTAAATTAGAATGAAAAGGTAAGGGAGGGGTTGAACATTGTTCAGTCGGGAATTTGGAAGAGTTGTCACTTGTTTCATTCACCCACCTTTGGTCACTTGACATTTCCACAGATTGACCTGAACCGTATAAAAGTCACTAAGCTCAATTACTTTTTGGACTTTTGGGCAAACATCCTGCCTTTTCCCAGTGTTCAGAAAAAGTAAAAGCGTACAACCCTGTTCGAACGGATGAAACACGCATGCGCGGCAGCCTTGCCGGTAGAGACCAGAAGTCGGAGAGCGTTCCTGCCGGGCAGCCGGCCTGTGACGATATCAGACGTCGCCGGGAGAGGGGGCAATGCGCCGGCCGGTGTTGCGGAGCTGCTGCTGGGCGGGTCGGTGGCTGCGGCCTAGAGCGGTCAGTAGGGCGGCCGCAGCTAGGTGAGTGAGTGAAGTGTCCGGTGCAGAGCGATTTAAGTAATTGAGAGCGGTCAGTGGGGCGGGCGAGGTTTCTTTTTACAATGGACTTCCCATTTGGTGTGCTGCGCTCCTGTCCGGCCGATCTCCATGAGGATTGAGTGTCGATGGGCAGGTGGGTCACGGCACCGAGAACAGGCCCTGTAATGGAGGTGTGGGGCTGCCCCTGAACCCTCTTTCCCCCCACACACACATTGGCATTCAGTGGGTGGGTATACTGCGTTATTTATTTATATAACCACCTCCCCCTCGTACCCCATCCGTTATTTATTTATATACACACATTCTTTCTCTCTCTCTCCTTTTTCTCCCTCTGTCCCTCTGACTACACCCCTTGCCCATCCTCTGGGTTCCCCCCCCGCCGTCTTTCTCCCCGGACCTCCTGTCCCATGATCCTCTCTTATCCCTTTTGCCAATCACCTGCCCAGCTCTTGGCTCCATCCCTCCCCCTCCTGTCTTCTCCTATCATTTTGGATCTCCCCCTCCCCTTCCCACTTTCAAATCTCTTACTAACTTTTCCTTCAGTTAGTCCTGACGAAGGGTCTCAGCCTGAAACGTCGACTGTACCTCTTCCTAGAGATGCTGCCTGGCCTGCTGCGTTCACCAACAACTTTGATGTGTGTTGCTTGAATTTCCAGCATCTGCAGAATGCCTGTTGTTTGATTTATGGGGATTTGTTTTCGGGGTGGATTTGGTCCACAGGAGGTTAAGAGTCACCTGCCTACAGACCCAGCCTTAGCGCTGACCTTGGGTGCAGGCTCCATGCTACCATTTGTACATAAGTGGATGGAGTTTCCCTGGGGCGTGATTGATTTCTGCTTCCTAGACATGCGCTCGTTAGTTTTGATCAGTATAAGTAGCAAAAGAGGGCATATGAAAGAAAATAAGCTTCTGTGTTACAGGAAAATAAGGGGAAACGTAACTAATGGTGGCAGGCATGGGCTTGTTGACCTGAATGACCTTGTTTTTGTCATGATTAGTAAGTTCTTGCATTGATTAGCAGGATAACTTTGGAGAATCTGTTTGAATGGGATGGTTATGATAGATTGGGAGAGTGGTGTTAAGCTGAAAAGATGTTGGGACAGTTGAGTTACAGGGTCTTGGATTTGGAGGTGTGTTTTTGTGGAATGTGTTTTTGTTTTGCCTCTGAAGTTTTCTAACACCGGAAGTCTATTTTCTGCAGTGTTACTGTTTCATTCTGTAGGTCCTCTCAATTAATTGATGTTGAGAGCCATTTTCTTGCAAGTTATCTGTATAATTATTTCTTCTGACCTGTTCATAGACCTGTGGACCTCGCCTATAACCTAATAAATGGCAGAAACTCAGAAACTCCCCTGGTCTTTCTCCATGGACTCTTGGGCAGTAAATCAAACTTTCATTCAATTTCTAAAGCGTTATTTCAGCGAACAGGCAGGACGGTGAGTGATGCAAAAGTATTGATTCTCGTACACGCAGTTTATTTTTCCGCTGTAGTTAACAACTTGTATAATTCAGTCCTTCATGGAGACTTTGTAGTAGTCCGGGTGATTTTTTTTTTGGTCTGCTTTTAAAGTTGTAGGACAGGATCATTCCATCTGTTCACACTCTGACCATTTTCTGTTGTCCAAGCAGGTGGTGACGGTGGATAGCCGTAACCATGGTGATAGTGGACACAGTCCAGTGATGACCTATGAAGCAATGAGCCTTGATCTTCAAAACATGCTGAACAAGTTGGAGCTACCCGAGTGTATCCTGTTAGGACACAGCATGGGTGGCAAGATTGCAATGACAACAGCACTGCAAAATGTAAGTTGAATTGCCGGTAGAGAATGTGATTAATGAGCTGTTTATCGTTAGTTTTGATTAATGGTGAGAGTTCAGGTTGTTCCAATGGTTTAATGTGGGCTGACTGATCAATGTAACATTGAGCTGTAAGGATCTGTACCGAGTTAGCTGATCTGAGCTTGGTTAATATTTGGGTGTTTCTGTTGGATATTTGACCTTTAGATTAGGAGGTCAACAAGAAAAATCAGCCCACTTTTATTATTAAGAAAGATGTCTGATAAAGGCTGGTTTACTGTGAAATACACAGCCGACCCTGACGATAACAGTGAATTCTGCACCTGTCACGAGTTTGAGCTCTTCTTCCATTGCCTCCCTCTCTGAGCCCACTTCTTTGACAAGGATTCCACACACACTGTGCTGATGGCCTCTTCTCCTGTCCTCAACCCTTCTCCTCTTAGACAACCTGCTCTGGATCTTTTCATCTCTAATTAAATGAGGCATCAACCTGGACAATCTCAGCACTCCTCTCTCCACCTTGATTGAGCCTTACTCCCTCTGAACACATTGCCCTCCAGTCTCCGCACTGATCCCAACCTGACCCTCAAGCTCGTGGACGATGGGAGTGCTATAGTGTGGCGCACTGTGCAACTCTCAGACAGTTTCCTCATACCTACCACTCGAAGAGGACACCATTCCAGACCATCAGAAAACTGTCTCTGACACTGTCACTGACCTCATCCACTCTGGAGAACTCCTATTCATTGCCACCAAATTCATAGTTCTCTGAACCCACACTGCTCACTTTTACCCAAGATCCACTAACTGGACTGTCCGGGTAGGCCTGTCGCCCTTGCTTGCTGCTGCCCCACTGAACTTGTGTCCTTGTATCTTGATTCCATTCTATCTACCTTGTTTCAGTTCCTTCCCACCTACATCCGCGACATTTCTCATGCCCTCTATCTCCTTAGTAACATTCAGTTCCCTGGTCCTGACCGCTTCATCTTCACCATGGATGTTCAGTCCTTATATACTTCTATCCCTCATCAGGAAAACCTCAAAACTCTCTTCTTTTTTTCTTGACAAAAGAACCAACTAGTCTTCCTCCACCACCCTCCACTGTCTGGCAGAACTGTCTGCCTCATCCTGAACAAGTTTTCCTTTAGTTCCTCTCACTTTCTTCCAACTGGAGGAGTGGCCATGGGCCCCAGCTATGTCTTCCTCTTTGGTTATGTAGAACAGTCTGTGTTCGAAGCTGGTTATTCTCCACAACTCGTCCTCCACTACATTGAAGACTGCTTTGGTGCTGCTTCGTGCACCCATGCTGAGCTTGTCAATTTTATCAACATTGCCTCTAACTTCCACTTGGGCCTTAAATTCACTTGGTCAATTTCTGGCACATACCTTGCCTTTCTTGATCAATCAATGTCTTTTATAAACCTACTGATTCCCACGGTTACCTCTTCCCACCCTATCTCCTGTAAAAATGCTATTCCCTTTTCTCAGTTTCTTTGCCTCTGCCACATCCTCCTCCTTTAAAGAATGGGTTTACCTCTCTTCACTTTTGATGATGCCCTCACCTGCATCTCTTCTAATTCCTATACATCTGTACTCACCTCATCTTCCTGCCACCTTAATAGTGATAAAGCAGGGGTCCCCAACCTTTTTTGCACTGTGGACCCGTTTAATATTGACAACATTCTTGCGGACCGGCTGACTCGGGGGGGGGGGGGCCGCGGGGGGTGTGCGGGTAGGGTTGCCAATGGACAAGAGTAGCAGTCAAATGCGTTGTGTTTACCCAGAGAAAGACTACAATGACCATGAAGCCTTGCGCGCGCACCAGTGCGCATGCCTGTACCTGCCGATTTTTTTTCTGCAAATCGTTTTTGGCGATTCTGTTCGGGCGGGGGGAGGGTGTTAATCATGACCAGAATATAGGTGATAAGTGGCTAATACACTCAATTTCGTTTCTAAAAGGGTTTATCTAATGAATTTAATATTAAACACACAGCGCATATTTTCCTCGCATGAATATAGTGATAAGTCAATTATCAGCGGAGGACAGGGGAGCTTGAAGTAAGTGTTGAACGAACCTCCAGTAGAAGTGGTAGAGGCAGGTTCGATATTATCATTTAAAGAAAAATTGGATAGGTATATGGACAGGAAAGGAATGGAGAGTTATGGGCTGAGTGCAGGTTGGTGGGACTAGGTGAGAATAGTGTTCGGCACGGACTAGAAGGGCTGAGATGGCCTGTTTCCGTGCTGTAATTGTTATATGGTTATATAAGTAAGTCAATAGCATCATAACATTTTAAGTAACGTTTGGATATTAAACACACAGCACATATTTTCCCCGTATGAACATATAAAATCATTGCAACACACCAATATCGCTGAATCAGTGGGAGCCCTGGGCTTGTTTTCCTGCAACAAGACGGTCCTATCGAGGCGTGATGGGAGACAGCGATACTCGAACGGGGTTCCTTATGTCCAGTCTATTCTGCAATTTAGTTTTCATTGTATTCATTGCAGAAAACACTGCTTTGCAGAAAGATGTTGGAAATGGAAGCAACGTTTTCAGTGCTATCTCAGGATATTTAGCCTTGACTTTGATCCAGAATGCTGGCAGAAATGTTACGTCAAACATACTTTTCAGCCCGCCGTCATTTGCAAGCTCAAGGAGTTGATCCTCTTCCCGCGCTGACATGGATGACGCGCGGGTAATGACCTCGCGTGCGTAATGGCTGAACAGTGGGCGTGACGAGGAATGAGGAAAGGTGCAGCTGACTTCTATTGCCAGATCATATCGTTTCCTCGCGGCCTGGTAGCACATGCTTTGTGACCCGGTACCGGTCCGCGACCTGGTGGTTGGGGACCACTGTGATAAAGTACCCATCATAAATTGAGGGACTACTTCATCAAGTACCTCCACACCATCCACCACAAGCGGGACTTCCCAGTTCTGACATGTTGGTCCGTGGCCACCTCTTGTGCCAAGAAGAGGCCACCCTCAGGGTGGAGGAGCAACACCTTGTATTCCGTCTAAATAGCCTCCAACCTGAAGGCATTAATATTGATTTCTCCTTCTGGTAAACAAATTTAACCCCCCCCCCATTCCCCACTCTCACCTTTTACCTCTTCTCACCTGCTTATTACTTCCCCCGGGTCCCCTCCTTCCCGTTCTCCTATGGTCCTCCCTCTCGCCTATCAGATTCGTCCTTCTCCAGCCCTTTACTTTTCCCACCAACCTAGCTTCACCTGTCACCTTCCAGCTAGCCTCCTGAAGAAGGGTCTCGGCCTGAAACATCAGACTATCTATTAATTTCCATAGTTGCTGCCTAACCTGCGGAGTTCCTCCAGCATTTTGTGTGTGTGTGCGTGTGGCTTTGGAATTTCAGCATCTGCAGACTTCCTCATTTATGATGATGTGCCTTCCTGGTATTTGCACACATCCATGGCAGATATCGCTGAACTATCAGGACTGATTAACATCTCATCAGCACGAGGACACTTGCTACTGAGGTTGTTAAACTGGAAAATAAACTTCAAAATTATTTTGTGGCATATAGTTCAGTGTGACATCACCCCAGTCCACTAACCCATGGGAGAGGTGGCTCATCTTTATGGTACAAGCCACAGATGGTAACAATATTTTATTACCTTTGCACAGCCGAGGCTGGTGAAAAAGCTTGTTGTCGTGGACATCAGTCCGGTTCGAACTATCTCGCAAACAGCTTTTCCAGATTATATTGCTGCTATGAAGGCGGTAACTGTGGATGCCACTTTGTCAAGATCCTCTGCACGCACCCAAGCTGACAAACAGCTGCAACTTTGCATCAAGGTAAAACATTCCTCTCAGCATTTACTTATTAAAAATAACATTTAAGTGAGAGCCAGTAAAACAGTAGAAGAGTTGAAAATACTTCAAAGCATAGCAGTGCAGTCACTGTGTTATTCCAGTGCCTGAGATTGATTAGCCATAGAATTAGATAGCTCAGAAATAGGCCCTTCAGTTCACAGGTTCTGTAACAGCCAATTAAGCACTCATCTACAGTAATCCTGCAACCATCCTGTCTTATTCTCCCCACATTCCCATTAATTCCCCCACCCCCGATCACCTACCTGTGCACTAGGAGCAATTTACAGTGGTCAGTTTAATCTGTCAGCCTGCACTTTGGGAGAAACTCGCATCGTCATAGGAGAACATGGAAATTTCACCGAGACAGTGCTGAAGGTCAGGTTTGATCCTGAGTTGTTGGAGCTATGTGAGACACCATCTATGTACTGGATGTACCACTGTACTGGCCTATTATGCTATTTCAACTGACTAAGACATCCTGTGGCTGTTTCGACTTGCCCAGCTATATTCTCCTGAACCAGTGCTGATCACCCTTCCACTACAGCAGCCTTTGTGCCTGTGGCGTTGAATTTCTTATCTACAGTTTCTTCATTGATACGTGCTGATTGTCTTTAATTCCACTGACATCGACTTGATCTTGTTCCTGCTAAGTAACAGTTGATACATCATTTAAAAATTAACAAATCTAGCGTTAACATTGAGTCAGGCTTTACTGTGGAGCATTAGCATGGCTCGTTAGTAGTTGCAATGTTTGTGTATAAAGAATGCTGGAATGGTTCAGATGTTGTGCATGTCAGAATAGAAATCGTATTCTGATGCGAACAGGAGGAGGAAAAGATGCTCCATATTGGTGGCTGGTACCAGTTATTACCCCAGGCAAGCTATGACCTCTGTTACAAATTAAACTTTGGGTGGTGCCTTTACCGGCTTTTTATTTATGACCTTACTTGCTCTGGAGTCCTTCAGTGTTGTCAGAACTATGACAGTGGGTAGATAGATTACTAATTCAGTCATGTTTTTCAACATTACTCTTTCATTGATAGGATGCCCGTACCCGGCAGTTTATCTTGACTAATCTGGTGGAATGCAATGGTCAGTACATTTGGAGGGTTAATCTGGAAGCTATAGCCAACAGTTTGGATTATCTCCTGGGCTTCCCAGATTTCAACACTCCTTTTACTGCTCCTACCATCTTTTTGGGTGGGGTTAACTCTTCCTATATTAGGTAAGAATCTTAATTGCCTAACAATTTATTAAATAACCAAGCTAATTTCATTGTGTGAGCCTGTTTAGTCCAGGTTGAATACCCCTATTCACATACCCTTGCTGGTGTACTCTGTGCTAATTTTATGGATAGGATTATAAAGCCTGCTAGAACAATAAACTTTGTGTACTCTTAATGTATGATACCACTTAAGGCACTTCACAGTGAAGGAAAGAAACACTGATTAAGTTTCTTCTAACTTGCCATCTAGTTAATCAGAACAAACAGCAGGACACTCTTATCATTCCTCATGTAGAGACGAGAGAGAGTACTATAATCTTCAAATTCTGTCAGATGAGTTCTTTCCAATTTCTTTCAAAACGTAATACCTCCCCAATGTCTTTACAAGGAATACACTTTATTGCTTGATACAATGTGATGTTATAATTGTTCTCGTCTCACTTCACTGAGCAGTCTTCCATGAATTCCATGAATACCCATGTTGTTTGCATGTATACTCAGTGGCTACTTTATTAGGTATACCTGTAGACGTGCTCATTAATGCAATGATCTAATCAGCCAATCATTGGCAGCAACTCAATGCATAAAAGCATGCTGTCATGATCAAGAGGTCCATTTGTTGTTCAGACCAAACATCAGAATGGGGGAAGAAATGTAATCTACGTGACTTTGACCATGGAATGATTGTTGGTGTCAGATGGGGTGGTTTGAGTATTGTACCTCAGAAACTTAATCTCTTGGCATTTTCACACACAACAGTATCTAGATTTACAGAGAACAGTGTGAAAAATGAAGAAGCATCCAGTGAGTGGCACTTCTGTGGGCAAGAATGCCTTGTTAATGAGAGTGGTCAGAGGAGAATGACCAGACTGGTTTGCTGACAGGAAGGCTACAGTAACTCAAATAACCACACATTACAACAGTGGTATGCTGAAGAGCACCTCTGAACGCACAACACGTTGAACCTTGAAGTGGATGGGCTACAGCAGCAGGAGATCACACTGGGTTCCAGTCCTGTTCCTAATAAAGTGGCCTCTGTGTGTATCCCTCTCCTTGATCCTAGGAAGTTGAGACTGCTCAGTGTTTAGCGAGGTGAGGCCAGTTATAAAAGAACAAATTGGTAAAATGACATGTGAATAAGCATTGAACTTAATTTATTTCTAATATTCCCACATTATGAAAATTTGACTTTTTAACAATGACCTACATTACAATTTATCACCAGCTGGCACATATCAGCAAAGATTGAGCTATTGAATTGTCCAGTCATTCAGAGAAGTTGCAGCATTTTGTTCATAAAAACTCATGGTGTTGGAGATAATATATTAGTATGGATAAAAGATGGCTGATTAGCAGCAGTGGGTAGGGTTAGGGGGCCATTTCTAGGTTGGCAGCCTGTAATGGGATATCAAGGGCATCGGTGTTGAGTGTCATTGTTTACGGTACATGTTAATGCTTTAGATAAAGGAATCAAATATGCTGTGAAGAAAGCTGTAAGGATGACACAAACTCTTAAAGAGAGATTGATAGATTGAGTGAATGGGTAAAAAGTTGAAAAATAGCGAACCTGTCGGGAAAACATGAAGTGTTTCTCTTTGGAGAGATGATTGTAAAGCAGTCTCATCTAAAAGGAGCAGCATTGCAGGAAGCTACAGCCGGATGAGTGTTTTTGGGGAATTTCAAGGTTGCTGGCATGCTTGGAGGAGGTAATTAGGAAAGTTGAAATGCTGGCTTGTATCTTCAGGTGATTGGAATGTAAAACTAGGAAAGTCTTGTACAAATACACATGGTGCTATTAGGACCACATCTAGAGTACAGTTTAGTTGGAGACTTAGTTAATGAAAAACACTTTGCCATTGGAGGAAATTCAGAAAGGTTCACAAGGATAATCCTGAGTGGAGAAGTTCTTTAGAGGGAGGTTGAGCAAGCTAGTCTGTGATCATAGGAATTTTGAAGAATAAGAGGCGATCTTACTGAAACGTATAGATCTTAGAGGGTTTTGACAGCTTAATGAAAGGATATTTGCCTTCATGAGAGAAAAACTAGAGTCAGTGACTAAAGTCTCAGAACAAGAGCACATGCATTTAAGATTGGGGAAGAATTTCTTCATTCAAAGCAACGGGTGTTTGGAATTATTTACCCAGAAATCTCGGAACACTTAATACTTGTATGTATGAAAATCTAAGAGGTTTTTAAATTAGTGAGGGAGTCACTACCTTCCCACCTTGAAGTTTACTTGATAAATTTGGATCAGCCAGTATCTGATTGAACAGCAGAGCTGGCTCGTGGGGTGAATGGCCTGCTTGGGTTTCTATTTCCTGTAGTATTAAACACAGGTGAACAAAAGTTGGTATACTGTATCAGCACAAAATAAGAATCAAATTGCTAATGTTAAATCAGCATTTCTTATACCTTAGAGAATTTTAATGGTGTACTTTGAGTAAAACACAGCAAGTACACTGTCATTGCTAACTTTGGCTTCTATATTAATTACTAATTATGTCTTTCTATTCTTTTCAAAGCTCCAAGGAGTATCCTGAGATCAAGCGACTGTTTCCTAATTCTATTATCCAACATGTTCCCGAAGCTGGTCATTGGGTCCATTCTGAAAAACCATATGACTTTATAAATGCCATCTGTGCATTTCTGGGGACCAGCTAGCAAACAGTAATGGACGAAAAGAAAACTCCCTATGGAGATCTTCACCAGATTGATTTCTTTCAATTGTGCTGCTTGATAACATTTGCCAAGTCTGTTTTGCAGGCTATAAAGCTGGTTCTAAGTTAACTTGGAACAGAATGATCTCTCCATGACCATACTGTGAATGTAATTATAAGTTAAGTGTTTAAACATGAAGGAGCATGTGTATATATTTTTTAAAAGGTCTAAATACAAAAACCTTTGAAGAAGTGGTTCTTGGCATAAAGATCATTAGGTGGCCATGGTGCTTTAAACATATCAGATTGGAATTTCCTGGCAATGAAATTGCTGCTTCCCCACCACTTCGTGTACACTTGTCTGGAGTGATAGATTCCAGCTCAGGTAACACACAATGCAAGTTCTTCCAGTTGTAAGTAACATCCAGCAGAAAGACCCGAACAAGCTCTCAACAGTCTTGATTTTGGTGAAGCCATTGCCCCAGACTGTGAACTACCTCAATGTCTGTGTCATTTACAAATGTTAAAGGTTCAAAAATTCTTAAGTATTAGTTACAAAGTCATTCATGAAAATCTGGACCTTAAGCCAAGTCTTCCAATGAGTATTGAAGGAGCAGGCTCATCACTAAATCTTGGAGAAACCTGCCCAATGAGCTAACACAGGTTTGACCTCCCCTTTCTGATTTGAAGAATGGGCTGATGTTATTTTTGAGATTGGGAATGGTGATCTTGGGGATGACTGGAGCCTGGAGTTTCAGGGAAAAGAGCAAATAAACCACACACTTGTGAAATGCCTTTTTAGTAAATTTTAGGATTCTTAGCACATTATATGGCTGTAAACCGCTTTATGAAGTGCAAATCATAAACATGAGCTTCTGCATACTGAAAATCTTGTGTGTTGTTTGTGAACTGCAGTGATTATTATTGGAAAGAGAACAGTCAGTTTTCACACTGCAAACTCCCAATTAAATCTTGTGTGGGAAACCATGATTGAATAAGGCGTTGATGAAGGATGTGAGTGGTTAGAGAGAGACATGCCTGGGGATGATCAGAAAGGAAGAGTGGAAAGTGAAAAGAAGTGGGTCGGTCTTGGGCATGGTCAGAGAAAAGTGTAAGGGGGACTTGGAAGGTATTGCAGATGAAGAAGGGCTCAATGGTAAAGACTGGAAGGCTGAACAAATTAGGGGAAAGGAGGCTGTGGCTGCAGGTGAAGTGGAATGCCAATAATGGAGTAGCAAGATTACAGTACCCATGTTCAGATGTCTCTGGATTCAGGGGTTCCCAACTTTTTTTTATGCCATAGACTAATACCATTAAGCAAGGGGTCTGTAGGCCCCAGGTTGGGAACTCCTGTGTGAGATCAAGGGAGACATACCGCAGATTCTGAAGGTTGGACTCTGGAAAGGGGTATTTTGAGAGAATGACATAACAGGTAAGAAGGGAGTTGAGGCATTGAAAAGTGGGACAAAGGTTTTCACAGGAAGACTGGGGATTGCTGGAATGAGTTGGAGGATGGAGAATTTGAGTAAGAAGGAGAGATGAAGACTATGGGAATGTGGACCACAGAAATGATTTTTAGAGATCAAGAGGAGAGACAGTGAAATGGGTATGGGAAATATGGTGATTGTGCAAATCTGGGTGATGGAGGTCAGCAAATGAACTCAGGAAAGTGGAACTTGTAATGAACTGCGTTGGTGACAGTGCAGAGGGCAGATATGAATTTAGAAGAGTGTTTGGAAAGGTGTGGATACATTGAGGGAAGGCAGAGGAGCTGAAGTTGAGTTGAATGTAACCAATCTGGAGAGAATTTTATAAAGGGAAATGGGATAACCAAGTGTGCTGTTGGGTTTGTAGGGCAGTGACTCAGAATGGTGGATTTAAAGAAAGGGAGATTAGAAGGAGTGGTGGAGGTAGGAGGTGACATTAAATAATCTAGATAAAAGAACTGGCTGTGAAAGTATCAGGGAGGGTGATCACAACTGAGTGGTTTGACAGGGTTGTGTATTAGGGCTATCAAGGCTGGAAAGATGTGCCAGCATCAGTTTAGACTAGCATGGCAAGGATGAAACGGAAGATGGAGCTATGGATGAGGAACTAACAGAGAAGGTCTTGGGATGGAAATGGAGGGAGAGATTGGGAATGAGTGATCAAGGACAAGGTGGTGAAGAGGTAGAAATCAAAGGAGTAAAAATGACACCAGTTATTGGTAAAGGAATACATAAAGATAATGTTGGAGACTGGATGTCAAGAAAAAGATTAAATGTGAGGAGGGCAATGCCAACAGGGATACCTGCTGATTCTGTTTATATATCAGCTCCTGAAACTTTAGAATGATAATTGCAGGGGTCCCCATTAATTAACATTTGTTGGTGCCACACCGTTAACCATCAGGAGTGCTTGCAACAATTGTTGGCAGCCCTAAGGAATCCGGCACAGTGCTTTAAGCCAAGCCCCACTAATTTTAACATTACGTCGCTGCTTTTGTGATTTTCTCAAGTTACATTACTTTGATATTTAAGAACGCAAACACAAGGAAATCTGCAGATGCTGGAATTTCAAGCAACACACATAAAAATTGCTGGTGAATGCAGCAGGCCAGGCAGCATCTATAGGAAGAGATACAGTCAAAGTTTTGGGATCGAGACCCATCATCAGGACTAACCTCTTCCTATAAATGCTGCCTGGCCTGCTGCGTTCACCAGCAATTTTTATGTGTGTTACTTTGATATTTGTTGTCTTACTGTGAGGGCCAAAGGACATGGAGCTAAATTGGCAAGTAATGAGGATGTTAACAGAATTGGGTCACAAGGGCAGAGTTTAGGAAAGAGTAGAGACGTGAGAGCATGCAACAGGTTTGATGCTATTGGAAAGATCTAGATACAATAGGTAACGTGAGGTTTTACTTCAGCTTGTGGAAGTCAGCACGTTAGGATGGTTCATTGGCTTGGAGTAAGTTGATTATTTGGTCAATAAAAAAGACTTAAGTTTTAAAAAATGACAAAACTAGCAATGAAATTGGGTGAAGAACATTTCATCGAGCTGTTTGTTGTACTTGTCCATTAAGCACTAGAAGCTCATTGCAGGCATTTTCATCAATACAAAGCTGGAGAATGGTTGAGGATCCAGAAGCCCTGAGCAAGGCTGCTAAATTAAAGTAATATATGTGTAGAGCAGATGGCCTGATGCAAACTGCACTGCAGCAGCCATTCGTGAGATGATGAGGCAACATCAGCAACCTGAGGGTGATGTAATCACCAGGGCTTCTCACTTCACTGACCTCTCTGACCCTAAAACTAGGGGCAATACAAAGGGGTCGTCCTCCTCCACAATGTTTTGAATGCTGTTCATGCTGGGCCATTTGCTTGGTAGTCCAGGGTTCAAGAGACCTTGTTTGCCAAAGTGATTTGTTTTGAGAAACATAACTTATTGAGTGCTCACAGACATAAGAGAACTACTGGATCATTAAAATCTAGCACCACACAGAATTCCAGGAGAGGTGCAGGCTTTCGCACAGGACAAGCAAGGACATGGCAGCTATGCTGGTCCATGCTCTGATAAATCTTTGGGAAGTTTACATATCCTCATCAGAATTAGTTTTAATATCAATGATTATTGTGAAATTTGTTCTGCAGCAGCAGTACAGAACAATGCATAAAACATGAATTACAATAAGAAATTACAATATGTAAGATTAAATATGTAGTGCAAAAAGAGAACAATGATAGGTAGTGTTCATGGGTTGGTTAATTGTCCATTCAGAAATCTGGTGGCAAAGGGGAAGAAGCTGTCCTAATACATTGAGTGTGTGCCTTCAGGGTCCTGTGCCACCCCTCTGGTAGCAATAAGAAGAGCACGCATCCAGGTTGATGGATGTCTTTAATAGGCGAGAGGAGGAGATAGCAGCGCGCTGCATGTGCACAGCCCTCCGATGAAAATGATATTGTATCCGTTAAATAGGGGCCGTGGACAATTCTGATTGGATGGAGACAGACGTGAAAGCACAGAGGAACACCTGGAGAAATTTCTGAAACGCAGGTTCGCTGCAGTTGTTACTGCGCGATGGAGAATCTTCCGGAGGGAAGACCTCAAAATCCCCAGCTTCACCTGCTGTTGGCGACCGAGATTGAGGTCAAATTGTTCGGATAGAGATGGTGCTTGGTACTCGGTGTCAGAGAGCTGATCGGAGGCTCGAAGTTTTTGGACGACTCAGAGTTGGACTGTGGTCGGGCATGGCAGGGAGAGTTTTTCTTTCTTCTCCTGTCTGCGTGAGATGTGGGACATTTGAGGAACTTTGAACTTTTTACTGTGCTCATGGACTGTTTCATCAAGTTATGGTATTGTTGCACTGTTGTAACTATATGTTATAATTATGTGGTTTTGTTAGTTTTTTCAGTCTTGGTCTGTCCTGTGTTTTGTGATATCACACCGGAGGAAATATTGTATCATTTCTTAATGCATGCATTACTAAATGACAATAAAAGAGGACTGCGTGTCTTCATAATCTAATGATGGATGCTGCCTTTTTGAGGCATTGTATTTTGAAGATGTCCTTGATGCCGGAGTGGTTAGTACCCACAATGGAGCCGGCTGAGTCTGCTATCCTCTGCCGCTTTTTTTTGTGTGATCCCGTGCAGTGGCCCCTCCATACCAGATAGTGATGCAACCAATTGGAATGCTGTCCACTCAACATCTGTAGAAATTTGCTCGTGTCTTTTGTGACATACCAAATCTCCTCAAACTCCTAAGGAAATATAGCTGCTGTCGTGATTTCTGTGTAGTTGCATCAATATGTTGGGCCTATGGTACATCTTCAGAGATGTTGACAGCCAAGAACTTGAAACTACTCCCCCATTCCACTGCTGATCACTCCCCATCCCACTCCCAATAAGGACTGGTGTGTACTCCACAGACTTCCCCTTCTTGAAGTTTGCAAACAATTCCTTGGACTTATTAACGTTAAGTGCAAGTTTGTTTTTGCGGCACCAATCAACCAGCTGATCTATATCACTCCTGTACGCCTCCTCGCCGTCTGAGATTCTGCCAACAAAAGTTGATTTTGGCAAACTTATAGAGGGCATTTGACCTTTGCCTAACCACACAGTCATAGCTATAGAGAGAGCAGAGCAGTAAGCTAAGCACACATCCTTGAAGTGTGTTGGGGTTGATTGTCAGTGAGGAGATGTTATTTTTGATCTGCATTGACTGTGTGGACTCCAGATGAAGAAGTCAAGAGAGGTACAGAGGCCCAGGTTTTCAGCAATGTTTTGAAGTCTGCATTGTAGTTACTGGTTTGAAATCCTATTCTCTTCGGTCTACTCTCTATTTTCCTAAAGGCAATGGTTCTTGTTGGACAGCACAAGGTCATAGAGTTATACACCGTGGAAACAGGCCTTTTTGCCCAACTTTTTCATGGCAACCAAGTTGTCAAGTTCAACTAGCCTATTTGTCTGCATTTCTCCCTATCCCTCTTAAGTTTTTCTGATCCATTTACCTGTCTAAATGTCATTTTAAATGTAATTAAACCCACCTCTTCTGGCAACTGATTCCATATACTCTTTGTAGAAAAAGTTGAGCTTCAGGTCCCGTGTAAATCTTTCCCCTCTCATGTTAAGTTTGTACTCTGTACTGTTAGACACTGGGAAAAAGACTGACAATTCACCTTGTCTAAAGCCCTCATGATTTTATATACCTTTATAAAGTAATGCCTCAGTCTCCTATGCTTTAGGGGAATTGTCCCAGTTTATCAGGCCCCTTCCTTATAAGCCAAGCATTCCAGTCCTGTCAGTGGCATTGTGAATGTTTTCTGTGCACTTGCCAGATTTATGATCCCCTTCCTAGAGCCGGACTTTGATAATGTGCTAAAATATCCCTATTTTCTGGATATGCCAAGACAGAAAATCAGCAGGTAATTTCGTGGTTAGACTAACATTGCTACACCTTATGTCCTAGAAACAATGTTTCCAGCCAGAAGTACTTGGGCAGAAGCATACACCTTGGACTGGATGATAAAATAGTTAACTTCTGCTTGACATCTTTTTGCCAACCTTTCATTCACTACATGTGAGTATAATGGTTAATTCTAGTGAATATCTGTCCAGTAATCATCTCAAGTTAGAAATTAGATGATATTGAGCTGTTTTTTTTTCTGTCTGCACTCTGCAATTGAACATTAATTTTACTTGCCATGTTTGTATTTATTTCTGAATGAACATGCACAGATTGCGGAATTGTCACAGGCACTTCCAGCCCCAATCTGTGTTGTGTTGTGTATGGTTGAAGTTTTCTTGGTGCCTGTCATCATTCATTGCAAATATCATCCCACAACCACATAAATTTGGAGCTGATACTCCATGTATCAACTTCCATGAAACAGTTTCAAGAGAATTAAGAGCAATTTTATGATATATTTATGCTTTTCTCCAGATTTAAGGAGACATTAGGACACTTATAGCTCTAATGCTGACTGCAAACATTCACATTCCAAGATGTGCAATGTGCAATCAAACTTTAAATACATTTTGTGGACTATAAGAGGAGAGAAGATGTTATGTTTGATTCCATGATCATCACATGGGTAAAACATGCATAGAGCGGATTGTGGGCTGGCAATTTTTCCTAATTTATCGCATAGCAAACTATTGGCAGCTGTTTTATAATGATACTGCACACCTTGCAGACTGCAGATCATGGTTCAACACCATTTGGGGCAGAAGTCAGGCTAAAATTGTTTTACATTTGCTTTATCCAATTCAGAGTTTTCTTTTTGTGGGGACTATATTACCAGCAGAATTATATTCAATGTTTTAAATGATTTAGAAAGTGTGTAGCTCAGGTGGTTAATGGTTGAGTTGTTCACTGAACTAGGCAATTTACTTGCAAACATTTCGTCACCGTATAAGGAGACATTAGTGCGTTGTTAATTGTGGTGTGTCCTCTGAATAATATACATATCATACATATATACATATCATCAGCTGATTGGCTGTCATTATCGATCCTCCCTGCATCACAATTGAGTTTTCATAATGACGGTCAATCAGCTGATTGATATGTATATAAAGGCCAAGAATCTGGAAAAAAGTGCATCGATATCTCCTCGTATAGTGATGAAACATTTGCCAGTAAATTTCCAATTCAGAGAACAATCGAACCCCACAATGATTTAACACAAAAGCAAGTACAATCTACTTTCTAGCCACTAATGTTCATCATAATGTATTTCAGCAGAGATTTTGAATGACTGTTAAGGTTAATACAAAGAAATGAAGCTGTCCTGTGTAATTTGGCACTGATAATGAAAATTAAAGGGATTTATAGAAGTTGGAAGGCAAGTAATAACAGTTTTATGGATAACCCAAAATGAATGTTTCTTTGAAAAACAAAAGTACCCTCCATAGTTAATAATGAACCAAGGCCCTTTAAAGAATGACTATTTGAACTTTCCCACACTTTACTCTGCTTGCTGTTACTGAGTAACAAATGGGTTCTGTTTTCACCGATTCCTTAAGACAATTTTGTCCACGAGTCGGAAAATACATAAAAATCATTCAATAGTATCTATACCTCTCACCTAATTACTAAAAGTGGAGAGAGGGAGGAAGCTCGTTCTGCTATCCACAGGGATGAATGTCTGTACATACATTGGACTTTTGAATTTAATAATATTATGGGAATTTGTGTGCAAGGCATCTTGTGGGTCTGTCATTTGTATCCCAGAGACACTTGCACTAAATTAGTACAAGATATCAAAAATAAATTTCATATACTCTACACAGATAAAGATTTTAAATTTTAACCAGAAGGGGGCAGCCTTGACACATGCAACAAATGAGATGCAACAAATGCGAGACAACTGGTCTGATTTGTGGATTGACAAATTCACCTCCAGCACTGAACCAGTTTGGTCCTAAACTGGAGCACAATCTTGGGGATAAGATGTGGTCTGCTGTTCATCATCGTCTGCTACCCTCAGTAGCTTGATGTTCACACGTAATTTGCGGCAGAGTGGTGAATCTTTTACTGCCGTTCCATTAGACTCAGGCCTGGGTTTGATTGTAACCTCAGGTGCTGTCTGTTCAATGTTTCCTTCTTTTCTGTGACTACATGTGTTTCCTTCAGATGCTTTGACTACCCCCCCCTTTCCAGTGGTATGCTGATAAGTTAACTGGCTACTGTAGATCATCCCTTAGTGTAAATTATTGCCAAAAATAATTAGAGTAGATGGGCATGTGTGAGGTTCATTTATATGGAAAGTCTGCAACAGACAAATAGGATTTGCTGTGCTGCATAGAACTACAAGCAGGTAGATCATCAGGACCCCAAGGTCTGAACGCAAGGGTTTGAAAAGAATTGGCTGCAGAGATAGACGACTCATTAGTTGAACATTTTCTCAGAGCTCACTGAATTTCAGGAGGGTTTCAGAAGACTGGAAAGTAGCTAGTGTGGCTCCCATGTTCAAAAAGAGAGGACAACAGGGAGCAGGGAACAGTAGGCCAGTTGGTTTAGCATCAATTGTAATCAAACATCATCAAAATTGTTTTATAAAAGATAAATTATGTCTGGCAAATTTGCTCATTCTTTGAGTTGAGCCTGTGAGAGTTAATAGAGGAACCTGTTGATGTAGTGTTTTTAGGTTTCCGAAAGGCATTTGATAAGATGCTACATAAGAGGCTGATACATAAATTAAGAGCCCAGAGCACTGGATGAAGTGTGTTAGCAAGGGTAAAGAGCAAGTTGTCACGTTGAAAACATTGAATTAGAATAAATCGGCCTTTTTCCGATTGGAGGTGTTTAGTTAGTGGAGTATCTCAGTTCTTAACGCTCAATTTTTTAGTATTACATTAATGACCTGGAGGAGAGAATAAAGTGTAAGATTTCCTTGCATGGTAAAGATTCCTTACATGCTAATGATAAAGAAAATAGATGGAATAGTATAAAACATTGTGATTCTGAATCATGTTTATTATCACTGTCTTGCAAGAAGTGAAACTTGTTGTTTTGGGGAAGCAATAGAATGCAAAGACATAAAATTACTATAAATTACAAAATTAATAAATAGTGCCGAGAAAGAATAACAGCACAGTGTTCATGCACAGTTCAGAAATCTGATGACAGGGAAGAAGCCTCTTGAAGATGTTCTTTATGGGGTGTGTGTGGGCGGGGAGCAGGGTGGGGGTTGTGCCCATTATGCAGCTAGCTGAGTCTTCAGTTTACATGCCATCAAAGGCAGACGTTAAGCATGCACTCGGTGTATTGAGTGCCATGATTAGCCTACAAGAAACAACCTACACCGACGCCTTTCACAATCGTCAGGAGACCACAGTCAGTGCAGATCGGAAATAACATCTCCTCCTCACTGACAATGGTGATGGAACATATCAACTCCTGCCTGAAAAGCAACTTAGTCCTGCTCCAATTTGCTCCCGGTGCAGTAGGTGCACAGCAGATGCCATCTCATTTGCTCTTCACTCAACCCTGGAACATTTGGACAGCAAAAATGCATATATCAGGATGTTCCTTATCAACTGTAACTCAGTATGCAATACCATTATCCTCTCAAAATTAGTCAATAAGCTCCAAGATCTTGGCTTCAATACCTCCTTGTGCAGCAGGATCCTGGATTTCCTCACTTGTAAACACCAGTCAGTTCAGATTAGTCACAACATCTCCTCCACATTCTCCATCAGTACAGGTGCACCACAACGTTATGTGAATAGCCCCCAGCTCTACTTGCTGTACACTTATGACTGTGTGGCTAAGGACAGCTCCAAAGCCATATTCAAGTTTGCTGATGACACCGTTGTCATAGGCTGAAACAAATATGATGAACCAGCATATAGGAAGGAGATTGAAAACCTGGCTGGGTGGTGCCACAACAGCAACCTCTCACTCAATGTCAATAAGACCAAGGGACTGATTATATATTTCATGAGAAGAGAACCAGAGGTCCTTGAGCTAGTCCTCATTGGAGGGCCAGAGATGGAGAGGGTTATCAACTTTAAATTCCTAGGTGTTATTATTTCAGAGGACCTGTCCTGGGCCCAGCATGTCAGTGCAATTACTAAGAAAGCACGGCAGGTCTCTATTTCCTTAGGTGTTTGCGGAAATTCAGCATGACATCTAAAACTTTGACCAACTTCTATAACTGTGTAGTGCGGAGTATATTGACTGGCTGCATCACAGCCTGGAATGGAAATACCAATGCCCTTGAATGAAAAGTCCAACAAAAAGTAGTGGATATGGTTCATTCTATTGTGTTAAAGCCCTCCCAACCATTGAGCACATTTACATGAAAAGCTTTTGCAGGAAAGCAGTATCATTATCAGGGATCCCCACCACCTAGAAAATGCTCTCTTCTTGCAGCTGTCATCAGGAGGAAGGTACAAGAGCCTCAGGACTCACATCACCAAGTTTTGGAACAGTTATTACCCCTCAACCATCAGACTCTTGAACCAAAGGGGATAACTTGACTCAACTTCAAATGCCCCTTTGAAATGTTCCCACAACCAATGGACTCACTTTCAAGGACTCCTCATCTCATGTTCTCAATACGTATTGCTTATTATTCATATTATTGTTTCTTCTTTTTGCAGTTACTCAGTTTGTCTTCTGCACCCTGGTTGAAAGCCCTGGTTGGGTGATCCTTCATTGATTCTGTTATAGTTACTGTTCTATAGATTTGTTGAGTATTCCCACCAGAAAATGAATCTCAGAGTTGTATATGGTGACATAAATGTACTTTGATAATAAAATTTACTTTGAACTTTCAACTTCTTTCTTGAATCACTACTATGTTGTCAAGATATTCCCACAAAGATATTTTGCAAGGGGTTTCAATATTTAGACACAGCAACCATGAAGAAATAGTGATACATTTCCAAGACTCAATTGAATGTGAGTTAGAGGGGAGCTTGAATGTGGTGGTGCTCCTCTGCAGCAGTTGCCCTTGTCTCTCTAAGGAACAGATGCTCAATGCTTGGGAGGTACTTTCACGGAAACTCCGGCAAGTTACTTCATTGTGTGTTGGCAATGTGCAAATCGCTACTTTGCACTGGTGGTAAGTGGAGCAAATGGACAAGTAAAGGCAAACCAGACTTCTCACCTTGGATTACGTTACACTACTATGTTGCTGGGATTGCATTCATTCAGAGAAGTACTGTACATGCACCTTGCTTGTGGTAAAAAGACTTTACTAAATCAGGTGAGTTACTTGCCTTTGCGTACCAGCCATTGATTAGTTCCTGCAACCACAGCATTCATTTAGTTTCCTGCACTGGTCTAATTTAGAATAACTGTGGCTTCTATGCCAGGGATCGACAGTCCTTTAATTTTTCTGTAATTTCAACATTTGTTTCATTATGCCATTTGGTCCATCAAGTCTGCTAAATCAGTTTATCTTCAGGGAATCCTGCACTAGGACTACTAGCCCCTTTGTACCTCCAATTTCTGGATTCTTTCCCCATTTAGAAAATAATCTACACTTTTATTTCTTCTACCAAAGTGTATGACCATATTCTTCCCTATACTGTATTCCATCTTCAACTTAATTGCCATTCTTCCACCTGTCAAAGTCCCTGCTTCCTCAATAATAGCTGCCTTTGTATCATCCACAAACTTGGCCACAAAGCCATCAATTTCATAATCCCTTTCCTGTAATAGTATGCACTCCTACCCTGTTTAGCAGTCCCTGTTAAAGGCTTCTGAAAATCCAAGTAAACATTGACTTTCCTTTGTCTGTCCTGCTTATTACTTCCTTAAAACAAATCCAACAGGTTTGTCAATCAAGATTTTCCCTTAGGGAAACCATGATGACTTTAGCTTATTTTATTGTGTGCCTTCAAGTACCTGAAACCTCATCCTTAATAATGGACTCTAAAATCTTACCAACCACTGAAGTCAGGTTAATAGGCCTACAATTTTAGACCATAAGACAAAGGAGCAGAAGTCGGCCATTCGGCCCATCGAGTCTGCTCCGCCATTTTATCATGAGCTGATCCATTCTCCCATTTAGTCTCACTCCCCCACCTTCTCACCATAACCTTTGATGCCCTGGCTACTCAGATACCTATCAATCTCTGCCTTAAATACACCCAATGACTTGGCCTCCACTGCTGCCCGTAGCAACAAATTCCATAGATTCACCACCCTCTGGCTAAAAAAATTTCTTCACATCTCTGTTCTGAATGGGCGCCCTTCAATCCTTAAGTCATGCCCTCTCGTACTAGACTCCCCCATCATGGGAAACAACTTTGCCACATCCACTCTGTCCATGCCTTTCAACATTCAAAATGTTTCTATGAGGTTTCCCCTCATTCTTCTAAGCTCCAAGGAATACAGTCCAAGAGCGGGCAAACGTTCCTCATATGTTAACCCTCTCATTCCCGGAATCATTTTAGTGAATCTTCTCTGTACCATCTCCAATGCCAGCACATCCTTTCTTAAATAAGGAGACCAAAACTGCCCACAGTACTCCAAGTGAGGTCTCACCAGCGCCTTATAGAGCTTCAACATCACATCCCTGCTCCTATACTCTATTCCTCTAGAAATGAATGCCAACATTGCATTCGCCTTCTTCACCACCGACTCAACCTGGAGGTTAACCTTAAGGGTATCCTGTACGAGGACTCCCAAGTCCCGTTGCATCTCAGAACTTTGAATTCTTTCCCCATCTAAATAATAGTCTGCCCGTTTATTTCTTCTGCCAAAGTGCATAACCATTCACTTTCCAACATTTGTATTTCATTTGCCACTTCTTTGCCAATTCTTCCAATCTATCCAAGTCTCTCTGCTGACTCTCCGTTCCCTCCACACTACCGGCCCCTCCACCTATCTTCAGATTGTCAGCAAACTTAGCCACAGAACCATCTATTCCATAATCCAAATCATTGATGTACAATGTAAATTTTCTGTCTTTTACTTCCCTCCCTTCTTAAACTGTGGAGTGATGTTTGTGATTTTCCAGTTGTCTGGAAACATTTCTGATTCTAGTAATTCTGGAAAGATGACTACTAATGTATCCATGATCTCTTCAGCTACTTTTTTCAGAGCTCTGTAATGTACTTCATCAGGTCCTGAAGATTTGTTCAATCTAAGACCTTTCAGCTTCCCAAGCACCTTCTCCTTAGTAATAGTGACTGTTCCCATGATATTCTCAGGTTTCTGACATGTTGCTAGTGCTTGCAACAGTGAAGAGTGATGCAAAATGCTTATTCAGTTGGTCTGCCATTTCTTTGTCTCCATTACTACCACTTCAGGTTCACTTATCACCAGTCCATGTGCACGCTTGTGTTTCTTTTACCCTTTATATATCTGAAAACACTTTTGGTATCCTCTTTTATATTATTGTCTATATTTTTTCTCGTTTCTCTCCCTTTTTTTAAAAATTGCCTTCTGATGTTTTTAAATGTTTCCTAATCCTTTAGCTTCCCACTAGTTTCTGCATGTTGTATGCCTTCTCTTTTGCATTTGTTTTCTTTGACTTCCCTTGTCAGTGACAGTTGGCTTATCCTTCCTTTAGAATGCTGCTTCTTTTGGATGAAATGACCCGGTATCTTCCAAATTACTCCCAGAAACTCCTCGTCTACTATCATCTCTGCTGATGTCCCCTTCCAATCAACTTTGGCCAGCTTCTCTCAAATGTCTCTGTTGCTATCTTTTACTCAATTGTAATATCAATACATCTGACTTTAGCTTTTCCCTGTCAAAACGCAGGGTGAATTCTATCATACATGATCACTGCCTCCTAAGGGTTCTTTTACCTTAAGCTCGTTAAACAAACCTTGTTCATTGCACAACACCAGATCTAAAGTTGTCTTTTCTCTAGTGGGCTCAACCACAAGCCGCTTTAAAAACAAGCATCTTGTAGGCATTCTACAAATTTCTTCTCTTGGGATCCTGTGCTAACCTGATTTTCCCAGTCCATCTGCATATTAAAGTCCCTCAACTACAATAACATTTGCATGCCTTTTCTATCCCCTGTTGTAATTTGACCCCATAACCTAGCTACAATTTGTATTCTGCATTTAACTCTCATCAGTAAGCTTTTTTTTTGTGCGACATACTCTGCCGGAGCATCGGCAACCACTTTTTTTTTTCAAGTGGTTGTCTTGGAGGAAAGATTCTGCGAGTGGTCCCCCACATCCTTCTCACAGCGCAGTTTTTTTTTATGAGGCTGAGTTGCGAGCTCGACACTCAACCCGGCACGGATGGAAAGCGTGCCCGGGAATGACCCGACTGGGTTCGAACTCGGGAATCTTCGCTCCGGAGTCCAGCGCTGATGTTGCTGGCCACCAGCTTTTTACCTATTCCATTTCTTAACTGGTTAAGAATTCTACATCTTCTGATCCTATGTTACTTCTCAGTGAAGATTAATTATCTCCTTCCTATCATTTGGTGGTATGTAGTAAACACCAAGTAACACAATAGTTCTTCAATTAATGATTACTTCTGATCAAATAAGTATTTGTTTCACCCTGTAACTCAATCATTCATTCACTTCCAAAGTCAGAAGCAGGTTTGACATCACTGGCATGTGTCATGAAGTTTGTTATTTCCCTAGTGGCAGCAGAACAATGATAAATATAGAAAAATGAATGAATTACAGTAAGTATATACAGTATATATGTATAGTAAATAGTTAAATTAAAAATAGTAGTGCAAAACAGAAATAATAAAAGAAAGGTGCAGTAGTATTCATGGGTTCAATGTCCATTTAGGAATCGGATGGCAGCGGGGAAGAGGCTGTTCCTGAATCACAGTAAACAGTGTGCCTTCAGGCTTCTGTACCTCCTTCCCAATGGTAACAATGAAAAGAGGGCATGCCCTGGGTGGTGGGGTCCTTAATAACGGACACCGTCTTTCTGCGGCACTGCTCCTTGAAGCTGTCTTGGATATTATGTAGTACCCACAACAGAGCTGACTAATTGTAGCCTCTTTCGATCCTGTGAAGTAGCCAGTCAGAATGCTCTCCACAATACACCTGTAGATGTTTTTGAGTGTTTTAGGTGACAAACCAAATCTCCTCAGACTCCTAATGAAATACAGCCGCTGTCTTGCCACCTTTGTAGCTGCATCGATATGTTGGGACCAGGTTAGATAGTGCTATTATGATTTTCAAATCAATACTGGTGCTACCCATACTTTATGAATATCTCATATGGAAGAATATTAGCATCCTAATCTTCTTTGATGTTACAAGAGTAAAAAGCATAGTTCCACAAAAAGTTGATGGCAGAGATGAGTAAATAGCTGCAGTTACTTTAAGTGCTTAGATTAATGTGGCAGCACCAGAGAATAATGTGCACTACTTGTGCTGTCCAGGGCAAAATTGTACATGCCTATTCATTCACAAAACACAAGTGACAGCAGGCATGCATATAGAAAGCCACATACTTTTACAGGTAATTGCAGAGCTTCTTCACAAGGTAGAATTAGAAACATAGAAAATAGATGCAGGAGTAGGCCATTCGGCCCTTCGAGCCTGCACTGCCATTCAGTATGATCATGGCTGATCATCCAACTCAGAACCCTGTACCAGCCTTCCCTCAATACCCCCTGATCCCTTTAGCCACAAGGGCCATATCTAACTCCCTCTTAAATATAGCCAATGAACTGGCCTCAACTGTTTCCTGTGGCAGAGAATTCCACAGATTCACCACTCTCTGTGTGAAGAAGTTTTTCCTAATCTCGGTCCTAAAAGGCTTCCCCTTTATCCTCAAACTGTGACCCCTCATTCTGGACTTCCCCAACATCAGGAACAATCTTCCTGCATCTAGCCTGTCCAATCCCTTTAGGATTTTATACGTTTCAATCAGATCCCCCCTCAATATTCTAAATTCCAATGAGTACAAGCCCAGTTCATCCAGTCTTTCATCATATGAAAGTCCTGCCATCCCAGGAATCAATCTGGTGAACCTTCTTTGTACTCCCTCCATGACAAGGATGTCTTTCCTCAGATTAGGGGACCAAAACTGCACACAATACTCCAGGTGTGGTCTCACCAAGGCCTTGTACACCTGCAGTAGTACCTCCCTGCTCCTGTACTCGAATCTTCTTGCTATAAATGCCAGCATACCATTTGCCTTTTTCACCGCCTACTGTACCTGCATGCCCACTTTCAATGACTGGTGTATAATGACACCCAGGTCTCGTTGCACCTCCCCTTTTCCTAATCGGCCACCATTCAGATAATAATCTGTTTTCCTGTTTTTGCCACCAAAGTGGATAACTTCACATTTATCCACATTAAATTGCATCTGCCATGAATTTACCCACTCAACTAACCTATCCAAGTCACTCTGCATCCTCTTAGCATCCTCCTCACAGCTAACACTGCCGCCCAGCTTCGTGTCATCCGCAAACTTGGAGATGCTGCATTTAATTCCCTCATCCAAGTCATTAATATATATTGTAAACAACTGGGGTCCCAGCACTGAGCCTTGCGGTACCCCACTAGTCACTGCCTGCCATTCTGAAAAGGTCCTGTTTATTCCCACTCTTTGCTTCCTGTCTGCTAACCAATTCTCCATCCACATCAATACCTTACCCCCAATACCGTGTGCTTTAAGTTTGCACACCAATCTCCTGTGTGGGACCTTGTCAAAAGCCTTTTGAAAATCCAAAATATACCACATCCACTGGTTCTCCCCTATCCATTCTACTAGTTACATCCTCAAAAAATTCTATGAGATTCGTCAGACATGATTTTCCTTTCACAAAGCCATGCTGACTTTGTCCGATGATTTCACCGCTTTCCAAATGTGCTGTTATCACATCACCTTTTTTTGTTAAATGTAAGTATTCATTTAAAATACTGTAATATAAGTAAGGTTGCTATAGACAGAGCTGGCAATGGGAATAAGCTCCCACTACCTATTGAATGGTTTCTTAAGTTTGTTATAGCCAGAGATGGTAATGAGGACATGTCATGGTCCCGACCGTTAATTCCCCCATTTTCTCCTAATTCCCTTTGATTGTGCCACGGTCCCGACCATTAATTCCCCATTTTCTCCTAATTTCCTTTAATGGCGACACACCTGGTTTTCATCAAGACCTGCAGCATAAGAACCCTGGCTTCACACCCACTAGTTGCCAGATCGTTGGCTTTGCTAGTGTGGTAACGAACGTTTCCCGGCCACTTAGGATTGTGTGTTCTAAGTTTTGCTTCAGTACCAAGATTTATCTCTGAAACTCAGTCTCTCCGTGTCAAGATAAGTATTCTAAGTTTTACTTCAGCATCGAGTTACCTGTGTAACTCCGTCCCTCCGTTCTAAGAAAAGTTTTGTCTGCCGCTTCCCTTTCTACGCTCTGTGTCAAGATAAGTTCTGCCTGCCTCCTGCTTTCCTGCACTCCCTCCTGTTTGCCGTTCAACGCTCACGCCCATGTCTGCATCCTAATCAATCTCCGTGCCCGTGTCCTGCGTTTGGTTTTGCCTCATTCGTTGCAACACGACAAGCTCCCAATTGAATGCTCCCAATGGTGTACACCTCAAATAGCCTCTGACAACCAAGGCCAGCTACTAAGCCTGGTGGAACCATTTCTACAGACAGGAGAAGGGGCAAAGGCAGGTTACTGGTGCCTTAAAACCAGTTGCTTCGGGCAGATTGGGATCGTCAGCCATGCTCATTGAGAGGAAAACTCTGACCTCAAACCTCTGGTATCTTGTGGGTATACCACTCATGGGAAAGGCTTCAGGAGTAAACCCCAAGGGAAAAATCTGGAGCTGGAGTCCCAAAGGCAGTGCTACATTGAGTCCAATGTAGACTGGCAATTCCTGCAATGAGGCTGGTACCAAACTGTATTGATCTCTGTTAATCCTTTTGTGTTTATCAGTTATGTGGAGAGGGGGAGGATGCTACATGGGCAACAGCTTTCTCTCCATTTCGTACTGCCCAGGCTTGTGTATCTAAACAGCTAGGATACAGTATCCATGGTCAACTCTGACCGATGTGGGCCTCAGAGAAGTTGAGATGGCAAGAGGATGCTCACATTGCGAGCAGTTTCCAGTATATGAGTTCCAAAATCCCATTTAGTCTTCATTTCCACTTCTCCTGGAGAGATCTTAATGATCATATTTTTTTTTGCCTTCCAAGATGTTTGGCCAAAAGTATTATTGATGTGCAGTTGTTAGCCAAGAGCCTTGCTCCTGCTTTTATTGACTATTGAAACTATAGATTCTTTTGTGAATGAGTCACAGCATTGTGTATACCTTTAGCTTGACTCATAGCTGCTTTATGTTTATTTTCCTTGGGGCTTTTTACATAAAAAGCTATTTGTTCACGTGGGACTTGGCTTGCACCATGTGTGAATCTGCTGGCTGAGATTCCAAATATAGGCAGGGATGTTTTTCTCCATATTTCATGATTGTGTTTCCTGAGTGTACACTGACAGAGTTGATTATTTAAATTAGGTTGTTTCCTCCTCAAAAATTTTGAACAACTTGGAAAGTTAAAACTAAAGTAAGATATATCAAAACAACAGTTCTGTTTGATTCACTGGCCAATTTGACTCCTGGTGAGTTGGTTGACCTACAGGAAACTGGAAAAGATTATATTCTATTTTTTAATAGTCTGATATGACATGTATGAATTCTATATGACGAAGTTATAGTTTTAATTAGCATCAACAACTCAGAAACAAAGGATGTTTCTTCAAATGAAAAAGTCCAATAAAGTAACCAGACTACAACAACAGTGAAAGATCAAATTAGCCTTCAATAATTCCTCAGACATTCCCACCTCAAAGGGACATCAGAAATCGAAGAATAGAGCATTAGGCCTCAAGCTGGGAAAGAGTGCAAAGAAGATTTACCGGAATGTTGCCAGGACCCAAGGGTTTAAGTTATAGGGATAGGACTTCATTTGTTGAAATGCAGGAGACTGGGTGGGGGGGCGGTGGTGGTGGTGAGCTTACAGAGGTAAGTAAAATCAGGAGAGGCACAGTAGAGTGAATACACTCAGTTGTTTTCTCAGGGAAAGAGAACCCAAGTCCAGAAGGGATGGATTAAAGGTGAGTGAGGAAACTTTTAAAGGTACTTGAGAGGCATCTTTTTCACTTGGAAGGTGGTACGTATGTGGAACAAACTGCCAGAGGAACTGGTTGAGGCAGGTAAAAGTTACAATATTAAGAGACACGTGCATGGCTACATAGGTAAGAAAGATATGAGCTAAACTCAAGTACATGGGACTAACTTAGATGGGCATCTTAGTTGGCATGGACATTGGGCCAAGGGCCTAGTACCATGCTTTATGACTCATGCCCAAGCTGCTGTTCAATAAAGTCAAGGCCAATTCTTTGGTGAAACTTTCCTGCAGTAAACCCATATCCCTGGATTTTCTTAATATGTAAAATCTACTGATCTCTATCTTAAATAAGCTAAGTGACTAAATCTCTACCACTTTCTGCGGAGGGAATTCGTAGTAATCACTGCCTCCTACCCGAGGATATTTCTTATCCCTGTATTGAGCGGCCGGCCCCTTATTTTGAGACTGTGACTACATCCAGCCAGGGAAAATATCAATGCCATGAAAGTAATTGATGTGGAGGAAGGCAAAAGGCAGGAAATCATAGGACAGTTAATCTGTCTTAAGTGATTAGTAAGATGTTAGAGTCCATTATTAAGGACAAGTTTTCAGCATATTTGGAGGCACATGATAAAATAGGCTGAAGTCAGCATGGGTTCCTCAAGGGCAAAACTTGCATACAAATCTTTTGGAATTCTTTGAGGAAACGATAGGCAGGATAAACGATGGAGAGTCAGTGGATGTTGTTTACTCAGGTTTACAAAGGCTGTTGACAAAGTACTGCACATGAAGCCACAAAACAAGAGTCCATGGTATTATGGAAAAGATACTCGCATGGATAAAATAATTGGCTGACTGGCTGACTGGTGGGAATAAAGGGGGCCTTTTCTGCTTGGCTGCTGATGACTGGTGGTGTTTCGCAGGGATCAGCATTGCGACTGCTTCTTTTCATGTTATATATCAATGATGTCGGCTGGTGGCACAGTGACATCAGTGCCGGACTCTGGTTCCTGGGTTCGAATCCAGTCGGGCCACTCCCGAGTACGCTTTCCATCTGTGCCGGGTGTTGAGCTCGCAACTCGACCTCGTAAAATAAAGAAAAATACTGCGAAATGTCTGTGTGAGACATCTGCGCACCGCACAGCCTTCCGATCCGCGCCTTGTAAGGCATGAAAATGCCTGACGCAGGCCTCTCAGGCCTGAGTCGGTGTCATCATCATTATCTTCATCATAGATTACAGAATTGATGGCTTTGTGGCCAGGTTTACAGATGATCCAAAGATAGGTGGAGGGGCAGATCGTGTTGAGGAAGCTGGGAGTCTGCAGAAGACCTTGGACAGATTTGAAGAATGGTAAAAAGTGGGAGATGGAATACAGTGTAGGTAAGTGTATGACCATGCACTTTGGTAGAAGGAATAAAGAGGTGGACTGTTTTCTGAATGGGGAGTAAATTCAGAAACAGAGGTGCAAAAGGATTTGGGAGTCTTCATGCAAGGTTCCCTAAAGGTTAACTTGCAGGTTGAGTTGGTAGCAAGGAAGTTAAATGCAATGTTAGAATTGTTTTTGAGAGGACTATAGAATATAAAAGTAAGGATGTGATGCTGTAGCTTTATAAGGATATGGTCAGTCTGCAGTTGGAATATTGTGAACAGTTTTAGGCCCCTTATCTAAGAAAGGATGTGCTGGCATTAAAGATGGTCCAGAGAAGGCTCACAAGAATTATCCTGGGAATTGAGGGGTTAACATATGAGAAGAGTTTGATGGCTCTGGACCTGTACTCACTGGAGTTTAGAAGAATCGGGGGGGGGGGTGCAGGGATGATCTCATTGAAACCAATGGAATATTGAAAGACCTAGATAGACTGGATGTGGGGAGGATATTTCCAATAGAAGGGGTGTCCAGGACCAGAGGACACAGCCTCAGAATACAATGACGTCCATTTAGAACGGAGTTGAGGAGGAGTTTATTTAGCCTGAGAGAGGTGAATCTGTGAAATTCATTGCCATAGACAGCTGTGAAGGCCAGGTCATTCTGTATAAATCAAAGTTTGATTGGTTCTTGATTAATAAGGACAGCAAAGATTATCGAGAGAAGGCAGGAGAATATGGTTAAGAGGGATATTAAATCAGTTATGATCAAATGGTGGAGCAGACTCGATGAGCTGAACAGCCTAATTCTGCTCCTATGTCTTATGAATTTATGGACCTAAGTCAAGCTGATATTTATTGATCACAGCTCAGCATCCAACACCATCATGCCCTCAGTCCTAGTCAACAGGCTTCAAAACCTGGACCTGTGTACCTCTCTCTGCAGGATCCTTGACTTTCTCATCAACAGACCACAGTCAGTGTGGATCAGAAATAGCATCTCCTTGCTGACAATCAACACTGGCACACCTCACAGATGTGTACTTAGCCCACTGTTTTACTCTCTCTACGCCCACGACTGTGTGGCTAGGCATAGCTCAAACTCCATCTGTAAATTTGCCAATGACTCAACTTTTGGCAGAATTTCAAATGGTGACAAGGAAGCATACAGGAGTGAGATGGATCAGCTGATTGAGTGGTGTCACACCAACCTTGTGCTCAATATCAGTAAGACCAAGGATTTGATTGTGGACTTCAGGAAGGAGAAGTTTAGGGAACACTCATCAGTCCTCATTGAGGGATCAGTAGTGGAAAGGGTGAGCCATTTCAAGTTCCTGGGTGTCAGCATCTCTGAAGATTTATCCTGGGCCCGACGTACTGATGCAATTACAAAGAAGGCATGACAGCGGCTATATTTCATTAGGTGTTTCAGGAGTCTTGAAATGTCACCAAAGAATGTGCCATCGAGGGCATTGTAGGTGGTTGCTTTGCCATCTGATATGGAGTGGCCACTGTACAGGATCGGATAAAAGCTGCAAAGAATTGCAAGTTCAGCCAGCCCCATCACGGGCACTAGCCTCAGCAGCTTCGAGGACATCTTCAAAAGTTGATGCCTCAAAAAGTCTGCATCTATCATAAGGACCCACTCACCCAGGACACGCCCTCTTCTCATTGCTACCATCAAGGAGGAGGTACAGGAGCCTGTAGCCACACAATCAATATTTTAGGAACAGCTTCTTCCCCTTTGCTGTTAGATTTCTGGAAGGGCCACTGCACAGGATCAGAAAAAGTTAGATTTCTGAATTGATAATGAATCCATGTACACAACCTCACTTTTTTTTTCTTTTTGTGCTATTTTTCCAATATATACAGTCTTCTGTAATTTGTAGCTTTTTTATTATTGTGTATTGCACAGCACTGCTACCACAGAACAACAAATTTCATGACATATGCCAGTGATACTAAATGTGATTCAGAGCCAAAAGGGGGCAGCTGTCAGTAAACTAGATATTGACAATGTTCTTAGGGAATAAATTGCAGGCTAGGATGTTGTTCGGTAAAGCTGATGAAAACAAAAGAAGGAGGGAGGGTAATGGGTTACATCAGAAGTAAGAGAAATTAAGAATTCACAGTGTGGGTTTAGAGCTGAGAAATTATGGAATGATATGGGATATTTTAACAGGTTGTGTATATGAATTTTAGCAAAGCCTTTCACAAGGCTCATCATACCAGAATAGTCTGGAAGTTAGATTGCATGCGATCTGGGGGAGATAGCAGGTTGGATTCATAACTGACTTAGTGGTAGGAAACAGAGGGTGATGCCCTGTATCTAGTGGTGTACCACAGCGGTTGGTGCTGGGATCTTTGCTGTTTTTAAACTTATATGAATGATTTGAATGTCAATGTCCATGCATAGCTAGTAAGCTTGTGGATGTTACTAAAATATGTTGCAGGTATGTGGGCAAAGGATTGAAAAATGGCTTTCAATCCAAATAATTGTAAGGTATTGCATTTTGGGAGATCAAACTAGAATAGGACTTGTACAGTGAATGGTAGGGCCTTGGGGAGGGTAATGGAACAGTAAGATATAGGAGTACTGCTGTACATTTCACTGAATGCAGTGTCATAGGTAGATAGAGTGATAAAGAAGACATTTGGCAACCAAGCCTGCATCAGTCAGGAGTTGGAAAGTTACAGTGCAGCAATAAGACATTGGTTATTAAACTAAAAAGAGTGCAGAAAGATTTATCAGGAATTTTCTTGGTCTTGGGGGCCTGAGTAACAAGAAAAGGCTGCAAAGATTCGGACTTTATTCCCTGGAATGTAGGAGATTGAGGGGTGACCTGATAGGGGTATATAGGTAAATCATAAGGGGGGATAGACAAAGTAAAAGCACATAGTCTTTTTCACAGTGAGAGTGTTATAAAAACGAGAGGACATAGCTTTAAGATCAGAGGCAGGAGATTTTACAAGGGATATCAGGGACAACTTCATGCCAGGGGTGTTATGCATTTGCATGAGCCACCAGAAATGGTGGTTGATGCAGTGTCACTACCAGCATTTTAAAGCCATCTAGATAAGCGTATAGATAGAAGAGAGACTTAGAGGGCTATGGGCCAATCACAGGCAATGGACTAGCTCACTGGGCAACACAGGGGCTAGAATAGATGGGCCGAAGGGCCTATTTCCGTGCTGTGTGACTCTACGGCAATGGTTGGAATTTGTTTGTAATATGAGGGAGATGTAGAACTCATGCAGGGCAAAGAAGGTACTGTAGAATGGGAGACACAAGAGATTCCACAAATACTAGAGATCTTGACAACACCCCAACATATTGAAGGAACTCAGCAAGTCGGACTGCAGCTATGAAGGGAAATAAACAGTGGACCTTCAGGGCTGTGGGTCTGAAATGCTGACTCTTTATTTTCTTCCATGGATGCTGCCGACTTGCTGAGTTCCGCGAGCATTTTCTATGTGTTGCACTGTGGATAGGGGTTGTGCATTGTTCTGGGATATGTTGGAAGTAGCGGAGCTTTCCATAAACTTAAGTGTACAGATGTCAAGAGACAATAACAACAACCTGTATTCTTGCTTCAATGTCCAAAGAACAAGAGTGTTAACAAACAAAAGCCGCCCGTGCAGCGATTAACATTAATATCTAACACTTGGTCGGAGTATTTCGGACCGGGCAGCACGACCAGACAGAGGCTTGAGCTTTGAACTGCCCCAGTTGTTTTCACGCCTGTGAGGAGATTTGACGACTAATTGAAGGCGGGGTGCCACTAATTCGCAGCTCTGGGACTCCGTCACTTCACCCCGGACGCTCTCTGGGCGTCAGTTTCATCGGAACCGTGCGTCCTCGCAAGGTGCCGATTGCCTTCTGTGTGTTTCCGAGTCCCGAAGCGATCATTGTTTCCGAGTCCCGAAGCGATCAGTCTCTCCGCGAGGAACGCGGAACTCCCATTGAAAGGTGCGGAGTCCGAACATCGGATATATCTCCAGCCCTGATCTTATCCTTTCTTTCCCCTCCTTCTCTCATTCCACCATCTGTCTCCTCTGAGGAAAGACGCTGCTCTAGCGACGCTCATTTCCATCGGCGTTAAGCTATATATTAAAATAAAATCAAAGCCCAGAACTGGGACAGACCGGACCAACAGCTCCCGCCTCACTGCAAACTTCGCACTAAATCCACTTTTCAGGACTCGGGACCTGTGACCGCTGGAGGGGCTCTGGAGATGAAATCGCCTTTGGAGGAGGATCTCTTCCCATTCGCCCGCGACCGCGTAGGGGAAGTTCCCACTTTCGTGGACCCCGCCGACCTGCTCTCCCTCCTCAGGCAGAGGGAGAAAGAAGTGCATGTGGCCGCTGAGCTGGGAAAAGCACTGCTCACTGAAAACCAGGATCTGAAGAGGGAAAACAACAGGTTAGAGGAAGAATACAGCCAGAAACTAGAGGTGAGTGACTACCGGCCGCGCGCTTGTGAATGAACCTGTTTTAGATATCATTGAACCTAACTTCAAAAGGCATTTTTTTTAAAAAAAAATCGCTAGTTATCACCACCTTTAGTAGTGAACACGCATCAGAGTTTATGTGATATCTCACGTTAGTTCCGCCAATCCCCAAGAGTGACCCTGCGGTCAGGTTACCCGCAGACGCCTCACACACTGATTGAGACTAGAACTGGAGGTCCGGAAGAAGGGTCTCGGCCCGAAGCGTCGACTGTTTATTCATTTCCACAGATGCTGCCTGACTTGCTGAGTTCCTCCAGCATTCTGTGTGTGTTGCTTTGGATTTGCAGCGTCTGCAGTCTTTCTCGTGTTTATGACCTGTGCGATTCAATCTTTTCGGAACCTTGATGATCATCACTTCAGCTGACTCCATCCCGGAGATCTGCTGATTGACCGATCCCTGAGGGAGGCTTGGGGCAGGTTCATTGTTTGGACTCGTTGCGACATGGAGCAATGGAATATACTTATTGATAAAGGAACTGCTGGTGTAGCATTAAAGGTGTATGTTTAGATCTAATGGGTAACGTCGTCCCCATGAAGTAGTGTAAACCACTAAATACTCATTGCAGATGCTGAGTCCACAAACCTTTGAGTGAGATCAAATTAATCAGATTTGATCTGCATAGGTGCCCATGCGGTGGTTAGCGTACAGAACGTGACCGCACAGAAACAGGCCCTTTGGCCCATCTAGTCCATGCTGAATCGTTTTTCTGCCTATTCCTATCGAACTGCACCTGGAACATAGCCTCCCATACCACTCCCATCCATGTACCTGTCCAAATTTCTCTTAAATGTTCAAATCAAACCCTCATCCACCACTTTTGCTGGTAGCTCATTCCACATTCTCACCACCCTCTGAGTGAAGAAGGTCCCCTTAAACAATTCACCTTTCACCCTTAATCCATGACCTCTAGTTCTCTTCTCACCAGTGTGAAAAAGCCTGCTTGCATTTACCCTATCTACACCTCTTGTAATTTTGTACACCTCTATCAAATCTCCCCTTATGCTCTTATGGTTCTGCTAGGGTTCCTAATGAAAATGTCGGCTTGTGGATATTGTTCAGTGAGACGATTTGATTCAGCTCCTGGTAACCTGTTAAAACTCTGCAGGATGAATGGAGAAACAATGCAAAATGTTACGTCATTCTAACCGCACAGAGTAGGAAAAGGAACTTTTAATTTCAAGGAGACTTTAGTTTTGTGGGGCGGGGGGGAGGCTTGTATATAAAGAAGAACATTTTATACTCCACATGGAACAAATGTTGTAACTAAGAAATAGTCAGTGTGTCCCCAGCAAGGTCATACAAATGGAAACATGATCATCATGTTATCATCTGTTGTAAATGCAAAATATTGGCTGGAGCACCAGGAAAATAAATCCTCCATTGTTCAAGGAAGTGCCTTGGATTTTTTTAGTGATACTTCCTAAACAGCAAGGAAGTAGTTTAAGATCTGGGAGAAACTGTCATTCATTGCTATATCTGACATGTTAATCTAGAGGTTTTACACTAGGGTTCTGGAGTGAAATAAATCCACAACCTTCTGAGCCAAAGACCGGAGTGCTACCAATTTAGGGACAGATAACAAGTCAATTTATTCCCTTGGAATTTCATTTCAGACACAATTTAGATAGATTTATGAACTATGTCCACTGAAGTTTGTAACAATAATTCATTAAACAGAGTCCTGTCCATTGAACTGTTGGCATGTTGATAAAACTTGCACCAGTGCTTTATTGGGTTTATTTTTAACCCCTTTTTTTTAATGAAAAATCCAGCAAAATGCTAAAGTCCATGAAAGGATTACCAACTTTGGAAAGAAGCAATTAGAAAATGAGTTAAAATTTAAAAAAAAACTCAGCTGGAAAGCTTATAATATAAAAGAAAAGAATTGCAAGGACAATGTGACCTTGACCTCCTAGCAAAAAAGAAGTTTGACATGTAAGGGCAATAAATCCTATGTTTGTATTTGTGTCACATTTAAGATGCGGGTAAGAATGAAGACATGTAGGCAAGTGTATTGGAACTTGAAAGAAATAAGAGCAGGATATTGACAAGAATGTATGGAAACATATCAGGTTAGAAAAGAAAAAGCTGGATGTTAGAGTTGAGTGGAATATGAGCTATTGATCAGATATATATTTTACATATAGTATATACATGTTCTGTGTATAGGAATTTGAGAGAGGAAATGTGTATGAGTAGCATTTAATTTTATTTGAAATGATTTAATATCTTTTGAATATAAGAAAATCCTTGATGTGAAAAAGAAAACAGATCTCTTTATTCAGACATCGTAGTGGAAGAGATGGCTATCAAATAGATCAGAGAAGTTTCTTAAAATGTTAAAACTAGTTCATAGGCAATGTTCCCACTATATTTATTTTTTTTACAGCTGCATGGACCAACCATTGCTCTAAGCAGGAAATTTTTACGTGATCTAAAAACTGCGTGGCACTTGAAATGCCTTTTTTTTGCAATATACAGATCAACGAAACACAAAGCACAACTCACACCACAAATAAACAATGCCAGGCAGTCAAAATAACTGAAAGGCACAATGGCAAAAGCAAAGACAGAGTTGATGTTCAGCAGGCCAACAGTTTATTAGCAATAAGCTACTGACTTCCATTCTGTGTTTATTGTTATAATTTATAAGCGTTGTAACTTGAAACATTGACAATGTAAATACGTTAACTCTAAAATATTTCAAATGTGGTATGTTTATCATTTAGACAATTTATGGATTATATTCATTAGCATATAATTACTGATTATTTCACAATAATATTAATATAGATTTCAAAATTATATTATATTATATACATGTCAGGGAAATGATAATAGAGAAGCACAAATGTGGGGAAGTGTACAAGTCCATCTCAAAAGTACTGAACACACGTATCTTGGAGCTCAAAGCAGTTCATCATGAAAAAGTGGAAAAATTATGAAACCACAGCCACACTGCCTTGGTCAGGCTGCCCCTCTAAACTTAGTCACTGAAAAAGAATGGCACGCGTAAGAGAGGCTACTGTGAGGCCAACAGTCACTCTGAGTGAGCTGCAGAAGTCAATGGCTGCAATTGAAGATAAAGTTCTCGGCTCCACAATCTCTAAGGCCTTGCACAAGAAGAGTGGCAAGGTGTAAGCACTGGCTTAAATAAAAAGCATATCCTTGCCCATATCATTGCAAAGTGTCACTCGGAAGATACTTTAAAGGTGTGGAAGAAAATGATTGGATGAGACTAAAGTTGAACATTTGGCCTCAACACTAAGTTGTACATGGGGTATAGATTTAATATTGCTCTTCAGCCAGGTAACACTATCCCTACTGTAAATTACGGTGGAGGTAGCATCATGCTACTAGGATGCTTTTCAGCAGCAGGGACTGGAAATCTGGTCAGGATTGATGGGAAGATGAATGCTGCTAAATACAGAGAAATCCTGGATAAAAACCTGCTATCCTCTGCCAGAAAACTTAAACAGGGGATGCAGTTAATCTTTCATCATGTCAATAACCCAAATAAAGCTACCAGACCAACCATAGACTGGCTTCAAATGAAGAAAATTAATGTCCTTGATTGACCCATTCAGGGTCCTGAACTAAACCTGATTGGCCATCTCTGGTAAGACCTCAAGATTGCTGTCCACCACTGCTCCCTAACTAACCTGGCACAGCTTGAGCAATTTTGCAAGGAGGAGGAGCAAATCTTACTCCATCACATTGTGCAAAGCTCATAGACACTTATCCAAAATTATTACTGGCTGTAGTAGCTGCGAGAGGTGGTTCAAGTAAGTACTGAGCAAAGGGGGATGAATACTTTTGAAATGCTGATGTTTCAGTTTTTGAGTATTTAGTTTTTCATGTTTTACAAGTTTCCCTGTTTTTTGGGCTCTGCTGTGAAAAAAGAACCATGTGTTTCACAAATAAAAATTCTGAATGTAAGCATCTATGAAAATTTTGAATTATGTAAGCAATAATGCCAAAGAAGTTTCATTAGTTCTTAGCTGGAGTTTGGTGTATAATTCCATTGATCATAGCTAGGCATCTTTCTGCTTGAGCAAATGCAAAGGCATATTATAGGCAGTTTCACATATGAAGAATTTGTATTGTGAGCTAAATTTAAGGAAGTTGAGCTGAGAATTGTGTTTATGGTTCACCATGAAGCAAAGGAGACGTTCAGGCACTGGAGGCTGTGAGCAGCCGAGACACAAGTCTGATCCCTAATGGTAGAGCTCTGCAAATGAGACAAAACATGGTTATCTTGTTTAACCAAGTTTTGTCTCATATGGCAGAGATAGATTTACTGAAAACTACTTAAGGCAAAGCAAAACATAAATCCAGGATCAAAATGAGTGAGGCAAAGAGTCGAATTTGTGAAATATACCTTAAAGTATGATAACAGGCATTTTTTCACACAAGGAGTAATGAAGGTCTCTAATGGACATCCAGAGTGAAGTAGAGGAATAACCCTTTGCTGATATGGGAGAATGATGTAGCCTTCCTGAATAATGGAACATAATGAGCCAAATTGTACACTTTGGTCATAATTACTTTGTAATTAATACTTGGCGTTATGATTTGCTCATGGCCCCTTCCAATGGAAGTTTTTTCCAGGAGTCGGTCAGATATGATATGAGCACCAGTTGTGTTCACAATGATGTAATATAACTTGTCTGAACCTCTTCTGACTGCCTTTCCTTTAGGAGCTTGAACAGGAGAAATATGCATCGCGCCTGAAGTATGAAGTGAGGGAGAGTGAGTGGGAGGCTCGAGTAGTAGAGCTGGAAGGAGATGTGCAACAGCTGCAGCTGGAGCTCCAGAAACAGCAACAATACACGCGTGAGGTCGAGAAGGTCAAAGTAGATATGGAATGTGATCTAAGTGAACAAAACCAGAAACTCGTGGAGCAACTGAGAAAAGTAAGGCCTGGATGAATTAAGCAAATATCTCTTAATTATCTTTTGCGGCATAGACCAACCTAATGCTCTCAACCACAGGGTTGAATTCATGAGAAGGAGCTTGCTAGATCATTGCCAATCTTCCCCAATTCCAAGTTAAACCAAACACTATGGTTTTCAGTATGGGTGAAGTAGAGATCCAATCCTCAGGTCTCTGTTATCCTGGAGCACACCTTTTAAACACCACTATCTGTAAGGAGTTTGTACGTTTTCCCCAAGATCCACGTGGGTTTCCTTTGGGAGCTCTGGTTTCTTCCTGTATCGCAAAGACGCCCGGATTAGTAGGTTAATTGCTCAAACGGGTTTAATTAGGCAATCCAGGCTCAATGACCAGAAGGGCCTGTTACCACACTGTATCTCTAAGTAAATAAATAAACCTCTATTGATGGGAATTGACAGGATGGATACTAGAGGCTGTGTTGAAAGGAGAATCTAGAACCAGAAATGTCTGTTCAGGCTGATGACTTTAACTCAGGGTTGTAGATCTCCAGAATAATCTGTCTCTGGAGGGCACTCAGTCATTGAATATATTCAGGACTGAGGTCAATAGATGCTGTTAGGGAAACAAACAATGTGCTAATTCAGTAGAATTGGGACTAGGGATACAGTGCCAGGCATGATCTTATTGAACAGTGCAGTAGGATCAAAAGACCAATCACTTACTTCCTACTTCTGTTGATTATGTCCAAAGTTCAAAGTTATTATCCAGGTATGACACAATAGACAACGCTGAGATTCATTTTCTCGTGGGTATTCACAGTAAGTACAAGAAACCCAATAGAATCAATGAATGACCACCCCCGACATGTCCAAAAGACAACAAATTGTGCAAATACAAAAAGAAAAAAATAAGCAATAAAACACCGAGAACATAAGATAAAGAGTCCTTGAAAGTGAGTCCCTGGGTTGTGTGAACAGTTTAGCGATATGGTGAGTGAAGTTACCCCCTCTGGTTCAAGAGCCTGTTGACTGTAAGGTAATAACTGTTCCTGAACCTGGTGGTGTGGGTCCTAAGGCTCTTGTACTTTCTTCCTGATGGCAGCAGCAAGGTGAGAGCGTGGCCTGGATGATGGGGGTCCTTGATGGATGCTGCTTTCCTGTGACACCACTCCATTGGGAGGGTTTTACCTGTGATGGACTGGGCTGTATCTGCTACTTTTTGTAGGCTCTTCTGTTCGAGGACATTGGTGCTTGCAGTGCCGTTTGTACATCCTTAAGTTTCCCTTTAAAAACAGCTCCTTGGAGTGCACTTTTTGTCAAAAATGTTTTCTTTAACAGAGCATCAGACTATTTTGTGAAGCACAAAGGTATATGTTTTTCATTAATGACGACTTAATAAAATGCTGCGTATTCCAGCAAGTCAAGCAGCGTTTCTGGAATGACAATAGTTCTGTTGAAAGTTCATTACCTGAAGACATTAACTTTGTTTCACTCCCTGTAGATGCTATCTGCTCTGTTGGGAATTAACAGCATTTTCTGGTTCTAATTTCAGATTTTCAGCATCTGCAGTGTTTTGCCTTCTGGTTATGTAAATACCTGCTGTCCTCTGATCCTTCTGCTAATCCATTTGCAGTGTATTGCCACAGTTGGATATTTATTAACAGCCATCTTTTAGGCTGATGCTGTTTATTTTCTGTTGCCCATTAGAGCAGCCTACACCCCTTCAATTCAACCCTTTCCGCTTGTACGAAATGTTGTATATGCAAGATGGAAAAAAATCTTTTTCATTGTCTTTGTCATCATTCATTTCCAATTAGCCTCCCCAGGTGGTGGTTTTGTTTTGAAGAAGCACTGTGCTTAATTATTCTGTATTGGTTTCGGAACATTCTGTGGGCAGAGAGGAGGTTAACTAACAAGTGAAAGGCCTTAACTTGTAGATTGCACATTTAGAAAAGGGTACATAGTTTCTGTTTCTTTAATGTTCAGCTTGGTCCTTAACAGTTCAAATGGGTGAAATCATGCATGCTGCAATAACAGGAACATAAAAAATGAGCTTTAATTAAGAAAATTCCAGTAGAGATTCAATCATTAACTCCCATTAGGGAATGGACACTTTGAAGTGAATAATTTCGCCTTCATGGTGACATCATCCTGGCAGCTCTGACTGGCCAACTAGTCTCTCACGACAATTTGTTGTGAGTCCAATCAAGTTTCTTTTATAGATATAAAGATCGCTGTTCGTAGGTTTTATAACATGTAATTAACTAGGAAAAGTCTTTGATAACGTCACAAATCCTTTCTAGTCTTGATAATTCTTCAAACGTCATACCATATAAAGCTGCAAAGGTTTCATTGCCCCACCCACTGTTGTAATGTAAACTTCCTAGAGGCAACAACCTGACTTGTTCTTTCTACCGTGCAATTTATAAATAGACAAGGTGGGGTTGTTGCTTGCTTTTTAATGTGTTCAGGAAGTCTCCTGAGCTGAAAAGACAAGAAACCCCCTTGTGAAACCAATGGCAGCAGACTGCTTCATTTTCCCATTAGCTGCTTTGCACTGAAACATTTTACTTAAACTAAACATTTCTCAGGGGGAACCACCTAAGAAATGTTCAAGTAAAATATCCAACAAGTCATAAGAGTGTTAGAGCCCTTCAGCCTATCTAGTCCGTGCTGACCTGGTCTGCTGCTTAGTCCCATCTATATGCATCCAGACCATAGACCTTCATACCTCTCTAATACAATTACTTATCCAAACTTCTCTTAAGTGTTACAATTTAACCACTTCCACTGGTAGCTCATTCCACACTGGTATCACCCTCTGAGTAAAGATGTTTCCCTTCAGATTCCCTGTAGATATTTCACCTTTCACCCTAAACCTATGACCTGTATCTTTAGTCTCACCCAGCCTTGTCTAAGCCTCTCATAATTTTGTATGCCGCTATAAGATTTCCCCTCATTCTCCTGCGCTCCAATGAATAAAGTCCTAACCTATTTAACCTTTCCCTAAAACTCGGGTTCTCAAGTCCCGGCCACATCTTTGTAAATTTTCTCCACACTATTTCAAGCTTATTGATATATTTCCTGTGGTTAGATGACCAGAACTGTACACAGTACTTCAAATTTGGCTTAACTGACGTCTTATGCAAATTAAAAATAAACAACTTCTGTACTTGATTTATAAAGGCCAACATGCTGAAAACTCTCTTTATGACCCTATGGACATATATTATCACTTACAAGAAATTATGGATCTGTCTTCCCAACCCTCTTTCTTCTACTGCACATCCCAGGCCCCACCATTTTCATCATGCAAGTCTTTCCTTTAGCTTGTCCCAATACTTTTAAAGTTTTGACTGAACTTAACCCTCACTGGTTGATACTTCTATTGGTAAATGTTGTTCAACTAGCAAGTGCAACAGCAAAAGACACTAATAGTTAAATGAATCAAAGCATAAGAACTCAAGCATTTGACTAGAACAAAGTTTGATGCAGGCTAGGAGGATCGAAACAAGAGTCTCTCATCATGTAGTGTCAGAATTGTGGAAGTATTTTCTAATGGGAGTTGAATACTCCATAACAACAGAGCTTCTGATTCCTTTTAATAATTTAACGTTTACATGATGTCAGATCTCTGGTAACTTAGTCATTACTTGCACCATTGATTTGAGTATACTTCCTGTGCACGGCCAGACGGTGGACCACAAGGAGACAATAGTCCTTGCCATTTTATTGGTGCCAAGTCAAACTAAGTACTCCCAATTTTATTATAATAAATTGAAACTTAAATGGGTTTAATTGGACAGAACGAAACATGAGGAGCTGGGACCCCAGGAAATGTCTAACTCAATATGGTATAGCTTCTTAAAAAAAAATCGCTTGCTTTTACAATCACATGCTCTTCAGGTAAACTGTGTTTAAGAATCCGGAATTGGGGAAATACTTGAATTTTTAGTATGAGCCAAAAAAATGCAGGTTAACCTTTACAAACATTCAAAAATTAACAATAGAATAATAAATACCCACAGAGATCAGCATTAGCTGAAGGCATATAATCAGGGATCTTTGGGCTGGCTCCTTCCTATAGCTATTGGTTAGTCTTACTCTGGTGTCAGATGGGTCCTGTTCAGTTGGGCTGCAATTCCACTCTGTACAGTCTAGTTCTCAAGTGATACTGCTATATTTAGAAACTGCATGTGTACTCCCTTGATGAACTGCTCATTGCACATTACCCATGTGCATTACTTACTATGCTGTAGCAAGCATTTGCTGTACCCAGTATATGTCCTACATGTCCTCTACCAAGCATGTGCCTCACTGGGACCAGTGGGTGTAATGCCTTCTATGCCGTGTCCAGTACATGTTGTGCCTGGTAAGTGTTAGGCTACGCCAGTATGTCCAGTACTCCGTTTTAGCTTCAGACTGAGTGCATGGTGTCCTGCTTTACTATACCCAGCAAATGCCTTTGTACACTGTATCCTGTGCCTTGTTTAACCTGCTGTACGATCAGCCCCTGTCTGCACTTGTTGTACACAGAGGGTGATTTATTGCTTTACCACATTGTGTGTTTTCCTTAAACCTGCCTTGCTCTATTTAGTACTTGCTACTGTTGTACCAATACTGCCCAATGTGTGCTTAACTTGATGTCAGCTGAGGTGGACTCTCTTAAAGGGAAAGCACAATTGTTAAGGTTGTCCAGAATTACTTTTTCTATAGTGTATATCTTGGCCTTTGACTTTAGATAGATAGATATTTTATTGATCCCAAAGGAAATTACATGTTCATAGTAGCATTACAGGTGCACTGATATACAAATATCAGAAGAGAAGTAAGAAAGAATAAAAAATAAGGTATCTCAAACAGTCTAACAGGAGGGGGTCATCACTTCCTGGCTAGAGGTTATCGAGCCTAGTGGCCACGGGTAAGGACGATCACATATAGTGCTCTTTGGAACAGCACAGTTGTCTTAGTCTGTTACTAAAAGTGCTCCTCTGTTCAGCCAAGGTGGCATGCGGGGGGTGAGAAATATTGTCCAGGGTTGCCAGGATTTTCTATTGGGTCCTTTGTTCTACCACAGTCTCCAGCGTTTCCAGTTTGACTCCTGTAACAGAGCCAGCCTTTCTAATCAGTGGATGTGCTTGCTCTACAGAAGATATAACAAAGCCAGAGAACCACTGTCCCTGAGCTATGATTACTAGTTTCCACACATGGAAATGAGGTGGGATGCCTTGTGTAAGCATTGAGAGGAACAAGTTAACTTCAGATGGACAGAGATGTACAGTTTGAATTCCACTTATAGAAAGGAAAGAACATTTTTTTTGTGGTTAATTATTCACCGTTTTGGAGGAAACCTTGCAGAAGCTCTAAAGTGGGTCTCTCTGTGCCTGATTCATTTTCCGTTACATATTTGTGTACCTCTCTGTCCCTCTGTATGTGTGTTAGTGTTCCACTTCTCACATATTAACCTCAGAAATGGGTATGTGAGTGAGTCATGCCCGTGTTGCAGAGCCTCATGTGATAGAGGAGAGTGTAATAGCAAGACTGAGAGCAGTGCCAGGCTCTGTTAATTACATTGACTGAACAAATGCAGCAGCGTCAAGCCGCTCCCCAGTGCTTTGTATTTCTGAGAATCAACTCTGAGGTTACAAAGCTTTCACAGATGATTGCTTCGGGTAAAAATAGTTGAATCAGGCAGTGGTATTCTGTCTAGTCCAGTTGACAGGCATCAGTGCTGTTGATGCTTCTTGAGTATCACATTTAATAAGATGTCTAGACCTAATTCTCTTTATTCACTGAGTTTCTTTGTACTTTTCTTCAGTGAGTTTGAATCATATTTCAGTAAATCTAATAATTACATTTTCCATAGACAAAACCCTTTTGGAAGTAAGACATGCTGATAGGATGTCTTAATACATTTTGCAAGGAATGCTTCAAAGTATACATCATTTCCCACTATCAATTTCTGTTATGGAGTTAAGTACATCCATTAGTGGCCCAGAATATGAAATACAAATTTATTACTGACAATAATGTTTCACGAATATTGTCTGGAAACGTACAAGTACTTGGGTATCGTCAGTGGTCTGGAATATTTTGCCACATACTCAAATTGATGTGATCTTGCCTTAAAGTATTGAGCAAAGTGCTTCACATCCAACACAGCCGGATACTACACTGGGATATCTTACTTGGATAAGAATTTCACTAACTGAGCCAATATGACACGTTTGGATAAACTCTGTGTATTCCTGAAGAACTCGGCATTAATGTTCTCTCTCTAACACTGCATCAAATGAGTGTCAAAAGTAGTTATTAAAGTGAAAAGGATTTTGTCAGTCTCAATCTATTGCCTAATGGATAGAGTTACACAGAACAGAATTGTTTTGTGTAAAAGAAATAGGTACTTGTTATCTCCTGTGCAGAAAGCTTCTCTGATACAGAATAGCAATCTTATATTTTTGTAGTAGGGGTACTAGTCTGTGTCGAACCATGACACAATTACATGTTACACATTACATCTAACTTCAGTGTGGCCTGTGACAGGAGGGTAATAAATGTGATCCCAGTACTTAAGAAAGAAAGGAAAAGGAAAACAAGCAACATCGACCTGTTAGATAAACATAAATAGTTGAGAAAATACCAAAACAAAAGGTTTATTAACAGATTATCCTGGAAAGAGTAATCAGATTGGGCAGCTCAATATATGTTTCTGAAAGGGAAATCAAGCTTTATCTGTTGGAGTTCTTTGAGAATGTGACTTATGGGATAGAAAAAGAGAACCGATCAATATGAAGATGAGGTTGGTCAACAAGGTTGGAGCACGTGGAGCTGAGGGTGATATATTGACCTGGACTGAGATTCATGTCCAATACCCAGTTCTACCTCAGGATGGCAGGGTGTGTCCTGGGGAGGGGGGAGCACGGTGTATTACAACAATTTGGGTGCGGCAATCAAATATCATATTTCTACTTTCGTGCAACAAAACAGAGAAGCTGAATTTTTTTTTAAATAGTGAGATATCAGGTGGTGCTGATGTTCAAAGGGACCTGGGCGCACTTGTACACATCACTCAAAGGGAAACTACAGCTACAATAAATAATTAGGAAGGCAAATGTTCTGTTGGCTTTCATTGCAGGAGGATTTACAGACAGGAATAAAGATGTCCCGCTATAATTATCAAGGTTCTTTTGTGAGATCACACCTGTAGTAATTTGAATAGTTTTGTTCTCTTTACCTTAGAAAGAATGCACTTGCTTAGAATGGATGCAGAGAATATTCTCCTGACTTGATTTGCTGCAAGGAGAGAGATTAAGCAAACCAAGCCTGTATTTTCTAAAATTCAGAACAAAGAGCAATGTCATTGAAACTTACTCACTCAGATGTGGTGAACCTTTAGAATTCTCTACTCTAGAGGGATGTGGACAATAGACAATAGGTGCAGGAGTAGGCCATTCAGCCCTTCAAGCCAGCACCAACATTCACTGTGATCATGGCTGATCATCCGCAATCAGTACCCTTTTCCTACCTTCTCCCCATATCCCTTCACTCCGCTATCTTTAAGAGCTCTATCTAACTCTTTTTTGAAAGAATCCAGAAAATTGGCCTCCACTGCCTTCTGAGACAGAGCATTCCACAGAACCACAACCCTCTGTGTGAAGAAGTTTTTCTTCAACTCCATTCTAAATTGTCTACCCCTTATTCTTAAATTGTGGCCTCCGGTTCTGGACTCCCCCAACATCGGGAACATGTTTCCTGCCTCTAGTGTGTCCAATCCCTTAATAATCTTATATGTTTCAATCAGATCCCCTCTCATCCTTCTAAATTCCAGTGTATACAACCCCAGTCGCTCCAATCTTTCAACATATGACAGTCCCGCCATCCCGGGACTTAACCTCGTGAACCTACGCTGCACTCCCTCAATAGCTAGAATGTCCTTCCTCAAATTTGGAGACCAAAACTGTACACAATATTCCAGGTGTGGTCTCACCAGGACCCAAGTGTGGAGTCTCAATTGCATTCTGAACAGAAATTGATAACATCAAAAATAAGGGAAAATGCTTGAAAAGGGCACTGAGGTAAAAGTTCAGCCATGATCTTACTGAGCGGCTGTAGTCGCACGGGAGACGGTGTGGAGATTCTCCAAAATATTGCCTGGATTGGAGGACTTTAGTTATGGAGAGAGACTGGAAGACTGCATTTGTTTTCTCAGGAACAAAGGAAACTGAGGTATGATCTGACAGAGGTAAATAAAATTATATTGTGAGTCCTAAAGAAGGGCCTCAGCCCAAAACGTCAACTGTCTACTCATTTCCATAGATGCTGCCTGACCTGCTGAGTTCCTCCAGCATTTTATGTGTGTGGATTTGGATTTCCCGCATCTGTAGACTTTCTCATGTTTAATAAGGATTGATATTCAGAATATTTTTCCCATCATAGAGGTATTTAAAAAAAAAAGAGGTTTAAGGTGTGAAGAAGGAATTTTTAAAGGAGTTTTAGGGAGAAAGAATTTTCAGAGTGTGATTGTAACCTGGAATTTGCTGCTACAGGAGATTGTGGATTCAGATACAATCACTACATTTAAGAGACATTTAGACAGTTATGGAAGGAATCAGGCCTAATGTGAGCAAATGGGATTAGTGTAAATGAGCAAAGAGGTAATCTTAGAGCTGGTAGGCTGAAGAACCTGTTTCTGTGTTCTGCAACTCTGCAACTCTGCAGAGCAGTTTCAAAAATTGCCCACTCCTGGCCCTATGGCTTATATAGTTTTGTTGACATTGAAATCACAAAGCATTCAATTCACAGTAAAAATGCGAGGCAAAAAGTTCACTACAAGAAAACGTAGCTGAAGATATGTGGCATGGGCACCGAGATATGTGGATCTCTGGTGTAGAGTCAGGCACCTGTTGCGTTATAGCACAGGGCAAACTCCTTCGGGCTGTGGTTTAGAGGCATAAGCAGTGGATTTTCTGCATGGGAATATAGGCTGCATGGGAATATAGCACAGGGCAAACTCCTTCGGGCTGTGGTTTAGAGGCATAAGCAGTGGATTTTCTGCATGGGAATATAGGCTGCATTTGTAGACATGCTCAGCTTTGCCCCTATGACAGAAAAATCATGGGATAGGGGAACTTTACACAACAGGGTAGCAGAGAATATCATTTCAGGTCGTCTGCCTGAGGAACAAACAGAATGCAAAATAACCGGTTCAGGATGATCCGTTCCTGGTGTTGTGATAAGACATTCCATTGTAACCTTGAAAGGAAACAAATTTATACTTGTTAATCTGCTTCTGAAGGTGAAGAACATTACGCAGGTTTACTCCATGTTATGCTTATGCTGTGGGGATACTGGGCAAGACGCTGGGGTTGCAATTGTGACCGTGCTAGGACTTCTGGAAACGTTTGGGTTCCAGATGGTACAGAGGTGGGTTAAATCCTGGCAGTCTTTCAATGCTCGGGGGCTCAGGCGTAATTGAAGTTATTCCTAAATACGAGGAAGTCTGCAGATGCTGGAAGTCCAAATCAACACACACAAAACACTGGAGGATCTCAGCAGGTTATGCAGCATCAGTGGAAAAGGGTAAACAGTTGACGTTTCGGACAAAAACTCTTCTTCAGGACCGAGAAGGAAAAGGGAAGATGCCAGAATAAAAAGGTTGGGGGGGAGCGCGGGGAAGGAAAAGGAGGCTCGCTGGAGGGTGATGGGTGAAACCAGGTGGTGGGAAACGTCGAGGGCTGGAGAACAAAGAATCTGATAGGAGAGGAGAGTGGACAATAGGAGAAATGGAAGGAGGAGGGGACCCAGGGGGAAGCAATATGCTGGTGAGGAAAAAGTGAAAGATCAGAGTGGGGAATCAAGGAGTGGGGGTGGGGGAAGATTTGTTCACTGGAAGGTGAAATTGATATTCATGCCATCAGTTTGGAGGGTACCCAGACGGAATAAAAGGGATTGCTCCTCCACCCTCAGGGTGGCACAAGAGGAGGCCACGGACTGACACATCGGCATGGGAACAGGAATTAAAATGTTGGGCTACCAGGAAGCCCCGCTTGTGATGGATGGCGCAGAGGCGCTCAATGAAGCGGTCCCCCCATTTACAACGGACATCACCAATGTAGAGGAGGCTGCATCAGGAGTCCGGAGTCGATGGACAACCCCAGCAGATTCGCAAGTGTGGAGTGTTGCCTCACTTGGAGGGACTGTTTGGAGCCGTGGTTGGAGGTGAGCGAGGAGGTGAATGGGCAGGTGTAGCACTTTGGCCACTTACAGGGATAAGTGCTGGGAGGAAGATTAGTCGGGAGGGACGACGGAACAAAGGGATCATGGAGGACAGGTGGTAAAGATATGTTTAGTGGTAGGATCCCTTTGGAGCTGGTGAAATTTGTGGAGGATAATACATTGGTTACAGAGGCTGATGGGGTAGTGGGTAAGGACAAGAGGGACTCTATCACTATTATGGTGGTGGGAAGATGGGATAAGCATGGATGTGTGGGAAATGGAGGAGATTCAGGTGAGGGCAGCATCAATAATAGAAAGAGGGGAACTCCATCCTTTAAAGAAGGAGGACATCACTATGTCCTGGAATGGACAGCTGTGTCCTGTGAATAGATTTGGCAGAGGCAAAGAAACTGTGGACAGGGAATAGCATTTTTATTGGAGATAGGGTGGGAAGAGGTAGGTTTATAAAAGGTGTCAGTTGACAGTTTGTCTCCAGAGATGAAGACAGAGAGATTGAGAAAGGGGAGGGAGGTGCCAGAGATGGACCAAGTGAATTTAAGGGCAGGGTGGAAGTTAGAGGCAAAGTTGATAAAATTGGTGAGCTCAGCATGGGTGCATGAAGCAGCACCAATGCAGTCTTCAATATAGCGTAGAAAGAGTTGGAGAGTATGACTGGGGAAGGCTTCAAACATAGACTATTCTATATTGCTGACAAAGAGGCAGGCATAGCTGGGACCCATGCTAGTGCCCATGGCTACCCCTCGAGTTTGGAGAAAGTGGGAGAAGCTGAAGGAAATATTGGTCATGGCGAGAACCAGTTCTGCAAGATGGAGAAGGGTGGTGGTGGTGGAGGGAGATTGGTTGGTTTTTTGGTCAAGGAAGAAACAGAGAGCTTTGAGGCCTTCCTGATGGGGGATAGAAGTGTATAGGGACTGAACATCCATGGTGAAGATGAGGTAGTCAGGGCCAGGGAATTGAAAGTTACTGAGGACATTGGGGACATGAGAAGTGTTGTGGATGTAGGTGGGAAGGGACTGAACCAAGGGGCATAGAATGGAATTGAGATGTGAGGACACAAGTTCAGTAGGACAGGAGCAGGCAGAAACAATTGGCCTAGCCCGTTATTTTCCTATTTTTGTGTTGAAATAGCAGGCTTTAAATTTCCAGCCCTAAATACTCCCTCTCCAGCTCTCCAGTAGATGATGTTCATATTTATAAAACAGACTAGTTTGTCCTTCCTTCCTTCCTTCCTGAATCACTTACCATGCATTTCATGAGCACCTCCCACACGACTCTGGCAAATAAATGACGTGTCGTCCTGCTGATCACTGACTGTTTTGAATTAATAGAAAGCTAGTAACACTTGCTATTGTTGTTTACTGTTGAAAATACTTATAAGGAGATAACAATATTTGTGGTGAGTTGTCAAATGGATGTAATGGCCCGAAGGGAGAATAAAGGTGGGCCGTATTTTTGTGTCTGTGTCACATGCTGAGATAACATCTGAAAACAAGATTGGGAGTGATTGAATCAGCACAAAATGTACTGGAAAAAAAGCATTCACACAGCAACTGATCACTTTGTATGCAATCACTGTGCGCTGTAGCAACTTCTGAACAGAGGTGGGATTACGACATAAGGCAGTTCCTTCGCGCACTAGCTACAAAGAGTAAATCTGATCCTAATCTGCTGGGGTGAATCTTACTGTGGAACCGAGCCACTGGCTTTCATCTAGTGAAATGATCCAGGCTTAACAAGCAGCAAATGTACCACCATGTAGCAGCTCTAGTGTTTGGACGCAGAAGCCAGTCTTGATATGATTCCCCAGCCAAACAGTCCAAATTTAAACCAGGTCACAACCCGCATGGGATCAGAGACCTCATTATTCTCAGTGGAGATCTAGACCTGTGAATTATGAAGCAAAGCTGGGGGTTTGGGATTGTGGTGGGGAGGAGAGATGTATGGTTACTAATTATTTTGCTTTACTGTAATCTTTTTAATTACTTCTAAGTGTTATGCCTTTGATTAACAAAGTGTTAGAATTTTTATCTTTTTCAATCATTCACTTCAAGTATAGTACCCAATAAATGGCACAAGGACAGATACTTTCAAGACCTATTAATAGATGAGAAATCGGCCCATCTTGCCTCTGTCAAAGACATTGCAGAGGTAGTGAGCCACTCACAGCCCGGTGGACATTCAGTAATGATGCCCCATGAGAGGGGTGAAGATAGCCAACAAGGTCAGACCCCAACAACCAGCTCTGAGCAGCAGTCTGGGAGTGGAGGGCAGCAACGTTGGGCTGCAGGCCTCATCCAGCATAATCAAGTGTCTTTAGTAGATTTTAAAATTTATTTAAAGCTTCTGCAGAAAATTTGACTTGGCACATAACGAGCGAACAGAGAATTTACTTCATTGTGGGAATACGTTAGGAGCTAATGCCCATGGATAATCAGCTTTTAGAATTCATATTCTTGTTTGATAGCTTGTTACAAACAAAATCCTATATTCTCCCTCTCAAACTGCCTCCGCCAACCCATCAATCAGATGACTTCATTAACAACATCCCATGGCAGCCCTGGTGTCATCCAATGAGAGATATTCCATTTGACCTATCGATTCCTACCCTGCCTTCTAACTTGGTTTCTCTTCTTCTCACTTCTGATGAAGGGACATTGACCTGAAACATTAACTGTTTCACTCTTCATAGACCTTGACCCACTACACCCCGTGACCCATGCTCCATCATCAGGGATCCCCACCACCCAGGTCATACTCTCTTCTCGTTGCTGCCATCAGGTAGAAGGTACAAGAGCCTCAGGACTCTCACTTCCAGGTTCAAGAACAGTTACTACCCCTCAACCGTCAGGCTCCTGAACAAAAGGGGATAGCTTCACTCAACCTCACTTGCCCATCACTGAAATGTTCCCATAACCAATGGACTCACTTTTAAGGACCCTTCATCTCATGTTCTCATGTTTATTACTATTTATTTATATTTGCATTTGCACAGTTTGTTGTCTTCTGCACTCTGGCTGAAAGCCCTAGTTGGGCAGTCTTTCATTGATTTTGTCATAATTACTATTCTATAGATTTGTTGAGTATGCCCACAAGAAAATTAATCTCAGTGTTGTATATGATGACGTATATGTACTTTGTTAATAAAATTTCCGTTGAAGTTTTTACAGCATTTTTTTGCTTTTTATTTTGGATTCCCAGATCTACAGTTTTTAAAATGTCCATTCATGTGTTATTTAACCCATGCTATCGTAGCTTTGCATGTGCATGTTCCTTTGGAGAATTGTGTGCTCTTCAATAAAGAAAGTACCTCTTCCACCAGGCGACCAAAGTGGAGCAGACTCTTGCCCATGAGATCCACGCACTGCGAGGCATGTTTATGGGAAAGGAACTTCTGCTGAATGACAGTGCAACAATTGCACAGAGTCTCCAGGCTGAGGTGAGTACAGAGGATGGAGCTGAAACATGGAGCCTGAGGACTGAGGTGGCTGTCAAAATGATGTGACTGCATTTTCAGAGATGTGATTTAAAAAAAAACAGTAGATTGTCTAGCCAGTGACTCACTTTTTGGTCCCACCCATGTGATGATTTAATGATCTAGAGATGCAAGGCCTCATCTCAAGAGATCAAACCTGAGCATTTCTACTGAGTACTGATTTAGTTTAGCAAATACCTCATCAGAAATGTTATTGGCAATCATATTTAAAGCTGGCAATATAATTAAACTAGAAGCTACTTTATCAGGTATACCTGTACATTTTGTTAATGCGAATAGCTAATCAGCCAATCATATGGCACCAATTCAATGCATAAAAGCATGCAGGCATGGTTAAGAGGTTCAGTCGTTGTTCAGACCAAACATCAGAATGAGGAACAAAGGTGATCTAAGTGACTTTGACTGTGGAATAATTGTTGGTGCCAGATTGGGTAGTTTGAGTATCTCAGAAATTGCTGATCTCCTGCGATTTTCATGCACGGCAGTCTCTAGAGTTTAGCATGACAAATAGCATGACAAAACACACACACACACACGCACACACACACATCCAGTGAGTGGCAGTTCAGTTCTGTGGGCAAAAATGCTTTGTTAATGAGAGAGGTCAGGGAAGAATGGCCAGACTGGTTCAAGCTGACAGGAAGGTGACAGTAACTCAGATAACCACACGTTACAACAGTGGTGTGCAGAAGAGTATCTCTGAATGCAGGATATGTCGAACCATGAAGTGGATGGGCTACAGCAACAGAAGAGCATGAACATACACTCAGTGGCCACTTTATTAGATACAGGAGGTACCTGTTAAAGTCGCCACTGAACGTATGTTTCTATGGTTTGAAGCCTGGGGTTGCAGCTGAGTGTTTGTGTCTCTGTAGCTGAAGCACCAAATACCAACAGAGAGCCAAGCCTGCACTGAGTGAATACAGGAGCAAATTTGTTCCATCATCACTCAATTTCAACAAACCGTCCTATCCAATTGCTCATGCGAGGAGGAGATGTTTCAGACTGATCTGCCATTACAGCTTCTAATCAAGGTAAACAGGCACACATTCAGCAAGAAGTGAGCTTGGTCTGACAAGGGATAGATAACAGAAATACTGCCATCACCACCAGCCTGGTCTTTATATTTCCATCTTCTCCGATGGAGAGAAACATTTACTTGAGCTCGTGTGATGATGGAACAAATACTTCCCCGCGTTTACCTGGGTCTCAACTGTCTGGATCAGGTGGACAGGGTGACCTGCATTTGACTGGCAGTAGATCTGTCCAATAATACAAATGCAAAGGTACACCCCAGGTGCCGTTTCCTGCTACAGGAAATGTATTGATCTCCAATAGCAAACCAATACAGGTACCTGAAATATCTCAGAAATATTCAGCCGTTCAGGATCCATGTATGGGAGAGAAGCAGAGGTCATTTTTATAGGGAATAATTTCCAGTATTTTGTATTTTATTTTGAAATTAAATGTATGCCAGTCAGTTAATTAAGAGAGCCATTGTGTTTTTGACATATTAGTTGTTCACACTAATGGGAGTTATAACACTAGAGATTGGAAATGAACAATAGACAGTTGGGAAATATTTTGTGAAACATTTACCAGCTGTATGTGGCCACATAGATATTAATGGGTATTTGCCTCTCTCTGATTTCTCACAGCGTCATCTCACAAAGGCAGTATCATTAACACCTGGAACAAATGGAGAGAAGAGGCTTTAGCTTCTCATTCCTCACCCTCCCCCACCCCCCCAAAAAAAACAATCTTTATTATGTAAACTTGGCAGTAATGGTAACCAAACTTTTTGATAAGATACACAAGATGGGGTTGAGGGTAGGGTGAGGAAAACAGATGCACCGATCAGTATAGGACAAGCTCACATTACAAAGTATCCTACAAAGGAATTTGAAAACAATCATAATTTTAAATTGTTTCATTTACGGGTTGTTTAAAGAACCAAATTTCTAATAGTTATTCAGAAACATTGTAACAGTGTGATTCAAATCGTGACTGTCTGTCAGTGTTTTAAAGGCCCCTGTATGTTTCACGATACAGAGAAGTCTGTTCACTGCTGAAGAGTGCTTTTGCAGACACAGAAAGCTGGTGATTATTGGCAACACTTGTACCTCAATATTTTTTTTAAAAATTTGAACGTCTGACTAATTGTGGAGTTTGAAGTAGTCTTGTGAGTTCGGTGAGTCTACTGAATAGGATTCCAGCTTTATCCAGTCTTCTGTAATCTTAGATACCCTTAACTGAATAGAAGAGCTACAATTATGCTCTGAGCTAGAAAGGGGATTTCAAACCTATGATGTCTTTTACAGTAAGCTGGTTTCAGCTCTCATTGCGATAGTCTCTGGTATCCTACTCCTGTTGCCACCTAATCTGGTGAGCCCTTGAATTTGTCTGATAGACTGTGACATGGGAACTGTTTACAGACATGAAGGGTGAGACTGAGCATGGTTGCCTTGTAAGTCAGGACTGCCCAATCTAAAAGATGTGTCCAGTGATCCCTCAATGTGTAGCCTGTGGTATGTGATATATTTGGAACATGGGAGTCATGTATGAACATGGAGATGAGCAAGTGATAGCTGCCTAAAGTCGGATCAGTCCCAGCGGTTAATATAAACACAGGGGTAACACACACAAAACGCTGGAGGAACTCAACAGGTTAGGCAGCTTCTATGGAAATGAATAAACATTCAACATTTTGGGCCAAGGCCCTTCTTCAGGACAGGAAAGAAAGTGGGAAGACGATAGAATAAGGAGGAAGGCAAGCTAGGAAGCCAAGTGGTGGGGGAGGGTGGATGAGGTAAGAAGCTCGGAGGTGGTACTTGGAAAAGATAAAGGGCTGGAGAAGAAAAAATCTGATGGGGGAGGAGAGTGGACCATTGGTGAAGGGGAAGGGGCACCAGGGAGAGGTGATAGTCAGGTGAGGGGAAGAGGTAAGAGTGGGGAACTGAAAAAGAAGTAAGTTGATTTCTCCACCTTATGGTAATTTTCCCCCTCCCCCACCCACCTTCCCCCTCACCTGGTCTCACCCGGTCTCACCCATCACCTGCCATCTCGTACTCCTTCCCCACCCTCACCGTCTTATTCTGGTTTCTAACCCTTCCTTTCCAGTCCTGATGAAGGGTCTTGGCCTGAAACTTGGATGGTTTATTTCCCTCCATAGATGCTGCCTGACCTGCTGAGTTCCTCCAGTACTTTCTGTATGTTGCTCTGGCAGTTAACAATCCCTTTGACAGTATTTTTATTGGCATCTTTTCGAAAGCGCTCCAGCATTTGCAAATGATACAGATCATGCAAAATTTTAAAAATACTGTACATTTACGATGTTACTATAAAGAGAGACTTAAGTAGTTGGCCTTCTCTGGATTAATTAAAACCGATTCTTGCAAAGGTTTTAATGGAATGATCATGAAGGTTTTCATTGCTTCTTGACAGATCACCCTATTATCAGAACAGAAGCATAACCTGGAGCAACGGATGGTTACAATGGAGAAGGAAAATCTGTCACTGAAGAGCCAACACGACTGGGTACAAGAACAATGCTCACAGCTGCAGCAGAAGAACCAGGAGCAGTCATTGCAGGTAGGATGGACCGCTGGACTCGAAACCGAAGCTTAACAGGAGTCAATGAATAGAACAATAAGATAATCTTATAAAATCATTACTTAGATCAGAGAAAATAACAAATGAGAATCCAAAATTTCAGACGTTGGCAATACAAAGAAAATTTTGGGAATACTTAGCAAGTCACAGGGAGAGAAACAGAATTAACATATCAGGTGTGGAACCCTTCATCAGAGCTGGGACTGAGGAAAAAAACATTTAGTTTTCTTTTTCAGGGAACATGGGGAAGAGGTGGGTAGATCAGTAGATCTCCGATGAGGTGATAGCTGATGGGCTAGTGTCATAGTTAGTTACAGGTTATGCTTTTTTGGCTGTGTTATGTTTTGCTAAAGCAAGGGTCTGGGTCAGTTTTACTGTCTGCTGCCCCAATGAAGAAAGAAAGACTGTGCCAAAATCATAGTGGATAGAAACAGAGTTCCCGATCCTGTTTACCCTCGGTTTTAAAGAAAACCGCCTTCATCACCCTTCTAATCCTCAATGTTGGCATGTGGCCAAGTGGTTAAGGCATTCGTCTAGTGATTTGAAGGTCACTAGTTCAAGCCTTGGCGGAGGCAGCGCGTGTGTCCTTGAGCAAGGCACTTAACCACATATTGCTCTGCGACGACACTGGTGCCAAGCTGTATGGGTCCTAATGCCCTTCCCTTGGACAACATCGGTGGCATGGAGAGGGGAGACTTGCAGCATGGGCAACTGCTGGTCTTCCATACAACCTTGCCCAGGCCTGCACCCTGGAAAACCTTCCAAGATGCAAATCCATGGTCTCATGAGACTAACGGATGCCTGCCTAAGAAACAGACAGAAACAAAGAGCAACTTACCCAAAGTTAGAGAGTTCAGTTTCGAGTCTGTAAGATAATAAGTGCCCTGACAGAAGATGCTATTCATCAAGTGTGTGTTGGGCCGACTCATGACAGTGCAAAAGTACGCAGACAGTCAGGCCAGCATGGGCAAGGGATAGGGGGAGGTCAAGGTCAATCCTGAGGAAAGAACCTACACATTCTGCAAAGTATGTTTGCTGTTTCCAAAGTAGAGAACACTAGATGCAGTACACAAGAAGTGTACGTGCTTTGGTGAAGTGCAGTTTCACTTGGAAAGACTGTTTAGGTGATTGTTGCATCGTTTAACCTCTGTGCGATCACTCTCACTTTGTTCTGTAAAAATTAAATACCAAACTGCTATTAATGGACAGACAGTACAAATTTTGAATATATTTTAAGAAATTACATGATGTATCGATAGTGTAATAGCTTTTTCTGTGAACAAATTAAGGTACATTGTAACTATTTGTACTGTACACCTAATCTGCCTACAACAGAAAGCACCAACCTCTCATGAAGAGGCAAGCAAACCCGCAGCTTGTACAGGATCACACTTGCATCTAAACTTACCTACATTGACATGGGTAGCACACAGAAGGTTATGCAGCTGTTTCACAGCTCCAGGGACAGAGTTCAATTTTGAACATCAATTTGTTGAACTTCCAGTAATTGCCCCCCACCCTCCTTCACCATTCCCCATTCCCATTTTCCTCTCTCACTTTACCACCTTACCTGCCCATCACCTCCCTCTGGTGCACCTGCCCCCTCCCTTTCTTGCATGGTCTTCTACCCTTTTCTGTCAGATTCCCCCTTCTCCAGCCCTTTATCTCTTTCACCAACCAACTTCCCAGCTCTTTACCCACTTCCCCATACCCTCCTCCTGATTTCACCTATCACCTACCACCTTGTACATCTTCCTCTCCTCCCCCTACTTTCTTATTCTGACTTCTTATCATCTCTTCTAGTCCTGATGAAGGGCCTCAGCTTGACGTTGACTGTTCACTCTTTTCCATAGATGCTGCCTGGCCTGTTGAGCTCCTTTAGCATTTTGTGTGTGCTGTTTGATTTCCAGTGTCTGCAGGCTTTCTAGTGTTTCAATTCAACCTTATCTGCTTGTTTAGAGCTTCAACCTTCTCCCTGTGACCACACAGGTCTCTCCTGGGTGCTCGGATTTCCTCCCTCACCCACAGATCTGCTGGTTTGTAGATCAACTGACTGCTCTAGGTAACCCCCAGTGCAGGTGGGTGTTGGGAGTATCAGGGGGTGATGATAGACATGGATGAGAAAACAGATTGCAGGGAAATAAATAGGGAATGGAAATGTTTGGATTGCTCCAAGGGTCAGCATTGACTTGATGGGCCGAATGACCTTTTCCTCTGCTGTTGGAAAAAAAATACACAATGGACACAAAATAACTATGCATGCGCACATCTACATTCAAACGCATGCAAACGTGCATACACACACTCACACTGGTGTTGCTGATTAGTTTCAGCCAACTAATTCTCTAGAGAGGAAATGGGACTTTCAGAAGTTTCCACAGTTGGGATTGTTCCACAGTTGAGAGCCCTCATTCACTTTCTAGGCAGCTCTTCATTGTACTTCTGTGAGCAAGAACATATATAACCCAAATGTGAGAAGAGACTTCTCACCCGCTATGTACTCAGCATGTGGATGGTTACTTGCTGTGTGGCTGCTCATTTCTTGTTTATTCAGCTTTGTGATCCTCGCTGGCTTCAGTTCTCCTTCTACGGTAGCCGGTAATACTGTGTGTGTGTTGATTAACCCAATCAAAACAAGCTGAATAAAGCTCTAGTTAATGACTAGACACGTTATAGGGACAAACGTCGTGGTTGAATTACCTTAGTGCAGATCTGGTGCAGCAACAGTCAGTGAAATGCTTTGCTTCCTTTGGGGATTCTGAAAATATGTCCAAGGAACTCAATTTTAGGAGACACCATGATCAGACATTTGTGGCCAATCAAGTTCCAAGTCGGTATCTACTCAGTCCCTGGTTCAAATATTCAACAGTATTGCCCACTCCTTTGTGCTTACTGCAGTTTTGCTGAGCTTCTCTGGAACTGAAAGGAAGAACAGTACTCCCAGAGTGATTCAGTAAATCCCCTGGAATGTGAGCATTGATAAAGGAAAGCTTTGACTCTCATATAATGTTGCCTGCGACGGAATAGCTGATCCTTGCTGGCTTGGAACATCAGGACTGGCCACCGAATTCATGCACTTTTCAGAGGAGGTCCTCTGTGATACACAGTGGCTTTGGCAGGAGATTGGATGGGAGCACTGTGGTAGAAAGGTTTGTGCGAAGAAAGTGTTACCATAGGCCAGGTGGTCCCACTTGTGTGGTTGTACCATAATAGTAAGTAATCATTGCTGAGGAGATGACCTCTCTCTGAATGTTGCTGATGTGTTTGCTTTGCCTGCCGTTGATAGCTAACCCTGTCACAGGAGGATTTCGCGGAGGTGCAAGCACTGAACCGACAGCTGCAGAGCCGACTGCGGGAGCTGAGTGAGCAGCAGACAATGCAGGAATCCACCAGCTGCAACACATCCCTGCTTTCGGAAATTGAGCAGAGCCTGGAGTCCGAGGCCTGGGAGCCCGAGAAAGATCAGGTACGGATACTCACTGGACACTTTCACGCCTACAGATTATACTGCCCTAAACTTTGCAGTAGAGCTGGTATGCAGGGAATTGCTGAACTTGTTACTTTATTAATCAGTTGTGCTTTTCTTTGTCTCAATCCAGATAAAGACTGAAATTGAGAAGCTGCACCAGGAGTTACTGAACTTGATGGGCATGGACCGCTCTGATAGTTTGACTGGATCTCAGACACCCAGTCTCCAGGCAGCCCTCTCGCACCTGAAAGATTTGGTATACAATCTGGTGCACGGGCCAGCTGTACCGGTAAGGAAATTCTTATACCTATCAATCAGTTGATTTCACTGCAGCTGGAATTGACCAGTAGTTAAGGGTCACATTGAGTGAGGTGCAGGGAATCAAGCCTGACTAAAGAATGAAAACCTTCGCTGTTTGCCAGCTGGAAAGGAATTTGAAATATTCCAATCCATGTCCCAGTGGGGATAGACTCACAGGCCAGAGCACTAATTCAGCAGTCAACTTACTTGGAGATGAAACTCAGAAAAATCTCTCCATTACATTATGGAATGTTTTTTTTCTGTTATTGGGTCTTGAAGCATATTATTGAGAGGTGAAAGCTCTAATTCCACTTAATCTGTGTGTGTGGCCTGATACTGGATGGCTGCACTGAGAATTTTACACCAAAGGTCCCTCTCCCCCAGATCTGACAGTTGTTCTGCAGGGTACACTGGTCGATTTTCTGGTGACAACTCCAATCACGGCAGCCATATCTCTCCAGACTGTTTAATAAATCCAGTTCTCTCCGCAAAGAGAATGAGGATTCAGCTCATGCCTGTCAGGGATAAAGAGCAAATTGTTGTTTTCCTTGACATTTGAGCAGAATGAATGCAGGCTCCAATAAGGTTTGCACAGATGAGCCACTGCGTAACCTTCCCCCTCCCCAAAACATCGTCACATTACATGTGTTTCTGAATGAAGTACCACACAAAGCCCAAGTCTCTTCACCTCGTCCCAAGAAGCTCTTCCAGGACATCAACCAAACTCCGGCAGCTGAGCCTCCTGTCGCAAATATTATCCTATCTAGTCCTCAATGGCTGCTTTGTTCAGGCTCGTGAAGAAACTGGGACAACTAAAACAAAGGATTTGAGTCAGCAGACTTTAAGAAGGCAGAGTACAAATACACCTATTGCCTGCCTGTAATAATGGTCCAAAGGTGCAAGTTCATTAGCAGCACTTTGATATAAAAGCAACATTAAAGTTAACCGCAGACAATAAGGACTTTGCGATGTAGGGCTGGGAGCCACAGAGAACATGGTGAAGCAACTGCATGACAACAACATCGGCCAATGAGACAACAGCAATAAAAGCACATTACCATAGCGAATTGTTGGATTAAATAGTTCAATTCCTCCAGCCCTACTGAGGAAAGTTAATGTCATGACTCACTTATAGGCCTCTGTTGGTTGAGGTGGACTGTGGACGTTGTATCCTAGCTGGCTATATTCAGTACGTAAGCCAGGGCAATACGATATGGAGAGCAAGCCATTGTCCGTGCTGCAGGCTTCCCCTCTCCATGCCGCTGATGGATCCAAAGGAACGGCAGGGACCAATACGGCGTGGCACCAGTGGTGTGATAGGAGTTGTCAGCTAGCATCGAACTCAATGTAGGACTGCCTTAGGGATATGAGCTCTGTATTTTTCTTCGGGGTTTACTCCCAAAGCCTTCCCCATGAGTGAGTATAGCTGCAAGGCAACAGAGGTTTGAGATCAGAATTTTGCTTCTCTAAGCCACACACGAAGGCCAGGGGCTGGAGTTGGTTGTCAGAGGCAACTTGAGATGCATGATTTTGGGAACATTTAATAGGCAGTGGGAGCTTTTCCCCACTAACCCCACCCTCCACTACGACATACATAAGGATTTTTAATGACACTTGTACAATGACTACCATGTTACATTTGTCTGCATGCTGTTGGATAAATGCTCTTTCTGGGAAATGGTTAATTATTTTCTAACATTTTCCTAAGGTTCACCCAGAAGATGATCCAAAAGGATTACAGGAAAAGCTGAAATGGCAACAGCAACAATTCCAGCAGGAGAAAGCAATGAATAAAGAAAAGCAGCAGATGATCGAGGAGCTTCAGAAACAGGTAATACTGTGCAGAAAATGACGTGGTCCACTGGTTAGTTTCCACATAGCCTGATGGATGCATGAAGCAGCTGTATAAAGGAGCTTGGACATTGAGATAATTTTTGGGCAATGAGACTGGAGAAGGTAGATCAGCCAACGTTTCTATTCTTACACATTATATAGCCAGAAAGTTAGAATCTACAACACTAAGAAGGATTTGCTTCTCGAACACACCAAGCTGTGAGCTATAAAGCACAGACCCTGGCCACCCAACCAGAGTCGAGCAGAGCTCATCTGTGTGCTCAGTTCAGATTGACAGGATGTTGGAATTTATATGTAAACATAAATCAGGATGGGTGAAGTTGGGTAGTGCAGTCCCAGAGGGATTAGTACTTTTATCTAGGTCATGATGATTTGCATAATGTTTCTGTTGAACAATACTGGGTGATTAAAACAGTGAAAAATGGGAATATAATGGGAATGAGTTCTAAAAGGAGTACAGGTACCAGGAGATCTGTGGGTAGATGTCCACAATTCATGGAAAATAACAGGTCAAGGTGAGGAGATAATTAAGTATGTATGCTTTATAAGTAAGGACATAGAACAACAAGGTCATGATGAGTCTTTGTAAAACACAAATTTGTCTTTTACATATAAGAGAGATACAAAGGGATTGGAGAGAGTTTTATCAAAATGATTCCATGTGGGACTCATTATGAGAATAGGTTGAAGAATATAGAGTTGTTTGTCTTGGGAGAGCAGGTTGTAAAGTAATCTGATGAAGGCATTTAAAACTAGAATGGTTTCCTTCCATGCTCTTATCACCCTGAGTTCCTGCGATTTTGGTGTTTCACCCTTAAATGGAACAATGGCATGTTTGAGATTAGCAGAGTAGACAAAGAGAAACCGCTCCCATTGGTGGAAGAATCAAAGACTAGAGGATGGAAAATGTAGATGATTGTGGAAAGAGCCAAAAGTGGCACAAGGATATGTTTTTTTTTCAGTCTCTGTGTGGTTAGAGTCTGCAGACTATTGCCAGAGGTCATGGCGGAGGTGAGTTCAATTTTAGAGCTGGAGGAGGAAATAATTTGCAGGGGTAAGGTGAGCAATCAGTGGAGTGGATCTGGCTGGTTTGTTCTTAGACAGCCTCAGTACAGACTCGAGAGGCTGAATGATTTCCTTCCTTGCTGTAATCATCTTGAGATCCTGTGATTTGGTGTTTCCCTCAGACAGAACAAGAGCATGTTTGAGGTTATTATATCTGTGTCAATGATTGGGTGTGGCAAAAATGATAAGCACCTGCGTTTGGTTTGTGTTTTAAGTTGCTAGCAGAGCAGACCTCTGTTTGAGTGGCAGAAAGCCATGTCATTTGCAGTGAACATCTAATCAATCTCGAATGATGAAGAAAGGCCCTTGTCTGAAATCATCCTCCAGTGAAGTGATTTTTATCATTTAAAAAGTTATTGAAGTCTCAGTTTCTGTTCAAAAGCATTTATTAGGGCTGCAGGATGTTTCTGGGACAGAGCACTGTCCAAGTGAAATGTTCTCAATGGATTTGGTACAGCAGCTTTTGACACATGAAATGTTCACATTTTTTTTCACATAGCATCATGATATGATTGGATTTTTAGGTGCAGTTACAAAGCACTGATCTGATGAAGCTCAGGAAGGAAAATGATAGTCTGAGATGCAGCCTAGAGAACTCTTCAGATAATCAACCTCTCCAGCAGGCCATTCGCGAACGGGACACCGCAATTGCAAAGTGAGTGTCAGAGCATATCTTGTTTCACTAACTTTTTCTAATCTGCTTTTAGTTGTTACATGATTCCTATGTCTTGATGTAGCAGAAATGCATATTATAATTTTTGGTACCTGATCCCACACATCTTTCATAATTAAGACTATTGAATTCAATCCCCCTCACACTGCCCGACTCCACCCCTGCCTCAGTTCCTGCTGCCAAAACTCTTATCCATACTTTTGTTACCTGTGAGCAAGGCTCCTTTCAGCTCACTCCAGGCCAGGCTCACATCATCCACACTCCACATTTATAACTGCTGTTGCCATCCTAACTAATTCAGCCCCATCTGCCCCTCACCAAAATGGAAATCCACTCATCTCAGCTTCAGTTAAGCAATATCATTACTTTAAAATGCTAACTTTAATTTACCCAAAATCAGCTGCTGTTAAAGAACCTCAGCTCAGTTTTTGCAACACAGCCATAAGAGCCATTGAGTGAGACCCTGAGTGAACAGGTTGGGGATATGAGACTGTGGATGCTGGAATCTGGTGCAATAGATTTGCTGGAGGAACTCGGTGGATTGAGCCGCAGCTGTTGGGAGGAAAGGAACTGTCGACATTTCGTCAAAACCCTGCATCAGGACCCAAACTCTGATGCAGTGTTTCAGCTTAAAGCATCGACAATTCCTGTCCTCCCACTGATGACCCTCAACCTGCTAAGTTCCTCCAGCAAATTGCCTGCTTTTCCATGGAAATGGGATCCTCATCACCAAGTTTGCACTGACCATCAACCGTTCTTTTACACTAAGCCGTGTTTTCATACTCCTCACATTCCCATCAGCCATCCCAAATTCCCCTACTTTCCCAGGCACTAGGGGAAATTTGTCATCGTATGCTAATACTGAGATGTGGGAAGAAGCTAGAGCAACAGGGGAAAGCCCATGTAGTCACAGGGAGAATGGGTGAACTCCTTCCAGACAGCCCTGGAGTTGAGAATTAAACCCTAGTTGCTGGAGCTGCAGCATTCTGCTAGCACAATGTCAACCCTGGGAATATCTGTTACTTTGCTTTAGTTATGTCACGGTGCCGATTTTAAGCTCTTTGCCAGTTAAGACCATAAGGCCTAAGACATAGGAGCATAATTAGGCCATCTGGCCCATCAAGTCTACTCTGCCATTCTAGCGTGGCTGATGTATTATCCTTCTCAATCCCATTCTCCTGCTTTCTCCCCATAAGCTTTGATGTCACTACTAATCAAAAGTCTATCAACCCCCACTTTAAATATAGCCAATATACAAAGACTTAGCCTCCACAGCCATCTGTGACAATGAATTCCACAGATTCATCACCCTCTGACTAAAGAAATTCCTCCTCACTTCTGTTCTAAAGGGACGTCCTTGTATTCTGAGGCTGTCTCCTCTGGTCCTAAACTCACCCGCTATAGGAAACATCTTCTCCATGTCCACTCTATCTAGGCCTTTCAATATCCAATAGGTTTCAAGCAGATTCAACCCCACCCCCATTCTTCCAAACTCCAGAGAGTACGGGCTCAGAGTCATCAACTACTACTAACACATTAACCCTTTCATTTCCAGGATTATTCTCGTGAACCTCCTTTGTACCCTCTCCAATGCCAGCACATCCTTTCTTATACAAGGGGACCATAACTTCCCGCAATACCCTAAGAGCAGAGTGACCAGTGCTTTCTAAAGCCTCAGCATTACATCCTTACTTTTATATTCTAGTCCTCTCAAAACGAATGCTGACATCGAATTTCCTTTGCTTACCATCACCTCAACCTACAAGTTAACCTTTAGGGAATCCTGCATGAAGACCCACAAGCCCCTTTACAGTTCTGATTTCTGACATTGCTGATTTCTGAAAGTAGTCTATGCCTTTATTCCTTCTAACTAAGCGCATGACCATAGACTTCCCTACACTGTATTCCATCTGCTGCTTATTTGCCCATACTTTGAATCTGTTTAAGTCCTTCTGCAGACTCCCTGCTTGCTCACCTCCACCTTTCTTTGTATCATCTGCTAACTTGGCTACAAAGCTATCAATTGTGTCATCCAAATTATTGACATAAAACGCAAAATAAGTGTTCCCAGCACAAAATGCTGTAGAACAGCAGCTGACCAGAAAAGTCCCCCTTTATTCCTACTCTTTGCTTCCTACCAGTCAATCAATTTTCTTTCCATGTTAGTATCTTTCCTGTAATACCATGAGCTCTTATCTCATTTAGTAGCCTCACGTGTAGTACCTTGTCAAAGGCCTTCGGAAATTCCAATGAAACAACATCCTTTATCTCTCTTTTATCTATCCTGCCTGTTATTTCTTCAAAGAATTCTAACAGATTTGTAAGGCAAGATTTTCCCTTGAGGAAACCATCCTGACTTTGACCTGTTTTATCAAGTACATCCAAGTACACTGAAACCTTATTCTACTGCCCTTGCAGTGCATATATACAAAGCTATGCAGGAGTTAAACACCTTCTCAAAATTCACCCGAGACAGAAGCTTCCTTCAGGGATTTTAACGAGATCTGACTTGTGAAACTGCAGAAAGTTAAGCAAAATACATAATAAATTCAATACAGAATTGTTGTGTATCTGAATATACAAATACAGCAATTATTCTTGCAATCGGTGTTAAGCAAGGTATTACACACATGCAACACTACATAACTACGCAGTGTAAACAACAGTAAACTCATGGCATTACAATATCTTAATAACAATAAGCAATAAATATAATACTTCCTTCAAAATATATCTACTGAATGGTTACCAATACCCTGGATTCTGGTTAATTGAGCCATCAATTAATCATTGGCTATTTGGGACAACTCTTAAAGAACAAAAACAAATCAAGATGATAGGTGGGATTCCCTGAGTTTATTTGGGATAATATATCACTTAGTTGAGACCAGAGTTTGTCACCGAACATTTTCTAACTAGCGTCAGTCACGTGCATTTTGTGTGGCTGTTAGACTCTACACATGCTTAGATTGAATTGTTTCTAAATAGCGCCATTGTGTGTTTGTGTTCAAAAAGCAGTGACTTTTGTCACTGATAGTTGGCAAGCCATATACAGTAAGAAAATTCAGAGCTGTTTTGGTCACTATAGTTTCAAGCATTCAGACTTGGAGATGCCCGAAACGGCTGGAAGTGAAAATGAAAGAATTTCACTACTTCAATAAGTTAGGGACCATGAGGAATTTGAAGGTATTGACAATCATCTTGAAAGTCACAATTAAAAAACCAAAAGATTTGGAGGATGCATTCATCCAAAGCACTGTTTGAAGGCAGTCCACTATCTGCACTGATTTTGTTAATTTATAGACAGTCATAAGAATTCCTCCATCAATAACATTTAGAAACTAGTGCACAGTTTTATAGTACTGTAGTAGTCTTGGTAGTATTTTGATTTATTCATAATTTCATTTAAATAAATATCTGTTACTCAGTTAAATTGTAGTTTGTATTTTCTACACCTTTTTAACTATTTCCATGAAACTTTGGCTAATTGGGGCAACTACTTAATTGGGTCAAAATATGTTGGTCCTAATTTGTCCCAATTAACTGGAAACCACTGTATTAACAAAACTTAAGATTCACAAATATTGCTGCTTCAAGGGCAAATAAAGAGTGGATGGAGATGGACATCTTTCCACTGTGTGCTTCAAATCAAAATCCAAATTAATACACACAGGAAATGATATAAAAACACAGCCTACTTACTGGAAGTGATGATCATACAAACAGAGAGCATACGAAACAAACTGCACCTCCACAGGCCAGAACATTCATCCTTAATAATGGACTCTGGCATTTCCCTAACTACAATAGAGTCGGGCTAACTGGTCTATAATTTCCTGTCTTTTACCTCCCCCCCCCCCCCTTTAGATGACCAATAGGATTGGATGTGGCACCAGCTCCTTCGTGTGAGGCTAAAGGAAGGATGGTTTTTTAACTGAACACTAGGACGAACAGCAAATGCTTCTGTAACTTATCACCTCAGATATATTAACAATGGATTCTTTTTTTTCCAGGAAGAATGCCGTGGAAGTGGAGCTGGCCAAGTGTCAAAGGGACATGAAGTTGTTGAACTCCCAGCTTCTGGACACTATTCAGCAGAAAGTGGACCTGTCACAGGAGCTAGAAGCTTGGCAGGTATGTTCAAAGCCATTGCAAAGGATGACTTATGTAATTAAGGTCTTCAGAATCATGAAACGTTGTGATGCATGTTTTCACAAACTAATAAGGCAATAGAAAGGTATCACTTCAGAGTTAATTGTAAAGATTGTAAAACTTAGTTTCAGACAAGGAGTTCTCTACCACAAACTATTGACAAAAGAGCTAATGGAACATAGAACAGTAAAGCACAAGAATGTGCTGATGTGCTGAGTTAATTAAGGTAAAGGTGCTTAATGAACTAATTAAACTCCTAAACAAATCCCTTCTGCCTATCCAATGAACTTATGCCCCATTATCTGCACATTCATGTGTCTATCTAAGAGCCTCTTAAATGTCTCTACAGTATCATGTTTGCCTCTACCACCATTCCTGACAGTGCATTCCCTCCACCCACCCCTCTCTGTGTAAAGATAAATTTTCCCCTCACAACAACATGCACAAAGTACTGGAGGAACTCCGCAGGCCAGGCAGCACCCTTTATCAGGAGATGTGATTGCCCCTCACATTTCCTTTGAACTTACCCCCTCTCCCCTTAAGTGCACACCCCCTAGTGTTAGACATTTCGACCACAGGCAAAAGGTACTGCCGTTTACCCTTTCTATACCTTGCATAATTTTATAAACTTCTATCAGATCTCTGCTGCTCCTGAGAAAACAATCCAGATTGCCTACTCACTCATTATAGCATATGCCTTCTAAACCAGACAGCATCCTGGCAAAACTCCTCAGTGCCCTGTCCAAGGCCGCCATATCTTCCCTTGTATTGGAACGACTGGAATTGAATGCAATACTCCAGAGGCAGCCTTACCAAAGCTCTATAAAGCTACAACATTACTTCCTGACTCAGGGTCTTGACTGGTAAAAGCAAGCATGCCAGACACCTCCTTCAGTGCCCTTTCAATCTGTGCGACAACTGGACCCCAAGGTGCATCTGATCATCAACATTAGGGACGGGACACTGTCCCTAATTCAAAAATTATTTTAAATGAAATTTCTTGGGGGACAAAACAGGAAAGCTCTAATGAAAAATCACAAATATTATGGGAAGTGAACAAACTGGATGTCTCACAGAAAAATTCTCGATTTATTCTGTTGGCCCAAGGGAGCTGTTTGTTCCAGTGCCTTATAATTTCCCTGGCCATTTAATCAGTGCATACACATTGACACACTAATATATCTAACGTGTGGAGAGTCACTTGTATAAAAGAGCTCTGAAATGTTTTTTGATAACGAAGTGACGCTACATTTAATTGGATTAAGATGTTCCTGAGACTTCTTTTCACTGTATTAAGTTTGAGGAAGAAGTTTGAAGATGAGTATATTGTACAGGTGCAATGAAAACCTTACCTGCTGCAGCATCACAGGCACGTCGCGTCAGATGCACAACGTTCACAAGTAAAACAAATTAAACATAAATTATACAAAAAATTTACAAGAAATAGTTGGACCTCTGTTTAATTTCTGATCCTTGGGGTTTTTCCAGGAGCCAAGAATGGCGTGCAGTCTTAATTCCAAAATTTCAGTTTATTTTAAGAGTTCAAACAAACATTTAAAATACTAAGCAAATTAAATAAAGAACCGAGAGATGATGCTAAAACGGAGTTAATGCTAAGGGGTGTAAGACAAAGGAATAAAGATGGTGCTTCTGAAAAATCTAACACAAGATAAAGAAAATTCCTTACATAGCGATGAATTAATTAATAGGCTACATAATTAAACCAATTACATCATGTGGGCAATATGCTAATAACTAGTCAATGAAAAATGAGAAAGGTGATAAACTTAGTTTAGCTGCAAGTGGGTTTTTTTTTAAAGTATGAATCTTATTAAAAGTATTATTTAAAAATTCTGGTTTCCAATAGAAGTATACAATTAGAACACAGAAACAAATTTCATAATACTGCAATGAGTTCTAAGTGGTCACAGTGTTGCTACACTGAGGAGTTGATTACAGTTGCACAGGTTGGCCCAGGAATTAATGGTTGAAGATAAATAGGTATTCTTGATGGTGTAGGATCTTGGGCCTCTGTAGCTCCTGCCCAACTGTAGTTGTGAAAAGATGGCATAGCCTGGATGGTGTGGGTCTTTGGTGATAGATGTTGCCTTCTTGATGCAGCTCCTCATACAGACGGTAGCTATTGATGTGTCCATGATGAACTAGGAGTTGAGAATGGGAAGATCACTAATGGGAAATGTAAGCTATTGATAGGGGAAATCAATCAAGATTACAAGGGAAAGGCTAACTTTAGTACATTATTTATGGGCGAAAAGGACTTCACTTGGACTTTAATTGTGAGCAGGTCTAAGGAGATTCAGCAATGGTAAATCTGGATCGAAGTGGACAGAGTGGAAAACTGTTGTAGACAGATGTTTAATATATGGAGAGTGTAGACATGGACTGATTTCTGAGGGAATGGACTGGACTAAAGCACAGTGACGTTTATGTATCAGTGGCATCCTTTATGGCCCTGGATACTAGAATGCATTTCAGCTGATTCTGCACATCTAAAGTGTAAATTCTCATACTGCACTATGACATGGAAGGATGCCATGTCTGTGTGTCTATGCCAACTCTCAGAGAATTCCCATCCATTCCACTCCCCTATTTTCTCACTAACATCCCCGCTTCGATTCTCCTTCCAACCATCTGTACAAGTAACCAGCTGAGTTGAAAACTAGCACACTGTCGAAATGTGAGGAAACCAGAGCACTCAGAGGAAACACAGAGAGAAAGTACAAACTCCATGTAAACAGCATCAGGATCAAACCTGGATGACTGGAACTGTAATATAACTACAGTTAGTTCGTAGGGGCACACAACAACCAATTTAAAATATAGCCAGGCCCACAAACATCAAGGAATTAATTAAATTGCATGCTTTGATATTTGTGAATGAGGGACATTCTATTCACCAGTAGTTTAGAAAGTACTAAAGGGTCATTTATTTCCATTTTAGCAATAATACGCTGTGGCTGGTGAGTTGATGGCTCTACAGATAATTGAATAGATTAATGGGAGATAAATTCAAAAGCCTTACAGACATGTGGATATTTGGTCAGGTTACCTGATTGACAATATTGTTATTTGTGCTATTATTCTGCAGGATGACATGCAGTTTGTAATAAACCAGCAACTGAGAAACCAGCAGCAAGCTGAACAAACCTGGCCTGCTTCTGCCGAAAATCCCAGTGAGAACTCCGATTCTAAACACTCTTTCTTTCTCCGAAGGACCAGGGGTCAGATTCCTGAAGGAAAAGGCTTCCTTGCATTGTTTAAGAGGTGAAAACTGCCTCAGATGTCTATTTTCCCTTGAGACGTTTGTACCCAAATATTAGATTTCATCTACTTTTGGTGCGCTAAAACATTTTTATGCGCAATGTTGGTGCCACTTTGATTCCCTCCCTTAATACATTGTTAAATTGTATGAAAAGAGTTTTGGAAGTGTGCTTTTGTATCTTACCTCAAAAGATGAAAGAAGTTTTGAGCTGCAAACTTCCCAATATGAGTGTCATGGACAGCTCTAAACTTCCATAGTGATCCCTTGGGAGGCCCTTCAGATCTTATGGAACCCTCTCCCAACAGCAGCTTTAAAGAAAGTGAGGGAGTACATGGGAAGGGGACTTGCGGTGATCCTCAACACACTCCATCCCCCACGCAAGGATCTGCTCTGATGAAATCATGTGCCATATGTGACCCCTTGCCACTGTGCAGAGTGATCACTGAGTTAGGCACTGTGGCGGACTATGCTGGGCCGATTAAGGTAATCACCGATGGAGCAGACAGTAGCGATTTGTTAATATCTTGAGCATTGCAAAATAAGCTGGCAGATTCTGTGTACAATATTACAATGGAATCTATTTAATCTCTATCTCAATGATAGTTTTGGTAGGTTGTGCTTCATTATTTTCTATGGTTGGCATCTGACAGTCATTTTCTCTCTCAATAAAAGAACCAACCAGCTTTCCTCCACCACCATCTCTAGAGACAAACTGTTGACAACTTTTATAAACCTACAAATTCCCACGGCTATCTTGACTATATTTCTTCCCTCCCTGTCTCCTGTAAAAATGCTATTGCTTTTCTCAGTACTTTTGTCCCTGCTGCATCTGTTCCCAGGATGATGCTTCCCTTTCCAGGACATCAGAGAAGTCAGCCTTCTTCAAAGAACAGGGTTTCCCTTCCTCCACCACTGATGCTGCCCTCACCTGCATCACCTTCATTTGCTAGACATCCACGCTCACCACATCTTCCCACTGCCTTAACAGTGATGGAGTTCCTCCTGCACTTGTATACCACCTCTGCATCCAACACATCCTTCTCTGAAACTTCCAAAGGGATCCTACCACCAAACACATCTTTATCTCCCCCCACTTTCCACTTTCCAGAGGGATCACTCTCTCTGTGATTCCCTTGTCCATTCATCCCTCCCCACTAATCAGCCTCCCAGCACTTAACCCTGCAAGAGTCTAAAGTGCTACACCATTCAAGACCCCCTTCACCTCTATTCAGGGCCCCAAACAGTCCTTCTAGGTAGGGCAACACTTCACCTGTCTATTGTGTCTGGTGCTTCCAATGCAGACTTCTCTACGTTAGTGAGACTCGTTTCTAAATTGGAATACCACTCCGTCAAGTATCTCCACTCCATCTGGTGAAAGTGGAACTTCCTGGTGGTCAAATATTTTAATTCTGATTCATATTCCTGTTCTGACGTGTCGCTCCATGGCCTCCTTTTGTGCCTAGTTGAGGCCACCCTCAGGGTGTAGGAGCAACTTGTATTCCGTCTGGGTAGCCTCCAACCTGATGGCATGAATATCAATTTCTCCTGGTGAAAGAAAATTCCCTACTCCTCTTCTCTATTCCTACCCCCCCCCCCACCGATCTTTAACATCTTCTCACCTGCCTATCACCTTCCCCTGGTGGTACTCCTTCCTTTTTTCCTATGATCCACTCTCCTCCCCTATCAGATCCTTTCCTCTCCAGCCCTTTACCTTTCACATGCACCTGGCTTCAGCTATCACCCTCCAGCTATCCTCCTTTCCCTCCCCCTCAACAGTTTATTTTTCTGGCATCCTTCCCCTACCTTTCTAGTCCTGAGGAAGAGTCTTAGCCCAAAGCGTCAAATGTTTGTTTATTTCCATGGATGCTGCCTGATCTGCATGTTCTTCCAGCATTTTGTGTGTGTTGTCTTTTTCCAATTGTGAGAGGTCAAATTGGGTTGATGGGGTATAAAAGGTGAGTACGCAATTTGTAATGCACTTTTGACACAAAAAAAATTTGGGTACACAGACATTGATACTGACCAGGTATTAATGAAAAGCAAAATAAACACCAATGGTAGTAACATGAAATTAAAAAAGGCGGATGTTGAAAATTGTCATGAACATACCTGTAGGGAGAAGTAGGGCTGATGTTTTGAATAAATGACTTTTCAGCAGAATATTTCAAGCATCTCTTTTAATTCCTGACCAGAAATGCCCAAACCAATTGTGCATCAATCAGAATTTCACCTGGAAATTGACCTATACTCCAGCTAAAGTCAATTTTTGCTTACTTATAAACCCAATTTCTGGGCATTAGCCGATAGTTACTCAGGAGATTACTTACACCATGGAATTAGTCCTTTGGAATATGCAATTTCTTATCAGAGATTATCGATCAAATAAAAAATTAAGCTGGGTGCATGGACTATCCATTACTGTTAAAATAAAAAGTGGAGTTTTGTTTTTAAAAAACTGAACTATTTACTGTACGTATAAGAAATTTCGGCTTAAAAGAGACACCAGCTTTGCAGTGTTTTCTGTACTTGTGAGCTACAGAAGTGATTAAACAGACTAAGAAAATCCACTGTCAAATAAAAGAGAACAATAGATAATAAAATACTTGACTTAATACAATTTACGTTGGATCTTCTAAGCTATCAACCAGCTTGTTTGAATCTGAGATGGTGCTCGGTATTGTTCTAGTTGGTGATTATTAAAGGATTTTAAGAATAAATATTTGAGTTATGCCATTGATAATATGTAGTAAAATGTGAATAGCTGGTACTGGGCACAGTTTCATCACCATCTGTAAAGAGCAAGGAGATTTGATTGTAAAGTCTTATCAGAACAAGTATACACAGAAAAGGAAGCTTCAGTATGTACTCATTTATACAGATGTAACATAATTATTCTGTATTTCTTATACTTTTGTTTCCAGCATTGGCATTTTTCGTTTAATTTATCTGTAATGTACATAATATAATGAGTTTAGAGACACTCAACAGTTTCTCCAGTGCCTGGATGCTGCTATATGTTATTCATTAAATAAAATATTATTTATTACTTAAGAAATCCATTTCATTATAAAACAAAAGCATGAATTATTTCTAATGCATGCCTATAATAGATTTACAGTAATATACACTGTATGTGGAAACAATCATACTATGTATCATTTCTGTAATAGAGTGTTACCTGCAACACAAATTGATATTAGTGTGAAAAGAATTTACATTTGGATCTACACCGTCTGCAGGGCTGCGTAGTGTCTGTTATTATTTCCAATGTCTATAATTGAAGAATATGTTTACACTCTCCATTTCAGACAGTCTCCAACTTGCACTATCTATAAAAAGGTCACATGCACACTCTATAAAAGATGGTCACGTATGCTGATCTTTGAAACCACTGAGACAATGGCTAGTTTGAGAAAGTAAACAAGAAATTGGGAAATATGCAGTGGAGCCAAGTTTCCATGATGAGATGTAGACTAGTTTACCCAGGGTAAGATTTGTCTCTGACTCGCTGATTTGGGAGCTCACAAAGGACTAAAAATAGAGCATCAAAGAACTGCAAGACCTATTAAACCTTAGGATAACACTATGGATGAATGTCTACTCTGAGCTTAACCAACAATCTGTTTAACCATCCATTACCAACAATAAGTAACTTGGTGCAGCAACTAATATAAAAAATAGTGCAAGAGTCAACAGGAGTAGCACCAAGAAAATTTTGAGTAACACACACAAAATGTTGGAGGAACCCAGCAGGTCAGGCAGCATCAATTGAGGGGAATAAGCAGAGGACCTCTTGGACCAAGACCCTTCATCAGGACCGGAAAGGAAGAACAAGAGGTCAGAATAAGAGGAGGCATGGGAGGGAGGAAAGGAGTACAAGCTGTCAAGTGATAGGTGAAACCAAATGAGGGGAAAGGTAGGTGGGTGGGGTCAAGGGAATGAAGTAAGAAGCTGGGAGGTGATAGATGGAAGAGGTAAAAGGCTGAAGAAGGAATCTGACAGGAGAAGACAGTGGGCCATGGAAGAACAAATTTATGCTGATCATCTACCTCAGCAACTGCCCTATCTGTATTTCATTTGAATCTTCTAACCTCCAGAAATCTCTCACTCTCCATTTTGAATGCCGTCAATGACTGAGCCACAACAGTCTCCAGAGTTGACAACCCAATTCCCCGTGTGAAAATATCTCTCCACATTTCAGTCTAAAATTGCTGATCCTTTATCTTTCCAATAGGTGTTTTTAAAAAAAAAATTTGGCTGTGCTACCAGTAAAGAACATACACATTGTTTCAGCTGTAAATGAATAGTGCCGCTCAGATTCCCACTGGTCAGCAAAGGAAAATCCACCTGTAACTTCCAAATATTATGCACTGAAAGTTAGCTCCTTCAAGAAAGATGGAAAAAGAACATAATACAGTACAGATCCTTCAGCTCATGATGTTGTGCTGACCTTCTAATCAACTAAGTTCAATCTAACTCTTTCCTACTACATAATCCTCCATTTTTCTATCATTCATGTAACAGTAGAAGAGTTTCTTAAATGTCCTTAATGTACCTACCTCTACCACTACCCCAGGTGTTCCATGCACCCACCACTCTTTGTGTAAATAACTTACTTCTGACATTCCCCTATACTTTTTTTCCAATTATGTACCCTTATATTAGCCATTTCCATCCTGGAAAAAATCTCTGGTTATCCACTCGATCTATGCCTCGTGTCATCTTGTACACCTCTATTAAGCCATCACTCATTCTTCTTTGCTCCAAAGAGAAAACCCCTAGCTTGCTCAATCTATCTTCATTTGTCATATTCTCAAATCCAGATAACTCTCCTCTAGACCCTCTCCAAAGCTTCCATGTCATTCCTATAATGAGGCAACCAGAACTGAATACATGAAAGTGGGAGTCTTTTCAGGAAGAAACATAGCTAATGGAGAAATATTCAATCACAAACAAGAGAAAATCTGCAGATGCTGGAAATCCAAGCAACACACACAAAATGCTGGAGGAACTCAGCAGGCCAGGCAGCATCTATGGAAAAATGTATTGTCGATGTTTCAGGCCAAAACCCTTTGGCCGGTCTAGAGAAAAAAAGCGGAGGAGTAGATTTGAAAGGTGGGGGGAGGGGGAGAGAAACACAAGGTGATTGGTGAAACCTAGAGGGGAAGGGATGAAGTAAAGAGCTTGGAAGTTGATGGGTGAAAGAGATACAGGGCTGGAGAAAGAGGAGTCTGATAGGACAGAAGGCTACAGAGGAAAGAAAAGGGGGAAGGAGCACCAGAGGGAGTCAATGGGCAGGCAAGCAGATAAGGTGAGAGAGGGAAAAGGGGATGGGAAATGGTGAAGGGGAGGGGGTTATTACCGGAAGGTCGAGAAATCGATGCTCTTGCCATTAGGTTGGAGGCTAGCCAATCGGAATATAAAAGGTGCTGCTCCTCCAACCTAAGCGTGGTGTCGACATGACAGATAAGGAAGCCATGGATAGACATAACAGAATGGGAAGCAGAATTAAAATGGGTGGCCACAGGGAGATCCAGCTTTTTAATGGAGAAAGATTGTTTATTTTGCTCCTAATTAGACTATAACGTGTTTTTCATGAGAAAAGCTGATAGCTTCATTTAAGCTTTCTTATCTGCTGACATCAATTTTTGTCACCAATACAATTCTCAGAAACTATCAGTGGAATGTAATATTCAATCCCAGCCTTTAGAAACATAATAAATTACATAAATTGTGACGATGTGTGAACGTAAACAGTCTGTAACATACAGAGGGCACACTGCCAGTCTTTTAGTTCATGCTAAGAACTAATATTTGTTCGATTTCACATGTAAAGGCACCATTCAGTAGCCATTGCTTTCCGTTGTGAGCCAACTTCGTAAAGCAATGCAGTCTTTCTAATGAGGACCGTGCAAATTGCTATCAGGTGGTGAGTTCCAAGATTTATATCCAGTGATGATAAAGAACTGGGTTAACACTTGCTGGTCTGGCATTTTGTGGTACTGCAAATTCTGCAGTCCCACATGTTTTGAATCTGCACTAATTAACTAATTCCAGCTGGAATCTAACCAAGATCTAAATTCAACTGAGATTGGTACTAATCTGTAGCTGATTAATTTAACAGTACAACTGTTGCAATCTCAGCTGTCAGCACTTCCAATTTGCCGGGACTGTGTGTTATGTACATTCCTTGGATCCCTCCAGCTTCTATTTCATACAATTATCCAATCATACTTACAGTTTGATTGGACAGTTGCTTTTCTTCTATTTGATTCTGATTCTTTTCATATTATAGGTTTAAAATGGAAGTGTTGTAAATTCTTTGGCATCTTTGAATAACATTGTCACAGTATGGACTATTCCCAAAGGGCATTTAGTGGTTGTAAACAGTCAGAGTTTTATAGATATAATTGCTGAAGAGTCCTCCTTGAGATAGTTGCATCTGTACACGATGGTACTGACCTCTACCCAGTCCCTGTGGAGACAACATCCTGCTCTGTCTGGTTCTGACTATTTGATGCTTTCAAGAAATTAAGGCCCCAAGAGGTGCAATTGCTGGAAGATCCTTCCTTCTGAGATTTGTTAAACTCCCAGAAGAGGACATTTGATCAGATCATTTTGAAGGAGACAATTTAAAGATAGATTGATTTAAAGTGAGCATCAACCTTGTTGAATTATTGGCGGAAAGCTTTAAGAGTGTCCATGGAATGAAAATATCCTTTGTTGTTGCGTTGCTGTTGACCTCTAACTTTAACTTCCAAACATACGTAAACATCTCCATCTAGATATTGGTTACTGGGCTCATTGGTAACACTGTCACCTCTTTGGTTAGTGAGATTATGTTGTTCCATTAGCATGAGAACAGAATCCAGGACTGTCCCAGTGATGCACTGAGGGAAAAAAGCAACTTCAGTGTGTGGTATTTGTGGAAGGATTGTCAAAACTTCCCTCTCAAGTGGAAGTAAATGATCCCACAGCAGTATTCAAAGAGAAGCCTCTAACGTTTCAGGCCTCGAGATGGAGGAAAGGTAAGACTTAACAGGAAACTCCGGACAGAGCTACTGCAGGAGGGCCCCGCAGTAAAATATCAACTATCACAATGCTTTACAGTGCCAGCAATTGGGGTTCTATTCCTGCCAGAGTTTGTATGTTCTCGTCATGATTACATGGGTTTCCTCCGGGTTCTCGGGTTTCCTCCAACATTCCAAAGATGTATATATGAGTAAGATTATTAAGTTATGCACATGCTATGTTGGTGCTGGAAGCATGGTGACACTTGTACTTTAGAACTCTGTTAGTCCTTCACGCACATGACACAATTCATTGTACGTTTTGATATTCGTGTGACAAATACAGCTAATCTTTAGATATTATAATGTAGAATTTCTCATAGGGTCCCACAGAAACTAGATCAGGCATTAAATGTGCAAAAATGCAAAGTGTGAGGAGGGGTTGAATATAAGGGAAAAGTAGGTTAAATCCAATTGATTTAACTAGAAAATGCTCAGGAAGGCAGGCTTTTCTACTGGAAAATTCTGAGGTATTGTAGATCATGTGAAATTGAGAACATGGCGGAAATAGGTGGCAGGATGACGAACATTCATCTTGTTCTCAATTGGAATTAAAATGTGGTCAGATGTTAATAATCTGCATTCAATCAGAATTCCCAGGTAACAATACTGTCAGGTGCTTTTGCGATACAAGGTGGCCATCAATCAAAGCAGTAATCAGAGCGTTAGGATCCGATGACAAGTAATCATTGGGGAATCATTTAAAGAAGGAACCCCTGGGTTCGGGCAACGATTGCTGATGGAGGAGCGGAAAGAAGTTGCATGATAGCAGTCCAGAGATATGTAATCAGTGTATGTATTGTGGAGCAAGTGAATACTCAGAGGTGGGTTCCCTGAGGCAATGAAGGGTGTGGGCATTTAATGACGATGTACTGAGTTACAATGGGTAAACAGAGATCTGTGTGAGCATTGGAATTACTTGGGCTTTGAATTGTCTGAGGATGGAATGATGACGAAACTTGATCACCTAAAAATACTGCAAAGGAATTTAAGTGCTTACTGACCTTGCTCTACTACATTATTTCACAAGGAGTTCACCGTCATTGGCAATACCTCTGTAAAGTGATGGAAATTGAAGTTACAGGTCTTGGTCTGCATTGTGGCAGATGTCAGAGTCTATAATTTCTCTCTCCATCCATTTCCTGCTCTTAATATGTTGAGCAATGCCAGACAATTGTTTCAGAAGTCCCTGTGACTTCTCAGCCAAGTGTGGTTTCAGCTTTACCGTAACGACTAGAACATGGATCCAACTACCCCTTATTTGTTTCTGTTGTTTCTGTTTGTTCCACTATCCCTGGGAACCTGTCCCAAGCACCTACTACTCTCTGTGTTAAAAAAACCTACCCTGTACATCTCCTTTGAACTTACCTCTCTCACATTCAGTGCATATCTTCCAGTTCTTTATATTTCTACCCTGGGAAACAGATTCGCACTATTTACTCTGTATATGTTTCCCATAATTTTATAAACTTCTGTCAGGTTTCCCCTCAGCCTCCACCACTCCAGAGACAACAAATCAAGTTTCTCCAGCATCTCTTTATAGCTCATATCCTATAATACAGGCAGGACCTCTATACCCTTTCCAAAACTTCTAGAATCAAGATTTGAGATTGTTTAATGTCATTTCCTGTACACAAGTGTAAAGGAGAACAAAATAATTGTCACTCCAGATCTGATGCAGCACAAAAACACACTAAAGATAAAGAACACAATAATAATAAAAACCCAATAAATATGAATACAAAAGATAGCTTATACACATAGTGTGTTGGCACATGGCCAAGTGGTTGAAGTGTTCGTCTAGTGATCTGAAGGTCGCTAGTTCGAGCCTTGGCTGAGGCAGCGTGTGTGTCCTTAAGCAAGGCACTTAACCACACATTGCTCTGCGACGACACCGGTGCCAAGCTGTATGGGTCCTAATGTCCTTCCCTTGGACAACATCGGTGGCGTGGAGAGGGGAGACTTGCAGCATGGGCAACTGCTGGTCTTCCTAACAACCTTGCCCAGGCCTGCGCCCTGGAGGCACAAATCCATGGTCTCATGAGTCTAACGGATGCCTATATTATTATACATAGATTGATTGTATGTCTATAAAGTGATGTCAGGCTGTACACAAGGTGACTGATAATAAAGTAGTGGTGGAGTTAAGGTTGATTTATACTTCTGCATCAACTCGACGCCGTAACCTACGCAATTGACCTATGCGCGTTGTGAGCATTTATACTCGTGCGTTAGTGTGTCTGCGCCGCTCTGCAATTCGTGCATGTCGTGCATGCGCACACACCTGCCCGTGCAAGGCTTCATGATCATGGTAGTCTTTCTCGGGGTAAACAAGTTTAAAGCGAGCGTCTTTTTTCGTAAAAGTGAAATATGTCCTCCATAATTTTGGAGGTCTGTAAAGCTTTATGGAAAGCATTGCAGCCAGATTTCCTTCCCTGCCCTTCAGTCGGCCAATGGGAAGCTATTGCAGCGTAGAACACCAATCACTGTTGTTGCGGTCTACGTTGCTGTGGCGCGCAGTTACATTTTGGGAGAGGTGCGCATTAGGCTACAGCGTAGGGATCTGTGTAGGCACTGCATAGGTTTCACGGTGACGCCGTACCTACGGTGTCGAGTTGACGCAGAAGTATAAATCAGCCTTTAGAGGCATTGATCAGTCTTACTGCTTGAAGGAAGTAACTGTTTGAGTCTGGTGGATGTTACATAGCCTCTTCCCTGATGGGAGTGGGACAAACAGTCCACAACTAGGATGAAAGATATCCTTCATGATGTTACTGGCCCTCTTCCAGCACCTTTCTGTATACATGTCCTTGATGATGGATTGGATGGTGCTGGTGATGCATTAGGCAGTTTGATTACCTGTTGTAGAGCCTTCCTGTCCACTGCCACCTGTCATGATCCTCTCTACTGGGCATCTGTAGAACAACATGAGTATGCATGTGCAAAGTCCAGCTCTCTTCAGCCTCCTCAGAAAGAAGGGGCATTGGTGAGCTTTCTTGGCTGTGTTCTGGAACCATGAGAGGTTGTGTATGATGTATAGCCCTAGGAGTTTGAAACTGCTTGCATTTTCCACTGCTTTGCTGCCAATGTAAAGGGTCGGAGATGGAGTGAGTGGTGTGAGTTCTTCTGAAGTCAATAACCATCTCCTTTGTCTTGATGGCATTAAGGAAGACATTATTTGCCTGGCACCAGGCCTCGAGCTCTTTCGCTTCCTCTCTGTCGGCCCTCTCATTGTTGTTGGTGATGAGCCTCACCGTCGTGTCATTGGCGAACTTGACCATGTGATTGCTTGGCTGTTTGGCCATGCAGTCATGTGTGAGCAGAGTGTCCAGTAATGGGCTCAGCATACAGCCCTGGGGGGCACTTGTGTCAAAGACGATGGGGAGGGAGGAACAGTTGTGCATCCTGACTAACTGAGGTCTGTTCACTAGGAATTCCAACACCCAGATGCACAGTGGTGGATTTAGACTGAGGAGCAGGAGTTCCTTCACCAAAGCCTGTGGGACAACAGTGTTGAATTGAAATCCAGAATCAACATTCTGACCTTGCTTTCTAGGTGTGTCAGGGCCTGGGTACATGATAGACGCTATGGCATCTGCTGTACAGCAGTTCTATTGGTGACTGTCCAGTGTGGCAGCAATGGAGTTTTTGATATGTGCCATTATCAGCCTTTCAAAACATTTCTGTAATCTTTCTGAAATGTATATCCTTTATGTAATGGGATGAACAGAAGAACAGAAAATAAAAGATGCAAGTTATTTTTATTTTGCAGATGGAAAAATCAAAAGGACTGACATGCCCTTGCCAAGTATGCTGAAATATGCACTTCCCCATGGATGAGTGATATCTAAAGACAGTGTTTCTAGTTGATATTTCCCTGTAACCACCCCAACATTCCTACCACAAACACTAACCACCACTATAATACATAAGGACAATAGATTATTTAACCTTTTCTGAGTATTCTTTGCACTAAACGTGAGTCCAGCAGGCAGGTTTGTTAGAGCTGTTGGGGAGGGTTTAAACTAATTTGGCAGGGGGGTGGGAACTGGAGTGACAGGGCTGAGGATGGGGCTGTTGGTTTGCAAGCAGGCGCAGTGTGTGGTGAGACTGACAGGAAGGACAGGCAGATGATTGGGCTAAGTTGCAGTCAGTGGGATGAGTTGCATTGCAAAAGGGGGACAACATCAAAAAGGGCCGACGGATACAGGACTGAAGGTGTTATATTTGAATGCACACAGTATATGGAGTAAGACAGATGATTTTCTAGCACAGTTAGAGATCGGCAGGTATGACATGTGGGCATCACTGAGTTGTGGCTGAAAGGTCATAGTTGGGAGCTTAACATCTAAAGATACACATTCGATTGAAAGGACAGGCAGGTGGACAGAGGAGGTGGAGAGGCTTTGTTTGTAAAAAAAAGTAAAATCAAATCCTTAGAAAGAGATGACATAGGATCAGAAGATGTAGAATCCTATGGCAGAGTTAAAAAATTGCAAGCGTAAAGAGACCTTGATGGAAGTTAAATATAGGCCTCTGAACAGTAGCCAGGATGTGGGCTACAAATTACAATGGGAAATAGAAAAGGTATGTCAGGACAATGTTATGACAGTCATGAGAGATTTCAATATGCAGGTAGATTGGGAAAATTATGTTGTTACTGGATCCCAAGAGACAGGATTTGTAGAATGCCTACAAGATGGCTTTTTAGAGCAGCTTGAGGTTGAGTCCACTAGGGGATCAGCAATACGTCACTGGGTGTTGTGTAATGAACCAGATTTGATTAGGAAGCTTAAGGTAAAGGAAACCTTCGGAGACAGTGATCATAATTTGAGAAGGAGAAGCTAAAGACATATGTTTCAGTATTACAGTGGAGTAAAAGGAATTACAGAGGCATGAAAACAGAACTAGCCAAAGTTGATTGGAAGGGAACGCTAGCAGAAATGGCAGCAGAACAGCGAATGGCTGGAGTTTCTGGGAACAATTCAGAAGGTGCAGGATAGGTAAATCCCAAAGAAGTATTCTAAGGGCGGGATGACGCAACTGTACATCAATCATCACTGTGAAGGACATTAGCAGTAAGCCAGAAGTTCGAGAGTGTCGGGGCACATGTGAGGGTATTTTCTATAACTCAGGAGAAGGTGCTTGGGAAACGGAAAGGTCTGAAGGTAGATAAGTCACCTGGGCCAGATGGACTACACCCCAGGGTTCTGATAAAGGTAGCTGAATAGATTGTGGAGGCATTAATGCTGATCTTTCAAGAATTACTAGATTCTGGCATGGTTCTGGAAGAGACTGAAAATTGCAACTGTCACTCCACTCTTCAGGAAAGGAAATTATAGGCCAGATAGCCTGACTTCAGTAGTTGGGAAGATGTTGGAGTGTCATGGCCCGGTTTGTAAAGTCCGCATTCCGGTTCATGGTCCAGTCCGTGGACTCCGGGTCTTCCGGCTGTCCCTTGTTTCAGTTGGGCTTAATCATAGGCACCTGATGCTTGTCATGGGACTGGGAATATAAGTGGCCCTGGGATGGAGTGTGGGTGCTGTTCCTGCTCATTGTGGAGTGAAGGGTAATGAAAAGGTGGATAGTATAGCTAAACAATCGCTCAAATCATCTATATTAGAGGTCCGGATCCCTCTTAGCAAAGCGGAAGTCAAGGGCATTATTAAAACACGTATTGAGGAGACATGGCAGAAGCATTGGGATGAGAGTGAAACAGAGAGACAACTGTACAAAATACAGAGGCAAGTCAGATACAAAAGATTGTCAAGTGGATATGGAAAGACAGAAGTGATCATCAGTCGTTTGAGAATTGGACACACTAGTCTTAATTACACATTACACAAAATAGGGAAACATCCAACTGGGTTGTGTGAATACTGTGATTAACCAGAAACAGTTGAACATGTATTGATAAAATGTAAGAAGTATCAAAAAGAAAGAGTGAAGATGATAGGAGCGCTTAAGATAAATAAAAGAACTGATGTGGGTATAGAAGATATTTTAAGCGGGAATTCAAGAGAAATACAGGTCTGTATCATGAAGTATCTTATCTGAAAGACTCGGGTTTATTATATAGAATTTAGGGAATGCAATTCTTTTCCCTTCTCCTGTTTATCCAACGATCCACACTCCAGTCTAGCAGGTGACTGTAATGCACCTTAAAGCTGGTTTGCCAACTGCCATAAAACAGCACAAGAAGAAGAAGAAGAAGTGTGGGTGCTGGTTCGTCCTGTCAGTATCCCCTTGGAGCAACCCGCCGGTGGAAGGCTAGAGCAGCCATTCATGATCTCTAGGCCTGGTTGGAGGACCACTGCTTCATGAAGCCTTGTTGTTGCTCGTCAGAGCAGTCATCGTGGTATGGATTCAGCCATTACCGGGGCCAGCTACGTGGCCATCTGTCACTCTGAGCTAGATATAGATTCCGCTGTTTCCGTAGCCAGACAAGGTTGCTGGCTGCCCCGAGACTCGGAGCCACCCCAGATTGAGCTCCCTTCCTGTCCTTGCCTCTGTGGGGTAAGTCAGGCTGTCCTTGCCGTTACCCTGCGGTTGGATCTGTCCCTTCCCGTCTTTGCCTCCGTTGGGTAAGCCAGACCTTCTTTGCCATTACCCTGAGGCAGGACTGTTCTCTTCCACTCCCCATCTGAATCCCTGACAGTTTCCTCGGTGATTTACCTCGGCAGTCATCCCGGCCAGGCATCCAAGGAAGGGTCTCGGCCCTGTGTCCTAGGAAGGGTCCCAGCCCTGTGCTCTAAGAAGGAGTACCTCGTCCTGCCCAGGAAAGCCTCGAAGAACCATAGCCCCATCCAGTCCTGTAGCCATGTCACGTCTTCGCCTAGTTCCGGAGTCCGAGCCCCAGTCAAGACCCAGGTTCTGGGTCCTTGTCCAGTCTCTGGCTCGGAGTCCAAACCCAGGCTCCTAGTTCCCAGTTCCTCGTCCTGGTCCCGCTTTCTTAACCAAAGTCCTAGCCCAAGTCTGTGTTCCTGTCCCAGCTCCTAGTCTGTGTCCAGTCCAGTCCAATTCCCAGTACTTTAGTGTCTGTGTCTTGCATTTGGGTCCGCCTTCAGCGGCCCCCAAAACATGGAGACAATTGTTAAGGATCTGGTTTCAAGGTACTTGGAGGCACATGATAAAATAGGCCACAATCAATATGGCTTCCTTAAGGGAAAATCTTGCCTGACAAATCTGTTGGAATTGTTTGAAAAAATAACAAGCAGGATAGACAAAGGAGAATCAGTACATTTTGTGTACTTGGATTTTCAGGAGGCCTTTGACCAAGTGCCACATGAGGTTGATTAACATGCTTAAGAGCCTGTGGTATTATAGGAAAGATACTAGCATAGATAGAGCTTTGGCTGATTGGCAGGAGGCAAAGAGTGGGAATAAAGGGAAACCATTCTGATTGGCGGCCGATGATCAGTGGTGTTCTGCAGGGGTCAGTGTCGGTTCCTTTCTATGTTGCATGTGAAGTGTTTTGGATGGCTTTGTGGCCAAGTTTGCAGGCAATACAAAGACAGGCTGGTAGTGTTGAGGAAGCAGCAAGGGTGCAGAAGGACTTAAACAGGTTAGGAATATGGGCAAAAAAGTGGCAGATGGAGTACAGTGTCAGGAAGTGTATGGTGGTGCACTTTGGCAGAAGGAATAAAAGCATAGACTATTCTCTAAATGGGGAGAAATTCAAAAATCCGAGGTGCAAAGGGACTAGGGAGTCCTCATTAAGGATTCCTTAAAGGTTAATCTGTAGGTTGAGTCAGTTGTGAGGAAGGCAAATGCAATGTTAGCATCTGTTCAAGAGAACTGGAATATAAAAGCAAGGATATATTGCTGAGGCTTTATAAGGCATTGGTGAGGCCTCACTTTGAGTATTGTGAGCAGTTTTAGCCCCCTTATTTAAGAGAGGATATGCTGACATTGGAGAGAGTTCAGAGGTGGTTCACAAGAATGATTACAGGAATGAAAGGCTTATCGTATGGGTTGTGATTGACGGCTCTGGCCCTTACTCGCTGGAATTTAGAAGAATGGGGGGGAGGGGGAATCTCACTGAAACCTATCAGATGTTGAAAGGCCTAAAAAGAGATCTGTTGAGATGTTTCCTATGGTGGGAGAATGTAGGACTAGAAGGCACAGCCTCAGAGTAGAGGGACATCCGTTTAGAACAGAGATGAAGAGGAATTTCTATAGCACGAGGGTGGTGAATCTGTGGAATTCGTTGCCACAGGCGGTTGTGTAGGCAAAGTCTTTGGGTCTATTTAAGTCATAGGTTGGTAAGTTCTTGATTAGTCAGGATGTGAGAAGTTATGGGGAGAAGACAGGAGAACGGGGTGAGAGGGAAATGAATGAGTCATGATCAAATGGTGGAGCAAACTCAATGGGCTGAATGGCCTATTTCTGCTCTTATGTCTCATGCTCTAAGAGATTTCTTCCTGCAAAATAATAAAACACATATTTAGGAAAGAAGAAACATATTATTATTCTCAAAAAATAAAACATGTTGACAGATTTATCAATCTTCCAATATCATTAAAATTGAAACAATCTAAATAATGCCTATATTTCAAATCAAATTTCACTATTACTGAGGTATTTTAATCTCAGCAAAAGTGAGTGATTTAACCACAAAATCTTCCACTTTCGATTATCTGAAATACTGCTTCTGCTGATTTTGTGAATTTGCAGTTAATTGTTACTAACTGAATCAATGAGTTTTACTGAGTAGAACAAAAAGGGGAGGGGGCCTTCAGTACAGGGCAACAATGTATATCAGCTGCTCATGTCAGTGACCACTCAATTGGCTCAGTATGGACCTTAAGAACAGCCACACACACACATATTCACAGTTGAAAAGCGATGGAGGAACTCAGGCAGCATCAATCGAGGGAAATGGACAGTTGACATTTTCCTCCGTAGATGTTACCTGACCTGTTGAGTTCCTCCAGCGCTTTGTTTCCTGCAGAAGGACGCATCTGCAGTCTTTTATTTCCATTACACATTTGCAAAGTTTGAGTAGTGACTGCCCTCTTCTGGCAAAGACATGTATTGACCCCTTTAACTTGACTCACGCGACAAATGAGTGAATGTATTTTTCAGCACAAGGAAACAGATGACTGTCTCTAATTTTGTTCCAAATACTGTTCAAACAAACATTGAATAGAGACTTATTCTGATCTCACCTGGAGAACAATATTCTGCTTTGTGCATAGCACCTCATAAAGGATTTCTGGACATGGTATGATGCAAGACACCAAAGTTACTTAGAGGGTTAAGTTTTGAAGAAAGGTTGTTTCAAATGACTTATATCCCTTGAATACAGGGTGTTGAGAAATGAAATAATTGAGAAGTTCAAAATGCTGATAGAATTTGTTAAGGGAGAGTCCAGTTCCTTTGTATGGGAAATGAAGAATAAGGAGATACGAACTAGGGTTCTAGGTTTATTAAAAGTGAAATCTGGCTGATTGTTTCCTCCATTAAGTGCAGCAAATGACAGGAATTCCATTTGCTCCTGAAAAGCAAGCCACATCACATACCTACAGGAAAGGCGTAAATAAGGTTGAAAAGAGTACAGAGAAAATTTACAAAGATGTTTTCAAGTCTGGAGGACCTGAGTTATAAGGATTGAATAGGTTAGGATTCCTTGGAATGTAGAAGACTTATGGGAGATTTGATAGAGGTATATAAAATTATGAGGGGTATAGATAGGGTAACTGCAAGCAGGTTTTTTTCCACTGAAGTTGGGTTGGACTGCAGCGCAAGGCCAGGGGTTAAGGGTGAAAGGTGAAAAGTTTAAGGGGAACATGAGGGGAAACTTCTTCACTCAGGGGGTTGTGAGAGTGTGGAATGAGCTGCCAGCACGAGCTCAATTTAAACATTTAAGAGAAGTTTGGATAGGTACGTGGATGGTAGGGGTATGGAGGGCTATGGTCCTGATGCAGGTCAATGGAAGTAGGCAGAGTAAATGTTTCACAACAGACTAGATAGGTCAAAGGGTGTGTTGTACTTTTCTACGACTCTATAAATTGGAGTTTTAAAGACTGACCTCAATTATATTTTTTATAAGCAAGGAATATTCAACATATATGGAACTAAGTCAAGTGAGCAGAGTTTACGTACGGACCAACAATGACTTGGAAGAGGAGGAGGAGCAGTGGGGTTATACACTCCTCTAGAGCATACTTCAGTACTCAATAAATCAAGTTTGAAAGTCTACATCCACATCATGGCCTGCTCTATCTCCATATCCATGGATTTCTTCAGTGTGTAAACATCTAGTCTTGAATATACTTGAAGCATGCATTGTAGAGAATTCTGAAGTTCCACGTGTAGAGAAATAAGTCTCTACAACCCTCAGTTCTAATAGCAAAGATCTTGTCCTCACTCCTAGTTCTAGGTTTTCCAGCCAAGGAAAACAGTGATTCAGCATCTACCCTGTCAATCCCCATAAGCATTTCTGTTTCAATGAAATGGCCCCTCATTCTTCTGAACCCCAGGGGACTGTTGAACTCACATAGAAACATAGAAAACCTACAGCACAATACAGGCCCTTTGGCCCAGAAAGCTCTGCCAAGCACGTCCTTACCTTAGAAATTACCTAGCCCTCTATTTTTCTAAGCCCCTTGTACCTATCTAGGAGTCTCTTAAAAGACCCTATCGTATCCGCTTCCACCACCGTGCAGCCCATTCCATGCATTCACCACTCTCTGCATAAAAAAACTTACCCCTGACATCTCCTCTTACCCACTTCCAAGCACCTTAAAACTGTGCCCTCTCATGTTAGCCATTTCAGCCCTGGGAAAAAGTCTCTGACTATCCACACGATCAATGCCTCTCATCATCCTGTACACCTCTATCCAGATCACCTCTCATCCTCCATTGCTCCAAGGAGAAAAGGCCGAGTTCACGCAACCATATAGGAAAGAAAAAGTGAAGAAGATTAAAACTACCTCAGGCACTACTGCAGCTCAACCTGCTCCTTCTGATTAAAGACTCAGCAATGAATTGCTAATCTCTGAGGCAAATAGCTTCACTGTCCAACCTGTAGGGGACAGCACAGTAGTGCTGCTGTCTCAGAGCTGGGCTCAGTTCAGTGATCTGGGTTCAATTCTGATCTCTGGTGTTGACTGCGTGAACTTTGAACACTCTGTATTTGTGTGGGTGTGCCCTGGGATGCGAAGGAGTGGGGTGGCAGGAGTGTGCATGAGCCTGAGTGATAGCAGCGAAGATCACAAAGCTACACGGCGAAATAAATGAACATTAAACAAAAATAAACAAGGAACAATGACTACTGGCACAAATATCCTCATAAAGGTCAGTACGAATGTGTCTAAAGCCAGTACCCCTTGTTGATATATCACTCTTCTGAGAATGTGGATCGACAGCAATGGTGGTCTTTGCCCCCCCGGACAGGCAGAAGAACTGAGCTCTAGCTTCACTGCTAGTGCAGTGAGAATTGAAAATTGTACAAGATGCAGTGGACTCGCTCATTTTGCTGTCCTTGAGACTATCTGAAGCAATATGCAATATGTAATCAATCAAAGCAAATTAAAAGCCCCCAATTAATTTAACAAGAACAGAGGCAAACAGGCCTCAGGTATCTAGATACCACTCATACCTTTCACCTTGCTGGGTGGAGTTTACCACCCTCTCCTTTCCCACAGACCTTCCCAGCCCATCAATATACATCCTACGGAGTGCCTTAAAATAATTTCCAATGTATATTCTGATATTCTACTGCTGAAGTAACTCAGCTGAACTTTGATTTGAACAGTGCTCTGGATTTCTGGGTTGGTTCGCTTCCGGGAACCAAAGTGTCAAAAACCAGGAAAGAGGTAGAATTTCTTCATCAGCGTGGCTCTCTCCTTCACAGGCAGTTGTCTGGTAAATTCCATGAAGGACTGCTGTACCTGAGGGGGTAAAAAAGGAGAAATTGCAGTTACCAAATGAGATTTACAGCAAAAGGTCCTAACGGTATCAATGGTGCCCATGAATCCAGAACACAAACTTAGCATAGCACCAGGCTATACATTCCTAATAATTCAGTCACATTCTCCTTCATTATATTTTCATATACATTCCTATTTCATTATCTTTGCTAATACTTCACTTTTCTCAAGCAGGGTACTTGCCCATCCCTCTCTATTGCTCCTTTGCTCACTCTCCACAATAATATTGCACTGTCAGAGTAAAACTAAAAATGGATGCACAGGGAGATAGGAATTATATTTTAGTCTATTAGAATAGCAGTCTCCAGGTGTTGAATTCTCCAGTAAAATTCAATTATTTTTAAAATACTTTGAATGTGGAAGTTCTTTTTAGCAATTTTACTAAACGTATATGAAAGCTACTATGTGTGGTCACATAAAGTTCTGGTATCCACTCCAGACAGTAAGGCAGTAATTCTCTGTAAATTTATAAGCTGGCAGCAGGTTTTCACTGAAAAAGGGAGGGTATGCACCAAAAATATGTTTCATTTATGAGGAGAAACTGGTTAGGCTGGGGTTGACTTCTTTGGAAAAAGGAAGGCTGAATGGTGGTAGGGGGTGGGGATCTAAGAGATAGAAAAAAAAATTATGAGAGACACAGACAGGGCAGATAGTAAGGCACTAGGGACTGCAGAAGCTGGTATTTGGGCTGGTGGAACTCTGTGGGCCATGCAGCACTTGAGGAAGGAACGATGCTGTTGACATTTCAGGTCAAAACCTTACATCAGGACTGAGAGTGGATACATGAGGTGGCCAGTATGGAGAGAAGGAGAGCAGCAGAAATGGATTTTGAGGTAATTAATGGACTGAGGAGGGGTGTGAAATGAAAAGGAGGTAGAGAAAGCAAACAGAGATGGAGTAAGACCCATGGCTGATGTCTCTAAAACCAGAGGCCGAATTCAGCTTGTTTTCTTAGAGGGGAAATCTAGCCTGCCAAATCTGTTGGAATTCTTTGAGGAAGTAACAGACAGGATAGACAAAGGAGAGTCAGTGGATGTTGTTTACTTGGATTCTCAGAAGGTCTTTGACAAGGTGCCACACATGAGGCCGCAAAACAAGATAAGAGCCCACAGTATTGCAGGAAAGATAGTAACATTGATACAAGATCAGCTGACTGGTGGGAGACAAAGAGTGGGAATAAAGGGGGCCTTTTCTGGTTGCCTGTCTGTGACTAGTAGTGTGCCACAGGGACTGGTGTTGGGACCACTTCTTTTCATGATATATGTCAATGATTTGGATGATGGAATCGGTGGAGAAGCAGGGCGTGTTGAGGAAGCAGTAAGACAGAAGGACTTGGACAGTTTGGAGAATGGGCAACTAAGTGACTGATGGAAAGCGTATAGTCATGCACTTTGGTAGAAAGAAAGACGTAACTATTTTCTAAATGGAGACCGAATTCAAAAATCAGACGTGCAAAGGGACTTCAGAATCCTTGTGCATGATTCCCTAAAGGTGGTAAGAAAGGCAAATGTAATGTTAGCATTCATTTCGAGAAGGCTAGAATATAAGAGCAAGGATGTAATGCTGAGACTTTCTACAGCATTGGCCAGACCACACTTGGAGTACAGTGAGCAGTTTTTGGCTCCTTATCTAAGACATGTGCTGGCATTGTAGAGCATCCAGAGGAGGTTGTCAAGGTATGAAAGGGTTTGATGGCTCCGGCTTGTACTTGCTGGAGCTTAGAATAATGGGGAGGAATCTCATTGAAACTACCAAATACTGAAAGACATAGATAGAGTGGACGTGTAGACGATGTTTCTTATGGTAGGGGGATCTAGGACCAGAGGGCACAGACTCAGAAAAGAGGAACATCCCTTTACAATAGAGATGAGGAGACATTTCTTTAGCCAAAGGGTGGGGATTCTGTGGAATTCAATGCCACAGATGGCTGTGGAGGCCAAGTCATTGGGTATATTTAAAGCAGAGGGTAATAGGTTCTTGATTATTCAGGGCGTCTAAGGTTATGGGGAGAAGGCAGGAGAATAGGGTTGAAAGGGATATTAAAGAAGCCTTGATGGAATGGCAGAGAAGACTCAATGGGTCAAATGACTAATTCTGCTTCTATGTCTTTTGAGCTTATGGCATGTGTTTAAGGTGAGGAGCGAGAGGATCAAAGGGAGGAAGAATGTGTTTGGATTCTGGAGAGCTCTGCCTGACAGGATGATGGAGACAGGTATTCTCACATTTAAGAAGCATCTGGGAAAACAGGTAAATCATGAATATCTAGAAGGCTATGGACTGAGTGCTGGTAAAAGGGATTAGTCCAGCTCGGACTTAACGATTCGTCATTGTAGAGGTGGCAGTCCAAAGGCCTGCCTCTCTGCTGTTTGACTCTATGATCCTATAACACAATGGAACTATGTCTTAGGATAGTCAGGAGATCTCCTGGTACAACATCACCATTATCTGTGGAGGTTGTTGACTGGACTGCCAACAAGGGAAGATACTCACAGATGAACAACCTTGTTTCACACCTGACAGAGGTTAACTCTTAATTAGTGGACATTTTGATGGTTTGTGAACTTACTCCCCAATCTGGAACACAACATACTGTTATAGAAGGCATTCAGCTTCAGTTATGTAGGACATTGACGAGGCCACATCTGGACTACTCTGTTCAATATTAGTCTCCTCAGTTAAGGAAGCACATGAATACATTGGAAACAGTTCAGGGAGGCCACAGTTGGGGGACTACCCTACTGTGAAAGAGTTATCATTTTTAAGAATTCTTAAAGGCTAGCAGAATAATAATAATAATAATAAGCATCCGTTAGTCTCATGAGACCATGGATTTGCGTCTTGGAAAGTTTCCAGGGCGCAGGCCTGGGCAAGTTTGTATGAAAGACCAGCAGTTGCCCATGCTGCAAGTCTCCCCTCTCCACGCCACCGATGTTGTCCAAGGGAAGGGCATTAGGACCCATACAGCTTGGCACCAGTGTCGTCGCAGAGCAATGTGTGGTTAAGTGCCTTGCTCAAGGACACACACGCTGCCTCGGCCAAGGCTCGAACTAGCGACCTTCAAATCATTAGATGAACGCCCTAACCACTTGGCCATGTGCCAACACAAAGGCTAGCAGTAGGGCAATTTTATTCAGGCAGATTCTTGATGAGAAGAGGGTGAGAGGTATGTGGGAATGAAGAGCTGAGGTTGCAATCTGATCAGCAGGCTCAGTGGAACAGCAGAGCAGAGCAGGTGCAAGGGGCTAGGTGGCCCACACCTTCCAGTTCATGGTGGCATTCTAAGTCTAGGAGGGAGCAGGGAAGGCAAGAGGCAGGGTTGTCACGGCTGTTCAGGTAATGGTGATGCTGCTGAATCTGAGCTTGATGGAGCTTTCATGTTGAAGGTGATGGTTCTTTCCAGTTCCTGGGTGGATGATGAACAAGTCTTAGGGAAGGTATCATTGAACGTCAGAGTATAGTAGCTTTTATCTTTCTCTTCTCATAAGGACCTAATGTCAAAGCAGAGCATCTTCAATCATGTGGCCACATCTTATGCTGCACACCATGCTGGAATGCTTGACCTTGAAGTTGACAGCTTAGAAACATAGAAACATAGAAAATAGGTGCAGGAATAGGCCATTCATCCCTACGAGCCTGCACTGCCATTCAGTATGATCATGGCTGATCATCCAACTCAGAACCCTGTACCTGCCTTCTCTCCATACCCTCGATCCCTTTAGCCACAAGGGTCCATATCTAACTCCCTCTAAAATATAGCCAATGAACTGGCCTCAACTGTTTCCTGTGGCAGAAAATTCCACAGATTCACCACTCTCTGTGTGAAGAAGTTTTTCCTCATCTCGGTCCTAAAAGGCTTCCCCTTATCCTTAAACTGTGACCCCCATTCTGGACTTCCCCAACACTGGGAACAATCTTCCTGCATCTAGCCTGTCCAATCCCTTTAGAATTTTATATGTTTCAATAAGAACCCCCCTCAATCTTCTAAATTCCAGCGAGTATAAGCCTAGTTCATCCAGTCTTTCATCATATGAAAGTCCTGCTATCCCAGGAATCAACCTGGTGAACCTTCTTTGTACTCCCTCTATGGCAAGAATGTCTTTCCTCAGATTAGGGGACCAAAACTGCGCACAATACTCCAGGTGTGGTCTCACCAAGGCCTTGTACAACTGCAGTAGTACCTCCCTGCTCCTGTACTTGAATCCTCTTGCTATGAATGCCAGTCTCTGGAAGGCTTTTCATTCTGACTTGTTTTGACAGCAGCAGTGCTACGCTGCGGCTGTTTGCTCCTGTGTGACACTAAGTTCTAGAAGATTGTTTTTGAGCCCATCACCATGTAACACCAGTAACTCTTCTGCCACCAGGCAATTCCAGAAACACTTCTACGTCATCCACGTCTGCGTCCTCAAATCCTGCCCTACGTATCAACTTGATTGGCCTTCTTGGAGATTTTCAGATTCCTAAGTCCATGGAAGTCATGCAGACTCTGGCCATAATCTACACCATATATAATCACAAGAGGCACTGACAGAGTCAATGACAATCTAGTTGAGGTTTTGTTATTGCCACTTGACTCCAAAATGCATGCCTCATACTCAAAACAGATACCAAACCTAAAACATCTCTATAGCATCTGATACACATGGGTTGTAACAATGGAATGGCATTAAGGGGCGACAATGCAACCTAGATGTTTTTAGTCATATCCTTAATGTTAACGTAATGTCTGCAGCTTTGTTGACAACCAACAGGACTTTGTTGCCAAGGTTTTTCCTTATGCAATATTGCTTGGAGAAGAGTGGGAAGAGGATCAAAGTAGGATAATCTTGGTAAAGTAGCACTGATGCCCAGGTTCTTTAGTTTGATTGCTACATGACTAGAAGAGTGGCCTTTGAGTTCTCGTTTAGAGCTCTCGGGTCAAGATTAAGAGGCTTAGGATTTCAGCCATCCGCAGCAATGGCTCCAAGGAGAAAAATAAGTTGAACTTTGGCAGCATTGAAGCCTGAAGTAGTTTCTCATCCCTGCAGATGAATGTGTGTGAGAGTATCTTCTTCCAAACGGGCAGCATCTCATCCACGCTAAGCACTGTGCACTGTGGATGATACAACAGTGGTTGGTCTGATCTCGGACGAGGATGAAACCTGGTCCTGGTCCTTAACACTTCTAAACCAAAAGGGGTGATCATTGACTTCAGGAGATCAAAGGACAGAGTACACACCCCCTTCCATATACATGGAGAGGTAGTGGAAAGTGTGGAAAACCTAAAGTTCCTTGGAGTTACGTTGCTGAAACAGCTGACATGCACCACCAACACCTCGCTGCTTGTAAAAAAAGGCACAACAAAGACTCTTCTTCCTCAGAAAGCTGAAACAGGCCAAACTTCCACAAAAGCTGTTGCTTAACTTCTACAGAAGGACAATTGAAACCATCCTGACCAACAGCGCCACAGTGCGGTATGCCAGCTGCACAGCCGCTGAGCAACAAGACCTGCATCGTGTGGTGAAGGCGGCCCAGCGAATTGTCAGGATGGAGCTCCCAGGACTGGACACCATATATTCCAGCAGACTCAGGAGGAAAGCAATCAGCATAACCAGAGACACCACACACCCTGGCCACTCCCTGTTTGACCTGCTGCCATCCTGCAAAAGGTTCAGGACACTAAAAGCCAGAACAAATAGACTGAGGAACAGCTTCTATCCCAGAGCTGTGGCCTCCATCACACCACTCCCACAGAACAATGACTGAAACTGTGAGCACACACAAGGACTCAAATACTCGCACTAACGGCACTTTGTGCATTACTGTGATATTCTGGTGCTGCTGCATCTTATTTTCTGCTACCTATCTATTTAATACTGTTTTTCTATTACTGTCTTGTTTTTGTCTACCACTTTATTTAATTGCCTGAGAGGAAGCCAAACAGCTTCATTGTACCTATGTATAATGACAATAAAGATCATTCAATTCAATTCAATTCACTTGCTTAGGACAGTAGCTACTATTATCAATCACTTGTTTCAATTCTTTTGAAAAAGTTCTTCTCTCATACTCTCTATCTCTTCAACTAGAAAAATAAATAAGCGGATAGGTATATTTCTTGAAATGTTCAAACCACTTTCAGAAGATACATTGTTCCTTTATGTTTTTTCTTTACATACACTCATTTTTCCTCATCAAACTCAAGGCACTTGCAATTGATCCTGGTCTCCTAACTACAGACTTAATCTTTCTTCGATTTCCTCCTGATTATGTACCTGCTCTTTGTAGCATGTGATTCATTTCCTGGAGTAGCATTGCTCCACACTCAATTAAATTTTATTTCCAACTGTGTCCACAGTCAATTATTTCAACCATCTGTGGCTTATTTAATATATATTTAAGTCAAAAGTCTACTGTAAACAGCAATGTACTTTAGAGAAGCTGTCAGTTGAACAGTGACCTTTCTTAATGTGGCTGTTTTTATAAATTGTGGATATGTACAGTACCTTAATAAGTCAATTGTATGGCACAATGTGCAGCTGTTGGTGCCGCTGTCATATAGCACTAACAATGTGGGTTTGACCTTACTTCCTGCCTTATCTGTTTGGTTTTACATTTTCTCACTGTGACCATATCTGTCTCCCCTGGTGTACCCAGAATGTACCGATAGGTTAACTGGCAGATGTACTGTTAATTTCTCCAGTGAATAGCAGGGTAATTAGGAGAGAATTAATGAACATGCAAGAGAAGTTAAAGGAAAATAATAGGAGATGGGACAAATGGCAATGTTCTGAGATCCAGCATGGGTTTGATGGGTTGAATGGCCTCCCCATATCATCAAGATATGCAAACTGAAGTAAATCTATGAATCAAACATTCATAAATGAAGGGAGACCTGTAATCTTTAATCAATTGCATTCATTACTAAGATTCCAGAATTGGATTTTGGAGGGATCACATTTGAAGATTGGAATTTGAGGGTGATGGGTTTCAAAATATTCTAAGAGGAGCTCAGACATGGAAGCATGCTGTAATGCATAATAGGACTTTCTGTCTCTCTCACTCTTTGATTCTGCTTGTGGCAGGAGAATGAACTGAGAAATGCCGTGGATTGCCCAGGCATTTTCCAGAGGGAAGAACAAATTGAAAATAAAGATACCACCTGCCTCCTGACTGGTGGTTAGTTCGAAGGAGGAGTGTTGCTGGAGCCTATGAAGCAATTACCTTGTCGCTTCCCATCCCACTATGATCTCAATAATTCCCGCAATAGCTATTTGTCCTCTCTTACCTTGAAGAACAGCTCCTCAATATGATCATTGCATGCGTTTTGCCTCATAACGTCAATCAAATGCTGGATGAATATGCTTCCCTTCTCAACATGCCTAAGGGCCACGCTGTCTGCGGAGACAAGGTCATCAGTGTTAGTACTGAAAAAGGAGAATTTCTGTCAACCGTCAGAGGCAAAGGAGCCACAACAATGAACCAGCTTATGAATGGTGCCAGCATTCATTGATGAGCAGCAGAACATCAGTAAAATCACTCAGTTGCCAGTTTATTATGCAAGGTCACCAAAATCCTCCTTTGATACACATAATGGAATATATGTCATGCACTTTCAGAAATTATCCAGGTTTCCTGAGATAATAGTATAGCATTAAAAGTAAACATATCTATTTTTTTCCCTGATCACTAAAATTAATTGAATAATATTCAGTTTAGCAGAATAATATACTGTGCATTAAACTCAATTATTTAAAAAGTAAAATATATGTGGACTCGGATTTCATTGTGCTAATTGGTAATGGATTTATTATTGTCACATCTACCATGCAATATAGGCTTAGTTTACACGTCATCCAGACAGATCATTCCTCACATAAGTATATCAGAGTGGCACAAAGAGGAAACAATAATAGAATGCAGAATATAGTGTTAAAGTTACAGAGAAAGTCCAGTGCAAGTGCACAAATAAGGTGCAAGGGGCACGATGAGGTGGTCTGAGAGGCACACTCAGACCCCTTACAAAAATAATAGTACAAGGGTACATTTAAAAGCAGCACAATACTTTTTACACCGCTAAAACAAGAACTATGTGCTCTGTCACAAGCTGTAGGAAGAACTTACATAACGCTGTAGGATTACTGCATTCCCCGCTGGGAAGAAATCAAGAGCTTAAGGTTGGCGGTAATTTTTTCAATTAGTGGTTCTCTACCTTTCCCTGCTCATAGCCATCTTGTGACTTTCATTTACGTCTGTGGCCCCAACCCGCCTTAGTCTCTATTAGTTGTTAAAGTTTTATGTGGTCAACTGCAATAAGTATTCTAATATAGGGTCAATATTTATGTTTTAACAGGTTATAGGTATTGCTATATGTTAAATATAATTTTACCGATGCATGAGAAAAATAAAACTGTTTCAAAGCTCTAAATAGGATGTTTTATTTATAATACACATAATATTTTTCCAACCAGCAACAAAAAGCACTTACTACTGTTACTTTGGGTATTTTGTGAGATCCTTGTGACTCATGTAGTCCAGCGAGTTTTTCAGTATCTGGTTGCAGCTTGGTTAAAGATAATCAAAGATCACCTCTTTTCACAACATCACCACGGTTAAGAGCTTTTGATAGCAGATGAAGAGCTTGACTAAAACCACATTCAGCTAGATAAGAGATGGGAAACCCAATATAAAACAACTCTGCTTTCTCCCAAAGTTGTGGTAACTTATTTTGAACATCACTAGTTATCCAGAAATGTTGCTTGCAGTGTTTGGACCTTGCTTGAGCTGTTACATCACTCTGCAGCTCAGTAAGATATTCTTGCAATGTGGTGTCAACATCATTCACATTGACCCCAGATAGGTCCACCACCCAGTCGAGAAGATGCATCTCCAGCAAGTCTCTGAACTGAAATTCCACATCAGTGTGCAGTTATTTCAAATGGTCCAGATATACAATGCAACTCTATTTTAAGAGTGGCCAGTGATGAAAATTGCATAAACTTGAGACGTCCAATATCGCGCTGAACAGTTTGAGTTTTCCAAGGAAAGCAGTAATAGCCTCTTTGCAAGATATGAAATTGCAATTTTTCCTTGTAACTGTTTGTTTAATAAATTCATTTTTCAAGTATATCCAACAGGTAAAATTACGTCAGAGTTAGCAGCAACAATTTGCTCTCCAAGCAGCTTATCACTTACAGATGCTACAATACTATCCTAAAGTGCAACAAAGCCACCAAGACAATTACCTTTAGATAACAATCAGACCTCATCATGTATTAATAGCCATTCAAAATCTTCTTCGCTTTCCTCACAAAGTTGTCAAAAAAGATGATCTTCAAGTGCATTTGATTTGATGAAGTTGTCAGGCATTATTACAGGAACAAGGGTGTCATGCAAACGTCCTCTCAGTTTTTTTGCAACCAAATGTTGATGGTGAATGACACATTATATGCAAGGAAATGTCAGAAACAGCATTGTTTAAATGAGCAATGAATCTTCCCACCGTTGAAGCAGCACCAACAGTTGTACAAGCCATTATATTTCCTGCCTGCAGTTTCTGTTGTAAGTTTTACTGTTATGAACGGGAGTGCATATGACACTATTCAAGCCATTCCCTTGAGCAAGTCAACAGCATCAAGACATGTTGATGAAGTGTCGGATGATGTGGAAAAACAACTAGTTGCACAACTGCAAGTTAAGAAGTTTTTCCTGCAAATTGATTGAATATACATCTAAAAATAAAACTAACTTTTTAGGCAGTTATCAGATACATGCCATAAATATTTGTTAATGCTATTCTATATGCAAATTCTATTTGGCAATAAACAGTGTGTACTCACTAAGTATGCCAAGTATCAAAATATGATCGCTAAAGATAAAATAATTCAAAATATGATAAGTGCCAGGGATTTAACGGAAGCTGTAGTGTTAGATAGTGACTACACATGTTCTATCCTCTCTGCAGTTTCGTTGTTTCTGGCAGAGGACTCCACTGCAATAAGTGCAGCCTTCGTGTCACATTTTATAAGTATTATAACATTCACAGGTAAGGAATGCAAACAGAAGCAACCTCCTGCTTCATACTTGCTGACCGGCCTTGCTGCAGGCAGCCTCGCCCAATTTTCAGTATGCTTGCGGTACTCATAGCTGTTTCAAGTAGATGACTACAACATGGGTTATGCCAGGCTTTCCATATTAATCACTTTCTGATAAGGGTTTTGATATGGAAAACCTGGCAACTTCTGGCAGTCTTTCAGTTAGAATTAGATATAGATGCTTCTCAACAAACATGTAATTATCGATAACAAAGTAACCATAATCATTAGCTGGTGGACCATGTTGCAGGGTCACATCCGTCTGCTCACTGTAGAATCAGTGATTTGGGGGTGGATGTGGAGCAGGGCTCAGCGGGCTGCCTCTAGGGGTGTGAACGGTGAATTGTGCGTGGTCTTGCAGGAGCAGAGATAATGACTGACATGCTGCCTTCCACCCCCTACACACACACAAGCTAAGCTGTTTTGCTGCCTAATTTGGCATATTTTCCCATTACTTTTATTTGGGGTTCCAATTCAATTACATATTTTAATTTATTTTTATTTATATATTTTAGTAATATTTCATTAAAACAGTAAATTTATCATAGCGCATTCAGAAACTCCTGTGACCCCCATTTTCTTGATTTTTATTTGTGGCCCCTACAAGATCCAGCACATGAATTAATGAAAAACTACACAATAGAATCAGTGAAAACTGTACACAAAGACTGACAAATAACCAATGTGTAAAAGAAGACAAACTACAACTTTAAAAATAACCAAATAAGCAATACAGAGAACACAAGTTGTACAGTCCTTGAAAGTGAGTCCGTAGGTTGTGGGATCATTTCAGAGTTGAGATAAGTGAAGTTATCCACTTTGGTTCAGAATCTTGATGACTGCAGGGTAATAATTTCCTGAATCTGGTGGTGTGGGACCTAAGACCCATGTATCTCCTTCCTCATGGCATAGTCCTTGACGATGGATGCTGCGTTCTTGAGATAGTGCTCCCTGTTGATGTGCTCAATGGTGGGGAGGGATATGTCTGTTAGGACTGTGCTGTGTCCACCACGTTTTGTAGGTGTTTCCCCTCGCGCATTGGTGGTTCCATACCAGGCCATGATGTAACCAGCAAGGGCTCTCCATCTTGCATCTATAGAACTTTGTCAAAATTTTAGATGACATCCCAAATCTGCGCAAACTTCTGAAGATAGTAGAGGTGTTGCAGTGCCTTCTTTGTGCTGGTATTCACGTGTTGGCCTCAGGGCAGAACCTCTGTCATGATTACACCAAGGAATATCCAATCCTCTAATTAGGATTGGCTGAGGGACTTAGGCTTTCCTCCTCCTGTAGTCAACATTCAGCTCTTTACTTTTGCTGACGTCGAGTGTGAGGTTAAGTGGCACTATTTTCAATCTCCGTCTTGTATGCTGATTCGTCACCACCTTTGATTCAGCCAACAAGTTCAAGTTCATTGTCAATCAACCATACATTTGTATACAGCTAAACGAAACATCGTTTCTTGGGGCCAAAGTACAAAACACAGTACATGTAGTCACACACAATCACAAAATAATATTAGCACAAATACCTGAGAGACATGGCCTGAAGATTGGCAGGTTGACATAAAATGTAAAGTGCAAGTTTATGTAAACCAGCGTAATGTTACAGATACTATTATAATAAAAAGCAAGCAGTAGTATAAATATGTGAAGCAGCAGCAATAAAAGATGAAAAAGCCACCAGGGCATTCAGATATGTGTGCTGGGTGGCAGCAGGGTGTTAAGGACTCCAACAGCCTGGGGAAATAAGCTGTTACTGAGCCTGACAGTTCTGTTCTTAAGCTGCGGTACCTTCTGCCTGACGACGGGAGGTCAAAGTGATCGTGGGAGGGGTCGTTGACCATGTTGGAGGTAAGATGCATGTAGCTCTTCTGATATATGTGCTAAACGGGGAGGAGAGAGACCCAGATGATGTTTTTAACAGTCCTGACTCTCTGTTGCATAATCTTGCGATCTGATGCATTGCAATTCCATTATCAGATGGTGATACAGCTGTCAAGACACTCTCAATGGCGATCCGGGTAGAATGTAGTGAGAATGGGGGGGTGGGGGGGTAGGGGAGGAGCTTCATTTGCCTCCGTCTTCTCAGGAAGTGGATTTGCTGCTGTGCTCTCTTGGCTAAAGAGGTTGTGTTGAGGGACCAAATGAGGTATTCGGAAGAGGCGTTAATGTGCAGTCGTGAGTGGTCAGCCTGCACCCCTTCCTGAGATTCACAATCATCTCTTTAGTCTTGTCCACATTGAGACTCAGGTTGTTGTATTTACACCAGACCACAAGCCACTCCTTCTCCTCCCTGAAAGCTGTTCCAACATCGTTGCTGATGAGGTCAACCACGGTTGTGTTGTCTGCGAATTTAATGATGTGGTTAGAACTGAATTTAGCAGTATATTCGTATGCCAGCAGTGTCTACAGCATACAAACCTGGGGCTGCCGGTATTCTGCGTGATGGAGCCAAGGATGTTGCCAGGAAGGACTATCTGTGATCTCTTCTTCAGGAAGTCCAAGATCCAGATCTACGAGGGAAATGTTGAGACCCAACACGGACAGATTCCCACCAGTTTCTGGGGAATGATTTATTGAAAGCAGAACTGAGGTCAATGAACAGCACTCTGACAAAGGAAACGCCATTGTCCAGGTGGGACAGGACTTTGTAAAGTCTGGAGGCTATGACGTTGTCAGAGGACTGATTTGGGTGATATACAAATTAGGAGGAGTCCAGTGTAACAGGAAAGCTGGATTTAACGCAGTTCATGACCAGCTAGTTCAAGCACTTCATTATTCCTGAGGACAGTGCCATGGGATGGTAGTCATTGAGGCAAGATACAATCGGCTTCTTGGGCACTGGGATGATAGTAGTGGTGGTGAGCCTGCGGGGACAGTGGTCTGATTCAGGCAGATGTTAAAGATGTCAGTGAAAACATCTGCTAGCTGGGCTGCACAGTCTCTGAGCACACGGCTGGGTATGTTGTCAGACCCCACAGCTTTACATGGGTTAATCCTGGCTAGGATCTTCCTCACAGGATTACAGCCTTACAGCCTGATAGAGAGCGTTCACCATGGTTGGAAGGGGAGTCTTTCTCGTCAACACATCAATTAGTGCATCAAAATGTGTACAGAAGATTTTCAGCCCGTCAGGAAAACAGGTGTCACTGTCATTGATGCACAGGGTGGTCTGACGACAGTGGTGTCGTCTGCAAATTTAAATATGGCCATGAGAGCTGTACTTAGTCATACAGTCCTAAGTATAAATTGAGTAGATCAGGGTGCTAAGCACACAGTTGTGGTGCACTTGTGCTGATGAAGATTGTAGAGGAGATGTTATCAATCCACACCAACTGGGTTCTTGCAAGTGAGGAAGTCAAGGATCCAGTTGCACAAGAAGGTATCGAGGCAGAGGTATTGGAATGTAGTGATTAGTTCCGAGGGGATGATAGTATTGAATGCTGAGCTGTAGTCAATGAAGAACATCCTGGTGTATGTACCTTCATTGTCCAGATGTTCTGGAGCTGTGAAGAGCCAATGAAGTAGCATCTGCTTTTGATTTGTTGCTATGGTAACCAAACTGGAGTGGATACAACTCATACCTCAGGCAGGAGTTGATATGCTCAAGATCAACCTCTCAAAGCACCCCTTTAAAGTGGATGTAAGTCACGGGTTCCAAACCTGGGGTCCACGGACCCTTGGGGTTAACAGTACCTGTCTACAGCATAAAAAGGTTGGGAACCCCTGATGTACAATAAATGCTGCTGGAAGATGGTCACTGAGGCAGGTTACCACATTCTTCTTGTGACTGGTATGATTGAAATAGGTGGGTACTTCAGACTGTCAAAGCAGGGGTTGAAGGTGTCAGTAAACACTCCATCCAGTTGATTAAAAAACCGTGTCCACACTGGTTACAGAGCAGTTCCAAAGGATGCGCAGCAAAAACAAAGGAGAGGGAGGACATGGTGATCCTCTGTGTGCCTGGGAACTTCCTAAGTGATAATCTACCCTATCTAACTACTTGTGGTGATTGACCCCAATTTTCTGAGTTGGTACACTGATCTAGGGGCCATGCAAACTATCTTTTGAACCACATGTAAAATACTATAATCTTTTTAGAGGTTTTTTAGGGTCACAAAAAATAAAATCCCTGAAAACTGGCAAAAGTCTATTTCCAACACTGGAAGTCCCTGTTAAGATAATCTGTAATAACCATGTTGAATAGGAAATGCTAGAAAAAAAAACTCAGCTGTTCTACTTTAAATTGTGGCAAGGTAGACTTTCTGTGCACTTGAGTTAAGAGCCAAGTATATTATTTTAATGACAGGTGTAAGTATTTACTCTTTTGCTAACAAGCTTCTCCCACTCCTAATTGTGGTAAATTGAAACAAACCTTTAAAGGACATGAGATTTCAAACAGGTCCAATCTCTCAGATCCCTGTCATTTCTTCTAGGTTCCTGCCAGTTCCAATCTCTTCAATTTTCTGTTACCTTCTTTAACGGCTAACCAAGTTAGAATGTTCCCAGAAATGAACTCAGTCATGCTGTTGTGAAACACACTTATTCATGAAGTGCCTGTTTACCTGGAGTGGTGGAATAGAAACAGATGAAGTCACTTTCCCGGTGTACTTGGTAAAAAGGACCTTCTTCTTCGTAATCAATGTGGGGCTCAGGAGTTGCTGAATCACTGACATAGGCATGACCAAGGTTCCCTGCAAAGCAATTGCACAACTTATTGATGGAGATTAACCTGTGGCAATAATACAAACAGCACATCATGACTGATTAGTATTTTTCCACTCAGTAACATTATTTATGAGAACACACTGGATCACCAGGAACAGCCTTTCTGGTAATCTTATCAACATTCCCTCTCTATGACTAATTTAAGATGGAAAATAAAAAGCGAATCATTTGCAGCAATATTGAACTATTTTTTATCTACATTGAACCAATGAAATTGTAAAGGATAACCACTGTAAAATGGATGCTCTCATAAAGGTGAGTTCTTGTAGCCTGGGGATCAGTTGCCATTTGGTACAGTAAGTGATTAAGTAGTAAGAATTCTGCATTTAGAGTCATAGCATGCTTCAGTGCAGGAACAGGCTCTTTGGCCCATCTAATTCATGTTATTCTGGCTAGTAACATCAACCTGTACCTTGACCATAGGCCTCCATAACTCTCCCATCCATGAACTTATCCAACTTCTCTAAAATGTTGCAATCGAACCTGTAAATGTATGGATCTATTGCTTTTCGAGCAATGACCCCCCCCCCGCTTAGCACTATGTATTGATCTGTTGTCTGTGAGTGTGCTATTGCCTACACATCACATTGTTCTTTCACTCGCTCGCTGCAATGTGAATACACCAGTTAAAGCCATTTCCTTTGTGTGTGCTTTTATTTAATTGATATGTAGCTGTGCACAGACACAATGGGACCCACGTCCACCATTTCCTCTGGCAGCCCATTCCACAGTCGCACTACCCTCTAAGTCAAGGGTTCCCAACTTTTTTTATGCCATGGACCAACCCCCCCCCCCCCCCCCAATATTAATCAAGGGTTCTGTGGACCCCAGGTTGGGAACTCATGCTCTAAGTGAAGATGTTCTCACTCAAGGTTCCCTTAAATATTTCACCTTTCACCCTTAACCTATGACCTCTTGTTCCAGTCTCATCCAACCTAGGTGCAAAAAGCCAGCTTGCATTTACCTTATCTATACCCCTCATAATTCTGTATGCCCCTATCAAGTCTCACCACATTCCCCCATACTCCAGGGAAAATATCCTATCCTATTCAACCTTTCCCTATAACTCAGGTCCTCAAGTCCCAGTAACATCAGGGATGATGCCTGGGTATGTCCAGTCCAGTGGTATTTATACCCCTGTATTCCGTCGTTCCTGATTGGTTAGTCCTCATCCAATCAGGTTTCCACTCTCCCACCTTGCTTACAGTCAAACTCCAGTTCTTACTTAGTGCGAGACCTTTGTCTTTGTTAAAATTCTTTTCCTCTAGTTTTATTTCACTGGCTTCCTTTACCAGGTGGCCTCAAAAGCCATTGGCATGGGACAATAGTCTTGTGCTGTCGAAGCCAATCCTATGGCCATTGCAAATGTATGTTCTGCTATCGCTGATTTCTCCAGGTAACCCAAACATATACACCTCCTGTGCTTCTTGATGCGCGTTTCCACTATGTGTACCGCCTGGCTGATGAGTTCCTCCAGATTTTTGTGTGTGTTGTGCGTGTATTTCCAGCATCTGCAGATTTTCTCTTGTTTGTGATCAGAATGGGGAGATGTGATTTAAGTGACTTTGACCACAGACCGATTGTTGATACCAGACGAGGTGGTTTGAGTATCTTAGAAACTGCTGATCTCCTGGGATTTTCACACACAGCAGTCTCTAGAGTTTACAGAGAATAGTGTGAAAAATTTGAAAAGAAATCCAGTGAACGGCAATTCTGTGAGCAAAAATGCCATGTTAATGAGAGAGGTCAGAGAAGAATGGCCAGAATGGTTCAAGCTGACAAGAAGGTGACCGTAACTCAAATAACCACACGTTACAATAGTGGTGTGCAGAACAGCGACTCTGAATGCACAGCACATCAAACCTTGAAGTGTATGGGCTACAGCCAGTAGAAGACCACAAGCATGCACACAGTGGCCACCTTATTAGGTAGAGGAGGTACCCAGTAAAGTGGCCACTGAGTATATATGGAAAATTGTCATTGTGTTGTTTCAGTTTGAAGGGGGAACAATTAAGGAGTAAAGATCAGCATAAAATTCATCCTATGATTAAGAAAGGAAAATATGTAAAATTGTTTGGGAAATTAAACTAAAAGGTTTGCCAGTAGATGAGCAACAATTTCACAAAATACAAAACTCCACATAAATATTGATCCACCTATCGCCAATTAGGTTGAGGACGCCATTAGATAAAAAGAAGATGATCATAGTGTGGTCAAGGAGCAAAGTAAACCCAAGGATTGGAAGTGTTTTAGGAAGAGGTAACAGACTGCCATGTATCTTATAGAAATGACAGACCATTAGATCAGAGAGAAATGGATTACCAAAAAGGAAAAGAATCACAAAAAAATAAATCTTAGAGGCAAATAGATGGGAAGTTATGATGGAAAAATTAAAAATAATAGAGGAGTTGGCAAATGTCTGACTACATTGCAGCATAGTAAATGCAGCAGAGATTGTCAGGAGTTTGGATTTAAAGGATGGTGAGGCACAGAAAATCATTCTTATCACCAAAATAAATTACTGGGGCAACTACAGTGAATAAAAGCTACCATATTCCTTGAATCTAATAACTTGAATCCTAGGAACCAGAACAGTTGGCGGTAGTGATAGTGGAAGTATTAGTTATGATCTTGCATAATTGTACTGTCCTAGCTGACATGCAGAACATTTAACATTTATGGAATAATGTTCAACACAGTTAGTCAAATGTTTTTTTGTTCCTGCCTATTAGTAGGCACCATTTGCTGGGCCATGGTCCATTTGTAAATTATATTATTGACTAAAATGAAGAAGTAAAGTGTACTGTCTCCAAGTTTACTGAAGGTACAAAGCTAACTAGAAAGGTAAACCAATGAGGAGTAGGAGTAAGGAGTCTGCAGTGGCAGACAGTTGCGGTTAGCAAATGGACAAGTATTTTGTAGATGAAATATTAATTTTGAGACTTTGGTGGGAAAACTAGAAAAACTAATTTTGTCAAGACAGAAAGAAGTAGTAAATGTAAATGCATTGACAAATCTTGTTTTGCATACAAACATTTAGGAAGGAAGTTGTTTGTCTCTCTCAGAAGGGAATGCAGGAGGAGATCTTTCTGGAGTTATGTAGAGCTCCAGAGAGAATCCATTTGCAAGGATAAGTAGGAAACTGTAGTTTGATTCCTTTGATGAGGGGAGAAGAGATTGAACATGTTTGTTCTGCAGTGACTGTGGCAAGATTCATAGCTAGATGCTGATAAGATTTTTACTCATATTGTAGAATCTGGAAGGAGGGACATGGTCTCAGGATAAGGAAACATACTTCTGGACCAAGATGAACTGACAATGTTTTGAAAAAGGATCTAGTGCTCTCCCAGCATATATGATAAATAAACTCTTCTCAGGCTTCAAGCTGTGAACAGGTATCGATTATAACTCATGTGTTGATGACAAAGTCTGCTATCTTCATCAAGTCTCGGCCCAAAATGTCAAATGTTTACTGTTTTCCATAGATGCTGCCTGGTTCCCCATTCTGATGTTTAGTCTGAACAACAACTAAACCTCAGCAGTTTCTGAGATACTCAAACCACCCCATCTGGCACCAACAAACATTCCACAATCAAAAGCAATTACATTACATTTCTTCCCATTCTGTTGTTTGGTCTGAACAACAACCGAACTTCTTGATCATGTCTGCATGTTTTTATGCATCGAGTTGCAGCCACATGATTGGCTGCTTAGATATTTGCATTACTGAGCAGATGTACAGCTGGACCTAATAAAGTGGCCACTGAGCGCATAATCTCCTAGTTTATCATTAGTTCACTGCAATCAGATATCCTCAATAAGATTACATAACTCATGGTGAAACAAAGCTTGATTGAAAAATTAAGCTTACAATTTCACAATAATGTGGAGAGCTATATTGCATGTCTGTACAGATGTCTATACTAAAGCTTTCAGTAAGCTGCAAGCATGTAAAACATTATTTGTCAATGATTTAGATAATGGAATTGACGGCTTTGTGGCAAATTTGCAGATGATACGAAGATAGGTAGAGGGGTAGATAGTGCTGAGGAAGCAACGTAATTGCAGCAGGACCTAGACAAATAGGAAGAATGGGCAAAAAGGTGGCAGATGGAATACAGTGTGGGAAATGTATGAAAATGCATTTTGGTAAAAGGAATAATAGTGCGGACTTTTATCTAATGGGGAGAAAGTTCAAACTCCAGATGTGCAGAGGGACTTAGGAGTCCTCGTGCAAGACTCCCAAAAAGTTAATTTACAGGTTCAGTCGGTGGTAAAGAAGGCAAATGTAATGTTGGCATTTATTTCAAGGGGAACAGAATATAAAAGCAAGGAGATAATGCCGAGCCTTTATAAGATACTAGTCAGGCCACACTTGAAGTACTGTCTACAGTTTTGGGCCCCATCTCTCAGAAAGGATGTGTTGTCGTTGGAAAGAGTCCAGAGGAGGTTCACAAGGATGATTCCAGGACTGAAGGAGTTAACATATGAGGAGTGTTTGGCTGTACTCACTGGAATTCAGAAGAATGCGGGAGGATCTCACTGAAACCTACCGAATGTCGAAAGGACTAGATAGGGTGGATGTGGAGAGGATGTTTCCTGTAGTGGGGGTATGCAGAACGAGAGGACACAGCCTCAAAATTGAGGGGCAACCCTTTAGAACAGAAGTAAAGAGGAATTTTTTTTTTAGCCAGTGTGTAGTAAATCTGTGGAATGCTCTGCCACAGACTGCGGTGGAGGCCAAGTCCGTGGGTATATTTAAGATGGAAGTTGATAGTTTCCTGCTCGGTCAGGGCATCAAAGGATATGGCGAGAAAGCAGGTGTATGGGGTTGAGTGGGATCCAGGATCAGCCATGATGGAATGGCGGAGCAGACTCAATGGGCTGAATGGCCTAATTCTGCTCCTTAGTCTTATGTAAGGAAGCTCTGATGTATTAGTTACTGCAAACAAATGCATAAGTAACAAGTTGGCTTAATTTAGAAACACAAACACGAGGAAATCTGCAGATGCTGGAATTTCAAGCAACACACATAAAAGTTGCTGGTGAAGGCAGCAGGCCAGGCAGCATCTCTAGGAAGAGGTACAGTCGACGTTTTGGTCCGAGACCCTTCGTCAGGACTAACTGAAAGAAGAGCTAGTAAGAGATTTGAAAGTGGGAGGGGGAGGGAGAGATCTGCCAGTGGCTACACATTTTAATTCCACGTCCCATTCCCATTCTGATATGTCTATCCACGGCCTCCTCTACTGTCAAGATGAAGCCACACTCAGGTTGGAGGAACAACACCTTATATCCCATCTGGATAGCCTCCAACCTGATGGCATGAACATTGACTTCTCTAACTCCCGCTAATGCCCCACCTCCCCCGCGTACCCCATCCATTATTTATTTATATACACACATTCTTTCTCTCTCTCTCCTTTTTCTCCCTCTGTCCCTCTGACTATACCCCTTGCCCATCCTCTGGGTTCCCCCCCCTCCCTTTCCTTCTCTCTGGGCCTCCTGTCCCATGATCCTCTCATATCTCTTTAGCCAATCACCTGTCCAGCTCTTGGCTCCATCCCTCCCCCTCCTGCCTTCTCCTATCATTTTGGATCTCCCCCTCCCCCTCCCACTTTCAAATCTCTTACTAGCTCTTCTTTCAGTTAGTCCTGATGAAGGGCCTCGGCCCGAAATGTCAACTGTACCTCTTCCTAGAGATGCTGCCCAGCCTGCTGCGTTCATCAGCAATTTTTATGTGTGTGGCTTAATTTAGATGTGTCCTCAACAGATGTTTGTGAAGGTAAACATCACAGGAAATATCTTTCAACAGGTTTTAGACTGCTGGTGAACTCAAGACTTTTTTCCAACCAAGCATATGTGATGTGCAAGTGATGGGCATAGAAAATTTCTACAGTGGATAACAGGATTTTTATTGTATACATTTCTCTGACATTAAGTGTAGCTATTGAGGATGGAGATGGTTTAATTAAAAGGGAAGTTGTGTCACTCAAATTGTGGGAGATGTGATTTTTATTATAAAAGGAGAAGCAATTTACAAGGATCCCCAGCATGCAAGGAACTCCAAATAGAATTGTCTACATCAGGTGAGGGGTGGGGGGTAGAGAGAGGGAGAGAAAGGGAGAGGGGGAGAGAGGGAGAGGGAGAGAGATTGATTGATTGATTGATTCCAGGAGCTGCAGTTAAAGAGTTAAAGTAAAATACAGAACACAGAAGTCTTATGATCTTATTAGAGTACTATAGTATTTAGTGAAATATTTTGTATCATTCCCTTGGTACTTTCATTTAAAATGTTATTAGTAGTGTTGGTATTATTTCATTTGTTGAAAAACTGAGAAAGAGTTCTTGACTATACTGCCCTGTCAGCCTTAATTGGTTTTCCCACACATCTGGGACCAAGGATTAACTCAAAGGATAGTTATTGTATAAACCACATGCACAACCTTTCCCAATTAATTCAATGATGTTCTGCTCCAACAGGCTGTTCTAAATGCATTCCATGAACCGCCCCCCCAAACTATTTCTTTGAAAATGATTCATCCAACCTGTATTAGGTTAAAGTCCCCCACAATATTTTTTCTACTTCTGCTGAAATCCTTTTAGATTAATATTGTTAAGCGGGTCATAAAACTATACTCAGTTGCACACTTAACCCTTCTTGTATCTCTACCCATAGTGATACTACTTATTGCATTTCTGGACGAAGTTTAGTTCCAAATACTGTTCTCACCACGTTATCACATCCAACATTTATAACTGCAAAAGAGGCCATTTGCCTGTCTTGCTCATATCAGTTGAGAAATTGCAACCCAGCTTAAACCCCAGCACTTGTAGCTCTCTCACTATATATCTAGCGCTTTTGAGTGTGATGATATGTTTTGCTTCTATCATCCTGTCAGCAGGATCCTATAATCTGCAGCATTGTGTCATTCAACTTGTAGGCAAATATCTATCCACCTGACCATACTGCCCCTTAACACTAAATGTTTCTTTTAACTCCTGCCCTACTTGTACCACAGTGCCATGATCCCACTCACCTTCCTCCCAGTAGATTTTGTTCTGATTTGTACGGGCACATGGACCTTCTGCCTGTTGGACGGCAACTTGAATCTGTACTGAATATCCTCTAGGTGCAGATATTCAGTGCAGATGTATTTGCTTAGGTCTCCTTCAGCTCCCACAGGCAGGACCTATGCACTCCAACTACCTGACATCCTAATTACACGTTCTTCTTATTTCCAGTTAATGTATAAGTGAATTGAGAGCAGGACTTTTGAAAAACATTGGGCGATTTTCTGGGATAAGTTCTATTCTAGGAAAATCCTTTGGCTTTTACCTAGGAAAAGTAAGTGGTGTGCGACCAAACCTTTCCAGTCCTTCTATGGAGGCATAAGAGCAAGGGCAGGGTTAGTCATGGGCATGGGCATGGGGATGGATTGGGTACAAGATCTGGGACAAGGTAAGACATAACAATGCAAAAGCTGGAAAGAGGATTAGGGGAGTGAAACCATCTCCACTGGACTGCTTCACCAGGACTTTCAATGCTACATCCAGACGTCAGAGAGGCTCCTTGTGGGTCCGTTGCATGCTCCACTGTGGATCTCTGTCAAACGAGGACACTCCACAATACTAGTCAAAGTGGGAGTAAGGTGATTGTGTCTGAAAAGCACGATAAATCTGGCGGACTCGGGTACTGTATATTAGCTGCAGGCAAACTGAAGTTATGGTAATGCACACTCAACCCTGACTCTTGAACCAGTGACTCTTACAATAGCATTGTTTTCCCCTCATGAACAAATAATCCCTTCATCTACTATTTTTCAAAATATATGTGCAGGATATTATTCTTGGAATGTATATATACAGTATTTCCTATAAAAGCATCTCTATTACAATTCCTACAACAAGCAAACATTACTCTCAAAGAAAACGAAGACCTATTTCTTTCTAATATATACAGTACCTGTTATTCCCTATATATTTAAAAAAAAGATTAAGTATCTGGCCACTAAATTCTTGTGGAGGTCTCCTGCACATTTGGGTCCATTGATTTTAGTGCACGGGATTACAGTAGACATTCGATACACATGAACAGAGCAAAATCTCTTCCAAGGATTTATTTTATATATTTTACAAAGGGCTGCTATTTTGTTTTAGAACCCATTTTCTGCTAAACATTATTTCTAGAATCCCTGTTGTAATTTGTTGTCTATAATATGCCTGCGCTGAGCTGGTTTGTAAGAAGAGTTTTCAAAGAGCACTCACCTCCACGACAGGCCTGGATGATGATGACCTTTGGCTTTCCTCTCAGTCCTTTGCAGTTCTTGTTGTTTAAAATATCGAAAATTTGGTCAATGTGAAAAGTATCCTCCTCGCTGTCACTGTGAAGTTTGCCACAGATTTTATCCCGGAGTCCATGGGACATTAAAACTACAAAGGTGCTGTCCGACTGCATGTGCTCCTCTCGATTTGAAAATTCAGTCAGTGCTTTCTTCATCTCCTGAAACATAATTTTTGGTATATCAGTATTTTTGAACAGAGCTGATTCATTTCTGAAATCTACTTAGTCCATTTAATAAAATAAAAGGTTGGTACTTAACAAGAACATGATTAATAGCAACACACGCAAAATGCTGGAGGAACTCAGCAGGTCAGGCAGCATCTACGGAATTGATTGAACAGTCAATGTTTCGGGCCAAGGCCTGGAAGAAGGCTCTCGGCCTGAAATATTGCTCGTTCATTCATTTCCATAGATGCTGCCTAACTTGCTGAGTTCCTCCAGCAATTTGTGTGTGTTGCCCTAGATTTCCACCATCTGCAGACTCTCTTGTGATTATTAATAAAGCATTACTTAACATCCAATGATCCATTCATGTTATAAAATGGCTATATAACACAAATTATAATGTCAAATCATCTGATACTATGGAACTCCATAAATGTGTTTAGTGAGGGAAGTGACGCTGTAATCCAATTCAGTATTGTGTGAGATCAGGAAGTCTATAGAATGTATTATATTTTCTCCATATCCTGGAGATAATATTTAATGCTGCATAGTTTAATACTTCAAAATGTCACCATCCGTCAAAAAGAATCAACTGGAATGTACAAGTTTATTCAGCAAGGGTTAATTGTGCTACACCGCAAACAAAGTCTAGAAATTCTCGAATGTTCTCAAGAAATACTGTTCGCAGATATACATGGGCTCACAGGATTCATAAAAAGCTACAGAGGGTTGAAAACTCAGCCAGATCCATCATAGGCACTAGCCGCCCCACCATCGAGGACTTTTTCAAAAGGTGATGCCTCAAGATTTGAGTTAACTATCTATTAGAACAAAGCGCATTGAACATAGAACAGTACAGACAGAAACAGGTGATTGTAGTGCTGACTTGCAGCAGACGGAAAAGCTTGAGCATGTAGATATTAAGAAAGAGGAGATGGTGGAGCTTTTAGAAAGCATCAAGTTAGATAAGTCGCCAGGACCGGATGAGATGTACCCCAGGCTACTGTGGGAGGCGAGGGAGGAGATTGCTGAGCCTCTGGCATTGGTCTTTGAATCATCAATGGGGATGGGAGAGGTTCTGGAGGATTGGAGGGTTGCGGATGTTGTTCCTTTATTCAAGAAAGGGAGTAGAGATAGCCCAGGAAATTATACACCAGTGAATCTTACTTCAGTGGTTGGTAAGTTGATGGAGAAGATCCTGAGACACAGGACTTATGAACATTCGGAGAGCTATAATATGATTAGGAATAGTCAGCATGGCTTTGTCAAGGCCAGGTCGTGCCTTGTGAGCCTGACTGAATTTTTTGAGGATGTGACTAAACACATTGATGAAGGAAGAGCAGCAGATGTAGTGTATATGGATTTCAGCAAGGCATTTGATAAGGTACCTCATGTAAGGTTTATTGAGAAAGTAAGGAGGCATGGGATCCAAGGGGACGTTGCTTTGTGGATCCAGAACTGAGTGGTTGTAGACGGGTCATATTATGCATGGAGGACAGTGACCAGTGGTGTGCCTCAGGGATCTGTTCTGGGACCCTTACTCTTTGTGATTTTTATAAATGACCTGGATGAGGAAGTGGAGGGATGGGTTACTAAGTTTGCTGATGATACGAAGGATGGAGGTGTTGTGGATAGTGTGGAGGGCTGTCAGAGGTTACAGCGGGACATTGATAGGATGCAAAACTGGGCTGAGAAGTGGCAGATGGAGTTCAACTCAGATAAGTGTGAAGTGGTTCATTTTGGTAGGGCAAATATGATAGCAGAATATAGTATTAATGGTAAGACTCTTGGCAGTGTGGAGGATCAAAGGGTTCTTGGGGTCTGAGTCCATAGGACACTCAAAGCAGCTGCGCAGGTTGACACTGTGGTTAAGAACGCATATGGTGTATTGGCCCTCATTAATCGTGGAACTGAATTTAGGTGCCGAGAGGTAAAGTTGCAGCTGGTCAGACCCCACTTGGAGTACTGTGCTCAGCTCTGGTTGCCTCACTACAGGAAGGATGTGGAAGCCATAGAAAGGGTGCAGAGGAGATTTACAAGGATGTTGCCTGGAATGGGGAGCATACCTTATGAGGATAGTTTGAGTGAACTCGGCCTTTTCTCCTTGGAGCGACGGAGGATGAGAGGTGACCTGATAGAGGTGTATGAGATGATGAGAGGCATTGATCGTGTGGATAGTCAGAGGCTTTTTCCCAGGGTTGGAATGGTTGCCACAAGAGGACACAGGTTTAAGGTGCTGGGGAGTAGGTACAGAGGAGATGTCAGGGGTATGTTTTTCACTCAGAGAGTGGTGAGTGCGTGGAATGGGCTACCAGCAACAGTGGTGGATATGATAGGGTCTTTTAAGAGACTTTTGGACAGGTACATGGAGCTTAGAAAAATAGAGGGCTGTGGGTAAGCCTAGTAATTTCTAAGGTAGGGACATGTTCGGCACAACATTGTGGGTCGAAGGGCCTGTATTGTGCTGTAGGTTTTCTATGTTTCTATGTTTCTAAGTCGTGGTACATATTGGTGTCAATGACCTAGGAAGGAAAAGGGAGGGCCCTGCAGAGAGAATACATGGAATTACATAAAAAGCTGAAAAGCAGGACCTCCAGGTAGTAATCTCTGGATTGCTGCCTGTGCCATGCGCTAGGTAGAAAATCAGAGTGTTAGGGTTGAGGATGGGTCAGTATAGATGCTGTGTAGTGGTAGTGAGATTGTGAGGAAGGACAGGCAGATGATAAGGAAAAACTGCAGTCAGTGAGATGAGTTGAAATGTAACGGGAAGAAATATCAAAAAGATTGATGAAAGCAGGACTGAAGGTATATTATTTGAATGTATGCAGTATACGGAATAAGGTAGATGATCTTGTACGGCAGTTGGAGACTGGTAATAATGATGTTGTGGACATCAGTCATGGCTGAAAGAAGTTCATACTGCGACCTTAACATCTAAGGATACTCATTGTATCGAACAGACAGGCAGATAAGGAGAGCAGGGTGAAGGGTGGCTTTATTGGTAAAAAGTGAAATCAAATCCTTAGAAAGGGGTGACACAGGATTGGAAGATGTAGTATCCTTGTGGGTAGAGTTAAGAAGTTGCAAGGGTAAAAAGACCCTGATGGGAGTTATACACAGGCTTCTGAATAGTAGCCAGGATGTGGGTTACAAATTACAATGGGAGATAGATAAGGCATGTAATTAGTGCAATGTTATGATAGTGTTGGTGGATTTTAAGACACAGGTGGATTGGGAAAATCAGGCTGGTACTGAGAGAATTTGTAGAATGCCTATGAGATGGCTCTTCAGAACAGCTTGTGGTTGAGCCCAGTAAGGGAAAGGCAAATCTGGATTAGGTGTGGTGTAATGAAAACGATTTGCTTAGGGAGCTTACGGTAAAAGAACCCTTTGGAGACAGTAATCATAATATGATAGGATTCATCCCGCAGTTTGAGAGAGAGTCAGATGTATCAGTAATCCAGTGAAATAAAGGGATTTACAGAGGCATGAGAGTGCAGCTGGCATTTCTGGGGGTAATTTAGAAGGCATGGGACAGATACATCCTAAAGATGAGTAAGTATTTTAAAGGGAGGACAAGGCAACCGTGGCTGATCAGGGAAGTCAAAGACAGCATGAAAGCAAAAGAGAAGGCATATAATATAGCAAACAATAGTGGGAAGATAGAGGATTGAGCAGCTTTTAAAAAGCAAAATGCAACTAAAAAGTCATAAGGAGAGAAATATGAAGGTATGCTAGCCAATAATATTAAAACAGATACCAAAAGATTTTTCAGATATATAGAGTAAAAGGGAGGAGAGAGTGGGTATCAGACCACTGAAAAATGACACTGTAGAGGTAATAAAGGGGGAAAAAGAAATTTTGGACAAAGTATTTTACATTATTCTTCACTGTGGATTCATTCAGTACACCAGAAATTCAAGAGTGTCAGGAGGCAGAAGTGAGTGTAGTTACTATTACTAAGGAGAAGGTACTTCGGAAGCTGAAAGGTTTGAAGGTAGAACCAGCTGAACTACACGCCACATTCTGAAAGAGGTTGTTGAAGAAATTATGGAGGCAGCAGTAATGTATTTTTAAGAATCACCAGATTCTGGAATGGCTCTGGAGGAATGTAAAATTGCAAATGTCATTCCACTCTTTAAGAAGAGAGGGATGCAGAAAACAAGATTATAGGCCAGTTAGCATGACTTCTGTGGGTGGGAAGACTTTGGAGTCCATTATTAAGGAAGACGCTTGGGGCTACCTGGAGGCACATAATAAAATAGGCCAAAGTCACCATGGCTTCCTTAAGGGGAAATCTACCTGACAAATCTGTTGAGATTATTTGAGGAAATAATAGGCAGGACAGACAGAGAGTCGGTGGATATTGTTAAACTTGCATTTTCAGAAGGCCTTTTTGTCCACACATGAGGCTGTTTAATAAGGTAACAGCCATGGTATTACAGGAAAGGTACTAGCATGAATATAAGATTGGCTGACTGGCAGGTGGCAAAAAGTGGGATAAAGGTGGCCTTTTCTGGTAGGCTGCCGGTCACTAGTGGTGTTCCGCAGGCGTTGGTATTGGGACCGCTTCTTTTCAGAATATGTCAATATTTGGATAGTGGAATTTATAGCTTTGTGGCGAAGTTTGCAAATGATACAAAGATAGTTGGAAGAGCAGGTAGTGTTGAAGAAGCAGGGAGTCTGCAGAAAGACTTGGGACAGATTGTGAGAATGGGCAAAGAAGTGGCAGATGGAATATAGTGTAGGGAAGTTTATGGCCCTGTATTTTGGTAGAAGAAATAAAGGCATCAACACTTTCCTAAAGAGAGAGAAAATTCAAAAATCAGAGGTGCAAAGGGACTTAGAAGTCCTTGTGCAGGATTCCCTAACGGTTAACTTGCAGATCAAGTTAGTGGTAAGGAAGGCAAATGCAATGTTGGCATTCATTTCAATTGGACTAGAATATAGCAGCAAGGATTTAATGCTGCGGCTTTTAAGGCATTGGTCAGGCTGCACTTGGAGTACTGTGAGCAGTTTTGGGCTCCTTATCTAAGATGTGGAGAGAGTCCAGAAGATGCTCATGACAATGATTCTGGGAATGAAAGGGTTAATAAATGAGGAGCATTTGATGACTCTGAGCCTGTACTCGCTGGAGTTTATAAGAATGAGAAACTCATTAAACTTATCAAATATTGAAAGGCCTAGACAGAACGGATGTAGGATGTTTCCTATAGTAGTTGAGTCTAGGGCCAGAGGGCATAGCCTCAGAATAGAGGGACATTCATTTAGAACAGAGATGACAAGGAATTTCTTTAGGTAGAGGGTGGTGAATCTGTGGAATTCATTGCCTCAATGGCTGTGGAGGACAATTCATTGATTATGTGTAACACAAAAGTTGATAGGTTCTTGATTAGTCCAGCTGTGAAAGCTTACAATGAGAAGACAGGAGAATGAGATTGAAAGGGATAATAAATCAGCCATAATGGAATGGTGGAGCAGACCCAATGGGCTGAATGGCCTAATTCTGCTCCATTGTCTTATGGTTTATGGTCTTATTAAAAATAAAATCAATTATGTTGTGTTTGAGGAGACAAATATCATATCATCGACTTGGAAAGGAACAGTTTTTGCCTTATGCCTCGAGTGTGTTTGAGCATCTCAGAGTGGTCACTTTCAAGGCTGACCTGTCCTGACCATGTGGATTCTGTGGAGCAATTCACATTCAAGACTTTTTCTAGCTATTCTGTGGGACTGAAGTTTGTCAGTTCCCCTTTGTTAATTTTTCTTCTGACTTCTGAATCCATAATATAAAGCACAGAAACAAATAAAATAATTAGTCCTTATCAGAAAACAGCATCAAGTCCATCCAAAACAGCTGAGAAGGATATCAGAGATGGTTATATAGAGGACACCCTGAGGAAAGAAAACTTATTGAGTTAGAGAATGCAATCAAACAGATGGAGATTTATGGGGAGCACTGAGTTGTGTGTTGCATAAAAGAGCTTTACCTCTGCTGTTAAATTATTGTGCCTTTCAACTCCATACCCAAAGCCATTCAGCAGTTTCTGCATTTGTTCTTCATCCACCTCTGCACCACGCCTTGCCATTTTAGGATCCATAAACTCAATATTGTTAATTATTAGGGCCAGACGTTTCCTGTTGTTCTTTGACAACACTGGGTATATCTAGAAGAAAAGTTAAGGATGTTATTTGGGGCCATAACTGTCCAATAAGTGCAAATTTACTTGTAGGATTGGTTAACTCATCTCAATCACACAATCTACTGTAACCATGTCAATGATGTACCACTTGTGAATTTGCACTGCACCTTCTGAATAAAGCAGTGGCCAGAACTGTTTGTAGTGTCAACCTGTGGTTTAACCAAAGCTTTGTGGTGATGCCGTATATGACCTAGTTTAAAGATTGCCAATGCACGTAAAAGCTAAAATTACCCTTTAAAGTCTTTTAAGCATGAAATTATGTTTAATGTTCAGCTTAATATTGAAGTTTTGTATAAAATCTGTATCATTTTATATCCAAGATTTTACTAAGTTTGTTTGAGTGTGGCTAGTTTTAAGTGTGCACAGACAGAAACAGGTAGACTTAAAGAGTATCCATGGTAACAGCTAGCTATTCATAGAACAGTATTGGTCTTTCCCTTATTTGGGCAACTGATGATGCCCAAAAGCAAACTTAGGATGTGGCTTAAATATTTTATTTGTACTAAAAAGCCTTGGGTGTTGCTGACTCTAAGTGTCATGTGAGGCCCTAGACATACTGAGCATGTCATTAGAGGATTTATCCTGGGCTCACCATATTGATGCAAGCGTGACAAGGGCACGCCAACAGTTACACTTCATGAAGAGTTTGAGGACATTTGGTATGCCACCAAAGACCCTAGCAATTTCTGCAGATGTACTGTGGAGAGCTTTCTGACCGGTTACACCACTTTTTGGTACGGAGGCTGCAAAGGGTTGTAGACTCGGCCAGCTCCATCATGGGCACAGGCCTCCACCTCATCAAGGAAATCTTCAAAAGGCAGTGCCTCAAGAAGGTGGCTCCCATCATCATTGATCCTCCGTTCCAGAACATGCCTTTCTCTCTTACTACCAGCAGGGAGGAGCTACAGGAGCCTGAAGGTCCGCACTCATCTTTTAGGAACAGCTTCTTCCTCTGTGCCATCAGATTTTGAGCAGTTCAGGAACCATGAACACTACCTCACTACTCCTCTCATGCACTGCTTACTTGCTTGTTTGTTTGTTTGTTTGTTTGTGTGTGTGTGTGTGTATATATATAGTAACTTATAGTAGCTTGTTATGCCTGCACTGTACTGCTGCCACAAAACATCCTGACTTGCACAAAATTTTACAACTTAGGTCAGATAATACCTGATACCTGTCCTTGTCAGAGCTAAGATGCTAAAGAGTCCTAGGTTATTACACTATTATCCTGCTCAACTTTCTCTATTTCTGGATATGAAGTGGATGTCTGAGCTGAGCTGTGGGCTCTCTCACAGCTGAGTAATCCTCCTAACACATGAAGGAGGGGCTTTCATTTGATGGAAGGGGCTGATACACATCCCAACAAAGTGAAAAAATGAATCAAAAATCAATCTTATGGGTCACAAAAATGTACTTGTGGACAATGCACAATGTCTGGAGAATGGCACACCTTCCAATTTTGACTGTGTGGCTGCATTGGTGTAGGCAAGATCAAAGTTCACTTCCTCAAGTTAACAGCGGAAACCTTCACGGTTCAAGCATTTAGTCTGTCGGTTAGTTACCAAAGCAATGATCCAGTTATTAAGTTTGTTCACTCGGGTTTACAGGATGGTGGTAAGGCTACTCCTAAAAAGTAGGCAAGATTGCTCCAACTATCGATGGTGACATCCTGCAGACAGCTCATCAAACTACTTCCACTTCTTAATTCTTTTAAATATACTTCTCATGAACTGTGAGCGATTGCAGCCTGTAATTTCCATTTTGTTGATTTACTTTTAGGCTGTCTGAGCAATCTGGCGCTTTTGCTATCTCCTGGGGAATATGGCAAGGTTGGGAGCGGAGTGTGCAGCCATCATTTCCTAATGGTGGAACGCAAACCCATAGTTGGCACCATTAATCCTTGGTGATTAAAGCATCAAGTAAGATTGAAATCAATGAGGACAAGAATGGAAGACAAGTGAGTGTTCAGTGCCGTCTGTCCACATTTGACCGGTTCCCCTCTCGCTGCCACCGTGGAAGGTGCAGGTTCGGTCACCTCAGCACAGCTTGTGGCTTGGGACTCTTTGCAGTTTGATGTTTAATGTCCACATCACTGAACGTGCTCCGTGATTGTGGACTCCTTTTTGGAGGACTCTGCAGTTCATGTTCCATGTGTTTCTGGTTACTCTTCTTTTGCTAATTGTGCAATTTGAATGAAGCTCTTTGACGTGGCCGAGGCCTGCAGTCACTGACATCGCTACACTGAACTGATTTGGTAGCTGTGGCTCCCAGAGCATTTCAGGGACTCTGGGGTTTGATGTTTAATATTCTGTGTGTTATTTGATTGCTTTTTGCTGTTTGAGTGATTTGTGCTTTTTTTGTGTGTTAGATGTTTGATGTTTTCTTTAAATGGGTTCCATTGTGTTTCTTTGTTTCATAGCTGCCTGAGGGAAGATGAATCTCAGAGTTGTATACTATATGCATACTTGGAGAATAAATGTATTTTGAAACTTGAAATATAGCTTTGGTCCCTTTACTTAAATGAAATATATCAATTTAGGAGGGAGCCCAAAAGAGGTAATTCGTAGAGTGAGAGGATTGTTCTATCATGAGTGGCTGAAGAAGTTATACCTACAATATTTGTTCAGAAGAATGAGGGGTGTTTTAATTATACCATTTAAGATCTCAAGAGGGTATAATAAGGTAGACATTGAGAAGTTTTCATTAGAGAAAAAATCTCAAATGAGGAGACACAGTTGCCAATAAAGAAGCAGTCATTTAAATCCGAGATAAGTAGGAACTTCACACAGTGGGTGATGGCCTCTTAAATATTCACTATCCCTGAAGGTTGTGGAGGATGGGTCAATGGGCGAGTTTAAATAAGCAGTAGATATTTTGTCCCCCAAAATATCAAGCAAAGGCTAGAGGAATTGATACAGAATAGGGGATGAGGCCTGATTCAGATTAATGATACAGTCATCATATAGAATGTTGGTGCAGGTTCAATGGGGGGGTAGTGTTCTGCTCCTCCTATTTGTTTGTGTCTTTTTATGCTTTATCTCACTAAGAACAAATACTTTGATTTGTGTCAGCTGAATTTAGAACTAAAACTTGGCACTGGTCTGTTGGTAGTATGGAACTATCTTGGATGGAAGTTTGCAACTCAACTCGATAATCTATTTCTTGAGGCATAGATTGTGGAGAAAAAGAGCATGCTAAGCAGAGCAACTAGTTTACATTGCCACAAGTGTCTATTTGAGGTAGGAAGAGTACAGTACTTAAATCACTATTTCAAATTGAAAACCATAACAGGAGCTGGGGAAAGAAATAACTTTTGGATAAGGTCTTCAAAGAGGAGACAAGATAGGATTGAGAAAGAAGCATCAACAGATGGAGAAAGAGACAATCTTGTCTCCTTGTCTCATCACCTACCACTCTTCCGCCTCCATCTCACCTAACTCTACCAAAAAACATTATCTTATTTAAATTTAAATGTATGCAGTATTTATGGAAGTTTATTTTATGTTAGTTAATTTAAAAATCTACCGCGCAGATACAGTATTCCAATTTATTTTTATTATGAGGAATGTCAAAAAGAATTTATTTTGTACAATTACTCTTATGAGAAAATCAAACTTGGTTAAAATGGTTTGACCTCAAATCACAAAAATATATAATCACTGTATTCCTCCTTGTTGCTTCCTCAGTGATTATTGCTTATTTTTTGGTGGAATATATTTTTCTTCAGGTCTCTTGATTGCTTAAACTTTAATTGTTTCCCACTGTTCCGCTGAAGCATTTTGTTTCCCAGTTTTTATTCACAAAGTCAGATTTTCTCCAGCCAATTACCCTGCTTTCTGCATGTGTTTTTTTCTCATCTATTCTCCTAAGTGCATTACATTCTGTTCACTATTACCTAGATTCACTGATGGCATCTTCTCTGGTTCACTCCCTAATACCATCTGCAGAAATAAATTTGCCCTTGTTTGATTCATACAGACATTAAACACACAATATTCTCTGATTTCCTGCTTATCTCTTCGAGACAATTACTTCTGGAATAGTTGAAATAATTAATTTAATTTTCTGCACATTTCCTTAATTAATTTGACTTTTTTTATTTCAATGTTAGGTCAAATTATTTTTTACCTCTTATTTCTATGCTGCAGATTTATTTCTATTCCATTGATGAATACATTACTTCTGTTGATATTTAATTCTATTGACTTACACTCTGCATTATTTGATAAGGTATTAACAAATCACAGTAAGAAAAGAAAAGCACCCGACCCAAAAAAAGCAGGAAAATTTGTGAGGCAGTTCTGAAATGACACCGCTTTATGCAGAGTCTAGGTGGTTCCAATGACTTCTTCCATGTGAGTCTATCATTCCAAACATGTAAATTAGTTGCACATGATACTTTTAATTTTATAGTGCTAGGGGAATCAACATAAATATGAAAAGAAATTTTTTCCAAGTGCTTTTCATTGCATCCTTCAATATGCTCAGAAGCCACATTAATCATTTGTATTGAATGTATCTCACTGACTGCATGAGTTTACTAGCTCAGAACATTAGTACAGTACCTCCTTTGTCCTCTGAGAAAGCTCATCATATTGCTGCTGTACACATGGAGTTATCCACTCACCAGTTGTGGGGGTCACTAGTGCTGGTGGAGTGGGTGGGACAGATGATGCCATGTCTGTAAAGCACAGAAATAAGAGGTTCTTTTTTTACTGCAACTTACAAACATGGAGCAACTGTACGCATGCATGTAGTTTCTTACAAACAGAACATCCTAATTTCAGTCCTGTATCAGTACAGAATCTGCAATAAGGAATTCACCAATGGAGCCTTGAAGGTGTGTATCCGTACAAGCTTCTAACCTTATTTGTTCCATATTGAGAAGTGATACATTAAGGCCTTTCACATACTAATGACCATTAACCATTGCAAAGACAATGAACAGGAAGAGAAAATCTGGGTGCACCAAAAGCTCATGCAGTAGGGAGAAGGAGTACTGAAAGACAAGCAATTGCAGCAAGTCTTGGCAGAGAATGATGACCAGAGTGCCCTTGGAAAGTTTCACTATCCAATGCAACACACATGACTGCAGAGCTAGTCATGCTCTGGGAATATTCAGACCTGAGATCCCAAATGCTGATCTGGTAATAATTTGGAAATGATAGATAGCAGGTAATGGTCTGATTACTTGGTGGACCATGGTCAGAGTAACAGCTGTTGGACAAGTATGACTTGAGAATGATAAGATTCCCAGTCAAAGCAGGGTTGGATTGACCACCATGTGAGTCTGGACTTGCAAGTTATGGTCACTGGGAAGTCAGGTTCTGGGGTTGACATACTTTAGGACAGATTATGGCTTGGATGCACTTTACTACCCCCTTGCACAGATCAGGGTCTGGATAGATTGTCTACTGAATGTTTCAAAGACTAGAGTTGAGCTACTGAATGGGCCATGGTTTATTTACTTGTGACACTCGCAGCCATTCAGTCTATTGGGCTTGAGTCAGCTCTCAGTGGACCAATCCCATCAGTCCCACTCCTCCCTCCTTACTTCCACGTAGCCCTGCAACTTTATTCACTCACATGTCCATCAACTCTTCTCTGATTACATTGCCACTTCTGTCTAAGAATGAACTTACAGCAGCCAATTAACCTAACAGCATATCTATAGAATGTGAGTGGGATCCGGAACATCCAGCAAGTCATGGGGAGAACATTTAAACAATACAGGAGGCACACAAGGTCAGAATTGACCCGGGTCCCAGGAGCTGTAAAGGCGGCAGTGTTAACCTCCACCACCAGCAGGGCTCACCATGGTGGAATAACTTGCTTCTAAATGGGGCATGGATGAAGGGAACAGATACAGGTGGGTCAATAGGCTTGAAGTGTCAGTTTGTTAGGTTGAATCTAGTTCTGATATAGAATTAGTACTGAAGGAATTATTTGCTGAAATGGACTCTTTGGGCAATGAATTTGTAATGACAGGATGCTTGATGTTTTAAGACCTGTGACTGGCCAAGAACTGAAGGGTTTGGGGATATAACCTGCTGGAATTTGTTGGGTTTCTTGCCACATTTCTTCTGGTAAAACTCCAATGCATATATGATTACTTCATAGAATATGGTTTTATTATGTACCGAAGGGATTATTAAAAAGATTAAAGTATCAATAAATTCTGGTCCTGCATCCTAAGTATTTCTTTTTCGTAAGTAATTTACATTCACCGCAGATCCGTCAGAATGATTTACAATATTTTTCTTTGTGATTATAATATTCAGAAACTTATTTGAAAAGAAACAGAATACGCAATGGCAATAAACTGTCAGATCAGCTCCAGATTATTTAGAGATCAGACATTGCCAGCAAAACTTGTCTAAGGACAGCTGCCAAACACTTGGGATGGATGAAAATGCCTCAAACATATAAAATGAGGAAATACATTAAACACACGCATTAGACAGATTTAAAATGTAAGGATTCAGTTCATTTATTTAAAAAAAAACTTTTGAGGCAGATTGAGATTGGGCATTGAACAAAACTTCAGTACAAAACAAGACCAGATCAAAGAGGAGCGAGGTGCCTGAAATACAGTTATACAGGGGAAGAAACATTCTGGCAGATCATCTGTCCTGCGATGCCTGCAACTGATGTGCACATTTATTTTCTCACAAACCCAAATGAGCACTGTGCATTCATATAGATACATCCATTCTTAAAACGGAACATAGACAGGGAATTCACCTAGTATTATGCACAGTTAGGAAGTCAAAATACAATGTCTGATGATTGGTCATGACCCAGGTCATTTGGTTTGGCTTGAGCACATAGGTCCAGGTCTAGGATTGATAGTACATGCACTCAGTTCTTAGTCCAGAGCTGGCACTGCAAACATGCAGATCCTTGTCCGGGACTGACGGGATAAGCACACAGGCCCTGGTCCAGACTCAGAGTGAGTACATGTCTACCACGCTTGGCACCAACATTGTGACTATACAGCCTATCGCATGGGATTGTTGTTTGAATGGCATTATCACTTAATAAGAAATTATTTCAGTTCTTCTCTAAATACTTTGTTCATGTTTAGTTGATAATCCCATGATCATTTTTTAAAAAATTGGTTCACCTACTTTCCACCGGGGAAAGACCCAGCATGTTGCACAGCTCTTTATCTGCATTATTCAGACTCTGAATTAGTTTTTCACTGGCTCGAGGTCCCTTTCTTGACACAGTATCAATAAGACCTCTAGCCTTGTCTTTGGTTGTTACATTTGCTTGGAGAATCTCTTCACATTCAGAGGTGTTGATCACTCCTTCTCCCTGCATTTCATCCACCAGATCAGCAATGACACCCCTAGTGAGACCATTCACCAGGTCGGTCCTCAGCTTTTTCAGCTTCTTATCTGAAATAAGAAAACAAACTTTTCATTTTTTTGTTGTTCTGTGTCATTTCAAATACAGGATGTAAGTGTATAATCTTAATATGCACTTTCAATTAGTGAAGATTTACACAGACTGAATGAGCTAAGTAATTAATAAATGTGTTACTGTGCAAAATCTGCAATGTGGAATTCACTCAGTGACTGCTTACAATTCGAAATTCAAAACACAATGCCTGGAAATTTGTGATACATCAGTGGAGGGTTTATACAAATTTATTACATAACAAAATGAAACATTGCTGGACAGGATTACTGGCACAGATATTATTTAGATTTTAGGTGAATTATTGCCAACAGTGTTAATGTAAAGTAGAATATCACCAATAGTGCCACTTCAGAAGTATGAATTAATAAGATACTAGTTGAGATAATGTACAAGTTTGGTGAGTTAGTTAGATAGATACAAACAGTGTTAATTTACAGAATTTCTGAGCAAGACCTTTAATCGATAAGACTGGGAAATATTAGTATTTGAAATACTACTGAAGCTTTTACCTTACAGTATCACTGAACAAATTATTACTAAATCAGAACTTCTTCATGGACTGAAAATATTACGGCAGAGAAGGCTGTAGGTTTTAATGACTCTGGCTACATCATCCAGAATCTCATATTCTTGATAGGGTTACCCATGAGGTCAGGTCCCAAGACTGCACAGCCTCCAACATCCCCTGTGGAAAAACATTGAGATCCCAGTTGTTGCTAAAATAGATAAGAGTAATAGATGGGGATCTCCAGTTGTCCTGGATTCTCCTTAACACAAAGTAGTGGATCTCCTTTCTTTTTTCTTTTTCAATCTTTTTATTAAATTTCAGATTAATATACATAACAATACTAATGATACAAAGAGATCGGTGTAACATTGATAATGGTTAACATATACAAACATAATTCGAGTAAAATATATAATTCAGGCCTCTCAATCTCTGAATAATTGAACGAACATGAAAAAAAGAGTTTTATAAAGAACCCCCTGAACCAAAAAAAAAACAAAAACTGGAATGTCCAATTCTTTCAGATAAGAACATTATTTGTCATTAACTCCGCTCCTCCATAGATAAACAAAAGATTATTTTAAAAAAAGGGTTTTGAAAGGGACAACTTACATCATATGAAAATGTTGAATAAATGGTCTCCAGGTTTCTTCAAATTTAACTGAAGAATCAACCACACCACACCTTATGTTTTCCAGGTTTACACATAATATAGTTTGAGAAAACCATTGAAAAGTAGTAGGAGGATCAGAATCTTTCCATTTGAGTAAGATGGATCTTTTAGCTATTAGTGTAACGAATGCAATCAAACGGCAAGCTGAAACGGATAAATAATCAACATCTGTCACTGGTAATCCAAAAATTGTAATAATAGGGTGAGGTTTTAAATTAATACTCAAACTGCTGAAATATTATCAAAAATATCTTTACAATATTTATCTAAAAGAGGGCAAGACCAAAACACATGTGTCGGAGAGGCCACTTCAGAGTTACATCTGTCACATACAGGATTTATATGTCGGTAAAAGCGAGCTAATTTATCTTTAGATATATGAGCCCTATGGACTATTTTAAATTGTATCAGTGTATGTCTAGCACACATTGAGGAAGTATTAACTAGTTGAAGAATTTTCTCCCATTTCTCTAAAGGTAAAGATACCTGAAGTTCTCTTTCCCATTCATTTTTTATTTTATCAGATGTACCTAGATGTATTTTTGTAATTAAATCATACAAAACTGCTATCAAGTGCTTCTGATACGGATTTAAACCAAAAAATTTTTCTGTAATATTAGTTGGATGAAATATTGGAAAATTAGGTAAAATACCATTCAAAAAACTTCTAATCTGCACATATCTGAAAAAATGTGAATTAGGCAACTTATATTTATTAGATAATTGTTCAAACGACATGAAACGATTATCCATGGATAAATCACGAAAGCATGCTATTCCCCTCGTTTTCCATAAGGAAAACGCTTGATCAATTCTAGAATGTTGAAAGAAAAAATTAGATATAATAGGACTGGATAAAATAAATTTGTTCAATCCAAAAACTTTGCGAAATTAGAACCATATTCGTATTGTATGTTTAATTATTGGATTAATTATTTGTTTATTCAGTTTGGTTAATGCAAAGGGGAGCAAAGCTCCTAAAATAGAAGCTAATGAGAACTCCTACAAGACTCACCCTCAAGGTTCATCCATCGTGGACAATGAATTTCATCCCAATCTTGCATCCAAAACATTAAATATCGGATATTAATTGCCCAATAATAAAATCTAAAATTCGGCAACACTAAACCACCATCCTTTTTTGATTTCTGTAGATATTTCTTACTCAATCTAGGATTTTTATTCTGCCATACACATGAAGAAATTTTAGAATCAATAATATCAAAAAGGATTTAGAGATAAAAATTGGTACCATTTGAAATAAATACAGAAATTTAGGTAAAACAGTCATTTTATAACCATATAACAATTACAGCCTGGAAACAGGCCATCTTGGCCCTTCTAGTCCGTGCTGAACGCTTACTCTCACCTAGTCCCACCAATCTGCACTCAGCCCATAACCCTCCATTCCTTTCCTGTCCATATACCTATCCAATTTTTCTTTAAATGACAATATCGAACCTGCCTCTACCACTTCTACTGGAAGCTTGTTCCACACAGCCACCACTCTCTGAGTAAAGAAGTTCCCCCTCGTGTTACCCCTAAACTTTTGCCCCCTAACCCTCAACTCATGTCCTCTTGTTTGAATCTCCCCTACTCTCAATGGAAAAAGCCTATCCATGTCAACTCTATCTATCTCCCTCATAATTTTAAATACATCTATCAAGCTCCCCCTCAACCTTCTCTAGTTGGTACCTCTATGTATTGCTGCAAAAAAATAATCCTGCACACACTTTACAAACTCCAAACCATCCAGCCCTTTTACAGTATGGGCTTCCCAGTCTATGTGTGGAATATTAAAATCTCCCACAATCACAACCTTGTGCTTACTACAAATATCTGCTATCTCCTTACAAATTTGCTCCTCCCATTCTCGTTCCCCATTAGGTGGTCTATAATACACCCCTATAAGTGTTACTACGCCTTTCCCATTCCTCAATTCTACCTAAATAGCCTCCCTAGATGAGACTTCTAATCTATCCTTCCATTTTAATGTTTTAATATTTTAATAGCAATAATTCAACCAATCAATGATAAGGACAATGGGGACCATTTAGTAAACAATAGTTTAACATGGTCAATTAAAGGTAGAAAGTTAACTTTAAATAGATCTTTATTTTTTTTTAAGTAATTTTGACACCCAAATAAATGAAATAATCAGTAATTACTTCAAATGGTAATTGTCTATAAACTGGAACTTGCATATTTAATGGAAAAAACTCACTCTTATTAAGATTTAGTTTATGACCAGAAAATCTACTAAACTGATAAAACTGTCGGGATGGATTTCTCTGGGTTAGAGATATATAGTAACAAGTCATCTGCATATAATGATACCTTACACGTTTCCTTCCCACGAGTAATTCCAAATATATTGGGTGAATCACGAAAGGCAATTGCCAAGGGTTCCAAAGCTGTATCAAATAACAAAGAACTTAACGGACAACCCTGTCTAGTACCTCTGAAAAGCCTAAAAAAGAGGGATCTCTGATTTTTGGTAAATACAGAAGCCAAAGGTGAATGATATATTAATTCAATCCAAGAAATAAATTTTGGGCTAAAGTTGAATCTCTCAAGCACATTAAATAAATATTATTTCCATTCGCCTTTTTGGAGTCGAGCGAAATAACACATTCTGGAATTTTAGATGAAGGAGTATATACAATGTTCATTAATCTCCTAACATTGAAATACGAAAAATGGTTTTTAATAAATCCTGTCTGATCATCAGAACTAATTTGTGGCAGTACCTTTTCCAATCTATTTGCTATTATTTTAGAAAAAATTTTGGAATCTACATTCAACAAAGATATAGGTCTATATGATGCACAATCAGTAAGATCATTATCTTTTTTAGGAATTAAAGAAATGGATGCTTCTTAAAAGGATTGTGGTAATTTACCTACAAGTAAGGCATCCTTAAAAATTTTGCATAGCCATGGTGAAAGTAAATTTGAAAAAAAAATTATAAAATTCTACTGTAAATCCATCCAAACTTGGTGATTTTCCAGTATCCATCGCAAAAATTGCTTTCTTAATATCATCTTCCGTAATGGATGCATTTAGTTCTAAGTGTTCATTAAGTGGTAATTTTGGAATGTTTAATTTCCTTAAAAATTCACGCATTATGATAGACTCTTCAGGAAATTCCGTTTGACATAGAGAGGTATAAAGTTCTTAAAAAGATTTATTAATTTCATCATGATCAACCGTCAAGGTACCATCCCGTTTAGAAACTTTACTAATCAAACGTTTAGCCGAAGCAGCTATCAGTTGGTCTGCCAATAATTTACCCGATTTATCACCATGTACAGGTGTCCCCCGCTTTTCGAGCGTTCGCTTTACGAAACCTCACTGTTACGAAAGACCTACATTAGTACCCTGTTTTCGCTTTCAGAAGGTGTTTTCACTGTTACGAAGAAAGGCAGCGCGCGCCCCGAGCAGCCGCTCTCCCCCGGATTCAGAACGGCATTGCTTAAACATGTTGTATTGAGCAGCCGTTAGCAATATGAGCTCTAAGGCGTTGGAAAAGCCTGAAAGAATAAGGGTGTTACACTTAGCGTAAAACTAGACATAATTAAGCGTTTCGATCGTGGTGAACGAAGCAAGGACAAAGTGAGTTTGGCTTGTGGAAGTTGAAGAAGATGATGTTGAAGAGGTTTTGGCATCCCATGACCAAGAACTGATAGATGAAGAGCTGATGCAATTGGAAGAGGAAAGGATAACAATCGAAATCGAATGCAGAAAGTAAAGCAACTGCGTGAGATTTTCGCTGCAATGATAAAGTACGACTAATTTTGAAAGGGTACATAGGTTTAGGGGATATTTGTAGGATGGTTTGAGTGCTTACGAACAACTGTATGACAGAAAAATGCGCGAGGCTCAGCTGTCAAGCAAGCCTTCCACATCAGCCACAGCAGACGACGAACCTCGACCTTCGACATCGAGGCGGGCAGTCACAGGAGAAGATAAGCTGCCTGCCCTGATCGATGATGAGATGACACCCCTGTGTCCCATCACCCCAACACCCGAGCCCCGGACAGATACTGTACCAATTCATGAAGAACGCAGCGGTAGCCGGGAAGCATGCAGCACATCGTTAAGAAAAAAGCCGAAATAAACATGCTAATTAATTAGGTGCCGCCTAGCACGTAATTGTCAGCCCAGATCAGAGGCGATGCAATCGGCAATCGCCTCTGATCTGCGTCGACATTTACGTGCCAGGCAGCCTGCGACAACTCAGTCTAACACACCATCGTCAGTGTGCTCGGCGCTGCTTTCCCAATTCCGGTAAGTGATGCTACACTGTACATACATCATTTCTACTTTATATAGGCTGTGTATTTTTACGTGTTATTTGGTAGATTTGGCAGCTTCATAGTTTAAAGGTTACTGGAGAGCGCGTTTATGCCAACAGAGCTTGCGTGAGATTTTCACTACGGAGATCTGTGCAGGCAATCATTGCAGAGAAGTATTTCTACTTTTTATAGGCTGTGTATTTATCATATCACTCCTGCTTTTACTATATGTTACTGTTATTTTAGGTTTTATGTGTTATTTGGCATGATTTGGTAGGTTATTTTTGGGTCTGCGAACGCTCACAAAATTTTCCCATATAAATAAATGGCAATTGCTTCTTCGCTTTACGACATTTCAGCTTACAAACTGTTTCATAGGAACGCTCTACCTTCGGATGGCGGGGGAAATCTGTATATAAAATTGACTCAGCTTTAAGTAATTGATTTCCAATCGGGGAAGTTAATAACAAATTATGTTGCATCTGAAGTTCAACCCTCTTTTCATAGAGTTCTAGATTAGAAGCAACAGAATTTTTTTTATCAATTTCTTTAATCTTATCAACCAATGTACACATTTCATTATTAATTCATTTTTTCAGTCCAGCAGAATATGAAATAATTTGCCCACAAATATACACTTTAAAAGTATCCCACAATACTCCACTGGAAATTTCATCTGTAGAATTAGTTAAAAAGAAAGAATCAATCTGTTCTTTAATAAAATTGGCAAAGTTTGAATCCTGAAGCAAAGCGGAATTGAACTTCCATTGTCTAGCACTAGAAATTACATCAGTGAATTTAATTGATAGTTTCAGAGGTGCATGATCAGAGATAGTAATTGCATCATATTCACATGCAATAACAGACGAAACTAATCGAGAATCAATAAAAAATTATCAATTCTCGAATAACTATGATATACAAAGGAAAAAATGAGAACTCTTTCTCATTAAGATATAAAAGCCTCCAAATATTTAAGATTCTGGAATCAACTAAAAAGGAGTTAATAAAAATAGCGGATTTGTTTGGAGATATTTGATTAGGGGCAGACCTATCCATCAAAGGATTCAAGCAACAATTAAAGTCTCCACCCATTACCAACTTATATTCATTTAAATTAGGAAAAGATGCAAATAAATGCTTAAAAAAATTCAGGATAGTCAGTATTTGGTGCATAAATATTAACCAAAACAACTTTTTGATTACAGAGTAAGCCAGTAATTAACAAAAATCTACCATTTGGGTCTGAAATTGTTTCATAATGAACAAATGAAATCCAGGAGTCTATAAAAATAGAGACTCCTTTTATCTTAGATTGTGAATTAGAATGAAACTGCTATTCCTTCCAAAACCTAAAAAAACACTGATTATCCACCCTCCTCACACGAGTCTCCTGAGCAAAGATAATCTGAGCATTCAGTCTATGAAAGACTTTAAAAATCTTCTTCCGTTTAATCGGACGATTCAAACCATTTACATTCTATGAAACAAAATTAATAACATTATCCATTTTACTACAATAAGCCAAATGGTATGCAAAGGGTTAACCTTACTGCACAGGAAACCCATGGCTCAGGAACAGGAAAAAAGTTTAAAGAGGAACCGGAATCTACGACAATTCAAACATATTTGTAGCTTCAAAACATCCCAATTGGAAAATACTAAACTCAAAGAAATCCCAATCCCCCACCCACCATGCCCGAAAAGAAACTGGTCAATAGCCAGTCAGTACGCTAATTAATCCCAAATACATTACCCCCAGTTCTCATGAAGACACAACTCCAAATGGAAGAAGTGTAATAAACCGCCCACAGACAAAACATTATGAGAGAAATACCAAGAAAAGGACAAAACAAATATTGAAAAAAAAACCTAGTCGTTGCGCGACATTTTGAAAGGCGAAATCTAGAAAAATGAAACAAAGTACAATCTTACTAATATTTAAAATAAAACAATAAGTTGCCAAGTCAAAATGTTAAACAGTTAAAATACTTACATAAAATAATAAAAGAGAAAAGAAATCTTAACATAAAAGCATAATAAACATCTATACTCCAAAAAATTACAGGTATAATCCAACCAAGAATGAGAATTCGCAAACTTTAAAGACAAATCTACACGTTAGTTTTAAACTAATAAACAACTACATTCAAACACGAGAAAGCAGTAAATTTATTAAACAGTCGAAAACTAGTCAAGATATTCAAGAAATTGATGTGCCTCCATCACTGATTTAAACCATTTACGTGATTTATCTGGCAAAACAACCCTTAAACGTGCAGGATATAACAACACAGGGTATAATTCCGACATCACTGACTCTTGTAACAACTCTGGACTAAAATCTTCCACCAAACGAAATTTGAGATCTCCATGCTCAATCACTCCTTTCCAACGTGCAACTCGAATTAAATGGTCCTTAGTATGCACATAGTGGAATCGTGGAACAACGGCTCTGGGTTTTAAATCTTTCAGTGGTTTAACCCTTAACGAGTGATGAGCGCGGTCTAGTATAGGGGGTTAGAAAACACTTCAGTACCGAATACCTCCATTAAAAATTGAGCAAAAAACTTAGTGGGATCACCACTTTCAACGTCCTCACGAAGTCCTATGATCTGTAGATTCTGTCTGCGACTGCGATTTTCCAGGTCAATGATCTTGGCTTTATATCATTCCAGTGTTTGAGTGGTCGAGATTACTTTCTTCTCCAACGAGCTCAATCTGTGGTCCCTTTGTCTGCCATTTTCATCAAGATCCGAAATTAATTGTTGTTGCTTTTCATTCTCACGTTTAATTGCTCCGAGTTGATCTTCAATATTATTTAACTTTATCTCGAGATTAAAAAATCTTTTATCAAATTTATCAAGTTTGTCATCCAAAAGCTTGGATATAACTTCCAAAGTCAGTTGTGCCTGTTTAGGGTCGCCTCCTTCTCCTCCATTTCCATTGTCGGCTTCCGTGCTCTCAGTTAGTGCCTTTTTCCCTCTGGTTGTCATTTCCAAGAATTAAAAGTCAAAATTCAGGCATACAAAAATATTGTAAACACTTCAATGTGAACACTAAACGGGTGGTAAATAAACGAAAAAAGATTGGAGCAAAGTCAAGTGCGACTTACTCCATCTAGTGCTTCAAGGGAGTCCCCCGTGGACCTCCTTCTTAGAAGTTTGTTACTGTTAGGACACTAGCTACCACACACCGAAGGAAATTACTTGCAGGCCTACTGTGGGAATTAACAAAGCTGCAAAAAAAAATTCTAGCATTGTGGCAAAAAATAACAAATTTCACACTGTACGTAATGTGATAATAAATCGGATTTCGATTCTGACTGTGCCAAGACCAGTGAAGCTGACAGCCTCCAGCATATCCACACATATGCGACTGCACCTGAACTGAGCAAGGTTGTAATTCAGCAGGTGGTACAGTCATAGGACACAACCACAAGAACATCTGCAGATGCTGGAAATCCAAGCAACTCATACAAAGTGCTGGCCTGCTGAGTCCCTCCAGCATTTCGTGTGTGTTGATTGTCACAGGACAGTCCTTTTTGGAATTCCCTCTTCTCAGACTGCTAAAAAATATAACCTAAACCCTCTCAGGACATCCATATCCTGGATGGATATCCACTTACAGTGGGATCACCATTGTCCCTGTTTCTTGTCATATTGGGTTAACCTGTCAGGCCATTGTTATATTAAAATAAAACAGAAAGAGAAACTGGTACAGCTGCTGGGAACTTGCATGATGAAATAATAACCTTGTGGCCACAGATGAGATGAGGTAGGTGGATGTATAGGTTAATTAAGTGGTCCTCACATGATCTTCATAGCATGGATCCTAAAGGAATCGTACATAAACCCAAGACTTTCTCTTGATTTTATAAACTGTGAAGGTTTGTAAGTGAGGATGTCTGACAAAACTTAACTGAGATCTTAAGGCTCCTGCGTAACTAGATGACAGTATTCTTGATTGTGGTTTGAAGACAGAATTGCTTGTTAGTTAATCTAGAGTAAATAAATAGCTAATTCAACACCAACATAGCAATTATCATTGACCTCAGTAGAGAGTCTCCCCTCTGGAATCACTCTCAAATACAGAATGGATACAGGGCACTTCGACCTCCATCTGATAAGTGAATTTTCCAATTCATCCTGTTTTTGCACACGTGACCTATAGCCCACTCCAGAAAATTACTGAAGCTTGGAAACTTTGGTCAACATTGAATATATTAAAGCTCCTCTGTCAGACTGTTCAAAGGCTTACAAACAGCCCCTCACAACTGAACATCGTGGGACAGAGCCCCAAGATGGTCAAGCATTTCCCAAAAGTAGGTGACCATCCTTCCCCACAAATTAGCTGCAGTGATATGATTCAACAGAGTTAGTCTTTCACTTCAGAAACTCTTTCAGTACACCTTCACAGAACAACAACATTCCAGGAAATAATTTGTTTATCATCCTTACCCTTCTTTATCAAAGTGAAATTTGAGTTGTATAACGAGGTATAAAGAGACTGGAGAGGTACCACCAATAATGCCTTCAAAATGCTTTATGGGAAACTCATCATAATAATGTTTGTGTTCTTCTCAAAGCTATCAACAGTGTGTCAGAAATCTTCAAATATCAACTGGATATGACCTTCGGATGTCTAACCCCCACCATTCCCCAAACAAATTTTATACTTGTCAGCCAGTTATGGCCAAAGGTCCTTGGTAAGCATCAGAAACATCAGACGTGATAAAGGCACACTTCACTTGATCAGAAAAAAATATGAGCTGCAAAGAGCAGACCAACAACCAGTCCACCATGATGGGCCAACAACGTTGATCAACTGGGAATCCACTTCTCGCCTTGTCCTCAGAGCAAAAAGACGAGAATGAAAAGAAGTTAAGGACGATTGGCACTCCTTTACCACAATTTCTGCCAACAAATTTCTGGATCTAAGTGTAGGTTACTGAATGACATCAGAAACCATCAGTAAAACATGCCACAAATTGTTTTCTAATTTATGAAATATCAATAACAGCTAAAATTTGTTCTGCTAGATCTACCAGTGAATTATTGTTACTGTTATTAATATACAATTTCAGCAAACAGTGTATTGCTGACAGTAGTATTATACAGGTTGATTAAACAGTGTACTTCTAACAGTATTTCCATACAAATGCAGTGAAAGGCCTATTACTAACAATGAGATGTCTGGCTGTACACTCTTGTACTATAGTAACATACTATACTAGTTTTCCCTCTCAAGAAGAAGCCTTGCCCATGAGCAGGGCAAAGAGGCCATAAGTCACTAGAGCAGAATTAGGCCATTCAGCCCATCGTATCTACTACGCCATTTGATCATGGTTGATTTATTTTCCTTCTCAACCATACTCTCCCGTCTTCTTCCTAAAACCTTTGACACCCTTATAAATTAAGAATCTATCAATCTCTGCTTTGAATTTCTGCACTGAATTCCACAGATTCACTGCTGGCTAAAGCTACACCTAAAACCCGCAAAACAATGAATCTCAGGGTAACATATGTACTTAAATAATAAATTTATTTTGAACTTTGAAGAAATTCCTCCTCATCTGAGTTCTTAAGGGATATCCTTGTATTCTGAGGCTGTGCCCTCTTGTCCTATATTCTCCCAGTATTGGAAACATCCTCTCCACATCCACTCTATCTAGGCCTATCAATATTCAGTATGTTTCAATGAGACACCCCCTTCATTCTTCTAAAACCCAGTGAGCCATCAAACATTAACCCTTTCATTCCTGGGATTATTCTTGTAAACCTCTTCTGCACCTTCTCGAATGCCAGGCCATACTTTCTTAGCTATGGGGCCCAAAACTGTTCACAATACTCCAAATACAGTCTGGCCAATGCCTTATAAAATCTCAACTAATAATGATGTTTATTGTCCAATTCATTTCGGCCATTAAAACTGCATGTGTTTGAATTTCCTATATTGTCGCAGAAAACATATCCTTGTTGTATTTACACTTTAATTAAGTAAAAAGAATATTTTCTTTAGTTACTAAAATACATAAATAATTCCCTTCTGAGGGAAACTTCAGAGGTAGAATGAAAGGCAGTTTAAAAATTATGAGAGAAGAAGAGTCACTGGGAATTTTTAAAATGTAAAAATGTTTGCTCAGGTGGAATGCAGTACAGGTATAATAGAAGTCTAAAATCAAGTTCAGAAAGGAATGAAAGTACTCAATAAAAATCTATTTTTGGCAATCAGTTCACAGGAAAACTAAAATTCAGATGACCAAATAACACAAAATGGGGACTTTATACAGTATCACTTTGTGGTGAATGAGCTAATGCTAACATGGTGGAGGACAGCATTTTCTATTTGACTGTGCAATGATTTCAAGTCTTAGGCCAGTTGTGACATCAGATGTTTCACCAATTATATGGTTCTGCCATGACATGGAAGGCATGGAAGATTGTTGAAAATTTTCTTGGCAACTACTGTGTACCAAACTGTATGCAGCTGGTTGACAACATGCTTCAAGCATACAAAACATGAAGTGCAACATGCACTAAATATTCATTTTCTGCATTCCCATTTAGACTTCTTCCCTGCAAATCATGGCACTCTCGGCAACGAGCATGGTGAAAGGTTTCACCAGGATATTGTGGTCATGAAGAAATGGTATCAGTGCAACTAGAATCCATCAATGCTGGCTGATTCTTGTTGGATACTTAAGCAAGAAGCCTCAGACTTTGAGTACAAATGAAAATCCTGAACAAAACATTTTAAACTTAGTTGAACTATTGCAGAGCATCAGCACTATTTGCAATTAAATGCATTACTTTCAATAAAAGTTAATTTCTTGTTTCTCTAAATTCCTAGTGAAACAAGTGGTCTGAAATTATATTTGTGTTCTATCATAACCAGACAAAAAATTCTGAAAAAGCAAATCTTATGAAAAAATGGCCAATCAGTGTAATTCATTGAACAAGGAGGATAGTCTAGAAAGATAACCTTATGTATTTTGTGGATTTTAGCCCCATCTGCACAGTTCATATATCTAGAACACAATTACTCCTGCAGAGCTTCAGCTTGGATCTCTAGTCCTACCCAGACCAAGCAAAGCACTGTTAGCCTCTCCTCTCTAAACCTATGCATGTATGCTCTGTTTCACTGAACAACACAATTCAATGCGTACTACTTCATTACTTTGTTTACTTAATATCGTCCCTCAAATATGGTCACAATGTAATTCCCACAACACTTTTTGCTTTCTTAGTGCAAATAATCCAGATCTGTATGATTTGGGAATGATTATTTAAAAACAAAGGCAACAACAAGCTTGTTCTCACAGTGGGTACTCAGCCTCTAGAACTATCTGCCACAGAGTGTGTGAAGTTTGGATCAATAAAGAAGTTTCAAGGTGGGGTTAGATCATTGTGAAAGAGCAAAGAAATAAGAATTATTGGGAACTGGTAGGAAGAGGAGATGAGGCTTGGGAAAGAACAACCATGATCATATTTCAGGGCAGGCTTGAGGCAGGCTGATTGGCTTACTCCTGCTATTTTCTTGTGTTATGTTCTAATGATCAAAGTAATCTGTATTCAAGTTCCCACAGATAATTCATTTAATAAGATTCCTTTAGCTATCCTCAATCTGCTCAATAGAACCTGTAAAACTTCCAATAAATGGAAAACTTCAGAATTTTGTTTTCTCAATGAGATTAAAACCTACCGAATACTGAAAGGCCTGGATAGAGTGGATGTGGAGGGGATGTTTCCGATAGTGGGACAGGTCGAGGAGCATTGGGTACAGCATCAGAATACAAGGACATCTCATTAGAACAGAGATGAGGAGGAAATTCTTTAGCCAGAGGGTGTTGAATCTGTGAAATTTAATGTCACAAAGGCCGGTGGAGTCCAAGTCTTTGGGTATATTTAAAACAAAAGTTGTTAGGTTCTTGATTGATAAGAAAGTTATGGAGAAAAGGCAGGAGAATGGGGTTGAAGATGTAATAAATCAGCCATGATGGAATGGCAGAGCAGAATCGATGGGCCAATTGGCCTAGTTCTGCTCATCTGTCTTATGCTCCTATGGTCTAAATAATATCAGTCTCTCAATAACTCTCAAAGTAACCAAGTCATTTCAGAGAGGGCTTCATGATAGACCACAGGGCTGTGATGAAAGGGACAATCTTTGTCCCTTTTTTCCACAGAAACCACTCAAACATAAGAAACGTCCTGAGATTTATGTAAAAGAATTATGAAAGGAGTAGTTTATCTAAAGAATGTCATCTTTAGGCAGCAAAGATATTTAAAAATCAGTATTTTACAAACACTACAAACCCTCATACTCCGTCGGCTATATTCACTACATGCAACAAAATTGTGGCTGTTGTAAGGACCCCATTCAATTTCTGAGTTGGTCCCTCTCTGTCGCATTTGTTCCGCGCAAGTACACCTCATCTACTTCCCCCACCTCTGTTTTCATCCCTCCCTCTCTTCATAGACAAGGGAAGTTTCCTGGTTCCTCGCTTTCCAGTTTACCATTTCTCCATTCAAACGATAACCCTCTGCAACTTCCGCCACCAGACACATATCCGCCTTTCTTCTCAGCAATTCCAAGAGATCACACCACCCCCCGCCCGCCGCCGAATAATCACGGGCACACTGCGCCCCATACCCAATAACATCATTTACAGAATTGCAGGCATTGCTCCCCCAGAGATCCAAAGACACACTACAACAAAAATTGAAAAAGGTAAACAGAACTCGGATCCACATCATGTGCCAGTTTCCAACCGCCTAAAATCAAGGAAAAGCTTTGCTACAGTGGAGGAACTACCGCACGGAACATCCCCCCAAACATACAGGATTGACCTCTGGCAACAAACAGAAGCCAGAACCCCACCAAACAATACAGTGCAAGACCCCACAGAAATGTTAGCAGATGGGGCACTGCTTGACAGACGGAAGTGGCGCACTCTCAACAGAGCGAGAGCGGGAGTTTGTAGGTCGGGAGACAATATGGTGAAGTGGAGTTTAAAGACCAGCGAATCCTGTGAGTGTGACGAAAGGGTGCAGAACACCAAACACGTTCTGCGCAACTGCCCACACTCACCTGATTTAGCTGACACTGACCTGCTCAACATCAACCAAACAAGACTGGAGTGGCTGGCTGTCTGCTGTGACAAGCTATGATGTTGACTTACGCAACACACATAAAAATTGCTGGTGGAACGCAGCAGGCCAGGCAGCATCTATAGGAAGAGGTACAGTCGACGTTTCCGGCCGAGACCCTTCGTGTTGATATTCCAGCCTCTGCAGATTTCCTCGTGTTTATGATGATGACTTGTTCTCCCCATGTTTTCGACGCCGATCTCATCCCGATTCAATGGCACTACACGACCTCCCTTTTCTTTTTATCTGCATATCCATTTAAATAATGGATATGCTTAAACACTCAATCCCCACCCAGATCTGATCGCCTTGAAGGCACTTCTTCTATTAGTGTCGTTAATTTATCCATCTTGTTGCGAATTTTATATGCATTTGATAAGAAGCCTTTAATATCATGCTTATTTCCGTACTTTTACTTGCCTTTGTTCACCCAGCCTACTTACTTCTCTCACAAGTTTTTTCTCAAGTACACTTTTGGCATTATTCCCTTCCCCCACTGAATTCAAGAAAATTCCGTTGAGATGGCAACAGAAACAGCTCACTGAATCCCAGGCAGGACTGCGTATTCACGCGTTTAAATTATTCAGGCGCCAACCTGAAAAGTTATGCTGTCAAACTATACAACATAAATTGCACTCCATGTGAACTTTTAGGTTTATACTCTGCCATTGCAGGCCCGCGTAAAAACTTCGCTTCCGCGTATGAGATAAATTATGAAAGAAAACAATTCCCGCCCTTCAGTACCTCGCGGCACTAACTCCAACTTTCCTTGCCCACTTTGCAGTTGCAGGCTCCAGTTGTAAGGATTTACCTGCTGCTTCCATCCTTCGTCAATGCACTCAGAAAAGCCACCCGATCAAATGCCGTTGCAGCTTTCCCGGACTCTCCTTAAAACAAAACTTCCGATTTTGCGTAATTTCCGATTATTCGAAGTTCCTGTAATCAAAGTCTTATCAGCACAGGGATCTGAGATTCTCCCCGAGGACAATTTGGAGTCAGTGCTCACGTCATTTAGTGGGCGATGCGTTTTACTTTTCCCGAAAACCTGCACTAAACAATTCTTTGAAGCTTAAAACAGAAGGAATGCAAGGACATGAAGGCAGATCTGACGATTCGAACTGCTGAAGGATAAGCGATAAAGTTGCTGTAAAATAATATGTTCGAACGAAATCTACGAATGGCAATGTGACTGGACTAAACAGACAGGTGAAATGATGGGCGGTTTGGCACTGAGGGCAATTATCACTGAACGTAGCGCAGTATCAGCCATAGACAACATTTCCAGTCGAAGACAAGGGTCTTATTTTCCTTTACAGTTGTTTGCATGAAGTTCAGCAGTCCGCTCATATGTTTTCGGGGCTGGACTCCTCAGTTCCATTGCTTCTACAGGTTTGGGGACTATCTATACACTTTTAATCAAGCTTTGTTTCGGAGATCTTGGATATATCAGAAACGAAAGTAAAAAGTAAAACAACGGTCTTCAACTTGAAACGTTTACTCCGTTTCTCTTCCTAGTGTTACAGTTCCAACAGTTTTTGTTCTTAATTTCAGCAGTTATTTAGTTTTCTAGTAAGACAAATAACTGTGCCAAGTCCATAGGAGTGGTGCTGAAACTGCCTAGTTTAAACCACCCAATGAAATTTCTGCTAGTTCCTGTAAATCCCCCAACCCAATCCCAAATACAGCCAAACTGTTAGATACAGCACAGAAAAGGGTCACAGGGCTGATGCCTAATTTCATCACTTTGTTTTCTGATTAAGTATACAGACAAATGGGCATTTCTGCTCGACTTCCAGTGCCTGGATGTGCTGAATGGGAGAAATTGTGGTTGAAATAGCCCTCCTTGTCCTTAACTTGACTTTTAAAGAAATATTCACTTCCTTCATACTAATATTGTGAAAGACCTCTTTTCGTATTGGATTTTCATGAGATAATTTGATAATGAAACCGTGTTCTAATCAGAACAGTAACAGCATCACACTGAAAATAAAGAAATCGGAGATTATGCAATGGAGAGGGAAAAAGTGAGGAAGCAAAGGACAAACATAAATGAAGGGAAAAGGATTGATGCAGATTTTTCACCTGAAATGTCAACAGCTTCTTTCCTCCCAGATGCTGCATGACCTGCTGAGTTCTTCCAGTACATTAGTTGTTGCAAAACATTGACAGTTTCAGCCAGCCAAAGTCATGGATGGCTGTAGGGTTGATCTGGAGGGTACACCCCCTTCAATGACATAACAGGCCAGCGCACAACATCTTAAAAGTACTAGTAGCCCACATTCCTTTTGCATCACTGTCTGTAAGGAGTTTGTACATTCTCCCTGTGACCACATGGGTTTCTTATGCATGCTTCAGTTTCCTCCCACAGTCCGAAGGCATGCTGATTGGTAGGATAATTGGTCATTCTAAATCGTTCTGTGATTAAGCTAGAGTTAAATCCAGTTGCTTGGAGGTGTGGCTTGAAGTGCTGGAAGGGCTTTATCAATAAATAAATGAATGACTAAATAAATAAATAATCAATCAATCCTATTTCAACATGTTGTGTCTTTGCAACAATTAGAAGGGAGCTGGGCTTTAGTTTGGATCTAATCAGTACATGTGACAATAATAAACTAATAATAATAAATGTTAAGTTCAAAATATTTCCCCTCCCTCTCCCCTCTTCACTACTCTGGCCTTTTATGTCTTCTCACCTGCCTATCACTTCCCCCTGGGTCCCCTCCTCCTTCTCTTTCTCCTACAGTCCACTCTCCTATCAGATTCCTTCTTCTCCAGCCCTTTACCTTTCCCACCCACCTGACTTCACCTATCACCTTCCAGTTAGCCTCCTTCCTTTGCCCCCACCTTTTTATTCTGGCATCTCCCCTCTTTCTTTCCAGTCCTGAAGAAGGGTCTCAGCCCGAAACATCAATTGTTTATTCAATTCCATAGATACTGCCTGACCCACTGAGTTCCTCCAACATTTTGTGTGTATTGCTTTGGACTTCCAGCATCTGCAGACTTTATGTTTATGAAGGCTATTTGAGAGTGATAAAACGATTCTGATTGAAGTTAGAGATGGAATTGGATGCATGACAGCTCTGTACATCAGGGTTTGTAGGCCAATGCTTCCTACAAAGCGAAACCTAACATCAGTGAGTGGCTGTGTTGCTCCAGCCCCAGGTGAGCTCAATGCCTTTTCTGCACATTTTGAAAAGGAGAAAACTACATCTATGCACATCCCTGCAGGACCTGGTGACCCTGTGATTTCTGTCTTGGAGGCTGACGTCAGAATATCTTTCATGACAGTGAACTTTTCAAGTGTCAGGCGCTGATGGTGTACCTGTTAGGACAATGAAAACCTGTGTAAACTACTATTGGGAATGTTTAAGAAATCTCTCACTGCTGCATCAGAGGTTCCAAAAGAGCAACAATCATGCCAGTGCCCAAGAAGAGCAAGGTGAGCTGCCTCAAAGACTCGTTCAGTTGCACTCACATCTACTGTGAAGAGCTTTGAGAGGTTGGTCATGGCCAGTATCAATTCCTGCCTAAGCAATGACCTGGGCTTACTGCAATTTGCCCATCGCCACAATAGGTCTATAGTGGAATGTGATCATAATTCAGCATATATTAAGCTTAGTACTTTTAATGTAAACTGTATGACTAACAAAAGCAAAGAGACATGTAAAAATCTTTAATTTTTTTTCTTATTCGAAGTAGCTGCTGTTGACAAATTAAATTTTGAACACCTGACAGAGAATTGGAACTTTAGTTGTAACTAACGCACATAATCATCAATATCCCTGGCAAATTTTCTTTTGTCTCTTTCCTCGTCCAATGCTTTTCCTGTTTTCTGCACTTGTTTAGCTTTAGCTTCACTATAATCAGTATGATCAGCATCTTCATCATCATCGTCATCCTCATATTCCTCTTCATCACTGAGATCTCTTTTTTCCTTCTCATAATAACCCCCAGTGGAAATTCTTCTTCCATCTGCAGACCTTTTTGCCTTCTGATAATAATCTTCAATATCTTTTGTGGCCTTCACTTGGAATGCTAAGAAACAAAACAAAATGCAAAAAATATTATACATAATGTTTATATATTCTCAATGCTAAACCTGTTTCTAGATGTTTTCATGAGTTTTAAGTGTGCTTGCATTTAATAAAGTTTACTACTCCCTCGGTATTTGCAGTTTTTGTCTTCCTTTTCTGAAGATTATTCTTTTGGGTAATTTCACATCCAAGTACATTTTTATAGATATTAACCATCTTCTCACTGAAAATCTAGATGTGGCTAATTTTGGTGAGTGAGCTTTGATTGCAAGTGTTGATAGGTTGGTTATTCAACCATGAAATACTAAATTCATCAACTTTCCTAATACTGACAGTGGTCCTAAATATTTTTTATTTTCTACATTTTTGAGTAGATTTTTTATATTTTGAACAAACTGTTTTTGTATTAGATCAATGCACGTCATCAAAATTTTTGGCATAGGAAGATCATTCACCCTAGTGTCTATGCTAGCCAAGGAAGTTATTTAAATTATTCACACTTCTCCCAGGACTGAAGAAGGGTCGCGGCTCGAAACATTGACTGTTTATTCATTACCATAGATGCTGCCTGACCAGCTGAGTTCCTCCAGCATTTTGTGTATGCTGCTTTGGATTTCCAGCATCTGCAAACTTTCTCATGATTTTGTTTCTTACTATTTATTTTGTATTCTTTTGCCTTGTATGCTTTCCCTAAATGAACTACTTTATCATTACTCTGACTGAACTAAATTTGACAATTTTGCACCCATGAAATCAGTTCTTTGAAAACTTTCTGCAGATGATATCTAAAGTATTCAACAGCTTGTAGTCATTGACCACTTTCTTTCAAACATCTCAATAGACAGAGATCTGTGAGAACCTGGAAAATGCAACCCACTTCCATACCTTGGAATCACCTCTGTGAGGCAGGCATTGGAAAAGAAATTGATCATTATCTACAATGTGAACCACAGCCTCTGGTTGATTGACCAAAAGGGTACTTGAAGATTAAGACCTGGGACTAAGCATAAATGATATGATCTCCTGGCAACAGTGATCAATGTCCTTGCCCATTTTACTGGACTCCAGTACCTTACAGCATCATCGCAAGGCTCTGAGAAAGCCTTACCAATACCAGCTTTGCAAAGTCCTCCAAATTCTCTGGAAGGAATACTGAGCCAATGTCAGTGTCCTTTCTCAGGCTAGTATGCTCAGTATTGAGGTCCTGGTTACACTCAGCCAGCTGCACTAGGCTGGACAACAACAGGAATTCTGCAGATGCTGGAAATTCAAGCAACACACATCAAAGTTGCTGGTGAATGCAGCAGGCCAGGCAGCATCTGTAGGAAGAGGTGCAGTCGACGTTTCAGGACGAGACCCTTCGTCAGGACTAACTGAAGGAAGAGTGAGTAAGGGATTTGAAAGTTGGAGGGGGAGGGGGAGATCCAAAATGCACTAGGCTGGCTACATTTTCACACAATCAGACCTGAAACTCCAGAAAGAGAGATTTTAGAACATAAAACAATACAGCACAGTACAGGCCACTCAGCCCACGATGTTGTGTCAGCATTTTAATCTACTCCAAGATTAATCTAACCCTTCTGTCCCACATAGCTCTCCAATTTCTTTCATCCACGGGCCTATCTAAGTGCCTTTGAAATACCTCTATCCATATTTCAATTCTGTGATTTACAATGAAAAGGATATCTTCTGAGAAAATTTATTTTCTGCAACATTACCAATCACAAATGTTTCAAGGCCTGTTAACAGCACAATCCAATTGCACTGTTCACTAATGTGATCAGAAAATTAATTCCCTTTACCAAAAGCTCCTACCATTCCGTCTGCACTTTCCAACCCCAAAACCTAGCAGAGTAAAAGCAGTAAGTGTCAAGTAACTACAACCAAGCCACTTTAAGGTGTGTATGCAGAACTATTTGTTAGAAGACATGTCTGGGCTTCCAAGGGTATGGTGGTGGCACAACTGTTAAGTTACAAGAAGAAACAAATGTAAAATTCATTGCTGCCATTATAAAATTAAGTCCAATTAATCAGTTCTAGTTAAAATATTTTCATATGATCCGTGTGCAGGTCAGTGGGACTAGGCAGAAAATGGTTCGGCACAGCCAAGAAGGGCCAAAAGGCCTGTTTCTGTGCTGTAGTTTTTCTATGGTTTCTAAAATAAACCCCTATAACAATCATTCTGCAAGATGGTCAAAGTGGTCATAGCGTTGTCAGTTGGTTCAAAAACCAAATAGTCAAAGAGAAGTAGCTGTTCTTTAATATGGTAGTGTAGGTTCATGCTTATGTACCTCCTGCTCAAAGGCCACTGCAAAGATTTGGCATGGCCAGTTTAGTGGGGATCTTTGATGATGGATATTTCCTTCTTGAGACGGCACTTCCTGTAGATACTGCGAATGGTGAAGAGGGATGTTCCTGTGATAAAATGGGCAGAGTTCACTACTTGCCAAACTGTTAACACACAGTAACTTAATGCTGCTGACTCTCTCCAGTGCCAATCCCCAAATGTAGACTGGCACACGTTAGTTACTCATCCCATTCCTGAAATCAACAAACAGTTCTTTATTTTCACTGTTGTTGAGTAAGAGGTCGTTTTTGAGGCAGCACTCAATCAGGTGGCCTATCTTCCTCCAGACCCTGACTCATCAAAACTTGTGTTTTGTCCAACAACAGTAGTATCGTCAACAAATCTGAAAATGGCATTAGAGCTGTGCTTATCCGCACAATGTAGTGAATGCTCAAGGACTCTAGAAAAAGGATGTAAGGATAAACCAGTAGTCTCACACCGCCAGGTTCAGGAACAGTACCTTCCTACAATCATGAGGTTCTTCAACAGATCTGCACCAACCTAATCTTGCAACAGGAATGGAACACTATGGACCACGTCTTGACTACAATAGACTCAGCTCTGATTGTGTTTTTCTTTGCACTGACGTCTTGGTTTGCACAATATTTCTTTTCTTTACTGTCTTGTATAATTTATATGAAGTCTGATATCACAGTATTTCAGTGGAGTAAAGGAAATTACAGCGGTATGAGAGAGGAGTTGTCTAAAGTAAATCAGAGGGAGATGCTGGCAGGGATGACAGCAGAGCAGCAATGGTGTGAGTTTGTGAGAAAAATAAGCAAGGTGCAGGACAGATGCGCAGAAGTGGTGAATTTGTGGAATTTATTATCACAGGCAGCTGTGTAGGTCAGGTCATTGGGTGTATTTTACGCAGAGCTTGATAGGCTCTTGATTGGACACAACATCGGAAGTTACAGAGGGAAGGCTGGGGAGCGGGGCTGAGAAGGGGTAAAAAGGATCAGCCATGATGGAATGGTGGAGCAGACTCAATGGGCCAAATGGTCTAATTCTGCTTCTATGTCTTAGCGTCTATATTCTGTGCACTGTCCCAATCTACGTGTCCATGATGTTGCCGCACATTTTTCATTATACCCGTAACTCACTGGACTTGTGCATATGACAATAAACTTCACTTAACAAAGGCTAATCAGATTAACTGCTGTTTAAACTGACAACCAGGGGTTAAAGTAACAATGATAAGGGAAAGCAAGCATAGATTTGTTAAAGTTAATTATTGTTAAGTAACTCAGAGATTTTTGATGAGTTGAAAGAGTTTCAATGAGGGAAATGTAGTTGATTTGACACATTGACTTTCAAAATACATTTGATAAAATCAGTCATTAGGAAACACATGGAATAAAGGGAGCAATGGCAGCACAGATAGAAAATTATTACAGAAGCGCCGACAGGACTGTTTTGAATCGGTGGACGGGACTGTATTCAGGGATTCATCTTCGAACCTGGATGAGTACGTTGCAATTGTTACCGACTTCATTAAAACCTGTGTGGATGAGTGTGTGCCCACAAAGACTTGTTGTACATTCTCAAACCAACAGCCGTGGATGAACCAGGAGGTACGTCGTCTGCTGAAGGCTAAATCTGTGGCATTCAAGTCTGGAGACCCAGGCCTGTACCAGAAGACCCACAGTTTCTGCCTGCTCCTGTCCCACCAAACTTGTATCTGCCTACCAGGACTCCATTTCGTCACCCATAGTTCAGTCCCTCCCCACCTACATCCAGGATACATCCCATGCCCTCCACCTCTTCAATAACTTCCAATTCTCCGGTCCCAATCGCTACATTTTTACTATGGATGTCCAATCCTTATACACCTCCATTCCCCATCAAGAAGGCCTCAAAGCCCTCCGCGACTTCCTGGATAATAGACCTCACCAGTTCCCCACCACCACTACCCTCCTCCAGTAGGCGGAACTGATTCTCACACTTAATAACTTCTCTTTTGGCTCTTCCCACTTGCTTCAGACTACGGGTGTAGCTATGGGAACTCGCATGGGACCCAGCTACGCCTGCCTCTTCGTTGGTTATGTGGAACAGTCTGTACTCCAGACCTATTCTGGTACTGCTCCCCAACTTTTCCTTCAGTACATTGATGACTACATTTGTGCTGCTTCCTGCACCCATGTTGAGCTCGTCAATTTCATCGACTTTACTTCAAACTTCCACCCAGCCCTCAAATTCAATTCCTCTATCTCGAACACTTCTCTCCCCTTTCTCGATGTCTCGGTCTCCATCTCTGGAGACAGACTGTCCACTGACATCTTCTACAAGCCCACTGACTCTCATAACTACCTCGACTATACCTCTTCCCACCCCGCCACATGCAAAAATGCCATTCCCTATTCCCAGTTCCTCCGTCTCTGCCGCATCTGTTCCCAGGATGAGGCTTTCCACTCCAGGACATCTCAAATGTCCTCTTTCTTCAAGGATCGTGGTTTCCCTTCTACCATCATCAATGATGCCCTCACCCGCATCTCCTCCATTTCCCACACTTCGGCCCTCACCCCATCCTCCCGCAACCACAACAGGGACAGAGTTCCCCTTGTCCTTACCTACTACCCCACCAGCCTCTGGATCCAGCACGTTATCCTCTGCAACTTCCGCCACCTTCAACAGGACCCCACCACTAAGCACATCTTTCCCTCTCCACCTCCTCCGCTTTCTGCAGGGATCGGTCCCTCCGCTACTCCCTTATCCACACGTCCATCCCCACTGATCTCCCACCCAGGACTTATCCCTGTAAGCGTAAGCGCTACACCTGTCCCTACACCTCATCTCTTGCAACCATTCAGGGCCCCAAACAGTCCTTCCAGGTGAGACAACACTTCACTTGTGAGTCTGTTGGGGTCATCTATTGCATCTGGTGCTCCCAGTGTGGACTCCTCTACATCGGTGAAACCCGACGCAGATTGGGGGACCGCTTCGTTGAGCACCTCCGCTCTGTCCGCCACAACAGACAGGATCTCCCGGTAGCCACCCACTTCAACTCTACTTCCCATTCCCATTTAGATATGTCCATACATGGCCTCCTCTACCACCATGATGAGGCTAAACTCAGGTTGGAGGAGCAACACCTCATATACCGTCTAAGTAGTCTCCAGCTCCTTGGTATGAACATAGAATTCTCCAACTTCCGGTAATTCCCTCCCCCTCCCTTCCTCTATCCCTATTTCACTCTGCCCCCTCCCCCAGCTGCCTATCACCTCCCTCATGGTTCCGCCTCCTTCTTCTACTACCCATTGTTTTCAGGGCTATGACGTCAATGCTTCCCCTCCCCCACCCCTTTGTCTTTCAAATTACTGGTCTTTCAACTGACACTACACGCATTCTTCAAATCCTTCCCCATCTTTCATTCTTCAGTCCTGACGAAGGGTTCCGGCCCGAAACATCGACTCATCGTTTCTAACTGATGCTGCCCGACCTGCTGAGTTCATCCAGCGTACTGAAAGTGTTGCCCTGTACCAGAAAACCAGGTATGATTTGCGGAGAGCTATTTCAAGGGTGAAGAGACAACTTTGAACAAGGTTGGAAGCAACTTCAGATGCACAGCACCGCTGCCAGGGTCTGCAAGACATTACTTCCTCCAAAGCGAAACCCAATAGCATGAATGGCAGCGATGCTTCACTACCAGATGAACTCAATGCCTTCTATGCGCGCTTTGAAAGGGAGAACACAACTACAGCTATGAAGATCCCAGCTGGGCCTGATGACCCTGTGATTTCCGTCTCACAGGCCGATGTTAAGCTGTCTTTAAAGAGAGTGAACCCTCGCAGAGTGGAAGGCCCCGATGGAGTACCTGGTAAGGCTCTGAAAACCTGTGCCAACCAACTAGCGGGAGTATTCAAGGACATTTTCAACCTCTCACTGCTACGGGCAGAAGTTCCCACTTGCTTCAAAAAGGCAACAATTATGCCAGTGCCTAAGAAGAATAATGTGGGCTGCCTTAATGACTATCACCCGGTAGCACTCACATCGACAGTGATGAAATACTTTGAGAGGTTGGTCATGACTAGGCTGAACTCCTGCATCAGGAAGGACCTGGACCCACTGCAGTTTGTCTATCACCACAATAAGTCAGCAGCAGACACAATCTCAAGGGCTCTCCACATGGCTTTAGACCACCTGGACAACACAAACACCTATATCAGGATGCTGTTCATCAACTATAGCTCAGCATTTAATACCATCATTCCCACAATCCTGACTGAGAAGTTGCAGAACCTGAGCCTCTGTACCTCCCTCTGCAATTGGATCCTTGACTTCCTAACCGGATTGTGCAGATTGGTGATAAAGAAGGCAAGACAGCGGCTATACTTATTAGGAGTTTGAAGAAATTTGGCATGCCAACAAATAAACACTCAAAAACTTCTATAGTTGTACCGTGGAGAGCATTCTGACAGACTGCATCACTATCTGGTATGGAGGGGCTACTGCACAGGACCAAAAGAAGCTTCAGAAGATTGGAAATCTAGTCAGCTCCATCTTGGGCACTAGCCTACAAAGTACCCAGGACATCTTCAGGGAGTGGTGTCTCAGAAAGGCAGCGTCCATTATTAAGGACCACCAGCACTCAGGGCATGCCCTTTTCTCACTGTTACCATCAGGTAGGAGATACAGAAACCTGAAGGCACACACTCAGCGATTCAGGAAAAGCTTCTTCCCCTCTGCTATCCAATTCCTAAATGGACATTTAATCTTTGGACATTACCTCACTTTTTAAAAAAAAATACAGTATTTCTGTTTTTGCACATTTTAAAATTCTATTCAATGTTTGTATACTGTCATTGATTTACTTGTTTATTTTTTTATTCTACTTATTTTTTTTCCTCTCTGCTAGATTATGTATTGCATTGAACTGCTGCTCCTAAATTAACAAATTCCACATCACATGCCAGTGATAATAAACCTGATTCTGAAATTATCTGAACAATAGGTATTGAAGTAGGAACAAAATCTGCAGCTGCTGAAAATCTTCAATAAATACAGAAAATCCAGGAAACTCATCAGATCTGGTAGCATCTGTAGAAAGGGAGGTTGCAAGTTAAAATACGGCATCAGATACAATTCTAAAAGGGCTATCTCTGAGATTTGTGCCTCTACAAATTATGATTGATCAAGTGACTAATGTTGCAGAACAGTGAAGCACACACACCAAAATCACTGCAAAGCGAAAACTTCTTTTGAATGTCCAAAAAAATTAGAAATCGCAGCCAGTCATAAATATTACACTGCAAGGACAATAAACAGGAGCATAAATAGACCTTATGGCATCATTCAGCAAGATCATGGTTAAACTTTCACTTCTACTCCGTTTTCCTGTCCATATCTTTTGAGGTGCAAAAGATAAGTTTTTCACTGTACCTAAGCACATGTGACAATAACACACCAATTTATTGAAAATCAATCAATCTGTCTTTTGAATGAACTCTACGATTGAGCTTCCAGAACCCTATGAGTTAAAGAATACCAACCACTCCCTACTTCGGAGTGAAGGAATTTCCACTCATCGTTTCCCTAACAGCTTGCCCTTTATTGGGAAACTGTGACCCTTGCTTCTAGACTCCATCTAGGGATAAATATTCTTTCTGCGTCCATCTGATTGAGCCCTGGAAGCATTTTCTAAGTGTTATCGAGGTTACCTCTGGTACTTTTAACTGTATAGAATGAAGGCTTACTCTGCTCAGTCTTATTTATTTCATAATTTAAAAATTATACAAAGGAAGATATGACTCATAAAACATGCTTACTTGGCTGATAAATTTAATACCGGCTAACTTTTTTTTTACAATGAAATAAAAAGATATAACACTATGCCAGTTGTGTAGTGCTCTGGGGTGATACACCCTTTTCATCGTTTGAAGAGTTTTCCCACCCATCTCTCCTTGTCTATGTACAGTAGTGGAAGGAGCTCAGACTGCTCCATCCTCACAGAGACTTAGCATTGGCTGCACCAACCTTCAGTGCATCTCACAGCATGTATTCCTGCAGCCTGGGCTATGCCAGGTAGCAGTATTCCCTTATAGACATATCGCTCCGCTGAAAGACCAGCAAGTTTTGAGCAGACCAAAGGGCATCTTTCACTATGCTGATGACTTTCCAGCAACATGTTATGTCTGTCTCCATGTGTTTTCCTGGGAACAGCTCATTGGAGAGTCCTCTATTACACAGATGCTGTACTACACAACGGGATGAACTGGAAAACAGACTCTTGCATCCATCTCTACACCCTCTCAGGAAATCCTGAGTCTGCAAAGAGGTGGATAACTGTTTCTTCCCCACTGCAGCTGTCTTGAAGGCAGAGTACATTGGGGTGATATATGATCTGTACAGGAAGGCCCCTGTCACCACCAGCCAAGTGAGATCTTGGTGTTTGTTGGTCACGTCTGTCAATAAAGCATTCTATCAGATGGCTGGATTGTTTTCTCAAGGAACAAACCCACATAATCCAAAGTGTCTCTGTCCCAGTGTCTGTAGTACATTCTGTGCTGACCGCTACTTGACGGAGTTGTGGTCAAAAGTGTTTACGTGGAAGAAGTCTTCCATAAAAGACAGGTATTGCAGCAACGTACAGCTGACTGGGACGTTGCATGGTAAAGGGCCAGGCCTGTCTTCTGCAAGATCAGGGACAGGTGGAACTTCCAGTCCTTAAAATACCTGGTGCCCATGTGCTTTGGGTCCATTCTCTGCCTGATGCAGCCACACATGAAGCTGGTTATCAGAATGAGAGAAAACATTTGGTACATTTTACCCCTTATTCTCTGGGGACATGCATCATGGACCACCATACCTATTCCATTTTGGGCCTCTAGATAAACTGGAAATCATCAGGATTAAGGACCAAGCCACAACTATGCCAGGGACAGTAGCCTTGACAGCATATCACAACTGATGATGAAGTCCTTCTCTGCTTCAACAAATCCAATTTTTGTTTGACATTTCTAATCCACTCCACCCAATTCTTGTTACATGCCTCAGCCTCTCAAAACCAGATTCCCAGCACCTCCAGGTAGTCAGACCCGAAGTAAAGGGGACATTGGAACAATCAGGCCAGTCGCATAACAGCAAGGTCTCACTAATCGATCCCTTCTTGTACAGGAAACTTGCTGCCCTAGCAACTAATCCAATAGGCCCTTATTCCACTCCTATATCAAGGACATTCCCTTTTAGCTAACGAGATCAAAAGTGTACACAGTACACCTGGAGCTGTTTCACCAGAACTTTATAAATGCAATAGACCTCTTTAAAGGAGTACTTGTATATAAGAAGATATGACAATGTCTTGAATAGCTGATTGCTGCACTTGCATGTCAAGTTTCAGGACTTTTACAACAACAGTAAAATTAATATATAAGAAAGTTAAAAGGTTTTACTTGATTTCCTTCTTCTAAGAATATAGAACAATATCTTGGAACCACACACTTCTAGAATGGACCACTGGGTGTCACTATAGGCAAATAAAATTTACTGACGAGGAATTTCACTGTTAATTAAATGGATCTCTCCCATTCACATTCTCCAGTGGTCTTCAATAACATGAACTCTGGTCTTCAGTCAATCCAATTCACTTCAAAGACATCAAGACAATAGAAAAGCTGGGGCCTGACATTAACTTATCCGTTTTCTTTCCCCAAGAGATGTGCTTCAAAGCTACCTGCCTGTTAAGCTAAGCTTTCTATACAGGTACTAGAGTGTCTTTCATCAAGGTAGGAGGAAAATTTCATTGGTATGTTCTGACCATGAAAAGCAGGATACACCTAGCCTGGCCATTATTGGCACATCACCTTACTCCTAATTACTAACAGTGGTGAACAGTTGCCAGCAGTACCACTGGATGTCACTTATAAGCAACTTGCTCATGTTGGTTTGCACCAAAAACACTTGAATACTTACTCTGATATAGTCTGAGCCAAACATATATTCAAGCTGAATTCTAGGTGAAGTAAGTGTAATTACCCTCTAGTATTAAAGCAGCATTTAACTGAGTTTGTTATCAATGACTGGCTACAAAAGTGGAGAAAACACACTAGTAACTAGAATCATACCTTGGACAAAAAAGTACTTAAGTAATTTAGACCAATTACATCAGTCCCAAATGATCACTGACTGAGCCCCCTACCATAGCCACTGGATACAATCATTTTCAACATTTCTTCAATACAAATGTTTAAGGTTAACCTTTCATTAATAACTGCAAAGAGTTTACCTCCATTTGCCATTTATCAAACTAAAACATTTTTATGCCATCTTCTAAGATTCCATTACTGTAGACAAAGCTCCACTAACAATATTCCAGGGGGCAGCAATGGTCAGGAATTCAAATAAACTATTTAAATACCTTGACTCCAGTATCACTCAGAAGTTGTGTATTCTGCAGTGACTGGCTCACACACCCAACAAAGTACAGGCACAAAACAGGAGTCTGAAGGACAACTACCCACTTCGATGGATGGCAAGAGTCCTAATATTGTTCAAGAAATTTAAACATTACCCAGGTCAATGCAATCTTCTTGAATATGTCAAGTGTGTTTTATCAACAGTAATTACCACAGCCCTTCCCTAATATGCAACCTCCAAAAGCTACAAGCAAAACAAAAGTGAGTGGGAGAACTGTCATTCCAAATTATGTACCATTTTCACATGTTTCATTATCAATTGGTCAAAGTACTTAAATTCTAATTAGCAGTATTGTATCATTGCAGTGTCTTAAGAAGGCAGCTCATCAATTCCATCATGATGGAAATTATCACTCCCTTAATTTCACTGACACAATTATTCCAAACTGATTTTCTTATATTTTACTGAGAATGATAAATAGGTAGATTACAGTGTTATGTATTTTTGGAATAATAAACATTTACAAGATTGTGGGAAATACATTTTTTTTATTCTATATCAATGTACTGGAGACAGCATGTATACCTCTCAATCCTGTACCATATATGGAGCAAGATGACAATTCAATGACATTCCAAACCAAACAAAAATGAATCTACCTGCAGGATTTGTGATTATGAAAGAATAAGATTCCATCCAGGAATGATAATGTATCTTCTTTATTTAATTATCCTTAACAAATTAAGACAGAAAATGACAAACGACACACTAGAACTCAGGAGGAGGGAGGTCTGTTAGTAAAATGGGTCTACCAAAATATTGCCTATTTCCATTTAAATTTCAAATCTGTATATAATTTGTTTATTTGAAGGATTTCTAGGCAGAATAATGAAAAGTATAAACCAGTTTCTCAAATCCAGAATTCTAATCTGAAATGCAATGCCAGTGAGGAGTTAATTTAGCTATCTACTGTTTTATTATTAATTTTCCAAGGAACTTTGTCATTAAATACTGATAATCGCAATGACATGGAAATTAACTTTTGGGCGTAATTCCTGGATCAGTTCCAAGAGGATGTCTTATGTTCCTAATTAAGTCATTTCCATGGAAGGTGAAGGCAAAGTTTGGAGGTGTTACCACCTGAAAATCTCTCAGTTCAGGCACTGAAGTATATTGCTGTACCTTCACCAAGTTATGGCCAAAATGCTGATAATATTTCACTTTTCACTTTTCAGCATAATTGTATAAGGGCTAAGAGAGTTGTAAAAGAGCGCCTGAAGGCTTTGTGTGTCAATGCAAGGAGCATTCGTAATAAGGTGGATGGATTGAAAGTGCAGATTGTTATTAATGATTATGATATAGTTGGGATCACAGAGACATGGCTCCAGGGTGACCAGGGATGGGAGCTCAACGTTCAGGGATATTCAATATTCAAGAGGGATAGACATGAAGGAAGGGGAGGTGGGGTGGCGTTGCTGGTCAAAGAAGAGATTAACACAATAGAAAGGAAGGACATAAGCCGGGAAGATGTGGAATCGATATGGGTAGAGCTGCGTAACACTAAGGGGCAGAAGACGCTGGTGGGAGTTGTGTACAGGCCACCTAACAGTAGTAGTGAGGTCGGAGATGGTATTAAACAGGAAATTAGAAATGTGTGCAATAAAGGAACAGCAGTTATAATGGGTGACTTCAATCTACATGTAGATTGGGTGAACCAAATTGGTAAAGGTGCTGAGGAAGAGGATTTCTTGGAAAGTATGCGGGATGGTTTTTTGAACCAACATGTCCAGGAACCAACTAGAGAGCAGGCTATTCTGGACTGGCAATGAGGAAGGGTTAATTAGCAATCTTGTCGTGAGAGGCCCCTTAGGTAAGAGTGACCATAATATGGTGGAATTCTTCATTAAGATGGAGAGTGACATAGTTAATTCAGAAACAAAGGTTCTGAACTTAAAGAGGGGAGGTGCAATGAGACCTGGGTGTCATTATACACCAGTCATTGAAAGTTGGCATGCAGGTACAGCAGGCGGTGAAAAAGGCGAATGGTATGCTGGCATTTATAGCGAGAGGATTTGAGTACAGGAGCAGGGAGGTACTACTGCAGTTGTACAAGGCCTTGGTGAGACCACACCTGGAGTATTGTGTGCAGTTTTGGTCCCCTAATCTGAGGAAAGACATCCTTGCCATAGAAGGAGTACAGAGAAGGTTCACCAGATTGATTCCTGGGATGGCAGGACTTTCATATGAAGAAAGACTGGATGAATTGGGCTTGTACTCGTTGGAATTTAGAAGATTGAGGGGGGATCTGATTGAAACGTATAAGATCCTAAAGGGATTGGACAGGCTAGATGCAGGAAGATTGTTCCCGATGTTGGGGAAGTCCAGAACGAGGGGTCACAGTTTGAGGATAAAGGGGAAGCCTTTTAGGACCGAGATTAGGAAAAACTTCTTCACACAGAGAGTGGTGAATCTGTGGAATCCTCTGCCACAGGAAACAGTTGAGGCCAGTTCTTTGGCTATATTTAAGAGCGAGTTAGATATGGCCCTTGTGGCTACGGGGGTCAGGGGGTATGGAGGGAAGGCTGGGGCGGTGTTCTGAGTTGGATGATCAGCCATGATCATAATAAATGGTGGTGCAGGCTCGAAGGGCCGAAGGGCCTACTCCTGCACCTATTTTCTATGTTTCTATGTTTCTAATATCATGGAAGCTTGTTAATATGTAGGGTGTCCATAAATCAAGAGTTCTTAACCCAGGCTTAGCCTGTATTCAAATTCAATTATTCAGATTCTCTTAAACCAGAACAGTAATGTGTTTTCCAACTCTGTTCAATTATTCTAGCATTATTGTGACACTTAACTACATTTTTTTTTGTTTTCAGATGGGATATAAGAAAATAATTAATTTCAAAAATGAAACTTTATTCTATCATCAACACAGCTTGGATGTAAATTACTGCATATTTTGCATGTTCTCCATTGAGATGGAGTCCAGCTGCTACATTGTACAACCAACAAAGCTGATGTGCTACAGAGGACTAAAATAAAGGACAATACTTTTGAGAATAGAGCCCTAAATATGGAAAAAATGTACTGGTGAATACATCCTTTGCCTCAGCATCTTCTTGGTACTATGTTTACGCAAAGTGTTTAAACAGAAAGGCTTTGTGTTTTTGTACAGGTAAAGCAATATTGATTTACTTACCTGGTTAATGTGTTTTGAAGAGCATTAGGCTTCATTAAGCATGTCTTATTGTTTAGTGCAGATGGATGCCAGACCCCAGCCTGAGAGAGCAGGCAGTTAAGTTTGATGATCTCACCAGTTGGTTTCCCATAATCCTTTGTGGTTTGTTCTTGAACCTTTCTTCAGCAGTTCTATTAGCAATCTGGAAACCAGGCAAAATAATCTAGGAAGGAAGATATCAGGCCAACTAGTGGAAAGAAAATTGTACGGAGGGGTTGGAGGGCTTTTCATGATTAGTGGCGAGCAGCATCTCCAAAATAGCATACTTTGGTGATGAATTCCTTCTCTATTCTATGTTGGTGCTTCACAAATCTGTTACATTCTTTGTAGAAGCTGAAGCATCAAATCAGTAAGATACATTTGTAAGGGGGTTTCGTCTCTTATGTTACTGTGCAGGCGAATTAAAATGGCTTCTTTGTTATGTTATACTTGGGAATGCTTCTTTGTTATGTTAAACACTGAGAAAATCCTTCCCGCTAGCAATTTGTTGAATCACATTACTGATAAGAAGATGTTATTAACCAATTGGGATAGTTGTTATGTTTTTGGTGTATTTGAAGATACTGTATGCGCGGGGTTTTGAGGGAGAAGGCGGGAGAGAGGGACAGAGGATGAACCAGGTGCTGTGAGTCCGCTAACGGGGTCGGACCCCGAGGAGGGTGTTCAGCAAGGAGACGGAGACGGACTCATGTGGAGCGTCTGGTCAACCACCATTGTTGGTCCCAGGTGGCCGGTCAAGGTGGTCCGAGGGGTCGCAGAGTGAATAAGAAGAGTCCTGAGCTTCCACTGTTTTGTGCACGAAGAGATTGAACTTTGATAAGCGTGGCGCCTTTTATTTTCCTTTTATATTTTATTCTCTATTAATTATAGTTCCAGTAATATCTATAAACTGTAAATCATTTAATCGTATCTGATGTATTGTCTGTTATTTGGGCGGGGTGGGGTACATCACACAGCATCCACACAAACTAATTACCCAGTTTGGCGGGGCTGAGGGCTGTTTCCCTAGACGACAGCGAGCCAAGCGACCCTGAGGCTGGCCAGGGGGGCTACACACATTAAACATTCTTGGGTAAAAATTTAATAATTGAGATGCTGGGGAAATACAGTAAATACATTGAGTTACATTTTGCTGGCCTAGTCACATACCTAGACCCAGCACACCTGCATTCTCAACAGCTGCAATATGTTGAAGGTTCAGTGCTTCAAAGAGTGGCAAAATGCCAACTTGGAGAGTTCAAGGAATGCAATCCCAGATTTATCAAATGTAATACATTCAGTGGCTACTTCATCAGGTATCTCCTATACTGAAAAAAAATGGCCACTGGTCCTCATGGTCTTCTGCTGCTGTAGCCGGTCCACTTCAAGGTTCAATGGGTTCAGAGATGCTCTTCTGTACACCACTGTTGTAATGTATGGTTATTTAAGTTACTGTCACCTTCTTGTTAGCTGGAACCTGCCTGCCCATTTTCCTCTGCCCTCTCTCATTAATAAGGCATTTTTGCCCCCAGAAAGGGCACTCACTTGATATTTTTTTTGTTTCTTGCACCATTGTCTGTAAACTCTAGAGACTGTTGTGCATGAAAACTCTATGAGATTAGCAGTTTCTGAGCTATGAAACCACACCATTAGGCACCAACAATCATTCCAAGGTCAAAATTACTTAGATCACATGCTTCCCCATTCTATTTTTAGGTCTAAACAACAATTGAACCTCTTGACCATGCTGGTATACTTTTATGCATTGAGTTGTTGTACATTTACACATTGAGTTGTTGCCATGATTGGCTGAATAAATACTGGTATTAACAAGCAGGTGTGCAGGTGTACCTAATAACATTGTCACTGAGTGTATCTACAGAGACATCAACATTAGAGACATCTTGGGTGCAGGAGGAACAGAGATTGTTTAGGGTAAGCCCGTCAAGAATCATTGTGTGAAGTGTCATTCACCAGCACTACCATACAAAGCACTGGAAGAACTCAACAGGCCAAGCAGCATCTATTTAAAAGAGTAAACAGTTGATGTTTCAGGCCAAGACACTTCATCAGGACTGGAAATGGAGACGGAGGAGAAGGAGATGGCAACGCGACGCAGCTCGCAGCGATCACTCCGGTGGTGATGTCTGTTATTTGTCAAGTAGGGTGCCATGCACAATCCTGATTTGATGGAGACGGATGTGAGAGTACGGAGGAACATCTAGTGAAACTTCTGAAATGCTTGCTTCGCTGCTGCTGCTACTGTGTGGTCCAGAATCTCCGGAGGAGAAGGCCCCGAGTCCTCAGCTTTGCTTGTTGTTCGGCAGCTAGGGTGGGGTCGAAGCACCCGGCAGAGGATGGTGATCGGAGAGGCTGGTGCTTGGAGAGGCTGTGTCGGAGGGGCTGGTTGGAGGCTCAAAGTTTTTGGACGGACTCAGAGTCTGCTGCAGTCGGGTGCTTCCAATGGTGCTGCATCGGCAAGTTGGCGGCGCTTGGAGGTTCATGGCGGGAAGAGTTCCTCCCTTCTGCCGCCTGCATGGGATGATGAGTCTATTGGGACTTTGAGACTTTTTTTTTACCGTGCCCATGGTCTGCTCTTTATCAAATTATGGTATTGCTTTGCACTGTTGTAACTATATATTATAATTATGTGGTTTTGTCAGTTTTAGTCTTGGTTTGTCCTGTGTTTTCTTGTGATATCATTCTGGAGGAACGTTGTATCATTTTAAAATGCATGCATTTCTAAATGACAATAAACGAGGACTGAACTGAACTGAACTGAAAGAAAGAGGAGAAGTCAGAGTAAGAAGCTGGGAGGAGGGGTGGCAGAAGTACAAGGTGGTAGGTGATAGGTGAAACTGAATGAGGGGGAAGTAAAGAGATGGGAAGTTAGTAGGTGAAAGAGGTAAAGTGCTGGACAAGGAGGATGAAACTAGAGGGAAGTGATGGGCAGAGTAAGGAGAGGTGAGGGAGGGAAACAGGAATGGGAAGGAGAGAAGGGGGTACAATTACCGGAAGTTCTGGGTTATTAAAATAAATAGATGGAAAGACTTTTTGGATAGTTTATGCAACATTTTTTTTTAATATACTTTCTATTTTTCACATTGCTTATCTGAACTGTGGAATTTGATTCAGTCATTCAATACTCCAAGAGTATGGATCAGCTGTGTGGCTCTTTATCACTACTTGGAGATTTTGTTGATGAAAATTAAATATTGTAGTAACGAAATCCTGAATAGAGCATTTTCCTTTGCAAATTTGTAACTTCCAGTATATGTTCCATTTCTTTTGCAATATAACACAGAACAAGTTATACAGTGATCAAATGCTTGAGAATAAAATTAGTCTAAAATTACATAAATGATGCTTCATGTTAATCTGAGATTATATTCTCCTATGCAACTCTTGGAGGACTACCTCAAGGAGGAAGGGCTATAATAGGGCTCTAAAGAAGAAAACCCTCAGACAGATCAACTATAAACCCGTAGGTTGTAAATTTTCCTGGTAACATCTTTTTTCAATAAGTACTAGTTTAAATAAGTAATTATTTCTTCAAAATATCCACAATGATTTCTAGTGATTTAAATAGTTACAAAGAGGTGGAAGATACTGACTTAAGGGTGCTATTCAAACATGGCAAGATGTTTTGTTTGGCTGCTCATGCTGGATTGTTTAGCAATTCAAAATGTTAGATTTCTGAAAACAAAGATAAAGGGAAAGCATCAAATCATAGTCAGATGCATGTTGATTATGATATCAAAGTTCAGTATTCTTTCAGGTACTACATTTGAGTCAAGGTGTTATAAGGGCAGAAACGACAGACAAAAACAGACACAGAGACTAACATTAAGAGATTGGCCTTTGCTCTTGGAAATTTCTAACATGCAATTTTAGAAAAGGCAGTCAATTTGAGATTGCCTCTTTTGTTTCATTATTAATGAAAAAAATTTCAAAGCTCCTTCATGCCTCAAAGCTTCAAATCATTGACAGAAGGGGCTTGATTCAAGTGTTATTATTCATTCTTGGGATAACATTCAGTAGGCATGCTTCTACCTGACCCCAGAATAGAACAAAATGGCAGATCCGAGTTTTAATGGCGAGAGATTTCTTTGGTGTCTACTACAACTTTAATATTTAGGTTTCTGTAAGATCTTGCACTTCATTTTGAAGAACTTTAGCTCTTTGAAAACTTGAGCTGAAATCCTATTATTAGATACAAGAAACTCTCTAGCAGCGGAGATAGGTCAGAGAATTTCTGGAAAGAAGTGCTGCTTCCAACAACACCTGTATGACAACATGATGGTTACATAACACGTTTGTCTGTTAAGCTGACACTACAGCCTATACTTTTCACAGAACTAGCATGTGCAAAGGTGGGGAGGAATACCAAATTATGAGCATTCTCTGTAGGAGATAAAGATGGCCAAAATAAAACATTTATTACATTTCTGGTGTAATCAAACACTTCAACTGCCTTTTCCCTGTTGTGGTCCAGCATCCACCTACTGTAAAGAATAGGACAAGATTAGCAAAACGGATAGAGATGGTGCTCGGTACTCAGTGTCAGAGAGCTGATCGGAGGCTCGAAGTTTTCGGATGGCTCAGAGTCGGACTGCAGTCGGGCAAGGCAGGGAGAGTTTTTCTTCCTTCTCCCGTCTGCGAGAGATGTGGGACATCTGAGAGACTTTGAACTTTTTACTGTGCTCATGGACTGTTCGTCATCAAGTTATGGTATTGTTACACTGTTGTAATTATATGTTACAATTATGTGGTTTTGTTAGTTTTTTCAGTCTTGGTCTGTCCTGTGTTTTGTGATATCACACCGGAGGAAATATTGTATCATTTCTTAATGTATGCATTACTAAATGACAATAAAAGAGGACTGCGTGTCTTCATAATCTAAAGTACCCCGTTTTATGCAAAGCCTTAGGAAATTGTGGAGCCATGAACTTCATCTCCAGTTCTGCAACTCACTTAGGGTGACTATTGGCATCACAGTAGCCTCTCTTATAAGTGCCATTCTTCTCCGGTGACTAAGTTTAGAGGGGTGGCCTGACCCAAGCAGTTTGGCTGTCATTTCATATATTTTCCACTTTTTTGCAATGGACTGCACTGAGTTCCAAGGAATGTTCAATACCTTTGAGATGGTTTTGTCCCCTTCCCCAGAATTCTGGTTCTCTACTATCATCTCCCTGACTTGCCTTCAATGCTCTTTTGTCTTCATTTTGATTTGGTCTGTTGAAAGTCTATCATACTGTTAGACCTCACAGAGAGAGGGGGTGTTCATTCTTACGAATTCATTGAAAACAGGTGAGCTTCCAGTTCTCTACATCGACAAATTGGGTGAGTTGGTAAAGTAGGAAAGTTAGCGTAGTAATTGCAAAAGGGATGAAACCTTTTTCAGCCTCAATTTTGGCTTTTAATTTTCAGTGATTTGTTGACAGGGATTGGAGTTTTTCTTTTGATTTGACATGATGCACAATGTTTTCTAGATTAGCTCAAAAATCCTACTTCAGTATGTTTTAAATTTAGAAAATGAGACAGTAAAATGTGGAGACTTGAATATTTTTCAAGGCATTGTATGTTTGAATGTCCAAGAATGGGATCTATGTACATTTGCAAAGGCAGGGATCGCCTGGGATAGTCAGCATTGCTTAAGCAGTGGAAACCCTGCCTCTATAAATGGTTGCTTTTTTTCAAAAGTTAACTGAGAAACTGATAAAAGCAGGGTGGTTGATTTTGTCTGTATGGACTTTAAATTAGTAAATTAATTTATTATTGTCACATATACAGTGAAAAATCTGACTGCATACTATTGATACAAATCAATTGATCACAACAGTCCATTGAGATAGTATAAGGTAAATCAATAACATAGTGCAATATAAAGTGTTACAATACAGAGAAAGTGCAGCACAGGTAGGCAGTAAGATACAAGATCATAACAAGGTAGATTGTGAGGTCAAGAGTCCATCTTATTGTACTAAGAAACCATCAATAGTCAATAGAGGCTGTTATACAGCCTGCTGGTACATGCTTTCGGGCTTTTGTATCTTCTGCCTGATAGGAGGGTGGAGAAGAGAGGAAGTCTGGAATGGATAGGATCTTTGACTATGGATGCTGTTTTACCAGGGCAGCAAAAAGTGCAGAGTCCGCAGAGGGGAGGCTAGTTTCTGTGTTGTGCTGAGATGTGTCCACATCTCTCTGTAGTGTCTTGCTATCAGGTGCAGAGCAGTTCTCATACCAATCAGTACTTATGACATTGGAGGTCATTAAGCCCATCACATTTATGCCAATTCTCAGACTTATCATTCCCATTCCTCCAATTCTTTCCCTGTAACTTTATTGCTCTCACATATCCATCAATCAATAACCCCACCCATTGATTCTCCTGGCCCCAAACAACTCCAGGGAGAACATACAGTCGGCAATTAACCCAGCAGCACGTCTTTTGGAGGTGCAAAGAAGCAGAAGGCCCACAGGATACTTATGTGCTCCCAGACAAAATGTCCAAAGTCCATGAAGACAGACATCAAAGATCATAATTGAACTCTGGTCACCAGAGATGCCTTTATGCATCTACTCTCTAGCAGAAAATGCCCAAAGGATAACTGCCAAAAGGGACAAATTCTATGCTGATGAAGGCATACATGTAAAATATTGTATAATATATAATTATTTTAAATTTTGGAAAGAGCTGGAAGAATTTTGGTAGTTCCCTTCATATTTTATGTGATCATCACTTCACTGATTCTTTGATGCAACACAGCATCTTCTTGCTATACAGAATTGTGACAACGAAGCTTACAATATAAATGGTCACTAAAAGTCATAATTTTTTTCAAAAAGTTTGAATATGCGTGCATATCGAGCTGTATTCATTTCTTTAAGAAAGGGAACTAACTGAAACTGTGAAAATTTACGACTATATTCTTTTTTGCAATTTTGCTCATTTCCACCATGTTACTTCTTTAAGGGGCTGCTAAGAAAATATACTTATATAATCAAAATGACCAAAATTACAATTGAACTTCAATTTGACCTACCTGCAATTATAAGTAGCTGCATTGCCCAAAGGAATTTCACGTGCTTCATTATCACTTCTGTAGCTTGATGGAAACTGTAGATTTAAAATAAAAGCGTTGACCAACCTTCTGTCAAAATGAAATGTTCTCTTTCTACATTTCAGACTAGATTTCCAAACACAGTGGGATTTGCTATATAAATAGGATGATCAGAATAATGTTACATTAGAAGAGCAGTCTTTCTTCATAGTGATGTGTTATATATAAAATCACATTGCTGTTCAATAACATATTACCTGCCAGTTACACAGACACAGAGCGTAGAACAGTACAGCATAGTAGAGGCATTTTGGCCTTTTGTGCCAAATATCTTGTACTGTCTTTACTCTCTCAAGGAATTAGCACTCCTCCACACTGAACAAGACCGAAAATAAGCACTGAAAATAGCAAGAACATTAAACGTGTTATAATGCTATGAGCTAGAGCTTTTAAATTTTTTTCTCTGGATTAAAATCCATTAAATAAAACTGTTGCAAAACTTTTACTTACTTCCTACAACTAATTAAAGTCATGTAACAAATTCCCTGATACATGCCATACCCAGCAATGCCCTTCATATCAGATTCTTGGAAAAGAAGCTGGGGATTGAACAACCAATCCAAACAAGTCTCTTATCACAGTTGTAACAATTATATCTGCTGGATTTAACCCGTCAAGAAAGGAATAAGTATTTCTCAGTTGAATCTAAATAGGAAAGACACAATTATTTCATTTACAAGTGGAAGCTAAAGAATTGACACTTGGTGTATGGCAATATTCAGTTTCCTTCTCATTATACTTGTATGTTTCTAACACTGTTTTGAAGGTGATCTAAATAAATTCCAGGATCAAGTTTTTTTAAAGGACCTAAGGGGCATCTTTATCAAACAGAAGGTCGTGGGTTTATGGATGAGCTACCAGAGGAAGCTGTAAAGGCAGATACAATTACAGAGTTCACAAGACAGTTAGACAGGTACATGGATAGGAAAGTTTAGTGGCATATGGGCAAATAAAGGCAAATGCAACTATCTCAAGTAGACTACTTAAGTGACATGGACAAGTTGGGCTGAAGGACTTGTTTCTGTGCTTTATAACTCTAGGACTATGACTTTCCCTCAAGATTCTTCCCATTGACAAATGTATTCATCTTGTACTGCAAATAAAGTATGTGCAACAACATTTTTTCACTTCCTTCAGTAGCAGCATTGACACAGATTGCAACACTCTACCCTGCTCCCCTCCACTCATTTCCTTGCAGCACTTCTGACTCTTAGCCTGTGTATTAGAAAATACAATAAACTTCACAAAAGAGGTTTACCCCCTGTACTGAAATTTAAAATGGAAGATTTAAAACCAATTCATCTAAAATCTATATTTCAAATTCCCTAAAAGTTGCATCATACAACTGACATCATGATCTTGCCCAAATCTGAGCTTCATGTACAGATTTATTTGTTAACATATAGTACAGTAGTACAAATTTTGACAGTTTGTCATTCCCAAAGGGCTCATTATTTTGCTTTCAATTCAGTTCAAATTCATATAATTTTTGTAAGTAATTAGTTGTTGCAAAATATTGCCAGAAGATTATTCTATATTTATTATATTGATAAAAACTTGATAAATAATATTGGTTTATAAACACAATTTATAAAATGCCAAGTCACTAGTGACTAGACAGCTGTGTCCATTACAAAGAGCAAATAATTATTAAAAGGTTAGGGAAAAAAGTACATACTTACAATCTGAAAAGAAATATAGTAAAATGCTGGAATAACAGCATTAGCTTTGTTTCTCTCTCTGCATGGATGTTGACAGAGCTATTGAGTATTTCCAGCATTTTTTGTTTTTATTTAGTGAATTATTTTCATTATACCGGCAATCAATCCTCTCAATTATAGTAACTTGGAAATATCAATCATTTAAAATTATATACTCATTCATTTACTACATTACTCTTTATAGAGATCAATTACAGACATGGGCAAAGAAGTAGCAGATGGACTTTAATCTGGGCAAGTCTGCAATGTTGCACTTCAAGCAGTCAAAAGAAAGGAGAATGTACACAAAAGCACTGAACATACTTCAGAACTCAGTGCAGTCCATTGCAAAAAAGTGGAAAAATATGAAATGACAGCCATATTGCTTAGGTCAGGCCAATCCTATAAACTTCCCAGTCAGAATCCGACCTTAACCCAATCGAACATCTCAGGGAAAACCTCAAGATTGCTATCCACCACCATTCTCCAACTAACCTGGCTCAACTTAAACAACTTTGCAAGGAGGAATGGGAAAATCTTTCTCCATTATGTTGTGCAAAGCTCATAGAGACTTATCCCAAAAGACTACTGGCTGTAATAGCTGCGAGAGGTGGTTCAACTCAGAACTGAGCAAAGGACAATGAATACTTTTGAACTGCTGACATTACAGTTTTTGAATTTTTAGTTTTTCATGCTTTACAATTTCCCTGTTTTTCGGGATCTACTGTGAAAAAAGGAGCATGTTATTCACAAATTAAAATTCTCAGTTATGTTGATCAAAATGCCTGGCTGAAATACTGATTTATGTTATTTCTTCAGCGGTTTGAATGGGGCACGACTGTGCAAGCACATTTAGGTCAGCCAGTGAGAACAGCGAGAAGAGTTTAAAAGCGAGCAGAGTTTAAAAGGTGACGGTTATTTCTTCAGCGGTTTGAACGGGGCACGGCCGCGCAAGCATGTGGAGGTCAGCCAGTGAGAACAGCAGAAAGAATTTAAAAAGAAGACGGATTTACAGAGCGGGCATCAGAGTAGTGGGAGACAGAGAAGAAAGGCTTTGGCTCAACAAGGCTTAGGCCATAAGGGATCGAGGCCAGGTAGGTTATCTGTTTAAAATAAAGACAGAAGGTATGTGTGTGAGGCCGATTTTCTGTGCTCACTGTCAGATGTGGGAGGTCTTGGAGACTCCTGGCCTCCCGGACAGCCACATCTGCACCAGGTGTGTTGAGCTGCAGCTCCTTAGAGACCGTGTTAGGGAACTGGAGTTGTAGCTCGATGACCTTCGTCCCGTCAGGGAGAGTGAGGAGGTGATAGAGAGGAGCTATAAGCAGGTAGTCACCGTGGGACCACAGGAGACAGAGAAGTGGGTAACAGTCAGGAGAGGGAAGGGCAAGAAGCAGGTACTACAGAGTACCCCAGTGGCTGTCCCCCTTAACAATAAGTATTCCTGTTTGAGTACTGTTGGGGGGGGTGGCCTACCTGCAGGAAGCACAATGGTCGCGCCTCTGGCAGAGTCTGGCCCTCTGGCTCAGAAAGGTAGGAAAAGGAAGAGGATGGCTGCAGTGATAGGGGACTCTATAGTTAGGGGGTCAGACAGGCGATTCTGTGGACACAGGAAAGAAGCGTGGATGGCAGTTTGCCTCCCAGGTGCCAGGGACCAGGATGTTTTTGATTGCATCCACGATCTCTTGAAGTGGGAAGGAGGACAGCCAGAGGTCGTGGTACATATTGGTACCAATGACATAGGTAGGAAAGGGGATAAGGTCCTGAAAACAGACTACAGGGAGTTCGGAGAGAAGTTGAGAAGCAGGACCTTAAAGGTAGTAATCTTGGGATTACTGCCTGTGCCACGTGACAGTGAGTATAGGATTAGAATGAGCTGGTGGATAAATGTGTGGCTGAGGGGCTGGAGCAGAGGTCAGGGATTCAGATTTCTGGATCATTGGGACCTCTTCTGGGGCAGGTGCGACCTGTACAAAAAGGACGGGTTGCACTTGAATCCGAGGGGGAAGAGTTTACACTAGAATTGCTGGGGGGTGGGAGCTAAACTGAAGTGACGGAGGAAAGGGAGGTTGGCTCACAAATAGAGAAAGCTTGGAGACAATGTGAATGAGAGGATAGGCAAGTGATAGAGAAGGGATACGCTCAGACCGATGGTTTGAGATGTGTCTATTTTAATGCAAGGAGTATAATGAATAAAGCGGATGAGCTTAGGTGGATCAGCACTTGGAGCTATGATGTGGTGGCCATTACAGAGACTTGGATGGTGCAGGGACAGGAATGGCTACTTCAAGTGCCAGGCTTTAGATGTTTCAGAAAGGATAGGGAGGGAGGCAAAAGAGGTGGGGGCGTGGCACTGTTGATCAGAGATAGTGTCACGGCTGTGGAAAAGGAGGAAGTCATGCAGGGATTGTCTACCGAGTCTCTGTAGGTGGAAGTTAGGAATCGGAAGGGGTCAATAACTCTACTGGGTGTTTTTTTATAGACCACAAAATAGAAACAGGGACAACGAGGAGCAGATAGGTTGAAAGGAGTACTAGTAACAGGGTTGTTGTGGTGGGAGATTTTAATTTCCCAAATATTGATTGGCATCTCCCTAGAGTGAGGGGTTTAGATGGGGTAGAGTTTGTTAGGTGTGTTCAGGAAGGTTTCTTGACACACTATATAGATAAGCCTACAAGAGAAGAAGCTGTACTTGATCTGGTATTGGGAAATGAATCTGGTCAGGTGTAGGTCTCTCACTGGAGAGCAATTTCAAGATAGTGATCACAATTCTATCTCCTTCACTGTAGCATTGGAGAGGGATAGGAACAGACAAGCTAGGGAAATGTTTAATTGGAGTAAGGGGAAATATGAGGCGATCAGGCAGGAACTTGGAAGCATAAATTGGAGGTAGACTTTCTCAGGGAAACGTACAGAAATGTGGCAAATGTTCAGGGGATATTTGCGTGGAGTTCTGAGTGGGTACGTTCCAATGAGACATGGAAAGGAAAGGTAGGGTACAAGATCCATGGTGTACAAAGGCTGTTGTAAATCTAGTCCAGAAGAAAAGAAGAAAGATTCAAAAAATCCTTCAGCCACGATTCAGTGGTGGCCACAACATCATACCCGACAATCTGTAAAAGTGTAACAAGATAATCCACCTTATTTCTTATACTCCATGCACTGAGATATTACACTTTGAATACTGTATTTGCTACCCTTTTTGATTCTGCATCCCTAGTGCACTGATACTCACCCTGCTGGCTGCAATGTTGTCCTATCATATGCCTGCCCTTCCTGACAGTCTGACTGCACGCTACCTTTGTTTTTTTACAATCTGCCCTATCCCAAGTCAAAAAACTAGGAATCTAGAAGATTATAAGGCTAGCAGGAAGGAGCTTAAGAATGAAATTAGGAAAGTCAGAAGGGGCCATGAGAAGGCCTTGGTGGACAGGATTAAGGAAAACCCCAAGGCATTCTACAAGTATGTGAAGAGGATAAAATGTGAGAGAATAGGACCAACCAAGTGTGACAGTGGAAAGGTGTGTATAGAACCGGAGGAAATAGTGGAGGTACTTAATGAATACTTTATTCACTAGGGAAAAGGATCTTGGCGATTGTAGGGATGACTTGCAGTGGACCGAAAAGCTTGAGCATGTAGATATTAAGGAAGAGGATGTGCTGCAGCTTTTGGAAAGCATCGTTGGATAAGTCACCGGGACTAAACGGGATGTACCCCAGGCTACTGTGGGAGGCGAGGGAGGAGATTGCTGAGCCTCTGGCAATGATCTTTGCATCATCAATGAGGACGGGAGAGGTTCTGGAGGATTGGAGGGTTGCGGATGTTATTCCCTTATTCAAGGAAGGGAGTAGGGATAGCCCAAGAAATTATAGGCCAGTGAGTCTTACTTCAGTGGTTGGTAAGTTGATGGAGAAGATCCTGAGAGGCAGGATTTATGAACATTTGGAGAGGCATAATATAATTAGGAGTAGTCAGCATGGCTTTGTCAAAGGCAGGTCATGCCTTATGAGCCTGATTGAATTTTTTTGAGGATGTGACTAAACACATTGATGAAGGTAGAGACGTAGATATAGTGTATATGGATTTTAGCAAGCCGTGATAAAGTACCCCATGCAAGGCTTATTGAGAAGGTAAGGAGGCATGGGATCCAAGGGGACATTGCTTTGTGGATCCAGAACTGGCTTGCCCACAGAAGGCAAAGACTGGTTGTGGACAGGTCGTATTCTGCATGGAGGCTGGTGACCAGTGGTATGCCTCAGGGATCTGTTCTGGGACCCCTACTCTTTGTGATTTTTATAAATGACCTGGATGAGGAAGTGGAAGGATGGGTTAGTAAATTTGCTGATGACACAAAGGTTGGGGGTGTTGTGGATAGTGTGGAGGGCCGTCAGAAGTTACAACGGGACATTGGTAGGATGCAAAACTGGGCTGAGAAGTTGCAGATGGAATTCAACCCGATAAGTGTGAGGTGTTTCATTTTGGTAGGTCAAATACGATGGCAGAATATAGCATTAATGGTAAGACTCTTGTCAATGTGGAGGATCAGAGGGATCTTGGGGTCCGAGTCTATAGGACACTCAAAGCTGCTACGCAGGTTGACTCTGTGGTTAAGAAGGCATACAGTGCATTGGCCTTCATCAATCTTGGGATTGAGTTTAAGAGCTAAGAGGTAATGTTGCAGCTATATAGAGGTATCAGGGAATAGAATTAGGTACAGTCAAGATTACTAGAGAGAAAGTGCTTGGGAAGCTAAGTGGACTAAGAATAGATAAGTCTCCCGGTCCGGATGAGGTGCACCCAAGGGTTCTGAAGGAGGTAGCTTTGGAGATTGTGGAAGCATTGGAAATGATCTTCCAGGAATCAATAGGCTCTGGCATGGTTCCGGAGAGCTGGAAGGTCGCAAATGTAGTTTCGCTATTTAAGAAAGGAAGGAGGCAGCAAAAAGAAAATTACAGACGTATTAGTCTGATATCGGTAGTTGGAAAGATATTGGAGTCAATCCTCAAGGACGAGGTTATGAAATACCTTGAGGTGCATGACAAGATAGGCCGAAGCCTGCATGGTTTCATGAAGGGAAGATCCTGCCTCACCAACCTATTGGAATTTTTTGAGGTAATCTCTAATAAGATTGATAAGGGAGAGGCTGTGGATGTTGTGTATTTGGATTTTCAAAAGGCCTTCGATAAGGTGCCGCATATGAGGCTGCTTAATAAGATGAGAGCCCATGGAATTACAGGAACGATATTGGAATGGGTGGAGCATTGGCTGATAGGCAGAAAGCAAAGGGTGGGAATAATAAAGGGGTCCTATTCTGATTGGTTGCCAGTTACTAGTGGTGTTCCACAGGGGTCGGTGTTGGGGCCGCTTCTTTTTACGATGTATATCGATGATTTGGATTATGGATTAAATGGTTTTGTGGCTAAGTTTGCGGATGACACCAAGATAGGTGGAGAAGCAGGAAATGTTGAAGAAATGGAAAGGTTGCAGAGAGACTTAGTCAGTTTAGGAGACTGGGCAAAGAAATGGCAGATGAGATACAACGTTGACAAATTACGGTTGTACATATTGGAAGAAGAAATAATCGGGCAGATTATTATTTAGATGGGGAGAAAATTCAAAGATCGGAAGTGCAAAGGGACTTGGGGGTCCTCGTGCAGGATACCCTAAAGGTTAACCACCAAGTTGGATCGGCGGTAAGGAAAGCGAATGCTATGTTGGCATTCATTTCAAGAGGAATAGTGTATAAGAGTAAGGAGGTGCTGATGAGGCTCTATGGGGCATTAGTGGGACCTCATTTGGAATACTGTGTGCAGTTTTGGGCCCCCTATCTTAGAAAGGATGTACTGATGTTGGAGAGAGTTCAGAGAAGATTTAAGAGGATGATTCCTGAAATGCAGGGGCTAACATATGAGGAGAGTTTGTCGGCTCTTAGAGTACAGAAGAGAGGGGATCTCATAGAAACACTTCGAATGTTGAAAGGGTTGGACAGAGTAGATGTGGAAAGGTTGTTTCCCTTGGTGGGTGAGTCCAGGACAAGAGGCCATAGTCTTAGAGTTAGAGGGTACCCAGTTAAAACAGAGATGAGGAGAAATTTTTTTAGCCAGAGGCTCGTGGATTTGTGGAACTCATTGCCACATACAGCTGTGGAGGCCTGATCATTGAGGGTGTCTAAGGAGGAGATTGACAGGTATCTAATTAGTCAGGGTATCAAGGGATACGGGGAAAAAGCCAGAAATTGGAACTAGATGGGTGAATAGTTTAGCTCATGGGGGAGCTGCAGAGCAGACTCGATGGACCGAATGACCTACTTCTGCTCCTTTGTCTTGTGACCTTGTGACCCTGGTCAGACCCTACTTGGGAGTACTGTGCTCAGTTCTGGTTGCCTCACTACAGGAAGGACGTGGAAACCATAGAAAGGGCGCAGAGGAGACTTACAAGGATATTGCCTGGATTGGGAAGCATGCCTTACTAGAATAGGTTGAGCGAACTCGGCCTTTTCTCCTTGGAGCGACGGAGGATGAAAAGTAACCTGACAGAGGTATACAAGATAATGAGAGGTATTGATCGTGTGGATAATCGGAGGCTTTTCCCCAGGGCTGAAATGGCTAGCACGAGAGGGCATAGTTTTAAGGTGCTTGGAAGTAAGTACAGAGGAGATGTCAAGGGTAAGTTTTTTATGCAGAGAGTGCTGAGTGCGTGAAATGGGCTGCCGGCAGCAGTGGTGGAGGTGGAAACAATAGGGTCTTTTAAGAGACTCCTGGATGGCTACATGGAGCTTAGAAAAATAGAGGGCTATGGGTAAAGCCTAGGTAGTTCTAAGGTAGGAACATGTTTGGCACAGATTTGTGGGCTGAAGGGCCTGTACTATGCTATAGGTTTTCTATGTTTCTATAACTTTTACAAGGCACTGTATTATGTGCAATTCTAGTTGCCACATTATAAGAACGAAATGGAGACTATGGAAAAGGTGCAGAAGTAGTTTACCACAATGCTGCCTGGATTAGAGAGTATGGGTTATAAAGAAAGATTGAGCAAACTTGGGTTGTTCTCCCTGGAGTGTCAGAAACTAAGAGGAGACCCGATGGAGGCTTTTTTTTAAGTTATGAGAAGCATAGGTTGCGTAGACAATCAGAATCTTTCCCCGGGCTGGAATGTTAATGCTCGAGGACATGCTTTTAAAGTGGGAAGGGCTGGTAGATAAAAGGAGACAAGAGGGGAAAGTTGTTTTTATGCCGAGTGGTAGACGCTTAGAATAGGTTACTAGGGGTAGTAGTGGAACCAGGCAGTTTGGTGGAGTTTAAGGTGTTTCGGGAAACATACATGAATACGAGGGGAATGGAGGGATATGGACAATACAAGGGCATTTAGTATAAGTTTACATCGAGTCTGGTGCTACATCATGGACTGAATGGCCTGTGCAGTGTAGTACTGTTCTAGGTTCTGGATATGATTAGCTTTTAAACCTTGAAGTTCTTCTTTACTCATTTTCACATATATGATAACTCTAAGGATCTAAATTTTAATTCCAAACATAATTCAATTCTCCATTGTCAGCAATATGTTTACTTTCTTTCTGGGATAGCATTTGCATATTTAGGTTTATTGATTTGGGTAATATTTAGGCACCAATTTTGAATACTGTAGTTATGAAAATGAAAACATCGTACATGAAATTTAAATCAATGGGTCAATTAAAACTGCCACAGTATCATTAAGTTCTGAAGACTAAGAGGATCAGAATAAAAGACAACCAAAATTAACTGACTGGACACCCTGTACATCTGAACAGGTTGATGTTGTTCTGTTGCGAGTTGTCTTCAAGTCAGCAGGATGAATGACACCATGCCTAGAAAAAGGAAACCCAGAGTGTGAGTGTTTCGAACAACAGAAAGTCAAAGCAAAAAAGAGCTGACAGCAAGGTGCATTTTTTTGAATTCATATACAGAATGCTAGTAGCACTGTATAGATCAGTTATTGTTATTCACCCATATTTTCACCCTTGAAAGCACTGGTCAGCTACATCCTTTAACTGCTAGTGTGTACCAAGGTACTGCTATTAGGTATTATGCTCTAGGAATTTGACTGAGTGACAATTTTTCAGTTCTGGATACAGCGTAATATGAAAGGAAACTTGCAAATGATAGCACTCCTGTGCTCTTAATCCCATTGTCAGACGAATGATTGACATTCTAGGTTTTGAAGATTTTGTCACGAACCCCATGACAGGTTGAAAAGGACTAGCAGAAATGGAACACACCTGGAGTCTGGTTTACTATATATTTATTACTACTATGAATTAATATCATTAAACTGAATAATATAATACAGGTTATTAACTATTATATTCCCTTCTAGGGAATGGTCTACTAACCCACGGCACAGGTTCACCACCAGCAGACCCCCACAGGCAAGCTCTTACCCGCACCGGTAATCACGGTTCGAAATTAATCGGTCCGTGCCTCCACCCTCGTGGGGTGGTCTTAAACTCCACCAGTGGTTTCTCGGGTAGCTTACGTGGTTCTCTTGTGTCGTGTCTCCTCGGCCGTTATCAGACCGAAGGATCAACTTTTTATAATCCATCCAAAATTCCAGCATCCATTAGCTCAACCACTCTGAGCTGCTACCATGGTGACTTCCCAGCTTATGTCTCAGCTCGCGCCATACTCTCTCCCTCTTTTAATTGCCTCCTTGTTCATTAGACTGCTGAACTTTCTAGCAGTTTCTCACCTGCGTGACACCTTCCCCCTACTGGGAAAATTTTGATCTTCGAGCAAAATTTTGATCACTCACAGATTCTACACACCAAGCACTACATTCTACTTCACAGAGTGTACATTAAGCATTTACACAGTTCCTCAGCATTTTTAACAGCGGGATAGGCGATCCGCAATGACATTGTCCGTACCCCTTAAGTGTCTTATCTCGATATCAAACTGCTGTAAACACAGGCTCCAGTTTAATAAACGGCGATCTCGATCTTTAATCTTATCTAAAAACACCAAAGGGTTGTGGTCAGTGTACACCACTAATAGCTTTTATGCGGGACTAACATAAACCTCAAAACGTTGTAATACAAAAATGATGGACAGCAATTCCTTTTTTTATTGTCGAGTAATTTTTCTGGTGCACATTAAACTTTTTGGAAAAGTATGCCACCGGATGTTCAATATCATCATCTACTCTCTGTAATAGCACTGCCCCTGCAGCTTCATCACTAGCGTCCGTCACTAGGGAGAACGGCTTAGTGAAGTCCGGCGCCTTTAGCACTGGATGGTGACACTGAATACATTAACCATTCAAACGCCTCTTGGCAACACTCATCCCACACAAATTGTTCACTCTTTCTCAACAGTCTTGTCAGTGGAAGGGCAATATCCACTAAGTTCTTGCAAAATTTTTGATAATACCCCACCATACCTAAAAACCTTCTCAATGCTCTCTTACCCCTTGGAATGGGTACATCAGCGATAGTCTGAACTTTACCTTTCACAGGAGCTAGTTGACCCTGGCCCACTACGTAACCAAGATATGTGACCCTGGCGTGACCAAACTTACTCTCGGTAAGGTTCACTGTCAGATTAGCTTTAGAGAGCCGATCAAATAACTTCTCTACTGTTACAATGTGTTCCTCCCACGTGTCGTTCCATACTACTAAATCGGCAATGTATGCCCCCGTATTCTTCAAGCCTTGAATCACAGAGTTTATCAGATGTTGGAATATCCCAGGGGCATTTTTCATCCTGATAGGCATCACATTATACTCGTACAACCCTGAGGGGGTGACGAATGCCGATATCTCTCGAGCCCTATCGGTTAAGGGAATGCACCAGTACCCTTTTAGCAGGTCAATTTTTGTTAGGTACTTAGCCTTTTCCACCCTATCGATGCAGTCATCTATTCTGGGAATAGGGTAGGCATCTGTTTTAGTTATTGCGTTGACCTTTCTATAACCTGTGCAAAATCTCATTGCACCATTGGGCTTGGGAACTATCGTGCACGGGGAAGCCCACGCAGAGGTGGATGGCCTGATTATAGCATTGGCCAACATACATTTGATTTCCTGTTCCAATACTTTACTACGTTCTAAATTCATCCTGTAGGGGTGCTGTTTCACTGGATCAGCCTGCCCCACAATGACATCATGGGTAGCTATACTACACTGCCTCGGTGTATCTGGGAATAGATTGGAATGTTTGCCAATTAGCTCCTTTATCTGTTGTTGTTATTGTTTTGGTTCCAGGTGGTTAATTTTACCGTCAATGTTCTCCAAAACACTAGCATTCCTGAGTCGAGCCGAAACCAGATACTGCTCATTACACTCCCTCGCTACCTCTGGGCTAGTCTTTGCAGCTGGGTCTTGTTTGGTCGTGACCCCAACTGTTACAGATTTAGAATCAAAATAAGTTTTGATTAGGTTCACATGCACTAATTGAGTGGTCTTCCTTCTACCAGGTATCCTGATAACATAGTTCAGCTCATCAATTTTCCTCATTATTTCGTAAGGTCCACTAAATTGAGCCTGGAGAGGGTTATTCTCCAAGGGAAACAAAACCAAGACCTTATCTCCAACCTCATAGCTTTGTTCCCTCGCCTGTCTGTCATAACAGCACTTCATATCAGCCTGGGAGTCTTGGAGATAGTGTTTCGCAAGGTCACAAGCCCTGCTCAGCCTGTCTCGAAACTCTAGGACATAATCCAATACACCAATTCGCACTTCCTTATCAGACCATTGCTCTCTCAGTAAAGTCAAAGGTCCTCGAGGCCTATGACCGAACACGAGCTCAGACGGACTGAACCCCAATGATTCCTGGATCGAATCTCTTATCGCAAATAGGAGTAAAGGTATACTCTCATCCCAATATTTTTCGTTTTCCATACAGCACGTTTTAATCATGGTTTTGAGGGTAGAATGAAACTTCTCTATCACTCCCTGGGATTGGGGATGATATGCCGTGGACAAAATTTGTTTCACTCCCAATTCCGTAACTCTCTGTTGGAATACACCCGATGTAAAATTACTGCCCTGATCCGATTGTATCTCCTTGGGCAGACCCACTAACGTGAAGAACTTAATAAGTGCCTTTACCACTGTTTTAGCCTTTAGGTTCCTGGGGGGTATTGCTTCTGGGAACCTGGAGGCAGCGCACATAATGGTTAACAAGTATTGGTGGCCACCTGCAGTCTTTAGCAGTGGGCCAACACAATCCGCAATGGCCCTGGAGAAAGGTTCGCCAAAAGCTGGTATGGGGCGAAGTGGCGCTTTTGTGATAGTCTCATTCAGTTTCCCTACCACTTGACATGTGACAAGTTTTACAAAAAACCGCGACATCCTTTCTTATACCCGGCCAATGAAACTCTTCATAATCTTCTGCCCTGTCTTTCTAACTCCAGGATATCCCCCTAAAGGCATTGTATGAGCCATCTTTAAAATTTCTGTACGGTAACCCTTCAGAACCACCACCTGGTGCACCACAGCCCAGTCCTCATCAGCAGGTATTATCGGTGGCCTCCACTTCCTCATTAATACCCCGTCCTTCAGGTAGTAACCCAACTCCCTCTGAATTTCATCCTTAGAAAGAGCTGTCTCTTTTAAAACTGCAATCTCAGGATCCCTATCCTCTTCCACAAGCTTCCACTTAGACAATGACAAACCCCTCTTATCCGCCTCACTACCTGGGTCCTGGTCGAACACAGATGGTAGAAAAGTTTCAGATAAGTCAGTAGGATCCGTACCCCTGTCTTTGCTATCGTGGGCACCTGACCCCTCCCGTCCAGATCGCTTCACTTCTGCAGACTTCCTTGTCATACTTCTTGTGACCGCACATATGGGATAAAGTTCACTGTCTGCGCTTGTCTCACTAACAGCAGGCCGGCTTGTTAGCTGTAACCCTAAGTATACATCTTTTCCTGCCAGGTCATTTCCCAACAAGACGTCCACGTTAGCTATCGGTAACTTAGGTCGTATCCCTATCTTAACTGGTCCAGACACCGAGTTACACTTCAAAATTATTTTGTGCAAAGGTACAACTTCTGTTCCCTTGCCAATATCTTCCAGAATATTCACTTGGTCCGTTTTTGTCTCGTCACCAAATTCTAAGACATCACTTAATATCAGTGACTGAAAGGCTCCAGTATCGCGCCAGATTCTCACTAGAACTAGGGGTGACCCCTCCTTCACAGACACAAAACCCTTGATAATAAACTACTCAATCCCTTCCTGAACTCGGCCAGACCCCACCTTCCTTTGTATGGTCTCAGCCACCGGCGCACACGCGTCGGGGGTTTTCCCCTTCTCCTTTCCCATTTCTTTCTTCCGAATAAGACAGTTAAACACCACATGGCTAGGCTTTCTGTAGTAGTAACAGGTAAAACTGGAAAATTTATTTTTGGTCGGTTTCCCCTCCTCTTTACTTCTGTCACTAGCCCCTGCCTTGTCTTCTGTTTTACTCAGCGGATTATCCCGGTAACTCTTCTGATAACCCCTGCTTCGGAAAATCTTAATCTTGTGAGTCAGGGCAAACTCATCCGCTAACCTAGCGGCCGTGGAAAGAGTCTCAACCTCTTTCTCTTCTACGTATGTCCGTATCTCACTAGGGACACACTCTTTAAATTCCTCGATCAGCATCAGCTGTCTCACTTTGTGGTAGTCCTCGTCTACCTCTTTCGAGGCACACCACCGATCAAAGTACCTCTCCTTTTCACGGGCAAACTCTATATACGTCTGATTCCCAGACTACCTCAAACCCCAAAACTTCTGTCGGTATACTTCTGGCACCATTTTATAGACCTTAAGCACAGCCTCCTTCACAGTATCATAATTAGTCGACTCGGTCACAGGTAAGGCAGAATAGACAATAGACAATAGGTGCAGGAGTAGGCCATTCAGCCCCTCGAGCCAGCACCACTATTCACTGTGATCATGGCTGATCATCCACAATGTACCCTTTTCCTGTCTTCTCCCCATATCCCTTCACTCCGCCATCTTTAAGAGCACTATCTAACTCTTTTTTGAAAGAATCCAGAGAATTGGCCTCCACTGCCTTCTGAGGCAGAGCATTCTACAGAACCACAACCCTCTGTGTGAAAAAGTTTTTCCTCAACTCCGTTCCAAATTGTCTACCCCTTATTCTTAAACTGTGAGTCCAGGCCTCTGGTTCTGGACTCCCCCAACATCAAGAATGTGTTTCCTGCCTCTAGCGTGTCCAATCCCTTAATAACCTTATATGTTTCAATCAGATCCCCTCTCATCCTTCTAATTTCAAGTGTATACAACCCCAGTCGCTCCAATCTTTCAACATATGACAGTCCCGCCATCCTGGGAATTAACCTCGTGAACCTACACTGCACGCCCTCAATAGCTAGGATGTCCTTCCTCAAATTTGGAGACCAAAACTGTACACAATACTCCAGGTGGGGTCTCACCAGGGCCTTGTACAACTGCAGAAGGACCTCTTTGCTCCTATACTCAACTCGCCTTGTTATGAAGGCCAACATGCCATAGCTTTCTTTACCGGCTGCTGTACCTGCATGCTTACTTTCAGTGACTGATGAACAAGGACAACTAGATCTCATTGTACTTCCCCTTTTCCTAACTTGACACCATTCAGATAGTAATCTGCCTTCCTGTTCTTGCCAACAAAGTAGATAACCTCACATTTATCCACATTAAACTGCATCTGCCATGCATCTGCCCACTCACCCAACCTGTCCAAGTCACCCTGCATTCTCATAACATCCTCCTCACATTTCACACTGCCACCCAGCTTTGTTTCATTTGCAAATTTGCTAATGTTACTTCTAGTCCCTTCATCTAAATCATTAATGTATATTGTAAATAGCTGCATCCCAGCACTGAATATGCTTGCTGCGCCTTCCCTTTTAACACACTTTGCAGCAATACTGCCCAGTCCTCCCTCAGCCGCTTCCTGTTCTGAGCCACTTTCTCAAAATGTAGGAAGTACCTATCAACATCTTCTTCAGCAAACGGAGGTACCAACTTAATTTCTTGATTAATATTAATTGATTCACCCCTCTCGCCACCACAGCCTGACATTTGACCCTCTTGACGCTGCATCTCCCTCTCAAACTCCCTCCGTTTCTCTGCCTCTGCAGCCTCGAAGTTAAGTCTCTCCATTCTTAATTGTTCAGTCCTGTGCTGTAGCTTCACCGGTTTGACAGCTCATTTGTAGATATGTCAGATATTGCTCCTGACATACTCATTTGCACTATTCTGATTAGTGAATCATAATTATTACCTGAGCATACAGCTAAAGGTTGTGTTGAATATAATTCTGTTTCTGCTGATGGCCCAGCAGTACAACAGGTTTTGAACTAATACACGTCCTGAATCAATTTCATTTAACATATTCTGGTATAATGGATACCGTGGCATATGATGCATCAAGTTATTCCTCAAAGTGAAGATGACACTCTTTCTCTACAAACACTGTCCAATTAATACTGCTTCCTATACTGTCGAAGACAGATTCACTCTTGACAGGTTAGATTGATATGACCTTGAATAAGTTTCCAATACTGTTATTTCTCTAGTTATATTTCATAGGGCATAACAGACAGCTATTGCCCTTAGTACAGATCCTGGCCTTGAGATAATTATGATGATGAATATTAATTCCCCAAAACTAATTATACTCGTACATTTGCTGTGACTGATGCTCTTCCAGTATTTTTCCCACATGAAGAAATATTGAGTCATCGCTGCGAAGGTAGTACAGTACTTGATCTGGTGTCATAAGACTGCAAGAGGTCCAGAAACTACTCATTCAAGTTTGGTTCAAGATACCATGATGCTTTGGAGATTCAACTGGGTCCACTGCGTCTATGATGAATCCAGATGGGAGATTAAAACTAGACCAATCACCTCGTACTGTTACTCTTTGCAATGAAAAAATAATTCTATGCCATCTGATAAGGGAGTAAAGAACAAACTACATTACTTTGGAAATGAACCCATAATTTTGTTGGAGTGAGAAAGAGCAATGATGGAAAATTTCCTTCCCAAAGAGGCATCAGTGAATCCAGTGGATTTATGCACCAGTATTATAGATTTAATGACAACAAAGCTGAAATTAAGAAACAATTAATTTTATCAGCTAATGCAATGGGATTTGATCCTGTATCAGTGGAACTTTTTAAAAAGTTGTGCAGGCTGCTCCAGCTTCAATTCTGAAATAATACATTCAGCCAATATAAAGTACTCATTCTAATCTTTACACAACACCAAACACATTTCCATCCATTCAGAAAAAAAATCTACATCAATTTTACATATAAAACATGACATAAACCTATGCAGCTTATCTGATGGTTGTATCCCAGTGCAACTTTTCTTTTTATTAAAATTCATAATGCTCTTTATTGTGAGATCAATATAGTGAATATAAAAATGAACATCAAAAGGAATACTTAAACAAAATTCCTTTGAACTTTTAAAAATTAATTGACCTACCTTTGATTTTTATTTGTAAGTAATATTTATGGTTTATAACAAATAGTTGATGGCAATTTGGTTGCAGACATTAGAGAAAAACACTTTATAAACAGAATGTGGGATTCAGACTCCATCATGCTGTCATGAAGAGAGATGGAACATCTCACTGATGATGCCAAAACAGGGTCTGTTCTGTACTTACTTGAACCAACATAAATCACAATGAAGTACTGCCATACAACACTTATCATTTATAGTATAATTACACGGATTGTTAATTGTTCATATACAGTATCAATTGTGCAGAATTAAATTGATGAATTAAGTACTTCCTTGGTTAGGATAGATCTTATAAAAGAATCAGAAGAGAGTTGTTTGTAAAGATTGTACAGAGTATATTTTCATAGGGTTTATTTAAGGACAGTAATTTTTTTTTAAAGTCACAGTATTTTTGCAGCTCATTCAAGTAATTATATCACCAATGAAAATTTCCCCACAGGAAGGTGGAAGATGAAGAAATGGAAATGCTTGTGAATTCTAGACTCTCCTCCTGGAGTTTGTCACTAGCTCACACTTCTGTAATCTGATATTGATTAGAAACCTATGCCCTCCAGTTTTTGATTCCTGTCCCTTGGAAAAAAGACTATCTTTCCTATCTATGCCTCTCACAATTTCATAAACCTCCATAATATCAACCCTCCATTGTTTGCTCCCCAGTGAAAACAGCCTCAACCTAACCAATCACAAACAAGAGCAAATCTACAGATGCTGGAAATCCAAGCATTACACACAAGAAATGCTGGAGGAACTCAGCAGGCCAAGCAGCATCTATGGAAAAGAGTACAGTCAATGTTTCAGGCTGAGACCCTTCATCAGGATTGGAGAAAGAAAAAGATGAGAAATCAAAATTAGAAGGTAGGGGGAGGGGATGAAGAAACACAAGGTGATACATGAAACCGGGGAAGGAGGGGTAAAGTAAAGAGCTGGGAAATTGATTGGTGAAAGAGGTACAGGGCTGGAAAGGTGAAATCTGATACGAGAGTACAGAAGAACATGGAAGAAAGAAAAGGGGAAGAAGCACTAGAGAGTGGTGACGGGCAAGCAGGGAGATAGATAGATATATATATGTAGATAGATAGAGAGAGAGAGATGGAGGAGATAGGGGAGAGATAGGGTAGAGATAGGGGGAGAGATAGGGGGAGAGATAGGGGGAGAGATAGGGGGAGAGATAGGGGGAGAGATAGGGGGAGAGATAGGGGGAGAGATAGGGGGAGAGATAGGGGGAGAGATAGGGGGAGAGATAGGGGGAGAGATAGGGGAGAGATAGGGGAGAGATAGGGGAGAGATAGGGGAGAGATGGGGGAGAGATAGGGGGAGAGATAGGGGGAGAGATAGGGGGAGAGATAGGGGGAGAGATAGGGGGAGAGATAGGGGGAGAGATAGGGGGAGAGATAGGGGGAGAGAGAGAGAGAGAGATAGAGAGACAGATAGAGATAGAGAGAGACAGGGAGAGAGAGAGATACAGAGAGATAGAGAGAGATAGAGAGAGAGATAGAGAGAGAGAGATAGAGAGAAGAGAGAGATAGAGAGATAGAGAGATAGAGAGATAGAGAGATAGAGAGATAGAGAGAAATAGATAGATAGAGATAGAGAGATAGAAATAGAGATAGGGAGAGAGATAGAGATAGAGAGATAGAGATAGAGAGAGAGAGAGAGAGAGAGAGAGAGAGAGACAGAGACAGAGAGAGAGAGAGAGATGCGGCACCTTATCAAACGCCTTCTGGAAATCCAAGTATACAATATCTGCCTGTTCCCGTCTATCCACTGCATTCATTATATCCTCAAAGAACTCCAGTAAGTTTGTCAAAAAGGACCTGCCCTTTCTGAATCCATGCTGCCTCTGTCTAATGGAACCACTCCTTTCTAAATGTTTCACCATTTCTTCCTTAATGACAGGTTCAAGCATTTTCCCGACTACAGATGTTAAGCTAACTGGCCTATAGTTGCCTGTCTTTTGCCTTTTTTAAAAAAAAAATGGTGTGACATTTGCTGTCTTCCAATCCGCCAGGACCTGTCCAGAGTCTACAGAGTTTTGGTAAATGATTACCAACTCGTCTACTATAACCTCCACCAATTCCCTCAGCACCTTGGGATGCATCCCATCAGGACCGGGGACTTATCTATCTTCAGGCCCTCTAGTTTGCTCATCACTATCTCTTCAGTGAAAGTGATTTTATCAAGGTCCTCACCTCCTATTTCACCCATAACATCATTCTTTGGCATACTAGACGTGTCCTCCACCGTGAAGACCGACACAAAATAGTCATTCAATGCCTCAGCCATTTCCGATCACCCAGTATCAATTTCCCCTTCTCGTCTTTCAAGGGACCTACGTTGACTTTAGCCACCCTCTTCTGCTTTATAAAAACTTTTGCTGTCTGTTTTTATATTTTGTGTTAATTTACTTTCATACTCTATCTTTCCTTTCCTTATTTCTTGTTTAGTTTTCCTTTGTTGCTTTTTAAAGTTTTCCCAATCCTCCAGTCTCCCACTGCTCTTTGCGACTTTGTACATGAGCTTTTATTTTGATACTATCTTTTATTTCCTTGGTTATCCAAGGCTGGCTCTCCTCACACTTACTGTCCTTACTTTTGACTGGAATATATTTTTGTTGAGCACTGTGAAAAATCTCTTTGAAAGTATTCCACTGTTCCTCAACTGTTCTACCAATCCACATTAGCCAACTCCTCCCTCATCCTGTTGTAGCATCCCTTGTTCTAGCATAATACACTAGTTTTAGATCTGACTATTTCATCCTCCATCTGTATGCGAAATTCAATCATACTATGATCACTCTTTCCAAGAAGATCCCTGACTACAAGATCATTAATTTTACCTGTCTCATTGAACAGGACTAGATCTAAGATAGCATTTTCCCTTGTAGGTTTACTAACATGCTGCTCAAGAAAGCCATCACGGATGCATTCTATGAAGTCCTCCTCAAGACTTCCTCGACCAACCTGATTCATCCAATCTATGTAGAAGTTAAAATCCCCCATGACAACTGCCATTCCATTCTTTACAAGCCTCAGTTATTTCTAGGTTAATCACCTCTGCCACTGCAATATTTTTATTAGGTGGCCTATAGACAACTCCCACCAGTGATTTTTTTTCCCTTTACTATTCTTGATCTCTACTCAGATGGACTCAACATTCTGCTCCGTAGATCTTATATCGTCTCTCACAATCGCTCCGATCTCATCCTTAAGAGTGCCACCCCACCTCCTTTGCCTTCCTGCCTATCTTTCCGTATTACCTGATACCCTTGGATATTTAATTCCCAGTCCTCTCCACCTTGCAACCAGGTTTCTGTAATGGCCACGAAATCATATGCCTTGGTACTGATCTGTGCCACAAGTTCACTACCCTTGTTTCTAATACTACGGGCATTTAGATAAAGTGCCCTTATACTCATTGGCCTTTTAGAATCTGGTGACCTATGCAATTGTGATATGGCATTCCAAAAGACAAAACAAATAGCGATGTCAGACACAGTACGCACACATTATGAACCACATCATCCCATGAAGTTTGCCTGTGATGCCTCGCCTTATAATGTAGGTGCTGTCATGTTACATGTTATGAGTAATGGAAGTTAACACCCCACAGCCTTTGCATCACATTCCTTTGCCGCTGCAGAGAAAAATTACACACAGATTGACAGAGAGGCCTTAAGTCTGGTTTGGGGTGCAAAACGTTTCAACCGGTACTTGTATGGGAGAGAGTTTGCTTTCATTACTGATCATCAACCACTAGTGTCTATCTTCAATCCAGAGAAGGGTGTTCCACTAACACCAGCAGAGATGGCCTCTGCTTCTTGGAGGACACAACTACAAGATCAAATTCAAGAGGACAACTCATCCTGGAAATGCTGATGGATTGGCCAGTTGCCCTTGGAAAAGGAAATACATGAAAAATTTGCAAAAGAAGACACACCTTGTGACGTATTCTATGCAGAATAAAAGTCTCCCTATTACAACAGAGATGATCCAAAAGGAAACAAAAAAAGACCCCACACAGTCTTAGGGCTATATAGCAACTTAAAATGGCTTGAATGCTTTACAGAAATTCCAGTTTTTTCAGCGCTGGGATGAACTTGCCCTTGACGTGGGTTGACTTTGTGAGGATTGACAGTTGTTGTACCATCCAAGCTGAGACCCGAAGTGTTGGAGGAACTACACACCAGTCACCTAGGCAAGGTCAAAATGAAAGCATTGGCTCGACACTTTATCTGGTGGTGGGATAGATCAACAGGTCAAACAGCTTGCCATGCACTGTTTCGGATGTTAGCCCATCCAGAAGAAAGGTTCAGAGCTGTCAGAACCACTTCCTGCAGTCCAAGACTCAACTCCTACAACCACCATAGAGGAGGCCCCAAAACCTGAGGTTTTTTCACTTGCCAAGCAGAGTGACCCCCTGTCACCCCACTCCTGTCAGGAAAGATGTTTTCGCACAAGATTAAGAAATCCTCCACGGTAATTAAATCTTAGGCCTGAATGGGACAATTTAAAATTTACGATGCTGTGGATGTCTATACTGTAGTTGTATTATACAGTAGACCGAATATATGTATGTATATAAGTTGAGATGCATTCTATATTTGAGTTGGAGTTTATAGCTAAGCAGGGAGGAGTGTTGTGTATTTATTATTTCAGTTATACAGTACATGAGTAATATAAATACGGTATATTGTTTGATTAAGTATCCTTTATTTATATAATTCATTGCTGGCTATATGTAAAAGTACATGAATAGTGCACATCATAAGTGGGCACCTCACTAAAAGTAAAACAAACTAAGGACACATTATTCCTGGCTCCGTGTTTTTCTTTCAATTAGTTTTATGTTTTGGAGTAACAACACATAGCATTCAGGAACCCCTCTACTTCCTTTTAATTCACTTTTCCAAGCTGTTGAACTGACATCCTTCCCCCAATCATTTAGTTTAAAGCCTCTCTCCTATATCCTCTATAAATTTCAAAGGTAACATTTGATAAGCATTTGCTATACCTGACATATGCTTCCTTTTTCCTGATCAAACCCTTAATTTGTTAACAAGGTTCCCTAACCTTACTATCAGCCCAAAACATTGGCAGCCCATTTCCCTCCATAGCTGCTGCCTGAACTGTTGAGTTCCTCCAGAATTTTTTGTGTTACTTACTGTATTTTCCCTTTGTTAACGAACTTTTTATGGGTTTGACAAAGCTCGATGCTATTTCCCATCTAGGGTATCAGAAGGTCACGCATCTAAAATAAGGGATCACTCATTCAGGACCAAGATGAAAATTTTTTTTTAAATTTTATCTGGATGTGAGTGAAAGTTTGAAATTGCCTAACCAAGAAAGTTGTGATGCCTTATCACTGAACACATTTGAAAACATGATGATCTCTGTCTTGAATATTAATGAGGAATATAAAGTTATTGCAGAAAACTGGTCCTGAGGTAAGAGGCTGGCCATGATCTTATTCAATGGCAGAGAGGGCATTAGGGGCCAAGTAATTTAATCCTACTTTATGACCTTTTTCTTAACCCAAATTTGGCCTGATGGAAATTTAACTCATATATTCATACAAGTACTCCGATTGAAGACTAGGGAAGAATCTATACATTTGCAATAAAGGTCTAAATTCTATCCACCATCTACTTGTGAGAAGTGCAATGGAATCCACATGTCTAAATCAGGTCAGTTACAATAAAAAGTGTATGTCACCAGGGTTAAACCAGTCCACTTGATTCTTCGCCTCCGATCAATCTAAAGATTCACTTCGTGAACTACGCATGTTCAGAAACAGTAATGTGTACAATTTAAGAGCTGCATTTCATTTAACAGTACCTTTCAAACTCATAATTCCTACCATCAAAAAGGACATGGGGAGCAGATCCTCCAAGTCACACACGATTCTAACTTGGAAATACACTGCTTCTTTTATTATTCATTCTGCATCAAAACCTTCTAACTCCTTACCCATGAACATCATGGAATTAATTCCATTGCAAGGTCTGTAGCATATACTGTATCAGTTAAAAGACACAACTCATCACCTTCTCAAGGCAATTAGGAATGTGGTTTAATTAACATTCTCAGAGACTCCCAATCCCATTTACAAAACTAAAAATACCAAAAGGCATTCCATCCACAGCTATGAAAGTTCACTCTTTTCACCACAGCTTGACTGCTGTATACATTTTGCAAAATGCATTGAAAGCACTCACCAGGGCTATGCTAACAGCACCTCCCACATCTATATCCTCTGCCACCAAGGACAACATGGTGCATGGGAACATAGATATATACAGATTTTCGGCCAAATCACACACTATCTTAACTTGGAAATACAGTCGATTCTGGTTAATTGGGACACATCAGGACCAGTACATTTTGGCCCAAATAAGCTGCTGGCTGCCCCAATTAGCCAACGTTTTATGGAAAACATTAAAAAAGGTATATATAAAAAAGACAAACTACCATTTAACTGAATAACAAATTATGTATTTAAATGAAATACAGAACAAATTAGAATACTATCAATACTACTAGTGGTAGCATCCGTTAGTCTCGCGAGACCATGGATCTGCGCCTGAAAGGTCTTGCTTCAGTCTGTGTTAGAACAGTGTCTTTTGTGGCTGTAGAGGCCCACACAGCAGTGACAGTCTCGGCTGCAGTGACTGCACTTGAAGGCACTGTCCTTCAGTGTTGTCTTGGTGCTGTTTTTCCAACGAGTGTGCTTTTCTTCAGCAGCAAGCCTCAGCTTCTCTTCTCCTCTTTTTAGACCTCTGCGTAGTTCCAGCCTCCAGTGAGAGCGATCGCTTGCGATGTCCTCCCACCTCTTGACGTTCATTTTCAGTGACTTCATGTCTCTCTTGCAAACGTCTTTGAAGCGAAGATGGGGCCGCCCTTATGCTCTCTTGCCGGAGGCCAGTTCCCTGTACAGCAGGTCTTTCGGGATCCTCCCGCCTGACATGCGGTGTACGTGGCCCAGCCAGCGGAGACAGCATTGTTGGAGCAGGGTGAAGAGGCTGGGTATATGGGCACGGGCCAGGACCTCATTGTTGGTGACTCCGTCAGTCCACGTGATGTCCAGGATGCGTCTCAGGCTGCGAAGGTGGAAGGCGTTGAGACGCCGCTCTTGTCTGTAGTAGATGCTCCAGGTCTCACTGCCGTAAAGCAGTGTGCTAAGGACGCAGGCCCTGTAGACTGCAACTTTGGTGTGCGTCATCAGCTTTCTGTTCTCCCAGACTCTCTTTGTCAGCCTTGCAAATGTTGAGGCTGCTCGTCCGATCCGTCCGTTGATCTCGGGGTCTAGGGAGAGGCTGTCCGTGACGGTGGAGCCAAGGTATGTAAACTCATGAACTACCTCCAGCTTGTAGTTGTTGATGGTAATGGCAGGGGGGTGCTCAACGCCTTGGCCCAACACGTTGGTTTTCTTCAGGCTGATGGTCAAGCTGAAGTCCTGGCAGGCTCTTGAGAAGCTGTCCCTGAGGCGTTGCAGTTGCTCTTCAGAGTGTGTTGCCAGTGCCGCATCGTCTGCAAGCAACATGTTCCTGATGAGTACTTCACGAACCTTGGTTTTTGCCCTTAGCCGGGACAGACTGAATAGCTTCCCGTCCGATCTGGTGTGGAGGTAGACATCATCAGTTGATGTTCCAAAGGCGTGCTTCAGCATGACTGCGAAGAAGATGTCAAACAGGGTGGGGGCAAGCACACAGCCCTGCTTCACACCGCTGCAGATGTTGAAGGCTTCCAAAGAAGAGCCGTCGAACTGAACGACGTCCTTCATGTCTGTGTGGCCTACTCCTGCACCTATTGTCTATTGACTGAACTATCCTGAGGAGCCTCGGGGGACAACCAATCCTGGCGAGGATTTTGAACAGGCCATCTCTACTCACAAGGTCGAAGGCCTTTGTGAGGTCAATGAAAGTGACGTAGAGTGTTTGTCTTTGCTCTCTGCATTTCTCTTGTAGTTGTTGAAGGGAGAAGATCATGTCGATTATGGAGCGTTCTAACCTGAAACCGCACTGAGACTCCGGATATACCCTTTCAGCTATTTTCTGCAGTCTGTTCAGGACTACGTGGGCGAAGACCTTTCCAATGATGCTCAGCAAGGAGATTCCCCTGTAGCTGTTACGGTCGCTTCTGTCCCCTTTGTTCTTATATATGGTGAAAATGCTGCAGTCTCTCATGTCTTGCGGCACTGCTCCTTCTATCCAGCACTGGCACAGTAGTTCGTGCAGGTGGTTTAGTAGGACGCCCTTTGCACATTTGGTGGCCCCTGGTGGAATGCCATCCAATCCTGGTGCCTTCCCAGTGGGCAGGCTGTCGATGGTTTTACTCAGCTCTTCGGCAGTCAGCAATGCATCAAGTTCCTCCATGACAGGCAGGCATTCCACGGCGTCTAGTGCGCTGTCCGGCGCTGTCCGAGATGCTGTTTTCTCTGGAGAAGAGTTCAGAGTAATGCTCTACCCATCTCTCCATCTGCTTGCCTTTGTCATTGATGGTCTTGCCTGTTGTGGTTTTCAATGGTGCTGTCTTGCTCTGGGTTGACCTGATGGCTTTCTTGATCCCCTCGTACACTCCATGGATGTTGCCTGTGTCAAATGATGACTGAATGCTTTCTCATAGTTGTAGCCAGTAGTCATTTGCACAGCGTCTGGCTATTTCCTGCGCCTTGCTTCTTGCTGTTCTTAGCGCTTGCAGTGTTGCCTGGGTGGGGTGGCATTTGTGCTCTAGAAGTGCAACACGCTTCACCTCGACGACAGCAGTGAGCTTACTTGAGCTCGCTTCACACCAGTCCTGTGTCTTGCCCTGTTTCTTCCAGAAGGCCTTGAGTGCAGTGCTGTGGATAGTGTCCCAGAGAGAATCCCATCTCTGCTGAGCATCTCCTTCTGGTGGGTTTGCAATACTACTACAATACTAATCATATTGTAGTAATGCTACTACAGTACTATAAAACTGTGTATTCATTTCTAGTAGTTAATGATGGAGGAATTCATCCAGTGTACACTGCCATGTTCTTTTGATTGACTGTAAATGAACAAAATCAGCGCAGACGCCTAGTGCAAATAATATTGCCTTCGACGATTGCTTTCTCCAAATCTTCCTTTTCATTGTAACATTCAAGATGATTGTCCATACTTTCAAATTCTATGTAGTTTCTAACCTGAAGTAGAGAAATCTTTTACTTTTCACTCTCATCTGATGTTTGTGGCATCTCCAAGTCCAAATGCTAGAAACCGCAGTGAGCAAAACATTTCTGAACTGTCTTACTGCTTATTTCTCACCAACTATCAGTGTCAAAAATCATTGTTTTTGAACAGAAACACATGCAACTAATGCTGGTTAAAAACCGTTTTCTCTGAGCATGGTCATACAGGTGCATGGGACTAACGCTAGTTAGAAATTGTTTGGCAAACGTCTTCTGCCCCAATTAGGCAGCATAGTGTACCAAATAAATGAAAGAAATCCTAGCTATTTTCATGCTTAGTTTTTGTTCTTTAAGAGTTGTCCCAAATAAGCAGCTAACCCAATTAATCGATGGCCCAAGTTACTGGAATCCACTACATATGGTTTGATTAAGGTATGAAAATCAGATTGTCCACAATGTTAGTGTAATCCTCTGACATTATAGTTTATAATCTGGTGCTAGGTAAAAATTGTTTAATGATGCTGCAGGTTTGGATCTTTTACGAAATTAAGTAAAACACTGTAACTTTCTTCTTCAGAGGTAATTCCTTGGTACTGAAGCCATTCTAGTTCTATGGTTATCATCAGCTAGCTCAGAACCTGGTATGGCACCTACAGGCTTTATCACAGGTGGGCTGTAACTCCTTGACCAGCCAGGCAGCTATGAGTCTTAAGTGGGGGTGTTCTCCCTCTACAAGCTCCTGGACTTGTGGTTATCAACACCATGCCAAATGAACTGAATTGAATTGACTTTATAACTTACATCCTTCATATACACAAGGAGTAAAAATCTTTCCATCTAAATGTGCAATGTGCAATTTATAGTAATTTATAATAAATAGTATGCACAACAGAAGAGTCAATATAACATAGAAATACAATCGTGTCAGCATGAATTAAGCAGTCTGATGAGCTGGTGAAAGAAGCTGTCCTGGAACCTGTTGGTCGTGGCTTTTACAACAGGCTGAGAGTTCACATAACTCAGTGAGGATGTCCAAGGTTCTGAAACAATCTTCAATGGATTGCGTTGTCTTTCTGGTAACATCCTGTCAATACAGAGCTTGGTGCCCATCAGAATTATGTTGGGCATGCAAGTGACGTGAATTGTGAATTGGAGCAAAGGACCCTGACTTGGAAGAAAATACTGGTTTGCTTATCCCACTAGTAGATTCTAAAGATCTTCTTAATTCTCTAAGGTGCCTACTAATATTAGTCAAGATTTCAGAAGTGCTGCCTGATCAACCGTGTGCTTTGCATTCGATTGAGTCGATTTATCTTGTACCAATGACTTTACCTTTCCAATAAATAATTAAAGCTTAGCTTTATTTGTCACATGTACATTAAAACATATAGTGAAAGGTGGTATTTGCATCGACAACCAAAACAGCCCAAAGCTGTGCTGGGAGCTGCCTGCAAGTGTTGCTATGTTTCCTGTGCCAACGTACTATGCCCAGAACCTACTAACCCTAATCTTTAACAACAGAAATTCTGCAGATACTGGAAATTCAAGCAACAAACATCAAAGTTGCTGGTGAACACAGCAGGCCAGGCAGCATCTCTGGGAAGAGGTACAGTCAACGTTTCAGGCCGAAACCCTTCGTCAGGAATAACTGAAGGAAGAGTTAGTAAGAGATTTGAAAGCAGGAGGGGGAGGGGGAGATCCAAAATGATAGGAGAAGACAGGAGGGGGAGGGATGGAGCCAAGAGCTGGACAGGTGATTGGCAAAGGGTTTATGAGAGGATCATGGGACAGGAGGCCCAGGGAGACGGGGGGGGGGGGGGGAAACACGGGACCCAGAGGATGGGCAAGGGGTATAATCAGAAGGATAGAGGGAGAAAAAGGAGAGTGAGAGAAAGAAAGAATGTGTGTATAAAAATAAATAACGGATGGGGTGCCAGGGGGAGGTAGGGCATTAGCGGAAGTTTGAGAAGTCAATGTTCATGCCATTAGGTTGGAGGCTACCCAGACGGAATATAAGGTGTTGTTCCTCCAACCTGAGTGTGGCTTCATCTTTACAGTAGAGCAGGCCATGGATAGACATGTCAGAATGGGAATGGGATGTGGAATTAAAATGTGTGGCCACTGGGAGATCCTGCTTTCTCTGGCGGACAGAACGTAGGTGTTCAGCAAAGCGGTCTCCCAGTCTGTGTCAGGTCTCACCAATATATAGAAGGCCACATCGGGAGCACCGGACGCAGTATATCACCCCAGCCGACTCACAGGTGAAGTGTCGCCTTACCTGGAAGGATTGTCTGCGGCCCTGAATGGTGGTAAGGGAGTAAGTGTAAGGGCATGTGTAGCACTTGTTCCCCTTACAAGGGTAAGTGCCAGGAGGGAGATCAGTGGGGAGGGATGGGGGAGACGAATGGACAAGGGAGTCGCGTAGGGAGCGATCCCTGCGGAAAGCAGAGAGAGGTGGGGAGGGAAAGATGTGTTTAGTGGTGGGATCCCGTTGGAGGTGGCGGAAGTTACGGAGAATAATATGTTGGACCCGGAGGCTGGTGGGGTGGTAGGTGAGGACCAGGGGAACCCTATTCCTAGTGGGGTGGCGGGAGAATGGAGCGAGAGCAGATGTGCGTGAAATGGGGGAGATGCGTTTGAGAGCAGAGTTGATGGTGGAGGAAGGGAAACCCCTTTCTTTAAATAAGGAGAACATCTCCCTCGTCCTGGAATGAAAGGCCTCATCCTGACAGCAGATGCGGCGGAGACGGAGGAATTGCGAGAAGGGGATGGCATTTTTGCAAGAGACAGGGTGAAAAGAGGAATAGTCCAGATAGCTGTGAGAGTCTGTAGGCTTATAGTAGACATCAATGGATAAGCTGTCTCCGGAGATAGAGACAGAAAGATCTAGAAAGGGGAGGGAAAGGAGGTGTCGGAAATGGACCAGGTAAACTTGAGGGCAGGGTGAAAGTTGGAGGCAAAGTTAATAAAGTCAACGAGCTCAGCATGCGTGCAGGAAGCAGTGCCAATGCAGTCGTCGATATAGCGAAGGAAAAGTGGGGGACAGATACCAGAATAGGTAGGGAAAATAGATTGTTCCACAAAGCCAACAAAAAGGCAGGCATAGCTAGGACCCATACGGGTGCCCATAGCTACACCTTTAGTTTGGAGGAAGTGGAAGGAGCCAAAGGAGAAATTATTAAGAGTAAGGACTAATTCCGCTAGACGGAGCAGAGTGGTGGTAGAGGGGATCTGATTAAGTCTGGAATCTTTAGGTCTTTTAGAATGCGGTATGAAACTGGAGCACCCAGAGAACCATCACAGTCACAGGTAGAACGTACAAACTCCTTACACTCAGAAATGGGAGGTGAACCCCAATCTTCTGATTGTAGGTCCAATAAAGGGTTATGCTTCAGCATTGCCCATAAAAAACTCAATCTAATTAGATATTTATAAATGAACTGTTTTATTTTAATACAATAACTCTGTTTATTGTACTCACAGGATCCATCTGTTAAACTCCTGAAGTTTGCAGACAACACAACTGTCATTGGCCTTATCTGAGACAGTGATGAGTCTGCATACAGACGGGTGGTGGGACGGCTGGCCCTCTGGTGTGGTCAGAACAATCTGGAGCTAAATACACTCAAGACTGTAGAGATGACAATGGACTTCAGGAGGAGCCCCCCAGTACTCCCCCCACTCACTATACTCCACAGTATTGTGTCTGCTGTGGAGACCTTCAGGTTTCTGAGTGTCATAGTCTCTCAGGACCTGAAGTGGACACCCAACGCGGACACTCTTATCGAAAAGGCTCAGCAGAGGTTGTATTTCCTACATCAACTCAGGAAGTACAATCTGCCTCAGGAGCTGCTGATTCAATTCTATTCAGGAATAATACAGTCTGTTCTCTGTTCGTGCACCACTGTCTGGTTTGGATCAGCTAACAAACAAGACAAGAATAGACTCCAAAGAACCGTCAGGGCTGCGGAAAGGATTATTGGTGTGAAGCTGCCCTCGATCCAGGACTTATATGCATCTAGAGTCAGGAAGCAAGCAAGCAGCATCATTGGAGACCCATCACACCCTGGAAATCACCTGTTCCAACTCCTTCCTTCTGGTAGGCGCTTTAGATCACTGTATCACTAAAGAAATTTGGCCTGTCCCCTAAAACCCTCAATAATTTTTATAGATGCACCGTAGAAAGCATTCTTCTAGGGTACATGACAACCTGGTATGGAAGTTGTGCTGTCCAAGACAAAAGAAGCTGCAGAAGATCGTGAACACAGCGCAGCACATCACACAAACCAATCTTCCGTCAGTGGACTCACTTTACACCGCATGCTGTCAGAGCAGTGCTGCCAGGATAATCAAGGACACGACCCACCCAGCCAACACACTTTTTGTCCCTCTTCCCTCCGGGAGAAGGCTCAGGAGCTTGAAGACTCGTACGGCCAGATTTGGGAACAGCTTCTTTCCGTGACAAGACTGCTGAACGGATCCTGACCCAGATCTGGGCCGTACCCTCCAAATATCTGGACCTGCCTCTCAGTTTTTTTTTTGCACTACCTTACTTCCCATTTTCTATTTTCTATTTATGATTTATAATTTAAATTTTTAATATTTACTAATTTTAACTATTTTTTTATATTTTTAATATTTAATATTTTGTAATCCAGGATGTGGGAAGCACAGAATCAAATATCGTTGTGATGATTGTACGTTCTAGTACCAATTGTTTGGTGACAATAAAGTATAAAGTACGCCAGGACAAATAGGTACAAGAACAGTTTCTTTCTGTATGCCATCGGTCTTATGAACACTTGAATTTTAGTCTATTATAAACCAAGTCCACCTGTACATACACAGGTATACCTCACTGTATATAGTTCATGATTATTTGCACTATTGTTTTGTTTGCTTTTTAATTCTGTACAGCGAGAGCTCAGGGAACCCGGCATCAAATTCCCTGTATGTGTCCACATGCTTGGCAATAATAAAGGATTCTGATTCTCTGTTTATGTTTTCTTTTTTTACAGGAACAGATTACTGCTGTTATGCAAATCTCTGCTACATACAATTATCTGAATTATCCAAGGGCCACAGGTAAAGCTACCACAAAGAGAAACGAGGAAGCTATAGATAATAAATTACTTGTTTGTCATCCTTTACTTCTGGTGCCTATTCAATTAATTTTGTGTATTTCAAAATCTGCCCATTCACTAAGTGACCTTATCACGTCACCTTCCTCATTCAATGCTACAATGACAATACCTTTTACTTTCCACAACAATGGAGAAAAATAATTTGCAAGGGGAATAGATAACAAAAAAACTAAACCAAATCTGTCTAGTTCAGGAGTCAGCAACCTTTTTGCCTCTGTGGGGCAGATCGCGTATTAATGAGCGGACAGTGGGCCAGATAAATGCCATAAAAAACTTGAAGTAAGGGAATTATCCATTTAAATACATCTAGTTATGTTTTGACTCAAATTAATGAATAACGCATGCTAGAAAATCATTTGTGCTTAACCAAGGATACCAATTCGTAATCAAAGAACTCAGTTTAGTTGCAATTTGTTTCAATCAAGGCATGTTTTGAATCTATTAAAAGGGCACAAAGAATCTTTAAACATAAAACGTATGAACATGATGCATTGAATGGTGGTAAATTAAGTTTAATAAAAAAGAAAATTTTAATGCAAACAGTCAATAAATCAATGTGAAACTTGATGCTGTTTGTTGCTTGAAAGCTTCTCAATATTGGGTGTCAGACTTGTTGATGTCAAGAGCAAGACATTATCCAGATGGTCATCAGTCAATCGTGTTCTCAAATGGTTCTTGGTGTGCTTCATTTTTGAAAATAACTGCTCACACAGATAAGTGCTGCCAAACAATGATGCCATCTTTTTTGCATGGTCCACTAAGTTAGGATACTTCCCACTTGGATGAATATATTTTCTATAGAAGTCAAGCACTGACATCTTCAGAATGAAATTTCGATCTCAATATGTTGTCATACTACATATCAATCAATTCCATTTGAAAAACTTCTGATGCAGTGTCCACTTCCACATCAAATGGAGTAGCAAACAGCTTGAACTTATTTGCATGCAAGCGAAAATCAGCAAAACGAGATGAAAACTCTCTTCTCAATATTTGGACTACATTCACAAAAATACCTGGATCTTGTGCTTTACTTTTTTTGAAAAGTGGGAAAATGTGCACAATTTCCTTTTTAAAGCTGGTACTCCCACAACTGCAGCTTTCTTTCAACTACGGCGGGTCTCGTAATACCATCTTCACAGCAACATTTTCTAGGCAAATGAGACAAACTGGTTTCCCAGCTTGCTCAATGAAGAAGTAATCTAGTGTCCAAGTGTCTTGGAAATTTCGGCACTCAGTGTCTACCTTCCTGCATTTTGCATTCATTGCCATTGGAATTTTTTTCTTCGATTTTATTTCAAAACGCGAGTTATTCAACAAGTATCGTAGCACATGTAAATACCTGGATATTTAGCATGGATTTGTTGTTAAAGCACAGTGATGCTGTCTGTTTACAAATTTGGACGATCCCATCTGAAAACCTGCAGGTGCACGGCGAGTATCTAATACATATTAATAAGGTTGTCTGCCTTCCCATCATTTGTATATACCAGTGTTTCGTTTGGAACAAAATGGAACCTGGGGCCAGTGTAACAAGACGCCATGCAGGTCCATCAGTGTGGTCGCGTGAAACACTCAGAATAAGGAAAAAAAATTGCTTGCGGGCCAGATAAGCATAGTATCCCGATATTTGCATCTGGCCCGCAGGCCGTAGGTTGCCTACCCCTAGTCTAGTTTAACTGAAGTTAATGGAAATTGATCCAGACAGGGGATAACTTTCCTGAAACTGGAGCTCACTGAATTTTGCTCTATAACTGAAATTAATTGATCTCAGACAAAAAATGAATATTGACCAAAAATACTTTGGGCCAAATGTGTATGCACACCCACAGTTCAATCACAATGACTTTGAAATTGCATGAAAACAGTATTCAAACCTACAATTTAAGGAATATTTTACATACTGGGGATACAGGAACCTTGGAAGAGCTTGGGAGATCAAGCACAGTTTCTATGGTGAGATGTTTTAAGATGGATCATGTTCTTTTATATTCCCTTTAGTTCAGACAGGCAGTTGGATAATCTAAATGATATACTGTATTTTAATGTTTAAGGAATTCCATGGAAGATAAGTAAAAACTATTTCACTTGGCAGAGGAGTGAAGATCATAAGAATAGTAACAATATTAACCTGGCCAAATGGTTAAGGCATTGGACTAGCTACCTGAAGGTCGTGAGTTCGAGCCCCAGGTGAGGGAACGTGTTGTGTCCTTGAGCACGGCACATTGCTCTGTGATGACACTCGTGCCAAGCTGTATGGGTCCTAATGCCCTTCCCTTGGACAATATTGGTGTCGTGGAGAGGGGAGACTTGCAGCATGGGCAACTGCTGGTCTTCCATACAACCTTGCCCAGGCCTGCGCCCTGGAGAGTGAAGACTTTCCAGGCGCAGATCCATGGTCTCGCAAGACTAACGGATGCTTTATTATTAAGAGAAATATCATATTGGAATGGAATTGGAAGGAACATTTTTACATGATATATAGAGGAAGTCTGGAAAATTCATTTCAGTAAATGAGCATTTTTCTTATGAAAGGGATGTAGAGCCAAGGCAAATTGGTGGAGTTGGGAGACAGATCACTCATAATTTCAATTAATGGGTGAACAGGATTGATTAGCCTGCTTCGAGTCTTGTATCATAATTCCACACAAGATGAGTTCAAGTCCAGAGAATGTGAACATTGGAGGAAGTAAATGATGGGATAACAGAGCTGGATCCAGGAATCTTGCAGAAGGAGAAGAATGGCAACTGGGCAAGATATAACTTGCTTTCTCCAAATATCCATACTGCAATTGAGCATCTATCGTTTTTCAGGCACACCTACTGTCAGAGTAGGCCAAAGGACATAGTCCCCCTCCCACCTCCAAAAGAGCTAGGTGTCCAGCAAACAAACAAGGTTACAGCTTGCATTGAGCTTTACCAGAAAAGGCCATAGGTTAAATAGTTGAGGTAGGAAAAGAGAGGAGAATTAAAGTAACCAACAAGGATTGTGGCAAACACAATCTGGTCAAAATGCTTTGATTGACATTAAATCATATCTAGTCTACGAAATTCCGATCATGAACAATTTATGCCATTCATATGAAGAGAGATTGTCATTTTGCCTAGAAGTTTATAACAGTTTTAGGATGCACAATTTATTGAATTATATACCAGACAAGGAGAATTTTATTTACAAAAATTCTCTAATTCTGTAGGTTGCAAAAATTCAACCATTGAGTGTATCAATGACAATAAATAAAAATAAACAATCAATACTTTTGTTATCAGAGGGATATGGGGATCAAAACTAATTGAAAATAACTCAGAAAATGCGTAGCTCTGGTTTCCATAATGACGACCAGGCAACTGGTTGCTAAGTATATAAAGGCCAAGCATTCCGAGGACACACAGCACAAGTGAATAGCGCATTAATGATGTCTCCTCATATGGTGATGAAATGTTTTTAGATGGTTTACAAACATGACAGGGCAGGCTTACGTATATGTCGATTTCTTAAATTCATACTGAGTTCTGAAGTAGAGTATCCCACAAGATTAAATAATAGTGGGCCCTATCAACTGCACTGAAGTGGGGAGGTGCTATGTTTGTACACGCTTGGAGCATCTGCAAACCACTGGATTAAAACTACTTCCCTTGAACTCAAACACAAGAAGATTCTGAAACTCTAACTGTTCCCCCCCCCAAATGAATTAACTCATTCTTGCAAAAGTAGGAATCAAGATCCAACAACATGTAAATTTTCCGTTCCACGTAATGTTCCTAAAATGATCAGTATATTTTGCCATTTATGTACTCAAGTGAGGGAAATGAGAGAAAATGCAGGCTGCTCAAACTACAGTATGCACATCAGCTAACATCCTCTGCTACAGCCTCCGCTGTGCTAAAGACGTGGTGTCCGAGCCGACACCTCTGGCCCGTGCCGATCTTTCACATTTTCCCCCCAAACTCTCCATTCTTGACTGAGTCGTTCTCGCCTTTTCCTCTCATATTTAATCTATTTATTTAATCTACTTGCCATTTCCGAAAAACGACAGTCTTATTTCTGTCATTCGCCCCTCATCTCAGGTACTCACAGGTGAATTTACTCCTTTCAGATGTCCTCTCCCTCTCTCTAACTGACTCCCAGCAAAGCTGCGGCATTCAAACAATCGCGCGAGAACCTTTACCGCCCGCAACCTGCAGATACACACAAATTGCTGCAGCGGCAATCTCCGGACACGCCCCTCTCCTCATCGGCAATCTCCGGACACACCCCGCTCCTCATCGGCAATCTCCGGACACACCCCGCTCCTCATCGGCAATCTCCGGACACGCCCTTGTTCGCATCGGCAATCTCCGGCCACGCCCCTCTCCTCATCGGCAATCTCCGGCCACGCCCTTGCCTGCCAATTGCCCGCCAATTTTCCGCCAGACCCCTCTACGCATCGGCAACCAGTAATGCACGACTCACATGAAGGACAATCTCGGGAATAGAGCATCTCATTCTAGCTGCCAGTTGATGCAGACAGCCCACCCTGCAAAAACTCATTTCAGGGAGGTAGCACCATCAATTTGCGGCAGACTTCCAGAACTTCTGGGAGAGGTGGCATATCTGCAATAGGGTAGCTCCTTAGCAGCTAGCCAGTTAGTTTAAATAACGTTAGCTATGCTAATGAACGAATGACACCTGTTAAACTCACCTCAATATGTCTTTTACAGTCTTAACCCACCATGGGCAATAGAAAAGTCACTGTTGCAAACAGTGCAGTGAATAACACTGTCATTATTTTGGCCCCTATTAGGCAGGGGTATACACTTTAGTCTGGGGTGATATACATTTTATATTTTATTTTTTTGGATCTCTCTCTCGCTTGCTCTCTCATGCTCTCTCAATCTCTCAAAAAAAAATTTCCGGGACATTGTATATAATTTACGGGCATCAGGGAGCCACTATTAATATGCAGGAGACTCCCGGAACTTCCGGGAGAGGTGGGATGTCTGCTGATGGATTTTTTCCCCCCAGTTACATGAAATAAAAATGATCCCTTTAGCAAGAGGTCTGGGTACTCAGTTGTAAAATAGTTGGAACAAGGAACGGGGGAAACGAAGAAACATGTTTTCATCAAGAGTCCCAGATTGAAACTTGGAATTTACTGCTAAACCGTGGATCACTTTCCATATCTAGGGAGCAGCGAACAAGCTACGCATAAATGACAGAAGAAATTCACGAACTATTTACTCATCGCCTCATTAATTTTCTCACAATATGTGGAAGAGAGTGCAGCGCCTTTACCTCAGTGAAGTAACTCATAAAATCAGGGTGGAAGCAAGTTATTGTGGATTTGAGGGACTACCTAAGAAGAAGAAAGTAGATGGACGGAGGACTCTGAAAATCACAGCCTGAAAGGATAGTGGGAAAGAAAGCCTCATCGCACTTAAGACGTTGGTTGGATGTTAGAATCAGGTTTATTATCACTGGCATGTGGCCAAGTGGTTAAGGTGTCGGTCTAGTGATCTGAAGGTGGCTAGTTAAAGCCTCAGCTGAGGCAGCGTGTTGCATCCCTGAGCAAGGCACTTAACCACACATTGCTCTGCGACAACACTAGTGCCAAGCTGTATTGGCCCTAGTGAACTTCCCTTGGACAACATCGGTGGCTTGGAGAGGGGAGACTTGCAGCATGGGTAACTGCCAATCTTCCACACAACCTTGCCCAGGCCTGCACCCTGGAAACCTTCGAAGGCACAAATCCATGGTCTCACAAGACTAACGGATGCCTATTGTTATCACCGACATGTGTTGTGAAATGTGTTAACTTAGTAGCAGCATTTCAATGCAATACATAATATAGAAGAAAAAATAATGAAATAATAATAAAAAGGTAAATCAACTGCAGTATACGTATATTGAATAGATTAAAAATCTTGCAAAAACAAATAATATAAAGTGAAGTAGTGTGCAAGGGTTCAATGTCCATTTAGGAACGGATGAAGCTGTTCCTGAATCGCTGAGTGTGTGCCTTCAGGCTTCTGTACCTCCTACCTGATGGTAACAATGAGAAAAGGGCATGCCCTGGGTGATGGAGGTTCTTAATAATGTATCCTGCCTTTCTGAGACACCGCTCCCTGAAGATGTCCTGGGTAGTTTGTAGGCTAGTACCCAAGATGGAGTCGACTAAATGTATAACTCTCTGCAACTTCTTTCAGTCCTGTGAAGTAGCCCCTCCATACCAAACAGTGTACTAGAAGAGAAATAATCCCCAGAATTACAGATCAGGTGCTAGAAGATAGGATTCAATTGGGTAAGTTTTTGTTTGTTAACAAAATTGGGTAAATTTTTGTTTCTTTGTTTAGTCTACTTTGATTGTTAATATAAAGTACGCAGAGAATCATGTACAATTTTGCTCACCGTACTTACGAAAAGAAGTACTTGCCAGAGGGAAGCTGTAAAAATTCCCTGGCGTGGCAAGCCTATCGTATGCGTGTTCAAGATGGCACACACAAATATTTTGTTGGCACATGGCATACAGTGCCACTCCTCGATTATTTTTAAAACCCCATCCATAATAAAAAAAACAGTATGATTATCCTTTCTTCCAAATGAAGCAGCGAATGATTTTTTTGTATGCTGGCTTGGCATGAGCTAGATGGATGCGCGAGCACATGACATTAGATTAAACACTTTGAAATCCTCGCAGACCTGGTGTAACACCCGTAAACTGTTGAATCCTCTGACTTTGCTCTGCTTATATTGTTTTCTCTCATTTGTGAGTGAACACAGGATATTCAGTGATAACTGCAAAGACTGTAGTTTAGCATCACTATGAATATTCATGTGAGTTGTTATTTTCGGTGATGACCTTGCTCAAGACTAATTACAGGAGTAGATTTAGATTGAGATTCAACTTTATTGTCATTGTGCCGAGTACAGATATAAAGCCAATGAAATGCATTTAGCATCTGACCAGAAATGCAAAGAATAGAGTTATTTACAGAATAATTGCAAATAAAAAGTGTTACAGCACACAAATATAAAAGTACTGAGACAGTACAATACAGATGCAATACTGCTTAGCACAGTGATGTGAATTCAGCAGTGTCACAGCCTCAGGGAAGAAGCTCTTCCTGTGCCTGCTGGTGCGGGAGCGGAGGCTCCTGTAGCGCCTACCAGATGGGAGGAGAGTAAAAAGTCCATGGTTAGGGTGAGATGCATCCCTGATATTGCTTTTCGCCCTGCCCAGGCAGCGTTTATGGTAGATATTCTCAATGGTGGGCAATTGGGTGCCGATAATCCGCCGGGCAGTTTTCACAATATGCTGGAGTGCTTTGCGGTCCGATACGGGACAATTGCCATACCACACTGAGATGCAGTTGGTGAGTGTGCTCTCAATGGTATGCTCTCAATTTACTGATGAAACTAGTGCTACCTGCACAGCTCTCAAAATAACCATCTGCAAGCTAGATATAAAATATTTGTCATCGTTAGTGGAATAACAAGTCTTAATGAGAGTAAAGTGTGATTATTTTCCTTGATCTTTTATGAATATGTACCAATACTTATAATCTCATGTTCACATTTCTTATGTTATATATGAGGTACAATAACAATACTATTTAGAAATGATGTTATTAATCCTTTAAAAAGGCAATTGAAAAATATTAATTTTTGAACAGGCTTTCCAAAGTGCTTGTTTTTTTTTTCAATGTCTGTTATACTTTTAATAATAAAACAATGGATACATTTAAATAAGACCACAAGACATAGGAGCAGAGTTAGACTACTTGGCCCATTGAGTCTCTCACCCCCATTCTCTCCATAACCTTTGACACCCTGGCTATTCAACCTCCTTTTAAATATACTCAATGACTTGGCCTCCACAACTGTGCATGGAAATGAATTACATAGATTCACCACCTTCTGGCTAAAGAAATTCCTCCCCATTTCTGTTGTTAATGAATGGCCCTCTGGGCCTGTACTCTCCCACTATAGGATATACCCTCTCCTACTACTACTACGTCGACTCAGGCCTAGGAGGCCGGCGTCGGGCAAGATGACGGACTGTCCACTTCTCCCTCTTTCTCATCAGTGTGTTCATCCTCACCACATTGACTCTATTTAGGCCTTTCAGTATTTGATAGGTTTCAATGAGATTCCTCCATCCATCTGTTCATTCTTTTAAACTCCAGTGAGTAAGTAGTTCAAAAAAGTTCAAAGTAATTTATTATCGAAAATATATGTCACCATATACAACCCTGAGATTCATTTTCTTGCAGGCAATCACAGTAAGTACAAGAATCGATGAAAGACCACACAGGCTCCACCCAACACAATGGACAACAACCAATATGCAAAAGACAGCAAACTGTACAAATACAAAAAGATTGGTTATGGCACACATCAACCACAACCTACCAGTCAACCTCGACGCTTTGCAATTCGCCTACTGGAGCAACAGGTCAACAGCAGGTGCCATCTCTCTGGCCCTACGTTCCTCCTTAGAACACCTGGAGGATAAAGACGCATATATAAGGCTCCTTTTCATTGACTACAGCTCTGCCTTTAATACCATCGTTCCAAATAAACTGATTCTTAAGCTCTGGAACCTGGGCCTTAGCACTCAGATCTGCAGCTGGATCTTCAACTTCCTCACAGACAGGACCCAGGCAGTAAAAATAGGGGACAAGCTCTCCTCTACAATCACTCTGAGCACCGGTGCCCCACAAGGCTGTGTACTCAGCCCTCTGCTGTACTCACTGTACACCCATGATCGTGTAGCCAAGTTTCCATCAAACTCAATATACAAGTTTGCTGATGACACAACAATTGTAGGCCGTATCTCGGGTAATGATGAGTTTGAGTACAGACAGGAAATTAAGAACCTGGTGGTATGCTGCGAAGACAATAACCTACCCCTCAACGTCAGCAAGACGAAGGAATTGGTTGTTGACTTCAGAAGGAGTAGCGGACCGCACGACCCAATTTACATCGGTGGTGCGCAAGTAGAACAGGTCAAAAGCTTTAAGTTCCTCGGGGTCAATATCACAAATGACCTGATTTGGTCCAACCAAGCAGAGTCCACTGCCAAGAAGGCCCACCGATGCCTTTACTTCCTGATAAAACTAAAGAAATTTGGCCTGTCCCCTAAAACCCTCACTAATTTTTATAGATGCACCGTAGAAAGCATTCTTCTAGGGTGCATCACAACCTGATATGGAAGTTGTCCTGTCCAAGACCGAAAGAAGCTGCAAAAGATCCTGAACATGGTGCAGCACATCAACACAAACCAATCTTCCGTCCTTGAACTCATTTTACACCACACGCTGTCGGAGCAGTGCTGTCAGGATAATCAAGGACACGACCCACCCAGCCAACACACTTTTCGTCACTCTTCCCTCCGGGAGAAGGCTCAGGAGCTTGAAGACTCATATGGCCAGATTTGGGAACAGCTTCTTTCCAACTGATAAGACTGCTGAACGGATCCTGACCCGGATCTGGGCCGTACCCCCCAAATATCCGGACCTGCCTCTCGGTTTTTTTGCACTACCTTACTTTCCATTTTTCTATTTTCTATTTATGATTTATAATTTAAATTTTTAATATTTACTAATTTTTAATATTTAATACTGTATTTGTAATCCAGGGAGTGGGAAGCGCAGAAACAAATATCACTGTGATGATTGTACGTTCTAGTACCAGTTGTTTGGCGACAATAAAGTAAAAGAAAAAAAAATAATATAGCAATAAATATCAAGCAGATGAGATGAAAAGCCCTTAAAAGTGAATCCATAGGTTGTGGGAACAGTTCAGCGATAGGGTAAATGAAGTTATCCTCTCTGTTTCAAGAGCCTAATGGTCAAGAGGCAATAACAGTTCCTGAACCAGGTAGTATGGATCCCAAGGTTTTTACATCTTCCTCCTGAATATGACCTGGATGGTGGGGTCCTTGTAGATCAGACAACCCCAATAGGTGGGCCGCGAGAACCAAATGTCTGGACCGCGCCGACCCGCTGGCACTTACATGAGTGCACCTGTCATAACATGTAAATAAAGCGCACGCTGCTCCAATTTATTTTAACCTCATCCCACACTGTACACTTGACCTACGCCCCCGTAGAGCGCGCGATGCCGAGTTCATTAAAACGTGTGCAATTGATATGGTCAGTGAAGTTTTAAGTCATGATGAGAAAAACAAGAAAACAGTTGTGGAACTATTAACGACGGTGCCATTGTCAGCCAAAACGGCAAGAAGAGTAGAAGTTTTAGCGGAGGAGTCTTTTTCCAATCTACTCACGGATTTGGAGAAAGCAGAAGCCATATCACCAGCCACAGACTCATCCTGTGCCCGAACCGATATGGAAGAGCTATCTGTGATCGCAAGATTTTTTGATGGGAAGACCATTCCGGAAGAGTTAATTTGTTTGCTTCCTCTGCCTGGGTGCTCAACTGGGGAAATAATTTTTAACGAATGGACACAGTTCTTCGAGAAGGATGGCTTGGATGTGAGCAAAATTGTGCCCATTATCACCGATGGGGCTCCGTCGATGGTGGGACTACACAAGGGCTTGGTAAGCAGGTTTGTCGCTGTTAACCCAGCACTCTTGGCATTTCCTCTACTGTAAAGATGAAGCCACACTCAGGTTGGAGGAACAACACCTTATATTCCATCTGGGTAGCCTCCAACATGATGGCATGAACATTGACCTCTCAAACTTCCGCTAATGCCCCACCTCCCCCTCGTACCCCATCCGTTATTTATCTATATACACACATTCTTTTTCTCTCTCTGTCCCCCTCACTATACCCCTTCCCCATCCTCTGGGTTCCCCCCTCCCCCTTTTCTTTCTTCCTAGGCCTCCTGTCCCATGTTCCTCTCATATCCCTTTTGCCAATCACCTGTCCAGCTCTAGGCTCCATCCCTCCCCCTCCTGTCTTCTCCTGTCATTTCGGATCTCCCCCTCCCACTTTCAAATCTCTTACTAGTTCTTCTTTCAGTTAGTCCTGACGAAGGGTCTCGGCCCGAAATGTCGACTGTACCTCTTCCTAGAGATGCTGCCTGGCCTGCTGCGTTCACCAGCAACTTTGATGTCTGTGACTCTTGGCATTTCATTGCATTATTCACAAATCAGTGTTGTGCCCTGAACTTTAGTGTGGGGAAATGAAAGAGGCGATGGATACTGTGACGAGACTGGTAAATTCAGTTAGTGAGAGTTCTAGTCTGCAACATCGCCTTTTCAGAGCATTGCTGGAGGAAATGTCAGCGGAACACAAAGATCTTTTGCTGCATAATGACGTTCACTGGCTAAGCAAAGATCGTGTGTTGGAGAGGGTGTGCGACCTGCGCGATGAGCTTGTGTCATTTTTATCCAGTCTGCTGAGCCAAAAAGCCCACGGATTTAAGAGGTTTTTAAGTGACAACAAGATGATGGCACATGTTCTTTTTTTGTGTGACATCATGTCTCATCTAAATCAACTTAATCTGCAATTACAAGGCAACAACCACACTGTTGCGCATATATACGAGGCGATTGAAGCTTTCCGGTCAAAGCTGAACCTTTTGGAGAGAGACATTCACGAGAGAAAGTTGCACTTTCCACGTCTGCGGGAGCATTGCGAGAAGAACGAAATGCAGGAGGATCCAGTGATGAAGGATTTCGTGACGAGCCTGGCAGAAAACTTCAGGGAACGATTTGAAAGCTCCCCTAAACTCTCAGGTGATATCCTCCACTTCCAGAGACAGCCGTTCTTGGTTTCGGCTGATGGCCAGTGGACTGCAGAGGCCAAAAGGCTGGTGCCTTCTATAGATGAGGCAACTCTTCAGATGGAGGTCTTGGAAATGGGAACATCTGATTTGCTCAAAGCACGACACAAGGAGGTTGGGGTGAGTGACTTTTGGATCAACATGGTTCCCCAAGCTCAATCCAAAAATACGAGAGCTATTGCAATGCTCCTACTCACACTGTTCCCCTTCACGTACATATGTGAGTCATCGTTTTCTTCAATGAACTCTGTCAAGAACCAGGACAGAAACAGACTCTCCAATGCACATCTTGGCCAGTGCCTCAGGATTGCCACAACAGAATACAGGCCCAACATCAGAAGGATTGCCTCATCTGGTCACTGTCACTTCTCTAACTGAGTGGTGAGTACATCAATTTATTTTTGTCCATTTGTCAATCTTATTGTGGTATAATAATATTACACCAATAATACTGATAATTTCATTTATAGCTACACTTCATACTTCAAATGCTACATAGCTTAATTAAAAAGAACAAATAGATTAAATGAGAGAACAGAAACAGTGGAAAAGGCAGTACTACTAAAACTCTGTGTGGAAGTGGTGAAGAGTGAGCGTGAGTGTGTGCATGCGTGCATTTTACATGCCAGGTGAGTTCTCAATGTGACCACTGACAGTTGTGATAGCTACAGTCATAACTAAATGATTGGTTTTGGACTTATTTTGTTTCAAGAGTGCATTTTGTTGTTCTTGTGTAACCAAAACAGGCTTTGAGAATCCCAGGCCTAAATTATTACTACTACCATTACTACTACTACTACTACTACTACTACTACTAATAATAATAATGGTAATAGCAGCAACAACATCTGCCCATAAAACAACTTACTGGCACAATGAAAAAAAACCCTGGACGTTTTGGCCCTTGGCTTGGCATGCTTGACATAATTTGGCCCTTATGGAAAACTAATTGGGGAACCCTGGTGTAGATGAATGCTGCTTTCCTGTAACAGCATTGCATGTGGACATGCTCAATGGTTTGGAGGGTTTTTACCTGTGACAGACTGGGCTGTATCCTCTACTTCATCGAGGCTTTTTTGTTCAAGGCCATTGGTGTTTCCATACATACCAGGCTGTGATGCAAACCAGGTCCAAAGCCATCAAATGCTCATCTATTAACCCTTTCATCTTTCTTATGAACCTCCTCTGGACCCTCTCCAATGCCTTTTCTTAGGCAAGGAGTTGAAAACTGCTCACAGTATCTCAAATGCAGTCTGACCAATGCCTTATAAAGCCCCAACATTACATCCTTACTCCCATATTCATTGCCACAGGCGTCTGTGGAGGCCAAGTCATTGGGTATATTTAAAGGTGGAGGCTGCCTGGCCTGCATTTTGTGTGTTGCTTGTATTTCCAGCATCTACAGATTTTCTCTTATTTCTATCTATGCTAGTATCTTTCCCATAATACCATTGGCTCTTGTTAATCAGCCTCATGCGTGGCAACTTGTCAAAGGCCTTCTGAAAATCCAAGTAAGCAGCATCTACTGACTCCTTTCATCTATCCTGCCTGTTATTTCCTTTAAAAAAAAAATCCAACAGCTCTGTCAGGCAATATTTTCACTTAAGGAAGCCATGCTGCCTTTGGCCTATTTTATCATGTGACTCCTAGCTCCCTGAAGCCTTATCTTTAATACTGGACTCCAACATCTTCCCAGTCTCTGAAGGAGGACTAACTGGCCTATAATTTCCTTTCTTTTGCCTCTCTCTATTGAATGATATTTGCAATTTTCCCATTTTCTGGAACCATTCCAGAATCTAATAATTCTTGAAAGATCATTATTAATGCCTCCACAATCTCTTCAGCTACCTCACTCAGAACCCTGGGGTGTAGTCCATCTCATTCAGGTGACTTACCTACCTTCAGACCTTTCAACTTTCAAGCACCTTTTCCTCAGTAATAGCAACTCGGCTCACACCTCACCCCCAACACGCTCAAATTTCTGGCATACGGCTGGCATCTTCCACAGTTAAGGCTGAAGCAAAATAGTTCATCCATCATTTCTTTGTCCCCTATTTCTGCCTTTTCAGCATCATTTTCCAGCTGTTCAGTACTCACTCTTGCCTCTACCATTGACCTGCACCAGGACCATAGTCCCACCGTCCATGTACCTATCCAGACTCAACTTAAACGTTGAAATCAAGCTTGCATGCACTACTTGTACTGGCAGCTCATTCCACACTCTCATGGCCCTCTGAATAAGTTTCCCCTCATATTCCCCTTAAATTTTTCACCTTTCACCCTTAACTGATGACCTCTGGTTGCAGTCCCACCCAACCTCAGTGGAAAAAGCCTGCTTGTATTTACCCTATCTATACTCATAATTTTATATACTTCTATTAAATCCCCTCTCAATCTTCTGTGTTCCAAAGATTGAAGTCCTAATCTATTCAATATTTCCTTATAACTCAGGTCCTCCAGATCTGGCAGTATCCTTGTAAATTTTCACTGTACTCTTTCAACCTTATTTACATCTTTCCAGTAGGTAGGTGACCAAAACTGCACACAATACGCCAAATTAGGCCTCACCAATGTCTTATACAACATCAACATAACATCCCATCTCCTGCACTTAATGCATTGATTTATGAAGGCCAATGTGCCAAAAACTTTCTTTACGATCCTATCTACCTGTGTCACCATCTTCAACAAATTATGAACCTGTATTCCCAGATCCCTTTGTTCTACCATACTCCTCAGTGCCCTACTGTTCACTGTGTAAGACCTACTCTTTTAGTGCTACTGAAGTGCATACCTTGCACTTGTCTGCATTAAATTCCATCTACCACTTTTCAGTCCATTTTTCCAGCTGGTCCAGATCCCGCTGCAAGCCGTGATAGCCTTCCTCGCTGCCCATTGCACAACCAATCTTGGTGTCATCTGCAAATTTGCTGATCCGGTTAACTACATTATCACCCACATCTTTGATATAAATGACAAGCAACAGCCAGGACCAATCCCTGCAGCACACTACTAGTCACAGACCTCCAGTCAGAGAGGCAACCATCTCCTACCACTCTCGGGCTTCTCCCACAAAGCCAAAGTCTAATCCAATTTACTACCTCATATTGAATGCTGAGTGACTGAACCTTCCTAGCCAACCACTCATTCAGGACCTTGTCAAATGCCTTACTTAAGTCCATGTAGACAACATCCGCTGCCTTGCCTTCAGTAACTTTCCTGGTAACTTGCTCAAAAAACTCTACAAGGTTAGTTAGACATGACCTACCATGCACAAAGCCATGTTGACTATCCCTCATCAGTCCATGTCTATCCAAATACTTATATATCCAGTTCCTTAGAATACCTTCCAATAACTTTCCCACTACTAGTGTCAGGCACACTGACCTATAATTTCCTGGTTTATTTTTAGAGTCTTTCTTGAACAGCAGAACATGATAGGCCATCTTCCAATCCTGTAGTACTTCAGCTGTGCTAAGGATGATTTCAGTATCTCTGTTCAGGCCCCAGTAATTTCTGCATGCCTCCTGCAGGGTCTGAGGGAGCACCTTGTTGAGCCCTTTCATCAAATCTTTAATATTGAACTGAGCATTTTCTAAACAAACTAAATGGTGTATAACTCCTGTACAATGATGCTATATTTGCCAGCTTTCAATCTTTTAAAACTATTTGAGAATTACAAGGAATTTATAAATATTGTTCATCCACTATCTCTGCAGTCACCAGTTTCATCATTCTGTGATTGAGAGTGAGAGATTTTGGAAATGTTCTCCCATGTTATGTTTTCCTTAATTTATCCATTTTCATTAATGTTTGTTTTTGTAATAGGTGCATCCAGCTGCAGCTCCTGACAAACCGAGTTAGGGAATTGGAGCTGGAGCTGGATGAACTTTTTTTAAGATTATGAGGACACGCAGTCCTCTTTTATTGTCATTTAGTAATGCATGCATTAAGAAATGATACAATATTCCTCCGGTGTGATATCACAGAAACACAGGACAGACCAAGACTGAAAAACTGACAAAAACCACAAAATTATAACATATAGTTACAACAGTGCAAGCAATACCATAACTTGATGAAGGACAGGCCATGGGCACAGTAAAAAGAAGTTCAAAGTCTCTCGAAAGTCCCACATCTCATGCAGACGGGAGAAGGAAGAAAACTCTCCCTGCCATGCCCGACCACAGTCTGACTCCGTCTGAAAACTTCGAACCTCTGACCAGCCCTCCGACACCAAGCACCATCTCTGCCGAGCGCTTCGACCCCAGTCCCGGCTGCCAGCAGCAAGCAAAGCTGAGGATTTTGGAGCCTTCCCTCCGGAGATTCTCGATCACACAGTAGCAGCAGCAGCGAACCGGGCATATCAGAAGTTTCTCCAGATGTTCCTCTGTGCTTCTCACGTCTGCCTCTGTTAAATCAGAATTGTGCACGGCATCCTACTTACAAATACGATATCATTTCACCGGAGAGCTGCGCGCGCTGCGTCACGCCGCCATCTTCTCCTCCCACCCGATCATTCGGATCATTCATGAGGCAGAGGCAGAAATAAACAAGAGTTATAAGGGAGATAGTCACCCCTACCAGTCAGGAGACAGGTAGCTGGGTGACTGTCAGGAGAGGGAAGGGAATAGACAGAATGAGCAGAGCACCCGTGGCCGTTCCCACCAATAATAAGTATATCATTTTGGATACTGTTGATGGGGACGACCTACCAGGGACAAGTTGCAGCGGTTGCGTCTCTGGCACTGAGATGGGACCCTCAGCTCAGAAGGGAAGGAGGGAAAAGAGGAGAGCAGTAGTTAGGGGACAGATAAGAAGTTCTGTGGAAGAGATCAAGGATCGTGGATGGTCTGTTGCCTCCCTGGTGCCAAGGTCCGCGATATCTCGGATCAAGTTCTCGGTATTCTCAAGAGTGAGGGTGAGCAGCCGGATGTTGTTGTCCATGTAGGGAGCAATGATGTGGGTAGGAAGAGTGAGGAGATCCTGAAAGGTGAGTTCAGGGAGTCAGGCACCAAGTTAAAGGACAGGACCTCCAGGATAGCAATCTCAGAATTGCTACCAGTTCCACGTGCATGTGGGTTTAGAAATGGTAAGATAGTGTAGATCAACACATGGCTGAAGACATGGTGCAGGAGGGAGGGCTTCAGATTTATAGATAATTGGGCAGTTTTCTAGGGAAGGTGAAACCTGTTCCAGCGGGATGGTTTACATCTGAACTAGAGGGGAACAAATATTCTTGCAGGTAGGTTTGCTAGAGAGGCTCCCGTGGATTTAAACTAGATTCAAAGAGGGAGGGGAACCAGAGTACAGGAACAGATGTAGAGGAAAAGGAAGAAAAAGAAAATGGTGAAGTTGTTTGCAACGTTAGTGATAAACAGAGTAAGAGGTGGAAAATTTCTTAAATGCATTTATTTTAATGCTAGGAGCATTGTAAGAAAGGTGGATGAGCTTACAGCATGGATTGATACCTGGAAGTATAATGTTGTAGCTGTTAGTGAAACATGGTTGCAGAAGGGGTGTGATTGGCAACTAAATATTCCTGGATTTCGTTGCTTCAGGTGTGATAGAATCGGAGGGACAAGAGGGGTAGGTGTTGCATTGCTTGTCAGGGAAAATATTACAGCGGTGCTCTGGCAGGATAGATTAGAGGGCTTGTCTAGGGAGGCTATTTGGGTGGAATTGAGGAATGGGAAAGGTGTAGTAACACTTATAGGGGTGTATTATAGACCACCTAATGGGGAGCGAGAAGTGGAGAAGCAAATTTGTAAGGAGATAGCAGATATTTGTAGTAAGCACAAGGTTGTGATTGTGGGAGATTTTAATTTTCCACACATGGACTGGGAAGCCCTTTTTGTAAAAGGCTGGATGGTTTGAAGTTTGTGAAATGTGTGCAGGATAGTTTTTTTGCAGCAATACATAGAGGTACCAACTAGAGAAGGGCAGTGTTGGATCTCCTATTAGCGAATGAGATAGGTCAGGTGATGGAGGTAAATGTTGGGGAGCACTTCGGGTCGAGTGATCACAATGTCATTAGTTTCAATATAATTATAGAGAATTATATGGTCTGGACCCAGGGTTGAGATTTTTGATTGGAGAAAGGCTAACTTTGAGGAGATGCAAAAGGATTTAGAAGGAGTGGATTGGGATAATTTATTTTATGGGAAGGATGTAATAGAGAAATGGAGGTCATTTAAAGGTGAAATTTTGAGGGTACAGAATCTTTATGTTCCTGTTAGGTTGAAAGGAAAGGTTAAATGTTTGAGAGAGCCATGGTTTTCAAAGGATATTGGAAACTTGGTTTGGAAAAAGAGAGATATCTACAATAAATATAGGCAGCATGGAGTAAATGAGGTGGTCGAGGAATATAAAGAATGTAAAAAGAATCTTAAGAAAGAAATTAGAAAAGCTAAAAGAAGATATGAGGTTGCTTTGGCAAGTAAGGTGAAAATAAATCCAAAGGGTTTCTACAGTTATATTAATAGCAAAAGGATAGTGAGGATAAAATTGGTCCCTTAGAGAATCAGAGTGGACGGCTATGTGTGGAACCAAAAGAGATGGGGGAGATTTTGAACAATTTCTTTTCTTCGGTATTCACTAAGAAGGATATTGAATTGTTTAAGGTAAGGGAAACAGGTAGGGAAGTTAAGGAAGCTGTGATGATTAAAAAAGAGGAAGTACTGGTGCTTTTAAGGAATATAAAAGTGGATAAGTCTCCAGGTCCTGACAGGATATTCCCTAGGACCTTGAGAGAAGTTAGTGTGGAAATAGCAGGGGCTCTGACAGAAATATTTCAAATGTCATTAGAAACGGGGATGGTGCCGGATGATTGGCATATTGCTCATGTTGTTCCATTGTTTAAAAAGGGTTCTAAGAGTAAACTTAGCAATTATTGGCCTGTGTTTGACATCAGTGGTGGGTAAATTGATGGAAAGTATTCTTAGAGATGGTATATATAATTATCTGGATAGACAGGGTCTGATTAGGAACAGTCAACGTGGATTTGTGCATGGAAAGTCATGTTTGACAAATCTTATTGCATTTTTTGAAAAGGTTACTAGGAAAGTTGACGAGGGTAAAGCAGTGGATGTTGTCTATATGGACTTCAGTAAGACCTTTGACAAGGTTCCACACGGAAGGTTAGTTAGGAAGGTTCAATCATTAGGTATTAATATTGAAGTAGTAAAATGGATTCAGCAGTGGTTGGATGGGAGACGCCAGAGAATAGTGGTGGATAACTGTTTGTCAGATTGGAGGCCGGTGACTAGCGGTGTGCCTCAAGGATCTGTACTGGGTCCAATGTTGTTTGTCATGTACATTAATGATCTGGATGATGGGGTGGTAAATTGGATTAGTAAGTGTGCAGATGATACTAAGATAGGTGGCATTGTGGATAATGAAGTAGGTTTTCAAAGCTTGCAGAGAGATTTAGGCCAGTTAGAAGAGTGGGCTGAAAGATGGCAGATGGAGTTTAATGCTGATAAATGTGAGGTGCTACATTTTGGTAGGACTAATCAAAATAGGATATACATGGTAAATGGTAGGGCATTGAAGAATGCAGTAGAACAGAGGGATCTAGGAATAATGGTGCATAGTTCCCAGAAGGTGGAATCTCATGTGGATAGGGTGGTGAAGAAAGCTTTCGGTATGCTGGTCTTTATAAATCAGAGCATTGAGTATAGGAGTTGGGATGTAATGTTAAAGTTGTACAAGGCATTGGTAAGGCCAAATTTGGAGTATTGTGTACAGTTTTGGTCACCGAATTATAGGAAAGATGTCAACAAAAGGGAGAGAGTACAGAAAAGATTTACTAGAATATTACCTGGGTTTCAGCGCCTAAGTTACAGAGAAAGGTTGAACAAGTTGGGTCTTTATTCTTTGGAGCGTAGAAGGTTGGGGGGGGACTTGATAGAGGTATTTAAAATTTTTCCATTGAGAGTAGGGGAGATTCAAACAAGAGGACATGAGTTGAGAGTTGGGGGGCAAAAGTTTAGGGGTAACATGAGGGGGAACTTCTTTACTCAGAGTGGTAGCTGTGTGGAATGAGCAGGTTCGATATTGTCATTTACAGTAAAATTGGATAGTTATATGGACGGGAAAGGAATGGAGGGTTATGGGCTAAATGCAGGTCGGTGGAACTAGGTGAGAGTAAGTGTTCGGCATGGACTAGAAGGGCCAAGATGGCCCGTTTCCATGCTGTAATTGTTATATGGTTATTCTTGAAATACAGGCAATACACTATATGAAAATAAGGAGAAGGCTCAAAAGACCTAACTTACAGGAGAAGCTGCCAGAAGAAACAGGAGACCCCAATGATAAGCCAAATCCAAAAGTTCTCTGGGAGTAATTCTCTCACAACAAAGAGGGTCAATGCTTGAGCTGTCTTCAGTCACAACCTGAAGCAGAAGTCAAACTATCTCGGCTGCAACTGCTGTTGCCATAAATACAACTTCAAAGCAGGGCAAGGGTAACACCAGCTGTGGCTATATACCTAAACTCTTAAGCATCTAGCATTTCCAGGTTCAACAGACAGGATTCAAGTTCAACACGCACAAAATGCTAGAGGAATTCAACAGGTCAGGCAGCATCTATGGAAAGAAATGAACAGCTAAGGTTTCAGGCCAAGACCCTTCATCAGGACTGGAAAGAAAGGTGGCAGAAGCAAGAATAAAAGGTGGGGGAGGTGCAGGAGTGTGAGCAGGTGGCGAAGTCAGGTGAGCGATGTAGGGCAAAAAGTAGAATAAGATATTGCTTGAACATACAAATATAAAGAGACCCACTCTTTCCCAATACTTAAATATAAAAAGACCCAATCTTTCCCATAATTACAACTTGCCTTGAATCAAAACTGATTTGGTTATCCAGTTGTCTTAAATTGATTTTTATTGGAGCCAACTTTATGTTAACACCCTATTTTCCCCACTGTACACATTATAGTGCCACCTACTGATGTAAGAGAAATCTATAAGTAAAACGTGACTATTATCAAAATATAAACTTTGCATTTACAACATAACATAAAACGCTGATAAAACACTTTCGAATGATTTGGAAATCATGATAATTCAGTGGGTGATTTAAAAACTTACCGTATAAACTCCTGAAAGTGGCGTCACAGGTAGACAGGGTTGTAAAGGAGGCTTTTGGCATCCTGGCATTCATAAATCAAAGTACTGAGTATAGGAGTTGGGATGTTATGGGAAGGTTGTGTAAGACATTGGTGAGGCCAGATTTGGAGTATTGTGTACAGTTCTGGTCACCTAACCATAGGAAGGATATCAGTAAGATTGAAAGAGTGCAGAGAAGATTTACTAGGATGTTGCCGGGTCTTCAGGAGTTGAGTTACAGGGAAAGAATGAACAGGTTAGGACTTTATTCCTTGGAGCGTAGAAGAATGAGGGGAGATTTGTTAGAGGTTTACAAGATTATGAGGGGTATAGACAGAGTAAATGTGAATAGGCTCTTTCCACTTAGATTAGGAGAGATAAATATGAGAGGGCATGGCTTTAGGGTGAAAGGGGAAAGGTTTAGGGGGAACATTGGGGGAACTTTTTCACTCAGCGAGTGGTGGAAGTGTGGAAAGAGCTGCCATCTGACATGGTAAATGCGGGCTCACTCTTAAGTTTTAAGAATAAACTGGATAGGTACATGGATGGGAGAGATCTGGAGGGTTATGGACTGGATGCAGGTCAATGGGACTAGCGGAATAATGTTTTGGCACAGACTAGAAGGGCCAAATGGCCTGTTTTCTGTGCTGTAGTGTTCTATGGTTCACTATGTTTTCTTTAAACTCACTGGGGTCATATTTCTCACGCTCCTTCAAATAGACCAAGGGTGGTTCCAGGTTCCCTATTCATTGCGCACCTTGAACTGACAATTACATTATACTCCTGATGAACAACTAAAAACAATGCAAATTAAATGTGTTGAGGTATTAATATCCTGGTTATATCTAAGCACTTTTAATCTGGAAAATTAGCAGTTCTGGTGCTCTTAAAGTCATAAACGTGTCAGACTATCAGACTTTATTTCAGATGTTAGCTGAAATTTAATTGGCCAATTGTCTGGTATGCACCAAGTTAGAATAATGATGGCTTTTCATTGGCTTTTTTTTAGTGATCCACTGAGGTTATGCGAATCTTGTTAAATGTTCAGTGAATTGCAGCACTCCATTTTGATGCCACATTGGGTCAGATAATCATTAGACTTAATCTCCATAGCCAGCCACTCATGGCAAGACTCAAACTTGTAGGTTGGACATACCTGAGAATTTTCCCAGACTAGTGATATTGTGACTTTTATCATTGCTTAGCTATTTTAGATTTGGAGCATACATTTTCAGTGCTATAACTGTGATTGTGTATAACTGCAAATTTCAAAGTTCAAAGTAAGTTTATTATCAAAGTACATATATATCACCATATACAACCCTGAGATTCATTTTCTATAAATATGCAGTAGAGAGCGTTCTAAATGGTTGCAGCACTGCCTGGTATTGAGGATCTGATGCACAGGATTATAAGAGGCTGTAGAGGATTGTCGACTCAGCCAGCTCGATTACAGGCACAATCCATCCTGCCGTTGAGGACATGCTCAGGAAAGCAGCATTCATCATTAAAGACCATCACCATCTGAAGCATACAATTTTCATGCTACTACCATCAGTGAGGAGGTACAGGCGCCTGAAGGCTCTTAGTGAATGTTTTAAGACCAGCTTCTTCCCCTCTGCCACCAGAATGCTGAATAGTCACTGAACCCTACCTCTTTATTCATCTTTGGAACTATTTTATTTATTTTTCTAACATTGTAATTTTTGTGTCTTGCACTGAACTATTGCTACAAAATAACAAATTTCAATAGATATTCAGTGATAATAAATCTGATTCTAGTTTAATATTTTCTGGTCCCTCCGCCTTGGTTTTGTACTGTGGTGGTGGCCCTTCTTTGTTACCAATACGATTCCATTGTAAACAACTCCTTTCCACTGCTTGAACATACGCCAGTTTTCTCATTGTTCAATCCAGTAACTGTTCAGCAAACTCTAAACAGATGCAAGACTTGGACATGCAAGAAATAATACTGCCACATAAATGCCAGACAATGACCGTCTCTGATAACTTTAGCACTTACCTTAACCTTTTCAAGAAAATAACATTGAGTCTCTGATCAGTAACATCCTCTGAATCTCCACTGCACAGAAGCACATCTGGAGTACCTACAAAGTCTGCAGGACAACATCAGGTAGTTTTGAATCAGGACTTATCTGCCGACACCCCAAAACCTTTCCACATCTATTTGTCATGGCAAAAACATAATAAAATGCTTAACAACTACCTTAATAAATACAACTCCAACTTGACACCATCCAGAACTAGATGGTTGACCTGATTGTTAAGCATTCCACAAGTTCCAGGCCTGGAAACACAGCAATAAGCAGCTCAAAGTGGAAAAGGAGCAATTGGGATATTGAGAACTCAATGTGGGAGAACGTAGTCACCTATGCCACTGCTCCACACCATATTGGTAGCCAGTTAACTCTGGAACTGAAAGGCAGAGAAAGGAGGGTGTTAGCAGTGTACCAATGTTAGATCCCTCTCCAACCAATGCTAAATTACATAAAGCCTTTACTCGATCATGCTCTTGGCACAAAATTTCATTGTTTGCGTCAACCTATTTCATGTGAGATTTTTATAATGGTTTTTTTACATGATCTGCAGTTGTCTAACAGCACAGAGCATTATCTTTAGAGTTATCCATGAAAGTGTCAGATTTCATTTTGAGGAATAGAGAATGTAAATGTTGATTTTTGTCAAATGTGGGATGGCTGCACCAATCCAGCTCCCACTCAAGGTTGGAAAGTAAGATCTGCATGCAGAAAAGAGCATCTGTGCCAACATAGATTTTGCCACATGCACATGAACTGCAACTTTAGGTACTGCCTTCTATATTTTATTTTGCTCTTGCATCTTAGACCTGTGCTCCTTGTCTTCTTCCGGTTCTGATGAAAAGCCCTTTAGTTAAGGGATAATGACTGATCTGAGACCAGAGGAACATACATAAAATCACATCATTCTGAGTTATATTATCTTCAGGAGAGTGAGCCTATTAATTTTTCAAGTTAGTTTACATTCATTAACCATCTTCTTTCTCACTGATCTTTGACCCCTGGTTAATTGACCAAATCCTTATTTAGAGAGATCCATTTTCCAGGGGATCATTCACTTGAAAACTATTGCTTTGTTATCTATTGATCCACTCATTAGTGATTCAATGACCAGAGAGAGCCATCACTTCACAATAAATGACCAACTGCCTTAGATTGATTCTTTTTATTTATTAATATTACTGGCCTTTAAATTTAAAGGGATTGTGCATCAATCTCTGGCTACGACTTCCACTGTCTAATTGTTTGATTGCTTCTGGAATTTTAGTGTCAAATCAGATCTGAAAGAACCATTGCACTGAGAAATTATAGAAACATTCACATGGCTAAAAGCATATTTTGTGTCTTTAATAGACACTGTCGACATGGATAAAATCAGGTGAAGCATTCTAGTTTATGCATTGTAGATATAATGGGAGTTGAGGCATATTTATACATACCTAACATTTATGGTTGTAGAAAATGGATTGGGAGTTGTCAGCTTTCAAAGTATATTGCCATCTAGTGCTTAAAAGTGGGAAATAAATTACAAATTTTGCAACAAGCAAAAGATGGAAAATGAAGAAAAATCGATCAAATGGCCAGAATTTTCTGTATCAGGGTCTCTGACAGCTTCTTCAGAGGTTGATATTTCTTTTATAGCCTTCAGCCAAAATCTTGGCAAAACATATGGTGAATTGCAAGTTTAACAGTACAACTTGGGAAACGGAACTAACCATTAAAGCTTAGACATAGGGAAATAAATACTGAAAGTATTGCAGACATCCCACCTCTCCCAGAAGTTCCAGGAGTCTCTCGCATATTGATGGCAGCTCCCTGACCCCCGAAAATTATATACAATATCCTGGAAATTGATTTTTTGAGAGGGAGAGCGAGGGCAGGAGCAGGAGCGAGCATCCTGATTGGTCTCTCTTTGAGCTAAGCAGACCTATCAGTTTTCTCTGTGTGCGGGCTTTACAGTCGACCTCTGTCTCTCCATCAGGTCAGTTTAGTGTCCTGCACCACCATGGCAGAGTGTTTCAAAAAAAATATAAAACGTACTTCACCCCAGACTGCACTTAAGTGTACATCTGCCTAATAGGGGTCTGCCTAATAGGGGTCAAAAATAATGACGGTGTTGCTCGCTGCACTGTTTGCAACAGTGACTTTTCTGTTGCCCAAATGACTGTAAAAGACATGTTGAGATGAGTTTAACATGTGTCATTCGTTCATTAGCATAGCTAACGTTATTTAAACTAGCTGGCTGGCTGCTAAGGAGCTCCTCTATTGATGTCCTACGTGATGAGGCCAAACTCCCTGTAGACGTGCATAAAGTTGTAATAGAATAAAAAAAAACAACTCCATGATAAAGATAGTGAAGTCAAAGGATATGGGGAGAAGGCAGGAACGGGGTACTGATTGTGGATGATCAGCCATGATCACAGTGAATGGCGGTGCTGGCTCAAAGGGCCAAATGGCCTACTCCTGCACCTATTGTCTATTGATAATGTAATACAAGTACAGAAATAGCAAAAAACTATGCCTGCTTATCAACCAAGACAGCAGCAATTGTGAACATGGCACTGGAACCAGAATGTTCAGAGGATCTGTACAAGTTCATCCAGACAGAAAAAAGGCCATACAGTACATTGGTCGAGAAGGAATGTGCCAGTTTAGCCAGGTACTAGAATGAAACACAGGATAAGGTAACAGTTGGATTTGTAGACATGCCAGTGTGCAATGATGCCAAAGCTGAAAAAATATTCAACTGCATTGCATCATCCATGCATGACAAAGGCCTTGAATGATCTAATTGTGTAGAATTTAGCAGTGACAACTGCAATGTGATGATTGGCAAAAACAACTCTGTCTTATCAAGAGTGAAAGCACAGGCCCCGCATAGTTACAGCGCTGACTGTCCAAGTCACCTGGTCAACATTTGTGCCAAAACTGCTGCTAAGGAGCTCTCAATGAAACTTGAAGAACGGCTCATTGACAACTACTACTACTTTGAGAAAAGTTCCAAACAAAGAGAAGACCTAAAACAGTTTCAAGAGTTCTGAAATGTTGCCCAGCAGAGAGTACAAAAGCATTGTCTGACACGTTGGCTTTCTTCAGGAAAAGGTTTGGACCATCTGCTCCACCAATGGCTAGCCTTTATTTCAAAGGTGTGTGTGTGTATATGTATATATAAATAGCTTCAATATGTAATCAAATAAGTTGTGTTCTTTCATAATCAAATACCCTGTATACATGCACCCTTGGAGGTCGACGGGGGGGGGGTATGGGGTTGCAGGGAGCGGGGGTGCTACCTCCCTGAAATGAGTTGGGATGTCTGGTATTGAAAAGAATTCATACCCTTTCAGTTCAGTGTTTAATCCAGAGCATGGAGTGAAATGTACTGGGAAGAATATAAAGGTGAACTAGAAATAAAAGGAAATTTAAGAGTCATCTTTTAAATCTCTTAAAAAATTAAAAACCTAATGTCCAAGTAATTTCCAATTAACAGCAAGGTTAATTGGCAGCAATTAGTACTGGCCCTGCTTTTGAAAGGGTACTTATATTTGAAATGAGCAGACTTCACTTTCTCTGGCAAGATCCACTGGCTGCTTAGCTAGCTTAACATTACAACTGCTGGATATCAGGGATTCCGTTAACTGATGACTGATAGTAGCGGCTGCTACTGGACTACAGCTTTGACAAGATCAGCTGAATCTACTGCTATTTTTGGATAACATGCCTTTTGGAAGGATTTCAAGTCCATGCAGAGGGCAAAGGGGTTAGGTTTATTACATTAACACAGTAAGGACTTCAGGATCTGAAGTGAACTATAAAGGGAACTAAGATTAGGGGGAGAGAAAGCGAGCAGGATATAAAATGGGCATTTTACAAGTCTCGCTGGAAAATTCCAAACGTAAAGGCATCCCGTGATCTAGGAATTAATGTAGGTAGGTAAAATGGTCAGCATCAATGTAGTGGGCGAAAGGGCCCATTTCTGTGCTGTATGACTCAAATTCTAACCGTGAAAAGTGGAGATTCTTCTCCCTAGAGCAGACAGTGGGGGGGGGGGGGGGGGGAGGGGGGAGGGGGAAGAGAAGGATGCAGTTTTAAGAAGGGACTTTGAAAACATTTTGAAAAAAAACTTGATAGACTAACAAGGTAAGTGCTTCCATCAAGGGTATCTTTAACCTAATAGATGTAGGATAATTATCTAAATTACTGAAGGCTAGAAATGAGTTTTTAATAAGTATTGTAGCTTATGATTGAGAATGTATTGCAAAGGTTAATGGAATACATATACAAAATCTATACGTAAAGTTATAAAGAATAGTACTCTTCACTATTCCTATGAAGCTCCCTGTAGCTCCAGAGACAACATCCCATTTTTCTCATTACATAAGTCAGGACCTGTTTCCAGTCTATCAGAGAACATCTTTGGCAATGATTCTGATTATAAACACAAGACGTTTGGTAAATGCTGGAAATCCTGAGTAACACATAAAAAATGCTGGAGGAACTCAGCAGGTTAAGTAGAATCTATAGAAAGGAATAAACCAGTTGACATTTTGTATTTGTAGTTAAACTTCCTCCAGCCTTTGTTTCCATTTCTGTCCTGTTACCAATCTATTTCGCTTTGTATCTTCATCTCTTTTATTTGATATTTGTTGCTTCCATGCTGTCATGAATCTTCAGCTTTTTTATCTTTATCTTACAGCATCGGGCACACCTTTGTACTTGCTTTAAACATATGAAGTTATAGGAATGTGCAATGTAGCTGCAAGAGACTGTTGTGCTACGAAGTCCCAGCTGATCTCCTGTCTTGTATCCACATTCTAAAATCTTCACCTAGACCAAGCCACTGATCTTGGCTTTGGTTCTAAACAAATGCGATGTCATGGAAGAAAACTTCATCTGATAAAGAGCAAGAGCAGGGACGTTATATAGCAACAGTACACCCTCTCCCTACCTAGTGAGGCTGAACCTGGAGTACTGCATGCAGTTCTGGTCTCCTTACTTAAGGGAAGACATACTGGCTTTGGAGGCTCACAAAGTTGATTCGGGAGATGAGGGGATTAGCCAATGAGGTCGCCTAGGACTATATTCACTGGAATTCAGAAGGAGGAGAGGAGATCTTATATAAACATACAAAATTACGAAAGGGATAGATAAGATAGAGGCAGGAAAGTTGTTTCCACTGTTGAGTGAGACTGGAACTAGGGGACTTTGCCTCAAGATTCAGGGAAGTAGATTTAGGATGGAGATGAGGAGAAACTGCTCCTCCCAGAGAGAAGTGAATCTGTGGAATTCCATGCCCAGGGAAGCAGCAGAGGCCACCTCATTAAATACATTTAGGACATGGATAGATTTTTGTATAACAGGGGATTTAAGGTTTATGTGGACAAGGAAGGTAAGGTCTGCATCCAGATCAGCTATGATCTTAACGAGCAGCGGAGCAGGCTTGATAGGTGAGATGGCCTATTCCTCCTCCCATTTATGTTCTTATAAATAACAGAATTGCTTATCTCATTCCTAAATGGCGAATCCCTTATCCCGTGCCCTAATCCTAGAACACCTCACAGAGGAATTTTGCTCAATTGAAAGATTTTTTATAAAATGCTGAAAAAGAAAAACAAAAACAAACAAAAATTTTGAAACTACTGCAGTTAGTATGTTTGGAGGAGAAACAAATAGAGACAACTAAATGAGAACATAGAAAAAAAATCTATCAAAACACATAATGCCTTGAAAAGTCTCTTAAAGCTGCATCCCCCTCCCCCATCTGCTCCAGGGAGAATAATCTTCATTTTTCCTGGATTGAATTTAGAAATTAAAATGCACTGAAAGGCCCACCACATCAATGCTGATCATTTTATCCACATATCTTTCCCTCTAATCTTCATTCCCTTTATATCACTTCTCAGGTCCTGAAATCCTTCCTGTGTTAATGTGTAATGGTAGATATAAGTGCAAGTAATTTTAGTATAAGAAATAACATACCAACAAAGAAGAGGTGCTAGAATAGTTTGAAGATCAGGCCACAGCTGTGGAGAGAAAAATAGAGGTAATCTTTCAGCTTGATGACCTTGCATTAGAATTGATAAGTTCTGCTTGTTTCTAACTTTTCCTAGTTCTCATGAAAAGGCCTTTCACCTGAAGCATTACTTTAAGTTTCTACCTCTATTGAACTCTTTCTGAATATCCTATTCTATTCAAATACTCCTTGTAGAACTGCCCTCCAAATCTAAAGAATTATCCAGTGAATGTGAGTTGTGCAAACTCCAAACAGAAAAGAAATTCCAACTGGGTAACAGGTGTGAAATGTCAGTGTCATTAATCATGCCATTGCTTGCAGAGAGGCTGAAACGCACTCCAGCACTTTGATGGAGTCTGAAGGTAATTTGAAGGGAACAGAATAAGTACTGTTGGCAGATCTGGAAAAAAAGGGAATATCAATACTACAGAAAGTACAGAAGTGGGGAATGCAAGTTAGGCAGGGAGAAAAAAAAGCTATTAGGAACATACATCAAAGCACAAGAAATCCAAACCCCTTACAAACTGAGTTCTCTCAAACTTCTTACAGCCATAACCAGGGCCAGGATTAAAAATGAAGTCAGATATCTAAGATAGCACAGTGGGCTAATACCAATTACTTACGTATTCTGATTTTCACTGGAAAGTTACTCCAATTTCATTTAATTTGAATGATCTAGCAATTTTGCTTTCCTTAGCACTAAACTCGATTGTGCATGACTATACTTTAATCCAATTTTTGGGTAGTTTAGTATATTGTTAGAAACTTATATTGACTGAAGTGCAATTGTGAATGTTTAAAATCACATTCTAATTTCATTAATTCAGAACGTAGAGGCTCTTTGGGTTGAACAAAAATTCTTGACCTTGTATTTTTGTTGAAATGAAATATTAGAAAATCAATTTTAAAAAGAGGAAAACTTCATCAATTTAAGCAGCAGAGTGGAGTGTCAAAGTGAAATATTGATTCTTGGTGAATTTGGTTAATTGAAGCATCACCATTATTGTGATTACGAGCTTTCTTTGCAGCCCAAACCCTTTCAGTATTAGGACGATCTTATTAAGAGACAGCAATTGCACTTTGCTTTCTGCTTACTTCCCTGATCATGCAGATTTATTGCATTAAGACTTGTGACTTGTGCACCATTCAAAACAGTTTGAAATGCAATACACTGGATATACTGAATACTTAATTAACCCCAAACTGTATAGTGTGACAAAACTTTAGTATCAAGGTCAGTCCAGTGAAAGAATAGCATTACCTTGACTTTTCATGGAAATAAAAAATAAATCACAAGATAACTTACCCATGATTATATGACAGACAATCAGTCAAGTGCCTTTAGTTGAGAATTGTCACTGCTGACAGATTTCAGAAAGAAATGCAGAGTTTTGAAGATCTTTGCAGGAGTTAATTCCAATCTTACGATTAGTGGCACTTTCCAGGTTCAATTTACAAATATTTTTACACCAAATAACTATGAGAAAGAATTTGTTGCTTCTCTCCCGCCCCCCCCCCCCCCCACCCCCACATTCAGTATAGATTGTAAATTTAGGGAATGAAGCTGGGCAAGAGGAATCAATGAACATCAGGGGATATATTAAGATACTAATCATGGTTCAGAATTAGAACAACTATGTAAAAACACAGATGAAATTGAGTGAAGGTTCTAAGCTGGGGGAACTTTACAAATTTAAGTGATTTAACAGAAGTGGGAAAGAAAAAACTATTTGAAGATGAATGTTTCCTATTACTCCAAAACTGACCTAAGGTCAGGGTTCTGGTCAGAATGAAGAGGAGATTTTGAAGATCATGTGTACATAGAAATATACAATGGAATGTGTCACTTGTAGCAATGACCAACACATCTGAGGGTGTGCTCTGGGCAGCCCCCAAGTGTTGCTATGCTTTGGCACCCACACACTATATTTACGACTTATTAATTCTAACTCATTCTTCTTTGGAATAGGAAACAGCAGCACCCAGGGGAAACACAGGGTCACAGACAGAATATACAAACTCTTTATAGCTGGTGTTGTAAAGTGTTGTACTGGAGACTTAATTTAGCTATATAAGATTATAATCGGCCTTCGATAAATAGGAAGGAGCTAGCTTCCTTTGGAAATTGGTTAATGATGAGGGAGCATAGATTTTAAGTAACTGATTTAAATTTTAAGAGAATGGTGAGGAAAAGGTTTTCCATTCAAATTGTGACTGGAGTGTAGAACATGGCGTCAGAAATGGCGTAGAGGCAGAAACCTTTAAAATTTGGACAATATTTGCAGGAGTACGGCAGTCCACAAAATGTGTCAAAATGGTTGTTGTTTTGCGTCTAGTGAGGTAGTGTAGTAGGTAATGCTTGTCGCTCTCACTTCCAGCTTCCACAGCTGACTAGCAGTCATGCGAAAAGGAGAGCTGAATGTACAAGTCTCTCCCTGCCAGTACGTAGCCTCTCCAACAGCAAGCCTCATGTAGTGCCTCCTCGCTGGCGACACAGGGAAACGGAACTCCCTTCAGACCCAGGCTGAACTACAGAGGATGGGGAGGAGGTCGAGCCCCTGCACTTGTAGCATGCAGGCTCACCAGTGTATGGACACGCCTTGGTGCTCATGAAAAGGATCCCCAATTATGGGCAAATAGCCCCACTACCTCAGGAGAAACAAAGGCCACAAGAGTAAACCCAGACAGCAAATCTGGAGGGGAGCCCTTAAGGCAGCAGGACCTCAATGAGCATCCTTCCAGCAGCTCCTGCAGCCAAGCTTGTGCCAAGCATATTGCTTCAAAAGCTTTCCTTTGGACTACACTGGTGAGACTGAGAGGGGGATCTTCAGGGCTGGGCATCTTAGAATCTCCATACCTTCCATCCAGGCTTGTGATGATCATCATCATCACCCACTGTCCTTTGAGACAGATGGATGCCAACTATGGTGATCCAAAGTCAAGGAACTATGGCCACTAACCAAATTTTAAATAATGGTATTGTGCAGAAGTGTTTTGTTTTTGGCTGACATAGACACAGGCCAAATAGATTCCTGTTCACAGTTTCTCTATGACTGTATATGTGCAAGAAGAATTGTCCCACTTAATATGACCTCCACAACTAAAGGCTTAACTAGTTTTGATAATGCTGTAATCAATATGCCTTACTTTTATATTTGTCGGTCCTTCCTGTACTTTCTTATGACTGGTCCCATAATAGCTTGGTGAACTTTGTGTACGGAAAATAGCACCAATTTCACCCTATACTTCAGACAGGGCTGACTTAAATAGCGACGCGTGTATCAACTTTAATTGGTTTGCATTTAGGCATTTTTGTTGCACATAATTTTGTTGGAATTCTATTCTGTTATATTCATACTGTACTGATTGATATTAATACAGTTCTGTTTTATAAGAAAAGTTGTACCATGCAAAAACAATTCTGCTTCTCTAGGATTTTTAGCTGTAGATGCAAAGGAGCTTGTTCAAAAAGTGATACTGAATACTGAGTTAGTCTTGCTCAAGACAATCAATAGGCTGACCAGTCAAATATCATAAAACACAGAAGAAACTGTATTCCTAATAAGCAAGTCTACTCCATAAAACAGCACTTTAACCCTGCCTGTGCTCATGCATCTCAGCTGGAATTTTAGGGAAACTAAAGATAACTCAATTTGCATCTACTTGACACCTACTGGAATAATAGATCTGGATAGCACTTTCCTAGCATTTATTGATAAGATATTGCTGAATAACAAACTAGCAACAGTAAAAAGGAATTTACAAATTATAATTTCAAGCTAGATTTTATTTTGGTATGCATTCCAATTCTGTTCTGTAACTCTAGATCATGGCTAGTCTATATTTCAATTCCATTAATGAGCTTTTGTTCAGTCTGTCTTCATTTCCTTACCTAACAGTAACATATTAATCTCAGTATTGAAAATTTCAATTGATCTTAGCCTTTGTTGGGGAAGAAGTTCATTATTTCCTCAACAATCCAAGTGATAACGTGCTAAATGATTTTATATCAAGGTTATATACCTCCAATTTAAAATTATGCTTTGTATTTGATTGTTTTTCTAAAGATAAAATTTATCTGCCCAATGAATCCTTGTTTTGAATACACCTGCCCCAGTTGAAATGCAGATAAAATATCCAATATATTTAAATGCTAGCTAAACCACAGCAACTACCTCCAGATTTCAGGTTCGTGAAATCTAATCTATCATAGTTGTAAGTGTATTTTCAGCAAGTCATTTACTGTACAAAATACAAGAGATTGCCATGCTTGTTAGATGTTGCATGCTTTTGACATTTGTTAGTAATGTGTTGTGTGTCAATTGTTAGGCATCTCAATAAATCAATAGAAAATTGAATTATTTAAATCTGCCACAGACTTTTATTATCAGCAGCAGGATTCCTTCCCAACTTTAACATGGGGCCTGTGAATTTCACATTGCATTTTGGGAAATTAAAACAAATAGAGTCTGCTAAACAAGCAGAAAGGAGACGCTAGTGAAGGTCAGCGATACAAAAATAAAGTGTGGCTCAGGAACTACCTTATTGATCTATTACAATTTCTCAGCTTTTCCATTTCAACGTGAACTGAGTAAGTTGTTGATCACATATTCATTTGCACCTTAAAGCTTGGCTTGTGTTCCACAGACATACTTTTAAAGTCAACTTGTACATGCTGTATGTAAATAAACTGTAAAGGCCTATAGATTATTGGCACTTGCCATATCCCTTACAGAAACTGATATTGTTCTAGTTCATGTTGCAAAATGTACCACTGGGAATCTCCTGGCCCATATGGTTCAAATGACAAGGGAATACTTGGGAAGGTATTGAGAACCTCAAGTCTACTGTATACACACAGCTCTGCAGAAGATGGCTTCAGAAGAGAATGCCTAAAAAAAAAACTGCACACCAACCTACCCACCCTGTTAGACACCACCTACTCCATTTGTGGAAGAGTTTGCAGTTCCACATTGGCCTCATTAACTGCCACAGGACCTGCAAAACCAGAATGAAGTAGTTATCCTTGAAGTCTCAATGACATTCCATTCAGTGTGGAGGAAAGGCAGTCACCACAGACTCCACCCAATCAACACTCAAAGTGGTACTGAAACTTTACCATCCAGGTCCTGGAAGAGGATGAAGAGAAAGTGGAAACACATGATCCAAGAGGAAAAGACAGAGCTAGAAGAAAGGCACAGAAAAGAAAACCAACATATCTTCCCTTGTATTCTGATTATCTATAATCCCATGTCATAAATACTTAAATATAGTGGGGATTGGCTATGGGTAATTAGCATTTAGAGGTTATAATGTGTCACTTAATTCGAAAGTTATGTTGAACTTTCACACCCATTGCTATCAAATGTGTAATTTACAGCAAAGAGGAAGTGGAAAAAAGATTAAAACATTACAGAAGTCTGAGAATAAAGGGGTATAATGAAATGGCATCTAAATGGCAGCTTTAAGACTGTCATTGTAGGTACTTTTTCCAGCCTAATAACTTTCCAGTTCAAAGAAAAATATCTTGTTACTTAACGCAAGAGAAACAGGACAAAAGTGCAAGAATTAATAAACTCTAGAGGTATGATATTGGTACTGATGAGACCAACCAGTAGAATGTTACCGATCAGTCCCCCTCCATCCTTTTCACAGAAATTTCACACATTTAATCACCTGCCTTACATCATTTTTTAAAGTAAAGATTGGGAAAATGCCATGTGTTACACAGCTGTTAAAGTAACTGAGTGGAGTGAAATGAAATTTCAGTTGTCTGACACTTAAAACTGCCACAGTACCCCAGTAGTCTCTTTGCAACCTTTAAAGCAGGTTCAGCAGCTGATGAAATCAAAGGGTCTTATACCTTACACTGTACAATTAGATTTTACACAAATCTAACTCTGTCTATTGAGGCACAGAAGTTGCTTGTTTTAATGGCGATTTAAACAGTTGAGAAACAGAACACCATAGTCTCCATTTTATATCTCAGAAGCTCTTTACACATGAATTTCCAACCTCAATAGCACAATAGTTAGAAATGGATTTTTTTTTCTTTTCTCTACCTACTACCCTCCCACATCCAAAGTTCATAGTGCACAGGTCTAGAGCTTGTTGTAGCAGCATTTTTTTTTTTTTAAAACATCAGTATTTTTGATCTTCCAAACAGCTATCCAGCTGGGAATTTGCTTTTCTTGTTTCTGTGGAACCCCCCAAGTGTCAAGTTTCCTGGATGACAAAAGCTTCACGGCATAAGTTAGGGAAGGCAGAATGTCTCTTTAACTGGATGCAGTAGCAATCGGCTTCTTCAGCTGCTGATTCATAATCTCCCTGGTACGGCAAGCTTGAACCTGATCATAGCAGGAGTTGCATACCAGCACAGGGTCATATAGCTGCTGATCTGGAATAGGTAACTTCAGGTGACAGCAGTTGGCACAAAACACATTTCCACAGTTTCTAAAAAGAAAATAAACAGTTACAGGTATAACAGCATTAAGTAACAGCACGAGTACTCAAGTAGCTAGCTGTAATGGAATTAAACATCTAGCGTCAGGTATGATAATCATTAATTAATCCACCATAAAAATCCATCTGGTTCACTCACATCACTGGCTTCCTTCAATCCATTACATTGCCTGGTCTAACTTGCTGTACATGAGACTCTAGACTTAATATAGTTGACACCAACATGGCCCAGGAAGCCACTTAGTTCAAAGTGGAGAATGTTGTTCCTGTTTACACGTCCATCAGCAATGATGAGAACCACTCTAGTCATCTGCAATTTGTAGAGACTGGACTGGTCTGTGGGTACACGAATGGCTGGAGAGGCCAGTCCACACTCGAGAGGTTCTTTGGCAGCATGACCAAAAGTTGGCAGCCATGTTGGGTTCAGCATCACTGGCTCAGGCGTTCCTGGCCAGGCCATGTCTCTCTGCTGCAATTATTCTTTCTGTCTTGCATGTCACTGCACCGTTATGGTGGAGGAGCGTCACTCAATGCAATCCTGGGCAGTATGTTCCCATGTGTCTGAGTTGATGCCAAAGGTGTTTAGATAAATTTTCGTGGTGTCTTTACAGTGTGGGAACAGGCCCTTTGGCCCACTAAGTCTATGCCGACCATCATCCACCTATTTATACTAATTTTATAATCAATCTTTTTGATAGCCTCCCCAGATTCTCATCAATGCCTCAACCCTCCGTCTCCCCACAAGATTCTATATCCCACCTGCTTATTGAGCGCAGTCAACAACAGTCAAATAACCAGCAACAGGCACATTTTGGACTCTGGGAGGAAACCAGATCAGTCACAGAGAAAAGTGCACAAGTGGGACTTTAAATCAGAATTGAGCCTGGGTCTCTGGCACTGAGGCAGCAAATCCACACGTTGTACTACTGAGCTGCCTTTCGGTTGTTGGCCTTTCTATAAATACCCACATCATGCAAAATGTTTAATCAGTAATATGCCCACACTGAGGAAGAGGAGACAGTAGGTTTGTGGTGCACTACATTCTTCAACACAAGAAAATATGAGCAGGAGTTGTCTACCTGGCCCTCAAGTGTACTCCACCATATAAAATGACCATGGCTCATATACACCAGGAATTGCTATTCTATGCTCGCTCTCCCTTATCCCTCAATTAAGGGATTGATTGAGCTGTGGAAGTGAGCGAGGTCCTCAATGAATACTTCTCTTCGGTATTCACCAATGAGAGGGAACTTGATGATGGTGAGGACAATATGAGTGAGGCTGATGTTCTGGAGCATGTTGATATTAAGGGAGAGGAGGTGTTGGAGTTGTTAAAATACATTAGGACAGATAAGTCCCCGGGGCCTGACGGAATATTCCCCAGGCTGCTCCACGAGGTGAGAGAAGAGATTGCTGAGCCTCTGGCTAGGATCTTTATGTCCTCGTTGTCCACGGGAATGGTACCGGAGGATTGGAGGGAGGCGAATGTTGTCCCCTTGTTCAAAAAAGGTAGTAGGGATAGTCCGGGTAATTATAGACCAGTAAGCCTTATGTCTGTGGTGGGAAAGCTGTTGGAAAAGATTCTTAGAGATAGGATCTATAGGCATTTAGAGAATCATGGTCTGATCAGGGACAGTCAGTATGGCTTTGTGAAGGGCAGATCGTGTCTAACAAGCCTGATAGAGTTCTTCGAGGAGGTGACCAGGCATATAGATGAGGGTAGTGCAGTGGATGTGATCTATATGGATTTTAGTAAGGCATTTGACAAGGTTCCACACAGTAGGCTTATTCAGAAAGTTAGAAGGCATGGGATCCAGGGAAGTTTGGCCAGGTGGATTCAGAATTGGCTTGCCTGCAGAAGGCAGAGGGTGGTGGTGGAGGGAGTACATTCAGATTGGAGGATTGTGATTAGTGGTGTCCCACAAGGATCTGTTCTGGGACCTCTACTTTTTGTGATTTTTATTAACGACCTGGATGTGGGGGTAGAAGGGTGGGTTGGCAAGTTTGCAGATGACACAAAGGTTGGTGGTGTTGTAGATAGGGTAGAGGATTGTCAAAGATTAAAGAGAGAGATCGATAGGATGCAGAAGTGGGCTGAGAAGTGGCAGATGGAGTTCAACCCGGAGAAGTGTGAGGTGGTACACTTTGGAAGGACAAACTCCAAGGCAGAGTACAAAGTAAATGGCAGGATACTTGGTAGTGTGGAGGAGCAGAGGGATCTTGGGGTACATGTCCACAGATCCCTGAAAGTTGCCTCACAGGTGGATAGGGTAGTTAAGATTATGGGGTGTTAGCTTTCATAAGTCGAGGGATAGAGTTTAAGAGTCGCAATGTAATGACGCAGCTCTATAAAACTCTGGTTAGGCCACACTTGGAGTACTGTGTCCAGTTCTGGTCACCTCACTATAGGAAGGATGTGGAAGCATTGGAAAGGGTACAGAGGAGATTTACCAGGATGCTGCCTGGTTTAGAAAGTATGCATTATGATCAGAGATTAAGGGAGCTAGGGCTTTACCCTTTGGAGAGAAGGAGGATGAGAGGAGACATGATAGAGGTGTACAATAAGAGGAATAGATAGAGTGGATAGCCAGCACCTCTTTCCCAGGGCACCACTGCTCAATACAAGAGGACATGGCTTTAAGGTAAGGGGTGGGATGTTCAACGGGGGATATTAGAGGAAGGTTTTTTTACTCAGAGTGGTTGGTGCGTGGAATGCACTGCCTGAGTCAGTGGTGGAGGCAGATACACTAGTGAAGTTTAAGAGACTACTAGACAGGTATATGGAGGAATCTAAGGTGGGGGCTTATATGGGAGGCAGGGTTTGAGGGTCGGCACAACATTGTGGGCTGAAGGGCCTGTACTGTGCTGTACTATTTCTATGTTCTATAATTTCCTGATCCTTTAAAGTGCATCTACCTCCTGTTTAAATAGTTCCCAATGGCCCAGTCTCAATAATATCCTGGGGATACATTACCTTTTTGAGAAACAATTCCTACACTTCAGTTCTAACTGTCCACCCTTCGCAGCTGTTTCCAATTGTTTGAGACTCTCCCACTCATGAATACATCACAACATCCACCGTATGCCCCTTTAGGATCTTATATTTCAATAAAGTCATCTTTCTTTTAAGCCAGATTCCCCCTTTTAATTGTTAAGTATATGATCCAAGCCAGTATTGTTGTATTAAAAAAGTTACCCAGCACAATATTTTAGAACGATGTAATGCACAAAATATTGAACTCACATCCCTCAATGTGCTTGCACACACATAAGTTTTGAAAAACAGTATAATATAAATAACTACAGCAACTGAGCTGGTTGCTAGGCTTGATGTCACAATCAACTGCAATGCAGTGAATTAGAAGAATGTTGATTTATTTATTATTGGACCACATCCTGAATAACATATTTTAAGTATGTTTACTCATGTCACTGTCTAGGGTTTAATGACAAATAATTGCAGTGTATTGTGTCAGAGTTTAGAAATGCTACAGAAATTTTCACATGGAAAAAGTTATTAAAGCAAGTTAATGCTAGTGTTGAGAAACAGCATTTATTATTCACCTCCCTTCAAACTTGTGCCCATCTTTCTATAATGTTTTCATTCATATAACACCCAAAAACATCAGAATTTCTCGAACCAATACGCACTGCAGAATTATTGTAACACAAAGGTCCAAGGCAGGTTTATAAAGGAACCAAATCGACCCCATTCATCAAAGTTGCTGGTGAACACAGCAGGGCAGGCAGCATCTGTAGGAAGAGGTGCAGTCGACGTTTCAGGCCGAGACCCTTCGTCAGGACTGCACCTCTTCCTACAGATGCTACCTGGCCTGCTGCGTTCACCAGCAACTTTGATGTGTGTTGCTTGAATTTCCAGCATCTGCAGAATTCCTGTTGTTTGCGACCCCATCCATCCTCCTTCCTGTCCAACTGCACAAACAACTACTCTCAATTTGGTGTCTATCTATTCCACTGCTTCTGGATTCAGAAGGACCCATCTCTGGAATGGCCCAAATGACTACTTCCACCATCTCTGGTGCAGAGTTCCAGATTATAATCACTCTCCATAAAAATAGTCTTCACACACAACCCTTTGCAATTTTTTTTGTCAAATCTACATTTTATGATTCAAAAGTGTTCTGCCTTATGGAAAAGACTCCTTATTACTTGTACCATCTAAGCATGTCAAATGTAATGATCAGAACAGAATATTCTTCTCCAATCATGGTACCACCAGAGTTCCAAAGAGATTTCAAATAGCCTCCCTGCTTTTGTATTCAATGCTCAACAGATACTGCCACTTTTACAATTAGCTGGACGTAGGCTCCCTTTGGACAATGCTATTTATCTCATCGTTTTTTCATATTATTGCATTAAATGTTAAGCACCCCTTTTTGCCCTCTTTGACAAGTTATGTATTCTTATTGTCCATGACCATCCTTCTCACTGTGTACTACACAAGCTTCATGCCATCTGCAAACTTTGTTTGATGGCTCAGTTATGAATGTGTAAAATAAAGTACATCTGTGTGCTAGCACTGACCCCTACCAAACTACAGTACTTCTTGTCTCTACTAGTCTGACCAGGTACTTAATGTCCTGAACTTTGTAATATAGGGGACTACTTTCAAGAACCTAAAAGTCAGCTGTCTATCAGCTATGTGGAACAGCCTCCTCTGAAGGTGCTGAAAAGCTAGAGCAACACACAAAATACTGGAGAAATACAGCAAGTCAGGCAACATCTATAGAGGGAGTAAACAGTTGATGTTTCAGGCAGAAGCTCTTCATCAAGGCTGGGAATGTGAAACAGTCTTTGTTTCACCTTGCTCTTGTTCATTCATTTATAAACAAACTGAGGACCTCAATGATTTCCTTTGAATCTATTCCACTGCTTCTGGAATCGCAATGACTTATCTTTGGACACATATCTACCCTTCATTTTCTTGGTACCTTTAGTAATGTCAGACAAAAAATGTGGGCAGATTCCACATTTACAATGATTATCTATACCTTCGTCCTCATGCTCTCTGCTTAACCCATCATCACTTCAGTGTGATTGATTAGTTTCTTCCTCACTGTACAGTGAAACTCTGTGGTATCCAAAACATGGCTAGTGATGAATAACAAAGTCAGTCAGAATTCACAAAGAAAATTGACTCCACTCACCTGCAATGGTGTCTCCTTTTGGCTAACCAGAATTCCGAGTCGCAGTTAAAGCAGTGGGATGCCATATGATCAGGGACCCATCGAGTTACCTGGAACAGATGAACCAATTAGAATATCTTTCCTTTGAAAAATACAAATTCAATTGTACCAACATTCAATAACCTGTATCATAAATCACCTACTTATAAAAGACACTAAATGACATTTTAGAAAATACCATGTATTCTCAGAATATATAATTACGCTTATGAATATACCAATGTATTTTATGGGCTGGGAAAGTCAAGCGCTTATAAGATGCCCACTTTCCTAAAGGGTGACCTTTTCACATCCTGTATCTCAATCCTTAGCTCCACAGCAAAAAAAGCAAATGTTTGTGAATTCATTTTGTTTTGAAATACTGCAGAATATTTTGTTTTAGTATTTTAATAACTTACGTAATATCCTAATTGTAAAATAGGTATATACAATATTACTACTTATTCCTTAATTTTTTTATTCTTACATAGGTACCATAGTACAACAGGGTGAGCTGCCTCAATGGCTATTGCCTAGTAGCACTTAGATCTACTGAGGAGTGCTTTGATAGGTTGGTCATGGCCAGAATTAGTTCCTGCCTGAGCAAGGACCTGGACCCACTGCAATTTGTCCACCATCACAACAGGTCTACGCAGGCACAGTCTCATTGGGCTCTCCACTCACCTTTGGGGCACTTAAGACAAAGCATGTGCTAGGCTGCTGTTCATCATTTACACCATCATTGCCTCATGATTAATCAACAAGCTTCAAAGCCTGGGCATCTGCATCTCCCTCTATAATTGGATCATCAACTTCCTCATCAGGAAATCAGTCAGTCAGTGCAGATTGGTAATAACATCTCATCACTGACAATCAACACAGGCACACATCACGGATGAATGCTTGGCCTGGTGTTCTACACCCTCTACACTGATCACTGTGCAGCCAGACACAGTCCAAACCCCATTATAAATTTGCTGAAGACGCTGTTGTTGACAGAATCACAGATGATATCCGGGTGGCAAACAGGAGTGAGAAAGATCGGCTGATTAAGTGGTGTTGCAACAACAACCTTGCACTCAACAACAGCTAGACCAAAAAATTAAGACGATAAAACATAGGAGCAGATTTAGGCCATTCAGCCCATCAAGTCTACTCTGTCTCATGGCTGATCCCAAATCCCACTCAACCCTACACACCTGCCTTCTTGCCTTATCCTTTGATGTCCTGAATGATCAGGAAACTATCAACATCTGCCTTAAATATATCTACAGACTTGGCCTCCACTGCAGTCTGTGGCAGAGCATGCCACAGATTCACTACTCTCTGGCTAAAATAATTACTCTTTACTTCTGTTCTAAATGTTCACCCCTCAATTTTGAGGCTGTGCCCTCTAGTTCTGGATACGCTCACCACAGGAAACATCCTCTCCACATCCACTCTATCTGGTCCTTTCAACATTCCGTAGGTTTTAAGGAGATTCCCTCACATTCTTCTAAATTCCAGTGAGTACAGGCCCAAATCTGCCAAACGCTCATTTGTTAACCCTTTCATTCCTGGAATCATCCTTGTGAACCTCCTCTGGACTCTCCAATGACATAACATCCTTTCTGAGATATGGGGCCCAAAACTATTGATAATACTCCAGTGCAGCCTGACTAGTGTCTTACAAAGCCTCAGCATTATCTCCTTGCTTTTATATTCTATTCCCCTACATCTGCCTTCTTTACCACAGACTTAAGCTGTAAATTAACCTTCTGGGATCTTGCACAAGGACTCTCAAGTCCTTTTACATCTCTGATGTTTGAACCTTCTCCCCATTTAGGTAATAGTCTGCACTATTGTTCCTTGTACCAAAATGCATTATCATACACTTCCCAACACTATATTCCAATCTGCTACTTTTTGCCCCCCATTCTTCCAATTTGTCTAAGTCTTGCTGCAATTGCATTGGTTCCTCAGCACTACTACCTTTGTATCATCTGCAAACTTTGCCACAAAGCCATTAATTCCATTATCTAAATCATTGGCAAATAATGTGAAAAGTAGTGGCCCCAATACTGACCCCTGAGGAACACCACTAATTCACTAGCAGCCAACCAGAAAAGGCCCTCTTAAGTTTCACTCCCTGCCTCCTGGCTGGCACCATTGCTCCATCCATGCCAGCACCTTTTCTGTAATGACATTGGATTTGATCTTGTTAAGCAGCCTCATGTGTGGCACCTTATCAAATGCCTTCTGAAAATCCAAGTAAATGACATCCACTGCCTCTCCTTTGTCCACCCTGTTTGTCATTTAATTGTGGACTTCACGATAGGAAGTCGGGAGAACACTCACCAGTCCTCGTCAAGAGGTCAGCGGAGCAAAGAGTGAACAACTGAGACATCAACATCTCAGAGGATCTATCCTAGGCCTAACACATTGATGCAATCATGAAAGAGGCATGTCAGCAGCTCTATTTTAGTAGAAATTTGAGGACTTTTGGTATGTCACCAAAGACTCTTGCAATTTCTTTAGATGTACGGTGGTAATCATTCTATCTGGTTGTGTCACAGCCTGGTATGGGGGCTCCAATGCACAGGATCACAAGAGACTGCAAAGGGTTGTATATTCAACCAGCTCCATCACGGGCACAGGCCTCCCTGCCATCATGGACATCTTTAAGAGGCAAGGCCTCAAAAAGGCAGCATGCCCTCTTTGCATTACTATCATTGGGGAGGAGATACAAGAGCCTGAAGACACATACTTAACATTTTAAGGACAGCTTCTTCCCCTCTGCCCTCCGATTCCTAAATCATCCATGAACACTAACTTGTTATTTGTCCTTTTCATTATTTAGTAACTTAGAGTAATTTTTTTTTATATTATGCACTGTGACTACAGTACAAATTTCACACCTTATGTCAGTGATAATAAACCTAATAAGACTGAATATGTAAAAAATGATTATTTCATCATTTAATCTTCAACATAATTACTCAGCATTACTTTCATCCTCATGAGATGATTTTTAAAGAGTACATCATAAGCAGAGGGGAGACTGGAGTGAGGGGAGTGTGGTTGGGTTGGGGGAGAGTGGAGAAGACAGGTGAGATACACTATGGAGCAGAAAGGGAAAAAAAAGACAGAAGGGTTGTGCTGGGAGGAGGAGAATGATTCTTGGACATATGAAGGAGAATGAATGGGTACAAGAGAAAGAAAAGGCCATACATGAGAAACAGAGGAGAAATGATTGCTCACACATGGGGAAGATGTGAAGTGGTGAAAATATGTGAATGATGAACTGTTTCTCCTACCTCAGTTTCCTTCCTATCCACAGGTTCCCAACTTGCTTCCGAGCGCTGGTCATCACTGTGGATGGACAGAGATTCCTCAATATCACTATCGTCCGATTCTCTCAGGCACGTCTGCAAATAAGACAAAATATTTATCTGACAGTACTACACTATTAGCAATGAAACAGTAAAAAACAGTTCAAATATTAACACTGCCAGGCTGTAAACTGTACTGTTCATAAAAGAGACTTCAAACCTCTGCCATTATAATGTGATTCTATGGCTACACATGCTGCTAAATATGCATCATTTTCACTATTATTGCACCCAGATTTTTGAGGATTAAGATATCAAGATTTACTACAGCACTTCCTTGGTCAAAATCAATTGATATGCACTTCAAACTCTGGACAGGATTTCTACTGTTGTGATCATTGCTAAGGAAGGAATGAAAGAATCAGTAAAGGCAGGGTCCAACCTTTAGGGACTAGAAAAACCTCATTGTCATAGAACACGGATTTCTCAAGGCACTGACAGGGAAATAAAATCACTTTAAAGAGCCCAGTATTGGTTGCAAAGTGGAGTACCAATGTGGCAAGAAAAATACCCTTTCACTTGGGGAAATTAAATTGTTGACTGTGACATGGCAGTTAGATACCAGAACATTTGGATGGACCATCAGAAATAGCAATGAGGCATTGTGGACTTTAGTGGCTAGCAAAAGAGTGGAGTCACTCATCTGGTCAATGAGTCAGAGACACACAGCACAGGCACAGGCTTTATGGACTACGATGACCATGCTAGCAGCAGTTGGAAGGCTATTTTGGCAACACCAAGAAATGGGGTTTCAGATTGAAAGACAGGCTTCTGGAGCTGAATATATGCTCATTCTCTATCATGATATTGCTCATTTACGTAAAATCAGAATGAAATTTCTTGGTCTATCAATAGTTACCAAATTGCAACCAATTGCCATTATAGGTGGTCTCAGCAAATGTACATTTGGGTAGAGGGAAGAAACAAGAAAACCAATCATGGCCACACACTTAATTAGCACTCAATGATAATGGTGGAAGAATATGGCACAAATGCATCCTCTGACTGTGACATTGTCTCCTCAGCTGAAATCTTTGAATTCTGATAGTCACCCTCCACCAAGTCCTTTGACAATGCATCACCTCTGGAATCTATTCTTTCCTTTCCCCTCAACCTTTCAGCGTGATGCCTTTTCCAACTTCCCACTTTCAGTGTACTGCCTCTTTCCTCCCCCTTCGCATGCTGGCTGCTTTTCCCCCTTCCTGTGTTCCACGACTTGCCTTTATTTTTCATATCTGTACTGAAGAAAGCCAGCTATCCATTCACCTTTTGCCTGTTCCATCTGTCCAAAATGGTTGAAAAACTTACTCCATTTAAACAGGGAGAAAACCAAAGCTGCTATTTCCTTCCTCTCCAACACATGTAAAGCTTGTCACTAACTGCATTTTCTGTCCAATCACCATATTAGATTGAAACATACTATTGACAACTGCAACTGATTCAATTGTGAGTTGAGCATCCACTTTAGCTTTTCTATCATCAAGACTACTTAATGCAACAGCATCTACCACTGGACCTATATCAATGTATTTGGTGCGGATTCCTTGATCCCCATTGCCCACAGCTTCCACCACTGTCCCTGAATTTTAACAAAACCAAAATTCTACCTGGGTTCTCATATTACACGATTTTCTACTCACCAATTCAAATTATTATTTTGTATTACTCACGGTCACCTAAAACTTGATTTACTACTTAAAATTCCCATTCTCGGTTAACTTATTGCACATTGGTAAATTGCTATGTATATTATTCTGTACTTTATTGATCCTGAGCAGGAAATTCTTTTGTTACAGCAGCACCATTAAAAACACATTCAGCGGTGTTTCAGACTTAAAATAATAATAAAGTATTTATTATTAAAGCCTCTCACTTTGTGGATTCCAACTCTTTGCTTCTAAACTTGACATTTTGTCTTTGTTTCTTTGCATCAGCATCCTGGCTCTTGAACCACTTTGTCCCAAACTGAAAATTTCCTACCTAAACTCTTCCCTTTCAAGACAAATAAGTTTCAGTAAAATGCTGAAGTGCTTTTTTTTCTTAAAAAAGGTAAAGTTGGCTTAAATGTACATTCTTAAATTAGTAAAATTACCCTGGCCACAATAGTGTACAGCATTTCAGTTTGGATTGAAGTTAGATTTTAGCAGTGAAACTGAACATATTTGCCCAGTCAAATACACATTTGCTCATTTCCTAATTGATTTTGCATCAAGGATCAAGTATGGCTGAGTAGCATTTCTTTGGTTCAGTTTGAAAATAACAAGATGAAGTACAGGTCAAATACTTAAGTAAGCAGGCCAAGCTAAAACAAGTGCAGAACTGAGACAGACTTTCAGATGAGGCATTAAAATGGAGACCCATCTACAATATGTAAAAGACACCACAGTACTTTTTGATATTGATGAAAAGAGACTTCAGGTATTCTAGGCAACATCAATCAACCAACATCTCCTTACAGTTCCAGGCTACATTACATGCAAAATTTCCTGCCTTACTTCCTTACAAAAGTGAGTGCACTAAAATCTGGAACTTAAGTTCCTTGTTCAAGTACTCTGCCCAGAATCACTTACAAAGTCATCCCCATAATCAATGTCAATCTCCGCAGGAGAGTTACAGTACTGTTGACTGTCCAATCTCATTTGAAGTTCGTGAACCTGTCGGCGAAGCAACTCAACCTCCTGCTTGTAAGTTGCCTCAATCTGCCGCAACCTCTGTTGAACTGCGTCCACAGGAAATGGCAATCCATCATCATCGATGTAGCTCGGACACGTCTCCAAAGCAGTTGTAGCAGTATGCCGAACCTGTTGAAGCTGCCTCCAATGTGATGAGTGAGTGAGAAAACCACAGATCTTTACATTTGATCCTAACGAATAAAGGCTAGAATGGATTTGGTGGGATTGTCGGAGATTTTTAAATGCTCCTACTTGTTCATCCTTAAGCAGGTATTGTCCATTCACTGCAGAACCCACCTTCAGCTGCTTATTATTTAGTCTTTTATAATGACAGCCATTTAGTCTGGCTCTCCTGTAGTTTGCGTCACCACTGTAGGCTGATTTTACTAAGCCCTGCACACTATCCCAATTTGAGTTTAGCAGTGAAAGGTCACTTAAATGACTTTGACAAATCGGCTTCCTAATAGTTCGCACACTCTCTGATCCTATTCGGCCAACCCTGGACTGTTCTGCTTCACTTTGCAGTCTATTTACAAGCATATTGTTTTTTCCAAAACTCGTGTCCTTGGGGAGGGATAAACCTTCTGTCTTTATCCTCTCCTCAGTTACTGTCTCTGTGGAGCTGTTCATTGTTGAAATGTTTTTCTTGACGTTAAATATGTCTCCCATAGAATGGAAATGGGGTTGGAAAGCAGAAGGGCTGCCATTATATTCTAGTGACTGGTCAGTGCTTAAGGGGATGGTCTTTGTAGTTGAGCTTGGTACACATTGTTCACACTGGCCTTGTCGATTCTCACGAATCTTATGTTGTTTTACATTCTGCTCGGTAACTCCAAGTGCTTTATCCTCCATCTCACTGTTTGCTATTGCAATAGGGTGAAGATTATTTGAAGGCTTCTCTTGTAGAGAGTCTTTGGGATACTTAAGTGATTTGAGGTTGCTATCGTGAGCTGTTTTTTCAAATTGTTTTCTGTTATCTGCCGATTCCTCCTCTTCAGCATTGACAGGTAGGTTATTAACTAGACTTTCTTCTTTAACCTCCTGTGCAGTTTCTTTTGGATCCATCAGATGATCTGGTTTAAGTTCGGAGGCAGATGCTCCATCAGGTTCATGAGTTACTTCAGGCACATCAGGTACAACTAATACGGGTGGGTTTCTAGGTTCTGGAAAATCGCGTCCTTCCTGACAATGCTGGTTTATATTAGGGTCACTGGATGTTCTTGCAAGCGGAGCTCCACTGTCACAAGCCAAGGGAAGATTGTCCACTGAGCGTGCCTTTGGTAATCTAATTTTAAAAAAAAAAGAATTCTGATTATTTTGAGAAACAGAGGAATTTAAACAATGAATTAAAACACTAGTTAGAAGTGTAATGCATAATTTTTCTTCCATCTGCCATGTTTCTTGATTCCAATGCTCCTTGGGTTGGAACAAATCAAGGAGGCTGCTGGGTCAGAGAACAGACCAGAATCATTTCCAGATGGTACTGCTGGATATCAAAAAGATTAACTTTTCTGGGAGCTCAGAGCACTGCGAGGAAATAGAGGTTAGCTAGGAAGAAGTGATCACAGACTGAGCAGAACTGAAATTTAGCAAGGCATCTTCAGATTCAAGCTTCAGTTTGTTAAGGGAACTTAAGACTGAGCAGCCTGTTGCAATGGAAACCTCTTTTTTTTAGTACAAGCATAGTTTGCCCAAAAAACCCCTTGTCATAAATTTCCAAAATTCTTTACACTAGGACAACTGTAAAATCTGCATATTGCATTGTACATAATAGAATATGGTACCCAAATAGAAGAGCTTAAATATTAAAGAGAAGTGAAATCAGGAACAGCAATGCCTTGCAAATTCAATCTAGAAAATTAAAACAACATTGAAGTAATTTGGAAATCAATATTATAATTAGCAGTTTATCCAGCAGCTCAAATTTTCTTTTTGATATTTATCAAGTATCAACCAAAATTCTATCTGCTGTAGAATATCAAATCAAAACACTTCAATTTTAAATTTCTTCCATCTGCAGTACCGTACTTTTATACTATTTAATCTATTCATTGATAATACTTTGTCAGTAAATCACATAAATAATCTGAAATGTTAATTTTCTTTTTCCATATACACTGGTTCATCTGGCAATATGTCCAGCAGTTTGGTTGTAATGTACATTATATAATCAGTAATATATTGATTTTTGTTGACATGCACCCAAAAAGCTAATTTTCTAGCAAATTGTTTTCAAGATTTTTTTCCTCTTCCTCTTATATTTAATTAACAATGAAGGGCCATCTGATTAAAGCAAATGTTCTTTTGCTCTCTGTATTACAATTAAGTTCTTCACGCATTCAACAGCTGTCATCAACCATTTGGTTTAATTTGAATAATTTTACATAAATTATTCCTATATTTCATTAGAAGATAGAGGAAGAGTGTCAAGTAGAAAGGACTATATAAAAAAAACCTTAAATGTTACTTTAAGTATAATAGAAGGAAGAGAATAATGAATGCTAACTTAAGGTACCCATGGGCAGAAACAGAAAATAGGAAGACTTTTTTTTAAATCTTCTGTCAATACAAATGACAAGAAATAGCAGATATAATAGGAAAACAAAACTCAAGTGATAGCAAAGGAATTTAAAGCAATTACAAAGGCCATGCTGACAAATTATAAATGACTGAAACCCATTTTGCACCGTAGTACGTGTGTGTGTGTATACATACATGTTGAATGACACTACAGATTCAATAAAAGTCTTCAAAAAGCAGTTGAATAAATAACGAAAGAAATAATTGCTGAAATACAGAAGGAAAAGCTAGGAGACCATCTGAACAATTCTACAAAACAGACAGTAAACACATAAAGGGTCTTTTGGTCTTCATAAATTCTGTCCTATGAATCTCCGAAAAAAAATCCATGCATGTTTTGTGTCTTTATCATAACTGTTATGCCAGATAAATTACGTGTGGTCACTAGAAGCAGCAGGAATACCTGTCCAGCGATTTTCCAGCTCGCTCCTCTGCCACTCCACTTCGAGACAGGCAGAGCTCAGTACTATCAATGGGTGTGCATGGAGAGGAAATAGGCAGATAAACAGCTGTCCACAAGTGAAGTGCCCGAACATGACATACCGGGTGTAAAACCTACCAAGAAAGAAAAATTACAAGCATATTTTACATTACTGATTAAACTGTATCACCATATCCCATACATAATTACCACAGCATAATTGTATAAAAAGCAATCAGAGTAACATTAACAATCATTATAGATATAACTGCTTATCTGCTTTTTGGTGAAGTAGAATTGCACGTTGCTCACCGTTTCACTGCTGGGGATATACAGGTAGTTCTGGAAGTTTTTGTTGCCAGTTCGTAATAAGGACCAAACGGAGCAGGTACGTTTATAGATGTTGCGTGCCTCTCGCTCTCTGCTGTTATTACAGAGGAATGTTCCATACAGACACGAATATGTGTGTTGAACCAGCTTTACCTTTGGGAAATAAGAGAGTGGGCTCAGACACAATTACTTGGCTCCAATATTATAAAGTCACCAACTGAGAATAACGAAAGGCAAATCTGAAGGGTCAAGAACCAACAGCAGGATATCACCAAAGTTAAAATGTAAAAATAATATAATAACACATTGCTAAGCATGGTATTTAAAATAAGGTATCTAAGATTTTTATTATTTTAGGAACTGTATAATTAGAAAATAATGGAAGGCATGTACCGAATGGCAGAAAGAAGGGGAAGTTCAAAGAGTTGACCACAGCAAAATCATAGACAGGACATAACTGCATTGGTGAAAGAGATGAATGTTTTGTGGAGAGGAAGTGATTGCCAATCAAACAAATATTTCTGTTCAGAAACATGTAAAAATGCTTCAAGGAGCCTTAGTCACATGAGAGATGTATCTTAGAACTCTATAGACAATGAAACAGGAAAATGATGCATCCAAAAACATTACAAGATTATTTTTTGTACAATGAATTCTTGCCAATTACAGAACCAATTCCAGCTAATTATACACAAGGCACTTTATCATTTGTAGATTCTGAATGTTACAGATATTAAGAACCCTTACTAGGAATGCATCGTTGAATTCAAAGAGACATGGAAACTGTTTCAAAAGCTGATGAACACAGTCCAACCACTGCAGAAATACTGGACACTGTTCACTCAGGTCATCCAGATTTTCAGAGTGACCACAACGATCACCAAACTTATGACCAAAATCCAGCCATTCAGTTTCCACCAGAACCTGAAATCCCTGTAAAAGTAATATAACAATGAATATCTTACAGTATTAACAGAATACAATGTCAATTTTCTACAAAACAGAATTCTCATCAGCACCAGAATGAATTATTAGCACCACCTGAAATGATAATTTATACTACTTGCAATGGTGGTTTTTCAACTAAAATCTTTTAAATTTCAAGTATTCATGACTCGTCATATCAAAAATTTTAAATCAGCAAGATTTATGTTCTACTGCCCTTCTTGGATTCAGCATGAATAAACACAGAAAACTGAAAGAAATTAACAAGAACTTAAATCACCAGGGAATACTTCAATGTACAAAAGGCAAATTATTTATTTTACCTTACTTAATTTTATTAAACAATAAATACATTTATCAAGGTAGAGTTCTACCATGACACACCAAACTACTGATGTTAGTTTAAGATTTGCCAGGAGAATGGTCATAGGAATGCAATCTAATTAGAAAACAGTGGCAATGTCTTTCCTCTTATTTCTTTTCAATTCTAATGAAAGATCAACAGCCTGAAACATTAACTCTGCTTCACTCTCCACAGGTTTCTAGCATCCCTAAGTGTAGGATGCTTCTGTTCTGCTTCTGACATGGGCTTAAATCCAATCCACAAAGAGGATGATAGTCTCTTCTTTGCTAACTGCAAATCCTTTGTGAAAGGTTTGAACAACTCTAAACCTGAGGAGGCACAGACTTAAATAAACACAAAATTGCTCAAGGCCACAGTTACTTCATATATAGTACAAAGTATTATATAATGACTGTCATAGTGCTACTTTAAGATACTTGATGCAGACACTAGGTATTCAGGACAAATTTTAAAGGGAGAGAAACTTGATGCAACTCCACGGTTGGACTATATCAATTTTGCATTTTAGCCCACTTCCAGTTTATGTGCAAATGCAAAGCTTAGTATTTATTAACTTCTAAACAAAGCAACTCTCGGTGTAATATACACTAGAGTTTAACAAGGAATAAACTATCAAAAACAGTCTCATTAAATCATAAGCAACAAGATAAATGGTACATTAGCCTTTATTCAAGAGTTGAAGTGCAAAAGTGAAGCAGCCAACACAATTACATAGGATTTAGGTGAGGCCACAAATGTGTGTACACTTTTACCTCATCTCAGTAAGGATACACTTACATTCAAGGCACTGAGAAGAAAATTTAACAGATTGATTTGTAGGAGAAAGAAAACTAGGTTCAAATGAGCATATATTCTCTGGATAATTAAGGAATGAGGCAATCTCATTGAGACATGCTCTAAGTACTGAGAGTCTTCACAATGTGACTTAAACCAATTGATAACACTTCAACTAGATTTCAAGGAAAATGCCCTTTAAATCAGGCCAAGTTCAAGATGGTGCCAGTGTGCATCGGTGACTCTGCATGCTGCACAAAACTGTACTTTGAACTTTGAAGATTGCTGTGGTCTAAATTACTTTCCTAGGTTCTAATCATCACCGACTTCTGGGTCTGCAGTTACTTTTCAGAATAGGGTGGTCCTGGTTTGATATCAGCCAAGAAATTTTATACTAACCAAGTTCAGAAATTGTAAGAACCTACCATTCACATGCAAGTGCGAAAATCAGCCTCCCAGTTTTTATTCAATCATTAAATTATGAAAACAAATAGATGACCCACCTGACTCCTTAAACCTGATAAGCAACACCATCAATATTCTCAATGTTTTCTTTTCTAAACTCAAAATTCATCAAGCTTCTTCAATCTTAGTCTTGAGTATAATCAAGAACTGAAAATTCACAGCATACTTGGGTAGAAAACTCGATCTAAGTTGAATTCCTGCTTTCAGCATAATGCCACTTAGTTCCAAGCAAGAACATGTATAGTGGTGGTGCAAGCTATTCAATCCTCCCATTCACTGCTGATAGTTTACCTCAAGTATTAACACTATCCTTCCATTCACTTAATATGCAAAATTGTCAATCTTTGAATATACTCAGACTGCTTCACCAGTGTTCTTTTTGGTCAGTTACTTCTGGGTAGAGGAATTTATGCTCATTTCTGTTCTGAATGGCATACCCTTCATTTTCATCTCCAGCCAAAGAAAACATCATCCTTGTTGAACTTATCAAGCACATACGAATTCTACAATTCAGTGATATTATCCCTCATTTTCTAAGCACAAGAGAATATAAACCCAGTTGACTTAACCCAAATCTGCTAATACAAGAATCACTAGTCAACTTTCACTATAATTCTTCAACACAAAATAATCTGCAGATGCTGGGGTCAAAGCAACACTCACAACACGCTGGAGGAACTCAGCAGGTCGGACAGCAGCCGTGGAAACGATGAGACAATGTTTCGGGCCGGAACCCTACGTCAGGACTGAAGAGGGAAGGGGCAGAGGCCCTATAAAGAAGGTGGGGGGAGGGTGGGAAGGAGAAGGCTGGTAGGTTCCAGGTGAAAAACCAGTAAGGGGAAAGATAAAGGGGTGGGGGAGGAGAAGCAGGGAGGTGATAGGCAGGAAAGGTGAAGGAGGAACTGGGGAAAACACAATGGGTAGTAGAAGGAGGCGGAACCATGAGGGAGGTGATAAGCAGCTGGGGGAGGGGACACAGTGAAACAGGGATGGGGGGGGGGGGGGAAATTACCAGAAGTTGAAGAATTCTATGTTCATACCAAGGGGCTGGAGACTACCTAGACAGTATATGAGGTGTTGCTCCTCCAAACTGAGTTTAGCCTCATCACGGCAGTAGAGGAGGCCATGTATGGACATATCTGAATGGGAATGGGAAGCAGAGTTGAAGTGGGTGGCTACTGGGAGATCCTGTCTGTTGTGGCGGGTGGAGCAGAGGTGCTTGATGAAGCGGTCCCCCGATTTGCGTCGGGTTTCACCAATGGAGAGCAGGCCACACCGGGAGCACCGGATGCAATAGATGACCCCAACAGACTCACAAGTGAAGTGTTGCCTCACTATAATTCTTCAATTGCATGTATAACTTTACCAATTAGGCAGCTAGATCTGTACATAACATTCCAAGTATATTCTTGCTTGCCACAATAATAGTAGCATTTTTGTTCCTCAGATTCCTCTGAACAACACCAATTGTACTTTTAAAAACAATTACCCTACCTTTCTAATTTTTTCACTCGTGGATGACCACATTTCTTGTCATCTGCAATATCCTTGTTAATTCAATTAACTTGCTTACTCTTAGCTAAAGCCTCCTTGCGTCCTTCTCAAAGCCCACACTGCCACCAAGCTTTGCATCATCAAAAAACTTGGATATATTACATGGTCATTTCATCGAAAACAGTTTCATAATTACAAGCAGCTTTAGTCTCTGTTCCACCTCACTAGACAGACCCTCTCAATCCAAAAATGTTTTCTTGACCAAAACAATTTCCCTTTCATTTACCAAGTCACATTGCGGTTTTTCCAAGTATTCAGTTATCTTTCAACAACATTTTTCTGATAAGGCAGAAAGGTTATTTTTTGTGTCTCCCTCCATGTTTTATGCTGTTTTCAAAACCTCTGGAATGTTCACAATCCAAAGAATTTTAGTATTTCATTTCCAATTACTTGTACATCCACATTTTTTGAGGATCCGGGTATGTAGGCCATCAAGTCCAGGGAATGTGTTACCTCTTTGTCTTTTCCCACAGTCCATACAGTATTAATAATTTTAAGTTATTTGCCCCTTGGTTCCTTACTAAAGACAAACATTTTTCATTTCAGCTACTTAGCAAGAGATTTTACTTTGTATGCAATCCACTCAACTGTCATATTCTGAAAAGGGACCCAAATATATTTTACCCTCATTCATTGTTCCTATTGAATGTAAATACGTCTCTAAAGGCCAATCAGCAAACATTCTACCCAAATGAGGTAGATCGTTTCAAACTGGTTACCTGAAAATTATAGCAACAGTATGTAATAAATCATCAATAGACTGTCTTGGGTAAAATACAGTATTTAATCGTACCTCAATTGTCCTATAATAAGGATCCAATAGGATCTTCGCCAGTGCCACTATTTGCGGAGTGCGATCCCAGCCATCAGAACAGTGGACAAGGACAGGTCTCCCCTCTCTATCCACCATATTTGTCACCAGCACAGCAGCTTTCAACATCACAGATAAATGTTGTAACCATTTGGTACTCTCCAACGCTGAAAGCCAACTATCAAATAAACATGGGGAACACAAACTATTAAGTGCAAAATAAGGTTGTAAATATAACATATTAAACAAAGAATATCCACTCCATTGAATTTGGTATGTTCACTTAATAATAATTTAAATTTGTTTACTAGTTAAAACCAAGTACAAATTGTTGCATCCATTGCAAACTCAAGGGATGAGTCTTTCTACTTCATACACAAGTACGATAGGCATATACAACAGGTGCACCTGCATGAAGTACTGCTCATTTTCATCACATCTCTGCTTCTAGTTATCAGTTCCCTCTACAAAAGCACAATCCCTCATTTTTAAAGTCTGTCTTACTTGCCCAGAAAAAAAATTGATCCAATCTTTCCTCCACTATTATTTCTTAATTTTTTGCCCATTTTTCCAACATTGTTGAATTTATTATTTTATCTTTCCACCTGAATTCTATGGCATAAATAAAAGTGGCAATTTATATTTTCTGTCACTGTGACCAGAGTAAATTATTGCATCAACCGACTATTTCACAACTTGATATAAACTCACAACGGTGGACTTGTACCTTCCTGGTCACAGCAAGTGCAATGCCAACAATCACTTTTATATGCATTCCAGACTATTACTGCAAGGATGCTCCAAATTTATAGATGACCTCTTCTCCTGGCAACCTTATGTTCAGCTTTGAGGCCAGCTTATATGCAGCTGTTACCTCTCCACCACCAGAACTGATTGTTCCCTTGCCTACTTGTTCAATACAAGTCACTGATGAACTTTCATTTCCTCTTATTAAACGTTAAGACCAATAAGATCACAAACTACAGAAATGTATCACCACTTTCCATCCCCCATTCCAGACAATCAATCTCAATATTTACTTCTACCTGAATTGCTGGACATACATTTCACAGAATCAGTCATAAGTCAGTTATCTACTGCTGAATTCACCGTCTATACACTCACTCCAATTCAATCATTTCAATACCATTGCTAGCTTTGAATTCTATCTCCTCCATAATCAATTCATCCAAAACTCCCATAACAATTGCGATGCACCCATTGCCTAACCTCGATCTATGTGGGCTCATAATACCCTTAAAATACAAATTTACAATTCATATCAAGGTGTTTAAATTTTTTCATGGCCCATACTTAGGCAGCCACTCCTATAGTGCATAATAAACCGTACTTAATTTTAAAGCAAACCATTTGAATAATCATTTGTGAAATTCCTTGCCTTCAGCAGATGTCTTAAACTGAATTTCTACCTTAATGCAGTGTTCTCCTTTCGAAACTCCATTTGAACAACCTTTTAATCTTTCTCTATTACCCTGGCGTTTACCTTCCTGCATTTAGTTTTGAGACACTTTTTGAAAGCAATTTTTGTATCATCATGAATCTAGAAGCATAAGGCCTTTATAATGTACATGCACATACACATATTAGCATTATATGTGCTGTAAGTGATAAACATAGGAAACATCAGGAGTGGAATTTTAACTTCAAAGCAGTTTTCAACACTCACTTTCCAGGGTCTGGCATTTGACTACACACAGCTCGGAGTGAGTGGAAGCTATTCCTGATTGAATGAATGTTTGCCATTCCCATGAACATCACTTCACAATTTGGATAATATTCTGCAAACAAAAAAATAAGGATCAGTAAATTTGAGTGAAGGAGAAAAGTGTATCCAGAATCAATCCACTGTTAATCTTCTGTAAATAATTAATAGTTATTATCAACTTGGCCATGATTTTAGCCAAGTTTTAAAACAATAGTGTAGCAGTTAGAGCATCAGCTGCTTCGACCCGAACTGCTGGACATCCATATCACAGAATTCAGGTTCAATTTCCACTGCAGTCAGTAAGAATTTGTACATTCTTCCGACGATAATGTGTGTTTCCTCCAAGTGTTCCAGTTTCGTCCCACATTTCAAATATATACAGGTTAAGGTTAGTAAGTTGTGGGCATGCTGTGTTGACAACAGAAGCAAGGCATAACTTTCAGTCTGCTCTCAGCACATACCGGACTGTGTAGTCATCGACATTTCACTGCATCTTTCTATGAACATGTGACAAATATAACTAATGTTCTTCTCAAGCCAAGGACAAAACAGGCTGGAAGACAGCCAACAAAATAATTATTCTCTTACTTCTTTACTGATAAAAAGCAATTGTAATTAATTCTCCTGCTGTATTTAACAGCAGCCAACTAAAACCATAATTACAGTAATTTTGCTTGATTTTTATGATTTTACCAGTTTAAACCAATTATTGGTGGACCTACTTGTTATTTTAGGTAACTTTAATGGCAAAGGTTGTTTCAACATTGTTCAGATATATAAAATGTTACAACCAGATAAGCAAAAAATAAAATTAACCATCTTAAAAAGTTTTCAAATTTCACTCATATCTACATCCCCAAAATAATCATAATCTGACTAAATCAATACATTAAGACATCCTAATCTGCATCCTTGTAAGGATTCATGTTCATTTCTTTTTCAATATTTTTATTAATTACTTGCATAGACGAATACAAAATACATTATGGTATTATGGAAACAGAAACAAGATTGAACCTCCCCATAACTATGTATTATAAATTAACCATAGTATTGAAAAGGTATATTTTATTCTAATCTAAAGCAAAATTAAAACCCCATAACAAAATAGAAAGAAAAAACAAACAAAAAAAGCTGTTTCCTTAAAAGAAAAAAATCAGACATATAGTCATAAATTCAAACATATAATCATTGCTGACCAAATCAAAAATTCATGTTCATTTACTGTATAAGAAAATCTCACTACTGAAGGCATAGTGCAAAATTACTTGTTTATTTAAATTTTTTATGTTTTAATCAATCCATGCATTCAGTTTATAGCAAGAAATGTAACACGTGCAATAATTTTTCACAAGACATGGGTTTGATCCTCTGCTTCAGATTTCCTGCCGCTGCCTGTAAGGAGTTAGTTATGTTCTCCCACTGACTACGGTGGGGTTTCCTTAGGTGCTCCAGTTTCCTCCCACCGTCCAAAGATTTACTGGTTGGAAGGTTAATTGGTCATTGCAAATTGTCCTGTGATTAGGCTAGGATTAAATCGGGGGATTGCTGGGCGGCGTGGCTCAAAGGGCCAGAAGGACTGTATCCCAATAAATTAAATAAAGAACTCATAGCATACACAAAAAAAAATCCCAAGAAGCCACTGGATGTTTTGTCTCCTTCCATCTTCCTTTCTGCATCATTTACAATGTGACATGCTGGGAAAACATAATAGTCAATGTCAGGACTATTCTGTCATACGTACTATCATTTTTAAGAACAGACTTCTGAGAACAAACATATTTACCTCAGGGAATACTATTTATAAACCACTTTTTCCAAACTTTATATGCTGGAACAAGCCACTTTTGAGTGACTGCAAGACTAAGTCACTTACACAAAAAGCCATCTCATGAGTGGTAGTTTGAACCTTAACTATTGTTTATTGCCATTTGAGGATTTGATTGAACACATCTACAGAATCTGTAATCCAGAACCAAAAATGTACACAAGACTTATTATGCTTAAATCTTTGTCTCTCTGTGGAGGCATGTGAACGAAATGATAGGAACATTTCTCTATGTATTGAGACACACATGCAATAGCGTTCTCCAGTAGCCTTTCCAGGGTTATATCCTGACATCATGACTATTTACTATTACAACACAAGATTACAGTGGGCTTCTTGGCCCACTGGAGTCTATGCCATCTCCCTAGCAGATCATTTACCATAACATTTCCACTCTCCTTATTTCCCTGAAACTCTGGAACCTATACTCACAAGCCCATCAACTAACAGATGTGGGAGGAAACCAGAGCATTCAGCAGAACATGATAAAATCTGGATCGCTGCAGTGGTAAAGCAACAGCACTCATTACGGCACCGATGCTGCCTACGGTATTAACCCTATTGTGAGTATAGTACTCTTTGAATATCTATTGCCCAAGGCAATGTATTCAAGTTACTTCAGCCACAGGATTTACTTTGCTTCTGATTCAGAAAGGCATTCTTCACTCTGCGATGCATACCTTCACACTCACAGCCTCCACCCTTCGCGCGGTTGGCTACAGCTGCAGTGTATGACCTTGCATCCAAAATAAGCAACTTCTGAGGAGTTCCTCCACTCTCTGCCACAGATCCTGTAATGGATGAATCTAGGACAAAAGATCATTACATTTTAATTTTTAGCCACTGACACAGCTTGATCTTCAACCCATTGTCACAGATACACTAGGCAATAAGGGGAAGGGGATTAAAAAGGAAGATCCTGGAGTTCATTTTCTTATTGTCAAGTCCACTGATTTTTCAGATCACATTAAGCTAGATGCATCTGAATATTTCAACTATCATTCCTTTCCTGGAACAAAAGGGCTGAGCTATGCTCTGAGATAAAACTTAACTCAGCAATATTCAAGACCATTGACCTGAATTGGTCTTTCATGAGTGAATGACATTGTCATCTGATACACCAAATGGTTAACCTCGCTTGTCTATTTCTGTGTTTGCATTTTACAAATTCTTATTTAAAAATTGTAATTCCTCTGAACATATCAACAACACTTTATCCAAACCCCCCACCCCCAAATATTCTTATTGATCAAGCTCCAAAAAAAAAAAAAAAAAACAGTTCTCCAAGGCCAGCTGTTAAACTTTTTAAAATAAAGTGAATGCGAATGGCTGCGCTTTTGCGGGAAGTGCATGCAATAGGTATACCAGCAGGCGCAAGACTGAGCCTGACTGGAATGCTTACATGGTTAAATTTAGCTTTCTTGGCTCATTTGTCGGAATAGAGTTATGCAATAAGCTGGAGGGCATCCATGCTTTATTCTAGCATGAATTAACAGCCGTATAACAGGACGTAGCAGAACAATTAAATTATCTTAATTAAAACCTGCTTTCCATTAAGCACAAGAGTGCTTTCTGGTCTGCTTCTCACCAAATTCTGCGTCAGATAGATCAGTTCCCTCATTCTTGCCCTTTCCATTTATCTTTGTTCCTCGATCCAAATTGCAGGCTTTCGCAATAGATGTCACCAGATATTCATCATTAGCGTTTCTCCAACCCCACCAGCTAATTTCTGGCTGACTGCAGCGTGAAATCACAGCACCATTCCGCATGTGTCTAGAAGAGATACAACAATCATCCTAACAAAGTAACCACAAAGTTTCAAGTATCTCAGTACTTTTGCATTCCCAACATTTAAGATAATTGAGTTCAAATACCACGTATACACTTAGGTCGAGAAATAAATGGGCCCTCAAATGATGGGCATGACATTATCGTATTATGAAAAAATCCAAATCAGAATATACCCTCCTAATGTTGCTGAATGCAAGGAAATCTAAAGCCAGAATTTAGAAACTGGGTTCTCAGCCTGAAAAGATATAGTATTTCAGTTTGTACATCCTTTAAGAGACTGTTTTCACACTGTTACTAGTAGATGATGCTCCATATTTTATTAGCTTTATCCTTGGATGAAGGAATAAAAAGACCTAGTTACTAAATTAGTTGATGGATACATCGGAAGGAAAGTGTGTTGTGCAAGGGACATACAGTAGAGGCTGCAGAGAGCTAAAGATTGGAAAATGAACGAGCAAAGTTTTGGAAAATGTGAAATTGCCCATTTTAGCAAGAACGAGAGAAAAGAAACATTATGCAAATGCCAACAGAGGGCAGAACTCCAAGATGTTGAGAATCAGGAACTCCAACAGCTATGCAAGTTAGAATGCAGGTTTTCAAAGTAACCGGAAAAGTTTGCATACTGCTACTGTCGTTGCTGGGAAAATTGGTTGGCAAGGCTTCAGTTATTTAGCGTAGGTTATCAGGGTAAGTTACCAGGATAGGTTGAAGACGTCACATTTGATTCACTGGAGTTAAGGAGGAAGAAATGACTTGATTGAGGCATACAAAAGACATGAAGGGGCTTGACAGAATGGATTTGAAGGATTTTTCTTGTGAAAGAATCTAGAATTGGGAGGTTGAGATAAAGTTACTTGTTAAAAATTCATTTAAGACCGATGAGGTTAATTTTTTTTCCCCTCTTACTGGATCAAGAACAGTCTTCCCCAAAGGCTGATAAAAGCAGAGTCTTGGAAATATTTTTAAGGCACAGGTATATTCTTAATAAACAAGATGGTGAAAACATACTGTAGGCACGAAGGATGCATCATATATGAGGCTGTAATTAAATCAGATATAATCTTGCATGATTGCAGAGCAGATTCAAGGTTTGATAAACTGATTCTGATTCTTAATTTATATTCATAATGTTATCTCCTCTGAAACCGTCCCCTACAGACTTCCATGAGCAAAAATACATTTGGGCAATGTTCCGATTCAGAGGATAGAACACCAACAGTCTGCCTGAAAACACTGCCCTTAAGCCAGCAAAGCCCACCTGAATGCAAGCAGTATGATGCTCACTGGTTTCCTCCAAGATCAAGTGGATAACCCTTAAACATATGAACTTCGTTGAAAAGGAAAAAAATTTAGGACCACATGAAAGGTAATGTGATGTGTGAGAGAATGGATGATACGCAGTAGCGCATGTTAGGCAACTAATTGGAAGTGGTGACTGGTGAATGTGCATATGTACTATACGTACTTACTGGGGAAAAATATTAGACAGCTTATGCTCAATATTCTTCATTTTGTCCAGTTCTTTACTTCATAATGCATTTCAAATACAATTATATTTTGCCACCTTTTAATGTATAACGCTACAATAAAAGTTAAAGGTCATATTGTTTTCAAGTCCATCTTTAATATTGGCAAGTAATGATCAGTGGCTGGATTTGAAGTTCAAATTATGTGGATATCTATTAAATACATTAATATAATGAAATTATTTGTGTAGGGTAACAAAAGCAGCACTGGGAGGATTACCAGTCTCCACCTACGATGCGATTTTGATTTGAAGGTTATAAAAACAATCAGCACTGTAGACTTGTTCTGGTTTTAAGATTTTCATCAGCGACAATCTTGGCAAGCTCAATGAATTTGAGTCACTTTATCATTAATTTTTTAAAAATCTTTAACAAAATGTAATGCCGTGCTTTTCCTTAAATTTCTGCAACCAATCTGCTGAATATTCACAATTCCCTTCAATTGTCAGTTCGTCATGATCAGCATACCATTAAGTGGCATATATTCACTCTAATACTGAGACACTTTCAGTACATGATCGAGTTCTTCATTTTTTGCTTCATGCAGTGTTTTTCTATTTTTGATTAACTTCTGTTCATTTCATATGGAACATCACTTCTCAGAACTGCCTATGCTGCACAGAGACCTGCATGTTGCCTGGGAAACTTTCAGCATCTTGTGGGATTTTCCATTACTAACATCATGTCAGAACTCAAAAAAAAAAAAAAAAAATTGTATTTCTGAGATTTTTGGACTTGGGATTTTCAGGTAAGGGATAGTCAACCTGTACAAGTTATCAGTCATTGAATCCCCAACCCCCTAGATGCATCGATTTACAGTCTTCTTCAGAAAGCATATATTCTGACAGAATTATTTTTAAAACTTACATATTGAGCTGACCTAGTTATCCTGAGTTTACGTTTGTCTCCCTATCAGCTGCTTCAAGTACAGCTACAGTAAAACAGGACAGTTATTAATCTGCTTGCAGGATTTTACTATCCACAAGTTGGCTGCCACATGGAAGGTTTGCTGGTTTGAGAACTAAGTTATTAGGACGATATTAGGAAAGTTGTGTTTAATCAATGGTTTAAAAAAAAAACAACAACAGGATGAGCCAACAAAATTCTTACTAAGTTTTTGGTGATATTACAGGACAGGAGTTCATGAAATAGTTTATTGCATTTCTAGTAAGCTTGCTGATGTATGCAACTTCTTCACAAATTATTAAGGGATATGTGAAATTAGCACAAATTTCTTTGAACAAAAAGATCAATGAATAATTTTTTTTTGACTTGACGGAGGAAAAATATGTTGGCAAAGATATCTCAACTTGCTCCTCCTTAAGCAGTTGTTGGCGTGTAAATTGTATCCTACATAGTTTCACATGTATTATAAATTTCTGAACAAGTTTATTAATCTCCATTTCCACAAGGAAAGATGCTCTATCTACAGTAAGATTACTCACTGTTCATTAAGGACATACTTTAATCCACATACAAGATACTGAAAATCTAATCTTATTTATTTATAGGTTTCTCGTAGGAAACTTGCACTGAGAATGAGTGATTATCAAAAAACTGAACTTCAATAAATTTACCTGTAAACAACCACAGGAATCCTTTTCCAAGACCTGAAGGTTCCAACACTCTCAAGTTCCTTATCTGTGATCCACACTGGAACAAGCAGCTTTTGAGGGTAACTAGTACATAACCTGCAGAAACAAATGGTACAGAAAATTAAATGCCATCTCTTTATAGAAATAGACAAAAGTCAGCTGTATATAAATGGTGTATATAGTGGTTTCAGATTCTTTGCACTTTTAAAAAATCAGATGGGGAGATGACTCAAAGGTATGCAAGGTGATTATGGAATTTGATGCAAATGCCTTACGTGCACTCAGTAGTCAAATTTGTGCACAAGCTATACAGAGCATGCATTCGCACATACACACAATCAATCTCAATGGCTCTCCACATGGCTTTAGACCACCTAGACAACACAAACGCCTATGTCAGGATGCTGTTCATCGACTATAGCTCAGCATTTAATACCATCATTCCCACAATCCTGATTGAGAAGTTACAGAACCGGGGCCTCTGTACCTCCCTCTGCAATTGGATCCTCTACTTCCTAACCGAACACCACAACTTGTGCGGATTGGTGATAACATATCCTCCTCATTGACGATCAACACTGGTGCACCTCAGGGGTGTGTGCTTAACCCACTGCTCTACTCTCTCTATACCCATGACTGTGTGGCTAGGCATAGCTCAAATACCATCTATAAATTTGCTGACTATACAACCATTGTTCGTAGAACCTCAGGTGGTGATGAGAGGGCGTACAGGAGTGAGATATGCCAACTAGTGGAGTGGTGCCACAGCAACAACCTGGCACTCAACGTCAGTAAGACAAAAGAGCTGATTGTGGACTTCAGGAAGGGTAAGGCGAAGGAACACATACCAATCCTCATAGAGGGATCAGAAGTGGAGTGAGTGAGCAGTTTCAAGTTCCTGGGTGTCAAAATCTCTGAGGATCTAACCTGGCCCCAACATATCGATGTAATTATAAAGGCGGCAAGACAGTGGCTATACTTAATAAGGAGTTTGAAGAGATTTGGCATGTCAACAAATACACTCGAAAACTTCTATAGATGTACTATGGAGAGCATTCTAACAGGCAGCATTGCTGTCTGGTATGGTGGAGGGGAGGGGGTGCGCTATTGCACAGGACCAAAAGGAGCTGCAGAGGGTTGTAAATTTAGACGGCTCCATCTTGGTACTAGCCTACAAAGTACCCAGGACATTTTCAAGGAGCAGTGTCTAAGAAAGGTAGCATCTATTATTAAGGATCTCCAGCACCCAGCCCATGCCCTTTTCTCACTGTTACCATCAGGTAGGAGGTACAGAAGCCTGAAAGACACACCCAGCAATTCAGGAACAGCTGCTTCCCTCTGCCATCTGATTCCTAAATGGACATTGAACCCTTGAACACTACCTCACTTTTTAAAAAAGATATACTGTATATTTGTTTTTTGCACTTTTTAAATCTATTCAATATATGTATATTGTAATTGATTTACTTATTTATTTTTTCTCTTCTATAGTATATTGCATTGAACTGCTGCTGCTAAGTTAAATATCACGTCATATGCCAGTGATAATAAACCAGATTCTGATTCTTCTGAAACAAAATAGTTAAGGTCCTTTATATTTAATGCTACAACATCTATATTAATATGTAAAATCTAAAAACTGTGGTGGACAGGAAGGCTTTACATAGGTAGTCAAAACTGCCCAACACATCACCAGCACACCCACCAGCAAGGAGGTGTACACAGAAGGGTGGCAGAAAAGTGCCAGTAATATCATGAAGGATCCCATGGACTGCTCATGGACTGTTTGTCCCACTCTCATCAGGGAGGCGGCTACATAACATCCATGCCAGACCACCAGACTCAAAAACAGCTACTTCACACAAGCAGTAAGGTTGGCCAACAACTCCACCCACTAACCCACCCTCAACCATCACTACTCCTGTCAGTCACCTTATGTATACACTCCTGTGCCTAACTTCACTTTATGAACATACAACCAACCTATGCATACAAGCTATCTTGCGTACTTATATTTATTGCATATCTTTATTATTATTGTGTTCATCATCTTTGTGTTTTTTGTCCTGCATCAGATCTGAAGGAACAATTACTTCATACACTAAAGAAAATCTGCAAATGTTAGAGATCAAAGTAATACACACAAAATGCTGGAGGAACTCAACAAGCCAGGCATCATCTAGGAAAAGAGTACAGTCAAAGTTTTGGGCTGAAACCCTTCAGCAGGACTGGAGAAAAAAAGCTGAGGAGTAGTTAAAAGGTGGGGGAGGGGAGAGAGAAGCACAAGGTGATAGGTGAAACCTGAAGGGGGAGGGGATGAAGTAAAGAGCTGGGAAGTAAATTGGTAAAAGAGACAGAAGGATATGGAAGAAAGAAAAGGGGGAGGCAATAAGGTGAGAGGGAAAAGGGGATGGAAAACGGTGAAGGGGGGGTGGGGGGTATTAACAGAAGTTCAACAAGTCAGTGTTCATACCATCAGGTTGGAGGTTACCCAAACAGAATATAAGGTGTTGTTCCTCCAACCTCAGTGTGGCCTCGTCACGACAGTGGAGGAGGCCATGGATGGACATATCAGAATGGGAACGGGAAGTGGAATTAAAATGAGAGGCCATTGGGAGATCCCACTTTTTCTGGCGTCGGTGCTCAGCGCAGCAGTCTCCCCATCTACGTCGGGTCTCACCAATATACAGGAGGCCACCCCAACAGACTTACAGGTGAAGAGTCATCTCACTTGGAAGGAATGTTTAGGGCCCTGAATAGTAGTGAGGGAAGAGGTGCAGGAGCAGGTGTAGTATTTGTTCCACTTGCAAGGATAAGAGCCAGTGGGGAAGGACGAATACACAAGGGTGTCATGTAGGGAGCAGAAAGTGGGGGGTGGGGGTGGGTAAGATGAGTTTGGCAGTCGGATCCCATTGAAGATGGCGGGGTGGTAGATGAAGACAATAGACACCCTATCCCTGGTAGGATGATGGGAGGATGGGGTAAGAGCAGACATGTGTGAAATGGAAGAGATGCAGTTGAGGGCAGCATTGATGATGGAGGAAGTGAAGCCCATTTCTTTGAAAAAGGAGGACATCTTTGTTCCAGAATGAAAAGCCTTATCCTGAGAGCAAATGCCGTGGAGGCAGAAGAATTGAAAGAAGGGGATGTCGTTTTTACAAATAACAGGGTGGGAAGAGATACAGTCCAGGTAGCTGTGGGAGTCCACAGGTTATAATAGATATCAGTGGATAAGCTGTCTACAGAAATAGATCAAGAAAGGGGAGGGAGGTGTCGGAAATGGACCAGGTAAATTTGAGGGCAGGTTGGAAGTTGGAGGCAAAGTGGATGAAGTCAACAAGATCAGCATGGGTGCAGAAAGCAGCATCAATTCAGTTGCTGATGTAGCGTAGGAAAAGTGCTAGACAGTCACCAGTGTAGGCTTGGAATACAGACTGTTCCATGTAGCCAACGAACAGTCAGGCTTAGCTGGGACCCACGGCCCCTTTTGTTTGAAGGAAGTGGGACGAGCAAAAGGAGAAATTATTTTGAGGGAGTACAAGTTCTGCTTGGCTGAGGAGAGTGGTGGTGGAGGGGAACTGGTTAGGTCTGTCCAGAAAAGAAAATAGAGAGCTTTGAGGCATTCCTGACAGGGGATGGAGGTGCAGAAGACTGGACGTCCATAGTAAAATAAGACAAGAGCCAGGGACCCTGAAATCATTGAAAAGACCCAGAGCGTAAGAAGTGTCACAGAGGTAGGCAGGAAGGGACAGAACTAGAGTCAAGGTGTGCAGACACAAGTTCAGTGAAGCAGGAACAAGCTGAAACAATGGGTCTACCTGGACAAATGGGTTTGTGAGTCTTGGGTAAGAGGTAGAAATGGGAGATGTGGGTGCGGGAACTATGAGGTTGCTGGCGGTGGATGGGAAATCCCCAGAGTCAATAAGGTTGGTGATGATGTGGGAGCCTGGTTATCCTTAGTGGAGTCCTGTATGAGGGGCAAGTAAGAGGAGGTGTCAGAGTTGGCACTGGGCCTCAGCAAGGTAGAGGTCAGTATGTCAGACTACTACAGCACCTCTCCTATCTGCAGGTTCAATGGTGAAGTTAGGATCTAGGATCTTGGATGTTTTAACTTCCAGAGTAACACTCTGAGAAACAAAGCACTGAAGGAAGAAATATCATATCCTGTGAAATCACATTGTAAATTGGAAGCTCCACTTCAGCATTCTTCCTCTTGGATACCGCTTCCAACTGCAGTACTCCCTTCCCATTGAGACCCAGATCACAAACAGCAGTGTTACAAGATGGCCACAATTACACAGTCAGAAACCCATACACACAGCCACTCATTTAGGAAGTTCCTGATTACCAATTTATTGCAGTTACAGTTGATGTCAAAAGGTTAACCAGCTGAGACAAAGACCATCTTGTGCTCAGTTCCATGAAATACTGGAAGAAAAGATCCTCCTCATTGGCACCCTTTGTCCAAGTCAAGCTCAGAGGACGTGAATCTCTCTGGCAAGCACCTTTCATATGCCTCTTCAATATACAGTAGATTCTGGTTAGTCATAGTCATACTTTATTGATTGGGCCATCATTTAAGCAGGGTAGCCACTTATTTGGTTCAACTTTTAAAGAACCAAAACTAAATCGAGAAAATATCCAGATTTCTTTCATTTATTTAGGGTACTATGCTGCTTAATTGGAGTAGGAGATGGTTGCTGAACAGTTTCTAACTAGTATCAGACGTATGGCACTTGTGCAGCTGTTAGACACTAAACTGTGCTTAAAGTGAACAGTTTTTAAAATAGTGTCAATTGCGTGCACTCGTGTTCAAAAAGCAGTGAAACAATTCAGAACCGATTTGCTCACTGTGGTTTCAAGTAATCAGGCTTGGAGATGTCAGAAACACTCAAGAGTGAAAAATGAAATGATTTCACTACTTCTCCAAGTTAGGAACTACGATGAATTTGAAGGTATTGACAATCATCTTGTCAACTGTCAAAAGACTGTAACAATTAGGAACTAATACAGTTTTATAGTACTGTAGTAGAATTGAGAGTGTTCCAATTCATTGTTTATTTTATTTAAATACACAATTCATTACTCAGCTAAATAATAGCGTGTCTTTTTTTCTATCTTCGTAACTATTTTCATGAAAATTCAGCTAATTGGGGCAGTCACTTAATCGGGCCAAAATGTACTGATTCCATTGTGTCCCATCTAACCATAATCCACTATGTTATGATGGTTCACGTAAATATCCATTAATCTGCACACTTAAAGGCTCACTTCCCTCAGGAACACTGCACGTGCCAATTTGTGCCCTTCAACTATGAATTATTATTACACCTTCCCACCACTGCCACCAGCACCCCCGAACATGTCCTAATACCAACCTCAACTACTTTTGGGGGAACCGCAGCTACACACATGGCAGCAGCAAGAATACCCAGCTTGAAGTTTGCTTATGAGGAAGGGACATTCAACTGAAAGTAACGGTGAATTGGTTAAGCAATAAACAATTTCCTTAATAGGAATGGAAGATAAAAGTTACTGAATACTGAAGAGTGAAGAATAATGAAGCAGGGAAGGAAAAGGTAAAAAGCTTGATTCCCAGTGATATGCATATCATGTGATTATGGGAGAATGGAAGAGAAACTAGGGATACCAAGTTTGGTTCAATCTTCTGAATAATTCAGTCACATTATCCTCCAGAACAAATGTACCTGCGCCATTATTTCACAATTTTACACAGCTGCTAACCTTTCCTTTTAAATTTTTCACCCAGTCATATGTTAAACAGAATGCACCAACCCTGTTCAAGTTATCATTTTCACCTATTTAGAAATAAGAATTAACTTACTTGTAATTGCAGTTCACTTCACTGACTCTCCAGACATTTTGCAGATCAAAACGCATTCTCTCCACCTCCATCTCAAATCGGTGGCAGACATGGTCACCTAAATAAACACAAGGATTATTAAATTCATGCTGAATTAAATTATAGCTTTTTGTTTAATTATTTTTGTCCTGTTTCTGGTTCAGTTGACAGTGGCAAACTGAATAAGAAATCTGAACTTGCATGCAGCATACTGTGAACCACTACGTACAAAAACAAAGCAAGCTCTTCCTAGTACATCTCATATTTTGACCCATTATGTTCTCTTCAGCAATCATCGTTACTTTTCTACTCACCAGGGTGACAGAGATGCACATGCTGATCTTCCTCATCAGCACAGATTCCCATGCACCAAGCATGATATGCAAAGGCAAACAAATCTTCCAGTCTGGTTGGACGAGCAATTACTTTGTTTAATCTCTTCAGCCATTCCTGACACTGCTTAAATGTAGAAAAATGACACCTGGGGAACACATGCAGGACAGCCGAAAATGAATAATACTTGCAGATCAAAATCCTTAAGCAGGCAGACCTACAAAAATACTTGCATTCATCTTTACACAAGAATCTCAACTAATTGTAAAAATCTTCAAAAACAAAACCATTCCATGCAGAGTCTAAACTATTACAAGTTAAAGTACCATTGGTGACGTCAGTTTTGAGGAATTAAGATTTATAGCTATTGAAATCTAACTCGTGAAGCTCCCTTCACAATTTGAATTTGACCAATTCAAATTTTCCATTAGTTGTATATTTGTATTACTGTCAAGGACAATTGGACCATCTTCTGACTTGATGTGTCATTAAAAGTTCAAAATTCAAATTAAATTTATTATCGAAGTACATACATGTCATCATATACAACTGAGATTCATTTTCTTGCGGGCATATGCAGTAAATCCAAGAAACAACAGAATTCTTGAAAGACCACACCTAAGAGGATGGGCAAACAACCAATGTACAAAAAACAACAAACTGCAAATACAAATAAGAAATAATAATAAATAAGCATTGAATATCAAGAACATGAAGAGTCCTTAAAAGGGAGTCCACAAGTTGTGTGAATAGTTTATTGATGAGGCACATGAAGTTGAGTGAAGTTATCCCCTCTGGTACAAGAACCTGATGGTTGAGCGGTAATAACTGTTCCTGAATCTAGTGGTGTGGGTCCAATAGCCAAGATGTTCCAACAATCCCAAGTAATAAATTTAATTTAAGTGAAAGTGCATCATGTCCATTTGTAAAAGCATTTTGTTTTCAGAAAGAGTTCAAGATAAGAGGACTTACGTATGTGTACCTTGGTAATTACTGTAGTAGGAGATAAAGCTCCATTTGATAATCAAAGTTCTGAAAGGCTGGAAAGGTAGTTGCTTGATACTTATTTTAAAATCATCTAACAACACAGTCTGTTGCTCCACACCTTTGGACATCAAATCACATACCTGATCACTTTGGAATCTTTACAGACAATGTGAAGCTGGAACATGTCCCGACTCTCAATAGCTTCAATTAACCGTACAGGCACCTGTAATAACAAGATACATACATGGCTGTAATCAGAGAAAATTGTAATTAACTCTAAGGTCAAATTTGTAAAAGGAGCCATAAAATGTAATTAAGCATAAATAACAATAAATATTATGACATTTGAGTAGTATCACTTCAATCAAGCTTAACTCATCTTGTTTAGCTTGACAGCATTATGAAAAAAAGCTGATATGCCACATCTTCCAAATAACATGACAATAAGCACTGAACTTCCTCTACCAAGCTGAAAAATCATACAACCAAATTAAGCCACAATTCAGGTCCTGTTGTATTTTATCAGTGATGTGCTTCTAAATACACAACTTTCAATAGTCAATATTTAAGGTTTTCCTAGTCCTAGGTGCAAATGGACCCCAAATTCTTAGATTCAATGCTCTAACTGGGTGTTCAGCAGATAAATATAACCATCAACAACTCAGCAACCTACAGGAACTCTCCCATTTCCTATAGAGGTGCTAGATTTCTCTGCAATTCAATTGGTGTAATTCTTCCTAGCAATAGTTTTGAATTGAATAAAGGTTGTACAAACAAATATGATTTAAAAAATCCATCATTCAGAAAACAAATTACTGCAATATGGAAATAAATGAGGGGGCAAGATTTTGAGAAAACACAATGATCATTAAGATTTAGAGTATTCCACCAAGTTGCCAGGATCTGAAACTTACCAGCAGTTCCAACTGACACAATCCCCTTCAAAAGAACTGTACCCATGGTACCAACCAAATGACATCTCAGTTTTCTTTTCAAAAAGATCAGAAAATGCATGAATAACGGCTCAAAAACCATTAACTTCTTTTGGGCATTTTCTCATATTTTCTGTTTTTTGATTCCCATCGTTTGCATTCTTAAAACAAAATCATTGCTAAAAACTGCTTCTTCCTCCAGAAATGTTATTGAAAAAATACTAACCTGTAATTTTTAGTACTAACTCATGATTAAAACCCCAAGTATGAAGCTAATATTATTACAATCATTAAATATTTTTAAAAGTCATGCACCAACCCTGAAATTGGGCAACAATAGCCAATGGGTTCCTACAGTTTAAAACTAACATTCTTATATTCTGCTTCCTGAGAAAATACAAATGTCACCCTGGGTTCCTAATGGCCAATTTTATCGATATTCTGTTTATTTTTTCCAGACTTGCAAACAGGATGAGACCACTCCACTCATCTTAGAGTTATATCAAGAAGATGGCGTCAGCGAACAATGTAACCAAGGATGACATCCTCCAGATGGCTCACAAAACTACTTTTCACGTCTTTTTCTTTCAAATGTGGTTCTGCTACGATTGGAGCCTGTAATCTACATTTTGGTGGTGTTTTCAGACCGACTGAGCAATCCAGTGTTTGCTGTCTCCAAAAGTGTTCTGTAGGGTTTCAAGCGAAGCATGTGGCCTCAAGGAGACAGGGCGAGAGCCTATATATGACTTCATTTCTCACCAATCTCGCCGACTCAAGCATCGAGAAAGATTGAAATTGAGCAGTAAGCAGAAGGCGAACGAGTATTCAGCGCAGTCTATCAGCACAGTCTACCAGCCCATCGCTGCTGCTGGAGCAAGGTGTCTGCATTCGACGGTCTCTCTCTCATCTGCTGCTCCAGGAAGAAGATCCCTGCATTCCAATGGTCTCTCGCCACCCCCCCCCCCCCCCCACCACCTCACTTGAGGCTAACAGAAGATTGTACTGGAATCCTGGACCTTGGATAAAGTTTCACATCACATGCCGGTGATAATAAACCCGTTTCTGATTCAGGTGATAATAAGCCTGATTCTGATTGTACTAATTCTGGATCTTGGACAAAGTTTAATCGACAGTTTGTGGAATGGACTCCGTACTGCACACTATGATATGTTTCTGGTTTCTATTAGCTCCTTTTAAAAAAAAAAAAAATCAGGGCAGCTGCAGATAATGAACAACAGAGGACTAAATTGAACTGAACTATGCCTGGACTCTTTCGATTTTGTGTTCTGTACTATGTATCTCACTTATTTCTTTTCCTATTTGCGCGATTTGTTTTTTTTGCGTGGGGGGGGGGAAGGATAATTTTCTTTGAAAGGGTTTTCTTTGTTTCAAGGCTGACTGTGGAAAGACAAAATTCAGGGCTGTATATGGCATACATACTTTGTAAATCAATACTTTGAATCTCTGAAACTCTTCTTTGAGTTACTAGCAAATACAAATGAACTGATTTGAATGAATCAGGAGGATAATGTTCCAAAGATTCAAGTCCTATTATATTTATCAACATCCCTGCGTGGCACACTGACTTGCTTACTCACCATGAGAACAATGACAAGAATGAACATCTACGTATGCAATCAAATGTGCGTGGGACATATTTCTACGATATACTTTCTGACACGCAATAAAGAAACGGTAAAAGACTACCTCTTTCACTTAAACCATACACCCAAAGGAGTGCTGGATACACAGTCATATGCATAACCAGCAGTGAAATACACACACGCACACACACACACGCACAGTACTTACTGAGATGTCACTGTCCACACCCTGCAGAAAGGTCTAAAACAGAACAAAAGGAAAGAGAAGGGGAAAATGAAATCAAAATAACAGATGTGAGAAAGGCAGGAACCTTATACACTGAAAACACTTGCTGGCTTCTATTACCAAGACACAACAACAGACAACACACAACCAAATCAAAACTAAAACAAGCTAAAGATATGGTATACCAACTAATATTCATGAGATTTGTCCACTGCAGACCACCCTCAACCCAGATCCTCTAATCCAGAAACCACAAGTCAATGTATACTGTACCTATTGCATCAGTATGAGAAATCATCAGTATACCCTTTATTTCAGTATTCTCATGAAATGCAACTAAAAATAACTACAGTTATTAATATTTCTAACTAATCATAGAGTAAACTTTATCTATAACTGGAGCTTATAAGTGCCACTTTCTATATGCATATTTTACATTAAAACAACCTGTGTATGTTTCAACACGAGAGCACTTTTGGTCAGTCTCTGCAGGCACAAATCACCCAAGTGGTTGACCATTTTCCAGCATTATTTACATGTCATGACATCATTAACATGCACAGCAGTCATCTCCACCTAATTGACAGAAATTGGAACAATAATGTACAGCCTACAACCTTTAATTAACGCAATCAAGATAAAGACACAATTTACTATTTTAAAAAAGGCATATTTTCCCAATTTCACCACCTTTTGGAGCTCCGTTTAGACATTAGCAGATGCAGCATCCACTCTTCACACCAAAAAAATTGAGCTAAAATGGGCACAGGCACTTGCATTTATATATTGCCTTTTAAAACTTTAGAATGTCAACAATCATAATCAACCCTCTCCTGTTGAGAGTTCAGACCCTTTAGTCCATGCCAGGTCTCTTGCCATTATCTCTGAATCACCATCATATAGTAAACAGCCCTCGTTATCATTCACAAATGATATCCTATGCAAGTGTTACTGTATGTACTTGTTCTCCTCCCTTAACCTACCTGTCGTGTTTAACATGTTCACCGCATCTCCCTTTTCTCCAGTGCTTCTCAGGTGCTCTCCTTAAGAGGGCTAGATTTATCTAATTCCATAATTCTGGATATTATCAAAGCTTCAGACAAAGTACCCTATTGAAAGAACAGGCCCACAGAATCTTGGACAAAGTGGCAAAAGACCCAAACTAGTTTATCAGTAGGAAACAAAAAGCAAAGGATTTTAATTTGAGTAGAAGACAATCTGGACTGGATTGCTACAGGGCTCAAGATCCTAAGTGGATGCCACGGTAGCATAGTAGTTAGCATAATACTATTACAGCTTGGGGCATTCTGTAGTTTGGAGCACAATTCCGGCACCATTCTGTAAGATGTCCCTGCCTGGGGTCCCTCCAGTTTTCCTCCCACAGTCCAAATTTGTAGTAGGCAGGTTAATTGGTCATTGTAAAATGTCCCATGATTAGGCCTGGGTTAATTGACATTGTGAGATTGCTGGGGCTTAACGTGGCTCCAAAGGGCTGACTCCACGCTGTACTGCTAAATAAAAATTTTTTTAAAAAGTTATTTTTTTGGAAAAAGGTGTATATTGGCAATATACACTTAAATGCATGGTGCACTAATAAGGAATTTAGATACATTTTAAAAATTGGTTATGTTGTTTACAGAAAAATTAACTGTAGACTGCAGGATATTGAAGGGATTAATAAGCAGGTAGAGATGTGGCAAATGCATTCTATCCAGAAAGTAGCATTTGAGCCAGGTTGGGGGGGGGGGTGCAAAAAATGCCAAAAGAATATTCCATGAATAAAGATATTAAAAACAGTACAGAATTTATTAGAACCAAATACATGTCTCAATATTCCAGAAGCAATTCAGATAAAACAGGTGGTTAAGGAGACATTTGGAATATTTATATGCATATTAAAAAAGAAACAAAAGGAACTGTTATGGTGTAATGACTTATCAAAAAAAATCAAAACAAAATGACACATGCTGCAAATCTGAAATATAAATAAAATGCAGGAAATATGTCAGGAGTATTCATTGCGATAGAAACAGAACTAACTTTTTAGGTCTTTGATCTTTCATCGGGATTCATCAGAGTCTTCTCTGCTTAAGATGGCCAAAATACTATCAGCAGTTGAGTCAAAATAATACATAAAGAACAACTTTCCCTGGAAGTACAACTTAACAGGATGTTACTATTCCCCAAATAGTGGCAGCTACATGATAAAATCAGAAAGGCGGAAATATTTTTTGAAACAATGGAAGAGAGATTGGAATGAGGTATATCAAACTTGGAAGTTGACAAAGTGGATTGAAAGAGCAAATTCCTCTCACCAATATCTAACTTAGTTATGATAGAGGAACCAGAGAGGACTTGGGGGGGGGGGGGGGGGGAGGAAAAAATAAATCTTTACACAGAGGGCAATGGAAATTTGGAAATCATTGCCAAGTAGTATACTCTGATACTTTCTTTAGACGTACAAGGTTCTGAGATATGTATGTTAAAATGTTGCAAACATTAAGTCTACAAAACAAGCTGGAAAGTAGGATTAAGTTGGATGACCTTTATGCCACAATGACCCAATAACCATCTTCTGTGCTGCAGCTTTCTATAATATCATGCAACAATGATGCACAAGTGCACGAAGCATACACCTCCCTTGATTTTTCCATGATACTCAACTGATCTTTGGCAAGAACGATTTGGTATTTTCTCCAATAACACTGGGAGGACCGAAAGCATCATATTCAGGATTCACCACAAATTCTGTCCCTTCCTGACCATTGAAGATAAAGGAAACTGTTCATAACCTTGACATCCAATTTAATTCAGAACAGTGTGTTCAATCACCTACCCCTATTTATAACAGCGACCTTTTCAAAGAATGGCAACATCTTTACAAATTGCCTGTCAGTGTCAAACTTCCTTTGTAAGCTGATTCACACTGCAAGTACATAACATCTCCATCTTTCCATATAATACTACCCATCTTTACCTATGGACTATGAAAATCTCCACATAGCAAGAAGAGCAAGTTCAAAAACTACTACTACAACATCAACTCAGGCCTGGGCTCTATGACGACCTACTGATGCTCACCACTAAAATCAAGGCGAGAAGACTACAACTAGTGGGGCACTGTCTACGCCACCCCGAGCTACCTGCCAGCCTAGTCATCATATGGGAGCCCAAGTATGGGAGGATGAACCCTGGGCGCCCTTCCAAGACTATGGTGAGCACATTCCTAGAAGACATCGGTGCAGTTAATGTAGATGAACTGAACACACTGATGAGGGAGAGGGAGACATGGAGAGTCCATCACCATGCCCGAAGCCGGCCCCAAGTTCAAAAACTTAGTTATTTACTCCCACCCACCACGCCAAAAAACTCTGGGAGAGCAAATTTTACTCTAATTTTTGGATAGTGACTGGTGAAATCTGTACAGGCGAATTTTCATAATCCAGGAGGGGTTGGATTGCTTGTACTTTGACAACAAGCTTCTCATTTCTACCCTTCAAAAACTTATGCACATCCAAGATGACATTATAGAGATTCCAATTTACATCATATGCTACTGGTATACCTAGTTATGGGCCTCTATTGTCTTGGGACTAGAAAACACCTTAATTATAAAATTATCATCCTTGTTGTCAAATTTCTCTTTTCTTTTGATCTACAACCTTCCATGGGCACAAATAGTTCAAATTTAGTTTTGTCCAAACCCAGATAAGTGTCTAGCTTTTTATGGTTAGATCTCTGAGGATCTAATCTGGTCCCAACATATCGATGTAGATAATAGACAATAGGTCCAGGAGTAGGCCATTCAGCCCTTCAAGCCAGCACCACCATTCACTGTGATCATGGCTGATCATCCACAATCAGTACCCTTTCCCTGCCTTCTCCCTATGTCCCTTCACTCCACTATCTTTAAGAGCTCTATCTAACTCTTTCTTGAAAGAATCCAGAGAATTGGCCTCCACTGCCTTCTGAGGCACAGCATTCCACAGAACCACAACCCTCTGTGTGAAAAAGTTTTTCCTCAATTCCACTCTAAATGGTCTACCCCTTATTCTTAAACTGTGGCCTCTGGTTCTGGACTTCACCAACATCAGGAACATGTTTCCTGCCTCTAGCTGTCCAATCCCTTAATAATCCTATGTTTCAATCAAATCCCCTCTCATCCTTCTAAATTCCAGTGTATACAAGCCCAGTCGCTCCAATCTTTCAACATATGTCAGTCCCGCCATCCCGGGAATTAACCTCGTGAACCTACGCTGCACTCCCTCAATAGCTAGAATGTCCTTCCTCAAATTTGGAGACCAAAACTGTACACAGTACTCCACGTGTGGTCTCACCAGGTCCCTGTACAACTGCAGAAGGACCTCTTTGCTCTTATACTCAACTCCCCTTGTTATGAAGGCCAACATGCCATTAGCTTTCTTCACTGCCTGCTGTACCTGCATGCTTACTTTCAGTGACTGATGAACAAGGACACCTAGATCTCATTGTACTTCCCCATTTCCTAACTTGACACCATTCAGATAGTAATCTGCCTTCCTGTTCTTGCCACCAGTGGATAGCCTCACATTTATCCACATTAAACTGCATCTGCCCACTCACCCAATCTGTCCAAGTCATCCCACATTCTCATAACATCCTCCTCACATTTCACGCTGCCACCCAGCTTTGTCTCATCTGCAAATTTGCTAATGTTACTTTTCATCCCTTCATCTAAATCATTAATGCATATTGTAAATAGCTGCGGTCCTAGCACCGAGCCTTGTGGTACCCCACTAGTCACTGCCTGCCATTCTGAAAAGGACCCATTAATCCCTACTCTGTTTCCTGTCTGCCAACCAATTTTCTATTCATATCAGTACCCTACCCCCAATACCATTTGCTCTAATTTTGCACACTAACCTCCTATGTGGGACCTTATCAAAGGCTTTCTGAAAGTCCAGATACACTACATTCACTGGCTTTCCCATGTCCATTTTCATAGTTACATTCTCAAAAAATTCCAGAAGATTAGTCAAGCATGATTCCCCCTTCGTAAATCCATGCTGACTCGGACCTATCCTGCCACTGCTATCCAAATATGCCACTATTACATCTTTTATAATTGATTCCAGCATCTTCCCCATCACTGATGTCAGACTAACTGGTCTAAAATTGCCTGTTTTCTCTCTCTCCTTTCTTAAAAAGTGGGGTAACATTAGCTACCCTCCAATCCGCAGGACCTGATCCTGAATCTATAGGAAATTGGAAAATGATTACCAATGCGTCCACGATTTCTAAAGCCACCTCCTTAAGTACCCTGGGATGCAGACTATCAGGCACTGGGGATTTATCAACCTTAAGTCCCATCAGTTTACCCAACACCGTTTTCTGCCTGATGCGAATTTCTTTCAGTTCCTCTGTTACCCTAGGTCCTCTGGCCACTATTACATCTGGGAGATTGTTTGTGTCTTCCCTAGTGAAGACAGATCCAAAGTACCTGTTCAGCTCATCTGCCATTTTCTTGTTCCCCATAATAATTTCACCCGTTTCTGTCTTCAAGGGCCCAACTTCAGTCTTAAGTAATTTTTTTTTACTCTTCACATACCTAAAGAAGCTTTTACTATCCTCCTTTATATTTTTGGCTAGCTACTTCATCTTTCCCCCAACTCCCCTATTGCCTTTTTAGTTATCTTCTGTTGCTCCTTAAAAGTCTCCCAATCCTCTAGTTTCCCCACTCATCCTTGCTATGTTATACTTCCTCTCTTATTTTTATACTGTCCTTGACTTCTTGTCATCCACGGTTGCTCCTTACTCCACCTTTCTTCCTCTTTGAAATGAACTGATCCTGCATCTTCTGTATTATTCCCAGAAATACCTGTCATTGTTGTTCCACTGTCATCCCTGCTAGGGTATCTTTCCAGTTAACTTTTGCCAGCTCCTCCCTCATGTGTCCATAGTCCCCCTTGTTCAACTGTAATACTGACACTTCCGATCTTCCCTTCTCCCTCTCAAATTGTAGATTAAAATTTATCATATTATGGTCACTACCTCCTAATGGCTCCTTTACCTCGAGTTCCCTTTATCAAGTCTGGCTCATTACACAACACTAAATCCAGAATCGCCTTCTTGCTGGTAGGCTCTAATACAAGCTGCTCTAAGAATCCATCTCTGAGGCATTCCACAAATATGTAGTTACAAAGAAGGCAAGACAGTGGCTATACTTTATTGGAGTTTGAAGAGATTTGGCATGTCAACAAATACACTTGAAAACTTCTATGGTTGTACCGTGGACAGCATTCTCACTGTCTGGTATGAAGGGGCTACTGAAAGAAGCTGCAGAGGGTTGTAAATCTAGTTAGCTCCATCTTGGGTACTGGCCAACTAAGTACCCAGGACATCTTCAGGCAGCGGAGTCTCAAAAAGGCAGTGTCCATTATTAAGGACCTCCAGCACCCAGGGCATGCCCTTTTCTCACTGGTACCATCAGGTAGGAGGTACAGAAGCCTGAACACAGCGATTCAGGAACAGCTTCTTCCCCTCTGCCATCCGACCCCTAAATGGACATTGAATCCTTGGACACCAGCTCACTTTTTTTTTTTTTAAATATACAGTATGTTTTTGCACATTTTTAATCTATTCAATGTATACTGTAATTGATTTATTTTTTTTCAAATTTTATTATTATTTCTTTGCTAGATTATATATTGCATTGAATTGCTAAATTAACAAATTTCATGTCACATGCCAGTGATAATAAACCTGATTCTGAAACTCTGGAATTCCATCTCCAAATCTTCATCTCTTTCCTTGTCAAGCAAGATGCAAGTTAAATTTGAATAACTTAAATTTGCTAATTATCTATTTCCTAATCATGATGCTTTTGTTAAAAGGCACAATATAAATGCAAGTTTTTAAAAATCAGGCTAGATTATACACTCAAACTCGGGAATGGTTTTCAATGAACAATATTCTCACTTGGAAGTGAATGGAATCCTCAAAGTTACCCAAGTTATCTTGTCAGACTTAAATTTGGAACCTCTATATCAGAGGTACACACTTACAGTGAATGTAATTACACACGGGACAATGATCAAACTCAAAACAAAACACAATTCAATACTAGTATCATTCAATGCTGTTAGCTGCATCATTTGAAAAATTGGAAATTAGGGTTTGCAGATTCCTCAACTTCCAGTGATGAGGTTTCTTACTATTTAAACTATAAACACAAGTCCCATGTGATAAATAGGTAGTTGTTTCCTCATCTCAGGCTACCTTGTCTTTTATTGAACCTACAATGTTCGCGAATTCAACTGAACTTCTAATACAAGTTATTCATTTGATCTTTTCAGGTTATACAGCTGCAATGAAGGGATCATGATCACTCATTTACTACTTCTATAACAGTGATCAGTTGGGATGTTCCAATTCTAAGCAGCATGTCCTACTCTTACAAAATGAGAAGGAGAACTGATGCAAATTGGACATTTTTGGAATATCTGAAAGGTTAAATAAATGACATTTGGTTAACTGGATCAAAATGGTATTGGTATCTCAAACAGGTTCATTTTAAAAAACAGGTTACAATTGGGGCCTATATAGTAAATGTATGCTGTGAAGAGATAATCAATACTTTCAGATTTCTTGGTAGAACATTTAACAATTTGGTCTTCATCATTTAAACCCACGGTAATGTTTGTCTAAAAAACTGCTTTACAATTAAGATAATTGTCACCCATCATAGACTGAGAGAAATTGCTTCATTGAGCACTCCACACCATTCGCTACAGGAAGGACATCCCAGTGGTCAAACATCTTAATTCCCATTCCCACATGTCAGTCCATGGCCTCCTCTTGTGCTGGGATGAGACCACTCTCAGAGTGCAGGTGCAACACCTTGTATTCAGCCTCAGCACCCTCCAACCTGATGGCATGAATATCAATCTCTCCTTCTGGTGAACAAATACCTCCCTTCTCTTTTCCCTCTGACCCATTTCTTCTCACCTGCCCATTACTTCTCACTGGGTCCCCTCCTTCTTCCATTCTCCTATGGTCCACTCTCCTCTCCTATCAGATTCTTTCTTCTCCAACCCTTGACCTTTCCCACCCACCTGGCTTCACCTATCACCTTCCAGCTAGTCTTGCTCCCCTTCCCCCCCACCATATCAATTCTGGCATTCCCCGCTTCCTTCTCGGTCCTAAAGAAGGGCCTTGGCCCAAAATGTCAGCTATCAACTCATTGCCATAGACACTGCCGGGCCAACTGAGTTCCTTCAACATTTTGTGATTTGTATATAGATTTTCTTGTGCTTTATTGGAAAATTAATAGAAGTAAATAAATGTGAAAGATTTAGAAGGAAATTGTTTATCAACGAGTTGCTCATACAAGGTGCAGTGAGACGCTCTGATCTTGTTGCTGCTTTCAACTCCTCAGAGGGTTCAACACACAAAGTAAAGAGGAAATAACTTGCATGGTTAGTATAAGATCAGACTACTTCTTGGAAGTAGAGTAAACTACACAGTGAGGGAACACGAAGTTTAAATAAATATTAAAGAGACGGTGTGCAAGAGTCATACAGAAACAGCAGGGAAAAATGGTCTTAAAAGGAAAAGGATCAAAGCAAAGATAGAAGGAAGAAAAAAAAAAGATTCAGACACAGGGAGACCCACCATTGGAAAACAATTTCAATCCAGGAACAATGCCAACCTAAGACCAGCAATCAATTGCTACAATTCCATGGAAGAATTAGATCAGTTTGACTTGCCTTCATCAACTAAAGAATACCCTCCCTTTTCTAACTTTTAGAATTTAATTCCTCATTCTTTTACATTTCAATAACCTGGGTGTATTACTAGCTTAAAAGTACATTCTCTTTCTTTCTAACAAAAGAGAAGTGGCCACAAATAGAAAATTAATAGCTTAATGTGATAGTGGATACAGCAAATCTATAATATCCACTTACAAAAATTCTAAAAAGTGAGAGACAATGTTACAGGAGATTGGCGATGCTATTCATTGAAGTATTGCTTACATTGATTAAAGAATCTTGGTATTTAATGTGCAGCCTATAATTGGAAATAGCGATTATAGCATCATCTGCACGGCCTAGGTATTCCACACCTTCACCCTGGAGTACTGGAAAAGGAATCTGTAAACAAAAAAGATAAAAGAAAAAATGTTAAAATTGCATTTTTGGACAATTCTTCCCTTCAGTACTTGGATAAGAAACCAATTTATTGTTACATTTTGGTCGCATTGCATTGTGGAACCAACAAAAATCTTCTCACGTGCTCCACAAAATTACTTTGCCCTACATCAAATTTATTTCCATCTTTTATCTGATTCGACTTACTTCTGGAGTAGTCCAATATTGACATTCAACCAGCACACAAATTCACAATTGTGTGTTTTTCAAAGATACAGTTGGACTGCATCTTTCAAAGCCAAAATTTATTTAGGTCATCTAAACACCCTTGTCCTCTCATACAAGTTGCTCCCAAAAACTATCTATGCAAAGTAGCTAGTTGACTGATCACCACTTAAATTAAAATAATAAATGTGTACTAACAGAATAAATGAGTGAGGAATCAATTTTTTTTATTAATGATCTAAATGAAGACCATAGTAAAATTAATCTCTCCAAAAGAAAGAAGAAACAAGTGCAGTAAGAAAAAGTACATTGGAAATGGGATAAATTTGTGAAGGATTGTGAACCATATAACTACATTAAATGGAAGTATGATGAAATTACCAAAGACCAAAAAACCCCCTAGACAGGGGTGTAGCAACAACAGGAACCAATAGTTGAAGAACAATACAATACTTTGTCGTTCCTAATAGCGCCCTCTTCTGGACCGAGATCTCAGATGTTGCTCCCAGGATTTGTTGGAGCCAACTCCCAGTCCAGGTGTTACAGCTCTAAGTTCTTCTATCACCACTGGAATTACTCTGGCTTCAACCTACACATCCTTCCTATCTGCTCTTTCAAACTCTGGTATTTCTCCAGCTTCTCATATTCTTTCTTCCTGATGTTACTGCCATTTGGGTTTGCCACATTTATTACTATTGCTTTCTTCTATTCCTTGTCCAATATTACAATGTCTGGTTGGTTGGCCAGTACCTGGTTATCAGTCTATATTTGGAAGTCTCACAGGATCTTAGCTCTGTCATTCTCCACTACTTCTCCGGTGTTTCTCATTTGGACTTGGCATACTCAGCGCAGATATTCCTGTACACAATTCTTGCAATTTGCACCCTGCTCCTATGTGCCAGATGGTTTCAGTAGATTCCTTGCACAGTCTGCATCACGAGTCTTGAATGGTGTGATAGACCTTTGCTTCTATTGCTCTTGTGCTGTCCCTCAGCCCTGCATTTCCAGCCATAGAGAGGACTCTCTCATGCCAGCCACCTCTGGTATCTGGCAATGGTACATCCCATGCAATCGCTTTTCCTGCCACAGACTCTGGTTCTCTAGCTCTGCTTCACCCACTCCTATTTTCATGTTCTTTGCCTGCTGTCTGAGGCATCCTCCCAGCAGGTCGCCCTTAGATCCTTACATTAAAAAAAAAGCACAGTACTGCGCGTGGTAAATATGATAGAAGAGGACAGGTGGGCAAAATGTGTGTAAGAGGTGCAATAGGAGAATAGATGGAATAAAGAACGACAGAATGGTAGGGATTTTGAGAAGGAACAAAAAGCTGTGAAGTATGATAAGAGTTTATAACACATTTAAAACAGTATTTTTGCTAAAACACCAGGAAACCTAAATTTATGGTAAACAGAGAAGAAATGAAGGTTATTCATATTATTATTATTTTTTTTACATCAAATGCCTTGCCTTTAAATTCTCTTCCATACCCATTTATTTCAAGGCAACTTTGAGAAATAAATTCTTGAAAGGAAGAAAATCTGCAGGCTTCACAAACAGGACAGTGAAATTGAACTAACTGAATTACTCCTTTTTTAAAGTTTGGACTGGAAAAATGGAAGAAATGGCCTGTACTATGTCACCAGGAAAAACCTGGTCTAAAAATGGCAGTCTGCCCGTCCCGTGCTGAACTGTTTCAGTATGGCCCAGCGTACGGTCTGCTACTGGGAGCCTTTTCTCCTAGACATTGGGTGTGGCCCTGCACAACACTGGTGGTGTCCCAGTACAGCATTCATAAAACTACTTTTACAGCCGATAACACCTTGTGTGACTGAGGCTATTCATTGTATGTGCATATATAATTAAATAGAAGTTTCTCACACTCACAAATGTAAAAAAAATTCTTTCACGACACCTTATTCAGATAGAGTCACCTTATTCACAGGTTATACAATGGCAGTTACTCCACAGTGAGCCCATAGGAGGGAGATTGAAAATTTGCTGAGTGGTGTAACAACAACCACCTCTCACTCAATGTTAATAAGACCAATGACCAGATTGTAGACTTCAGGAGAGGGAACCCAGTGCTCCATGAGCCAGTAATCATTGGAGGATCAGGGGAGGAGAGGTTTCAGTAACTTTAAATTCCTGGATGTCTATCTCTCAGGACCTGTCCTAGACCCATCATAAAAATGTAATTGCAAAGAAAGCATGACAGCACCTCAGCCTTCTGAGGTCTGTGGAGAATCGGCATATCAAGAACTTTGGCAAACTGCTAGCTGTGTGGTGGAAAGTGTGCTGACAGCCAACATCATAGCCTGGTATAGAAACAACAATGCCTTTGAGCAGAAAATACTACAAATGGTCATGGATTCAGTCCAGCACATCACGGGTAAAGCTCTCCCAGCCACTGAGCACATCTACAGAAAATGTTGCCACAGAAAAGCAGCATCTATCAAAGATCCTCACCACCCATGCCATGCTCTTTTCTGGCTGCTGCCATCAGGTAGAAGGTACAAGAGCCTCAGTACTCACTCCACCAAGTTCAAGAACAGTTACTACCACTCAAACATCAAGCTCTTGAACAAAAGGGGATAACTACACATCTATTGCTGGTGTTCCCACAACTGATGGTCTCACTTTAAGGACCATCTTGTTATTTCATGCTCTTTCATTTCATGTTACTTCATCCTCGTTATTCATTGCCATTTACTTATATTTGCAAAGTTTGTTGTTCATTGATCCTGTTTACAGTTACTGTCCTACAGATTTGCTAAGCATGTCTGCAAGAAAAAAAATCTCAGGGTTGTACAGTGCCTATAAAAAGTATTCAACCCATCCACCACCCCCCCCACCCCAGAAGTTTTCATGTTTTATTGTTTTACAACAGTGAATCACAGTGGATTTAATTTGGCTTATTTAATACTGATCAACAGAAAAAGATCATTTTGCGTCAAAGTAAAAACAAATCTCTACAAAGTGATCCAAGTTACAAATATAAAAACGCAAAGTAATTAATTGCTTTAAGATTCACTCCTCACCTTTAATGTGACACACCAAATAATCACTGATGCAGCCAAATGGTTTTAGAAGTCACACAATTAGTTAAGTGGAGATCTGTTTTCGGAGACCTGCGTGCAGTCATGGTGTTTCAATTCATTGTAGTAAAAAATACACTTGTATCTGGAAGGTCCAACTGCTGGTGAGTCAGTAACCTGGCAAAAACTGCACCATGAAGACAAAAAAAAAAAAAAAAAAAAAAGAAAATCCAAGCAACTCCGCGAAAAGGTTATTGAAAAGCAAGTCAGAAGATGGATACAAGAAAATTTCCAAGCCACTGACTTAGAGTACAGTTAAAGCAAATAAGAAATGGAAAGAATGTGGCACAGCTGTAAATCTACTTAGAGCAGGCCATCCTCAAAAACTAAGTGACTGCACAAGGGAAATGGTGAGGGAGACCACCAAGAGATGCACGACAACTCTGGAGAAGTTGCAAGCTTCAGTGGCTGAGATGAGAGAGACTGCACGTATAACTATTTCCCAGGTACTTCACCAGTTACAGTTTTATGGGAGAATGGCAAAGAAGCCACTGTTAAAAAAACTCACATGACATCGCAGCTGGAATTTGCCAGAAGGTATATGGGAGGCTCTGAAGTCAGCTGGACGAAGGTTCTGCAGACTAATGAAACCAAAATTGAGCTTTTTGGCCATCAGACTAAACGTTATGTTTAGCATAAGCCAAACACCACACATCAAAAACACACCATCCCTACCATGAAGCATGGTGGTGGCTACATCATGCTGTGGGGATGCTTCACTGCAGCAGGCCCTGGAAGATTTGTGAAGGTCGAGGGCAAAATGAATACAGCAAAATGCAGGGAAATCCTGGAGGAAAACCTGATGCAGTCTGCAAGAGAACTGCGACTTGGAAGATTTGTTTTCCAGCAAGCCAATGACACCAAGCACAAAGCCAAAGCTACACAGGAATAGCTTAAAAACCAAAGTTAATGTCCTGGAGTGGCCAAGTCAGAGGTCAGACCTCAATTCCATTGAGAATTTGTGGCTGGACTTGAAAAGGGCTGCTCATTCACAATCCTCATGCAATCTAACAGAGCAACATGCACAAAATGCCAGAAGAACTCAGTAGGCCAGGAGGTATCTATGGAAAAAAATACTGTTGACGTTTTAGGCCAAAATCCTTCGCAAGGACTGGAAAACTAAATCTGAGTAGTAGGTTCAAAAGGTAGGGGGAGGGGACAGAGAAACACCTGGTGATAGGTGAAACCTGGAGGGGGAGGGATGAAGCAAGGAGCTGGGAAGTTGATTGGCAAGAGACAGAAGGCTATGAAAGAAAGAAAGGGGGACAAGGAGATTAGGTGACGAGGGAAAATGGATGGAAAATGTTGAGGGTGGGGGGGGAGGGGGTTAGGGGGGCATTAATGGAAGATTGAGAAATCGATGTTCATGTCATCAAGTTGGAGGCTACCCAAATGCAATACAAGGTGTTGTTTCCCCAACCCAAGTGTGACCTCATCACAACAGTGGAGGAGGCCATAGATGGACATACTAGAATGGGAATTGGAATTAAAATGGGTGACCACTGGGCGATCCCACTTGTTCCGGGGGGGGGGGGGGGGGGGGCGGAGCGTAGATGCTTGGCAAAACAGTCTCCCAATCTATGTCGGGTCTCACCAATATACAAGAGGCCACACCGGGAGCACCGAACAAAATAAATGACCCCAACAGAGCTTGAGCAGTTTTGTAAAGAATGGTGAAAAATTACAGTGTCCAGATGTGCAAAGCTCATAGAGACCTATTCAGACTCAAGACGCATCTACCAAATATTGACTTGAAGGGGGTGAACAGTTGTGAAATTATTTTGTTTTATATTCATAATCAATTCGATCACTTTGTAGAGTTCGGTTTTCACTTTGATCAACAGAAAAATAATATTTTATGTCAGTGTCAAAAAGGTCAAAATAAATCCACTGTGATTCAATGTTGTAAAACAATAAAACATGAAAATATCCAAGGGTGTAAATACTTTTTACAGGCACTGTATGTGGTGATGTGCATGTACTCTGATAATACATTTTACTTTGAACTCTGATCTTCACTGAGAATACAGGAAGGGCTTGAGTGACTTTAAAAAAGGAGGCGGGTAGACCACACCTAGTGAGCTAGATGATGACTCATTGACTAACGAATCAGTTTTGCTGCGTCTACAAAAGGTACAGCACTGCTTGACAAACTCATAACATACACGAGCTAGAATGCCTGGGTGGCAGGTGAGTAGGAACACCACTGCTCGCCAATTTTACTTTCTACGTTTCATTTCAAGTAGACTTGGAGATATCAACATTTGTCTCAAGTCAATGGAACGTTGGGTGTGGTACCACCACCAAATGCAACACTTGGGTTGTGCTGGTGCTGTTGCTGTTGTGGCAGACTCTGGCCCTACTGTGTGTGCCATGGCAGAGGGTGAAAAAAAGGTCGGGTCGGTAGCTTTCTTTTGTTCAGTTTTAAATTTTGGATACATCTGCTTATAGAACTTGTGTTTGGTCACAATCTTTTTTTGTGTCCCATCCCTTGCTTTGGGTGGTTGTTTTTCTCCCCCTTTGCATAAGGAGTTTGCAAACTATAGTGGCAAAAGAGGCACTTTGCATGTTTTTGATGATAATGCAAGCCAAATATTAGATAGAGGCGAGTTGTAGGCCTAACAAAGCAGGACCAAGAGTCGCTTCATGGTATAGTTTACCAGTGGAAAAAGCGAATCGATCAGGGAATGCAAATCTAGGAAGTGTGTGGAATATCCAAGCGCACATTAGGTGCTATCTGGTACATCGGGAGCAAAGTAGGAATAGTATAAATAGTAGTTTACTTTTAAGAATTTAAATACAGATCACTTAATCTACATAAGTTCTTAAGCCCCCCCCCCCCCCGCCAAAAGGTATAATAATGCAGTATAATAAGTCTTGCCTTATGTTTGGATTCATGGAAACTTGCTCCCCTGAAGGTTTTACAAACGAGTAATGTCAGTTAATCCAACACCTCAGTAACTGAACTTGAGGAGGCAGTAACTGACATGCAATGCTGTACAGAACTGGCAGATGTGCTCTAGATGTCCTTTAGGGAGATAGCACGTACCCCAAGAGAGCCACAGGTTGAGACTCCAGACCAGAAAGAAAGACAGGTGGGTGACTGTGGGAAGGAAGCGTAGGGTAACAATGACACTGTCTGGGGGCATCAACCCTAGAGTTGAAAGTGTTCAACCATTTTGGTCATCCTCAAGTATCACTAGATGTTCATAAAACCTTTGAGGTGGTAGGCAGGACAGAGGAGCCCCACAGGACCCTATCTAATCCTAAAGCCCATAAAAAGGAAGTAGTGAAAGTAGGGAACTAAAGTATCAGGGGTTTGAGAATCAGGTGTATACTGACAAGGGGTCTCGTACGATGCGTTTCCTACCATGAGCACAAGTAGATCTTCCTAGACAAGTAGAAAAGCTCCTGGCCAGAGCTGGGGTGAATCTAGTAGTCATTGTCCGCATTGGAACAAAAGACATCGGCAAGGTAAAGCTACACACATCAAAGTTGCTGGTGAACGCAGCAGACCAGGCAGCATCTGTAGGAAGAGGTACAGTCGATGTTTCAGGCCGAGACCCTTCGTCAGGACTAACTGAAAGAAGAGCTATTAGATTTGAAAGTGGGAGGAGGAGGGGGAGATCCGAAATGATAGGAGAAGACAGGAGGGGGAGGGATGGAGCCAAGAGCTGGACAGTTGATTGGCAAAAGGGATAGGAGAGGATCATGGGACAGGAGGCCTAGGGAGAAAGAAAGGGGGAGGGGGAAGCCCAAAGGATGGGCAAGGAGTATAGTGAGAGGGACGGAGGGAGAAAAATGAGAGAGATAAAGAATATGTAAATAGTAATAAATAAATAAATAAATAAATAAATAAATAAATAAATAACGGATGGGGTACGAGGGGGAGGTGGGGCATTAGTGGAAGTTAGAGAAGTCAATGTTCATGCCATCAGGTTGGAGGCTACCCAGACAGAATACAAGGTGTTGTTCCTCCAACCTGAGTGTGGCTTCATCTTTACAGTAGAGGAGGCCGTGGATAGACATATCAGAATGGGAATGGGATGTGGAATTAACATGTGTGGCTACTGAACAAATGCTATTTAAGTATAAATGCAAGTATTAAGAATAAAATGAATGAGCTGGAATTATGTGCACACAAGTATGATATAATAGCAATAACTGAAACTTGGCCAACCTCAAAGAATGATGATAGTGGCAATATATTTGTAAAGTTCCTAACAAAATCAGTCAAGTTCTTGCCATTTCCTTAGAACAGACCAACTTCCACATCAGCTCAACTTTAGCATTACGTACATAGATCAAAACATACTCTGAAGACAAACCTCAGTTCAGGGCTATTTCTGCTTTTGTGGTCCTAGGTACTTTTCCACTACTCAAATAAACACCAGAAATAAAATGCAATAAGGAGAAGTCATTTGTTGTTCTTCTCATGCTGAGCCTGTTGCAGAAACACTGGAAAAACCGAAGTTCTTTAGGTAAAATACACAGAAAATGCTGGAGGAATTCAGCAGGTCAGGCAGCATCTACGAAAATGAACAAACAATCAACGTTTCAGGCTGAGCCCCTTCATCGGGACTGGAAAAAGAGGGCGAAGACCCCAGAACAAAAAGGTGGAGGGAGGGGAAAGAGGGGAAGGACGACGCTAAAAGTTGATAGGTGAAGCCAGGTGGGTGGGAAAGGTAAAGGGCTGGAGAAGAGGAAACATGATAGGACAGTAGAGTGGAGCAAAGAAAGGGAAGAAGGAGGAGCACCAGGGGAGGTGATAAGCAGATGAGGAAAAAAGGTAAGAGGGCAGATTGGCAAGTAGAAGAGGAGGGAACAGGTGGGAAAAAGGAAGGTGGGGGGTGGGGGGGAAAAAAGAGATAGACAATTACCAGAAGGAAGCTACTTAGAACATGCGCTGTTGCTCCTCCACCCTGAGAGTGGCCACATTATGGCAAGAGGAGACATGTCGAAACAGGAACAAGAATAGGAATTAACCTGACCAGTTAACATGGTTGCCCACTCTTGTCAGAAAGAAATGGGGAGGATTACCAAGAAAGGTTTGGAACATGGACTGTTCCACATAGCCAACGAAAAGGCAGGCATTGCTGGGGCCCATGCAGGTGTCCATGGCTACCTTTCGAGTTTGGAGAGTGGGAGGAGCAAAAGGAGAAACTGTTGAGGGCTTGTACCAGTTCTGCCAGATGGAGGAGGGTGGTGGTGGTGGAGGGGAACTAGTTGGGTCTTTGTTGAGAAAGAAGTGGAGAGCTTTAAGGCCTTCTTGATGGGGGATAGAAGTGTACAGGGACTGGACATCCACAGTTAAAATGAGGCAGTCATTTGAAAGTTGTTGAGGAGATCAAGAGGATGTGAACTGTCATGAACATAGGTAGAAAGGGACTGAACCAAGGGTGATAGAATGGAGTCAAGGCATGTAGACACACATCAGTGGGGCAGGAGAAGGCAGAGACGATGGGCCTACCTGGATAGTCAGGTTTGTGTATACTGGGTAGGAGGTGGTATTACTCAGTGCAAGGTAAGGGAACTCATTGTTTGATGGCAGTGGATGGGATATCTCCAGAGTTGATGGTGCAGAGAACAGTGGCCTGAGTGGGGTCCTTTTCAAGGAGCAAGAAAGAAATGGTGTCTAAGAGTTGCTACCAGTCCTCAGAAAGGTAGAGGTTAATCCAACACACTACAACAGAACCCCCTTTGTCTGCAGGTTTGATGGCAAGGTTGGGGTCACTGTGGAGAGTGGAGGTCAGTGTGTTCAGATGGAGTAAAGGTCAAGGTGGAGAGAGGAGTGTTGAGGTCGAACAAGTTGATGTCTTATTGGCAATTTAGAGATGGAAAGAAAGGTCCAGCGCAAACAGAGAGCCAGAGCAGGTTGTTCAAGAGGAGGGGGGCTGGGCTTGGGAGAAGACACCATTGGTGAAGGATGGGGATTTCTTGTCAAACCAATGGGCTTGGAGATGGAACTAGAGCCTGGCATCATGGCAAGTGCGGAACACACTGAACTGTGAGCAAAGGAGGAAAAAGGTAAGGCCTTCGCTGAGGACAAAACATTCTGCCTCAGAGAAGGTCAGAGAGAATGGTTCATACATGGCAGGGATTAGAGCTGGGATTGGTGGGGGTGGGTGGGAACAAGTGGAGAGTTGACAGCATCAGAGAAGGGGGGAGGGCTAGAGTGTTCAAGGAACATAGGGTAAGAGGAAGATGGAGGCTTTGAGGACCCAAGGTGACAGGGAAGCTTGAGATATCCTGGGTTGGAGAGTGCTGGGGAAGGGGAGCCATGAGGCCCAGTGGCAGTGAGGAAGGTCTCGGCCAGGAGTGCAGTCAGTTTTGAAATCCTGAAACAAATTTTACAGAACTTCTTCCTAGTAGCAACAGTTATTATTATGCAAATAGTATTTTAAATACATGTTATTCTTCTAGGGTTAATATTAACGTGCCCTTTCTCAGGTAGACGGAATAACTAAATCCTGCTGATAAAGCCTTACCGAGGATAATTTAGCCAACACTGGGCATAAACAAATCTGCATATGCAGACTAACAAACAGTTCTCACATAAAAGTGGAGGAATGCAGCAAGTCAGACTGCAGTTGTGGAGGGAATAAACTATTAATGCTTTGGGCTGAGACCCTTCATCAGGATTGATAAAAGGTCTGAGCTCAAGATGTCAACTGTTTATTCTCTCCATAGATCCTGCCTGGCCTGCTGAGTTCCTTCAGCATTTTGTGCATGTTACTTAATATTTCCAGCATCTGCAGAATCTCTTACATTCTGAAAAATAGCTCAACTGTTTTAAGCTCTCATCATGGAAACAGTGCGTCTTTATTGGCCTTGCTTCGGAAGAGGATTCATTGGATTTTACTAAGTGGTGCCGAATAACTAATACTTCAATGTTGCCAGGAAGCACTGATGCAACAGTCAAAACCTCTTTTGAAAGGCAAATTTCAATCCCTTTTTCAATAATTGCTGATTATCTGGTAAAATTATTGATATAGAAATCCATGGTAGCGTAGCAGTTAACATGATGCTATTACAGCTCAGGGCTTCAGAGTTAGGAGTTCAATTTCAGCGGCGTCTGTAAGTAGTCTCTGTATGGAATGCGTGGGTTTCCCCCAGGTACTCTGGTTTCCTCCAACAATCCAAAGAGCTGCCAGGTAGATTGATTGGTCATTGTAAATTGTCCTGTGATTAGATTAGAGTTAAATCGGGGGTTGCCAGGGCAGCATAGATCCAAAGGCCAGAAAGACCGTACTCCATGCTGTATTGCTAAATAAAGAAATAAACAATTTGACATTAAACCATAGTAAACAAAGTAGAATTACAGATATTGCCATCTCAGCAATACCCTGGCTAAGCAATCCTACGTCAAGGAAAGGAGATCTACCCTTGTCATTCCAACCTCTGGATAAACACGAGTGACTGGGAAAAGATGAAGGATAATACAGACAGGACACTAAAGCTAATTCATTCCTGCCATCATAGCCAGACCTACACTGGCCATTATATTCATCATGATTTAATAGCTAGAGTAATTCCCATTGCTGAAGTATATCGAAGATTTCCAGAACCACAAAATCCAAGGTTGAAATACAGAAATGCATCATGAAGCAGTTCTCCAATACAAATACATACTTAATCTAACTGATACATGTTACATTGCATACAACTATTTGAATAGAGAAGCACAGTATTTATTAAAACTAAATAGTTTGCTTTTCTGTCAAAATGCAGCTTATACTGCTATTTCCAGTGAAAGAAGCCCAAATGTGTTATTCTAAATCTAGTCTACTTGACAGGCTTCCATTACAAATGGTAGAAAGAAAACAGCAATTCCATAACAGCTTCAATTTACTTCATGGAACAAATGAGATACAAAAGAAAGATCTTCTTGGCTGTTATTTCTTCCAGCACTAATTGCATCAGCTAGGTGTTCTAGTCAACATATTACAGGAGGGATCTCCTGGTAGTTCAAAATATGTAGTGAAAAAGCTAACCAAAATTACAAAGGTGAAACAACAGAGCATGGATCTGTTAACACTAGAAAGGATTATGGAAGTAATCCTGTTTGCATTGTAATAAAGGACAGTCAGTGAAATTCAGGCCATAGGAATGGATAAGTTTACATTAACATCAGAGCATTCAGGACATCTTCAAGGAGCAATGCCTCAAACAGGAAGCATCATTATTAAGGACTCCCATCACCCCGAACCTGTCCTCCTCTCACTGCTACCATCAGGGAGATGTAGGGGCCTGGAGGCACAAGCTCAAGGATTCAGGAACAGCTACTTTCCCTCTGCCATCATAGCTCTGATTGGACACTGAACCTTTGAACACTATCTCACTACTTTCATTTTTTTCTCACTTTGCACTACTTATTTAACTTTTAAAATATATTTTTTTTAAACTGCAATTTAGTTTTTGCGTTGCAATGCAGTGCTGCTGCATAACAAAGTTCACGACATATGCCAACGATATTAAACCCGATTCTGATGACTAGCATGACCAACATGCAAAATAAGATTCTAAAACTAGCCTATCTAGCAAGAGGAGCAGCTGTGAGTGCTCGCCACTGTCAAATATAGCTTTCCATAATCTACTCTTTAGAAGACTCCATTTAGCTCTCACTGTAAAGGGCAAAGCATCAACCCACCTCCAGCCAACTCTAAAGTCTTGAAACCCGATATGACAATTAAAGATGTGTACTGGTAATCAGAAACCAGACCTGGGATGTTAATGACAGTCAATAACTTATTTTCCCTCGTCCGTCAGGTTACTGGGAGAAGTCCTAGTAAAAAAAAAAATCCAAACTTGACTAAATGTTATAGGGAGAAACTGAAGGAAATTGTCAATCAAGCGATGGACAAAGCTTCAATACCTTAATGGATATCATGAATATTGTGGAGTTCCTTATCTTGACATCCCAATCACTTTATTTTACAAGTTGCAATCATTGTCACATCAAAGTTGCACTACTTACACCACTGCTGTCTTCCTGAAATTTATTTATATTCAGGTTCGTGATCAAATTTTAAAACAAACAAGAATAAGAAATGACCAAACAGCATACAACTTTAATATGGAGCAGGCAGGGCAGAGATAGAAGTTATTATCCTGACATTATTACTATAATGAAATTTTTAAAATACTTTTATGGCACTCAAGGTAGTAATAGGTACCATGTAAATAGAAACCTTTCTCATTAAGATGCTCAAATAGCAATCGATCTCCAAACCAGAATAATTTAGTGATTTGTACTGATAAAGTAGAAGACATAATAATTGTGGTGTACTTTCAACTAGTACAATCGGTGAACAGAATATGACCTCCTCTACCTTGGGGAAAATCGTTTGTAGATCAGCCCCTGGGGAAACGTATACAGATCAGACAAGAACTTTGCATTCAACTTGCAGGCGAGATCCTAAGTTTCAATTTCCTACCACTTAAATTCTCCATTACACATCCACTCCGACTCCTCTGACCATAACAGAACAGGTAGCTTCTAAAGTTAACAGTCCATGACATTGGCACAACTTTGATCTTTCCATTCTTTTAATTTTACTTAGAGATACAGCATGCTAACATGCCCTTCCAGTCCAACAAGCACTCGCCACCCAACTACGCCCATGTGACCAATTAACCTACTAACCCATATGTCTTTGTATGTTCTCCCCATGATTGAAGAGGTTTCTTCCAGACATTGGAAATGAACCCAGACTGCTGGCACTGTAATAGTGTTAACATAATGGATACACTACCATGCCACCCTGCAGTGTGCTGTCTGACCCGTTGATCATGTCCTACAACCCAGAGTACAATCATCCCTAACTGCTCCAAATCAACCTATGTAAGCTTGCCTCAACCCACAGATATTCCTTTTGGTTGATTCATCCCACCAACTATTTTCTCTGGAACTTAAACTCTCTGTATTTCCATTTATAACAAAGGGTCTCTGGCCTGAAACTTTGACCACTTGTAGCGCATTTTATAATATTTAGCAATGATCAAGTCCTTGCACTTGATTCAGAGATACTTTATTATTTGGCTTCCATTTTTGCAAAGTTAAATGGTCAGTGTCAATGATTTCCTCATTTGCTTTCTCAGTTGCTCAAGAGCAGTTCCTCAAAATGCTGTGAATTCTATCTTCTGGAAGCACAGTGAACAGTTGCTCCACATGAATTCACAAATCAAGCTAAATGGAGGGAGCAGTGCCCATCACTGTGCATAGCTTTTCTCAACCTCATTTCAGCCTTCGACTTAAAAGGTTAACCATTACAAGGGAGATGTGGAACACACTTTTCAAATTTTGCTGCCTGTACAAATTTGTCTCTGTCTCAAATTATGAAAGCATGCAAGCCACAGTCCTAAACAAAAAGATTAACAGCCAATTGTACTGAAGATCAGTGTCAAATGATGCTGTATTGTTGTCCAGGCACTTTTCAAAATCTATGCTACATCACACCCTCAAAAAACATCCCCCTGTATCTAATCTTTGGAGTTGATCTTCAGAATTAATTAGAAACTGTTCAGGCTATTCTCATTTGCTTTTCCAACACCAAACTGCATTATACACTCTGTTCCAAGGCTTGTCAAGTGGAGATTACCAAGACGACTGAGTCAAGGGATGTTCAGCTTTTCACAAGGCGGCTTTTATAGGTGTAATTAAAGACCCCTTGCCAAAATCTCGACATCACTGACTCCTGGAATTTTCTAAACTGTTGCCACTTAAAGTAGAAAAGGTGTTTTTTTTTTTCTAAAAAAAAAGAAAAAAAACTGAGAATCTTGACTTTATCTGCTAAATTGGTGGAAGAAGACACTACCTTGCTGACACTATCCATGGCCTCCTCTACTATAAAGATGAAGCCACACTCAGGTTGGAGGAACAACACCTTATATTCCGTCTGGGTAGCCTCCAACCTGATGGCATGAACATTGACTTCCCTAACTTCTGTTAATGCCCCACCTCCCCTTCAGACCCCATCCCTTATTTATTATTTTTTTCTCTCTCCTTTTTCTCCCTCTGTCCCTCCCACTATTCTCCTTGCCCATCCTCTGGCCTTCCGCCCTCCCCCTTTCTTTCTCCCTGGGCCTCCCATCCCATGATCCTCTCATATCCCTTTTGTCAATCAACTTTCCAGCTCTTGGCTCCATCCGTCCCCCTCCTGTCTTCTCCTATCATTTCTGATCTCCCCCTCCTCCTCTCACAATCAAATTTCTTACTATCTCTTCTTTCAGTTACTCCTGACGAAGGGTCTCGGCCCGAAACATCGACTGTACCTCTTCCTATAAATACTGCCTGGCCTGCTGCGTTCACCAGCAATTTTTGTGTGTGTTACCTTACCGACTTGCCTGATCCATCAGGTACTCCTGCCCCACCTGTGAAAAAAAAAATCTGCATTTCCAACAGAAATCACAGAACTCGAAACAGGAATGGAAGATTACCTTCATTCCCAACTAGCCGTTGAAGCACTGCGTGTTACATTCACCACTAGTTTGAATTTGATTTATTTTTCCATAGAGTAATACCAGCTGTACCATAGAGTGAGAGCAAACGCCAATTTTAATATTGCATTGGACAAGAGCTTCTATGTCATAGAAGTTACAAAGATGCCCAATAAGCCTTTAGTGATGAGGTCATTAAATCTAAGCTTTGTTTACTTTTCCTGAACCTTATAAAAACTATTATTTTAATCAACTGAAAAGTACCAATATAAAAATCTCAAAAGCAAACCTTGGAAAATCATGTCAATAGTTAACTTTCTTCAATTGTATAATAATAGGATGCCAAAATCCTATTCCAACCTCCTTCCTCACCAGATTTCAAATTTAGAAAGGGAAGTAAGTGGCTTCCAGAGACAAATTCCCAATCATGAACAACATCACTGTAGAAGTACCTGCAAATCCTCCTCTTCCTTCACCAGATCCTTCCGTGGGAATAGGTCTTTGGCCTGGATGTACTCCAAACTGGGTGGGCCCTCTTCACCCTGTCAATAAAAGCAGATATACATCAGCACGGTGGACATTGACAACAGAACATGCAAGGCATGCACAGAACTGGGAGCTACGACAGGTACAAAAACCTATGCGGGCTTAGAAAAAGGTGATAATGTTGATATCTTTATTCTGTGCAATACTAAAATCAAAAAGCAATATGGGACTCTTTTCAAAATTGATCCCCAAATGGACATTTCTACATAGAACAATTCAATTTGAAAGTATTTCAATACATGATTATTCCATGTGATAACTCCCAATATACCCAATCAACAGATTTTGTTTAGACTCCAGAGTACATAGCTTGAATTTGATGGAAATTTCCAAATCCAGGAGCAATTCTAGAAGAAAAGTGAATTAAACTGGCCTCCCACTCCACAGATGCTGCCTATATTCCCAGCATGTTCTATTTTTATATCAGATTTCTAACATCTACACTAGTTTGTTTTTCCTTGGATTATCATTTTCTTAAATCATTGGGATATTCATTAGTTTATAATTAAGAGCTTTCAAAAGAAAACTCAATTGAATGGACTGAAATATCAACAAGTATTTGAAAAGGCATAAACTAATAAATAAAAATCTCAACTGAAAGCCTTGGTTGTTCTGTTATTAAAATATTCATTACAGATTCCAGCAATTAACATCAGGCAATATCATTTAATACATCAGTGAGTTCCTGATTTTCTTTCTACCTTCTTTAATAAATAGTAGGGTCACATTTGTTACTCTCTAGATTACAGGAATCATACAAAAGTTCATAAATATTGAAACATAATTACCAATGCACCTACAATCTCTGTAGCTACCTTTGCAAAACACTGGGATGCAGATCATCAGGTTCTTGGGGATTTATCAGCTTTCAGTCTTGCTAACTTCTCCAGTGCTTTTGTTTTACTAATAGTAACTTCCTTCTGTTTCTTATTCACACTAGACCCTTGGCTCTCTGGTATTGCTGGGAGTAATTTTGTATCCTCCTGTGAAGATAGACATAAAATATAATCTGCCATTTACTTACTTCCCACTACAAATTCTTCCATCTCTGTAGGGACATTTACAGAACTATGCAATCTTTCAGGAGTACATTTTTTCATTTCTTGTTAGTTTACTCAAATATTCAAACGACAAAACCCCAATCATAACAATTTAGCAACATTGACCAACCATTTTGATTACTTGGCACTAAACTGCACTTGTTCCAATTAGGTTTTTTTTTTGTAAAAATTGTGTATAATTTATGCTTGTTTTATTCCAGTGAATGCTGCTTATATGATGCTAAGTGTCATGCTGCTGCAAGTAAAGTTTCCATTGCACGTGTGTATACATATATTTAGCATATGACAATACATTCAACTTTGATTTCCTTTTTTTGCAGTTTCTTGGTCCTCCTTTGAGGTTCTAAAATGCACCAACCCCAAGTAATACTGCTATATCTGACAACTTTGTCTTTTTTCATTTAACATTATCATTAATTTATCTAAATAGCCATAGATCCAAAAATTTTTCCGTTGGGATTTTATGCCTTAAAGGTTTTTTATGAAACCTTTCTTTAATTGCTCAATTGCCATATAATTTAATTTCCAAACCAACCCCCACAGACAACTTGCCCTTCATAAATTTCCTTTGCTTAGAATTAAAAACAGACTTTTTCCTTCAGACGAAGAGCATCATTTCATTTATCTCTGAATTAAATTTTGTCTGCTTTATCCACACTTGAGACTTCCAAGCTTTGCATTATCTGCTAATATGGAAAATTTACCCTGTGCCCATGGTTATTAATGCACAATAATAAAAATAACATTGGTCCCAGCACTAACCCTCAGGGAATATACTGAATATAATCCTCCAGTCTAAAAATTAGAGGCAGATCTCCTTGATAAGTGGAGCCAAGTTCCAATTCTTGCTGCCAATGACCTTCGTGAACATAACAAATAAAGCGAGAGAGAGACTGAATAGTATACATTCTGAAAAGTGTGCTCATACACAAATCACTTGCAAGTTCAGCAGCAATAGAAGAGAACATGGTATGCCAGCCTTTGTAATGAGAGGTTTTGATTGCACAAGCAAGGCATCTTTCTGAGACTACAGGGCCACGGTAAGATTGTGCACAAGCATCATGCACTGGTTTGGTCCTCTTAGCCACAAAGGAATACTTATCCAACTGGTTTCAGGGATAGCTTGCCTTACAAGAGAGAAAAAAAAACAGTAGACTAGAATACATTCTCTAGAGTTAGGAAGAGCAAGAGGAGATCTTATTGAATTGTCAAAGAACTTGACAACTTCGAAGGAGGAAGATGGTTTTTCCTCGAATTTAGGACAGGGGACACAACTTAAGAATAAGAGTAGGTCACTTAGGACAGTGATGAGGAAAATTTTCTTCAAAAGAGTGGGAAACATTAGAAATTCACAATCCCAGTAGATTATGTAGACCCAGTCATTCAGAACAGATATTGATAGATTTCTGTATATTAAGGTAATCAAGTGATTTGGTAATAGTGTGGTAAAACAGCTCTGAGGTACAAAATCAGCAATGACCTCAAAAAGTCAAAGCTGACTTGAAGAACAAAATAGCTTAATTCTGCTTTTTCCTCCGTCTGAGTAGACTTCCATGTGCGACAACATGCATTAATTTTCTTTAATAGCCTCAAGAAAAATTCCATCAGCTCAAACAATTTGCATTTTACAAGTCCTTGCTAGTTCTTTTTTTATCAATGCAAACTTTTCCAAGTAACACACAATGCTGGAGGAACTCAGCAGGCCAGACAGCATCTATGGAAAAGAATAGTCAATGTTTTTGGCCAAGACCCTTTGGCAGGACTGGAGAGAAAAAAAAATGAGTAAAGTTAAAAGCCACTTTTCAAAGTGGCTATTTAAATCATCCATACTCATTTGAGCAGTGGCCAATCAGCGAACGAAAGCTTAAGATGTAGCTCACTCAGATTCACAGCCAGTAATCGGAATTGATTGAGAAGAACAAATAAAAATAAGGCAGGGGCAAGCAGAGCGGCCTTTGTTGGAGCAGCCATTGTTGAAGTGCTCAGTGTTCGAGTGATTATTTCAGGCTTTATCTCTTCAAGGTGTGGAGAGGATTGAGTGAGAGAAAGCAAAATGCTGTAGGTAGATTTTTCTTTCTTTCCCTCAGTTTATTTATTGCTTTCCTTCTTTATATTTGCTCAGTTAGGACAGCAAGGATGACATGCAAGATAGCCAAATGCTCCTCTTGTGGGATGTGGAAAGGCAGGGAGACCTCTAGTATCACCTGCAAGTAGTACAGCCAGCTACAACCTCTAACACTCTGCATTAAAGAGTTGGAACTGGAACTAAATGAACTCCAGATCATTTGGGAGGCTGAGGGCGTGACAGATAGGTAGTTACACCTTAATGGTGCAGGACACAGGAGACTGGGTGACAGTCAGAAAGGGGAAAGGTTAACCCCTTTGGCCAGTGCAGATTCCTGTGAACATTCCCCTCAATAGGTATACGAATTTGGATACTCTTTGGGTGGGGGAGGGGGGTGATTGACCTAACAGAGGAAAGTCACAGCAGTCAGGTCTCTAGTATGGAGTCTGACCGAGTCAGAAGGGTGGTGGAGTGAGAAGAGGCAAGCTATGGTGATAAGGGATTCATAAGTTAGGAGAACAGAAAGGAGGTTCTGTGGACAAGATCAAGATTTCCAGATGGTATGCTGCCTCCCAGGCACCAGGATCCAGAACATCTTCAATTGAGTCCTGAGCATTCTTAAGCAGGAGGGTGAGCAGCCAGAGGTCATGGTCCCTATGTCCTCCCAATGACATAGGGAGGAAGAGTAACAAGGGTTTACAAAATAAGTACAGAGAATTAGGTGCCAAGTTAAAGCACAGGACCTCCAGGGTTGTGATCTAAGGATTGCTCAGGAAGATCATATAGTTTATCACGTGGCTAAGGAGTTGGTGTAGGAGGGAGGGTATCAGATTTTTGGATCGTTGGGCTCTCTTCCAGAAAAGGTGGGACAGATACAGAAGAGATGGTTTGCACCTGAACTGGAAGGGGACTAATATATCCTAGCTGAAAGGTTTGCTAGTGCTGCATGGGGGAAGGGGGGGGGCTGTGTTTAAAGCTAGAGTTGCTGGGGAATGGATACCAGAATACTAGAACAAATAGTGAAGAGGTTGTGGAGACCGACGTTAGATAAAGTCAAGAATCAAAAAGGTTGAGCATGGTGTAACTGATGCTCTGAGCCTCATACATTTCAGTGCAAGTATTGTAGGAAAGGCAGATGAGCTCACAGCACGGGTTAACACCTTAATTATGATATTGTAGCCATAAGTTGCAGGAGGGGCAGAACTAGCAGTTCAATATTTCGGAGTTCCATCGTTTTAGATGCAGCTGAATGGGAGGAATAAAGGAGGAGGGGTGGCATTCCTAGTCAGGAAAATGTCACAGCAGTGCTCAGTCAGGACAGATTGGAGAACTCACCTCGTGAGGCATTATGAATGGAAATGAGAAATAAGAAAGGAATGATCACGCTAATGGGGCTAGATTACAGACCATTCAACAGTCCAAGGGATTCAGAGGAAAAAAAATGCAGAGAGTTTGCAGACTGTTGCAAGAAACACAAGGTTGTTATAGTACATGATTTTTGACTTTCCACATATTAATTGGTATCCCCATACAGGAAAAGGACTAGATGGGATACAGTTTGTCAAATATGTTTAGGCAAGTTTCTTTAATCAGTATGTAGATGTCCCAACGAGAGAGTGAGATACTAGAACCATCAGGGAATGACCACATAAATGGTGCTTATATTATAGGCCACCAAACAGAAGGATTTGAGGAACAGATCTGTAGAGAGATCTGTTGCATGAAACACAAGGTTGTTACAGCAGGTAATTTTAAATGTCCACATATTGACTGTGATTCCCATACTGCAAAAGGACTAATTGGGATCTGGAATGTTTCCTTGATCAGTACACAGAAGTCCCAACAAGAGAGTGTGCGATACTTAATCTCCTATTAGGGAATGGGTCTGGCCAGATGACAGGATTTTGTACAGGGGAACCCTTTGCATCTGGTGATTATAATGCCATTACTTTCAAACTAAGTATGGAAAAAGATAGGTCTGCTCCACAGGTTGAGATTCCAAATTGGAGAAGGGCCAATTTTGATCTTATCAAAAAGGATCTGGCAAGTATGGATTGGGACAGGCTGTTTTCTGGCAGAGGTGTACTTGGTTAGTTAGAGGCCTTCAAAAGTGAAATTTTGAGAGTACAAAGCTTTGTGCCTGGAGGAATTAAAGGTAAAGGATAACAGGTTTAGGGAACCTTGGGTTTCAAGAGATATTGAAGTCCTGGTTGAGAAAAAAAAAAAATGTATAGCAGGCTAGAACAAATCAGGGTCTTATGGAGTACAAGAAATGCGAAAGAACAGTTAAGAAATCAGCACGGCTACAAGACGGCATGAGATGAAGACAAAGGGACTCTACAGATATGTTAAGTGCAAAAGGATTGCAAGGGACAAAACTGGTCAGAATGGTAATCAATGAGTGGAGTCAAAAGAGATGGGTTAAGACCTTAAATAATTTTTTTGCATCCATATTTACTCGGGACACAATCTATAGAAGTGAGGCAAAGCAGCAGTGAGGTTATGGACCCTATACAGATTATAGAGTAGGTGGTGTTCACTGTCTTGAGGCAAATCAGGCTGGATACATCCCCAGGGCCTGACAAGCAATTCCCTCGGACTCTCTTTTTTCCTTTTGCTTCATTTTCTTTATCTTTTTTCATTTGGGGATTTCTCAGTTTGATTCCCTATCATTCTCTCTCAAAGAATGAACTTAGATTTTTGAAGAGGTATATATTTTTTCCAAGCAATAATTATCTTTAATTACTTTTATCCACAGTCTCTTCTCACCCTATTGATGTTAACTTGCCTTTAACTAGAAAGTACTATTTTGCAATCCTCTTGGTCTCCACCCAATATAAATGCTATTACCCATTGATTACCGATTCCCAAGTGATATTTCTTACTGATACTCAGTCCAACTGGCTGACCCCACCACCTAGATTCAACAATGCCTCCTTCCTCACCATCCCAAAACATTTCAAAAAGCCCTCTCATTCCATACCCTTCACTCTGCCATTATTCCAATTAACATTGTTAATAAGTTACCATAACACTGTAATACAGTGTAGATTTGCCTCACTGTCTCCCCAAATAACCAAATACCTCCCTCTCCAGTAGCACCATAGTTCTTAGATTTCTTAACCCTTACCAAAAGGATTTAACACCACGTGCACATCCTCTCACTCCAGCATGTAATATCTTCCTTAATTAATGCTGCCCTCCCTTTTTTGTTTAAATCTTTTCACTTTTTTCCCTGAACATCATGTTCTGCAATATTAAGCGCCTACACAGTAAATAGCAGGATCCTTAGTGGCACTGATGAATGGAGGAATCTTGGAGTGCAAGTCAATAATTCCCGAAAAGTGGCAACACCAAGTAGAAAGGTCAGTAATGAAGGCACATGGCATACTTGCCTTCATGGTCAGAGTGAGCACAGACTCATGAAGTCATTTTGCAGTTGCATAAGATTTTGGTGTAGCCATATATGCAGTACTGTGTTCCTGTAATCTGGTGACCATAACTACACAATGTGAAGACTTTGGAGAGGGTGTAGAGATGGTTCATTGGGTTTCGTCTGGATTAGAATATTAGCTACAAGAAGTTGTTGAACAAATAAATCGTTTTCTCTAGAGCATCTGATGCTAATTGGGTGACTTGATCAAAGCATATATAATAATAGTCAAAGATATGATTGATATTCAGAGTATTTATCCCCAGGGTAGAAATGACAAATCCTAGAGGGCATCACTTGAAGGAGAGAGGAAGAAAGTTTAAAGATTTGCAAAGTTTTTTTTTAAAAAAATAGATAAAACAGAGTGGTAGGTGCTTGGTATGTGCTACCAAGGGAAGTGGTGAAAACAAATTCACTAACAGTTAAGACACATTTGAACAGCATGAACAGGGAATGGAGGGATACAGACTAAGTGCAGAAAGATGGGAATAATTTCACTGAGATGAAGGGCCTGTCCCTGTGCTGTACTGATCCATGTTCTATACCTTCTTCAAATTTCAATTTTATTATCACCATTACATCATAATTCTAAAGAGTTAAAATTCAACAGTCTTGTACATCATACTCTGGGTGTTTACAGACATGCATTCTAAACCAACTTCGTTTCTCAGTCCTTCAAGTGAACCTATCCAATTTAGTACAAATTTCTTCTTTATCACTCCCATACCTGTCTACACTTTATTCCCCAGTCATTCAGCATAGAAACCAGACCTCTAGTCTACAACTGATAATGCCCAAAATCAAGCTCCTGCAACAGACCGAAAAAACTTCAACCCTTCTTACTGTTTCTCGGTTCTGACATGAACCAGGAGTTCTTATTCTTCTCCTCAGCACATTCTGTATCCTTTAGTTTTTTTTAAAATTACCCTGGTGCCATGAAGAAACAGTCCATGCAGGGCATATTGGCAAATAAAGATTAGATTCTAATCTTGTTAATTATTTCACTGTTTCAATTTTCTTCAGTAATTCTTATCTGAATCAACTTCAGCTTTTAAATCTCTGAACATCAGACATTTTAAAGCTGAAAACTGCATCGCAGATTCTGAAACATGGAGGAGCTCAGTTTCTATTGCAAGGGCTCCCAACCTGGGGAACCTCTCAGTTAATGGTACGGGTCTATGGCATTAAAAAAAAATGGTTGGGAACCCCTGCTAGTGTCCCTCATCATAGGTTACTGGATGACTTCCATCCAAGGATGACCATATATTAAAACCCAGAGATGCTGTGCTCTACACTAGATAGATGCATTTAATTCTATTAGCTCTCTGCATTCAACCCAGCAAGTTAAGTGCAGATCACCAAGAATTATCAAGTAGCCAGCTTAATGTACCCCTATTAGTAACTGGGATATCTTGCTGCAGAACATTTTGAATGATGGAGCTATAATGAGAAAGAATTGTCAATGGTGTGCATAACAAAAAGCATATTGCCAAAGTAGTAATTGCAAGCAAGACTGGTAACATATGGTCAAAACCCCTATACAAAATATCTTGCAAGAAGCTATCAATGAGGCTAATCTAGTTCTTCTGGACCATCAAGTGCTGGTACAGGCTTAGTTGTTGAAAAGTACAAAAGAATATTCGTAAACACAAAAAAATCCTGCAAATACAGGAAATTCACAGCAACAGACAAAATACTGGAGGAATTCAGCAGATTCAGGTAGCACCATGGAAATAAACAGTTGATCTTTTGGGCTGAGATCCTTCAGGACTGGAAAGGAAGGATAGCTAGAATGTGATAGGTGAAGCCAGGTGGGTGGGAAAGATAAAGGGCTGGAGAAGGAGGAAACTGATAGGAGAGGAGAGTGGATCATGAGAGAAAGGGAAGAACAGGCACCAGGGGGCAGTGATAAGCAGGTGAGAACCAGTAAGAGGCTAGAGTGGGGAAAATCGAAGAGGGGAGAGGAAGGAGAAATTTTCTTTACCGAGAAGAGAAATCAACATTCATGCCATCAGATTGGAGGCTAGAATACAAGGTGTTGCTCTGCCACTCTGAGTGTGGCCTCATCATGGCACAAGGCCATGAATCGACACATTGAAGATGGAACGGGAATCAGAATTAAAGTAATGGGTCACGGGAAAGTTCTGCTTTTGGCAGATGAAGCTGAGGTGCTCGAAGTGGTCCCCGAATTTACCATGGGTCTTACTGAATATAAAGGAGGCCGCATCGGGAGCAACCAGGTACAATAAATTACCCCAGCAAATTTGCAGGTCAAGTGTTGCCTGGCCTGGAAAGAGTGTTTTGAGCCCTGAATAGAGGCAAGGGAGGAGATGAATGAGTAGGTAGAGCACTTTGTCTGCTTGAAGGGATAAGTGCCAGGAAGGAGAATATTCATATTTGAAACATTAACACTAGGCAGACAGAGAATGAACCAAAGTATTGTAGAAAGTACAACAGATTATATGCATCATATATACACTCAGTATTCTGAATATCATGCACCGAACTTAAGTCAATCCTGTGCATTCAAGTGATCAGTGTTCAGATGAATAATAACGCTTAATGTCGGTGATTTCTATTTAAACTAAGGTTGATTAATGGAGTTGCTATGCAATCACTATATTTAAATATATAACAATAATTGCCAGATGAATGCAGTAGTCCATATTAGTTATTCAATAATCAGAGATTGGAGCTGGAATTAATCTTTTGTGTAAACCGCAATAATCACTTCTGTTTCTACAATAAATAACTTCTGTACAATCCATTGTACTTTTTAAAAATTACTTACCATGAAAATAAACATATCCCAGCAAATAAACTCCGCTGGTATCAGGCAAAGGGGAACTTGTTCCACATTATGCACTTATGCAAAGCTCTAAGAAACACTGCCAGGTGGTGCTCAAAATTGGCCAACACACATGATCACATTCACACAAGGTCCACGTACAGGATTGCATACTTTTGGAACTTAATAATGAACTCACCTTTTAAATAATCTTCTATTTACCATGCAAATAGACATCGAGTACCTGATCTGCAGGTGCCAATATTTAATTTGCATATCATGCCAGCCCTCAGTCCACAAATTTCTATTATATTTCACAACCTATTAATCTGGGCTTTCTGTTTTATCAATCATAGTGTTGGCGAGCTTAATATACACAGTTTCTGTAGTGCATAAACCGTCAATCCAAATTCTCCTCTGCCAATACCGATAGTCTGCAATCCATCAAATAGAACATGAAACTGCAATCTCTTGTGTGTTCTAAATCAGTCTGGGTTTTGCAATATCAATCCTCATTGTGCTTTATATTCCATTATGGAAGGCCCTCTCCAGCCACATTTTATCCTGCTCTACAGTTTAAAAATCTGGAGCTTTCCCTCCACTAAAGCCATAATATTCCCGTCAACTTGAATCTTCCAGCCACAGTATTTTAAACCTTATCACACCAGGAATCATTTGTGTAGCACTATGGAATAGTTATTTAACTCTGAGTTCTAGTTAAACACTGTCAGTGCTCTTAGGGTGGTTCCAGTCAGAGTACACAAGACATAACAAAAGGAACATCTCACAGCAATTACTTGGTCAGCAGTAATTAAAACCAGTTGACTGACTGCCTTCACACAATAACTTGAAATGGTGCATTTGTGAAAGGTCGTGTAATAATCCCCTCCTAACAGGCTAGCGCTTCAGACAGAAGCAACAGTATTTTTTTTAAATCTATAAAAAAATTGGAGACGCATCATAAATGATTAAAATAATAGCACTGCTTTATCTGTCACCAAAAATCAGCTTATTCCAAATTTTCACAATACTAGCCTTACTTTGTATTCCTAAGATTCATGCATCATATTGTTTGAATTATAGCCCTGAAAATGCCATAAGAAAATACACAATGAAAAATGAATGAATGATATTAAAGGGTGAAGCAGCAAATATATATCTAAAAAAACAATGATAATAAAACAAATATCAGAAATTTTCCTCATAATGCCAAGCCACATACCAACATGATCACCTGAAAGCAACGTCTGTCTCAGCCCTGTGGAACAGAATATGCTTAGTCACCAGCCATCCTTTCCTTCCCAATACCAGCAATACGTTCCATGATTTTCAGGATTCCTTGCCTGTTTTCCCTCTCATGTCGCATTTGAAAAATTATCTAGCAACCCATGGCTGCACAGGTCTCAAAGCCAATAGAAGTAACAAAAAAGCAGCAGAGACTCACAAAGCAATTCAGCATAGAACAGCTGACGTGAGCAGCCAGACTCATGTTCAGTGGAGGCTGGTATGTTTCTGCAGTGCATGAAGCCTGTACAGATTCACAGAGGATTTATCCAGCCCCGGCACAGATCCCTTCATCACTGCTGCTCTGATATCAAACAGAAAATGATTAACATACATTGCCTAGAAAGCAAATAATGAAAAGGGAGTGTTTTCCAGACTTTGTCCAATCAGCTGATTTTCTGCTGCAGGTGCACATAGCTGTACAACTGCTTGGGGGGAAAAAAAAAGAGTGAAAAAGGGATTGTAGCTCCTCCTATAGAGCATCACTCAGTGCTGTGCAACCTGTACTGCATCAGAGGCAGCTCCCACTGCAGAGCTGCAGTCAGCTATTGTACTGGGCATAAGCTCCAAGTATCTTTCCATCCACTAGAATCAGCTAAATTTCAGCAATTTTTGGGCATTTAAATGTTCCACTGGAAGACTTACACCCTTTCTACAACCACTTCAGTTTATAATAAATGTACGTTGCAATTTAAACTACAAGAAACAAGCCAATAAAAAGAGTATCACACAATCAAAAGCTGCATCAGGAACTGCAAGTCTACCATTTAGGAATCTGAACTCTATTATTTGGTTCATCTTTGATGCAAAGGGGACTTGACAGAGGGACAGTGAAATTCCTCACTGGTGGGGGCAATCACAAGAAAGGGGCATAGCTACAAAAAGGGGCCTGTCACTTAAAACTGAGGTGCAGTTTTATCCCCCACAGAATGCAGATATTCTCTAGAATTCATTATCCTCAGTATGGTGAAGGCCAGATCATTAAGTACAATGTATGGTGAAGATAGATAAATATTGAAAGATCAAGGATTTGAGGGTTACTGAAAACTGGCACAGAAAGAGTCGAGGTCAGCATTAATCTACACAATCATGTTGAATGGCAGGCAGGTTTTAAGGGCCTCATGAAATCAATTAAATGATCTGTTTTACCAACAGTAATACAGCTACTGATTTATGAAACAATTTTCCACTTGTCAGTTATGTTTACTATCCTTTAGTCCCAAAAACAAGTGTGGGATGGGTCTTTCTGTACTATAGTGGAAGATGTATATTGAGTGATGGAAAGGACAAGTGGAAAAAAACTATGATTGTAGAGAATATTATATAGTAAACAACTGAAGTTTGCAGGCAGGTATAAAATATTAAAAAATTTAAAAATACAACAACAGACCAAAATTCCCAAGGAATGGGAAGTACCACAGAATGGGAGGGCAGAGGTAAAAAAAAAAATGGAGATCAGTGAATGGAAGACGGGAAGAGCCAAAATGAAAGATATGAAGCAAAAGGTCCAAGATCAACTCTGCGATCATAATTAAGCCTATTAAAAATATCCCCAGCTAATGAGAATTATGAAACATAACTTTCCCCATATGCACTAGGTCAAGGTAGACTGTGTGGCTAGAAAAGAATGATTAAAAGTACAACACACAAACGTTGCAGGTGGACGCAGCAGGCCAGGCAGCATCTCTAGGAAGAGGTACAGTCGATGTTTCGGGCTGAGACCACAATGTGCAATTGTCAAATTTTAGTCATGTTGTCATACAAAACTGTAAGAGGTTTGATAATGATATCATCACAAGCAATCTGGTAAAATTTACCATGTAGTTACATCCTACATTCCTCTTAAAATCAATAAGCAGATGAAGAACAACTGAAGCAGCATCTCATCAATCTCATGCAGACATTTGTTTTCCTTTCGTACTCCACCCTACTGGTGACTAAGACACTGCCTTGCTGTGATTCACAATGACAAAGGTAATACTGGGCAATGCGAGACACAGACAGATCTCCCCCCCCCCCCCCCCCCACACACACACAGAAAAGAACTTATTACAGTATTTCTCATCTGTTATTGTCTGGACAAGCATACAATTGCTTCTGTACAATGGACACTCTTTACAATACTTGCTAATATTTTACTTCACATTAACCCAGTTCCCCATGTCACAAATAAATTCACTCCAAGATATATTATTGTTAAATCACATGCTAACAAATTTGAGAGGGGAATGAGCAGAGTATTCCACTCCCTCTCTTGTACAAGTAGCACATATCTAATCTGCCTCTTTGAAGACTCAGCTAGATATTAAAATTCGTTAGTTGTGGGAAAAGAATGCAATTGTGAATTCAAAACTACCAAGTACATCAAAAAGCAGCCAAGTCACACAGCAAGGTTTAGCAGATGAATTTACTTATTTATATTAATAATATTCATGACCAATACTGACTGAAAGGTAGGAGGAAATGCTGAAGAACATCTATTTTGCAAGGGGATCAAAAGCCCTTCTGACTTTTTATTTTAAAAAACACCATTGTATTTCTTATTCATTAGATATCTTCAGATAATAATCTACTTCCAATCCCAAGACAATAACAAGAAAAATGAAAGAATAGTCAGAATGCATTCAAATCACTGTCAATATCATGGGACAGAAAAAGCTTGGATCTCCAAAAGGAAATTAGTTTATTTTAAATACTTACAATGTAGAAGAGAGAGAGAAAGGAGTACGTTTCAATTAAATTGATCCTTCTCAATTCATTTGGTGATTAAAGTTAATTTGAAAGGTCGCGTTATTCTGAACTGATGAAACTTCAGAATTGCCAGTATTTTCTTGCAGAATTTAATGACAAGAGCACCTTCCAAAAAAGCTTAAGACTTGCAGTAATAGATGCAAATGTGAAGATAGAAAAACAGCCAATTTTGCAAACATGAATTCATCATGCCAATACTACTGAAACCATTTCAATGATGCTATCACTCGAGTGTGCATACATAATACCCAATGGAAAGTTGCATTCAGAAAAACAATGGCAACTTTCAGTGATGTCTCACCAAAGACTTTTGCAAATTTCTACAGATGTACACTGGAAAGCATCCTGACTGGCTGTAGCATACCCTGTATGAAGCCTCCAAAGCATAGGATCGGAAGAGACCTTAAGAGATTGTAAATAGTGCCAGTTCCATCACAGGCACAGAGGGCCATCAAGGCCCTCTCCAAGAGGTGTTGCCTTAAGAAAGCAACATCCATCATTAATGACCCTCACCATTCAGGACATGCTCTTTTCACATTACTGCCATAAGGAAGTAGGTACAGGAGCCTGAAGACACACTCAATGTGCAAACAGTCTATGACCACCACATTCTTCATCCTCTGCACTATTTGTTTATATTGTAACTTACAATAATTTGCACTGTTCTGCTGTTGCAAAACAAATTTCAAAAATAATCAATGATTACAAATCTGATTCTAATTAAAGACATTCATATTAGTAATGGGGATGGACTGAAGCAAACCACAAGGTCAATTCTATTTTCTTCCACTGCTGCCCCAAAGAATACCAGATGCAACAACCAATTAATGTGGTAAAGTGTGTAAGTAAAATGAAGTCAATAAAGTGCCTGAATATTCATTAAGAACTGTGTGTTTTTTTTTTTAAAAAAAAGCTTAAAAATGTATGATATTTCTCAAATCTTTGCATCTAGTAGTTGGGCATCTGATTCACTAATTATTTGCTTACATGAAAATATGAGGGCACAATACAGCTTCCATCCAATGCACATTTCAAATACAATTTTGACACTGGCTCCAAAATCAAACAGCTTCTCTCAACTAACATGTGAAGACAATTGGCTCAGGCAGGTTGCCAGAAGATACCCATGAAATGAATGCCATGTCTTAACCAAGCTTATGTATTTAGTAGCTCGAATAAAGTGATTATTAACTTTATCTCTCACATGTATATTGAAACATACAGTGAGATGCATTGTTTGCGTCTATGCCCACAGTCTGAGGATTGTGCTGGCAGCAGCCCACAAATGTCACCACATTCTGACACCAAAATAGCACACCTACAACTCACTAACCCTAACCCATACATCTTTGGAACATGGAAGGAAACCGGAGTACCACGTGGGTTTCCTCAGGGTTACAGGGCGAACATACAAACTCCTTAGACAGTGTCAGGAATTGAACCCTGATCAATGAACGCTGGCACTGTAAAGCATTGCACTCAGCACTATGCCACTGTGCTGCTGTGATGCACCCAAAGACCACTACCATGTTAAAAAGTAAACAGTATTCTAAGGGGACAAGTACCTACATGCAAGTTTCTTAAGAATGTACAAAAGAAAGGGCTAGACATGCTAGTACAGGCAGTTCACTATCTAGATAGCACGAAAATACAAGAACCAAGTTCTCCATGTTGCTAATTATTTTCTCTTCGACATCCCCATCCTTTTCCTCCACTTTTACAAAAAAAATGTTAACCCTTTTTAATGCATTGTCAATTAATTTTTCATTACCCTGTCATTGTCTGTTTTCCCTTGCATGTGACAAGACAATGCATTTTCAAATCACCGCTTAAGTGAGCATAGGATCACAGATAAAGATAAAAATTTCTCATCTCACATTGTTGGTATTAAAATGGCTTTAAAATTTTCTAAAACTGTCACAAAATTCTGCAATATCAATTTTTAAAAAAGCAGGTGACATGCATTGTGACACACTAGTTCAGAAGTAGCTGCAACAGGCTTTTTCCACCAATGCTGGGTAGGACAACAACCAAAAGGTCATGGGTTAAGGATGAAAGATGAAAAATTTAAGGGGAACACGAGGGGAGAGTTCTTCACTCAGATGATTGAGAGTGTGGAATGAGCTGCCAGCACAAGTGGTACATGCAAGCTCAATTTAAATTTGAGAGAAGTTTGGACAGGTACATGGATGATAGACGTATGGAGGGCCATAGTCAATGGGAATAGGAAGTTTAATAGTTTGGCATGACTGGATGGGTTAAAGTGCCTGTTTCTAAGCTGTACTTTTCTATGATTCTAGCTGACATTACTGAAGACCTCCAATTCAATACTCCACTACCTGTATTTTGCAACCTCTCTTCCTACTATGAGTGACAGGGTAGTAATTTCTGGATTGCTACCTGTGCCACATGCCAGTAAGGATAGAAACAGCATGTACTGGCAGATAAACGTGTGGCTGGGAAGCTGGTGCAGGGGTCAGGGCAGGGCTTCAGGGTCTTGGATCACTGGGATCTCTTCTGGAGGAGGTATGACTTGTACACCTGAACCTGAGGGGGACTAATATTCTTGCAGGGACATTTGTTAGAGCTGTTGCAGAGGGTTTAAACTAATTTGGCAGGGGGATAGGATGGAGCAAAGACTCAGGATAGGACAGGTTGTAAAAAACAAAGATAGTGTGCAGTCAGACTGTCAGGAAGGGCGGGCATATTATAGGACAACACTGTAGCCAGCAGGGTGCGTATCAGCGCATTAGGGATGCAGAATCAAAAAGGGTAGCAAATACAGTATTCAAATTGTTATATCTCAATGCATGGAGTATAAGAAATAAGGTGGATGATCTTGTTACACTTTTACAGATTGTCAGGTATGATGTTGTGGCCATTACTGAGTCGTGGCTGAAGGATGGTTGTAGTTGGGAGATGAATGTCCAAGGTTACACATTGCATCAGAGGAATAGGAAGGTAGGCAGAAGAGGCAGCATGGCTCTGCTGGTAAAGAATGTCATCAAGTTATTTGAAAAATGTGACATGAGACCAGAAGATGCTGAAACCTGGAGTTGAGTTAAGAAACTGCAAGGGGTATAGGGCCTAATGGCTATTGTATATAGGCCTCCAAATAGTAACTGGGATGTGGACTACAGATTACAAGAAATAGAAAAGGTATGTCAAAAGGGCAATTTTATGATAGTCATGGGAGATTTTAACATGCAGGTAGATTGAGAAAATCAGGTTGGTAATGGATCTCAAGAGTGAATTTGTTGAATGCCTACGAGATGGCTTTTTAAAGCAGTTTGTCATTGAGCCTACTAGGGGATCAGCTACACTGGATTTGGTGTTACGTAATGAACTGGAGATGATTAGGGAGCTTAAAGTAAGCTCAATGATCACAATACGATTGAGTTCAACTTGAAATTTGACAAGGGGAAAGTAAAGTCTGACACAGCAGCATTTCAGTGGAATAAAGGAAATTACAGTGGCAACAGAGGAGTTGGCTAAAGTAAATTGGAAGGAGATGTTGGCAGGGATGGCAGCAGAGCAACAATGGCTTGAGTTTCTGGGAAAATGAGGAAGGTGCAGGATAGATATATTCCAAAAACAAAGAAATACTCAAATGGCAGAATAGTAAAAGTGTGGCTGACAAATGAAGTCAAAGTTAATGTAAAAGCATACAAAGCAAAAAAAAAAAATAGCAGGAAGCTAGAGGAGAGGGAAGCTTATAAAAACCTACAGAAAGCAACTAAAATAATCATTAGGAGGGAAAAGATGAAATATGAAAGCAAGCAATACCAAGGTGGATAGAAAAAGTTTTCAAGTATATAAAAAAAGAGAAATGAAAGTGGATGGAGGATCACACAGAAAATGAGGCCGGAGTGATAATAACGGGGGTCAAGGAGATGGCAGATAAACTAAATGAGCATTTTGCATCAGTCTTCACTGTGGAAGACATTTAAGCAATGTGCCAGGTGTTGAAAGCATGAGAGGAGAAGCAAGTGCAGCTATTACAAGACAGAAGGCACTCAAAGCTGAAAGACCCAAGTGTACACAAGTCACCCAGACCAGATGAACTGCACCCTAGGGTTCTGAAAGAGGTAATGGTAGAGATTCTGGAGGCATTAGTAATGATCTTTCAAAAATCATTGGACTCTGGTATGGTGCCAGAAGCCTGGAAAATTGCAAATGCCATTCCACTCTAAGAAAGGAGGGAGACAGCAGAAAGGAAGTTATAAACCAGTCAGCCTGACCTCAGTAGTTGGGAAGATAGTCAATTGTTAAGGATGAGGTTATGGAGTACTTGGTGACACAGGACAAGATAGGGTAAAGTAGCATGGTTTCCTTCAGGGAAAGTCTTGCCTAATGAAACTGTTGGAATTCTTTGAGAAGACTACAAGTAGGATAGACAAAGGGATTGCAGTGGATGTTGTATATTTGCATTTTTAGAAGGGCTTTGACATGGTGCCACACAAGGTTGCTCACCAAGTTAAGAGCCCATGCTATTACAGGAAAATTACTAGCATGTTTAGAGCATTGGCTGAATTGGTAGGAGGCAGCGAGTGGGAATAAAGAGTCCTTTTTTGGTTGGCTGCCAGTGACTAGTGTGTTCCACAGGGGGCAGTGTTGGGACCACTTACTTTTATGCTGTTTATCAATGATTTAGATGATTGAAAAGATAGCTTTGTAACCAAGTCAGCAGATAATATGAAGATTGTTGGAGGGACAGGTAGTGTTGAGGAAACAGGAAGGCTGCAGGAGGACTTAGACAGAATAGGAGAATGGGTAAAAGAGTGGCAAATGAAACAGTGTTGGAAAATGCACAGTCGTGAACTTTGGTAGTAGAAATAAATGTGCAGAGTATTTGCTGGATGGGGAGAAAAATCAAAATCTGAGATACAAAGGGACCTGGGAGTCCTTGTACAGAACACCCTAAAAAGGTTAACTTACAGGTTGAGTCAGTGGTGAGGAAGGCAAATGCAATGTTAGCATTCATTTCAAGAGGTTCAAAATACAAGAGCAGGGATGTGATGCTGAGGTCTCACCTTGAGTACTGAACAGTTTTGGGCTCCTCATCTAAGAAAAGATATGCTGGCAATGGAGGGAGTTCAGTGGAGGTTCGCAAGGATGATTCCAGGAATGAAAGGGTTATCATACGAGGAGTGTTTGAGTGTTTGATGACTCTGGGTCTGTAGTTGGTGGAATTTGGAAGAGAATGTGGGGGGGGGGGGTGGAAAAGAGGATTCCATTGAAACTATTCGAATGTTGAAAGGCCTAGACAGAGTAGATGTGGAGAGAATGTTTCCCATGGTGGAGGGAGTGGAGGACAAAAGGACACAGATACACAATAGAGGGGCATCCATTTAAAACAGACGCAGATACATTTCTTTAGCCAGAGGGTGGTGAAGTTGTAGAATTTCTTACCACAGGCAGCCATGGAGGCCAGGTCATTGGGTGTGTTTAAGGCGGTCATTGATGGGTTCCTGATTGGCCGCGGCATCAAAGGTTACGGGGAGAAGGCTGGGGAGTGGGGCCGAGCAGGAGAAAAGGATCAGTCATGAGTGAATGGCAGAGCAGATTCAATACGCCAAACAGCTTAATTCTACTCCTTTGTCTTATGGAATGTTGTTTACTTGTATACAACTACACCAGCTCTTCCAGAAGGCGGCAATGTACTCCCAGCCTTCGAATAAGGTTCCCTGGCAGACTGGTGGATAACGTCACCTGTTATAGTAAACCACACAGCCCAACTAAGGATTATCCGTGGGTGACACTGGCTGGTTGCCACCAAGGAATTATTCGTTTGAACCAGAGCTAAACAGTCTCAAAAAAACACGTGTCATGACTTCTCAAGTTTGGGAAGGTGCATCTTCACAGTGGATCTTAGTGCAACAGAATCAAAGTGCATTCTTCAGCAAATGCAGGCAAACAAGCCGGATTTATCCTCACTTAAAATAATTGTTCATCCTACTAACAAGTTCAGTTAAATCCTTTTAGACTTTCTTCAGCAAACCATGTAATTTAACGTGTGGAGGTAGAGTATGCTAAATAATTTGAGTGGAGAATCCCCTTTGTAATGCAATTGTGACCTTTCACTCCAATTCACTCCAGCTAACTGGACAAGAGCTAGTCAAGTACAAAAACAGGAAACAGAAATCACAGCATGGCTTTTCGCAGCAGAATGGAGTGCTGGATGGATCTTATTTTTCAAAACTTTCCTTTAATAATCATAGTCATGCAGCATGGAAACAGCCCTTTTGTGCCAATCTGGCCAATGCCAACCAAGATGCCATATCCAAACCAGTCCCATTTGCCAGCATTTGGAATATAACCTCCTAAACCTTTCCAATCCATGTAACCTGTCTTGCAGTCTCTGTACCTGCTTCAACCATTTCCAACAGCAGTTCATTCCACATAAAAATGATAAGAGGAACAGAGAATGGATAGCCAGAGACCTTTTTTTCCCTAGGGCAGAAATGGTTAATGTGAAGGGGCAAAATTTTAAAGTGATTGGAGGAAAGTACAAGGATGCCAGGTGTTTTTTCTAATACACAGAATCTGCAAATGTATGCAATGCAGATACATTAGGGGCATTTAAAAGACTCTTGGAAGGGCACGTGGATGAATGGGAAATAGAGGGTTTTGTGAGAGGTAAGTGTTAGATTGACCTTACAGTAAGAGATCTTATAGAGTTAAAGCAAGGTTGGCACAACATCATGGGGTGAAACCTCTGTATTGTGCTATACTATACCATCCTTTGTAAAAAAAAAAAAAAAAAAAAAAAAAAAATTATCCCTCAAATTCTAAAATCTTTCCCTTCCCCATTTAAGGTATATACTCGAGTTCTTGATACCCCAACTGTGAAAAAAAGATTGAGTGCATTCACCCTAGATACACCCAACACATGATTTCATACACCTACGTATGATCACCTCTCCGTCTTCAATGCTCCAAGAAAGAAAGTCCTAGCCTATCCAACCTCTCCCCGTAACCCAGTCCAAGTCCTGGCTGTACCCTTGCAAATCTTTTCCGCATTCTATTTTGGTTCCATGGCAACCATGACCTCCCAACTTTTATAATAACCTGATAAGGCCAGTGTGCTAAAAGGCCCCTTTTTACAGTTCTGTCTTTCAGTGATCCTTGTACTTATATTCCAAGGTCCTTTTGTTCTTCAACACCCCCAGGGTCTTATATCAATTGTAAAAGTCCTTCCTGGATTTGACTTTACAAACTGCAAAACCTCGACTTATCTGAATTAAAGTCCATACGCCATTCCTTGGCCAATCTATTTTTAAATCTAGATTCAAAAACAATTTTTCAAAAACCTTCATTGTTCAATATGGCACCTATCTTCGTGTTATTTACTAAACATGCTTTGTGAGCATTCTTATCCAAATTATTGATTATAGATGATAAATGAGCCCAGTGTACCTGACACACACCAGTCATAGATCTCCAGTCTGAGAAGCAACCTTCTACCATCATCCTCCATTCTCTACCATAAAGCTTATCTATATCTCTCTCTCTCTCTCTCTAATCAGCCAGCTCTCCCTGGACATTGGTGTCAAAGAGATTGGCAAGTAGCTTCACTTTAAAAATACATTGTTCATACAATAGAGACTCGATTACATTTAAGGTGTCCTTTCTAAAGTTAGGACCTTTACACCACCCTGACTTTCACCTGGGCAGTCTCCAACCTTATAATCACATCAAATTCTCAAATTTCAAACAGTTCCCCTCTATCTCTTTACTGATTACCACCTAGTGGTTTGACATCAACCATCATGAAGTACTTTGAGAGGCTGGTCGTGACATGCACTCGTTCCAGCCTTTCAGACTACTTTGACCCAGTGCTACTTGTCCAACAACCGAAACAGGTGTATGGCAAGTGCCATCTCAAAGCCCTACATTTACCTCTGGAGCAAAGACACCTAGCTCAATTGTTTGACCTACTAGTCTTCCTTCAATACTGCAATTACAAGCAAACTCCAGACCCAGAAATCAACACTTCCCTCTGCAAATGGGTCCTTGACTTCCTGACCACAATCAGCAAGGAAGGCAGCAACACCTCCACCACGATTATTCTGAACACTGGTGCTCACCAGGTTGTGTCATCTCCCTACTCTACTACTCCCTGCATAGTCATGACTGTGACCCGATTCTGCTCTAATTCCACCTACAAGTTTGCAGATGACATTTTCATAGTGGGCTGCATCTCAAATAACGATGAGTCAGAGCACAGTAAGGAGACAGACAGCCTAGTACTACGGCGTCACAACAATCTTTCCCTCAATGTCAGCAAACAAAATACAGGTAATTGACTTCAGGAAGGGGGGGTGCAGGGTAGGGTGGGCAGACCATATGCTCCTGCTACATCAAACATGCTGAGGTTGACAGCTTCAAGTTTCGACGAGTGAACAATCCCAATAGCTTGGAAACCAGGAGATCCAGACAGCCACAGTGGATGGAGCACAGTTGCTCAGCAAATCAGTCACCCAGTTTTACAGATGTACAGGAGGCAACATACAAGAGCACAGAAAGTAATGGTGGTGAGTATAGCGCAAGGACAGTTGATAACCCTTACAGGTTACAGGGGAAAGTGTCTGCGAAGGGGAGGGGTGATGGGTGAAGAGGGATGAGTGGATCTGCAAGTCAAAGAGAAAGTGATCTCTGCAGAAAGGTTAGGGAGGGCAAGATGTGACTGGTAATGGGATCATATTATAGCAGAAAGAGTGAATAACGATGTGCAAGCTGGTGGGATGATGGGTATGGGCAAAGGGAATTTTATCCCTGTCTTGACGGGGGGGGGGGGGAAAAGAGGAGAGTTAAGTGCAGAAAATAGAGATATAGGTGAGGCTCTGTCAATAGGGGGGGGGGGGGAAGAGAGAGCGAGAGAGAAGAGAGAGAGAAAGAAAAACCCTTCTTCTAAAAAAGGATGACATCTCATATCTTGGAGTGGAAGGCCTCATCATGAAAACAAATGTTAAGCTCATCTAAAAGCCAAATCAATTTAACCTATGTTTGACAATGGAACTGGTCACCCCAGGTGAAAATCCTGCACATCAGCATATTCACAAACAAGAGAAAAAATCTGCAGATGCTGAAAATCCGAGCAACACACACAAAATGCTGGAGGAACTCAGCAGGCCGGGCAGCATCTAAATAAAGAATATACTCGAAGTTTCAGGCCAAAACCCTTCGCCTTGAAACGTCACCTGTACCCTTTTCCTAGATGCTGCCTAGCCTGCTGAGTTCCTCCAGCATTGTGTGTGTTGCTTCAGTTTATTGGTTTATCTACACAAATCCTCTTCAGGCAGCTAGCATTTGCCCATCTTCAGTTGCACGTGCTTCAAAGCGCTTTGTCTTCAAAGCCTACTGTCTTTACTGTTTGCTCACTGAAATAAAGGGGCATCACACAGGATTCAGAAAAGGAAAACTAATTAAAATGGTCTATCATGTAATATTAATGTCTTGCATACTGCATCTTTTAATAGTCTACATCATTTCCATCGATTTACTGGTGCTCCATTCACTGATAACAACTTCTTTGTTCAGATTACTTCTTAGCTGTATGTTGCATTCAATGGGCCCCTTTCTCAGCTTGCTCTTACATTGGCTTAGGAAAACTCATGGGTCAAGTGTCAAGCAGGCCAAACAAAGGAGACGACAGTCCTTCAGGTTTTCCAATACTTCCAAGGCAGCTCTCTCAGCAGCTGTGAGGTAGCTGCCATGGGGAGATACCTTCAAACCTGACTCACTTAACAGCACCACACATGCAGATCCTGACAGGAATGCACTTGTCTCTTTTCAGTACGTGAATCTGTGGTTAACATATCTGATTTCACAAATCTTTTACGTACTATATTTAATCTTAATGCAGACATGCACATTTGGTGCACCAAGGTGACACTCAATTTAGAATCAGTCATTGAACGCTACAGCATAGAAACAGGCCCTTTTGCCCATCTTGTCCACACAAAACCATATTCTGCCTAGTTCCATCAACATTCATCTGGACCACAGCCCCCAGACCATAAAAAAGGCTACCATTTCACTGACTGCTCGAATAGCCAAATCTCATGAATCTCCTGAATTAAATAGTTAACTGAATTGTTTCATTTTTGTGCAGAAGCTACCGGTGAAGGTTTCACTGATTCTGTGGCTACTTCTGATCAACATCAATCTAAGTTTGCTCAAAGTGCAAACTAGTTGAATGTATAGACTCTAGGTAACCACTTCTGAATGTGAACACATCTCAGAAAGCAACTGGCACATTCCTGCAATAAGGTTACTTTCAAATGAATTTACTGGATTGTAAATAAGCACAACCCTCTGCAGAATATTAAATGATTCATGTATACATAGTGAAGTTTGCAGTGGCTTAACATGACTTCTGCTGCACATAAGAAATCAAACACAATCAACTTTTAAACTTTGAAGCAACAGTCCAAGAATATGAAGAATGCAATCTTCTAAACATCAAAACAAAATTCTGTTCTGATGACATGATAAAGCCGTTTCTACGAGGGTTTATTTTGCTTCAAATCACTAACACAATATGGAGACTAATGCCCTGTATCATTTGCGCATCAAAACTAACATACAAACTAACCTGATCACACAGGTGATTTGGTAAACTCCCATACTGGCAAATATACAAAAGCCAAATAACCCAAATTTAGCTTTCTTTGGATTTTTGTTTTGCATGCTTGAAATCAATTTAAAAACTTATGTACTTTCACATCAAAAGATAATGCCCACTTAGTTTTATCCTGTTTTTTTTTTTCCCCCCAAAACCCTCTCCAATTATTTAGCTCTGCCCGTTCAATTCCAATGTGGATTCCATTTAACAGTTTTTCCACTACTTCACCTTTATTTTCAATGGAAACAATGCATCAAAATAAGAACAAAAGTAACAAAACATTTAATTTCTTGACTTGGAATCTACAAAGTGCAAGTCCATTTTCCTTCCTGTAATCAGAATATTTCAATAGAGTCGTGGTATGTCTATTATACAAATTACCAGTGGTACAAAACTATGATATGTAGTGGAATTAAAGTATGAATTTGAAGCTACAGAGAACTGAACAAGTAGACAACATAATGGCATATGAAACACTTTGCAAATAAAACGGTATACAAATTGAAAAATGGACAAGATAAATACTGCATGAATACTGTTGTTAGAAACGAGCACAAAGCTGGAAAAGACCAACTAGTCTGGAAAAAAAAATAATTGAATGGTTTAAGTGTTTGTGGAAAGGTTTTTATCTCCATCTTCAGAAAGGCTTATTTTAATTTTTGACTAGTCTATTCATCTGAATATGAAAGCAGCCAGTGAGTTAATTTTGTATGAAGTTCTTTGTTCACTGCAGATGCAGCAATTGTTGCTTACGCCTTTTCATTATACACTAGCTCATCTCTTAAAATGCATTTTACGCCACGAGTCTTAGCTCCATTTGTAACACAAAATTATAAGATTTCAAAGTCATTACTGTCCTTCAAACATTAGGCATTTGCTTTCCTACAAGTTATGATTATTTAAAGCCAAATGACCAATTGTTTTGTTACAGATTGCAAAATGTGCTTTGTGTCATTCAAAATCAATGGAAATCCCTGACCTCCTGAAGCTCAAAGCACCTTTCAGACTGATGTTTGGTTTGATCGCAGCATTATGTACCCAAACTTAGATCTGCTCCTCCTAATTTTGACCATTCTTAATTTTAAGTTGACACAAGTTATTGCTTTGCATGTCAGAATGGTGCTTACAGTACATATTTATATATTTTTAATTAATACATAAAGTTAGTTGACCCACTTATATTCCAACAGGGCAACTCATTAAATCAATTACACTTCTCCTCATTTACTTGTAGCCCTGGCACAAACTCACAGAGTCATGAGGAAACTGTGCAAACTCCCCAAGTTGCTAAAGCTTAAGTCAGCAACATTAACTTGCTGTCCTTTGCCCATCTTTCATTTTTCCCCTCCTCCTTCTGCTTAACATTAAGTCATTCAAGAGAGACAGGCCCTTTGGCCCAGAATCCATGCTAATAATGAAGCAGTCACTTTCACTAATCCCATTTTATTCCCTCCCTATACCAATAAATTTGCTCCAGGATCCATCATTCACACAAACTATGAGCAATTTAGTGGCATCCCAGGATGGGTACTCAGAGTGTGCACTGCACAACTGGCGGGTGTGTTTACAAACATTTTTAATCTCTCCCTCTCCCAGTGCAGAGTGCCCTCTTGCTTCAAAACATTCACCATTGTTCCGATACCTATACAGACCAAGATAACATGTCTGAACGACTGGCGTCCTGTCACACTCACCTCAATAACAGCAAATGCTTTGAAAGGCGGGTCAAGGACTACATCTGCAGTATGCTATCACCCACACTGGACCCCCTACAATTCGCCTACCAACACAACTGATCAACACATGACACAATAGCACAGCTCTGCACACCATCCTTACACATCTGGAGAAGGATGCTTACCTGAGAATGCTGTTCTTGGACTACAGTTCAGCATTCAACACCATCATTCCCTCCAGGCTCAACAAGAAGCTCAGAGACCTCAGCCTTCACCCTGCTTGTATAGCTGGATCCTGGACTTCCTGTCAGATTGCCAGCAGGTGGTAAGACTGGGCTCCCTCACTTCTGCTCCTATTACCCTCAACACAGGTGTCCCTCAGGGGCTGTGTCCCAAGCCCCCTCCTTTAGTCTCTCTATACCCATGACTGTGTCGGCACCCACAGCTCTAATCTGCTTTTTAAATTTGATGATGACGCTACATTGATTGGCCTAATCTCAAATAATAATGAGGCATCCTACAGAGAAGTCATCACCCTGACAGTGGTGTCAAGAAAACAACCTCTCCCTCAATGTCACAAAAACAAAAGCTGGTTGTGGACTACAGGGCGAAATGCAGACAGGCTAGCCCCTATTGGCATCAATGGATCTGGGGTACAGCAGGTGAACAGCTTTAAGTTCCTCGGCGTAAACATCACTGAGGACCTCATGTGGTCTGTACATACCGGCTGTGTGGTTAAAAAAAAGGCACAACAGCACCTCTTTCACCTCAGACAGTTGAAGAAGTTTGGTATGGGCTCCCAAATCCCAAGAACTTTCTACACAGGCAGAATTGAGAGCATCCTGACTGGCTACATCACTGGCTGGTATGGGAACTGTACTTCCCTCAATCGCAGGACTCTGCAGAGAGTGGTGCGGACAGCCAGCGCATCCATAGATGTGAACTTCCCACTGTTCAGGACACTTACAGAGACGATGTACAAAAAGGGCCCGAAGAACCACTGGGGTCCTGAGTCACCCCAACCACAAACAGTTCCGGCTGCTACCATCCGGGAAATGGTACCGCAGCACAAAAGCCAGGATCAACAGGCTCCGGGACAACTTCTTCCACTAGGCCATCAGAATGATTAATTCATGCTGACACAACTGTTTTTCTATGTTATATTGACTATCCTGTTGTCCATACTATTTATTATAAATTACTACAAATTATACCTTAAACATTTAGGTGGAGACATAACAAAAGAGTTTTACTCATCTATATGAAGGATGCAAGTAATAAAGTTAATTTAATTCCTACCAAACAACATATCTTTGGGATGAAGAAAACCAGAGCACATGGGAAGAAAAACCTGTACTCACAGGGAGAACTTGCAAACTCACACAGACAGCACTACAGGTCAGAACTGAATACAGGCTACTGACCAGCTGCATTGTTGTGTTGCTCTCCTTTAGCTCCACCCACTTAACTTTCAGACAAATACATAAATTTCTAGCCTTAAAGGAAAGAGAGATACTAGGAAAATCAAATTTAGATCATCCAGAACTTACAGTCTCTGTCCCCATGGTCTCAGTTACGTTGTTAAGAAATCTGTGGTTGCTTGTTCACAGGTAATGGTACCTACATGAATGAAAACAAAGTTATTCATTAGCACCAGATCTGCACAGCCATTAATTTTCAAATAAATGAATCTTAACAGTCCTCTATCTGCCTCCATTATAGTTCAGATAATAGTTCTCTCATCCTACAAACAATATTCTAGGTTCACGACCCACTCCAAAAGATAAAGCAAAAGAACATCTACCCCAAATGACCATTAGGTACAGTAATCAAATGCCCAGACCCTGCACTGTATCCCAAATAAGCCTGCACACTTCAAGCTCAACTCGTAGTCAGAATTTCCTCATGGGTAAAGACATACTAACCATCTTTGCCTTTCCAAATGCTGGTAGGTCTTGTCTCTCAGAAAGCCTTCTAAAAATTTCCTTGCCACTGATGTTAGACTCACTGACTGATAGTTTGCTTGTTTGACCTTGCAGTCTTTCTTAAATAAAGACACACTAGCCACATTCCAGTTTTCGGGTATCTCATCCATGGCTAATGTATTTTAAAGAAAAGGTGCCACAATGTTCAGCAACAACCATAACAGAACACCACATTCTTGTAACGAAGCCTGGTGTTCTTATCTAGAAGAATAAAGCACGCAACTGTGAAGTAATTCAACTCTTCAGCAAAACCACTTGATGCCTGGGAACATATTTCATTGCACTGTAATCAATTTTCTAAAGACTTAAGGGCCAAGACAATGTAGGGAGAAGTCAGAAAGATCTTAAAAGCATGCATCAAACTAGCAGTTGGTCAGGTCTATCAAACATTTTAGAATGTGTAACTTAATGACCATTTTATTCTAATCTCTCCAAAGTAACAACCTAGCTTACTTAGGCCATCAAGTCAATGCTAGTTGCCAGAGCACATGCATTGGTTTAAATTTCACGCCATTTATTTCAAAGTAAAGTTTTTATCTAAGTGCATATATGTTACTATATACTACCTTGAGATTGATTTTTATTTTTTTTAAATGTCTATTGCCTCTCACATGTCCACTTACATTTAGTATATTTTACATATTTCAATCATGACTTGATTGTTTATAACATTAAAATTGCAAAACTGTCACCTCTGCATGAGAGGGACACGGAATCCTTCACTCATGCGCACATCTCCAATTACATAGTAATGCCTTTTTGAGTACATATTTGCAAAACAGTGACTAGGAAGAAAAGTGATTCTTTTGTTTTTATTTAATCTCCATTTTAGCTCTCTGTCTTTCAAGATTAAAGGTTGTCTAGTTTCTTTTTTAAATCCTTTGCTTACCAGTCTAGCAATCATTCAGTGCTGTTCATGAACAGTTACTTAAATGTCAGTAACCCTCCATAATAACCAGGCTTTCAGCCTACTTTGTGAACTTGGTGGCCTTAATCCATCTATCACAACTCATTAAGATTAGATGCTGTTCTTACTCACAGCCCACACATTTCTAGATAATGACCAGAAATACAAGTCTCAGATTTCCCTTTTAGCCTGTCTTGATTAAGAAGAAACTCCCACTTGATGGTTACGATGAATTGTTCCAAACATTCAATTTCTCTCTTAATCAAAAAAGTTAGTTAGCACTTCATGTGTGATAACAACCTATCAGATTTGAGTCTCTAAATTGGCTGCTATTTTACCTAAGATACTTTGTGATCAATATTAGCTTGGATACAGTTGAAAGTAGATAGAGGATGGGAACAGTGTGATATCAATGCAAGTATTACACTACAGGTATATGTAATAGCTAAAGAATAAAGGTCCAAATGTTTGGTCATATAAAAAATTGTACTGTAATAGGCATTTAAAGTTTAAAATTCAACTAAATGCACAACAATTTTCTCCAAGATAGAAAGCTCTAATTTTAACTGAGTAATGATTGGACAAGTGTCTTTTCACCTATTAAGAATCATAATCAGGTATATTACCACTAATATGTGCCATGAAATATGCTGTTTTGCAGTAGCAGCACAATGCAAGACAAAAATTACTGCAAACCACAAAAATGTAAAACCACAAAAATGTAAAAGAGGAATAATGAAATGGTGTTCGTGATTTATGAGAACAAACATGATTTAGCTTTATATACAAATAACTCCATAATGCTTGTCAAAGTAACTGTACACCACAAGGTAATAGAGGCCAAGCTAATGGGTTCATTCAAAAAAAATGATAGATTTCTTGATACTTAAGGAATCCACAGAGATAGGAATAATGATATTCGGTAGGTTAACCAGATCTTTGGTGACTGGCTGAGCAGGCAGACCAGATGGCCTATACATACTGTTATTTTATATGATCTTTTGTTTTTAATGAATCTGTTCCTTAATACAAGGACAGTTCAAGTTTGTATTTTGCCCAAGAACAACATTAAAACCTGCTAGACCAGTCAGAGCCTGACCGGACTTTCTTTTCTTTCCCCAAACCTAACCTGACCATCAATACAAAGATAATAATCTCTAACATACTTTTGGTCGAGTGGGTTAATTCAAATGCATGGAAATAACTTTGCAAGGCATTTGGAGAACGGCAGAAAAAAGATTCTTAAAATATGTTTATTAAGTACTTAGCAAATCCAACAAATCAGAACATATGCCTGATCTGAAGAGAACTCACCACAACTTTATTGTATATGTCTGACTTGGGTTGGGTAGCCAGGCTTCAAACTTCTTAGTAAAATACAAATAGTGGTCAGGAAGTAGATTACATGAAGAGTGATAACATCATTTAAAGTTTTAAAGTAAAATACTGAATCATTCCAAAATCTAATAGAAGAGCAAGATTTTCTAGCTGTCCAAGCTAACAACAGCCCAACTATCTTTTCTCGCCAGCATCCATCTGGATGTTTATCAGAACATGAGCTTAAAAGTTCAAGATAAATTTATTATCAAAGTACATGTCACCATGTAGAAGCCCGAGGTTCATTTTCTTCCAGGCACACTCAGTACATCCAAAAACCTTGCAATTGTTTTTATTCAGAAAGTGCTCAAAGTTCCAATGGATGCATTCAACAATGGAGTATCTTTCGCACTGGTATAAAACAACTTTCTGAAATGAATGAATAGTATTGCATTTCCAAATTCAGTCTAGAAAGCACAAAATTAACTAGAGTCAGTGATATCATAATTCCACCTCCTACGTTCAACTTTGATCCCTACATTTTAAACATATGCATGTTTAAACTCATGCAGTCAAACGCAGAAGGCAAGGAAGATTCTCAGCAACAAGAAAATAAAAAACATAATCATTGATTTTTAATGAGAGTTCATCAAAAGACGCTTAGTTGGATTAATAATACCAACAAACCCTTACCTTAAGTCAGTTCTAAAGATGTAGAATCCAAATGGACAAAATTCTTGACAGGCAACTGCTTTACAAAGTGATATATATTTGGAAAATTCCAAGTTAAAATAATGATTGAAAACTTTTGGAAGCATTGTAATGCATATAGATGCAATCACTGAACAAGGGTTAATGGCTTTACAGTTATTTCTGGGCAAAAATGTTTTTTTTTGCTTTGCAATGTAATGTAATGCTTTTGTCCACTGACACTTGTAACTCAGATTTATTTTTCTTTTGATAACACAATCAAATTCACCTGAATTGTCACCCGATTGTAGAACACCAGCAATACAGAGTTAAGGAATCAAAATGTACACTTCCTAGAGAACTACACAATCAAAAATAATCCTAGGACATTGAGGCCCACAATGCAGTGACAAAGATAAGCCACGAGCATGGCTTGCCTTGGAGACATTTGCCATTGTAGTGCAACATGGTAGCGTAGCAGTTAGTGCTGGCACTATTACAGTATGTACCAGCAGCCCTGGTTCACTCCTGTTGCTGCCTCTACACTCTCCCCATGACAATGTGAGTTTCCTCTGGGTGCTCAGGTTTCTTCCCACATTCCAAAGATATAAAAGTTAATAGGTTAATTGGGTGGCATGGGATTGAGGAAGGGTCTGTTACCGAGCTCTATCTTGAAATAAATACAAATGTTAATGGCTTCTGACTGGGCATCCCTCAACTACCATCACAAAGTCAGCAAATAAAAAATATGCTATAATACTGTGTGATCAAAGTCCCATTATTTTTGAGATTGTTTTATTGTGGATGAAGCCAATTCAAATTAACCTCAATTACAGATATTTTAAGACTGATATAAAAGATTGGCAGTGCAATGCAAATTATACTAGATCAAGAGGAAGGCGCTCCAACATCCTAACTTTCTCAGAAATTTAAGGCGGCTCAACTTGTCACCAAACATTCTACAGATGGACTGTCAAGAGTATCTTGATGAGTTGTTTCATGATCTGGGATGGCAATTTGAATGCATAGCAACACAAGCTGCAGACAGTAGTGGACACTGCCCAATACATCACTAGCATATCCCTCCCCACCATTGGTATCTACATCTATCAAAGATCTCCACCATTGGGTCATGTCATCTTCTCAGTTATCATCAAGCAAGACATACGGAAACCTGAAGTCCCATACAGCCGGTTTAAAGAACAGCTTCCCTCCAACCAGTCCACCGTTGAACCAACTGCTACAACCCTAATCACTATTTAGCAACACTATGAACACTTTGACCTCTTTACACTAAGTTGACTTGCTTTCATTCTAAAATTAGTTTTTGTGTAAAAATCACAAAATTTATATTTTTTCTTTGTGAATGTTGCATGTATGCTGTACCTGAAATAGTGCAGTTTTCATTGCACCTGTGCATACATGTGCACATGACAATAAACTAACTTTTGAGATAAACATATTTACAATACTAGCACAAGGGGAAGCAAAGATTATGATTTATTTGAAACAAATCAGAGTTTATTATGACATAGACTACACCCTTGTCACAAGCTTTATTACAATTAATGATTAACCAAACTATATCTACAGTGCATAGACCGAAAGGATTCTTTTATTGCAAACTAGTCAGTGCTCCAGATCATTACATACAGTCAAAGATTCACCAAAGGCTGTTTATCAGTAACACATAAATTCAGAGTCAGAAATGATGGCAATCCCAAACTATCTCATTATATATTCTAAAATCTGAAATACTTCCAGCCCCAAGCATTTCAGGTAAAGGGTACTCAGCCTGTATAGCTTTCTGTTGAACTAATTGCACTTCTGCAGTTGGGGTAAGGTTACCTTAACTTTTAATCTAACTTGCACCTTCCTAGTGCTTGATAGTGTAGCCCTTTTCACAGAAATAGATTCAAAAGGCATAGAAAGTTAATTGTTCTTTGTACATGTGAGATCATAAGCAATTACTGTATTGAGTCATTCAGAAACTCAAATTAGCGTTGATCAACATTGTAGGAGCTTTCTTCCATGGAAATTGGGGCCAAACTAGAGATTTTCACACCATAGTAGTCTGGCACACTAGACCAGATGTGCCACTTTTTCCATAACTTACTTCTACTATGCCTATGACAACCCTAATTCCATGTCAGCTAGAATTAAAATCATGCTCTGAAAAATTAGAGGCAATTTTATGTGCCCATATCACAACATTTCGTTTTTTCTTAAAACACATATTTGCCGTTATCTGGCTGTTGAATCGAGTTGAGTTTCAACTAGATCACTTAAGTAAAAATATCTGTTCCTCCTCCTCACTTATGATTTTAAAAATGAAGTTCCTGTGAAAATTCTTTCATCAGTACTAAGAGTTTAAAGACATTCCACTAATTTAAAGTTAGCTACGAATTTAAATATTTCCCTTTTCCCATAAATCCAACTCGGGTTCCACAATATAACTGATGTGGCTTCTCCGTTTATGTGCACTATAATGTTAACGCTGTTTCATGCAAGCGACCAAATCTCGAACGACCAGAAATGTTTTTGCAGACTTTCGGAATACTATTCACAGCCACCAATTAACGCAAATAAACGCACTCCGATTTAAGATCTTGCACCAACTATATGTATACATTTACATTTTATAGTTTATACAGACAAATGTTACACTATCGGTATCTTTCAAACTCACCGAACAATCGGTGTCAGTGAAATTGCTCAGGTTTAACCAGCTCAAGTGTTACTTTCCGAAGTATTTTAACTGCAATGCCTATCACGCAGACACAAGCAGGCGTAGCTGTATATCGCAGAACGTGTCAACTCCCTATTCCAAAACGACGTGTCCTACATACACGAACAGAACGTGAGAGACGTGGCCAGGATGGATCCTCTGCAAGTCCACGGGTACATACCAATTTCTTCAAACTAACAAACATTTGGATCAAACGAGGGTCAAAATTTAAACCTCTAGCATCGGGTTCATTCCAACCGTGAAATGCACCTTTAAACATTAAGATGTCGAATATTTTACTCAAATGTGAATCCAGAGCTTCAGAAAACTTCCCGGCACCGCCAAAACCTCTCCGTTCAAAAACAAGGTAGCAACTTTTGACTGGGCAACGTGTTACAGTAGTTCCATTGACCGGATCGACACCGCCGATTCGCAATCCACTTTCAAGTCATACCTGAACGTAATCGGTGGCACGACGAAATGACATCCCCATTTCAAATCTTATCCCTGTCATCAGGATATCTGCACACCAAACAGCAGGCAACAAACACCGAGTCCCACAAACCTCGATCCCTCCCGCCACGTTCAGCCAAACCACTTAAATACAAATTATTTAAATGAAGTTGGTGAAAGTGATTTTGGACAAATCTGCTTTTTATTTTCTGAATATAGGTCCATGACAGCTCTGCACTTGCAGCCATGTCACCTGTCCTTCATTTATGACCAATATTAAACTCTTATTCAATAACAGTTTAGCAAATAATTCCCTACTACTCCAATAACAAAATTCCAGTTCCCCAAATAAATTATCACTGGGTTAACAAAAAAAAATTTGGCTGAGTTCTGAAATTTTACAAAGTGAGAGGTTCAGTGAAATTTATTAACAAGTTGATTGGGCAGCTGTTGAATGCAGCATTTCAGAAATACTGAGAGTTAATGCAGAAACAAAGGCATAAAAATAAGCGAAATTGAAGTTCGTATAATGAACAAAATGACCTCCTAAATGAATAAAAACTCTTGGAAGGTGAGGATAGACTGGACAAGGGAGTCCACAATGTGAGTTACATATAGGTAAAGAGAAAACAATTTGGTGTCCTGGAGAAGACAACCATGATCAGCTCATCTGGCAATAAAGAAACTGCAGATCCAAGAGATCAGAAATAAAAACTGGAAAGGTCAGGAATACTCAGTAGGTTAATCAGCACGTGACAAAAGCAGCAAAGCTAATGCATTCTGGCATCTTCCCCCTTACTTTCCAGTCCTGATGAAGGCTCGCAGACTGCAACCTTGACTGCTTACTCATTTCCACATGCTGCCTGACACAACATAGAACAGTACAGCACAGGACAGGAACAAGCCATTCACCCCACAATGTTCTGCTGACCAGCTAAAAAGCAAATCAGAAGATCTAAACACTAATCCCTCCTAACTCAACAGTGTCAATATTCCACCATCTTCCTTACATCCATTGCCAATCCAAATGGCTCCTAAAAACCTCTAATGTATTTGCCTGTACCATCATACCAGCAGTGCATTCCAGGTATCCACAACTCTGAGTAAAAAAAAACTTATTCCTCACATCCTCTTGAACCTACCCCCCTCACCTTCAATTCATACCCTCTGGTGTTAGGCATTTCAACCCTGGGAAACAGATACTCGCTGTCTATTCTATCTATGTCCTCAATCTTACAAACTTCTATCAGATCTGCCCTCAGCCTCTAGTGCTCCAGAGAAAACAGCCCAAGTTTATCCAGCCTCTCATGATATCACATGTCGAAACCAGGCTGCATCCTGGTAAACTTCTTCTGCCCCCTCTCCAAAGTCTCAACATCCTTTCTATAGTGGGGTGAGCGGAATAGTGTGCAATACTCCAGATATGGCCTAAAAAGTTTTAAAAAGTTGCAACAGAACCTCTTGACTTTGGAACTCAATGCCTCGACTAATAAAAGCAAGCATTCCATCAGCCTTCTTAACCACCTTATCATCCTGTGTAGCCACTTTGAAGGAGCTATGAACTTGGATCCCAAGATCTCTCTGCACAGCAACACTGTTAAGGATCTTGCCCTTTAAAAGTGTACTGTCTCCTAGCACTTGCCTTATGGTTGGGAGTGCAACACCTCATTTATCTGGGTTAACATTCCATCTGCCACTTCTCTGCTCATAATTGTAACTGATCTATATTGCACCGTATTTTTACTCACCAACCCATCTCCATTTTCATCTGGGTCATTTATATACATCACAAACAGCAGAGATTCCAGCACAGATCCCTGTGGAACTCCACTAATTACATACCTCCAGCTTAAATAAGTCCCTTCAACCACTACATTGTCTTCTATGTGCAAGCCTCGTTCTCAATCCAAACAGCTAATTTGCTGTGAACCCCATACATCTTAACCTTCTGGATTAGGCTCCCATGAGCAACTTTGTCAACTGCCTTACTGATGGCCTTACATTCACTGCCCTACCCTCATTCAATCTCTTGTCAACCTGTCAAGAACTCAATCAGAATCAGGTTTATCACCACTGGCATGTGACATGAAATTTGTTAACTTAGCAGCAGTTCAATGCAATACATAATCTAGCAGAGAAAAAAAATTAATAAAATCTATTACATATATTGAATAATTATTTAAAGTAAAAACAGAAATACTGTATATTAAAAAAGTGAGGTAGTGTCCAAAGCTTCAAAGTCTATTCAGGAATCGGATAGCAGAGGGGAAGAAGCTGTTCCTGAATCGCTGAGTGTAAGACACAACCTGCCCCACACAAAGCAATGCTATGCCGACTCTCCCTAATTATTTCAAAGTAAAATTTATCAGTCACCACATCACCACATAAAATCATGAGATTCTTTTTCTGCAGGCATACTTAGCAAATCTATAGAACAGTAACTGTAAACAGTATCAATGGACAAACCGCATAAATGCAGAAATAAATAGCAATAAATAACAAGCAATAAATAACAAGCATGAAATAACAAGCATGAAATAACAAGCATGAAATAACAGTACAACTGAGTGTAGCTATCCCCTTTTGCCCAAAAGCCTGATAGTTGAGGGGTAGTAACTGTTCTTGAACCTGGTGGTGTGAGTCCTGAGGCTCTTGTATCTTCTACCTGATGATAGTAGTGAGAAAAGAGCATGGCCTGGGTAGTGAGGATCTTTGATGATTGATGCTGCTTTTCTATGGCAACATTTCATGTAGATGTGCTCAATGGTTGGGAGGGCTCTAACTGTGATGTACTAGGCCAAATTCATTACCTCTTTCTAGGATTTTCCACTCAAAGGCATTAGTGTTCCCATACCAGGCCATAATACAGCCAGTCAGCACACTTTCTACAACACATCTATAGAAGTTTGCCAAGGTTTTTGATGACATGCCGAACCTCCACAGACTCCTGAGGAAGTAAAGGTGCTGCCATGCTTTCTTTGCAATTATATTTACATTATTGGTCCAGGACAGGTCCTCAGATAGTGACACCCAGGAATTTAAAGTTACTGACCCTCTCCACCTCTGATCCACCTATGGTTACTGGCTCATGGACCTCTGTAGACTTCAGGAGAAAGAAACCAATCAGTTACTTGTTCTAATTGACATTGAGTGAGAGGTTGTTGTTATTATACCACTCAGCCAAGTTTTCAAACTCCCTCCTTTATGCTGACTCATCAACCCCTTTGATACAACCAACAGTGACATCAGCAAACTTGTACATGTTGGAGCCACACATTCATGGGTGTAAAGCAGGTAGAGCAGGGAACATTCTCCCTTGTTCCCTTCTTAAACAGAAGTACAACATTAGCCACTCCTCAGTCCTCTGGGACCTCACCTGGCTAGAAAACATGAAGATACTGGGTCAAGGCCCCAGCTCCTCCAATAACATGAAGTAAATCCCATCAGGCCCTGGGGATTCATCCACCTTAACATTCATTAGGAGACCCAACACTTCTTAATCCTTGACCTCTAAACCCCCCAACATATTTATACACTCAGTACTGATCTCCTGGTCCTCCACATCCTTTCCCCTTGGTAAATACTGAAGCAAAGTACTCATTATGTACCTCTCACATTCTCCACATCCAAACAAATGGGTTCCCCCTTTATCCTCGAGTGGTCCAATCCTCTCCCCAGTTATCCTTTTACTCTTGATGCATATATAGAATACCTTGGGATTCACCTTAATCCTACTTGCCAAAGACTTTTCATTGCCCCTCCTGGCTTTCCTAATTCCCTTTAGTTCTTTTCTGACTTCTTTATACTCCTCACCCACTTCATTTGATTCTGACTCCCAAAGCTTTACACACTTTTCCTTGAAAAAAAAAATTCATTGCCACTCTAGAGATCAAGGTTCTCTTATCTTTCCATCCTGCCCTTCCAACAGGAACATGCCTTCCCTGTACTATGTGCAATTGATCTTTAAATATCCTCCACATGTCTGATGTGGACTTGCCAGAGGAAAAAAAAGTGTTCCCACAATTAACTCTTCTCAGTCCCTGCCAAATGCCCTCGTAATTTGCCCTACTCAGATTTAAAACTCTCCCACAAGGCCCATTCCTATGCTCATCTTTAGCTATCCTGAAAGTTAAGGAGCTGTAGTCACTGTTCCCAAACTGCTCACCCACTGGTCAGTCACTTGGCCAAGCTCATTATCCAAACACCAGATCCAGTACGGCTCCTCCTCTCATTGACCATCCATATTGAGTTAAGAACAGTTCCGCCCCATCTAAACCCCTTACCCTAATAGTTCCTCCAACATTGTGCTTCAGATTGATGATGCTTATTAGAACTGGAAAAGTGGGAAAATTCCTTTTCAGTCAATACTGGCACAGCAAATCAGACCAAAATGAGGCGATGGATGTTTTGCGAGGCAGATAGTGTTACGTTTCTCCTGATGTTTATGATTCTCTGTGTGCTACAAAGATCATGAAAGCTCTTTTTCACTTTTAGCAGTCATGGGCTCCACAAGCTAGGGACAATTAATACTCCTTCCCCCCCCCAATGGCTTTGTGAACATCATATTACTGTTTCCTTTGTCACCATCTGATGAGCAGAGCATCTGTGAGGAAATGTGGCCTGCCCACTAAGAGCCAACAATAAGCTCCATTTAGAAATATGAGTACTTTAGAAGCATTACAGGTGCTGTACATGGAAAAACCATTATAATTACAAAAAGGAGCACTGAAGTATCCACAGGCAAGGACACAACATTAGTGCCCAATACCACAATCCCAATGTGTGGGTGGGGGAGAACTGTGATTGTGAGAATGACTGCAGACAACTAATGAAATGCTATAAGTGCTAAATACAAAAACTATTGCAAATGTTATAAACAAGAGCACGACAGATGATGGTGATTATTCTAAATATTTAAACTCAATTGCTGCACTTTAATTTACTATTTGTCTAAGTAAAACCCTTCAATCATTGTGAAACCGCAATCATTGTGAAACCGCAATTGTGTTTAACCCACGATTCAAGTAAAAACACGCTACTTGCATTCAATGCATAGTTTCTTAGGGTGCGTTTCTTACCTACAAGATTCATTTTACATTGATTTTCATAGAGCTAATCACTTCAGATGCATTTTCTTTACAGGCTAGGTTACCAGAACAACTCAGACACAAAATTATCTAACAATAGCAAGCTGAGCTGGCAATTACTTTCAATCACAATGATATTTGAAGAGGCTGCCAAATCTTTGATTTTGAATATTAAAATAATTCAGCTCTTGTACTGCAAACAAGTTCAATACTAGGTACTTTTCACAGGTACTGACATTTTAAAAATTAATAATTTGTTGCTCAGTAGGACAGAAATTAACAAATTTTACAACATATGTTGGTGATATTACATCTGATTCTGATTAACTAGAATATCTGGACCACAGCCGACTTTAAATAGGCATAAAGGTTCAAGTTCATGAGAACAATATCAAAAGACTAAAAACAGGAAATAGTGTTTATAGCATCTATTCAAATTATAACTAGAAGTTTGAAGAATTGTATAATACATTTGCCTTAAACACTATTATTGTTTTAGAGATTTTCAAAACATTTTTCCTTACAGCATGACAATTTATCTTTTATTGGAAGAATCTTAAAACAAGTCTGTAGGAATAAACATTTCATTACTTCACCATGAGCTGCACCTTGTACCAATGGACAGAGTGGTCCATACTCCATTATAGTCAATGGCTAGCAAATGAAATTAGAATCTGATTATAGAACATACTAATATTGCATGGTATTTCATGCCCTACTAGTTAAATTCTGTCTAGTGTGCCTTCTGAAATTGATCACTGATGACTGTCGTATTGAAACTACCAAGTATGGTGTTCTCATCAGGTCACAAAACCACCAAATGATCTTTTATGGTGTACTGACAAGTGATCATATGGACAGAAACAAACATTAAAAAAACAACTTAAAACAGCAGCGTAGACAGCTACAACAGGGAGACAGGTCTAGATGTTCAATAACCATTGTTTTTCCTCCTAGCATTTTGCAAACGAGTATTGACTTTTCTTAGAATAACACCCATTCTGGAGTCATTTTACATCATTGGAAACACAACTGAGTATTTTGACATGGAACAAGCTTCCGCATACTTGATGTATTTCTCTACTGGAGCCACACTTTTAAGGTCATTGTTATGCAACATTTATTTGCAAGATTGGTGGGCATGGACCTTTTCTCCCCCCACATCCCCCCCAAAAAACTGCCCACTTATCATGGGTTATTCAGATTTTTCATAGCCACATTTTTTCCCTGCAGCTGCCTAGTTTAAAGTGCTATTTAGAAAACTTAAGGCTGGATGCTCATTCCATTAGCTACGACTAAATAACACCATTAAGACTAGAGTTCCTCTTCCATTTGAGAATTTGGAAAATATTCACAAATGGATACATGCAATGCAGCTACAAGATTTGAAACCAGGCCAGATACAGACATGGACTGGAACCCCAAGGGAATTAAAAGGTTCACAAGTCTCCTTTCACCTCTAGAATCTACAGGGATCTACACAATTACAATATCCCTGAAAAGGGATGTCACCAAAATGCCAAGATTTACAAATGGCATTCAGAGAGATCCAAGACTAGTGGCTTTAAGTGCAGCCTTACACCCATGCCTGGATTGTTTGGCCAATCAATGTCAAGGTTACCATCATATTCAACTTTCTCATTTTTGGAAATGCTCCAGACAGCTGACCTTTGAAGTCGGTTGCTCATTGTAACATGATTCGGATCACTAATGCACTACAGACTAGGAGAAGCACTTTCCTCAAACTGTTTTCCACCACAGAAAATAGAAAATCTTTATTAGATTTGTATAAAAAGTCTACTCAAACCAGACATAGGATGCTCAATATCAAGTAAGGAAAGCAAGAGCAGAATCTTGTAATCAAGGTTGCATTTATAGGTTCTCTCTCAATAGGAGAGATACTATTAGGTATCACTAACATCAAAGTGCCTGCCATTTTCCAAACAAAAGGTCTCAAGAATGATGAAACACTGGAATTAATGCTATTGTGGCAACTTGCAGTTCTTTGAATTGCAGGATTTGATCTCAGAAGTATTTATTCCAACGCCAAGGGATCAGACACAGTGGCATGGGTTTCTTACGGAACAACAAAAGCCTTAAGTGTCACTTACTTCTGTAGTAATAACTGGAGCTTCATGGACATAGTTATCAATGTGCAAACAATGCATGACCATTCCTGATGGAAACCTCACCTCATCATTGGACAGAAGCCAAGTACCAAGACTTAGTACACAAATGACTGTAGTTAAATTTCAGTGCCTCATGTAATGGAAGACCTCCACCCAATCAACAGGCACTGGGCAGACATCAACCACAGAGCTACCTTCAAAAGCAAGAACATTTTCTTACCGTCATTATGATGAATACCTAATGCCAATGCAACATGGAGATTAACCATACTCAATGACCAAATCAGATATTTTGAATTCGAAGGAACTGCAGTACAGGTAATGCAGCCACACATTCTCTTGCACAGTTTGTTTCAGAGTTTCATGATTATACTATGCTCCATCAGCATTAAGAAAACTGAAGAAAGCTTGCGTCACAGAATACAGAAGCATGCAATTGTGCTGGATGGCCATGATGAACTTTTCCCCAGAAGGACTAGTTTCGAAGTGCTGCAGCCCACCAGGAGTAATGACAAACTTAGAAGATGGAAACTGAACTTACAAGGGTGGAACAAGAGAGCTTTTGTTTAGAAATCTCAATGTTCTGGAGTGAAAACTAGATTTTCTAACTCTGCTATGTTATTAGACCTCTCACTGAACTGGACAGGCAATTGAGTACAGAATGCTGTTTTAAATAGGTCACATTACTATCACAAACCAACTCCATCTGCTCCCTGATAATTGCATTGTGGTCCCACAAGGCATCACTGTTGCTGAATAGCAGTGGAGAGAGCTAACACTGGTTTATAACAAGATCTAAAAGGAATGGCCCATAAATGCACTGAGAGAGGAATTTTAAATGACCATGGTCTGGGCACTCATTGAAGTAGAAATCTACACCATCAGCCACCATGTCAACATGTTAACAGTGGTTGTTAGAAATCTATGCATCACCTCCAGAACACAAGTGATGCAGACCTGGCTACAATTTTTATTACAATGTACTAGTGAACTTCTCTATCATTCATCATCTCCTATGAATTGCCTGACAAAGTGCTGAGTATTTTACTTTATACTCTCAGTGGCATCTTTATTTTTATTTTAGAGATACAGTGAGGAACAAGCCCTTCTGGCTCAACAGCGCCTGTAAATCGCAGCACCCAGCAACCCACCTAGTTAACACTAGTCTAATCACAGGACAATTTACAACGATGTATTAGCTAGTATGTCATTTACTGTAGGAGTATCCTGAGGAAATACATGTGTTTCACAGGGAGAACATACAAACTCCTTACAGATGGTACTGGAATTGAACTTCAAACTCCAGAATGCACTGAGCTGTAATAGTGTCACACCAACCATCATGTATATTATAGTTACCTCATATTTACACTGAAAATAGTGGTGTACTAGTTTTCAAGCCTCAGTCTTTTATTGCCTCTTCGAAATGCTTCATGCTCTGGAGTGTTTCAAGTCTAAACAGATTCTTACAAATCCAAGCACATCCTCCATCCAAATTCAGAAGTTCCATTGCTGTGCGACATAACACTTTCCTTTGCATATTGCCTGCAGCATCACCAGGTGTTTCAATAAAAAGAATGCACTCTGCAGTAGTCAAAGGTCTTAGATAGGTTGACTTTGGGAAATTAAATTCCAGACAAGTATTGCATTACCACACAGATGTCACAAAACTAAAACAAAATCATATCAGTTATAAAATTTGTGAAGTGATTCATTTGAGGAATAAAACTTGTAGTGTCCGCCTGTATCAACTGCACAATAAAAAGACCTTAAAGTTTTTCCAATGGTAAGATTACCACTCTAATCTCTTTAGTTAATATTAAGTTGTAAACAAAGGTCTTGCATTTTATTCATAATCTTCACGTTCTGTAAACACAAACCTCCAGTATGGAGCAGTCTGAAAAGGTTTGAAAAAACATTTTATTGGAATAAACACATAGGAAGCAAAAATAAATAACTAAAACTGCTCTGAGGAACTCTGAACCAGGCAGCATCTGTAGAAAGAAACTGACACTCAAATACGGCAAGTTGAGACCCCTCAGGAAGTTGTGGCTGAACAAGCTATTGAACATTCCCCAGACACCGGTGTCTTTAAATATAAGGCTATATATAAAGTTATAAAATCCAATCCTTAACCCCGAACCAAACACAAATGTTTTAGTGTACATGAAGTAGTAAGATGCTTAGGATTAAAAAAATACTAATAAACTGTACAATGAACACTGCAGATTAACTACATACAGGAGCAACAAAAAAAAACTGTTACAAATGGTATATTTACTGAATGACCTTCCCCACGTCCACCTTTGCAAAAAATACCAAATAAAATGGAGTGGAGTGTAGAAAGGAATTAGACAAAGTCCCATAAATAGTCTGTTGCAAAAGATTAAAGCATATGGGATCAAGATGGGCCTGTTAATTGGCTTGGTGTTAAGAGGTAAACTATTGTACTAGCAGTATGTTTTTCTGACTGGAAGCCTGAGACCAGAGGTGTACCAAAGGAACCAGTGCTGGGGCCTTTGTTGTTAGTGATATACACTCAGTAGCCACTATGTTAGATACAGGAATGGAATCTGATAGTCTTACATTGATATAGACCATCCACTTCAAAGTTCGATACGTTGTGCGTTCAGAGATGTTCTTCTGCACACAGTTGTTGCAACATGTGGTTGTGTTATTCTCACCATCCTGTCAGCTTGAACCAGTCTGGCCATTCTCCTCTCTCTCATTAACAAGGTTTTTCACCCACAGAACTGCTACTCACTGGATTTTTTTTTTTTTTTTGTTTTTCCACACCATTCTCTGTAAACTCTAGAGGCTGTTGTGCGTGAAAATCCCAGCAGCTTCTGATACATGCAACTTACCCCATCTGACATCAACAACCATTCCACAGTCACTGAGATCCCCATTCTGATGTTTGGTCTCAACAACTGAACCTCTTGACCATGTCTGCATGCCTTTAAACACTGAATTGCTGCTACATGATTGGCTGATTAGATATTTGCATTAAGGTGTACCTAATAAAGTGGCCACCAAGTGTGTATTACTGACCTGGACATGAATGTAGGATGGACAATTTAAGTTTATGGATGACATGAAAAGTAGTAATGTTGTGGATAGGAGGAAGGTGATCCAAGGCCTCAAAAAGATAGATCAAATGGAAAGCTGAGCAGATCACTGACAGGTAGAATTCAATCTTGACGACTATGAAGCAAGATTTCCAGAACAAGGTTAGGTGCAGGAGTTGAGTGGGCGAAGTGGTCCCGATCTTCCAAGCAGAGCATTGCCTTTATCAGAGCTGGGGAGCAGCCAATACCCACCAAAAGAACATCTGCAGGCATTCTGACCTCTGCAAGGGACTGGCAGCTGTTGGTGGACCTCAAATGGCAGCTGAGGTTCCCTAACCACATCGCAGCCACCACCCTGCAACCAGACATTGTCCTAGTGTCCGAGTCTACTAAACAAGTGGTGCTGCTGGAGCTGACAGTCCCATGGGAAGATTGCTTGGAAGAAGCTTTTGAAAGGAAGCTCTCCAAGTACACAGGACTGGTCAGCAACTGTCAGCAGGCTGGATGGAGAGCGAGGTGTCTCCCAGTGGAGGTTGGTTGTAGGGGATTTGCAGCCTGTTCCTTAGTTAGAGCCTTCAGCAATTTTGGCATCGAAGGAGAGAGGAAGAGGAGAGCCATCCGCAGTACCACCGATGCGGCAGAGAGGGCCTCAAGATGGCTGTGGCTCAAAAGAGGGGAGCCATGGAGTCATAAGCAGCTAGCCATCTGGACACAAGCTGGGGTCTGATCAACCCCAACTGGGTCACCTGGAGGAGGGTGCATGATGTTGAAAGACCCGAAACACCCGATGATTCCAGGAACATGACTGAAGATGTGTCCAGAAGCATCAGTAGATGTATGTACACAGGACCGATAAAGAAAACGGTAAGCTACTAAAGGGATGTTGATGATCAGAGGGACCTTGAGATTCAAGTCCATGGTAAATGGGCATGGAAACAGTAAATAAGAGTAGTGAAGAAAACATGTCATGCTTGCCTTCATAGGTCAGGGCATAGACTATAAAGTTTGGGAAGTTATGTTGCAACTCTAAAATCATGGTTAGGCAGCACTTGAATACCATGTGTAGATATGGCCACCATATTACAAAAGGATGTGATTTTCACTGGAGAGGGGGGCAGAAGAGACTCACCAGGATGTTGCCTGGATTGGTTTTTGCCCGGATTGGCTTTTGCCCCTCTCCCTTCTCAGAGCAGAGTGACATTGGATTAAATCAGATCACTGATTTTGTGATTGCTAGTGTATGAGGTGCACTTGGCATTAAGGCAAATAAAGCAGGGTTCATAAAGCACGGAAGGGAATCTTGTGATTTGAGTATGGGTACAGGTTACAAGAGCCTCACACTTGGTCCGCCATTCAATAAGAAAATGGCTAAATATGAGTGTTCAAGGACTGTTTATAAATAAATATTCAGGGGAAAAAAAAAGTCAAAAAGCAAGCTACTGAAGAATGATTAACAGAATCAAAGAACAATTTCCCCAGGGGAACAGTGATGGTATCAGGCTTTTGAGCTTGTGCAGCCAAATGAAAAACAGCTTCCATAACATCCAGCAGGAGGTAATGTGCAACCACAGGACTGAGCAGTCTGGCAACACATGGGACAGATGATGTCACTAGTACCCAGTAACAACTTGCATCCACCATGGCAGCAAGATGCACCCTTCAGCCCCACGTTAGAACTGCTCAGCACTCACGTTAACCCGCCCAATAGCAGACCTCAGATGCACCTTCTGCACACCAGGAACAGGCAATTAATTGCTGCAAGAACAGATGTTCACACCAGCTTTCAAGCTCAGCAGCCGGGAGCTCAAGTGGATATCTTGACTAGAGTACACACCTCTGTGTTGGACTAGATAACCAGGAGCATTCTTGATAAATCAGTGCTCTTCAGTACAGCACAGTCTATATAGAAGAAAGCAAGGGTAGTTGAAATCAAGATCATATCAACCACCATCTTACTGAGTGTTAGAACATCTTTGAGTACCTCAATGCCTGCTCCTATTTTCAAGTCACACAAGATTATTTTTGTGCACTGTGCCAATCACAAAAACTGATCTGATTTAAACAATTTCCCCCACAGTAAATGAAGGTAACTTCAAGTAGTTGCAGGTTATGCTTCAGAACACCAAAAAAATTAAAAAGGACCAGGCCTGATAATTTGTGTATTTTATTTTATAAGTGGTGAATCAGCTGAACACATGCTGTTGACAATGAAACATACAATTCCGTACACCTTCCTTTTCCAAGGCAATCTTTCATTCATCTGTCTTCTTATGCATGTGAAATCAATCCACATTCCCTAGAAGGTCAAAGTAATAAGTTTGACTGCAAAATAAATTGTGTGTAATATTACCACCAGTTCAAGCATACGCTGGGGATTCTAGCAGTTGTTCCATACTAAAGACTATTCCACAAACGAGATGGTCATGTTGCACCCTTATTTGGGTTATGATCAGCAGGAAAATTAGATAATTCAGATTATACAGAAACAGCTCCAGGTTTAATTCAAATGTCACCGCCTCTTACCATCCCTTCATATTCATCACTAAGAGGTGCTGGTTTACTCTGGAAATACTTTCACTGCTGCCTCCCATAATGTTCAAAATTCATTTACATGTTTAAAAAAAAAATCAAGTTTTCTGAGACCTACTCAATCAGCAATGTGCAAATTGACCTGGACCCTTTGTGGTCAAAATAATTCAGTGTAATATCTTCACAAGCAGTATTTAAATTTCACACCAATTCAATTTAAAATTTAAAATACATTTCACTTTCCTCTCAGGCAAGGGGAAAAAAAATCTACAGAACAGCTTGGATCAAAGACCAGAGTTCTTTGTGTTGATAGCCTTATAAATAACTTCACAAGTGTTTTTAAAATTACTTGGACCAGTTATGTCCCAGTCCCACAAACAATAAGGTCCTTTTTAAACACATTGCTGCAGCTATACAGATGTGTAACACAAGAAATAATATCAGAAGTACAACAGTAGCACACTGATAAAAATTATGCTCTCCTCCACCCCCCTCCCCCCCATGATCTTTTACAGTTTTGGCAACAGTAGAATAAGTTCACAGAAGTAATGGGGGGGAGGGGGAGGGAGGGAGGAAAGAGGGGGAAGAGAAAGAGAAAAGAATGTATGTCAAGCAACTACATAGGTTCCCTTGTTTGGTGAAACAAGATTATATTTGCAAATCTTGTTTTCCGTATTGAATACTCTAAAATTCTAACACCTCTTTACCAGAATCCACAAGAAAAAAATGACCCATGACAATTTAATCCATACATAAAAATAAGTTTATTAACCACTTCATATTTACTAGATGTCAAAGAGGAGTTGCCTCCCATGTTGTATTCAAGAGAAACTCACTTTTAACATTTTCTGATTACTTTCTTAGAATAATGTTCCCTAGTATCCAAGTCTTTCTAAATTCATTTTATTTTCTCTCTCCATTCAAATACCTTTTGCCAACAGGTCAGTTTTTACCTCATTTCCTCTTGAGTTTTAAACAGTTTCTTTCAACGTTAGCACCTATATCTAGCTATACTTATTCAATTCCAGTCATCTATCCTCCATTGTAATCACTGCTGTAAGAACTTACTCAAATCATACCTATGGCTGTATGTGAATGATCTTAGGCTGTCTTACTTCTGTACAAAATCACCTAGCCCCCCACCCCCCCAAAAAAAAACAACAGTGTGCACTTACCACCCTAAGTGCCCACACAGCTATTTTGTGTTCCACTACCAAGATCCTCCATTTACAATTTCTCACTGTTTAAAAATACAACTTTGTTATGCTTCTTGCCAACATGCTAAACATCACATTTGCCCAGTTTACTCCATCTATCAACCTTTTACTTTTGAAAACACCCCACCGCTCACTCAAACATTGTACTATCAGCAAACTTGTAGACATTATACTGTACACAGTTGAGCATGAGACTCATCCTAGTTACCCAGTAGTAGATCAACCTGAAAAAAAATCTTTCTATTCTGAGTGATTTCTGCATCTTAGCCAAACTATGTGACTCAATGTTTATTGTGTAGCAACCTTCAGAAAAGCATCTTCTGAATTGTAGACACAAATTATCTAGTGAGATTCCATCTTCTTCACTGATAATTATATCCCCAAAAATTAGAATTAACAAACATGATTTTTCCTCTTCAGAAAATTACAGTCAACGCAGTTTTATAAGGGTCCTGTTATGTGTTTTAGTCAGATTTCACCATTATGTTAATATTGTCAAACCAACTGTTTAAAATTTCCTACTTCTCTCCCTTCAATGATGCATTTGCTAACTTTCAATATCCTGGAAATGAGATAGAATCTAGAAAATTGTGACGGATCACCACTAATGCATCCACCCTCACTCTGCAACTAATTTTTTTAAGAAAACAGTAGGATGCAGGTTAGCACATCCATGGCATTTATCCAATTTTAGACCCACTGATTTGTCTACTACCTACCAGAATACATTCATTCTTTCTTTTTAAATCTTTTCATTAATTTCAACATCATACACATTACAAAAAATATGTACAGAGTGATTGGGATTGTATTAATTAATAAGAATTGTTATACAAGTATACAGTCAAGTAACACAGTTAGCAAACCTCCCAAAATCTCACAAATTAATAGAATATACAAGTACAAAAATACCATAAACAGAAAAAATATATCTCATTAGAAAAAAAACTAATCTACCCAAACTAAAAGGAAAAGAAAAAGGGCTATTATGATACCTCAGATAAAACGAATAGTGTTGCCAGAATTTATCTTCATTACCACTCGATTGAAGCTTCTGCAACAAATCTTGACAAAGATAAATGGAAAAATATGTTTAATGCTTCAACCTCATCTTTCTTACCCACTATAATTTCTCCTGTTATTAACATTTTTGTTATTCCCCCATTTACATTGTTATAGGTCTTGTAATTTTTAAAAAATATTTCTTGCTAATTTATTCTCAATCATTATTTCCATCAACATTTCAGGCATTTACTATTTCCTAAAACTCTCCTAGACTTCAGTCTTATATATTACACAACTACAAGCCTGACTTAATTGATTTTTATTTATTAAAATGACTTATTGCCAGCCAGTGTAGTGGCATCCACACTGGACTTTGAGGCAAGTGGTCCCGAGTTTGAGTCCGGCTGGCTCCTTGCACATTTTCCCATCAGTGCTGGGTTAAGGATCAAGCTAGCAACTCGGCTTTGCAAAAATAGCAAGACAAAAATGCTAAAGGAACAGCCAACTCTGCCTTTGAAGGTGGTGGTGAACCACTGCAAAGCCCATGGTGAAGGTATCCATACAATGTTGTTTGGCAAGTAGTTCTAGGATTTAAATCCAGCAACAATTTCAGAACAGCAATATTTTTGTATCTACTTTTGGTGCCAATGTCAGCTGCAGATTGTTGATCTACTTTGTACTTTGATTCTCTTAAACCAGTAGAAAGAGACATTGACCTGGCGTCACTCAGCCCCAATTTGGACATAAATACATTACCTTTCCTTCATCATATTGACTTACTTGTAGGCAGATTAAAAATGATTATGTACTAATTGCTTGACAAGCTTTTCTTATTTCTAAATTCTCTCAATCACTTTGCTGTTGTCAGGATACTGTCAATAATTGCAGCCAGTGCTCGGTCTCCACTTAGAATTCTGGCTCTGTTTTTCTGGGTTAAGATTATTTCTCTCTATTGATTTTCTGCCGTCTTTTATTATCACAGCCTCTCTGCACCAGTAGCACAAGTTTACCCTGCCCCCAATATCCCATTCCCTCCCCACCCTTTTTCATGGGAGAAACAAAGAGGCAACTACAGATTAAATAATGGAATTGATTATCAGGACTAAACTTGGAATTACCTCTTTAATTATAAAGCATTTATCATGGAATCGTAAGTTTTCCAACTGACATAGATCACTCCCAAGGTACCAAAGTGGAGACTGAATAGCCTTAAAACGGACCATTGCGGTTTCCAAGGCCTGGCAGACTCGGTCACGGGAAATTACAATCAAAGTAAATTATCAAAGTACATAGATGTCATTATATACAACTCTGAAATCCATTTTCTTGTGGCCATACTCAATAAGTCAACCATAATGGAACCAATGAAAGACCATGTCAACTGGGTGTACAATCAGTCTCCAAAAGACAAACTGTGCAAGTACAAAAAGAAAGAAAAATAATAAATAAGCAACAAGTACCGAAAACATGAGATTCACTAGACTATTGCTCAAAGCTTCAACCTGTACCCTCACACAAAGCAACATTTTTCAAAAATGAGAGATTTCAAATCTGAACGAAAAACTTCCAGATAAAAAATATTTATGATAGACAACTTAAACATGCCTAACTCTATATTCAGCTAATCATCACAGGCATACCATTTTGAAAAAGCAAAGTGGAGCATTTTTGGAGTGAAGAATCCTGCTGCTGAAAGGAGTTTGTATGTTCTGACCATAACTGCATGGGTTTCTTCCAAGTGGTCTGGTTTCCTTCCACTTACCAGAGAATACCAATTAGTAGATTAATTGATCACATGGGTGTAACTGGGTAGCTCAGCTCACTGGGCCAGAAGAGCCCATTACAGTGCTGCATCTCAAAATAGAATAGCTCAAATGATTTTCCCCTTTTCCAGTTTAGTATCACTGAGCTCTACTACAAAATCACTTCCATTTACAAAGCTCAAGTATAGGCCTTCCTCAGGTTACGAATGAGGGACCTATGGACAGTTCATACATACCAACAAGCTCTTGGGAGATTGACAGAATGAATTTACCAGCTACTTCTGTGGGGATGCAAGTATCTTTTTGGCATGGGAACAGAGCAGAGCACCTCAATGTGCTCTGTCCACCAATTTGAGTTACAACATCCAGGATTGAGTCAATCAGAACAAAGTGTTAAGTAAATTCTCTGCTTACTCAGAGTCAGTGAGGCCACCTGCTTGTCCCATGTCTGCTCACCCCTCCCATCACAGCTGTCTGTGGTTTTCTCCCACAAGCTGTCTTTGTTCATTACTGATTTGTGAACAATGCAGGTTATGAACAGTTCTCAGAAAAAGAACTCAGTCATGAGCTGGGAACTGCAAGTAACTGACACAGGAAAGGTGATGTTATATTCTTAGTGTGTGGATCAGTGTCATGCTAGCCAGTGTATTTAAGCTTTGGAATAATCATATGACTTCTGTATTGAAGAAAGTAAACCTTCGGTCATCTTCTCTGGATGAAAGGTAGCACAATACAAGGAGCCACACACAACATCAACAAAAAAAAAGTACCCTATCTGGCTGCGTCATTGTGTGATATGCAAACTGCAAGGCAACAGACCACAAGGGGACAGGAAAAACTGCTGAGGGGACCACCGAAGTCTCTCCCCCACCCTCATTTGTGGCATTTATCGGGAGCATGGCATATGAAGGGCCTGAAACAATCCCTACCACAATCTACTTGACCCACTGCTGTCAGGAAGGAGGTACTGTATATGAGAATCAGGACTGGAGGATTGCCAGATTAGGTAAATTTCTTCCCCCAGGCTGTGGGACCAATGAATACCCTGCCATTACCAAGGTGCTGTTTACCTGTGCTGCACACTCCACATGCATCTTGAATTACATTTTGTACATTTAGGGTAATACTTTGCTTTATGTTCTGTGTGTGAAATATGCATTGTCAATGCATCATGCAGAGGAATGTTGTTTTGTTTGGTTATACATATGTACAGTATGACAATAAACTTAAAAAATACAATAGCAATAGTAGCATTATCACAAATGCACAATAACTACAAAAAATATCACATCTGAGGATTTATGGACACAATTTAAACGAACAGGAAATACCTCTTTCAAGACAGTCTGTATCAACACACAAGGAGCATCTGGGGGGGCGGGGGGGGGGCCAAGACTCTTCATTAAGACTGAAATGAGGGCAGAAGCCAGATTAAAAGAATGAGGGGTGGTGAAGGGAAGACCAGAAGGTGGCATGTAATAGGTGAATCTAGATGAGGGTGAAGGAGGGGTTCCAAAAGAGAAATAATGCGAGAAGCTCAGAGCAGATAAAGCAGGCAAGGCAAAGTGCCAGAGGAATCTGATTATTCTGACTATCTGATAAGAAGGAATGCAGACTGTGGAATAAAGATAAGGCAGGGTATCAGAGGAAGTGTGTTGATTCAGATACGCAACTGCTCTGACCCCCCCCCCCCCACCTCCACTCCTTTCAAGTACCCATATGACATTAAACCTCAGCGCTCCAAGCTACAGAAAGAACAAACATTGTTGTTGACTCATCCTTACTGGACGTGCGATACAAAGTCAAAGTGAATTATCAAAGTTCATATGTCATCATATACTACCTTGAGATTTATTTTCTTGCAGGCAATTTCAGGAAAATAAAGAAATACAATAGAATTTATGAAAAACTAAAACTATGTGCAAAAGACAAGAGATTGTGAAAATAAATAAATACTGAGAACACAAGTTGTAGAAAGTGAGTCTGTAGGTTGTAGAACCAGTTCAGTGTTTAGTTGAGTGAAGTTATCCATGGTGGTTAGGAGACTGATGTTTGTAGGCCAACAACTCTTTCTGAACAAAGCAGCAACTACTATCAAGGATCCCCAAAATCCAGGCCATGCTCTCGACTCACTGCTGCCATCAGGATGCAGGCACAGGAACCTTTATTACTCTTCAACCATCAGGCTCATGGGAGAGTATGGATAACTTCACTCACCTCAACAGTGAACTGATTCCACAACATATGGACTCGCTTTCAAGGACCCTACAACTCATGTTGTCAGTATTATTTGTTTTGCATTTAATGTTACTGTTATTTGCAGTTTGTCTTTTGCACATCGGTTGCTTGTCAGTTTTAGGAGTGGTTTTTTTGTTGATTCCATTGTACTTCTTAGTTCTACCATGAATGCCTGCAAGAAAATCATTCTCAGAGCAGTAAATAGTGTCATATACTGCACATACTTGGATAATAAATTTACTTTGAACAATGATAGAGATATAAACTCAATAACTATCATTTCACTATACTTCCTCAATTATAGAAGGCTCAAGTAAATTTTGGAAGAGACTAACACTGCTACTTAAGAAAGTGGCGGGAAAGAAAACAGGAACTACAGTATATGTCACATTGGTTAACACCAATTGCCAGAAATAAAAACCATAAAAAAGTGAGTAGAGGGGACAATAGTTCAAAGCAAACGGGAGTGGGATGATGGGCAGATGGAACCAGGTATTACATATTCACAAGAAACAATGTACAGAAAACTCTGACCACTACAAAATTCTACATGTAAAACCTCTTTCAAAACCTGTAAACATTGAGAAGAAAATTCTCAATGTTTCAATCTCAACAAGATACAACTTGAGGACAAGTTTAAAGTGTCAGTTAATTTTTAATGACAGGCTCAGTGAACTTTGGTTTCTTGACATGTCTGGTCAGTTTTATAGTTACTTTGATCATACATGTATTACAATACTGAACGATTGCTTTCAACCTCAAGTGCTGATTGTCAGTCCCATTTGACGACTGAAGTGTCCACAATGATTATGCAGGTAGGTTTGCAAAAAAATTAATGGAATTCTTATCACAAACAACAGTCCTTCTACAGCTGGAGCTACGTCATTCTGAAAGTTTACAACGAGTGCTTTCAGAGGCAAATCTTCCGAAAACGAGCCCCTCTATAAATTAGTTATGATAACATCGTTTTAACAATTGATAAAAATACCAAAGGTTAATTAAGAAAATAAAGCCAATCACAGGTTTTTCAATTATTACATGCTGAATTAAGTTATCTTATTCAAGATGTGATAGTCAGATTATACAAGCCGCAATAACTTTCTGATAGCCCCTCACAGGAAGATTCACATTTACAATGTAATAGATTAACTTAAAAAAGCAGCAAATTGAAGATTAGAGAGATTATTGTCCTTTTGTTGACATATCAATTATGCTTCTTTCAGCAGCAAGTTTCTTTTCCCTTGTTATGCCCCTTGCAAGCTCCAGTGGTGAATTGATCATTTCTTTATAACTGGTTCAGGGGTAATGCACTGAATAATAACCTTGTGTTATTATAGCCCCAGTGCTTTCAGACACCAGAAAGCTAAAATTCCAGTTCCTGCAATTTTAAGTATACAACTTCAAAATTAAAAAGTGTACACCCAAATAGTCAGCTTTCAGATTTATTTTTCCCCCTTAGAGGGACCTTTCCTCCAATACAAAATCAGCTCATTATTAACAATCAGCGTTTAGTTTATTTGTTCTTCCCTACATAACAAAGCAGCACATCACTAAACACAAAAATCGCTGGACAACAAAGTTTGGGCAAATTGGCTATTTCAAATAACTTCCATCCATATGACCAACCCAAAGGCAGAAGTCCAGTGGGTAGTGCAATACTGTCTACTTGCCTGACTGGATGTAACTGCAGCACATACATTAAGGAGTTCTTCTTACAAACATTTATCCACTACCCTAAACATCTATCGCAGGAAAACAACACAATCTAATGCAACAACTCAACAACGCTACTTCAGATCTGCAACTCCAGCATTTAGAAATAAAATGCCATGGACAGCTCAATCTGCAGGGTTGTCTAGCCACACAAAAGTTCCTGTGTAACTGAGAGCAATACTCTCAGATTCTATTTAATGCCATAACCCTCCCAAATGCAGGAGGAGAGAGAAGCAGCGCGCCACGCGTGCGCAGCCCTCCGATGAAAAATGATATCGTATCTGTTAAATAGGGGCCGTGGACAATTCTGATTTGATGGAGATGGATGTGAAAGCACAGAGGAACATATGGAAAAATTTCTGAAACGCTCGTTCACTGCTGTTGTTACTGCGCAGTCGGGAATCTTTCAGAGGGAAGGCCTCAAAATCCCCGGCTTTGCCTGCTGTTGGTGACTGAGAAGGAGGTCGAATCGTTCGGATAGAGATGGCGCTCAGTACCCAGTATCGGAGAGCTGATCAGAGCTTGATGTTTTCGGATGACTCAGAGTCGGACCGTGGTCGTTATGGCAGGGAGAGCTTTTCTTCCTTCTCTCCGTCTGTGTGAGATATGGGGCATCTGAGAGACTTTGAACTTTACTGTGCTCATGGACTTCTTCATCAAGTTATGGTATTGTTGCACTGTTGTAACTATGTTATAATTATGTGGTTTTGTTAGTTTTTTTTCCAGTCTTGGTCTGTCCTGTGTTTTGTGATATCACACCGGAGGAAATATTGTATCATTTCTTAATGCATGTATTACTAAATGACAATAAAAGAGGACTGCTTGTCTTCATAATCTAAAAATCCCATAGTACATGAGGATGGAAACCAGAAGGATTATGAACTTATACGGTATGGAAACAAGCCTTTCAGCCCAAACTCATCCATTATCGAAGAAACCCTTGAGCATTTGTATTAATCCTCAAGCTGCGTACACGTTGCATTACAATTTAATTTTTCCTACTGAATATACTACATACTCATTATTTACTATGCAAACAAAACAGACATTGGATAATATTTTGACTCATTATCATACCGCACAGAAATGTGCCCTTTCAACTGGGGTGTCCATCTCTGTTAATCCCATCTGCCTACTCTATGCCTTTCCTGTCCAAGTACCTGTCCAAATGTCTTGTAACTATTGTGTAACACATACAAAATGCTGGAAGAATGCAGCAGGTCAGGCAGCAGCTACGGAAAGAATAAACAACCAATGCATTGGGCCAAGAAACTTCATCAGCACTGGAAAAGAATGGGGAAGAAGGCAGGTTCTGCATCTACCACCTCCTCAGGAGTTTGTTCCAAACAACCGCAACCCTGTGGCATTCGTCAGATCTCCAAATCCTGTGTTCCCATATTCTATCCTGAAATTTGGCATCAAAGATGCTACTCCCTTTACAAGGCGTTAAAAATAAAGATACCTCAGACCCAGACACAAAGGTTCTGCAGGTGCTGAAAATCACGAGCAACATACAGAAGATGCTAGAAGAACTCAGGAGCATCTATGGAGGAAAATGAACAGTAAACATTTCAGGCAGAGGCTCTTCATCGGGACTGGAAGCAGGGCAGAAGCCAGAATAAAAAGGAGGGAGAGGAGCACAAGCTGGCAGGATTAGGTGAGTGAGGGAATGATGTGAGAAGCTATGAGGTGGTAAGTGGAAAAGGCAAAGGCTGAAGGAAGAATCTGACAGGAGAGCACTGTAGATCA